>NC_067438.1:12912089-14112089 GCF_009764475.1 Pristis pectinata | reverse complement strand
CATGATCTCTCCACACAATCAACACGCAAAATGTTTTCACTTGGGCAGCATGTAATTGACTATAATTGAGAATTTACAAATTGAGGGTCAAGTTGGGAAAAAAGACAAACTTCAAATTGGTAACATTTTCACTTGTGAGTAACTCTCGAAAGACGGAACAGGTTACAAGATAAGGGGGCACGTCATTTAAAGCTGAGATGTGTACAAATTTCTTTCGCACATGATTGGAAGACGTTCAGTTGAATCAATGCTTCATTTGGAATGACGGCCTGAGTCTGTGGATAATGGGAAGGAAAGAGGTAAAACAGTTGTTGCATGTGCCATAAGGAGCAGAGCGACTGATGTGAATAATAGAGCAGACCAGAGAGTTGCAAAGGGAATCACCCCTGTGAAATTCTGAATGGGGAGCGGAGGGGCAAATGGGACCAGTGGCGGAATCCTGTTGAAGCTGGCAGGAAATTTTGCAAGTGGAGGCTGGGTGGGGGGCGATGACCAGGGGACCCCTATCCTTATTATGGAAAAAAGGATATGAGGTGAGAGTAGAGCTGTCTGATGTAGATATGATACAATCAGGGGCTCTGTGAACTACGGTCAAGGGAAGCCACGGTTCATGGAGAAGTAGGACATCGGTTGCTTTCCATATGGATTTTGCACCTTCTCTCTATCAGTGAGTGGGTTCCCTCCAGGTTCTTCAGTTTCATCGCACATACAAAGATGTGCCAGTCTGTTAAATTGATACTGTGACTGAGCGGAGAATCGGGGGAGTTCTTGGACACCTGAGGGTAGATGGTGGAATGAGTTGATGGGATTACATTGAGAGCTGGCATAGACTCTATGGGCCGAATCACCTTCCTCTCTCTCAGAAGGAACTAGAAATGATTGTGGTCGGGTCAGGCATGACCGCTCATTGACTACTGTCGAAAAACAATGTACTCAGCTATGAACTTACCTTTTCTAGTTAGGTATGACTTTACAATTGAATATAATATTCTCAAAACCACACATTGAGTTGCTAGAAGAGTCTTGAAATAATTATTCGTTGTTACGTCTTGATCCCATTTCGCTTTGGAGGACTGAGCTACAGGGTCATGTACAGTCCACTCAAGTTTGTCTGCATCAAAACTAAATGCGTATCTTCCATCAAAAGCTACCTTCAGTATCCTTCTATTGGGACTGGGATCATTCACCTCACAACCAAACTGTGCTTGAATGTAGTGATAATCTGAAGGAAAGAAATCAATTAATCGTTGATTAATTATAATGTGTGCGATAAATTATGAGCAACCAGCTCGACTTCATAGCTGTAAATAATAATCATTTTGCAGATTAAATATCCACTATGAATAAAGC
The DNA here is from genome assembly GCF_009764475.1 of Pristis pectinata. Taxonomy (NCBI): domain Eukaryota; kingdom Metazoa; phylum Chordata; class Chondrichthyes; order Rhinopristiformes; family Pristidae; genus Pristis; species Pristis pectinata. The sequence continues at coordinate 14,110,739 of NC_067438.1, read as the reverse complement.
AAATTTTAAAAATCCTATATTTGATAATGGCAATATAATTCAATTAATATTTTAATACCAATGATTCAATGAACGGTAATGATTCGATAAATGTCTTATTGTCATTAATTAAAAATAATATTGCTCCAAGATGGAGAAAGGTGATAGAAATTGTGCTCATGGCATAATATTCTGATATGTTGTATCATCTACTGGATGCAGAGTTTTAGTCCGGAGTTAGATTAATTCATTAAACATAATTTGTTAAATGTACAACTAAAGATCATATAATGAATAGCAACGTTAAGAAGTAACGAATCAATGCAATGATTCATGACCTAGGTCATTCAATGAATACAGCAGTGGCAGGGTGAATTTCATGTCTTACAAATGTGAAATACAGTTAGTGGCAAATCAGCCTCCCAATTAACACTATGTCCGATTTTCATTAGATCTGAAGAACAATAACTTGGGCATCCAACTCTGTCATTATTTCATACTCTTGTGGATTTTCAGTTTGTGTTCCTCAATGGGCGTATGAAAGCACAAATGATTGACAGTGGTTTTTTCCAGTCAATGACAACCAAATTTCTTCGTTGGGTGAAATTCAGCTTCATCGTGGTTGCAGAATGAATGGTAACAGGGCAATTGTCTGTTGTATGGGCCAGACCTATTCAGCTTTGAAGAGAATGGAAAAGAGAATTGGGAATGGGTGGCATGCGTTGGGCCTGTTCTATTGCAGTATAGTTGAACTTCACACTTTGTTTTACATTTATTGTCTAAGGGAGTTAACCGCGAACTTTCAGTGTTCAAATGTTGAATATATGACCCTTTAGATATCTTACAGGACTTTTTTTCGAATTTAGTCAAGGAAACCGAAAAGATGATGGGTATGTAAGGGAATAATCACCTGCTAAGTCAACGAAATTTCAATGATTTGCAAATGCAAGCAGAAAATGCTGAAAACACTCAGCAGGATCGACAGAATATGTGGAAGGGAAACAGAGTTCCCTTTTCAGGTTTAAAACATTTTGTCAGAACCAGAGAACAGAAGGGAAAACGAGTTAATTTCAATGAGAGGAGTTGGGAGGGTGCGGTTGGATCAAAGGAATATCTCTGGTAGGGCAAGGCTAGGGTTGCCATGGGATTTTTCATTTATATTTCAGATTTCCAGCAACTGCATCTTTCTATTAATTTTTATTTGTCTTGACCGGGGCACACTCAAATGTCATTCAAAAGTATAAACTAACTTTCGGTTTCGTTCAGCTGCAGCAGCCATCCATTAACCTCCTCTTTGACGATTCCATGTAATTCATTTTGCAATTTTGTATCTCTTTCCCTTTGAGTCATGTGGAAAAAAGACGCCAGCCGTTCCTGTCTTAGGGCTAATATTTCCATATTTTTGTCATAATACACTATCTCACAACCATCCAGGACACCCACGATAATAAACTCTGGAAGATCAGAGGTCCCATGGTTCAGGGTGTAGTAGTAGATCAGTGAGTGAGAGTCTAAACAGAAAAAAAAGAAATTGTATGTTTTCGCAGCAACTTCTGGAAATAGCTTAAAATAATATGATATTCAGAGAATATAAGAACATCCCAAATACTTGTGGCTTGGTTGGTTAATTGGCCACGGTAAATTGCCCCTAGCCTGTAGGCGAGTGGTAACATCTGGAGGTCGTTGATGGGAATATGGGGAGAATATGGAGAGAATTTTTTTATTGGTAGGATTAGTGTAAATGGGTGCTTAATGGTCAGCATGAACTCAGACATCTGAAGGGCCTTTTTCCATGCTGTAAAGTTCTGTAAGTTACATCATATTGTATTTGGACAGATGGAGCCAGGCCCACCATTTCTTTCTGCAATACAGGCCGAACCAGTTCTCCTCTACTAACACTCTCCTTCACAAGGCAGAACATCTACTAACGCTGAACAACCTTTCTTTTAATTCCTCTCCTTTTCTACAAATCATGGGCGACACATGCATGGGCCCCAGCTATGTCAGCCTTTTCTTTGTCCACGTGGACCAGACCTTGTTCCAAACCAACTCCTCAACTCTTTCTCCGCTGTCGACGATTGCATCAGTGCTGTCTCCTGAACCTGTGCAGAACTCATCGGTTTGACGAACTTTGCTACTAACGTCCACCCAGCCTTCAAATTCACGAGGTCCATTTCTGATACCTCTCTGCTTTTTGGATCGCTGTCTCCACCTCAAGAGACAAACTACCAACTAACATTTACTATGAACCCATAGACACACACTGTTGCCTCAACCACACTTCCTCCCATCCTGTCTTTTGTAAGGATACCATACCTTTCTCGGTGCCTCCATGTCTGCCACATCTGTTCTCAGGATGTGGCTTTCCATTCCAGAATATCAAAAAAGCCCTCCTTTTTGAAAAAATGTATCTTCCCATCTTGCGTGCTTGACGGAGCACTCACCTACATCTACTCAATTTCCCGCACTTCTGCTCTCTCCTCTCTTTTCCACAATTAACACTTACCTTTTTTCCTTACCTTTTATCCTATCACCCTCCGCATCCAGCACATCATCCTTCATCACTTCGGCCAGCTGCTACATGAGTCCACCAGCAATCTTCCCCTTTGCATTACTTTGTGCTTTCAGCGGGGACCACTCTCTGCGTGACTCCCTAGAACACTCATCCCTCCCCTAACACTTCCCCATGCAACTGTACAATGTTCAACACCTGTCATTTCACCTCCACCCTCACCACCATCAAGAGACATAAACATCCCTTCCAGATGAGGCAGAGATTTACATGCATCTATTCCAAACCTTAGTGCATTCAATGCTCGCGATGTGCCCTCTACATTAGCAAGACCAAGCGCAGACTAATCGACCGCTCTGTGGAGCACCTGCGCTCTGTCGGCAATGCCCATCTGAAACTCCCGTTTGCAAGCCGTTTCATCTCCACTCCCCATTCCTACCCTCATCGGCCTTCTGCACTGCCAGGCTGAGGCCAAACACAAGCTCGAGGAACAGCACCTCATATTCTGCCAGGGTGGTCTCCGACCCAGTGGTATTAACCATTGAATTTTCCAATTTCAGGTATCCTGCACCACTTGTTTCCTTCTCTCTATTTCTGCTCCACTCACGTACTCTCGCCCTTCTTCTATTTAAATTACCCCCAGCTTCCTCTCACCAAATTTCTTCTCCCCCCCCCCGTCACCAGTTCCCATCAGCCTATCATCCCTCCCTTATCAACTGCTATTCATCGCCTTACTTTCTTGTCAAATTCCATAATTTGCAGCCTTTTGTTTTCTCCACATCACCTCTCAGCCTCTGTGGCTATCTCCACCTTTCCTCTTTCCACTTACCTCTATCTGCCTATCATCTAGATCCGACCATCGCTTGCCAGCTCCTGCCTCAGCCCTCCCCCTTTCTTCCTTATACTGACTATCTCCTCTCCACACTCTCCATCCTACCGCAAGGTCTCGAGCCGAAACGTCAAGTATACTTCTGCTTCCACAGATGCTGCCTGATCCACTGCAGTCCTACGGTAGGTTGTTCTTTTGCGTGAGCGTGTGTAAGGGTTAGGAAGCTGAATTGGGATAAGGCCCTTGAGGAATACAATGGAAGCTGGAAATTAATTAAACAGCGAATCGGGAGGGCTAAAAGTGGACATGAAATGTAACTGGAAAGGAAGATGAAAAAAAAATCCCAAGGCATTTTATACGAACACACAAGAGAGTAAATAGGGAGAGGGTGGGAACACTCAAGATCAAAGCACGAGATTTATTCCTGGAGCCAGAGGACGTAGGTTAGGTTAAATGTGTACTTTGCAGCTGTATTGACCATGGAGAAGGACATGGAGGAAAGTGAGATCAGGGACATTCTAGGGCGTGCTGATATAAAGAAGGATGTGGTGTTGGGTCTCTTGAAGAACATTAATGTAGATAGGTCCCCAAGGCCAGATGGGATCTCTCACATTATTGGGAGAGGTAAGAGAGGGGATTTCTGGGCCTTTGACAGAGATCTTTGGATCCTCTTTAGCCATAGGCGAAGCCACAGTGGACTGGAGAACAGCCAATGCTGGTGCTTTGGTTAAGAAGGTCAATGGGGACAAATCAGGAATTTACAGCCTGGTGAGCCTTACATCAGTGGTAGGGAGATCACTGGAAATGATTCTTAGGGATAGGATCTACTCACATCTGGAAAAGGATAGATTTGTTGGGTAGAGACAGCGTCGCTTTATGTGGGAAAGTTCATGGCTTACAAACTTGATTGAGTGTTCTGAGAAAGTGACGAAGATGATTGAGAGGAGGGTAGTGGATCGTGTAGACATCGACCTTAGTAAAGCATCCAACAATGTCCATCAGGATAGGCTGATCCAAAAGATTACGGCACATGAAATCCACGGTGATGTGGATTGGATTCAAAATTGGTTTGGCCATAGAAGGCAGATCGTGGTGTGAATATGTGTTATTCTGACTGCAGGTCTGTGCTCCGCAGGGGTCAGCGCTGGGTGTTTCGGTTATTTGTGATATTTGGATGAAAATATAGATGGGTTGGTTAATGTTTGCATACGACACAAAAAATGGCAGAGTTATGGATAATGAGAAAGGTTGTTAAACAATACCGCAAGTTATAAATCAGTTGGAAATATGGGCAGAGAAATAGCAGATCGAACTTAATTCGGATAAGTGTGAGATGTTGCATTTTCAGAACTCAAATGCAAGAGGGAAGTATACAGTCAGTGGAAGTACCCTTTGAAGTACTAAGTACAGAGGGATATTGTGGTACAAGTCCACAGGGCCCTGAAAGCGATAACACAGGAAAATAGGGTGGCAGAGAAGGTATACGGCATACTTGTCTTCATCAGTCAAGCATGACTTCTTGACTTGTATACCTAACGCCCCGTTAGGTATACAAGTCAGGAAGTCATGCTGCAGCTGTATAAACTTTGGTGAGGCCAATTCGGAGTATTATGTGCAGTTTTCATCACTGTATTGCAGGAGGAATGTGGAAGTTTTGGAGAGGGTGACGAAGAGGCTCACCAGAATGTTGCCTGGATTAGAGAGTATAACATATAAGGAGAAGCTGGAAAAACTTGGATATTTTTCATCTGCAGTGTTTCAGGCTGAAGGTAAAACTAATAGAAGTATATAAAATTATGGGAGGCCTAAACAGGGTGGACAGACAGAGTATTTATCCCATGGTGGAAATATCAAGAGCTGGAGAGCATAAGTTTAGAGTGAGAAGAGGAAAATTTAATGGAGATTGACGTCACAAGTTTTTATTAAAACACAGGGAGCAGTAGCTCCCTGGAATGCGCTGCCAGTGAAAGCATCGGAAGCAGATAGGATGGCAAAGTTTAAGAGACATTTCGGCAGGAAATGGAGTAGAGAGGAAAAAGAGGGATGTGGACCATATACTTGTTGATGTGCAGTATAAATTGGCATCATAGTCGATATTGACATCATGGACCGAAGACCCTGTTACTGTGCTGTACTATTCTCTATTCTGTGTTCTATTGTGTTGTAGGCACCCTAAGTGTAATATGAGGTGCTGTTCCATTGGTTTGCGTTTGGCCTCATTGTGGCATCTGTATGGTGGTGAGGGAGGAGGTGTAGGGACGTTGCACTTCCTAAGGTTGCAGGAGAAAGTAGTAGGGCACTCCGACAGTTTCAGGGGAAGTGCTGTCATCTATAGTAAACATTGATTCATTTGAAGATGAGACTGAGGAATTTATAATGAGAAATCGAGGAATGAAATGATTTTTTGGTAAGTGTTTATGGTATTTTTCCTTATAACCACATCCTGTCATTCCAGGCAACATCCTGCTGATGTTTTTCTGCCTTCTTTCGAAAGCTACTATGTCCTTCCTCTAGTGTGGCGATCAGAAATGTACACAATATCCCAAGTGTGACCCAGTCAACGTACTTGTACAACTGCAACATAACATCCCTTTTCTTATAATTGATGTCTCGACCTATGAAGGCAAGCAGACCAAATGCTTTCCTCACTAACCTATCCACCTGTGCTGTCCCCTGCAGGGAGCTACCGACTTGCACCACAAGGTCCCTCTGCATTTTAATGTTCCGAAGGTCGATGCCATTTGCCCGAATTTGACGTTCCAAAGTGCATGACCTCACACGTGTCTGGATTAAATTCCATCTGCTACAGTTCTTCCCAATTTTCAGCTGTTCTATGTCCCACTGTATCCTGAGACAACCTTCTTCACTACCAACAACTGCGCCAATGTTCACGTTGTGTGCAAACTCACTGAGCAGATGATCAATATTCTCATCCAAGGATATATATTACAAACAACCAATGATCCCAGCACCAATTCCTGTGTCACACCACTGGTTACGGACTTCCAGTTGGAAAACAAAACATCCATCACCACCGTCTACCTCCTGTGACGAAAGTAATGTTGGATCCACTTTGCCAAAACACCTCAGATTCCCCGTGCCTTAACGTTGTGGACCATGCGGGATCTTGACAAGCGTTTTACTAAATTTCATGTAACCCAGTTCAACAGCTTTGCCTTCATCATTTTTGTTACTTTATCAAAAGCCTCCAACAGATTTGTGAGACACGATATCCCTTGTACAAAACCATACAGGCTCCCTCTAATCAGTCTCTGCCTTGCCAGGTAAATACAAATTCTCTCCCAACCTCTCTACCACTGGTTCAGGGCTCACCGGCTTATAATTTCCTGGCTCTCCCGAGTGTCCTTTATGAACAAGGAGATAGCATTAGCTATCTTCTTGTGTCGCGGTTCCTCGCCTGCAGTCAACAAAGATGTATAAATCTCTATCAGAACCCCAGCAATCCGTCCCTTGCTTCTTTTCGCATCTTTGGATAGATCCCATCAGGCCCTACGGATTTATCCACCATAAGGCGTGCCAAAATTTCTATCACTTTTTCCTTCTTCAGATATGCAATGGAAAGCATTCTGACTGTTGCGTCACAGACTGGTAAGGAAACTCCAATGCACTGGAACGCAAGAAGTTCCAGAGTGTGATGGACTCAGCCAGTTCCATCACGAGTACAGCTCTCCCCACTATTGAGGGCTTCTACAAGAGGCGATGTCTCAGGAAGACGACAACCATAATGAGGGACCCCCATCATCCGGGCCATGCCCTCTTCTTGACGCTGCCATCTGGTAGGAGGTACAGATGCATGAACACACACACCTCAAGGTTCAACAATGGCTTCTTCCCCACTGCCATCGGGTTATTAAACAGACATGAAAATCATGAACACTACTTGGACTGCATTTCTTTTTCCCTCTCTCTCAGACTCGTACTCGTGTCATTACGTGTATTTTGTTGTTTATGTTTACGCAGTGTAAGTTATGTATAATTTCTGTCAATTTATGTTCACTTACGTTTGTAATGTACTGTGCTGCCGCTGCAAAAATCTGATCTGTTTTAATTAAACCAATCGCAACATTGATATTATTGCGTTAATTAATTGTTTTCCTATTTCATTTCTGTAAAGAGGTGATGAGGGAACTAAAGGTAAAGGAACCACTGGGAACTAGTGATCGCAATATGATTGAGTTCAGTTTCAAATTTGAGAAGGAGAAGCTGATAACTGGTGTATCGATATTTCAGTGGAACAAAGGAAATTACAGTGGTATGAGAGAGGAGTTGGCTCAAATTGATTGGAAGAGTAAGGTAGCTGGAGGGACGGCAGAGTAGAAATGGAAGGAATTTCTACAAGTAATAAGGAAAATGCAGGAAAGATATATTCCAAGAAAAAAAGGTTTTGAATGGAAAAAAAGGCACAAATGTGGATAACGAGAGAGGTGAAGGCTAAAATAAAAGCAAAAGGGAGGGCATACAAGAAAGCAAAATTTAGTGGGAAAACAGAAGACTGGGAAACTTTTTAAAATGCTGCAGAAAGAAACTAAGAAGGTCGTTAGGAAAGAAAATATGAATTATGAAAGGAAGTTGGCAGATAACATTCGAGAGGATACTAAGTTTTTTTAAATACATAAGGAGTAAAAGAGAGACACAGGTTGATATAGGACCTATCGATAACGGTGCGGGAGAGATTATAATGGATGATAAAGAGAGGGCAGAAGAACTAAATGAGTATTTTGCATCGGTCTTCACTGTAAAGGACATCAGTAATATACCAGTTAGTCAGGGGTCTCACGGAATGGAACTGAGTTCAGTTAAGATTACTAGAGAGAAGCTGCTAGGAAAATTAAATGGGCTGAAGACTGATAAGTCTCCCGGACCGGATGAGGTGCATCCCCGGGTTCTGAAGGAGGTGGCTTTAGAGATAGCGGAGGCATTGGTGATAATTTTCCAAGAATCGATAGATTCCTGCATGGTTCCGGAGGACTGGAGGGTCGCAAATGTGGTTCCGCTGTATAAGAAAGTTGGGAGGCAGCATAGAGGAAATTACAGACCTAGTAGTCTGACGTCAGTGGTGGGAAAGTTATTGGAATCGATCCTCAAGGATGAGGTTATGGAATACCTAGAGGTGCAAGGCAAGATAGGTCCTAGCCAACATGGTTTTGTGAAGGAAAGATCTTGCCTGACCAACTTATTGGAGTTTTTTGAAGAAATCACAGGTAAGGTAGATAAGGGAGAGGCGGTAGTTTTGTATTTAGACTTTCAAAAGGCCTTCTACAAGGTGCCGCATAAGAGACTGATTAATACGATGAGAGGTCATGGGATTACAGGTAGGATAACAGAATGGGTGGAGCATTGGCTGGATGGCAGGATGCAAAGGGTGGGAATAAAAGGATCTTGTTCTGGTTGGCTACCGATTACTAGTGGTGTTCCGCAGGGGTCGGTGTTGGGGCCGCTTCTTTTTACCTTGTACATTAACGATTTGGATGATGGAGTAATTGGTTTTGTGGCTAAGTTTGCGGATGACACCAAGATAGGTGGAGGAGTAGGGAGTATTGAGGAGACAGGAAGGTTGCAGAGAGACCTAGACAGTTTAGGAGAAAAGGCAAGCAAATGGCAGATGAGATTTCAATGTTGAGAAATGTGCAGTTGTACACTTTGGAAACAGAAATAAACAGGCAGATTATTATCTAGAAGGAGAGAAAATTCAAAGTACAGAAGTACAAAGGGACTTGGGGGGTACTCGTGCAGGATACCTTAAAGGTTAAGCACCAGGTCGGATCGTTGGTAAAGAAAACAAATGCTATGTTGGCATTCATTTCGACAGGTATAGTGTATAAAAGTAAGGAAGTGTTGATGAGGTTCTACGGGGCACTAGTGAGGCCTCATTTGGAATACTGTGCACAGTTTTGGGCCACATACCTTATGAAGGATATGCTGATGTTGGGGAGGGTTCAGAGGAGATTTACGAGGATGATTCCCGGAATAGAAGGGCTTACATATGATGAGCGTTTGTCGGCTCTTGGACTGTACTCACTGGAGTACAGAAGAATGAGAGAGGACCTCATAGAGACATTTAAAATGTTGAAAGGACTGGACAGAGTAGATGTGGTCAAGCTGTTTTCTTGGTGGGTGAGTCCAGGACCAGAAGGCACAATCTTAGAATTAGAGGGTACAGGTTTAAAACAGAGATGAGGAGAAATTTCTTTAGCCATAGGGTGGTGAATTTGTGGAATTCCTTGCCACGTACAGCAGTGGAGGCCAGATCATTGGAAGTGTTTAAGGAAGAGATAGATAGATATATATCTAAATAGTCGGGATGTCAAGGGATATGGGGATAAGGCCGGAAATTGGGGTTAGCTTAGTGTTTTTGACACCCCCCCCCCCCAATTTCTCTTTTTTTTTGTTTTTCCCATTTTCTTTAGAGCAGACTCGATGGGCCGAATGGCCTACTTCTGCTCGCTTGTCTTGTGACATTGTGACCAATCTGCCGAAAGAACTCAGCGGGTCGAGCAGCATCTGTGGATGGAAAGTAACTGTCGACGATTCAGGTCGAAACCCTGCATCAGGACATTTCTACACACAGCATATAAATCAACAAAGTATTGTTCAAATCAGCAAAGTACTTTCACATCACAAAAACGTGCTGATTACGAAATAAAATGACCAATATCAATTACCACTAGTGTAGGTGGATGGTGGGAGAATTGGGGTAGTTGTAGGCATGTGAGACGAAACAGGTTGCACAGAAATAAGTGACGGAATTGGATTGATCGGAGAGCTGGAAAAGACTCCGTGAGATAAATGGCCGTTTCTTCTGTTGTAAGTAAATATGAGAGTTAAAGAGATACAGTGGCCACGCTTTACACAGCTAGAGATGCAACGAGAATCATAGACTTACCGGGCAGAGCCCCTTGTACGCGCAAGAAACTCAGTAGCATAAACAAAAACATGCCGAGTGCTGCCTTTTCCAGCCACTAGTGGCGACTGAGCACGTAGGCGGAACTTCACCAACAAGCAATCAGTGTGAGAGTTCATCATCCAATCAGAATAAAAATATGATTTTTCATCACCGGTTGTCAAGCAGTCTTGTTGGTTGGTCTCTGACCAGCACCCAACTCTTGGCTCCAATCCACAGGTATAGTGAATAAAATAGACACCACGGGGTTGGATAGGCAAGGGTTGAAGTTAGCGCTTTGTTCTTATAATGCAAACTGCTCATGAAATTCTGTTATGATTGAGGAGAACAATAAATCCGTTTCTATATCACAACTAGATTCATTGCAGGGTAGAGCACGAAGGAGGAAACCAAAAAATAATGAAAGTCTATGAAGTAATGATATTATAACAAAGAACATAGAACAGTACAACACATGAACATGCCATTCCCCCCACGATATCGGTACCGACCACGATACAACACTAAACTAAAGCTATCTGCCTGCATATGATCCAGATGCCTCCATGGCACGGTAGTGTTGAAGTTAGCGTAAAGCTATTACAGGGCCAGCGACCCGGGTTCAATTTCGGCCGCTGACGGTAAGCAGTTTGTACGTTCTTCTCGTGACTGCGTGGGTTTCCTCCGGGTGTTCCCGTTTCGCTCCACACTCCAAAGCCGTACGGGCTTGGAATCTGTGGGCATGCTATGTTGGCGCTGGAAGCGTGGCGACACTTGCGGGCTGCCCCCAGCACATTCCACGAGAAAGACTTATTTCACTGTGTGTTTCGATGTACATGTGACTAATAAAAATTGTTGTTATTATTATGTTATTATTATATTCATGTGCCTGTTTAAAAGACTTTGAACGCCACTGTCATACTGTATTTGCTTCACCCACCAGGCCTCGCAGCGCATTCGAGGCACCTACCACTCTTTGTGTAAAAAATAACTTCAGCACGAGCATAAACTTCAAACTTTCCCCTTCTCGCCTTGATGTATGGCAATTGGTAGTTGACGCCTTACTCAGGGGAAAAAGACATTGACTATGTACGATAGCTATGCCTCTCATAATTTTAAAAACTCTAACAGGCTTCCTCATAGCCTCCGATACACCAGAGAAAACAATCCAAGTGTGTCCAACCTCTATTTATAACTAATACTCTCTAATCTAGGCAGCACGCTGGCGAATCTCTTATGCGCCCTCTCCAAAATCTCGGCACTTTTCCTGTAATGGGGCGAACAGAACAGCACACAATACTCCAAATGCGGCCATCAGCTACAACATGACTTTGTGACTCGTATAGTCAATGCCCTTACCAATGAGGGCAAGCATGCCATGCGCCTTCTATACCACCGTATGGATTGTCACTTTCAGGAAGCTATGGACTTGTACCCCAAGATCTCTCTATCATCAATGCTCTGAAGGATTCTGCCATGTGCTGCACACTTTCTGCTGACATTTATCTTCCCATAGTGCCAACACCTCATACTTGACCTGATTAAACTCCATCTACCATGTTATGTCCATTTATGCAGTTGGAATCTAGCCTCCTGTGTCATTCGAGAAACTTATGCACTGTACACCACTCTACCGTTTTTTGCATGATCCGCAAACTTACTACATTTACGTTTACATTTACATCTACCTTTTCGTCTCATTCATTTATACACATATATATCACAAACAATAGAGATCCCTGCGGAACACCACTGGTCATCTCCAGTCAGTTTAAAACCCCTCCACCACTACCCCTTGTCTTTGAATCCAATCTACCAAGTTACCACGGATCCCATGCATCGTGATGTTTTGCATCAGCCTACCATGAGGGACCTGAACAAATGCCGTACTAAGGTCAATGTAAACAACATCCACTGCCCTACCCTCATCAATCATTTTGTCACCACCTCAAAAACACAATCACGTTTCTAAGACTTTCCTTCCCCTGCTTAAGGTCATGGATTATGCCTGATAACCCCATGTTTTTGCAAATGTGAGTCATTCCTATCCCTGACAATGCTCCCCTGTGGCTTTCCGACCAGTGATGTGAGCCTTACCAGCTTATCATTTTCTGGATTATCTCTATTGCCCTTCTTAAACAGAGGATAGACGTTAGGAAATGTTCAGTCTTCTGGTACCTCGCCTGAGACTGGAAATAATAGAAATATATTTTTCAGTAAGAACATATGAACGTAAGAAATAAGACCAGGAGTAGGCCATCTAGCCCGTCGAGCCTGCTCCGCCATTAAATAAGATCATGGCTGATCTAGCCGTGGACTCAGATCCATCTACCTGCCTCTTCCCCATAACCCTTAATTCCCTTACTATGCAAAAATCAAACTAACAGTTTCCTAATTACATTTAATGAGATAGTCTCCACTGCTTCCCTGGGCAGAGAATTCCACAGATTCACTGCTGTATGGGAAAAGAAATTTCTCCTCATCGCTGTCCTAAATCTATTCCCCCGAATCTTGAGTCTATGTCCCCCAGTTGTCGTTTCACCTGCCTGTGGAAACAACCTTCTTGCCTTCATCTTATATATCACGTTCATGATTTTATATGTTTCTATTGGATCCCCTCTCATTCTTCCGAATTCCAGCGATTATAGCCCCAGGCGACTCACTCGCTCCTCAAAGGCTAAACACCTTATCTCCAGAATCAACCCAGCGAACCACCTCTGCACCGGCTCCAAAGCCAGTGTATCTTTCCTCAAATAAGGACACCAGAACTGCACGCAGTACTCCAAGTGCGGCCTCACCAGCACCCTGCACAGTTGTAGTATAACCTTCCTGCTCTCAAATTCAATCACTCCAGCAATGAAGAGCAGCGTTCCATTTGCCTTCTTGATAACCTGTTGCACCTGCAAACCAAACTTTTGTGATTCATGGACAAGCACTCCCAAGTCCCTCTGCACAACAGCATGCTGCAATCTTTCACCATTTAAATATGATCTGATCTTCCAGTTTTCCTTCCAAAGTGGATGACCTCACTGTAACCAATATTGTACTCCATCTGCCAGACCCTTGCCCACTCACTTCACCTATATATATCTCCCTGCAGACGCGCCGCATCATTATATCTTTCTGCAGACTCGCCGTGTTCTTAAATCTCTCTGCAGACACTCCACAATCTGTATCTCTCTGCCGACAGTCCGCATCCTTATATATCTCTGAAGACTCCGCACATCAAGGCTCTCTTGCTTTTGTCAATAACTTAGGATAGATCCTATTAGGCCCTGGCGACACATCCACCTTAATGTTCTTCCGTAAACCCAACATCACCTACTTCTTGATCTTAATATGTGCTAAATTATTAGTTTACCCCACATTAATCTCAAGAAACATTTAACTATTGAGTTCTTATAATGGGCTATTAAAAGCACATTTGGACATGGACACTGGGCAGAGCATGATGCTCGGCATGGGCTGGACACATGTGCCGGGCAATTTAGCGAGGACATATCTACTGAATCAGATATTAGGAGACATTAGACAATGGAGAAAACGATTAAATTCTTGAAGCAAATCTTCCGCAGGAAATCTCTGGAAGGATATTTCGTTGCTGATTTGAGAAACAAGCACAAGTAGGAGTTATCCTCCTAGCCTCAAACCCACTGCAGGGAGCTGATTTTGAAACCGATGATTGTAATGTCAATTGCGAAAATGTTTATTGTGTTCCCTTCTACTATAATGAATGATCTTTGATGTCGGAGATTAGAAGATTTTGTGTGCATGTTTCGGTAAAATTATCAATCTTTATATTCTACATTTGGTGATCAGGTGATACAGTGTTAAAATCGTTTTAAAATCAGAAGAGAGGTGGCGTCATCTTGCAGATAAACTGCTAGTATTAAAGGAATGAAGACATGTCAGGGCACTACATCACTCAAGACCAGGGTAGGCGATTTTCACAACAGACCAGCCGATTAACTGGTGCATTGTCTACGGTTTTATCACCTGGACGATTTTACTGTCCCTTAACGACAGTGAAGAGAAATATTGCGTGGGAATGAAAAAGAAATTTTAACTTGCAGCACGACTCCTGTGCCGGCAATTTAAAATTTCTCAGGGTTCCCATTGCTGGCAGCAGAGTTGGTACTCGTCATTGCACAATCCGCTACCCCAGAAATATACCTTTCAAATGAAGGTGCTGAGCTTTATTTCGGCTGCTCCAGCAATTAAGGTGCAGGATATAATTTAGTTCCAGTGTCATGCATGAAGATAACTTATATGTAGATACCACGAGTATAATTCAGAGAAGTCAAACAGGGGAATCCCAAATGGTACAAAGGTGGCAATGAGAAGAACAGCTTAGGTGGCCTGTGTGCGAAGTGGCAGCTAAAGGGCTTTGGATGCAAACAGAATTGCCCAAATGGCTTTCATCTGAATCAGAAATTCAGCCTTCATTCAATAGATACATTTTCAACTCCGCACAACATATTCCGGACTTTATTTCTTATATGCCTTAAATTATTAATTTAGCAATTAATTAATTTTCAGTCATTAATACATGAAAATAATTTCGTCTTTTCTCCAAAATATAGCGATTTTTCTTACACTAAGGTTAACTGCACAGTTTTTCCATAAGCGTGATCCTATCTGAAATGAAGACATCTTAATTCCTTGCCGCTTTAGACTGTTATTTATTTCTTGAGCTTTTTGAGTTTTCGCCCCTCCTACTTTTCTGAGAATTTACGATTTACTTTAAACCATGGAGTCATACAGCACGAAAACAGGCCCTCCGGCCCAGGGAGTCCGTGCCGACCATGAAGCACTTATCAACACTAACCTCATTTCACTCGTCCCACATTCCTAACAATACATCCTCCAACCTCCAGGTTCTATCACTCACCCATACACCAGGGGAAATTTGCAGTGGTTAATTAATCTACAAACTCGCAAGTCTTTGGGATGTGTGAGGAAACAGAAGCATCCGGGGCAAACTCCAGACAGACTGGACCAAACGTCAGGATCCAACATGAGCCTTCAGGAAGCAGCTCCACTATCTGTGCCACTGTATTCTCCGTTTTCATTCGACACAAAAATGAATACTGTAGAATTGCTAATGTGGGTCAAATAGCAGAAAGATTATGTTGGAAGAATAAGTTAATCACCGAGGATGGTCAGTTGGGGGGACACCTTGTCTGAACAAATTGACTGAACTTCTCAAAGCAGCAAGAAATTGTATTGGTGAAGGCAGTGTAGTTTATGGAGCCACAAGAGACTGCAAATGCTAAATATGGAGGTAAGAAAGGAGGAACTCAGCAGGTCAAGCAGCATGTATGGAGGCATAAGATTAGTTGAAGTTTCAGTTCGAGACTCCACATCAGGACGGAGTGTGTAAAGGGAAGATAGCTGGTATAAATACATGATGGGAGGGGTGAGGCAGGAGCTGGCCATCTCTTGCCAACTCCTGCCTCACTCTCCCGATCACCTCTGTATACTGGCTATTTCCTCATTAGATTGCAGATATCTTCCCCTTTGATCGCCCCCGAAAATGAACACCTTGCCAGCATTATCTCAGCATTACTTTTTTCTTCTGTCCAATACTCCATTTTTCCACTAACTTGTCTATCTGTTTGAAGTCTGTTCCAATCTTTCTGATAATTCACTATGCCTCTATTTTGTGTCATTTGCAAATTCAAATATTGTACCCTGTGCATCCAATTGGTTAAATATATTGCGAAAGCAGTGTTTTTTGTTTCAGCCTTTGAGTAAATCCACCATACACTTGCTCGGGAATCCTCAAGAGCCTTTTCACTGCTCCGCTTCATTTTCTGTTATGGTCATTTTCTTATCCTTTCTACCGTTCCACCTGTCACATGGTCATTATTCTTAATTTCACCTCTTACGAATAAACGTTTCACGAGCTTTTCAGCATACCTCATGCAGAACATTAGCTGCACTTCCAGGATAAACCTTCTCAATCACTTCAACAAAGAACTATCTGATGTGTGATACATGATTTGTCTTCTAAAAAATTGGTTGTTTTATCTGACCAATCCATACTTTCCAAACATGGTTGTTTTTTCTCTCTCTCTGATTACTGGTTCTGTAATTATCCCAGCACTGATTTTAAATTGACTGGATCTGTCACCACAAGCCTTTATGGATAATTTTCTGTGCTGGAGCATACCCTTGAATGTGTAGATCTGTGGAAGATTTGCAGGCAGAGTCTCTGCAATTTGTTCCTTTACCAGACTATCCCATCATTGCTGTATTTTGCATATCTATACAGTTCCCTGCAATGCTGCTCCTCCATATCTTTCCCATTAATTGGCAGCAAAGATGGTAGTACCAGTTGTGTTATTGCATCCCCATTGTTTCTTAATTTTCAAGATAGATTCTACCTCTGATCGTTCCAGCACATCCACTTTCTCCACCAGAACAATATTTCCCACAATCAGTACGTCCCCTACCGGTCGTCTCGACGCTTCCCTGCTTTTTCTGAACACATTCTCTGCCAAATATTTGGAACTCAGTTCTACTTTGCTTTCTCCATGATATTTGGATCCCACGCTGTTAATTGTGCCTGTAACTCAGCAATTTTATTTAATGAGCTTCTTTCATTTACACACATGCACTCTAAATATAACATTGATCTTCTCAGTCAACGCCGAACTAAAAAAAAATCTCTGTTTTTTGTTCTGAGGCTATATATCTCTCCCACTCTTCTTTGTACCTGTTTACTGTCAGAAAGCCACCTCCTGGTGCCTGTCCCCAAAATTAGATTAAAACTCATCCCCACCCCCACTATCACTCTGACCCTATCCCTGAACAGCTCTCCCATGGCACTGCCGGAATTTCCCACAAGAAAACTGGTGTTAGCTCTGCTGAGGTACGCACTGACTGGTCTGTTCCAGTCTCACCTCCGTCAAAGTAGATCCCAATATCCAAGGAATGTATGGCCCTCCCTCCTGCAAGATGTCACGATTCATTCAATAATCGTCCTATTCTTTTCAATAATTACTGATATGTGACTCTGGAAGTACTCCGGAGTTTACCATCTTTGACATCCTACCTCTTAATCGTTTTCTTTCCCCAAAACTACTTCTTCTGCAAGGAAAACAACCGGCCAAACTGGAGTCATTTCCACAACCACAGAAATTCCTGTAACAATGAAGTCGCCTAAATTTTGCTGAATTAATATATTCTCCTCCCTTCCTGTTAAACTGAGTCACTTATTGTCTCTAATGTATCTGCCCTTCCTGGTGGAACCCAGGCCCTTAGCAGTACACACAACGAGATAATGTTTGAAGATAAGATTCCTTCAGGAATAATCAATTCCCTCTCTGCCTGCACTCATTTAATATGTGGAAAACTAATCCTGAAATATGCTGAATATAAATCTCTCAGTTCACAAATAAATGATCAAAATCCACCATCTGAGGGATCTTCCTGTACCTACTACTGCCCAGAACATGGGGAACGTCCAGTCGTCCCCAGAAGAGGCAGGGTGTGCATTCCACTTGAGGGAGGTGCCATGTTGTACCTTTGCTTGTTATATTAATTCAACTGCTGAGATAAGGAATGTTGGAAGTACCATCAGATTACTTGCATATTTACTTGTTCTGAAAGAATGTTAAAATGTATCTTCTGTTTCCTTAAACCATGCCTTTATCAAACTCAACAAGGGACACTTAGCAGTGCTCCTTTCAAAAGCACGAAATAGTGATAAAAATTTGCTTTTAAATGAAATCCGTTTCAAGAGAATGATGTATTAAAGATTGATTTCAAAGGATGTCTACGTTGTGTCATTTGAAATCTCCCAAGAATATTAAACTCCAGCATCAGTAACATGAAAACCCATCTCAGTGCGTACATTATTGGTTTTGAACCATTGATCTCTAACTCTGCAAGTACGGAAAATAGTTCCACATTCCCTCTCAGCACACAAGTGAAGTATTACTCACGCTATGTTATTCATGGGCAGTGATTCCCACGGAAATCAGCCTGAAGATATTGCCCTTTGTCCTTCTCATAGAGGCATGAAATCATGGATAGATACAACGTGGATCAAGTCCATTCCGACCATCAACCAATCATTTACATCCATCTCACATTAATCCCACATCCCATTCCCCGTCTCACACGTACGTACAAACACACACACACACACACACACACACACACAGGACGAAACTCTGCATCAGGACTGAGAGCGAAGAGAGAAGGTAACTAGTATTAATGAGAAAAAGAGTCGTGAGTCAGGGGCATATGGGAGTTTGGTGGCCCAAGAAGGAGTGAAAGCTGACGGAAGCGGAGTGAACCAGGAAGAGGGGGTGGGGAGTTTTGCATGTGGAGTTCAAAAGAGCATGTTTGAATCTGGTATAATTGTGGCAGAAAGGTGGATAGGCAGGATAATCAGTGGTTTATCTTAAAATACTTTGCTTTGTGGCACAAGATTAAAATTAGTACATATGAGTACTTAGATATCTTTTACGATGGAAAGGACTTTTTGCGTCCACCTTTAAATACACAAACACCTGCGTTTTTTCTTACTTTGTGCATTAATAGAGAATTTATAACATTGAACAAGCTACTTGGCCCAACGTATCCTAGGCAATGCGTTGGTTCATAGTAGCTTTCTTCCAATCTGGGCAGCATTCTTTTTAGTTCCTTCCTAAAGGGAACATAAGAAAGGAAGCTTGTGTTGGCCGTAAATAAAGTCTTATCTGCCAGTCCGTGACATCATAACCGACCTGCTCTCAACCTGCTTCCCTTTTCTTGCCTGTTTCCCCTTACTCATGCCTTCGAGAAATACCATAATACGTTGTTCTCAGTAAATTATCTGTTGTCTCTGCGAACTCTGCAGCTGAAAACTCCAATGATTCATTATCTTCTGAGAAAAGATGTTTCTCCTCTATTTGAAACTTTGATTCTTAGTTCGAGCTCCCTACAAGAGGTAAAACATCAACATCAGGAGAACACAAGAAAATTGGAGCAGGTGTAGGCCACTCATGCCTGCCCTGCCATTCATGGCTGATCTACGCAGACCTCAGCTCCTTTTCTGTGTCAATTCCCTATAACCCTCAAGTTCGCAAATATTTATTGGTATTGGTATTGGTATTGGTACTGGTTTATTATTGTCGCTTGTACCAAGGTACAGTGAGGAACTTGTCTTACAAACCGATCGTACAGGTCAATTCATTACACAGTGCGGTTACATTGAGCTAGTACAGAGTGCATTAATGTAGTACAGGTAAAAACAATAACAGTACAGAGTAAATTGTCACAGCTACAGAGAAAGTGCAGAACAATAAAGTGCAAGGTCACAACAAGGTAGATCGTGAGGTCATAGTATAAGGGAACCGTTCAATAGTCTTATCACAGTGGGGTAGAAGCTGTCCTTAAATCTGGTGGTACGTGCCCTCAGGCTCCTGTATCTCCTACCCGATGGAAGAGGAGAGAAGAGAGAATGTCCCGGGTGGATGGGGTCTTTGATTATGCTGGCTGCTACATCAAGACAACGAGAGGTAAAGACAGAGTCCAAGGAGGAGATGCTGTTGTCCGTGGTGTGCTGGGCTGTGTCCACAACTCTCTGCAGCTTCTTTTGGTCTTGGGCAGAGCAGTTGCCGTACCTATTTCCACTTTAAACATATCTGATGATCTGGCCTCCACCACCCTCGGGGGCAGAGAATCGCCCTACGATTTCTACGCGCCTCATTTTTAAATGACCAGTCCCTTATTTTGTAACTAAGCTCCCCTGTATGTGACTCTCCCACAAGTGAAAATACATAAACATCCAGCTTACCAAGCCCCCTTACGATCTTGTATCTTTAAATATGGAGATTCCTCATTCTTATAAACAAAAGCACATTCCAAAATTGACTGCCTCTCTTGATAGAACAATACTCTCATCTGGACTGCATTCTCTTCTATGACACCCTTTGGTAGGTATGGGGACAAAAACTGTGCGCAGTATTCCAGGCATGGCTTCAAAAAGACCACGTTTAACTGGAACAAAATGTCCCTATTCTTAAACTCCAACGTCTTTGCAATAAAGCTTGTTTGCTTTCTTAATTACTTGTTGGCCCAGATGCTAACTGTTTTACGATTCTTGCACGAGAAGACCTGCAGTCATTCGCAGCTTCCCACCATTTTTGATAATAATCGGCCTTCTGATTCCTCTTGCCGAAATTCTTGACCGTGCATTTCCCCACATTAAACTCCATTTTCCAGAATTTAGCCCAATCACTCAATTCATCTGTATCCCTTTGCAGAATCCCGATGTCCTCATCACAGCACGCTCAAGTTCTTGTCTTAGGATGCATATCTCTCCCAATCCTTTGTCACTGTTTCCTTTCTCCAAAGCTATCCTCATGTGCCATCTACCCATTTGCAAATACTAATCCCATTTTTAATTTTTTTTTAACTTAAATTTTATTTACAACGTGGTAACAGGCCCTTCCAGCCCAACAAGTCCGCGCCGCCCATTTTAAACCCAAATTAACCTACCCGTACGTCTTTTCAATGTGGGAGTAAACCGGAGCACCTGGAGGAAACCCACGCAGACACGGGAGAACGTACAAGCTCCTTATAGACAGCGACGGGAATAGAACCCCGATCGCTGGCGCTGAAATAGCATCGCGCTAACCGCTACGCTACCGTGCCGCCCACTTTCTCGTTAATGGCCCCAGACTCGACAATTCACCTCGTGAATCTCTGGATTATTCTAATCCCCATTGTGGTCGAGGCCATATATTTAGATATGTATAAAATGGTGGGGGTGGGGGAGTAAATATTTGACATTTCGATGAATTGTGGATGAATATGGAAAAAAGCCCATAGAACAATACAGCAGAGGAAAAGCCCCTTCGGCCCACGATTTTGTGCTAACTAATTAAAGGCCTAAATAAAAGAATCCCTTCTGCCTACGCAATGGCTAGTGGTGAACTAATTCACTTTTGTAACAGACGATAAAACTTGCGGCGGTGTGCATGGAAACCAAAGATATCAGATACAGGAACACATAAAATAGGAGCAGGAGTAACCCGGCAGGTCCCTGAAGCCTGACTCGCTATTCAATATGATCATGGTTGATCTATACTGGCCTCAGCTCCTCTGATATTCCCAGAAGAGTTTTCTAGATGAATCTGCGAATCACCCTTTCGTTTCCTTCTCCTCAAAGGGAACCGAAAAAAGGAAGTAACAAACAGATGTTTCCTGATCGGCTGAGTTCTTCCAGAAGATTGCTCCTGATTCCAGCATCTGCAGGCTCCATTAAACAAGGAAGCAGTGTTGGCCGCGATTAAACTCTTTTGTGCCACTCAGTAAGATCGAAACTTGCCTCCTCTCGACCACAGCTTCCCTTTTCTTGCCTCATCCCCATAACCAAGAACCTCCCGAAAGAACAAACCCCACTTTTTTTTCCAGTAAATTAGGGATTCCGTCCCTTCTCTCTCTGCTTTTGAAAATTCCATTGATTCATTATCCTCTCAGGGAAGAAATTTATTCTCGATTTAACACGTTGATCCATTGTTCTAGCTTCTTGCAAGAGGGGAAACATCGTTAAACCTAGAGCACAGGAAAATAGGAGAAGGACTAGGCCACCAGACCCCTCAGGCCTGTCCTGCTATTCAATGTGATTTTGGCTGATCTATGCTCACCTCCACTGCTCTTAAGTGCCAATAACCCTCAATCATTCAAATATTTATATCCGCCCAAAATATATCTAAGGATCTGGCTTCCACTCCCCTAAGAGGCAGAGATTATCTAAGGTCTGAGATAAGAAATCTCAGTGTACCTCAGTTTTAAATGACAGGACCCCTACTTTCTACCATTTCCCCTTGCTTTTGATTCTCCCGCTCGTGCAAACATCTCAATATCTACCCCCTCAAGCCCCCTTACCATCTTAAATCTTTCCATATGGTCACCCTTTCTTTCTTCTCAACTCAAGTGGATACAGATGCAAACTGCCCACTTCTCTTGACAGGAGATCTCATCCCAGGAATTAGCTTGGTGAATCTACTTTGGACTGCATCCAGTGCTGTTATATTATTTTCATGTAAGGGACCAAATCTGTGCGCAGCATTCCAAGTGTGGTCTCACCTACAGCCTGTACAGTTGCAACAAAATGTCGTTTTCTTAATCCCCAATCCCTTTACAATGAAGTTTGTTTGCTTTCTTAACTACTTGGTGGACCTGCTGCAAATACTTCGCAATTAATTCACCAGAGCATTTAGCTCTATCTAAACTTCACTCGTTTGCCCCATTTTCATTTCTCTTGCCGAAGTGCATGACTTCACATGTTTGCACAAAAAAGGATTTCTAGATTTTTGTCTAATCGCCCTATTTATCTTTATCTCGTTGCAATCACAATATTCTCAATGCCACATGCTCTTCCGCCTATTTTCTTACCGTTAGTAAACATGGAAACCTTACATTTCGTTCCCACCTCCAGGCGGTTGATATAAAATGCGAACAGTTGAGGGCCAAATACAGATCCCTGGACTACTCCACTAATTATATCCTCTCAGCACTTCCCCTGTCAAGTACACTCAAAACTTCTTTATGTCCGAATGCCACCTTTTCTTCCACTAACTGACAAATTGCCCAACCCTTCCTGGTAAGACAACCGCTTCAAGCCAGGAGCCTTGTGAACACTCTCTGACCTGCCCAAAGATAATTATATCAGTCTTTAACGATGGAGACAACATGTGCACAGAATATTGAAGATGCAGTTACATCGATGTCACACATAGTTGCAGCAACATTTGTCCAATTATATACTACACCTACTTTGCAATAAAAGGCAACATTCCACTTATCTTTCCAATAACTTGCTGAACCTGCATTGCTGACATTTTGTGTTTCATCTATGACGACACTCTGATCACTCTGTATCGCGATATACTTTATAAAATAAGCTATCTTTATTAGTCACAGGTACATCGAAACACACAGTGAAATGCATCTTTTTGCGTATAGCGTTCACGGGGGCGCCCGCAAGTGTCGCCACGTTTCTGGCGCCAACATAGCATGCCCACAGCTCCTTAACCCGTATGTCTTTGGAATGTGGGAGGAAACCGGAGCACCCGGAGGAAACCCACGCAGACACGGGGAGAACGTATAAACTCCTTTCAGACAGTGGCCGGATTTGAACCCGGGGCGCTGGCGCTGTAAAGCGTTACGCCAACCGCTAATTACCGTTTCTTTCCCCTACTTCAACAATATTCTGTTTATATTTTTCACGCTTTCCCGGATTACATCCCATCTCCCATTGCTAATTTCTTCCATGGAGTACCTGTGTCCTTTGTATATTCCTTACATCCTTACAATTTGCATTTTTGCTTGTATTTGTATTGACAGCAAATTTTACTGGAAAATACAAAGTTCTTTAACTACCTTTTAAAGAGAGATTATACACAGCTGAGGCCCTAACCCTTGCCCTCTACCATTACAACGCAGAAAAGAGCAATTTATCCTGACTCTGGCTCTTCCAGATAGTCAGTCCTCTGTCGAAACAGAAAATGCATGTTAATATTAACCCACCAGTTGTCAGGAAAGCCATCAGGCTGAAATATTAAAGGTTTCTTTCTCTTCAGATACTGCATGACCTGCTAAGTATGCCCAGCAGTTTTGTTTTGAATTTCAGACTTGCAGCATCCGTAGTATTTTGCTTCCAAATAGTCTGCCAATACCTTCAATTCTATCCCCAATGCCACACTGGCATGCAGGATAGAAGAAATGAAGCCACCAAGATAGTTCACGAGTAAGTTCTCTTCTGTTGCAGATGATCACAGAAGGTTGAACTCTCAAGTCCTAGATTTCCATTAATTGAGTTCTAAGTTATAGTGCATGACCTTCCATAGAACCATAGAACAGTACAGCATAATACAGGGCCTTCGGACCACCATGTTGTGCCGACTTTAAACCACGCCTAAGACTAAACCCCTTCCTCCCACATATCCCACTATTTTCAATTCCTCCATATGCTTATCGAACAATCTCTTGAATTTGGCAAACGTACCTGCCTCCACCACTACCCCAGGCAGCGCATTCAATGCACCAACCTCTCTGATATCTCCTTTGCACTACCGACCCATTACTTTAAAGCCATGCTCTCTTCTATTGAGCATTGGTGCCCTGGCAAAGAGGCGCTGGCTCTCTACTATCTATTCCTCTTAATATTTAGTATACATCTATCATGTCTCCCCTCATCCTCCTTTCCAAAGAATAAAGCCCTAGCTCCCTTAGTCTCTCCTCGTAATCCATACCCTCCAAACTAGGCAGCATCTTGGTAAATCTTCTCTGCACCGTTTGCAACGCTTCCACATCCTTCCTATAATGAGGAGACCAGAAATGGACACAGTACTCCAAGTGTGGCCAAACCAAAGTTTTGTAGAGCTGCATCATTACCTCGCGGCTCTTAAACTCGATCCCTCGACTTATGAAAGCTAACATCCCATAAGCTTTCTTAACTACCCTATACACCTGTGAGGCAACTTTCAGTGATCTTTGGATATGGTCCCCAGATCCCTCTGCTCCTCCGCACTACTGCGAATCCTGCCATTAGCTTCGTGCTCCGCCTTGGAATTTATCTTTCCAAAGTGTGCCACCTCATACTTCGCCGAATTGAACTCCATCTGCCAATTCTCAGCCCATCTCTGCATCCTATCAATATCCCTCTGCGATCTTAGGCAGTCTTCCACACTATCCACAGCACCACCGACCTTTGTGTCGTCTGCATACTTGCCAAACCACCCTTCTACCCCTCATCCAAGTCATAAATAAATATTACGTAGAGGTCCGAGAACCTATTCTTGTGGGACACCGGTAGTCACAGCCCTCCAATCTGAATGCACTCGCTCCACCATAACCCTCTGCTTTCTACATGCAAGGCAATTTTGAATCCACACCGCCAAGTATCCCCGGATCCCATGCCCTCTGACCTTCTGGAGAAGCCTACCATGTGGAACCTTGTCAAACGCCTTACTAAAATCCATGTAGACCACATCCACTGCACTACCCTCGTCAATCTGCCTGGTCACCTCCTCAAAGAATCCTATCAGGCTTGTGGGACATGATCTTCCCTTCACAAAGCCTCAGGGCTTCCTGTCACACAACAGGTAAAAAATCTAACTGTCTGAAAGCGACTTTCAATATCCAGGGCACAGGGCACAGTTAATACAACTGCTGCCTCATAAACAATCATGACACAGGTTCAAACCTGACCCATTGTGCTCTCTGTATACAGTCCGTTCCTCCTAATACACGGGGTATTTTTGTTTTCTATTCGTAATCATTAAATTCCCCAACATCTTTACAATATCTTTCCACTTGATACTTATGACATCGAATATTTTACACCATACGTCCTTAACTAAGGAATATGCATTAAAGCACTCCTCAATGAAGAAAGGTTTCAAGATATTTATTTAAAGAATCCCGTCTCCCTTTTCCATCCTCTACCCCGATGTTGCGCTAAATAAGCCGTACGTTTTCATATGTATTTTTTATTCCTTATGTAGTTTAAAACAGCTTTATATTTCCTTGATTTCAACTGCTAAAATGTGTTATCTTTATTTCACTGCCTACATTCGTAATTTCCCTCCTGCTTATTTCTTACCAGAAGCTTTCTCTACTGGCATTTCGCATGAAATCCACTTTTTATTTTATCTTAACTATTCTGCGTGTCGTTCGGGCTGGGGTGAGTCTAGATTTTAGAACTGTAAATTCTGATGGACATATTTTTGCTCTGAATTCTCACGACCGCTCACAGCTCCGAATCCATGAAGTAAGATTCCTATTGCACGATTGCTGAATCATGTGTAGTCCTGGAATTGTTACCACTTCAAATGAGCATTTGTATTCCTTGTCTGACTTCGTCCTTTCCAATAACTATAGTTTAATCATCACCAACTGTGGCTTGCACCCCCAGGGTTAGATTATTAAAATGGAACTTATGAAAAAAATCAATCGTTCTATTTCCAGTCCCTGGTGAACGTATCCATTAATCTCCCTCTATTCCAAAGAAACAACCACAGAGGTTGTTGAAACCTCCTATGCACTTTCTGTGGAGTTTATGGAGGTGGATATTCCTACAATTTTTAAAGAATATACATATGAGCAATTGAAATGCCAAGGCTGAATGCTGGAACATGAGATTAGTATTCACAGATACAGAAAGTCATAAGGTTATATAGCACGGAACAGACCCTTCGGCCCAATCCATCCATGCCGACCAAGTTTTCTACCTGGGCTCGTCCCATTTCCCCACGTTTGCCCCAAATCCCTCCAAACTGTCCTGTCCATGTACTGTCTAAATATATTTTAAGCGTTGGAATTGTGAAAGTACTGGATATGTAAGGGTCAATATAATGTACGGCTGTTATTGCTTCAACCATGGCGTGACAATAGTTATGATTGCAAGATGTGCAGGTGCTTGGGAGTGCTTAAGTCATATCTTGTTTTGCTAAAATTTTGCTGTAAGCTACTGCCCAAGTATGTGCAACTTCTCACGTAGGCATCTTTAGATTAGGTATAAAAGGTGGGACATAAACATGTAAATCTTTGAGTGGGGATCAGTACAGAGCTCGGGTTGCACTGGTTACACTTACTCTGTATCCCTCACTCCCTCTAGTGTTAAATAATAAAGCACTAATTGTACGCTCCTTGGTTCTGTTGTTGTCTACTTTATTACAGCGCGGGTCGACTTTCACAGAATTGTCCCCGCCTCTACTACTTCCTCTGGTAGATTGTTTTATATACCCACAGCTTTGTATATGAAGAAGTTGTCCCTTAGATCTCGTTTAAACATTTCCCCTCTTGCCTTAAACCTATGCCTTTATTTTTAGAGTCATCTACCCTGGGGAAACGGCTGTGAGCATTCACCTTATCTACGCCACTCATGAAGTTATAGACGTTTATAAGGTCACCGTTCAGCATACTGCGCTCCAAGGAAAAGTGTCTCAGCCTAATAACTCTCTCCTAAGAGTTCAAGCCCCCGCAGTCTAGGTGATATCCTCGTGAATATTTTCTGCGCTCTTTCAAGCTTAATGACATCCTTCCTTTGCCAGAATGCTGTGTTTCCGTGGAGTATGGTTGATACTTTGTGATTCTCTGATCCTGGACCATCTGTGTCTGAAATTCAGCCAACATGCCTCCCTACTATCATTTTTCCTTTTATCCTTTGTGCTTCAACTTTGCTGTTTTACAACACCTTCTCAAAAGCTATGTGGAAGTCCCTTCAGAACAATCGACTGCATTATTGTCATCAGTTCTGATGACACCATTACCTCGGTGTTAGTTTCCCTTTTAGTTTCTGATTCAATTCACCTTCTCAGACACCAGTTTTCCTATTATTCATCTCATTACTAGCAATGCAGAGAGATGCCAGGAACTGAGGTAGGGGGGCATCATTATTCGCACTTACAATTCTTAAAGAGCTGCAAGTCTGGGGTCTGGATTTTGCTGTGCTGGGGGACAGTTATTGGGAGTGCAGTTGAATGAAGAATCTTATTTATCGATTTTCAGAGGAACACATTTGCTCCACAATATGATATTCATTTTCTGAACTTCTTTAGCTCCCACACATGGAACTGGAAGGAGGAAATGCAGCAATGACCGTTTAAGAAGGCGGCGTCCAGGTAAATGAACAAGCTGTTTGTCTTTCTCCTAACCTGCCGGCAGAATATAAAAGGGAGAGAAGTTCTATCAGGAGCTGCCATTTTGAGAGGGGCTTTGTCGAGGTCGGATTATTACCGTTGAGATCGAAGTGCGGGCTTCAGTGAGCGTCAGGTTTCGGTGGCTGCGGTGAGTAATGACAAGGATGTTTTTTTCCCCTGTTTCTATATTTTACAGTCTTAGTCGAATGGAAAAACGATAAAAGTTACGGAGGCTTCTCTTGCAGGATGTGGGAGATCGGCTGCATTTCCCACGTCCTGATAGATTCACTTGCAGACATTGCGGCCAGCTGCAGCTTCTAGTAGACAGCTTAGAGCAGCTGGATCTGCGGAGGGACTCGCCTGGGGCATCTGAGATGCGGAGAATGTAGGAATCGATGCACTGAGTGAGCTGGTGAATCGGCAGATACAGAAGGAGAGGAGTTGGATGACCATCAGCAAGGCTAGTGAAGTCAGTGTTGTTCAGAAGCCCATGTGCTCATTCCTTTCTCCAACAAATATACTATGCCAGATACTATTCTGGGTATGGCCACCCAGGTGAGAACAGCAGCAACCAGCCCAGTGTTTAGCTCCAAGTTTGTGACCCCAGTTTGTACAAATGAGTGGGGCATAACGGAGAGCGATAATGGGGGGTGGTGGTGGATTCCATCATAACGGAAGTAGATGGGCGTTTTCATCGCCGCAAAAGCTCCAGGTTGGTGTGTTGTCTCCCTGGGGTCGGGGTCAAGGATGTCGCGGAGCAGCCATTAGACATTCTGAAAAGGGAGGCTAGATAGCCAATCATGGTGCCAATGACATCGGTAGGAGAAGGAATGAGACCCTGCAACGAGTTTAGGAAGCAATATAGCCGTTTAAAAAGCAGGACCACGAAGGTTGCAATCTCTGAATTGCTTCCTGTGACACGAGCTGGTGGAACAGAAAGATATATCAGATGACTGCGTGACTGAATGGATGATACAGGAAGGTGGGCTCTGGGTTCCTGGATCATTGGCACCGTTTCTGAGGAAGGTGAAACCTGAAAAAGTACGATAGGTTGCTCCTTACCCAGGGTATCCTTACCCAGGGTTGGGGGGCTGCAAGAGCTATTGGAGAAGAATTAAACTGTTTAAGTGTGGTGGTGGTGTTTAGAGTAGGTGTAGATGGAGAGCTGCAATCAGCCAGAGGAAAACAGCAAGTCCAACTGGCAGAACAAACCAGTGCGTATACATCAAGGGACCTCAAGGCGTCATTGCATCCATTTTACTGCAATAAGCATGACTGCTCTACCCAAGTGGCGGCAAATATCTGATTAGAGAAGGTTTGATAACATGGTTGTGATACACAGTGATATTTCCATTAGTGAAATGCCGCAATGAAAATCTTGTGGACTCTCTTCCTGTCTCACTTCCCAATTCCCCAAACCGTTTCCACCAGTTGCAAGTCACTCAATGGGGCAAGATGAGTGCAACACCAATAAACCTCAGAAGCCGAACGCCATACGGACAAGGCACCCAACTTTATCGGAACCTGATATACCATTAAGACATTCACCTGCACACTGCGGTTGCAGTTTGTATTGTCTGTAAAATGCACCATGATTATTCGCCTATGTTAGATCAATTGAACTTCCGAACCCCCGACCTCCAACAACAACAAGGACAAGAGCCATATAGTCACGGAAACAGCAATATTCTCTATGTCTACTTTCAAGTTCACTCCATCCTGTCCTGTAAATATACCGTTCTTCCTTTCTCAACGCCGCGGCCAAATCCGGGAAGTGGTGCAGTGGTTCCAGAACAAAACTATTACAGTGGTTTCAAAAAGTGGAGCAATGACGATAAGAGATGTGTAAAAACTTCAGGCCTTGACAGTGACGGCCATGTTACATTAATGAATCATGAAAGGAAACCTTCCTGTCGAATCTTAGTTAATTATGTCAATGGTATTTTATGCATGTCGAAACTCTCAATTTCAGTCCAGATGAGGCTGCTTTAAGAATCTCGAGAAGGAATGGAAACGCCCATGCCAATGATCATATACGGTTACTTAATCATAACAAACAATAGTTGTGGAAATGTAAGATCCATATAGATTAATTTCTATTCAAAAGACCACAGCTGCACTATTTTCTACTGAGATGCCAAGGTGGCATTTGCGCTATTTATATTTTTTTTTGTTTGCATAACCTTTCGAATGAAATATATTACATAAACAATAGAGCACCAAGATTGCCTGACATGTTTTTGCAAATATCTGTAACTATTGTTAATGAAATATGATGTAATTATCTCACGAGACCTCTCGCTGATATACATGAAGGCTTTCTCTGAAGATAACCAGATTTCGTAGCTTTACCAACGATAAACCAATAGAAAATGGGTCGTCCGATACTCGTGCAGATAGAAGAAGTGTATTACCCTATCCTTACATTGCTTGGTGTTCCTGGTAAGTCATTATTTCCAATTACAGTTTTTTTTTGAAGTTTACTTGACTGCGGTTTTCTGCACTGAGTTGACTGAGATTTTTACTGCAGATGATTGTCGAGCTGACAGGTGACACCATTTTTTCGACTCCAAACTGCCGCGTTTCTTCCTCTCGATTTAATATAGTCCCCGGTAGAAATGTATGAGCCCAGTCTGATTGTATTCGTGCTACAGGGCTGCTGAAACGAGCAATTAAAGCTCATATGGAATCTGGAAAGCATCGCCCATTAAATTCCACCTGGTACCCAAACACAAAGAGCAGAGGATGTTTCGATGTGGAGGCAATTGGAGAGCCAATCTGCAGTTAACAGAATGTGTTGAACATATTTAGGCTGCATCTGAATATAATGTGGCATTGATAACGTAAAGACAAGGAAATGAATAGTTCTTTTATGGTCAATCGTTGCTCTGATGTGTCATGTTTACTGATGGTAATAACACAAAATGACTGATACAAACTTGTTCGTGAACTGTGGATTCACGAAAAGCTTATTTTCCCGTTTGTTGTATTCAATGGACAGAAAACTCGTCGGGAACTTACTCGTTCCACAACTAATTGCATGAAATTAGTTTCTTAATTCGAACGATAACGAATATAAAGAAAGTTCAACTCCTTTTCAACTCTCTCCATCGCCTCGAAAGTCGTACACGGTTAGCAGAAGTTCCACTACTGTTCTTTATTTATGAGCACAGCGCACAAAGAGATTGCACATTGAAATAAAATGTAATTATATTAAGGTTAGGTCGGTTTCAATTGAACAATTAGTCAGAAGCTGTGTAAAGAGGGGCGTCGACATGAAATTATTACCAATATACATACTGCAAGCATGCAGAGGTGGAGGAACAGGTCATTTGGATTGAAGAGCCTGCATCGCTATTCAACAAGATTATTCCCATAATATGACTAACCTGCTTATATGGATTTTATCAGAATACTCACCTTTTCTACAAGACGTGATGTATTTTTAGTTACAGAGCAGGAATCAAGGACTTCGATGCAGCTGCAGATGGGGGGATCGATCTGAATCTGGAATCACCTGAATAAATATTTATTTGGAAATACAAGGTGGCGCTGCAAAATAACTTTCTTTGGTCGTAGAAATGTTAACATTTGCGTACCATGCATTTCGCTATTTGTGTTTGTTAATTCGAAATCCGGTACAAGGTAGAATGGCCAATAAAAATACACGGAAACTAGATCACTGTTGATATCTACAAACGTGACGCCGAATCCGTGGGAAAGCTGTAGAGTAAGTGGGATATATCTCTAAGTTTGACTGTACTATAAAATGGTAAATAATTGACGAGGTCTGGAATTTGCGCAATTTTCCAATATTATTATTTTCGTTTTGAAGTACCGAAGGAATAAAACTCATGAGGCATGAATCGGTTAACACGTCTATATTATTTAAATGTCATGGATTGAGAATGGTTTAAGTGGGAAAAGTGTCATTAATTCCAAGACGGTTTTGACCTGCAATAATCCTGACTCCGTTCACTCCTTCCTTCAATCTTCATTTATTTCCAGGTAACGTGGTGGCTATTCTGATTCTCTCCCGGGGCAAGTGCGGCCTCTCTGCGTGTATCACGATTTACCTGGTGGCTATGGCCGCGGCAGATCTATTGGTTCTGGTAGTTGATGTGATCCTATATGAATTGAATAGCATTTATTACCATGACTCGTTCCTGGACTTCACTCCAATCTGCAGTCTGAATTTCTTCCTCATATTTGCATCTATTGAATGTTCTGTCTGGTTCACTGTCGCTTTCACCTTTGATAGGTTTGTTGCCATTGGCTGCCCAAAATTAAGAATCAGATACTGCACCAAGAAAACCGCAACTGTTGTTGTGGCAACGATATTGGTACTCAGTATTTTCGAAAACGTTCCAATTTACTTTACCTTTGAACCTCGCGTCATAACGGGCAATATTTCGTGGTTCTGCAATGTAAAATCAACCCTCTATACTACCCCTATATGGGTTTCGTTTTTATGGTTCGACATAGCGTTAATGCCCTTCATTCCATTTCTCTTGATCCTGGTACTTAATGGTCTGACCATTAAGCACATTCTACTGACAAGCAGGGCCAGGAAGAGCCTCCGCAACAGCAGCAGCAACAGTGATCCAGAAATGACGAACCGAAGGAAATCTGTAGTTTTACTGCTAGCAATATCCAGTAGTTTTATACTATTGTGGATGTTAACTTTTGTTCATTATATATGTGTGCAAATTACAGAAATACAATACTTGCACACAGATTACAATGACCCTTTCACAATCATGGAACAAGTTGGATATATGTTGCAGCATTTAAGTTCCTGTACAAATACCATCATCTACGCTGTGTCCCAAACGAAATTCAGAGAACAATTAAAGGACCTGTTTAAATATCCGCTGGTTATGATAACTAAGGGACATAAACAGAATGCCTGCATCCATCCAGAATTGACAAGAGACAGCCGAAATAAGCTTCCACCTTAATTTGGTAAAAGGTACAACAGCCAGTATTGTGATTGATTATCCACAAACACATTTCGGACGAGTGTACCGTCGATACTGCAGGGAAATTGCTGCTACCTTCATTGAATTCGGCTCTGTCCCTAGCAATTTCATAGTTCCCGTCGTCAGTTCAACTCATTATTGGCTATCGTGTCATGGTTAAGGCTGATAATTTTCACGAAAATGACACCTATTCAAGTCTACATTAATCAATAAAGGATCACTAATGACAAAATAGTCAAGATTTTCTCGGGTATCTTTCATATCATCACTATTCGTGGAACTTATGGTTCGATATTATATATTAGAGATGAGATAACACTACCTCTCTGTTGTCAAGCAGGGCGCTTATTTTAAGCTATTATCAGAAATGTAAGACATGAGTGAAAGCGACGTTACTTCATGGATAAAGCAACTGATTCACAGTGACAGTTTCAGTGTGCTGCACATTCTATGGAATTCAAAGAGAAATGGAAAAGGTGCAAATCCGTCTGCTGCTGCCGAATAGAAGCCGAAAGCAACTTTCACCCCAACGTTACTCGCGTTCTCTCTTTCAATAACAGCCTGGTATTAAATATGTTCGACAATGCAGCTCGAACCATATTCGATAAAAGCAGTTCTTACGGACGATTTTGTGTTGTTAGAAGAAAACCTTCTGTCTGAATGTATTGGACAAAGTTTCGGCACGTAAAAAAATCATAAGCACCCTCAATGACTTTCCCCCATCACGTTCCTATGATACAATTCAATAGCTTGGGCTGTAAACCGGCTTTCATTTACCCACCTACTTGTTCTAACGGAGTGTGAAGGTTATGAAGCATAAGAATTAAACTCTCTTCAGACACGCTGCCTCCGTGCAGTTCAAAGCTGATCATGGATGGTAAAACCAATGCCGCTTAAATTATACATTTCTAACACAATTATGCAGAGCATTGTTGGGACTGGAGCTGGAATATTGTGTAAGGCCTGATCTCATTTCCTCTAGCCCAATTCTCCGCATGTGCGTCACATGGAGTGTAGCTGAAGGTTATCCATTGACTCCTGACACGACAGGTAATGTTGGGAACTCTCAGCAGGTCAGACCGTATCGGGGGAGGGCGGGAGCAAACGGAGTTATTGCTTCAAGTCAAGACTTGACGACCTGAGGAAGGGTTTTTGCCTTTATAGGTCAGCCCTGTTTCTCTTCCCCCAGAGGTGGCCAGGCCTGTTGAGGATTTCCATCATTTTCTGTTTATATATTTCCTTTGATTTCTAACATCTGCGTTTTTTTTGTTTTGTTTTCAGTTCATCAGACAGGAATGTTTCCTGAGAGGAGAGGTGAAGCAGACTGGGTTTATACCCTTCTGAATACAGAAGAATGAGAGATGATCTAAAATAAATCTTACAGGGTTGGCAGGGTAGAGGCAGGGTTAATGGTTGGAATGTATTCTGGAGGGGGAGGTAAAAAATCTGTGGTCATTGTAAATGCCGGTAAGAGCGACACAGGTCGAAAAAGGGATGAGCTCAAAATGAATTTAAAAAGCTAGGATCTAAATTTAGAAGGGAGCACTTCACAGGTAGTCACTCAGGAATGCTTCTTCAACCATGCGCTGGTCAATATACAAAGATGAGACCGGATGAATGTGTGGCAAAAGAGAGAGTAATACCTTCAGCCGACCATGTCAGTTTTCCGGAGAGTGAACATGCAGAAAGCATCTGGTCCGGATGGTGTCCCTGGCCGTGTCCTTACATCCCGTGCAGAGCAGCTGGCAGGGATGTTGCAGGCATTTTTACCCTCTCCCTCTTCAATCTGAGATTTCTAGCTACTTTAAGAAGCCCATTATCATCCCGGTACCCAAAAAAAAAGGTAACGTGCCTTAATGACTACCGCCCGGTGGCTCCGACATCCACCATCATGAAGTGCTTCCAGAGGCTGGTGATGACGCGCATTAGCTCCAGCCTCCCAGACAACCTCGACCCGCTACAATTCGGAGATACAAGAGATTCTGCAGATGCTGGAATCTGTAGCAACACACACAAAATGCTGGAGGAACGCAGCAGGTCAAGCAACATCTATGGAGGGGAAAAAAAGGTGGCATCCATCGTTAACGACCCTAAAAACTCGGTAAATGCCCTCTTCATATTACTGCCATCGGGGAGGTACAGGAGCCTGAAGACCCACCCTCAGCGTTTCAGGAACAGCTTCACGTCATCAGATTTTTGAATGGCCCAGGAACCCATGAAAACAACCTCGTTATTCCTATTTTGCAATTATTTATATTTGTAACTTACAGTAATTTTTATGTCTTTATATCTTGCATCGTACTGCTGCCGCAAAACAACAAATTTCACGACATTTGTCAGTGATAATAAAGCTGATTCTGATTCTGATTCTGATTCTGATGTTTCCGGTGGAAACCCTTCATCAGGAATGGAAAGCAAGAGGGCAGAAGCCAGAATAAAAAGGCAGGGGGAGGAGAACAAGCTGACGGGTGATAGGAGAGTCCAGGTGAGAGGGGCAAGGTAAGTGGTTGGAGGAGGGGGGGGTGGTAAAATGGAATGGTGTGAGAAGCGGAGAGATAATAGGTGGAAGAGGTAAAAGTGCTGAAGAGGAAGAAATCCGGCAGGAGAGGACAGTAGACCATGGAAGAGAGGGAAGGAGGTGGGGATTGAGGAGGTGATGGGCAGGTCGTGAGGGCGGGGGGATGGGAAAGAGAAGGGGTGAGGGTCCACAGTAATGATGGAAAACGAAGGGGGGAAAGGCGGGGGGAACAGAGGGGTGTGGTTACCGGAAGTGAGAGAAATCGATGTTGAGGACGTCAGGTTGGAGACTACCAAGGCGGAATATGAGAGGTTGCTCCTACAATCTGCGTCTGGCCTCAGACCTTGAGACCAGACACAGGTTGTCGGAGCAAGATCAAAGATTCCTTGGTATCCTCCAATCTGACGCCATCAACATCCAGTTTTGTAACTCGGTAACCACTCCCCTCTATTTACCCCTTCCCCACGTTTTATTCCCTCATTCCTGTTGTCTCCTCACCTCTTCACTTACACCTCCACCGCCCTTAGGACCTGCCCATTAGCTCCCGCTCATTCGCCAACTCCTTCCCTTTATTCAATGGTCTTCGTCCTTCTCTACTGGATTCTTTCTTCTTCAGCCTTTTGCTTCTTCCCCCATCACCTCTCAGCTTCTCACATCATCCTCTTTCATCACCTTCCCCCACCCACTTACCTTTCCCCCTCTCACCTGGACTCACCTATCACCCGCCAGCTAGTGCTCCTCCCCCTCCCCATCCTCCTGCCTTTTTATTCTGGCTTCTGCCCTCTTCTTACCCAGTCCTGATAAAGGGTTTCGACCCGAAATATCGACTGTCTGTTTCCCTCCATTGATGCTGCCTGACCGGCTGAGTTCCTCCGGCATTTTACGTGCGTTACCACTGCAATTCACCTACCGCTGTTACAGCTCCAGAGCGGACGCCATCTCCCTGGCAAAACAGTCATCTCTGGAGCATCTGGACAGTAAAGAGACCTACGTTAGACTATTGTTTATTGAGTACAGATCCGCGTTCACTACCATAATTCGAAGTACTCATCACCAAACTCCTAGAACTGGCACTCGACTTTCTGATCAACAGACTGCAATCAGCAAGGACAGGAAGAAAAATCCCTAGATTCTGCAGTAACTTCATCCACAAGTTTGCAGATGATACCAGCGTAGTGGGACGAATCTCAAATAACGATGAGTCCGAATACAGGAAGGGGACCGAGAGCCGAGATGCATGGTATCATGATAATAACCTTTCCCTTAATATCAGCAAAACAAGAGAGCTGGTCATTGGCTTCAGGAAGGAGGGTGCACACTCTCCGGTTTATATCAATGGTGCTGACTCGACGTTGAAACCCTCTCGTTGAAAGCTCCAAGTTTCTGGGAGTGAACATCACCAATGGCCTGTCCTTGCCCAATCACGGAGACCACGGTCAAGTAATAGCACCAGCCCCTCTACTTCCTTATCAGGCTAAAGAGATTTAGCATGTCCCCTTTGTTGACCCTCACCAATTTTCATCGATGCACCCTAGAAAGCATCCTATGGAGATGCCTCACACCTTGTTATGGTAGCTGCTCTTCCCGTGACCACAAGAAACTGCAAAGAGTTGTGAACACAGCTCAGTACAGCACCGAAGCCAGCCTCCCCTCCATGGACCCTTGTCTACACTTCTCGCTGTCTCGGTAGAGCAGCCAGCATTATCAAACATCCCCATCCTCCCCAGACATTCTCTATATCCCACAACACACACCCACCACCCACCCCCCACCCCAATCGGGCAGGAGATACAGCAGCCTGAAAGCAAGTACCACCACCCTCAAGGGCAGCTTCTATTCTGCTTATATAAGACTAATGAACGGTCCAACAATACAATAAAATGGACTCTTGACCTCACAATCTACCTCACTATGGCCTTGCACCTTATTGTCTACGTGCTCTACAATTTCTTTGTTACTGTATCAGAGTCAGAATCAGAATCGGGTTTATTATCACTGACATGTTTTTCAGTAGCAGCAGTACAGTGAAAGTCATAAAGACATAAAGTTACCATAAGTTACAAAAATAAATAAATAGTGCAAAAGAGAAATAACGAGTTGGTGTTCATGGGTTCCTCGAGCATTCAGAAATCTGACGGCGGAGGGGAAAAAGCTGTTCCTGAAACGTTGAGTGCGGGTCTTCAGGCTTCTGTACCTCCTCCCCAATGGTAGTAACGTTAAGAGAGCGCGTCCCCGACGGTGAGAGTCCTTAATGATGGATGCCGCTTTCTTGAGGCCTTGCCTCTAGAAGATGTCCTAGATGGTAGGGAGGGTTGTGCACATGCTGGATGTGGCTGAGTCTACAACCCTCGGCAGCCTCTTTCAAGCCTGAACACTGGAGCCTCCATACCAGCTGGTGATACAACGTCAGAATGCTCTCCACCGTACATTGATAGAAATTTGCAAGAGTCTTAGTGACATTCCAAATCTCCTCAAACTCCCAATGAATTAGAGCCGCTGATGTGCCTTCTTTGTGATTGCATCAATGTGTTTGGCCCAAGATCGATCCTCTGAGGTCTTGACACGCAGGAAATTGAAGCTGCTCACCCTTTCCATCGCTGACCGCTCAATGAGGACTCGTGTGTGTTCTCCCGACTTCCTCTTCCTGAAGTCCATAATCAATTCCTTAGTCTTGCAGATGTTGAGTACGAGGTGGTTCTTGCGACACCACTGAACCGACAGATCTACCTCGCTCCTGTACGCCTCCTCGTTGCCATCTGAGATTCTGCCAACAGTGGCGTCATCTGTGAATTTATAGATGGTGTTTGAGTTGTGCCTAGCCACACTCATGAGTACAGAGAGAGTAGAGCAGTGGGCTCAGCACGCATGCTTGTTGTGCGCCTGTATTGATTGTCAGTGAGGAGTAGAATAAGATAACACCTCATTCTGCATTGTTATTGTTTTTCCCCGTACTACTTCATTCCATTGTTGTAAGGAAATGATATGTTTGGTCGGCATGTAAGTCAAGATTTTCACTGTACCTCAGTACATCTGACAATAATAAACCAATTTACCAATTTATCATGACGACCATCAAATACCTACTTACACTAATCCCATTTGTCAGTACTTGGTCTATCGCCACTGATGCTGGTCCATGTACTTCTTAAATTTCGTGCAGGTACCTGTGTCCGCGACCTTCTCAGAATTCAGCAACCCTCTGGGTGGGAAATTAAGTTTTCCTCAGATCACACCTGAAACCTCTGTCCTCTGGACTTCGACGTCTCTGCCAAAGAGAAAGGTTTAGTAATGTCTAATCTAACTGTTTCCCACATAATTATGCATTCTCAATCAGATACTCCCTCCACCTCCTCTGCTCCAAGGAGAACAAACCCAGCCCATTAAGTTTCTATTAATGGCTGAAATGTTCCATTCCAGGACAACTTCTCCAATGCAATCACGCCCATTCTATAGTGTGACGACTCGGCCTGCACACGATATTCAAGCTGTGGCCTAACCAGTGTTTTATAAAGTCGAATGAACAGCTCCCCGTTCACGCACTTGTCTCGGGAAGTTAAGCTTCCCACATGGGTTGTTCACCATCCTGTATACATGAGCTGCCACCTTCTGGGATCATTGGACTTGTACACCAAGGATCCGTTGTTCTTCAATAAAGCCCATGGGACACTGGCCCCATTCAACGGTCTGTTTTGGAGTTTCAAAGTGATTAAGAGCGAGGACTGTCCCATCAACTATTCCGTTCTTGAACCAACCGGCAATGCCTGAATCACTAAAGTTTAGCAACCCTATGACCACTTTGATCACTTTGCACTAAAAAGGACTTCTTTTGTTCTAATTGTGTTCTTTTTTTTGTAAATTTGACTACAATTTATGTGTAATTTATTCTTGCGAATGCTGCTTGTAAGATACAACGTGCCTGTGATGCTGTTCCTACATCTGTTCAGACATACAGTATACTTGTACGGTGACAATAAACTCGACATCCACTTATACAAGGGACTGCAGATGTTGTCGTCTGAAGCAAAAAAAAAGCTGGAGGTACTCGGCGGGTCGAGTAACATCTGCGGAGACAAGGGATGGTCGACGTTTCGAGACGAGACCCTGCATCAGGTCCTGTATTTAGGATCTCGACCCAAAGCTCCGACTATCTCTGACTCCACAACTGCTGCTCGAACCACTGAGTTCCTCAAAAATTGTATTGTTTTTGCTTCAAAACCATGTGCCTCCATTTTACCTTATTTGACTTTGCATTCTATTTGATCTGGCCGGATTTTTTCTTCACGATGAACCTCCGCAGGAATATATGGTCCACTCTTTCGGTTTAGTTAAGATAACCCTCCGAATGAGTGCTGTGGCCTCGTTAAAAAAACAGCTGTGCTTCTACCAATACAAGTAAAATTAATTGCATCAGCAAACAAACTTTTCTGACAACGTTTATAGAATTGCAGCTGTGAAGGCAAATTAATGTTAGTCATTCAATCCTCTATAATTCACCTTAATAAGCAAAATATTTTACTCATCATATTCCTCACAACCATATGGAAATAGGAAAACTAAGTTTATCTGAGGATTTTCTCTGAGGATTCGAATGAAAACAGCTGTACCGTTTATTTGTTCAACCAGGTGTGATTAATCCAATTATTACCTGAACTAATTACCTCATGCATAAGTGCTCAAACGGATGAACCGTCTTCACAGCAATGAATCTCATCCATACCTGATCACACCGAAACGTCCGTCAGTAAAGAAATGCCGCTCTCTATAATCCCACAGATTGAGAGAATTTACTACCCCATTCTTGCACTGATTGGCGTCCCAGGTAAATTTGTGACAGTTACTCCTTGCCGTGTATTGTAAATTTGTCTGTATTACTGCTCTTGCTGCAGATCCATTAATCAGTTTATTCAGGTTTTCTTCGCAAGTTCTTAATGCGATTTAATCACTGTGTAGATACATGAAAGCACCAGTTTCCATGATGGTTTTTAATGTATTTTTCGATGCTACTTATTGTATCTGGAGGTATTACGTCTCGTAATCTGAAAGCGGATGTCAGAATAACAAATATACCACTTAGCTATTCACAGTAATTGGAATTCAGTTTAATTTCAATGTGCTGTTCATGTCTTCTTGCGTTATAACAACGCATTTATACAGGTTAAGTAGCGGAAACATTCAAGGCACTTCCAGCATCTATATACTCAATATAGAGGCTGAGGCAATAACTTACACCTCAGACATCGTGTGTATGATTGGTGGTGGGGCAGGGGTGTAGTGTTTGTAGATTTGGGTAGATTGTGATTTCTGGTGAGCGCTGATTTCCCATTAGTAAAATTAACCTAATCGGTTTTCTTTTCTGACAAAATGAAATATTTCCAAACTTTTCAAGCATTCGTGAAGATAATTATTTAATATAATCATTAACGATCTGAAAATGACACCTCAAAGAATATTAACAGAAAGCTGCCACATCAAGAACCATGCAAGCAATGAAAGACTAGAAACCATGCAGTCGGTAATAACTCAAACAAATCGTCCCCATGCTTGATTCATATCGACTATAAAGAGTGGGGCATACAGATTGTGCTGGTGGAACAAATCTTTTAAAACAAAGTAAACGATAAAGTGGAGGGATCATCATTCAAAGATGTAATCTATAAACTAATGTAAACAGCTTTTTGAATTGATGTTACATATTTTCCTTTGCCTTTGTGTAAACGTGATGCTGTAGTTTGCTCCATGTTGGCCAAGATATATGTTTACCTGAAAAATGAAGAGACCCCTAGGTCACAAACTTCAAAGGAAATAAACGAAAATTTGCCAGAATCAAAAGTTTCCTCATTTGCTTTTGGGACTAACCTTGTGAACTAGTACACATATCGAAAAATGAATTTACCATCTACTAGGAAAATTCCAGTGCAAACTGAGCTGTAATGTTTGCAACG
This sequence comes from Pristis pectinata, assembly GCF_009764475.1. NCBI lineage: Eukaryota > Metazoa > Chordata > Chondrichthyes > Rhinopristiformes > Pristidae > Pristis > Pristis pectinata. Next base: position 14,069,428 of record NC_067438.1, on the reverse strand, counting down.
AGCGTGAAGACCTTCGGTAGATTGATCATGAGAACATGAATGTTACTTTTGTAGTTTAGTTGTAGCATAGAACATTTTTTGAATGTATTTAAGCTTGCTCGTTTTCGTCGGTACTAACAGGGAACAGATATGATTATGGTTAATGAAAATAACTTATATTGTGATTCTAATGTATCGTTCTCGTGATGGAGATAAACGAAAACAAAAGTCTGTGTGCTTGTTGGTAATCAGCATTTATCAGGAATTCAAGAGAAATGAGTTTACTGCAAAAAAAAGATTAAATTAGGGAACTATTGAGTGATTCTGAGTGTTTAGTTCTTACAATAACTCCACACAGACAATGGGGTTATTTCAATAATTTGTTACTTCCTCGATTAGTGATTCGTTAAAATGTTTATTACTCGATTTCTGCGCTGACTGATCCATCTGGGCAGATTTTACTTCGGCCAAGAGTACATAACGAGTGGTGTTGCAACAAGAATCATTTACTTCAATGAAAATGACAGGCAGAAATTAGATATCTTTATTAGTCACATGTACATCGAAGCACACAGTGAAATGCATCTTTTGCGTAGAGTGTTTTGGGGGCAGCCCGCAAGTATCGCCACGCTTCCGGCGCCAACATAGCACGCCCACAACTTCCTAACCTGTACGTCTTAGAATGTGGGAGGAAACCGGAGCACCCGGAGGAAACCCACGCTGACAGGGGGAGAACGTACAAACTCCTTACAGACAGCGGCCGGAATTGAACCTGGGTCCATGGCGCTGTATGGCGTTACGCGAACCGCTAAATGCCCCGTTTTAAACAAGTATCAATTTTATAACTCTCCAAGTTTGTTATTACTTCCCACGAAACCAAAAGATAAAATATCAGGAAATATACAAAATATGCCGATAGTTCCATCGCAACTCTTTATACTCTTTATTATGGCCGATCATTAAAACCCCCAGGCGACGTTTTGTTACCTTGGAAATATTATCCCGTTTTGAAGCAAAGATTAATCGTTGAGAAAATTAAAATGACCGCCATGTGTAACCAGCCGGTGACTCGTGGTGAACCCAGTATCGATCCAAATGAATTTCACCACCTTAGACGAAGCAAAAGAATATCTAACAGCGAGGCAGCATGAGAGGTCTAGAATAAAAGCTTCAAATGACGTTTTTCTTTTCTGAAGAATTTTGTGAATTCTGAATTTCCATCCACGTTTTCTGCTTTTACAGGTAACTTACTGGCGATTGTGATTCTATCCCGTGGGAAGTGTGGTCTTTCGAAATGCATCACTCGTTACATGATTGCAATGGCTGTGGCAGATCTACTGGTGATAATATTTGATGTCATATTGTACGAGATTAATGATAAGTATTTTGCACGTTCTTTCGTGGATTACACTCCCGTTTGTAGCCTCAAAATCGCGCTAGTTTTTGCAGCCATTGATTGCTCAGTCTGGCTAACTGTTGCCTTCACATTTGATCGATTCATCGCCATTTGTTGTCAGAAGCTGAGAGCAAAGTACTGCACTGAGAAAACTGCAGCCACAGTTATTATGATTGTGTTTGGATTTAGCCTTGTACAAAACATCCCGATTTACTTTGAAAATGAACACCGAAAAATTATTGACGATGTTCCCTGGTTTTGCAAAGTGAAGTCGCACCTCTCTGGTTTTACTCTCTGGGTTGCATACTTCTTTTTTGACATCACCTTAACTCCGTTTGCGCCATTTCTGTTACTTGTGCTACTTAATGCTTTGACCACCCGGCATATTTTACGGGCCAGTAGGATAAGGAAAGGGCTCTGGGGAGACGGGAGTGGTGAAGATTGCAATGATCCAGAGATTGTGAACCGCAGAAAATCGATCATATTACTGCTCTCTATCTCAAGCTGTTTTATACTTCTATGGATGGTAACATTTATACATTACATCTGCACACAACTTGCAGGCTTTCAGTTCATGCTCACAGATTATAATGATCCGTTCGCCATCATGGAACACACTGGGTATATGCTTCAGTGCCTGAGTTCGTGCACAAACACATTTATTTATGCAGTGGCTCAGGCTAAGTTCAGAGAATCATTAGCGAATGCTATTAAATATCCTTTCACTCTCCTGGTTAAAATCATGGGCTAGTGAATTCAGAATATAACGTAATCTATTTGCAGACTAGAGATCGAGTAGCATATATTATGATCTCTTATCCAAATCCATGCTCATAATACAATTGTTTCCATGGAGCATGGATGACACAGAGGTTGGGGCCTTTTTAAATTACCTGATCGAAGGGTATATACATACATACATATACGTGTGTGTGTGTGAGAGAGAGAGCGAGAGAGAGAGAGAGCGAGAGAGAGAGAATATTAAAGTCGTTTATATGAGGTGAATTGGATTTTAACAGCATAAAATTTGCAATGTCCATTGTTATAGACGCCAAGGTTGGTATCTCCAAATTAGGTCATGCACCTAATTTATATATATATATATAAATCAGGTGTATAACTTAATTTGGAAATCCAAACCTTGGCGACTACAACAATGGACATTGCAAATTTTATGCCGTTAAAATCCAGTTGATCCCGTGTAAACAACTTTAATATACAGTACTTAACGTGTTTCTTCTTTCACACTTGAAATTACGTCAACTAGATTTACTAATAATCCAATACAATTGAAAACTATTCTGTCTGCACATCATTTTCCTTCCCCTGTTCTCCCCCTTCCTCCCCCACACACCCCACCCCCAATAAGTGGTTAAATAATGCACCATGTTACAGTATCATGGTGGTGCAAATGCAGTTAAAAAACATCTTCGATGGGACCTTTGTATGGATGATAGCAAATCGACCTTTCATTTTACATTCCACCTCTCTGAATAAAATATTTTGCATTTGATGATGGTGTTTTTGTTATTGTGTGTTTATTTAAACCAGGAGAAATCTGGTTATTGCGAAATGTGTGCAATGTTTCTTTTCAATAGTCAGAACTATTGACAGAGCTATGTCATCTGTTACCATACCTTCTGTTAGTTACATCCATGCAGGAAAGCAGGTATCTTTTTTTGTTACATAAGTGTATAAGGTGTCCCTGGCTGGGCCATGATTTATTGCCCATCCCCAATTGCGCTTCATAATGTGATGATTAGCTGTTTTCTTGAACCGCTGATGACCATCTGGTGAAGAAACGCCAAAATGCTTTTGGGGAAGGAGTTCTATAACAATGAGGGACAATCAATATATTTCTAAATCAGGATGGCAGCCAATTCGGAGGAAGACCTGCAGGTGGTATCGTTCTGAGTGGTAAATTTCAAAGGCGAATTGCAAACCTTCTTCATATGGAAAGGAAGCTGTTTGTATCGGCCGGGGGTGGCGGTTTAGAGGGAAGACTGTAGTGATCAATTCATGGCTCGAGTGTCCAAGAATGATTCTAATCCAGGTGAATGTTAACTTCAAGGGAATTCATGACTAATTGTTTCCATTTTATTTATATAATTTCTCTCACTGTGGTATTTAACAGGGAGACAGAAAAAGTGCAGCCCTACCACAGACACAGCACAGTAATACTCTGAGATTATGGCACCCAAGGATTTAGGTGCAGCCACGCAGATGTTGAACAATTGAAACCACAGCATATTTCAGATAGTTTTCTTTCTCTGATTTTACACAATAGTATAATAAATTTTCCAAGGAACCAGAAGTGGGTTTAAAGAGAGTGGGAAATGGAGCCCTGGTGAGTGCAAAGGAGCACAGGAGTAAGAGGCTGCAGTGGAGTGCTTAAAGGCAGTGTGGTAAACAGAACCCCAGTGAGTTCAAAGTGAGTGCACGAAACAACCAATTGAGCAAAATGCTGAACAAATGAGATTTCCTAATGATCTGACATTGGACTATTGGAGTGTTACTGTATTTGTTTGTTCAATTATCCAACTTTTTGCAAGTGCAACTACAGTAAAAGCATTATTCGATTGAATGCAAGCAAGTACTCTCAGTTTAGTCCTTGATTCATACCTATTCTGGTTCTGTTGCTTTGGAACAAATACCACATGCTGTTTCTCCTGCTCTAACTTCTTGAAGTAAAATTTCCACCCAATTTTGCTAGATTATATCGTAGTCTTGAAAATGTTGTCAGCACATCTGAGAACCAGTTTCCCTTGTGTAGTTTTGTCCTTTTCTATAACTATGCTAAATTATGATCATTACCTCCAAAATACAACACTGAGCTGCCAGCTTGCATGCTAAAATTGTCCCACACCACCCACTCTTTTGGTGATTTGCCCCCCACACATTCATCTAAATAGATTTTCTTGAATGTATTTTAAGAATTCACCACCACCTATTTTTTTGCACTGCTCTTGTCCCAGATAATATGTTGAAATCCACAACAAAACTTGTTCAGAGGTTTTTGTGTCACACAAAATGGTGAATATGTGGTTCCTTCTATTTCTCTTTGACTGACAAATGATGAGAAATATGAAGCGCCGAATCACAGAACTCTTACAACACAAGATGGAGGCCACTCAGCCTGTCAAGTCTGTGCCTATTCTTGACGAGGACACCTCACCAGTTCCAACTCAAGCCACTTCATCACCTTGCATTTCTTTCCTCACACCATATTCGTCCAATTTTCTCTGAAGGCCATAAAAGAATCTGTTCCACCACAACTACAAGCAATGCATTCCAAGTTCCAAACACACACTGCATGGAAAAGTTGCTCCTCGTTATTATTTGTTTTCTTCTCCTTTATCTTGGTGACATTTAGCCCTCAACCCCTCCACAAAAGGGAGAAGCTTCCCATGATCCACTTGTCCAGACCCCTCATTGGATGTCCACTCAGCATTCTCTCCTGTAAATAAAAATCACTGCCTCTAATCCATTATTTATCTATATTGCTCATTCTATGGACCATTCTTCTGAATTGCTTCTGGATCATCTTGTAATGTCTTCACACCCTTCCATTAATGAGGCAACCAGAATTAAACAATACTTTGCTTCTGCCTTTTCAAAGGTGGACACAATCTCCCAGAAATGCTAGGCAATGTAGAGTCTAGTTGGGGGGGGGGGGGGGGGGGGGGAAATGAAATCAGAACAAATAGGGAAATAACATGGAGGAAACTGACAGGATGAAAAACTAGCAATTTCCCAAGGCTCCAGACTTCATGAAGTAATCCTAGAAATTGGTCTCATTTTCTGACATTGGAATTTTTGCAGAGTACAACCAATGGATGGAAGACAGTTAATGTAACCCCACTATTTAAAAGCTATGGAGCGAGAACAGAACTATAGACCAGTGAGCCTGACAGTGGTGGGAATAAATATAAACACATGATAGGAGGGCACCTGGGAAAGAGTGACACAATTGGACAGAGTCAAGCAGATTTTGTGGCATATTGGCACAGTTGTTAGCACTCCTGCCTCAGCTCAAGAGATCTGAATTCAATCCAAAGCTTGGAGCTCTATTCTCCCTGACAGTATGGAGCCCTCCATGTGTTACATTTCACTCCCATGCGTCAAGTAAGTTCTGATGGATAGGATCATTGGTGACTGTAAATTGACCTTTGTGAAGTGGGTGGAAGTTGCAGGAAGGATGCAAGATGAAAATGATTAATGTAGATGCATGATTAGTGCAGAGGGACTGAACAAATGCTTATAGCATGAAAAGTGAGAGACTATCCATTTGTGCCAATAAAATCAAGATTATCTAAACCAAAATAAATTTACTGAGAGGCAATGATTATCCTTGCTCATGATTCACTAAAAGCAAGCATACACATGCAATGAGTCTCCCTAGCAAGATTGAAGCCTTGAGTGATATCTTTCTGCAATTTTTTTGTGGACTCCTGAGACAACACCTTGAATCTTGTCTGAATTTTGTTCTCCTTATTGGAGGAAGGAGATTCTTGCTTTGGAGATAATGCAGAGAGGGTTCATCAGATTCTTGAGATGGGAGGACTGATAGATGAAGTGAGATTAGGTAAATTAGGCTTGTTTGTTGAATATTAAAAGAAAGGATCTCAAACTCTCAAATTTCTAACAGGACTGGGCAGACTAGATGCAGGAAGGATATCAGGGCAATTCACAGCCCAGGGATCACAGTTGGAAGGTAAGTGGCAAGATATGTAGGACTGAACTGAGGAAAAATTCTCTCCCAAAGAATGGTGAACCCGTGGAATTTTCTATTGTGTTTGTTTGACTGCCAATTCATCCATGATCAATTTGTCTGTTTCCTACAAAACAAAAAGAAATGATTATTGCAGTAAGATAACTGTGTTTCAGAATGTTCTACCTGCATTTCTTTGCAACAACATCAATCAGTTTATTTGAGCCCACATATAAATTGACGATATATATTTCCTCCAAAATGCAAAATCAAGCCACTATAACATGGTGTACATTCCAATAGGTCTACTTAGATTTAATGTCTTCCTTCCTTTTTCAAAAACATTATGCTCAGTTGTCTAATCTCAAGGTATATTCTACTGATAGGTACAACCAGGGGAACCTCAAGAGCACCAGTGACCAGAAAAGCCCAAGAGAATGAAATTGAATGCTGTATTGCCAGTCACACTGGACAACTTTCTATCCCTATGGCTGAAAATTTTGATGCATTTTGAATGTACAAAGTACAAAGAAATCAAGAGCTTCTGCCATTGCCAAACAATGAAGCACTCTCAATAACTTTTTTTGTGCAGTCTCAAACCAACAGTGAATTGTTAAAACAATATCTATAATTATGAACATGAGACTGCAGATGCTGAAATCTGGAACAAAAAAAATGCTGGAAGAACTCAACAGGCTCAAGCAACATCTGTGGAGACAAATGGAGAAATTTCAGTTCAAGACCCCGCATCAGAACTGAAAGGGAAGATTGCTAGTATACTACAGTAAGAGGGAAGTTGGTAGATACAACCAAATGTTGAGGGCATGATGGGCAAATGGAGCCAATTGAAGGAGGAGTGCAAAGATGAACAAAAGGGAGAAGCAAATTTTCCAAGTGAGGCAGATGGTTACCTGCACCTCTTCCAATCTGGTCTCCTGCATTAAGTTCTCACCATGTGACCTCCTCTACATTGGAAAAACAAGCATAGAGAAGGCAACCATTTTGAGGAACACCTGCATGGTGTCTTCGATAGCCATCTTGAGCTTCCAATTGCATCTTGTTTTGACTCTTCCCAATCCCACAAGGATCTATCGGCCCATAGCAATGGGCAAAGTGACAAAAAGCTAAACAAATTGGAAGAACATTTTGGAAGCTCACAACCCAATGGTATGAATTTTGAATTTTCCAATTTCAGATGACCAACACTCCCAGTGCTCTTACCTGGCCACTTAGGTTTCTTCTCATTTTATTCACCTTCACCTCCCCCCCCCCACCCCCACCACACCTGGATCCATCTGCCCATCATCCCCTCCTCATCAGGTTCCACCAATCACCTACAAGCTTCTGTCCCACCCCTTTCCTCATACTGCTATATAATGGCAATCTTTCCTCTCAGTCCTGACACAGGGTCCCCAACCCACAACTTCAACTTGCACCTTTTGGCTCCAGAGATGCTGCTTGACCCACTGAGTTCTTGTAGCATTGTTTTTGTCCAGAATTGCTGTGAAAAAATAAAATTAAGGTCTCAAACTAACTGTAATTGAGAGAATTGAAACCATATTTTAATTAGTTTTAATTGGGCCAAACTTGTTTTTATAGGAGATTTGGATGGCAAGAGGGTGCAGTGTGTTATCCTAATCCAAGTTCCCACTCCTGCCTGCTGCAAAATCAGTGCCATGGATTAATTCTGTTAAATTGCATTTATTAGCAGTATGCCACCAAGGGAGAACTCTCCTTTAACACTCACTCAGTCTTTATCAGAGGTCTCCACAATACAAAGGAGCAAACATTAATACAGTCATTGTCATCACACTTAATCAATGCAGCTACAATGATTGAAACTTATCAGGTGCCTAAGATACAAAGACAATCATTACATACATTGTTTAGTATAATTGGTTCACAATCAAGTTCCAGACACAGTAATTACCACCTGGTCTTGAGTCAGGGGCTTGTGGGGTATTTTTTGTCATTAGTTACATGTACAATCACAATTTCTTAACCCCTTACTTCCTCAGTGGACACATCAGGTGGGCTCAAACTTGGCAAATGGAGTTTAATGCAGAAAAATGTGAGGTCATACACTTTGGTAAGAGGAATTCAGAGGCAGACTATTAACTAAGTAGGGAGTGACTGCAAATGGGTGAACCATAGGATCATAGAGCACAAAACAGGCCCTTCAGCCCACCATGTTGTGCCGTCCATCAAACCACCCTCACACTACCTAACCCCTTCCTCCCACATATCCCCCCATCCCACACTCCTCCATATGCCTATCCAACAAGCTCTTGAACCTGTCCAATGTATCTGCCTCCACCACCACCCCAGGCAGTGCATTCCATGCACCAACCACTCTCTGGGTGAAAAACCTCCCCCTGACGAACCTCCCACCCATAACCTTAAAGCCACACCCTCTCGTCTTGAGCATTGGTGCCCCAGGAAGGAGGCGCTGACTGTCTACTCTATCTATTCCTCTCAGTATTTTATATACCTATCATGTCTCCTCTCATCCTCGTCCTTTCCAGTGAATAAAGCCCTAGCACCTTAAGCCTCTCCTCATATTCAATACTCTCTAATCCAGGCAGCATCCTGGTAAATCTCCTCTGCACCCTCTCCAACGCCTCCACATCCTTCCTATAATGAGGCGACCAGAACTGAACACCGTACTCTAAGTGTGGCCTAACTAGAGTTTTGTAAAGCTGCATCATCACCTCGCAGCTCTTAAACTCAATCCTGCAATTTATGAAAGCCAACATCCCATTGGCCTTCTTAACTGCTCTTTCCACCTGTGAGGCAACTTTCAATGAACTGTGAATATGAACCCCCAGAACCCTCTGCTCCTCCACACTGCCAAGTACCTTGCCATTTTCCCAGTACTCTGCCCTGGAGTTTGTCCTTCCAAAGTGTACCACCTCACACTTCTCCGGATTGAACTCCATCTGCCACTTGTCAGCCCAGCTCTGCATCCTATCAATATCCCTCTGTAAGCTCCGACAGCCCTCCACACTATCCACAACACCGCCTATCTAAGTGTCATCTGCAAACTTACTAACCCAGCCCTCCACCCCCTCATCTAAGTCATCTATAAATATCACAAAAAGTAGAGGTCCCAGAACCAATCCCTGCGGGACACCACTAGTCACTGCCTTCCAATCCAAGGGCACTTCTTCCACCACAACCCTCTGCTTTCTACAGGCAAGCCAATTCCTAATCCACACAGCCAAGCTTCCTTGGATCTCTTGGCCTCTGACCTTCTGAAGAAGCCTACCATGAGGAACCTTATCAAACTGCTTACTAAAATCCATGTAAACCACATCCACCACACTGCCCTCATCAATCTTCCTGGTCACCTCCTCAAAGAACTCTATCAGGCTTGAGGCAAAATCTTCCCTTCACAAAGCCATGCTGTCTGTCCCTAATCAGTCCATGATTCTCTAGGTGTTCATAAATCCTATCCCTTAGAATCCTTTCTAACAGCTTACCCACCACAGACGTGAGACTCACCAGTCTATAATTCCCTGGCCTATCCCTATTACCTTTTTTGAACAAGGGGACAACATTCACAACCCTCCAATCCTCTGGCACCATCCTCGTGGACAACGGGGACTCAAAGATCCTTACCAGCGGTTCAACAATCTCCTCCCCAGCTTCTTGAAGCAGCCTGGGGAAAATCCTGTCAGGCCCCAGAGATTCATCTGTCTTAATATTATTTAACAACTTCAACACATCCTCTCTCTTGATATCTACAACCTCGAGAACATTACCCCTACCAGCACTTTCTGCGTCATCAAGACCCCTCTCCCTGGTGAATACCGAAGAGACGTACTCATTGAGAACTTCTCCCACTTCTGCCGCCTCCAGGCAAATTCTCCCACCTTTGTCCTTAATCGGACCTACCTTCACCCTAGCTATCCTCCTACCCTTCACGTACTTGAAAAAGGCCTTGGGATTTTCCTTAACCCTACTAGCCAAAGCCTTTTCATTTCCCCTTCTAGCTCTCCTCAGCCCTTTAAGTTCCTTCCTCACTACCCTATATTCCTCACAGGCCCTGTCTGAACCTTGCTGCTTATACCACACGTACGCTACCTTCTTCTCCCTAACAAGTCGTTCCACCTCTCTCGTCACCCACGGTTCCTTCACGCTGCCATTCCTTCACTGCCTCACTGGGACATATTTATCCCTAACATCCTGCATAAGATCCCTGAACATTCACCACATCTCCATGGTACATTTTCCTTCAAAAAGGACATCCCAATTTACACTCCCAAGTTCTCTCCTTATAGCCTCATAGTTCGCACTTCCCCAATTGAAAATCCTCTTGTCCTCTCTGCACCTGTCCATGACAATTTTAAAGGTTATGGAGCAATGGTCACTGTCCCCCAAATGCTCACCCACCAATAGATCCTTCACCTGTCCCAGTTCATTTCCTAAAACTAGATCTAACATGGCATTCCCTCTAGTCGGCCTGTCAACATACTGCGTCAGGAATCCCTCCTGGACACATTTAACAAATTCCGTCCCATCTAAACCTTTGGCACCAAGCAGGTTCCAGTCTATATTTGGGAAGTTGAAGTCTCCCATTATAACAACCCTGTTATTTTTGCTTCTCTCCAAACACTGCCTGCCAATCTGCTCCTCTATATCTCTACTGCTACCGGGGGGCCTATAGAATACTCCTAGTAGAGTAACTGCTCCTTTCTTGTTCCTTAATTCCACCCATACGGACTCTAGAGATGATCCTTCTACAACATCCATTTTTTCCACAGCCATAACAGTGTCCCTGACCAGTATCGCCACCCCTCCTCCTCTTCTCCCCCCCCCCCTCCCTATCCCTCTTAAAACACCGAAAACCAGGAATATTCAATATCTGCTCCTCTCCTGATGTCAGCCACATCTCAGTAATAGCCATGGTATCATAGTCCCCCATACTTATCCAAGCCCTCAGTTCATCCCCCTTATTCCTGACACTTCTTGCATTTCAGTAAACACACTTCAGTCCATCTACCTTACTACTTTTATAGCCTGTATTCTGCTTCTCCTTCCCCAAAGCCTCTCTACCTGTTTGATCTAATTTTTCCCCCATCCCCTTCTTCCTCTGACCTACTCCTCTGGTTCCCTTCCCCCTCACAAACTAGTTTAAACCCTCCTGAACCATCCTAGCAAATCTTGCAAGGATATTGACCCCCTTCTGGTTCGGGTGTAACCCGTTCTCTCTGTACAGGTCCCACCTTCCTGAGAAGAGATCCCAATGATCCAGAAATCTAAAACCCTCCCTCCTGCACCAGTTTCTCAACCATGCATTTATCTGCCACCTCCTCCTATTCCTGCCTTCACTATCGCATGGCACTGGCAGCAATCCTGAGATTGCTACCCTTGAGGTCCTGTTCCTCAATTCTCTGCCTAGCTCCCTGGACTCACTCTTCAGGACCTCATCCCCCTTCCTATCTATGTCATTGGTGCCAATATGGACTACAACTTCTGGCTGCTCTCCCTCCCACTCAAAAATCCTGTGGACCCCATCAGTGACATCCCAGACCCTGGCACCTGGGAGGCAACATACCATCTGGGATTCATGTTCACTGCCACAAAACCTCCTATCTGTTTCCCTGACTATCGAGTCCCCTATCACTACCGCATGTCTCTTTCCCACCCTTCCCTTCTGAGCAGCAGTACCAGTCCCAGTGCCAGAGACCTGGTCACTGCAGCTAGGCCCCTGCAGGTCATCCCCCCCAAACAGCTTCCAAGGCAGAAAACTTGTTACTGAGGGGGAACAGCCTCCGGGGTGAAGTGCATAGAATCCATGCAGGCTTGTAGCTGGTTCACAAGAAGCCAGCATGTAGGTGCAGCAGATAATTCAGCAGGCAAACAGCATATTACCTGCTACTGGACTGTAAAACTAGCTTAATATTGTATCAATGTTGATGAGGGTACACATGAAGTAGTTGTTGTCCACTTATTTAAGAAAGGATGTACTGGTATTGGAGGTAGTCCAGAAGAGATTCCTGGAATAAGGCTGCCCCACCATGAATGGCTAAAGAAGTTGGATCAGTATTCTTTGGCATTAAGAATAAGCATTGACCTTACTGAAATACATCAAAAGGCACAACAGTGGCATGCAGATAGATGAGCTGTTTGCACTCTAGAGAGCTCTCCTGGGGACAGTATTACAAGAATAGCAGACTGGCATTTAAAACTGAGATACAAACAGCTTCCTTCTTGCATAGGACGGTGAATCTCAAATTATTTAGTCTGAAAGAGGCAAGATCATTGGAAGTACCTAAAGAATAGGATATTGTTTTTGAAAGAGCGGGGTATTGAGGGTGACATGGAATTAGCATAGGAGTTGAGGCCCAAGGTAGTTCAGCCACGGTCAGGATATTTTACTCCTCAGTGCAAAACAGAATTAAAAGTTCTTGTCGTGGTCAGGAAATGTAATCCAACTTATTCCATATATTTAAGTTCCTGTATTTCAACTCACATCCAAGATGTCTCCGATTTAGCAACTGGTCAGCATCTCAAATTCTGGTTTGCTCGAATATTTTCATAAGCTGAGGAGTGAAACTGAATGTTAGCCAAGCCAGAAATGGAGCAGAGAAAGAACACTCAAAGCTGTGACTTACACATCTTCCTTTGAAACAATTAATATTGTTTAAATGAACTGTTTGAAAGACCTCCACTGCTGTCCTGTACTGATACAGGGCAATGGGATAAATGCCATGAAAATTATGTAAATTAGTTGGAGATTGTAAATGTTGTACAACATCATAAACAAAGTTAAACAGGACAATCAAATGACTGAGCATAAGGAACAGAGTGTTCATTGAAATAACATGCATGTTGAATTTCATTGAGCACATCTTTTACAGGGCACAATTTTCTCCTCAGAACACATTCCCAGGCTCCATTGGTGTGAAAGGCCAATTTTCCACAGTTTCACTGCAACACATTTGCTGGCCTCTATTCCTATTAGAATGACTGAAGAGACAAACTGATGACCTCTACTGGATTCACGTGCCAATTCTCGGTGATAAAAAGCTAATGCAACAGTCACCAAGACTCAATCTAAATGTGCAAATCATTGATGTTGAAAGTTTACATTGTTACTGGATGTCACCCCAAATATACTTTGAATTCACATTTTTTTTTTAACATGTTGGACAGCAGCATAATAAATTGGCCAATGAACCTGATGAGTTTAAAGGGAGTGGGAAATATAGAAGCACTCTGGTCTCTGGACTCCCATTCCAAATTTATGAGTGAGCCAGATGCCAGGACAAGATTTTCTCAACAAACAGATGCCAGATTGAGTTTTAAGACAAAACCCTGCAGGCCCAACAATGTGGGTCAACTCAGACCAAACTGGCATGAACACCAGTCAGCTGTATTAGTCATAGGACAGGTGCATCACAGATTACTGTTGGCCAAGCCTAAATTAATTTCAGTCGGTGACACAAAAAGCCAAGTTTACATCTGTTGCATGTCCCACTGGATGCAATGAATTGGCTGATTCAAAAGTCATAATTCTGCAACTAAGGAAGCAAATTTTAAACTCATCCAAGATGTACAGTTTAAGATCCACCTGATCCCCAAGCTGCAGCACAACAAAACTGGGTTTGATTCCCAATAGATGCAATGTTTCCAAGAGTTTTAGTTGCAGCAAGGACCTGTTCACGTTGTCCAGTCACAATTTAGTTAAATGTATGATTAAACTAAGGAGATTCACTTGCACTCTGGGATACCAAAATATTCCAGTGATATGACAAATTTCAAAGTAATTCAGGTAGTTTTCACATTTGTGTTGTGTTCTGATCAGAACTGCAGACAATAATCTAAATTCAGTCTAACATTCCAACTCCTGTACTCAATGCCCTGATTTATTAAGGCCAACATGCCAGAAGCTCTCTTCATGAGCCTATTTACCTGTGATGCAACTTTCAAGGAACTATGAATCTATATTCTCATGCCATTTTGTTCTACTGCACACCTCAGACCTACCATTCACTGTTTAAGTCTTACCCTGGGTTGCCCTCCCTAACTGCAACATTTCACACTTGTCTGCATTAAGTTCCATCTGCCATTTTTCAGCCCATTTTCCTAGCTGGTCAACATCACACTGCAAGCTTGATATACTTCCTCACTGTCCACAACACCCCCAATCTTGATGTCATTCAACATTTTGCTGATCCAGTTTACCAAAATCATCTAAATCATTAATATAGATAATAAACAATGGACCCAGCACCGATCCCTGCAGCATATCACCAGTCACAGGCCTCCCATCAGAGAGGCAACCATCTCCAACCACTCTCTGGCTTCTCCGGCAAAGCCAATGTTGAATCCAATTGGCTACTTTGTCCTGAATACCAAGTGATTTAACCTTCAAGAGCAGCCTCCCTTGCTGGACTTTGTCAAAGGCCTTGCTAAAGACCACGTAGACAACAACCACCACCTTTCCCTCAACCTTCGTGGTAACCTCCTTGAAGAACTTCAAAATTGGTTGGGCATGATCTACCACACACAAAGCCATGTTGACTATCCCTAGTCAGACCCTGTCTATCCAAATATTTATATATCCTGTCCCTTAGAATACCTTCCAATAATTTACCCATGACTGATGTCAGGCTCACCAGCCCATGATTTCCCAGCTTATTCTTAGATCCTTTCTTGAACAACAAAACAATATTAGCTATCCTCCAGCATCTCACCCATGGCTAAGGACATTTTAAATATCTCCACCAGTGCCCCTGCAATTTCTGCACTAGCTTCACACAGTCTGAGGGGACACCTTGTCTGGCCCTGGGGATTTATCCCCCTTCATTCACCTCAAGACAGCCAGAATGCCATAATCTGGTTATGGTCCATGACCTCACTACTCTTTTGCCTCAGTTCTATAGTCTGTGTCTGTCTCCAGAGTAAATATGGATGCAAAAAATTCATTTAAGATCTTCCCCATCTCTTTCAACTCCATGCATAGATAACCACACTGATCTTCAGGAGGATCAATTTTGTACCTTGCTAACTTTTTGCTCTTAATATAGTGATAGAAACCCTTGGGCTCCTTTCACCCTGCCTGCTAGAGCAACCTCATGTCCTCTTTGCCCTCCTGATTTCTCTCTCAAGTTTTCTTACATTTCTTATACTCCTCAAGCACCTCATTTGATCCCAACTGACTATACCTGATATGCACCTCCTTTTTCTTTACTATAGCCTCAATATCCCCCAATAAATAAGGTTCCCTAAACCTGATATAGCCTTGCCTTTTACGTTAACAGGAATATACTGACAGTGAAGAATCTGTATATCACTTTTGAAAGCCTCCCACTTACCAAGCAACTTTGTCAGAAAACAGTCTATCCCAATCCATACCTGCCAGATCCCTTCTGATGCCATTAAAGTTGGTTTTACTCCAATTTAGAATCTCAACCCAAGGACCACTCCCATCCTTCTCCATAATTATCTTAAAACTAATGGAATTATGATCACTCGATCCAATGTGCTCCCCCACACATTTGTCACCTGCTCAGTCTCATCCCCAAAGAGATCCAGTATTGCACTCTCTAGTTGGGATCTCTGCATATTGATTAAGGAAGCTTTCCTGAATATTTGACAAACTTCATCCCATCCAATCTTTTTAGAGACCGAGTCCCAGTCAATGTGGAAAGATAAAGTCACCTACTATCACAACCTCTTTCTTGCAACTGTCCACTGTCTCTACAAATTTGTTCCTCTAAATCTCACTGTCCGTCAGGAAGTCTATAATATAGTCCTATTAACATGGTCATGTTTCTTATTCCTCAATTCCACCCATATTGGCTCAGTAGACAAGCCCTCCAGTATGTGCTCTGAATACTGCTGTGACATTTTCCCTGATGAGTAAATGGCACTCTTCCCCCTTTAATACCTCCCTTACTATCATGTCTAGAACATCAGAAACCCAGAACATTGAGCTGCCAGTCCTGCCCCTCTTGCAACCAAGTCTCACTAATGGCTACAACACCACAATTTCATGTGCCAATCCATGCCAACACCACAAGTTCATCTGCCTTACCTACAATACACCTCACATTGAAATAGATGCATCTCAGAACATTAGTCCCGTCATGTTCACCAACCTATTGATTTCTGTCTCTGCTTGTTGGCTTAACATCTGCGTTCCCCACAACCACTCCACTTGCTGCCCTACCACTGGTTCCCACCCCCCTGCAACTCGAGTTTCATTCCCCCCCACCCAAGCAGCACTAACAAATCTTCCCACAAAGATATTGGTCCCACTCCAATTCATGTGCAAACCATCTCATTTGTAGAAGTCCCACCTGCCCTGGAAGAGAGACTAATGATCCAAAAATTGGAAGCCCTCCCCACTGCACCATCTCCTTAACCACATGTTAAACTGCACTATCTTCCTATTTTTTGCCTCACTTGCATATGGCACAGGTAGCAATCCTGACATCACCACTTTGGAGGTGCTGTCTTTTAACTTAGCAACTAACTCCCTGAACTCTCTTTGCAGGACTTTGTCAACCTTCCTGCATATGTCATGGGCACTGATGTGGACCATGACTTCTAGACGCTCACCCTTCCCCTTAAGAATGCTGTGGGCTCAACTCAAAACATCTGATCCTGGAACCTGACACACCATCCAGTTGTCTCATTCTCATCTTGTTCTCAGAGTCTCCTATCTGTTCCCCTAAACAATGAATCCCCTATCACTACTGTATTCCTCCTCCCCCACCCTACCATTTCTGAGCCACAGAGCCAGACAGTGCCAGAGACATGGCCACTGTAGCTTTCCTCTGGTAGGTCATTTCACCTCTCCCCCACCAGTATCTAAAATAATATACTTGTTATTGAGGAGAATGACCACAAGGGTACCCTGCACTGACTGCCTAATCCCTTTCCAGTCACCCAATTACCTGCATCCTGCAACCTCAGTGTGACTGCTTCCCTCTAACTCCTGTCCATCATCTCTTCAGTTTCCCCAAATGATACAGAGTTCATCCAGCTCCAGTTCCTTTACATGGTCAGTAAAGAGATGTCAGCAGGTGCGCTTCTCACAGATGTAGTCATCAGGGACACTGGAGGTCTCCCTGGTTTCCCACATCCCACAAGTGGAGCACAACACAGCCCTGACTGCCATGTCATTGCTCTACTGTGGAATAAGAGAAAGACAAAGACCTTACCCAAACCTCACCTTAGCATGCACCCACTGTAGCCTCCTGAACCAAAGCTGAGTCAAGGATAGCAATAAAATTTACCTGCTTTATATATGCCTTTCCTCTGAAGCCTTTCTTCCTTAGAGAGCTGCTCTCACTATCCAAACCTGAGCCCTTGAGCCACTTATTCTACCTCTTCACACCAAAGCCTCAGCTCCCCACTCTAATCCTGTCACAATGGCTGCTCCAAAATAGCCACTCTGCTTAATCCTAACTTCTTTTTATTGGCTGGCTAATTTGCTAATTGGCAGCAATCAATTACTACTAACACTATGCAAGTGTGCTTCTATAAGGGACCTGCTCACTGAAACTGAATGCAAAGCCTAGAGACTCACCTCTTTTGAAATCTCCCATCTTTTGCTCCAAATCCCGGCTCCTGCTTACTGAAACTGAACACAAGGCACGGAGGCTCATTTCTTCTGAAATCTCCCAACCATATATTATTCATAAAGGGTTTCTTGATTCTGCTGTTCAAAACCAGTGTCATCCATAAATAACAATAACTTAATTTCAATTTCACTATGCTTGTCCACGTCCTCATCAGAACAGACCCCAGATCTACAATAACAGAAATTTCTAATGGAAGCAGAGTCTCCTTGATGGCCCTAAACATACTGATATTACCTTGATGCTAACCAAAGTTACACGATGCTGTTAGACCACACCATCCAACCAACTTATCCTGGTATTACTCTTCTCTTGTACAAGCACTCCTTATCTATTTCCCAGTCCTGTTCTTACATTATTTCCTCTTTATCCATCTGTTCAATGTAAAATTAAATGATACACTTGGTCTCACCTAACTCTTTATCCCTAAATGTCCACTAAACAAAATCACAATTTTCTGAAAAGAATTGTTTGCACTTTTCGTGCCAGTCTGTTGCATTTATTCAAGTATGTTTTGTCAGTTATTCTTTAACCTATTTATTGTACTATGAAACTTTGTTGTTGGGGGGCGCTATTGCACAGCAGAGACAGACTGGTGGAACGCCTGGTCTTTCCAGATGCTATGAGGCCCATTCTCTTGCATTTTCATAAATACAAATTGCATGAAACATTCAACTGTGCTTTAATGAACGAGGCAAGGATGACGTTGTTCAGCCTTTGAAAGTGCACAAATGCAAGTGTTGTCTCTGCAGTTACCGAGGGAGTTGAGGCCAATCTTGTCTCTGGTTTGGAAGTGTTGTAGTTTGAACAGATTCCCACTAGTCTGTTCATTGTTAGAGATCAGGTGCTGCACTGAAGCGAGAAAGACTGCAAATGTACCAGGCAAACACTTTGCTTGACACAGGTCTCCACGAAAATCATCGTCTAGTATAATTGTTTGAATGTCATCATGAAACAAATGTGGAACGGAGAGGAATTTCAGGTGCTGGTTGCATTTGAGGAGGGTGTTCCACAATCCCTCTGGATTAATGGAGTCAAATGCCATGAAAAGTGAGTTC
This sequence comes from Pristis pectinata, assembly GCF_009764475.1. Classification (NCBI taxonomy): domain Eukaryota; kingdom Metazoa; phylum Chordata; class Chondrichthyes; order Rhinopristiformes; family Pristidae; genus Pristis; species Pristis pectinata. The sequence continues at coordinate 14,050,684 of NC_067438.1, read as the reverse complement.
CTACAAAAGACAATCTATTTTCTGCATCTTTTGGACACAGAACAGTGAATATTATGTCCCACATGACTCTGGTTAGGTGGAAAGTACATGGCACTTCATGGAGCAGCTCTTCAGCCCTTTGGCCCAGAGCATTCCTGCCAACCATCAAGTATCCATCTGCATTATTCCTATTCAGCAACGTTTGATCCTTAGCCTGCTGTTCCTTGGCAAATCAACTGCTGGTCCAAATGCTTCTCAATTTTATGAGAGTTTCTGCCTCACCACCCCTTCAGGTTGTCTATTCCAGATTCCAAACACCCTCTGGGTGAAAACAAAAGTCCTCCTTGCACCCCCACTAAATCTCTTACTCCTCACCTTAAACCTACGTCTTCTGGTCTTAGATATCTCTGTGATGGTAAAGGTTTCTTACCATCTACCATGTCAATGCCCACCATAATTCTGTATACCTTTAATTGGTTTCTACCTTCCCCACCACCACCACCCCCCCAAGCCTCCCATGCTCTTAAGGAAAATAAACCCAGCCCTTTCAGTCTGAAGTATTCCACCTCAGACAAATCCTTCAGAATGTCCACAGTACCATCCAGAATCCCAGCAACCAATCTGATAAACCTTTACTGTAGTCTTGCTATAACAGGCACAACTTTCCAGTATAAAGAGGTGAGGGGAAAATCCTCTTTATGCTGGCTATCCCCTCTTTTACTCTCTCAGTCCTGATTCTTGACCTGAAATGTCGACCATCCCTCTGCCTCCACAGATGCTGCCTGACCCGCTGAGTTCCTCCAGCAGTTTGTTTCCTGCAACTTTCTTTACAGAGTCATGTAGTTTTAAATCAACTTTTTGGATTTGATGCAAATGATTTCATTATATTTATGTATTAATATTTGTTATCCTATTTAACTCTTTAAATCCACATGAACAGTTTTCAAAAGTATTATTATGAGAAACATATAAAAACTGTACAAAGGCTGTTTGATGGCATTTCAGTAACAGGGTCTCCCCATCTACTTGCTTAGCCTACTTCAGATCGAGCATTTTCTTCAAATGCAATGTTTTTGGAAGCAATCTCATCTCACCTTTTCTCCTCTTTCTCAAGAAAACAATTCCTCCCAGAATAACAGACAGCAATATCAGTACACACACGGCAATCAGCCCTATGTGCCTGTCTTCCTTCGAATTTCCTTCTGAAACACAATACAGTTGTATGATTATACAAGTAGATTGAAAAGTTCTGTAGACATATATATATGGCTCTGTTCAAGATACGTAGGTGATATGTTGTTTTTTTCAAGTATGGCATTCCCTTAATAAACAGTGCATACAGTGCATTATGTTATTAAAGGGTACTTTCTCTCCTCCATAGACTATTCTAGACAATATATCGCAGGACAAAGTAGGAAACCGATCAGTAAAGGGCTACTCGTTTATCATAAGACAGGATCAGTTACATATTCCATATAAAAGTATGATCTGGGGAGCAATGGTAAAAAAAAACATAGAATTTCACATTAAGTTTGAGAGAAATCTTGGTCTGAAACTCCTGTGTTACAGTAAAATGTATTTACAAATATATGAAGGCACAGTTAGCTGTCGTGGACTGTGAAAATTAATTAAAACATAAAATTGAAAGGAACTTTGATTACTTTGCACTGAAATGAACTTTGGGTTTTTATTTTGTTCTAATTGCTTTCTTCCTCAAAAAAAATGTGTATAATTTATGTTTTTCTTGTGAATGCTGCTTATTGGATGCTATGTGCCTGTGATGCTGCTGCAAGTCATTGTACCTGTGCATACATGTACAATACTTGTGCACTTGACAATAAACTTGACTTTGACGTGATAGTGGCAGATGTTTAATGAAGTATTTTATAAATCTCAACAAAACTATACTCCTTTGAGAAATAAAGACTTTACAAGAAGAGACTAAGGGAAATAGATAAATAGAAATTTTTTTTTAAAGATGGCATACACCTTTATTAAGATTCATGGTAGCTCCCAGCGTGGGAAAAGTTCAGAAAACAGCAAAGTATGGCAAAAAATGTATCAAGAGTGAGTAAGTATATTATGTGGATAAACTTGCAAGAAACTTTAAAAAGGCAGTAAAAACTTAAACACATATATAAAATAGAAGAGAGTCACTAAGTTAAACATTGGTCACAGAGGATGATACAGGGTGACAGGGAAGGGGGGTAATAACAGGCTATAAGGAAATGACAAAGGTTGATTCGTGGTTTGACAGAATCACAGAATGTTTACAGCAGACCCACTCACCGTCTTTTCTGTTCCAAGAACCAGAGTTTCCCCAGTCAATAACATAACTCAAGTCCCTCTTCCCTGGAATCAATTTGGCAATTCTATTCTGCACTCCCTCCAAAGCAGTTTTATCTTTCCTGATGTGTGAAATCCAGAACTGGATACGTGTATGGTATACCAGCTACTGTATATCGTCCCCTGTAGGTGAGTGGTGGGAGAATCAGACAGGCTTGGGGTGGGGGTGAGAGGGCACAGGTGTTAATGAGCATGTGCAAAAGGAAGGGTCACAGGAGAATGGGATTGATGGACTGTTCTGGAAGCCACTGTAAACCCAATGGGCTGAATAGCATCATCATATGTTGCAAGGAAACATGACAACCTTCACTGTGACGGATAATCTGACGTGCCTGTCATTAGTCGGTTTATCCCTACACCCTCGCTCCTCAGACTTCAATACCACAGCCCAATTCAAGGAAAGATATCTCATCTTTCAGCCAAGTATATTACAGCACCAGTGTGATTCCTGAGATAGGGATGGTGGGGATTGCCCTGTGAACAGAGATTATGATGTGCCACTCAAGAGAAGCCTGCAGAGGTTTAGTCTTTTTATATACCTGTTGCCTTTGTCATCCTTGGTGGTACTGGCAATATGTTTGGGTGTTGCTCCAAGAGTAGCCTAGGTGAGTAACTGCAGGGTATTTCGTAGACAGTGCACACTGCAGGCACCATGTACTGGAGGTGGAAGGAATAAATGTTTCAAGCTGTGCACATCATACAAATCAAGCCAGCTTCTTTGTCCTAGATGGTGTCTGGGCCTCAAGTATTTTTGGAATTCCACTTGACCAGGGAAGTGGAGAGTATTCCACCATATACTTTAATTGAGAACTCCAGATACAACCCGTGGAAGGCCGTCCTGAGCACAGGGGCAATTTCAAACGAAACTGGAATCACAGATGGATGCTCGATGCTGTGACAGGGCTTGCACAATATAACTTCCTACAAGGTGAGATCTGGTAGCATAATTGGCAACGACCCATCACTCACAGATGAGCTCAATGTCTTTTATTTGTACTTTGATAGGGAGAACTATGACACACCCACATAAGCCCCCATATCTCTGGATGACACTGTGATTAAAGTCTCCGAGGCCAATGCCCGAGTATCCTTCAAGAACGTGAATCCATGAAAGGCATTTGGTCCAGATGGCAGTCCAGACAACGTAACTGGTCAAGTGCTAAAGATTTGTGTGAACCAGCTGGCTGGAGTATTTATGGACATATTCAACCTCTTGCTTCTGTGGTCTAGGTTCCTACCTGCTTCAAAAAAGCATCAATTGTACTGGTGCCCAAGACCTGCCTCAATAATTACCATCTGATGGCACTTACATCAACTGTAATGAAGTGCCTTGAGAGGTTGGTTATAGTGTGAATCAACTCCTGCCTTAGAGATGACCTGGATCCACTCGAATTTGTCTACTGCCACAACAGTTCAACAGCAGATGCAATTCCTCTGGCTCTTATCTCTGCCCTGGACAATCTGGACATCAGGAACTTGTTTGTCAGGCTGCTGTTCATCAACTGCAGCTCGGTGTTCAACAGAATCATCCCATCCAAACTTATCACCAAGCTCCAAGACCTGTGCCTCTGTACCTCCCTCTGCAACTGGATACTTGACTTCCTTATAGGCCGACCTCAATCAATGAGGATTAGCAACATCAGCTCCTCCTCTCTGATCATCAACACAGGTGCACGTCAAGGGTTCATGCTTAGCCCCCTGCTCTACCATCTATATTTACACGACTCTGTGGCTAAGCAAAGCTCCAATGCCATCTTCAAATTCGCCAATGACATTACTGTTGTTGGACAAATCACAGGTGGCGATGAGTCAGCTTACCGGAGGGAGATAGGACACCTGGCTGAGTGGTGGCGCAAAAACAACCACTCGCTCAACGTCAGCAATACTAAAGAGTTGATTGTTGGCTTCAGGAAGGGGAAGGAGGGCTATGTTCTATGTTCTATATGAGGGAGAACATGTGCCCTACATTGGGGGATCAATGGTGGAGAGAGTCAGCAGCTTGAAATTCCTGGGCTTTAACATTTTGGATGATCTGTCCTGGGCCCAGCACATCGATGCAATCGGAAGGAAAGTGTGCCAGCATCTTTACATTCTTGGGGTAAGGAGGTTTCACTTAGCTTCCAACACTCTCAACAAATTTCAACAGATGTACTATTGAAAGTATCCTGACTGGTTTCATCACAGTCTGGTGCAGCAATTCAAATGCACAGGAACGCAAGAAGATGCAGAGAGTAATGGACTCTGCCCAATACATCACGGGCATATCCCTCCCCACTGTCATTAGTATTTACAGGAAGCACTACCTCAAGCAGGCAACATCTATCATCAGAGGTCCCAACCATTGGAGCCATGCCATCTTTTCACAACTACAATTGGGCAGGAGGTATAGAAGTCTCACACAAAAAGTGCTGGAGAAACTCAGGTCAGGCAGCATCGATGGAGGGAAATATACAGTCGACATTTCAGGCTGAATCCTTTCATCAGGAATGGAAAGAAAGAGGGCAGAAACAAGAATAAAAGGGTGGAGGGAGGGGGACGAGCATGAGCTAGCAGGTGACAGGTGAATCCAGGTGAGAAGGGGTACGGTAGGTAGGAAGGGGAGGGGTGAAGTGCAAATGATTTGAGATGCTGGGAAGTGATAGCTGGAAGAGCCAAAGGGCTGAAGAAGATGGAATCCGATAGGACAGTGGACCATAGGATTCACCTATCACCTGCCAGCTCATGCTCCTCCCCCTCCCCCCACCTTTTTATTCTGGCTTCTTCCTTCTTTCTTTCCAGTCCTGATGAAGGGTCTCAGCCTGAAACGTCGACTGTTCATTTCCCTCCATAGATGCTGCCTGACCTGCTGAGTTCCACCAGCACTTTTTTGTGTGTTGCTCCAGATCTCCAGCATCTGCAGTCTCTCGTGTCTCCAGGTACAGAAGCTCAAAGTCCCGCACCACCGGGTTCAAAAACAGCTACTTCCCTTCAAACATTTCATGAAAGAACAGCTATTTCCCTTCAACCAACTGGCAAAACCCTAATCACTACAGTTTAGCAACACTGTGAACACTTTGACCACTTTGTGCTAACATGGACTCTCTGTCTTCTTTTTGTTCTAATTGTGTTTTCTTGTCAAAATTGTGTATAATTTAATTTGTGTTTTTCTTGTGAATGCTGCTTTTATGATGTATGTGCCTGTGATACAGCTGCAAGTTAGCTTTTTGTTACACCTGCGAATACGTGTATCTGTGCCTATGACAATACACTCGACTCTGACTTTTGACTTTGATCCTTGTAGACAGTGAAAAGGCTTTGGGATGAGTAAATTATTGGCCACAGAATACCCAGCCCGTAACTTGTTCAGATAACTACAGTTTTATGCACAATGTGCAGTTGAGGTTTTGCTCCATGGTGATTGTAGGAAATTGATTCTGGGAAAGTTAATGATGGTAATTCCACTGAATATCAAAGGTAGACAGGTTCCTTTTTGTTGGGGATTATCATAGCCAGGCCCTTTTGTGACACAAATGCTAATTGTCACTTATCAATCTATAGTTGAACATTATCCAGGTCTTTCTGCAAGGAGGTATAGACTTCCCTTTGGTTCCCAACTTAGTTGCTTCAAGACTTATTTTTCTAACCTTTAGTTAAAAGCTCATTAAGATCAAAAGCCAACAAGGTTTATCTCTCCACACTTGCTGTAGATTTTGCTGAATACATTTTGAAATAGTTGTTTCAATTTCAGGCTGATAACAACTGGAATGCGTTACATTTGTGATAACAATGCTCGATGTGTAAGTGATGTGCAAAGGAAAAGACAGAAGGTTACACATGGACTGTGATGGACAAGAGAAGATGGGAATTGTTACAATTTTTGTTTTAGTCCATCAGCAACACTGAAGACTACACAGTATAAACAACGTTCAAAGGAATTAGAATATGGGGTGACTCATGGATTGAAATGGAAACACCAAATGATAATGATAAACTGGTTTATTAATACTTCTGTAACTTTTTCCAACTATTCGAATAGGAATGTCCTTACCCCAGACGACTGTCTTCCCATCCGGCAAGCTGCTGTGATCAATATGGCAGGAATACACTTTACCATCAAACGGATCAAGCTCAAGGACAGACTTCAGTTGATATGTACCATCTACATTGGGTAATATCCCTGTGGATTTCATCTCAGAGACACGTTGCCCATTCCGGAACCAGGTCACGCTGATGGCCGGCGGGTAAAATCCAGACACGTTGCAGTAGAGAAACCAACGATCACGCTTGCGTGCATCAAGAGAGACCTCAGGGGTAACTACATGACAGAAAGTTGGTTCTGTTCAGCTGCAGTAAAATCTGCACTGTGACCATCAAACATGTTTTCACACTACTCCCACGTTTCCTCTTGCATTACCATCACCTGACCAGTCCCCGATTCTGCTACCACCCACCAATCTTAGGAACAATTACAGTAACCAATCAACCTTCCATTCAACTCGTCTTTGGCATGTGGAGGAAATGAGAGCACGCAGTGGAAACCCCTGCAGGAGCAGAGAGAACGTAAAATCTCCACACAGCAGCACCCAAAATGTTTTCACTTGGGCACATAATTGATTATAATCAATAATTCACAATAGATCATTGACACCAAACAATTACAAAACGAAGGGCAAGGTGGGAAAAGAGACAAGCTTCAAATTGGCAGCATTTTCACTGGCTGGAGAGTCTCCAATGAGAGGATCGAGTTACAAGATAAGGGGCAGGTCACTTAACCTGACGTGTGTAGATATTTCTATTCACAGATGGTGATCAGTCTCTGGCACTCTCGTGCCCAGCCATTTGTGGAAGCTAGATCTCTTGATGCCTGAAAGATGGAGGAAGTTATATTTTTAAAAGGTGAGGGAATCGAGAGCCGTGGGGAACTGGCACAGGAAAGGAGTTGAGGGGTGGGGAAGATCAGCTATGATCATATTGAATGGTGGGGCAGGCTTGAGGGGCTGACTGACCTACTATTGCTCTTATTTCCTTGTGTTCTTGAATCCAGGTCTCTGGAACTGTGAGAGAGTGGTGCTTAACTGTTGAATCACTCTGCTGAATGTTTCACGAAAAGAATCAAAGGAAGTGAAAAACAAATGATGCCAGAATATCATACTAAAGAAAGAGAATTGGGACTGGTGTGCACTGGGGTGGCGCTGCAGCACAGAAGGTAGTACAGCTCTCACAGCTCCAGTGAGCAGGATTCGATCATGATCTCTGTCAAAGAAACAAAAAATACTTGAAGCACTCAGCGGGTCAGGCAGCATCAGTGAAATCAGAAATAGATTTCGCATTTCAGATTCGAAGCCTTTCACCAAAACTGGGAAAGAGGAAGCACATTAGTCTTGAATTGCAGGAGAGGAGGGGGAGAGGTGGACAGGTTAGGTTGAAACCAGGTTGCTGCTGAGGTAAGCTGTTGAGTTCCCTCTTCAAGCCATTGATTGGGTGACCTCCTCTGCAGTTTCTCCCATTAAACCATTGATTTAGTGAAGTTATAGAGGAGGTCACCAAATCAATGGGTTAATGGGGGAAGCTGCAGAGTGAGAAAATGAACAAAAGCAATGGAATCAGGACAGAGAGAGAGAGAGAGAGAAGCCAAGGAATGAGAGTTGTAAAATGCAGTACTATAGGTTCTGAGCAGATATGCAATGATAATATCACAGGTGGATACCTTGCAGCAGAAGTGTCCAGTTCTGATACAGCCAGAGAAAATAAATTACCTTAAGTTGGAGAATTGGATATAGAGTTTGGAAGGCTGCAACACGCCCATTTGGAAGATGAGGTGTTGTTCCACAAGTTTACATTGGCCTTTTTTATAACAGTGCAGGATGCTACAAATAGATGGGTCATTGTAGGAGTGAGATCTAGAATTAAAATGCCAGGCAAATGGAACCTCAAAATCCCAATGGAATGAATGCAGTTTCTTTGTAAAGCAGTCACCCAATCTGTTTCATTTATCCAATGCAGAGGAGACCACATTGTGAAAAAAAAATCTGGTACAAGATTGGAAGAAGTGCAGGTGAACTAATGCTTCACTTGCAACTGCTGCCTCAGTCTGTGGATAGTGGGAAGGGAAGAGGTAAAACAGGTGCTGCATGTGCCATAAAGAGGAGAGTGGTTGGTGGGGATAACAGAGCAGACCAGGGAATTGCAAGGGGAATGACCCCTGTGAAATTCTGAATGGAGAATGGAGGGCAAAAATGGGTCTAGTTGTGGAATCCTGTTGAAGCTGGAAGACAAAGTGTTGAAGGAGGAGGCTGAGGGGGTTGAAGGCGAGGACCAGGGGAATCCTATCCTTACTACGTCAAAGAGGAGATGGGGTGAGAGTAGAGTAGTCTGATGTAGATGTGATGACATCAGGGGCTCTGTCAACTGTCATCAAGGGAAGCCACAGTTATTGAAGGACGACATCCGTTGCTGTCTGTGTGGAGTTTACACTCCCCTGTCACACAGTGGGTTTCCTCCAGGTGCTGCAGTTTTATCCCACATACTAAAGGCATGCCAGTAAGTCATTTGGCTACTGTAAGTTACCCATTGTATAGATGATTAAACAGAGGAGAATCAGAGGAAGTTGATGGAAATGTGAGAGTGGGTGGTGTAATGTGCTGATGGGATTGCATCGAGACCTGGCATAGACTCGATGGGCCGAATCACCTTCCTCTCCGTCATGAGGAAATAAGAAATGATTGTGGCCAGGTCACGAGTAATAATGGTATATCGCTCAATGCCGACTATCACAAAACAATGAACTATACTATGAACTCACCTTTTCTGGTCAGGTATGCTTCTCCAACTGCATAATATGTCCTCCATAGATTCACACAATCATTTTCTAACAAGCTCTTGAAATAATGGTCCATTTTCACATTATTATCCCATTTCTCTTTGAAGGGCTGAGCTATTGGATCATGTACAATCCACTTTAGCTTGTCTTTATCAAAACTAAATGCATATCTTCCATCAAAAGCGAGCTTCAGTATCCCGTTGTTGGGACTGGGATCATTCACCTCACAACCAAACTGCCCTTGAAGATAGTGATAATCTGAAAGAAACAAATCAATCAATCATTGATTCATTATTACGTATGTCTCGGACAGTTTCCGAGCACCCAGGTCAACCCCACATGGAGAACGTTCAATCTCCACACAGACAATCCTTTCCAATGAAGACTGGGAATGGACTCAAGCACCAGAAACAAGCATCGTCACATAGAGGCCTGGCAGACAGTGAAAAATTGACACGAAGATTAATCAGGAATTATCCATTTCAGTCCAATATTTTTGCCAATGTAGTTTCCTTTATTGACAAATAAAATTTAAAAATGCAGCTGCTGGAAACCCAAAATAATAACAGAAAATGCTGTGAACTCTCAGCAGGTCAGGCAGCTTCTATGAAGGGACCAACAGAGTTAACGTTTCAGGGCAAAGACCTTCTCAAACATTAACTCTGTTTCTCTTACACAGATGCATCTGACATGAATGTTTCAGCATTTCCAGTTTACATTCCCAGACCGTCATAGAACAGCTGCAAATCAGGGTTAGCATGCAACAGATGTCACCACATCTGTTATTCTTGGAGTCGGGGAATTAAATGGAGGTCTCCAACCTTACTGCCATACCACAGCATAAAGCTGCAGAACACATCTCTCCAATGCAAGTTAGCCCTGGCACACAAAAGATTCCATTTATTTCAAGGGGGATTCTTGACCTGGGGATTTGTTTCTTATTTTGTTTATTTTTTCATTGATTTGTAAATGTGATTTATTTGACATTTTGGTTGCTGTCTCTTTGAATTATTTATATCATGTATTAGTTTTCAAATGTCTCAAATTCCGAGCATCTGCAGGAAGGCAATGCTCAGCTCTGCACTCTGGCCTCTGTCATAGGCTGTTGGGCCAAAATCACAATGATCCCATCGAGGACCCTCCTCCCAACACTTGAGAACTCACTCTGCCTCACCGCCTAATTCCCAGTGGCACAGGGTCAACAATATTATCTCTGTGCATTCAGTCCAGGCAATTAAGGTCAGTAATTCTCAGAGGCTCTCCCTGTTCTTTAACGTTAATTCGTCTTGTAGACTTCAAAGCCACAATGAGTGAAATAAAACACAAGCCATTTCAACCAGTTTTTGTAGCACTGTGAATTATAGGATTCTGCGACTTTTTTCTCTACTGACTGTGAAGATGTAAGATGGAATGCCAATTCACTCTGAGCTCAATCAAAACGAAAAGTGTGCCAAACATCTTGGGTTACTGACACAACACATATTATTTAACATTGTCGCAGTAAATTAAACAAACATTTTCATATGCAACCTTCACAAAATGGAGGAGACAATTCCCTGAATGCCACCGGGTTCAGGAAAGCAGAACTTGTGTATTTCCTAAGCCATTCCATCATAGAATCACAGAGTAATACAACACAGAAACAGACCCTCTTGCCCAAATTGTCCATTCCAACCAAGATGCCCATCTGAGCTAATCTCAATGATCTTTTGAGTTGATGCTGGCTCTCAGAGCAAGCTCATTGCCCCAGTTATTTCTGTCTTACAATCCCATCTACTCTCTACATTAAAGAGTAGTTAACACCCTCTTTTCCGACACCTTACATAACTAACTGAAATTATGGAAAAGATTTTAGGTCTTAATCCTTATCGTAAGGGCTTGATAGCAATAATCTATGATTTAATTATGAAAATACGTCCAGCATCACTGGACAAAATTAAGAATGAATGGGAAAGTGAACTCCAGACATCTTTACCTACAGAGACATGGAAGAAAATTCTTCTTTGTTAATACATCTTCAATGTGCCAGACACTCTTTGATACAGTTTAAGGTAGTTCACGGGACCCCTATGTCAAAAGATAAGCTAGCTCATTTTTACCACCATATAAATCCTATACGTGACAGAGGTAAATTGAATGTGGCTTCTATGACACATATGTTTTGGTCCTGTCCTCTTTTGAAAAAATATTGGAAAGACATTTTTAACATTACCTCAACTGTATTGAATATTGATTTACAACCTCACCCTATCACTGCAATTTTTGGATTACCAAAGATGGAGTCTGGCCATTTATCTGCTTCTGCTTACCGTATGATTGCCTTTGTTACATTAACGGCCAAACGATCAATTTTGCTTAAATGGAAGGATCCAATACCCCCGACTACTTTTCAACAGTTCTCTCAAACTATATCATGTTTAAACTTGGACAAAAATTAGGAGTGGTACTGTTGATCCTTCGCTTAAATTTGAAGATATTTGGAGTCCATTTATTCAATATTTTCACATGATGTAGATCCCCTTTCAATAACTTTCCAATTTAGAGGAACGGATTTGACGACATAAGATTGCTCTGTTTCTACTGAGAAATTCCAGTCCAGTTTTTTTTTCTTTTTTTTGGGAAATTTTTTGGTTTGGTTTGGTTTGATATATTGTTTATTACTTTTCTTATTGATTTGGGTTTTTTTTCTTTCATATACATAATAAATTTTTTCTTTCCTTTCTTTTATATTATATTCATTTACTAAGAGATTATGGGATCTACAGATTTTTTTTATATTTTATTGCTCCCTGTGATTATCTATGCTATAATTGTTCTCCTGGTCTCTTTGTATTACATCTACAAACATCGATGTTATATATTAACCTGTATTAATTTGGAAACTACTAATAAAAAAGATTGAAAATAAAGAGTAATTAACAGTGCCCAATTAACCTGGCAACATGTACAGCTTTTGGATGTGGGAGGAAACTGCAGCACCCAGAGGAAACCCACGGTATCACATGCAAGACAGCATCAGAGGTCAAAATTGAACTCAGCTTACTGGAATACAAGGCAACAGCATCACATCCTGAACCTCTAACATCTGCTCCACATCTGTGTCTTTTTTTTATACGGACTAATTCCTACTTAACAGGAGACTAGCTGCCCATAACATAAACCATTGAATTTTCATGTGCATAAAGTCAACACAATTAAAAAGAAATGATTGTTCAATTAATTCAATATTACACTGTTGACCAAAAGGAAAAAAAAATAGAATTCCTCAAGGATAAAGCACTGTCAATTGATATTTTACTCCCAATGATTCAGTAAACCTGAGACTAATTCAATCAAAGTCTTATTGTCATTAATTAAAAACACCATTGCTCCTAGATGTGGAAGGTTGACAAAAATTGTACCCGTGGTATAATATTTTGCTGTATTGTATCAGCTGCCAGATCCAAGCCTCATTCACTCTTCATCCGGAGGTAAAGATTACTTTAGTAAACATACTTAGTTAAATGTATAACTGAAGATCATGTAATAAAAAGTAACATCTTAAGAAATAATTAATCAATGATACGTTACCAAGACCATTCAATGAATGCAGCAGTGGCAGAACGAATTTCATGGCTTGCAATGAGAGTCAAGGGCAAATCAGCTGCCCAAGTTATGATATGTCTGATTTTCATGAGATCTAGTGAACATAAACTTGGGCATCTGACTTTGCCATTAATTCACGCTGTCTTATAATTTTTGTTTCCATTAGTCAGGGTACAAACAAGCAACTGATTGACAAGTGATTTGGTTTTGTCAGTCGATGAGAACTGAGATTCTTCATTGGGTGAAATTCAACTTCAGTAGGGTTGCAAAATGGATCATCACAGAGGGATTGCCTCTTGTATCAGCCAGACCTATTCAACTTTGAAGAGAATGGAAAAGAAAACTGTGTATGGGTGGTATGAGTACTGCTTGTTGCATTGCAGTATAGTTGAACTTCACCCTTTGGTTTACATTTGTCATTCAAGGGAGTTAACTGTTCACTTTCAGTGATAAAATTGAATAATTACACTTGAAATATTTCTTATAAATTTTCTTTTAGTCAATACAATTGTGTATAAAATAACAAGGGGCATAAATAGGGTCAATGCACACAGAAAAGATTTACAAAAATGTTGCCAGGACTCGAGGGAATGAGTTATCCAAAGAGAGAGGTTGGGACTTTATTCATTGAAGCATGGGAGAACGAAGGGTGATCTTATAGCGATGTATAAAATCATGAGAGACATAGATAGGGTGAATGCACAAAGTCTTTTTCCCAGGGTTGGGGAATCAAGAAATAGAGGTCATAGGTTAAAGGTGAGAAGGGAGAAATTTAATAGGAACCTGAGGGGCATCTTTTTCACCCAGAGGGTGGTCATTAGATGGAATGAGCTGCCAGAAGAAGTCGTTGAGCCCAGTATATAAGCAGTACTTAAAAGGCTCTTGGACAGGTAATGGATAGGAAAGGTTGAGAGGAATATGGGCCAAGTGCGGGCAAATGGGACTAGCTTAGATGGGAATCTTGGTCGCCATGGATCAGTTGAGACAAAGGGCCTGATTCCATGCTGTATGACTCTATAAACATGGGGTATGTAATGGACTTAGCACCTGCTAAGGCAGCAAAATTTGAATGATCTGGAAATGCAAACAGAAAATACTGAAAACACTCGGCAAGCTGGGCAGAATCTGTGGAAAGAGAAACAAAGATAACATTTCAGGCTGAAGACTGTTAGAACAAGGAAACAGAGAAAAAAATGAGTAAGTGGCAAACAGGAATGGGGAGTTGGATAAAAGGAATATTTGATTGGGCAAGGACACGGGTGCCATGGTGACAGGCTGCTGATGAAGCCATCAGGTGATGTTGTTTTTGGTTGATATTTCAGATTTCCAGCATCTGCATGTTTTTTTTTAATTTTCATTTACATTGACCCGGGACACAATCCAAATTCATTCAAATTAATAAACTAACTTGCTGTTTCGTTACGTTGCTGCAGCCATTCCGTCACCTGCCCCTTGATGATTCCATGGAAACCACTTTGAGTGACTGTAACTCCAGCCCAGTAAGACTTGTCAAATGCAGCCGCCATCCATTCCTGCCTTGGAACCGTCACTTCCATATTTTTGTCATAATACTGTATCTCATAGCCATCCAGGACACCCACGACAATATACTCTGGTAGGTCAGCAGTCCCATGGGTCATGGTGTAGTAATAGATCAGTGAGTGAGACTCTAAACAGAACAAAATAATAGAAATGTTAAGTTTACTAAGCAACATTTGGAAATAGCTTAAAATAATTGATATTCAGAGAATGTGGGGAGAAAATGAGTTATGGTAGGATTAGTTTAAAATGGGTGCTTAGTGGTCAGCATGGACTTAAAGGGCCAATGGGCCATTTTTCATGCTTTTCATCTGTAAGGTTCTATAAGTTACATCACATTATATTTAGGCAGATGGAGCCAGGCACACCATTTTTTCTGCAGTGTAGATCCAACCAGTTCTCCTCCACTAACACTCTCCTCCAACCGGCAGAAGATGTTCTTAACCTGAACAAACTTTTCTTTTGATTCTTCTCACCTTCTACAAATCAAAGGTGAAGCCATAGGCACCAGCATGGTCCCCAGTTACACCTGCCTTTTCGTTAGCGACATGGAGCGGTCCTGATTGCAAAGCTACTCTGGCTCCACTCCCCATTTCTCTCCCTGGTACATCGACGACTGTGTTGGTGCTATCCCTGGCAGGAACTCATCAGTTTTATCAATTTTGTTACTAACGTCCACCCTCTCCTCAAATTCATATCAACCATCGCTGAATGTCTCCCCCATTTCTGGATTCCTCTGTCTCCATCTCAGAAGACAAACTACCAATTAACATTTACTATAAATCCATGAACTCCCAAAGTAACATAGACTACACCTCCTCCCACCCTGTCCCTTGTAAGGACATCATGTCTTTCTGTTTCTCCATCTCTGCCACATCTGCTCTAAAGATGTGGCTTCCCATCTGCTGTGGATGATCAAGTCCTCACCCACATCTCCTCCATTTCCCATACTTCTACCCCGCACTGCCTCATCACAGACAGGACAGTTTCCTTAGTTCCCTTTCGCCCTAGCAGCCTATACATCCAGCACATCATTCTTCATCATTTCTGCCGGCTGCTACATGATCCCACCACTAGTCACCTTCCCATCCCCACCCCTCACTGCTTTCTGCAGGGACCGCTCCCTGGTTCACTCATGCTTCCCCACCCATCCCTCACTATCCACTGGCAATTTCCCCTGCAGCTGTAGGAGGTGTAACACATCTCCCTACACCTAGTCACTCACCACAATCCAGGGAGCTAAAAAAGCCCTTCCAAATGAGGCAGAGATTCACGTGTACCTTCTCCAACCTTACCCATTGCATTCGATGCTCATGACGTGGCCTCCTCTACATCTGAGAGACCTAGCACAGACTGGGCAACTTGCTTTGCCGAGCATCTACCTGCTCTCTGTCCAGAGATACAAGAAATTCTGCAGATGCTGGAATCTGGAGCAATAAACAAAAAGTGCTAGAGGAACTCAGCAGGTCAGGCAGCATCCGTGGGGGGCCATGATATGTCCATGGAAAGGACGATTAAGGAAAATCCCAAGGCATTTTATACATACATTAAAAACTGGAGGGTAACTAGGAAACATGTAGGAGCACTCAAGGTCAAAGGAGGAAATTTATGCCTGCAGCCAAAGGAAGTGGGTAAGGTTACGAAATGAGTACGTCATATCGGTATTCACCAAGGAGAAGGACATGGAAGGTAATGAGATAAGTGAAGGGCATGCAGATATTCTAGGGCGTGCTATTATGAACAAGGAGGAGATGTTGTGCAAGTCTGGGACCTGATGCAATCTTTCCCAGGTTACTGAAAGAGGGAAGAGAGGAGATTGCTGGGGCTTTGACAGAGATTCTTAGCTGCTGGCGATGCCCCAGAAAACTGGAGAATAGCCAATGTTATTCCTCTGTTTATGAAGGGCAAGACGGACAAACCAGGATATTATAGGCCAGTGAGCCTGACATCAGTGGTAGGAAAATTATTGCAGAGGAGTTTTAGGAATAGGATTTACTCAGACATGTAGCGATAGCATGGCTTTGTTCAGGGGAAGTCATACCTCAGTTTCCTGAGGAGGTGACAAAGATGATTGATGGAAGCAGGGCAGTGGATGTTGTACACATGGACAGTAGTATTCAACAAGGTCTCTCATGATCCAAAAGACTAAGGCACATGGCATCCATGTTGATTTGTTAGATTGGGTTCAAATTTGGCTTGGCCAAAGAAGACAGAGGGTAGTGGGGGAGGGGTGTGTTGTTCTGAGTGGAGGTCTGTGACCAGTGGTGGTCCACAGGGATCAATGCTGAGCTCTCTATTATTTCTGATAATAAACTTAAAAAATTTGAATGAAAATGTAAGCAGGCTGATTAACAAGTTTACAGACAACACAAAAATGGGCAGAATTGGTTGTCACAGGAAACAACAGGATATAGACCAGTTGGAAATAGGGGCAGAGAAATGGCAGATGGAATTTAATCTGTGCCAAGTGCGAGGTTTTGCAGTTTGGAGGGTCAAATGTAAGAGGAAGGTATACAGTAAATGGCAGGACACTTTGGAGCATTGAAGTACAGAGGGGTCATGGGATGCAAGTCCATATCTCCCAAAAAGTGGCAACACAGGTAGTAAGTGTGGTAAAGAAGGCATACGGCATACTCGCCTTCATCGGTTGGGACAGAGGGTATGGACGTCAGTAAGTCATCTTGCAGCTGTATGAAACTTGGTAAGAGCATATTTGGAGCACTGTGTGCAGTTCCCATTGCTGTATTGCAGGAAGAATGCAGAAGCTTTGGAGAGGCTGGATGTTGCCTGGAGAGAGAATATTAGCTATAAGAGGAGGTTGGACAAACTTGGATTATTTTGTCTGGAAGGTTGGAGACTAAAGAACAACACCTGGCAGAAATATATAAAATTAAGAGAGGCATAGATCACGTAGATACAGTCTTTATCCCAAGGTAAAAATGTCAAATACCAGAGACAATTTATGTGGCAAGTTTTTTTCTTTAAATACGGAGAGTGGTAGGTGCCTGGAATGTACTGTCAGTGGAAATTATGGAAGCAGATATGAGAGCAAAAGGGTTATTTGGACACGAACTTGAACAGGGAAAGGAGAGAAAAAGACCATGTGCAGGCTGATGTACAGTTTAAATTGGCATCACAGTCAGCACAGATACCTTGGGCCAAAGGGCCTGTTCTTGTGCTGTACTATTGTTCTTGTACTATACTTTGTTCTATTGGGTTATAGGTGACCCAAGTAGAATATGAGGTATTGGAATTGGTTTTTATTGTCACTTGCACCAAGGTACAGTGAAAGACTTGTCTTGTTTACTGTTCATACAGATCAATTCATCACACGGTGCATTGAGGTGGTACAAGGTACAATACAGAATAAAGTGCCACAGTTACTGAGAAAATGCAGTGCAGGTAGACAATAAGGTGCAAGGTCATAACGAGGTAGATTGTCAGGTCAAGAGTCAAGAGTCCATCTTATTGTTCGTGTTCTTATCTTATTGTTCTTCTGGTTTGTGTTTGGCCTCACTATGGCAGTGGAGAAGGCTGAGGACAGACAGGTCGGTGTAGGAATGGGGAGGGGACATGCAACTGGAAATTCAGGATGCATTGTGGACGGAGCGCACATGGTCTACAAATCATCCTGGTCTATGCATGATGTAGAAGCGGCCACATTGAGAGCACCAAATGCAATAGACAAGGTTGGAGGACATGGATGTCAACTTTTGCCTCACCTGGAAGGGCTGTTTAGGGTCCTGGATGACGGTGAGGGAGGAGGGGTAGGGACAAGGGTAGAACTTCCCAAGGTTGCAGGGGAAAGTGCAGGGGAAATCCTACAGTTTCAGGGGAAGTGCTAGCAGCTGGGGTAAACATTGGTCCATTAGAAGTGAGACTGAAGAATTTATAATGCGAAGCAGAGAGAAGAAATGACTGTTTGGCTCAGTGTTTATGGTAAAAAAAAGGACTAAAACTATTTCCAATAATAACAGAAAATCAAGGGGTCAAGAGAGGGAGGAACACAAAACGATTTCTATCAATAGAGAAAAGGGTACCAGAGGGGAGAGACAAGGGGCTGCAGCTGCTGAAATCTGGCACAACACACAAAGTGCGGGAAGAACTCAGAGGGTCAGCAACATCCATTTGAGTCAATGAGTCATTATGGCACAGAAACAGGATGTTTGGCCCACCGCAAATCAGTCAGCACATTTATAATGTTTTATGAAAGGGAAATTATGATGGACAGGTTTTCAGGAGTTTGAAGACATAATATCGATCAGTGAAAAGGGAGGTGGGAGAGCAAGGGAGAGGTGAGAGCACGGGGGGGTGAGAGAGCATGGGGGGTTGAGAGAGCACAGGGGGGAGTGAGCAACGGTGGGAAGAGTGAGTGGAGAGCGCAAGGTGGGAGAGAGTAATGGTTGGGAGAGAGCGAGGGGAGAGCGCAGGGGAGGAGAGAGCAAGCGGGGGGACGATGATGGCAAAAGCTGTGTGATGTGAGAAATATTGCCATTATTCACTTGGGTTCTTTGAACCACTTTACCCCAGAAAGCTCTGGATGCAACGTAATTAAATACATACTATATTAAATATTGCTTAAACTATGAGGATGTCAAGCGATATCGGAAGACTGTGGGAATAGTTTTGAATGCGTGATTGGATCAGATAGCATCTTACATTACAATCAATATTCAACAAGAGATTTAGCTTTGAGAGTTACTGCTTCTAAGTTCCCGTAGGGTTTTCCATCGTTAATATCTTGCTGGGCTCTGTGGATGTTGGCCTAATTTGCTCCTCTGCATTTGTTGCTGATATCCAGTAGGCACCCACCCCTTTTGTTCTAAATCATCCTTAGAATGCTGGTTCCTCAAAAGATGAGGTCATGGTTTGTTTTAGCTAAATATAATTACCATGGCCATTTGTTGCTCTCACCAGTGGCCTCCCGATGAGCTTCTGATAGCTCACCACATTGCCTTTTGTCAGGAAGTTCCTCTTATATCTTTGAGACGCCCCAGTTTCACTTCCTCAATGAACAATGATTTCTTGCAAGTCTGTGTTTTTTCTAGCTGTGCACTCACTGTCTGCATTTGTGAACATTAAGACATAAACTTCATGCAAACATCAGAATTCACCAATTCGTTTATTATCAACCTTTTAAACAAGTATAACTTTGTATTGGCCTTTTTAGTTAAGCTTTCTCATAACGCCTTGCACCTTAATCAAGATAACAACACAAAGTTACCAACAAATTACAAACAATAACACCCAATGACAGCACACCACTTTATCTTGTTTGTTCCCCTTTGTCCTGCTTGGTAACTTGGCTCAGTGTTTCTTCTGGGTAATATCGAACTAGTAACATGAAAAAAACAGAAACAATCTTAAAATTCATAGATTCATGTAGCACAGAAGTTGACTCTTTCAGCCCAACTTGTCCATGTTAATTGTGCTGCCTAGTTCGCATTTGCCTGCATTAACCCTCTGTATCTTTCCTATCAAAGTACCTGGCCAAATGCCTTTTAAGCATTGTTATTATATCTGCCTCTGACACCTCATTTCAGTTTACCGCCACACTGTGTGGAAAACTTACCCCTCAGATCTCCTTAATATTTCTCTCCTCTCACCTTAAATGTTTAGTCTAGACTTACCTGCCCTGGGAAAAAGACTGTCTTTGCATCTGATTTATGCCCCTCAATTTTATTCACCTCCATAAGGTCAAGCCTCAGCCTCCTATGTTCCAGTGAGAATAAACACAGCCTATCCAATTCTTCCTTGTAACTACAGCCTTCCATTCCAGACAACATCCTGGTGAATCTCTTCTGTTGTTACCATGTCCTTCTGGCAGTGTGGCAACTGGAAATGTACCCAAAACCCCAAGTGAAGCCTAGCCAATGTTTTGTACAGCTGCATCATGACGTCCCAACTCATATACTCAATGCCTTGGCCTATGAAGGCAAGCATACCAAATGCTTTCCTCACTAACCTATCCACCTGTGTTGACCTTTTCAGGGAGTTATCGACTTGCACCCCAAGGTCTCTCTGTACATTAATGCTCCTGAAGTCCATGACATTTACTGAATATGTCCCACCAGAATATGACTTTCCAATGTGCATGACCTCACACGTCTGGATTAAATTCCATCTGCCACAGATCTACCCAGTATTCAGCTATTCTATGCTTGCAGAGGTTGTAGGGACAGATACATTAGGGATATTTTAGAGACCCTTAGATAGGCACATAAATGATAGAGAAATGGAGGGCTATGTGGGAGGGAAGGGTTAGATAGATCTTAGAGCAGGATAAAATGTCGGCACAACATTGTGGGCCGAAGGGCCTGTACTGTGCTGTAATGTTCTATATTGTACGTCTCACTGTATCCTGAGACATGCTTCTTCACTGTTGACATCTCCACCAATTTTAATGTTGCCTGCAAACCTATGAATCAGACTTACAATACTTTCATCCAAGCCATATATTACAAACTTCAAAGATTGGAATTGGGTTATTATTGTCACATGTACCAAGGAACAGTGAAAAACTTGTCTTGCATACCATTTATACAGATCAATTCCTTACACAGTGCATTGAGGTAATACAAGGTAAAACAATAAAAGAATGCAGAATAAAATGTAACAGCTGCAGAGGATGTGCAGGCAGACAATAAAGTGCAAGGTCATAATGAGGTAGATTGTGAGGTCAAGAATCCATCTCATCATATAAGGGAACCATTCAATAATCACCATGGAACAGAAGCTGTCCTTGAGCCTGGTGGTACATGCTTTCAGGCTTTTGTATCTTCTGCGTGACGGGAGAAGGGACAAGAGAGAACGTCTGGGGGGTGCAGGGGGTGGTGTCTTTGATTATGCTGGCTGCTTTACCAAGGCAGTGAGAAGTATGGACAGCATTCCAGCAGGGACCCCTGTGTTACACCACTGGTTACATACTTCCAGTTAGAGAAACACCCATCCACCACTACCATCTGCCTCCTATCACCAAGCCAATCTTGTATCCACTTTGCTGACACACTTCATATCCCCTGTGCCTTTACCTTGTGTACCAATTTACCATGCAGGACCTTGACAAGCATCTTACTAAAGTCAATGTAAACCAGTTCAACTTCTCTGCGTCCATCAACTTTCTTTGTTACCTTTTCATAAACTTGAACAGAACATGATCTCCCCTGCACAAAACCATAATCTCTGCCTTTCCTGGCGAACAGAAATTCTGTAAGAGATTTGGCTCTGACATTCCTGCTTTTAAGTTCCCTGCAGGTTTCTCCATTGTTCTTGATGTACTCTGTAGATGCTGGTCTGCATTTTCTGGCAATAACTTGGATTCACCTACTGCTTTTTTTTAAAAATCATTCCTGGGATGCTGTTTCCTGAGGTTATGGATTGTATCAGCTAAATATAATTACCATGACCATCTGCTGTTCTTATCAATAGCCTTCTGATAAGCTGCTGACAGCTCACCACATTGATGGACTGAGGAGGTGTGCAAGATAAGAGGTAGATTGTGCCAGGTAAGGTAGGGGAGCAGGGGTGGAGTTGGGAGACGGTGGCAGGTGAATGATATGTGTAGGTAGACTAAACAGCAAAACAAACAGATGGAGCAAGATGGGGGCAGGGGAATGTGAATGTTGGAATGCTGGAGGGAGATAAGCAGGAACACAAAGGGCTGCCAGCTCTGTAAAGGTGAGAATGGGAACCATTAGGAGAGAGGTGACTGGCAGTTAGAACCATTCACTTCATGCTGCATTGTTCTTGCTCAGACCATTAATTTGAACAGCTTTTCTCTGTCTACTCCCTTCATGACTGTGTATATCCCTCTGTCCCAAGGAGAATAACACCAACTTCTGTCCATCCAGACCAATATACCTGGAATCATTTTGGTAAATCACTTCTGCACACTGTCCATTGAGTAAAATTGTTTTATTATTGTCACATTTAGAGTGTAAAACTTTGTTTTGCATGCCATCCCTACAGATCCTTTCATCACTTCAGTGCATTGAGGTACTACGAGGGAAAACAATAACAGAATGAAGAATATGGTGTTACAGTTACAGTGAACATTTCTAAATACATGTCAACTAGTGACATTCTGTCACTTTCAGAGAATATATCGTCACTATCAGTGTTTTTTCATTGTGAGTGGTTCCCCACCCTATGAAGTCCCTCCATACATAAGTCTTCCTATAAGCACTGAGAGTGCAACCTTGTTAAATGGCATTGATAATATCCAGCATTTTATCTCCCTTCTCAGAAATGTAAGTACTTCATTAAGCATGGCTTAACTTTTACAATTTCCTGCTGCTTCTCTCTGATCAGTTCATAGTTCACTGAAAGCACAGTCCCAAGCAATAGATTTCTGGACATGGCTCTTGAATTAATTACAAAATTGGTTTATTATTGTCACATTTGGAGTGAAAAACTTTGTTTTTTTTATTTTTTTTTTAATTTTATTTACAGCGTGGTAACAGGTCGTTCTGGACCAATGAGTCCGTGCTGCCCATTTTAAACCCAAATTAACCTACTTGTATGTCTTTGGAATGTGGGAGGAAACCGGAGCACCCAGAGGAAACCCACACAGACACGGGAGAACATACAAACTCCTTACAGACAGCGGCAGGAGTCGAACCCCGATCGCTGGCGCTGTAATAGCGTCGCGCTAACAGCTACTCTACCATACTGTACCTGTGCTTTGCATGCCATCCATACAGATCCTTTCATCACTTCAGTGCATTGAGGTAGTACAAGGGAAAACAACAACAGAATGAAGAATATAGTGTTACGTATAGTTACAGGGAAAGTGCAGTGCAGGCAGACAATAAGGTACAAGGCCACAGCGAGATAGATTGTGAGGTCAAGAGTCCATCTTATCATACTAGGGAACTATTCAGTAGCCTTATAAAAGTGGAATAGAAGCTGCAATGCAGTCACGATGTTTCTAAAATGCAATCCCCAAAATTGTATGCAATACCAGTTGCAGCTGAACCAGTGTTTTATGAAGACTGATTTTGAAGTCTTGCTCTTTTTTGTGTGTAGTTCTGGTTGCCACATGACAGGAAGGATGTGGAGGCTTTGGAGAGTGTGCAAAGGAGGTTCAACAGGAGATTGTTACCCAGATTACAGAGTATTAGCTACAAAGAGAGTGGAGCATTTCCTCTTGCTGCCCGTTGATTTCAGTTCAACCAATACTCCTTGGTGCCACCTTCTGTCAAAAGATGCCATGATATCAAGGGCAGTCAGTCTCATCTCAACTCTGCCATTTCTAAATACATATCAACAAGTGACATTCTGTCACTTTCAGAGAATATATCTTCACTATCAGTGTTTTTTCATCGTGAGTGGTTCCCCACCCAATGACGTCACCAATCCCTCCATACAGAAGTCTTCCTATAAGCACTGTGAGGGCAACCTTGTTAAATGGCTTCTCAAAGGGCATTGATAATATCCAGCATTTTATCTCCCTTCTCAGAAATGTAAGTACTTCATTAAGCATGGCTTAACTTTTACAGTTTCCTGCTGTTTCTCTCTGATCATTTCATAGTTCGCTAAAAGCACAGTCCCAAGCAATAGATTTCTGGACATGGCTCTTGAATTAATTACCAAAAATCCTACATTCTAGAATATGATTTCATTACAACAACAACCAAGCAGACTTCCAGTTTTCATTAGAACACAAGGTAAAAATTCTATGGGTGCTATAAAATTGGAGTGGAAACAACATCTTTACAGGTAGGTACAGTGGTAACACTTCGGATGTCCAATAAATTGACAAAGATCTAGAATATGAATTCAGATTTTTTCTTCTCAGCTATTTCATACCTTTCTAAGTATTTCCAACATTTCCTAATTTGTCAAAAGACAACCGTTCGTGTGGTCTTGATCTTGCGTCATTTTAAAGTGGTTTATGAATCTCAGGAGATAGGACGTACTTTACCAGTTAAAAAGCATTGCGATATTTGGGTGACGTACCATTGTGATAATGCTGTGCAGTTTCCCACAGAGCACAAGGACAATTATATGCATTTTCTCAATCCATGTAACTTTTCATAATTGGCATATTGCAAGGTCATAACAGGGCAATTTACACTCAAATTCAAGATGATGCAGTTAACAACAAACAGACCTTTGTTACCAAGGTGTTGTGGAAGGTGTTGTGGATGCATACTCCCTTCCCCACCCTCCTTGCAGTTTAACAAGCTTCTTTGTTTCCCCTCCCAGTTCCGATGAATGATCTTTGATCTGAAGCTCTAGCTCTATCCTTTCCTCAGATGCAGGCTGACCCTCTGAGTACTTAAAGTATTTTCTATTTTTATTATATGAAAGGCAACTGTAACGTTACTATTCATGCATGAATTAATTATTCTCTCATTTCATCTCTGCAAGTTATGAACATTTCTGCAGCAAAAAAACAATCTGCTGGAGGAACTCAGCGGGTCAAGCAGTATCTGTGGGAGGAAAGGAATTGTCGATGATTTGGGTCAAAACCCTGCATCAGGACATTTCTGCACATAATACTGCTGCAAAATATCACAAAATATACAAAGCAACACAATATTACTCAAATTAGCTGAGTAGTTCAAACAGTTTTGAATCAGTTACTTATTTATGGTATATCAATCATTTTATTGGTTTTACTTCACATAACCCACAAAGTAATCAACAGGATTAACGGCAAAAAATAGGAATCAAAGGAAAGCTTGTGGCATGTGTGAGAGAAACAAGTTCCGGGGAAACAGAGAAATAAGGAGAGGGGGATAGGACTAATGGGATTGCTCCCCTCAGCCAAATGGTATCCTTCAGCATTGCTCCAAGTACAAGATTAGATTAACCAATGCTTATTGTTGGACTTTGTACCGACAACATTTTATCACTTTATTGTTCTCTTAGTATAAAAATTGATTGCATGTTCTTTCCTGAATAAACCAATCTAAAATTAGTTGGTTTCCCTGAAAAGTTATAACCTTTCAGTTCTGGTATCATCCTCACCAATTCCTTCTTGCACCTTCCCCAGTGTCTCTATATATCCTTTTTGTAATCAGAAAACCTGAAGACCCTGCATTACTCTCCACACGGTGGAACAACGTAAAGGTTTGAAGAGATCTTCCTACATTTCTGTTTGAATTCTCTGTCAATGAAATGAAGCTTAAGTAATTTTACAGATTGATTTACTGTGTTTAATGATCTGTGAATTCCATTGTTTGAAATGTCCCTCCCTCCCCTCACATACCGCTGAGACATCATCTAGGCACAGAAAACCGGGCCCTACTAACTCCACGCTAACCTTGAAGCACCCATTTTTACACTACTCCTAACACATGTTTACTACATTTTAACACATTTTTATTCTACCCACATTCCCAACTTCTCCCTCCAGATCCTATCACTTACATAGGAACTATAGTCAATTTAAAGTGGCCAATTAACCTACCAATTTGTATATTTTTGGTATGTCGGAGGGAACCAGAGCACACAGAAGAAACCCCTGGTCACATAGAAAATGTGCAAACCCCACAGAGACGGTGTTGGAGGTCATAACTGAGCCCAGCTCGCTGGAGCTGTGAAGCAACAATTCCACTGGCTGTGGCACTATGCCTTTGTTACTGCTTGACAACGGCTTATCCCAGCATGATTTGATCTCCCTTATCATACAAATCTTTGCTACCCATAAGACATTGGAGCAGAATTAGTCCATTTGGCCCCTCGAGTCGGCTCTGCCATTCAATCATGGCTGAGTTTTTCCTTCAACCCCATTCTCCCCTCTTCTCCCCATAAGGCTTAATCAAGAACCTATCAATCTGCCTTAAATACACCCAATGTCTTGGCCTCCACCACCCTCTGTGACAACAAATTCCACAGATTCACCACCCTCTGACTGAAGAAACTCCCCCCCCCCTGATCTCAGTTTTAGAGGTATGTCCCTTTATTCTGAGGCTGTGCTCTTGGATCCTCGACTCTCCTACCAATGGAAAGATCCACTCCATGTCCACTCTATCCAGGCCTTTCATTATTCAGTAGCGTTCAATGAGATCCCCCTCATCCTTCGAGTACAGACCCAAAGACATCAAATGGTCCTCATATATGAAAGCTTCCTTTCCTGGGATCATTCTTGTGAACCTCCTCTGGAGCCTCTCCAGGGCCAGTGCATCTTTCCTTAGATATAGGGCCCAAAGTTGCTCAAAATATTCCAACTGTGCTTACTTGCTCTGTTCCATTCACTCATTGTCTTTCTGATTTTAAAAAAAATCAGTCTTTAAACTCTGAATATTGTTTTTAAATCTCCAGGGCTGTGTAGCTCCTCCATCTGTATTGATCCCAACCATTCAACCAACCTCCTCCAGTTCTGACTGCCTGATTATTGTTTTTAGATTAGTTATAGATTATAGATTTTAGATCTTTATTCAGTGAGCAGGTGCAGGAAGTAGAATTGCCTCCCTAAACATCTCCACCTCTTATCCTCCTATTAAGTTGCTCCTTTAAATGTTTATCTAGTTAATTGTCTTGATATCTCATCACATGATATGAAGTAAAATTTTGTTTGATAATAATCGTAAAAAGCTCCTTAAGGTACTTTTCTACATTGAAATTGCAACAACTATGTTACTGTTTACCTCTACATCTCCTTTGTTTCCCTTCCCCAGATTAGATTAGTACGTTCCAAGGAGAATATAATTGTTTTATACACCCAGCAGTCACTGTTGGCATCTATATTGCCCAAGTTTATTGAACTTTTCCTGCATTTTGGGATCGTATTGTAGTGTTTCCACTGTGCAGACATAACATGAGCAGCAAGATGCCTTCATCCTTTGTCCCTGATCACCATTCTATAGGATCACAGGTGATCGTCTACCTTAGTACCACTTTTCTGAACTAATCCATGACTCCCCTTTTATCAAAAGGTCGATCTATCACTGCCTTGAGCAGACTGAATAGCTGAATGCCCAAGGCACCTTGGGCAGAGCATTCAAAAGATTCATTACACTCTGGGTGAAAAACTTTCTTCTCATCTCTCTACTGAATGGCTGATCCCTTATTTTCAAATTGTGAATCTTGGTTCTAGGTTCACCAGCCTGGGGAAAGAGTATCCCTCTTTACACTGCGCATAAGCACTTTATACAAACCATCCTTAACGGACAATGCTTTTCCTAATTTGATGATATAACTGGTCAGTAGGAAAGGCTTGAGTGTGTAAAGAGATTGAGGATACAAAAGTAGGTTCTGTTCAACCCATTTGGACACCCAGATGCTAAATTGGCTCCAGTGCGACGCCTAACTTTTGTGGCAAAAGACAAGGCAGCTGCTATATTAGGAAGGGTGGTACCAATGTGATGTCAATCTCTGCTCCAATTTGAAGAGTAGGCACTTTGTGCTGGTGATCAGCACGAAGGAAAAGCACGAGAAAATAGCAGGAGTAGGGCACTTGGCCCCTCTTGCCTGAACTGCCTTTTAATATGAGGACCAAGGTATTTTAGGGTCCAAGTCCATAGCTCCCTGAAAGAGGCCACACAATTCAATAGGATGGTAAAGAAGGTGAAAGGCATACTTGCCTTTAATAGTCATTGAATTCGTCAGTCAGGAGGTTATGTTGCAGCTTTATAAAACTCTGGTTAGGCCGCATCTGGAATATTGCATTCAATTCTGGTCATTCTCTATTGGAAGGATGTGGAGGCTTTGGAGAGGGTGATGTAGAGGTTTATCCAGATGCTACCCAGTTTAGAGGGTATGTCCTATAAGGAGAGGTTGGAAAAATTTGGATTGCTTTCTCTGGAGCAACAAAGGCTGAGGGGAGACCTGAAGGAAGTTTATAAGATTACGAGAGACATAGATAGAGTCAACAGCTGATATCTTTTTCCCCAGGGTTGAAATGTTTAATACTAGAGGGCATGGATTTAAGATGAGAAGGGGAAATTTCAAAGGAGATGTGTGGGGCAGGATTTTTCTTTTTTGTTTCACAGAGAGTGTGGTGGGTGCATGGACTGCGCTGCCAGGAATGGTGGTGAAGGCAGAAAAAATAGAAACATTTAAAAGGCCTTTAGACAGGCACATGAATGTGCAGAGAATGGAGGGATATGGACCATGTGCAGGCAGATGGGATTAGGTATCATTTACAATTAGTTTGGCACAACATTATGGGGTGAACAGCCAGTTCCTGTGCTGCACTGATCTATGTTCCAATATGATCATGGCTGATCTATCCCAAGCCTTATTCCTCTCTGTACGAGTTCCCCATCACCCTCACTTCCCTAGTTTTTCAAAGATTTGTCTACTTCCACTCTAATAATCCAGTCTGCATGACTCCCTGGGATAGAGAATTCCAGTCATTTACTACCCTCTGTGAGAGAAAGTTTCTACACATCTCAGTTTCAAATGGCCATCTTGTAACTCCTGTTCCTTCATTTGAGACTCTCACTCCAATATAAAAACTGCCAATTTGAAGCTTGCCTCTCTCCCCACCTCCCCTTCTTACCCTTGCGGAGAACCACAAGATCCACTCTCCACCACCCACCTCCAAAGCAACTTGTGTTCTTTAAAGAAATCTGTGGGTTAATTGCAGATTGATTGGCGTGGAATTTGGAGATTTGCCCTGAGGCTGTGTGAGTTTCCTGCATTTGCTCTAGTTTCTTCACTCATCCCAAAGACATGTTAATTGGCTACTATCAATTACCACTAGCGTAGCTGGATGGGTGGGTGAATCAGGGAGAGTTGAGGGCATGCAAGACTTAATGGGTTGCAGGGAAATAGAAGGGAATTGCATTGAGTAAATGGTCCATGCTGACCAAGATCCCCACCTCAGCTGGTCCCATATCCCCCTAAGCTTTTCCTATTCATGTATTTGTCCAAGTTCCTTTTAAATGTTGTTAATGTATCTGCCTCAGCCAGTTCCTCTAGCAGCTCATTCCATATACAGACCACCCACTGAGTGAAAAAGTTGACCCTCAGGTTCCAATTAAATCTCTCCCCTCTTAACTTAAACCCATGCCCTCTGGTTCTTAATTCCCCAGCCCAGGGTAAAAGACTGTGCATTCACCCTGTCTATGCCCCTCATGATTTTATACACCTCTATCAGATCACTGCTCATCCTCCTATGCTGCAAGGAATAAGATCCAGGCTGCTCAACCTCTCACTGTAACTAAGTCCCTCCAGTCCTGGCAACATGCTTGTATATCTTTTCTACACGCTTTCCAGCTTAATGGCTTATTCCCCATAGCAGGGTGACCAGACCAGAACACAATATTATGCAGTCTCACCAACGTCTTGTACAACTGCAAAATAACATCCCAACTTCTAAACTCAATGCCCTGTTTGATGAAGACCAGCGTGCCAAAGCCTTTCTTCGTCACCCTGTCTACCTATGTCGCCACTTTCGGGGATACTATGTGCCTGTACGCCGAGGCCCTTCTGTTCTACAATGCTCCCTGGGCCCTACCATTCACTTTGAAAGTCCTACCTTGATGCGTCTTCCCAAAATGCAACACCTCGCACTAATCTGAGTTAAACTTCATTTGCCATTACTCGGCCCACTTACCCACCTGATCAAGATCCCCCTCCTGATAAACACCTTCACTGTCTAAGACACCTATTTTAATGTCATCTGTAAACTAACTAACATCTGTAATTAAATCCGAGAAAATTGGGAAATGTTTGCAAGTTGGAGATTTCGCTTCCCATTTTAGTAGTAACATTTTGCCAAAAGCTGTCGTTCAGTCGGTGGAGAAGATTTGACAGACACAGTTCCCCACCTCTCCCACATCGTATTTCTATTTACATAAATAGAAATTGAAATCGAGAAGTTTTTTTATGTCAAACCGGGTGGCTCCTGCTCACTTTATCGAACACCCCCTTAAAAGATGCCAAACGAGACGACATATGTTGCAAAACAAAGCAGAAATTCCAATCTGGTGGGAGACCGGTTTGAAATAATAGAGATTAAACGCTTCATTTCCGCACAAACCTCAGCATCCGCACTTTGCAGAGCACACGCGGTTTTCACCCGACAGCCATTCCTGTTCAGTGGTGGCACATTACCCAGTAACAGATAAAATTAGAATCGGATACTTACCAGCCAGAGCCACTTGTACGCGGAAAAAAACCAGCAGGATGAACATAAACATACTGCACACTTCTTCTCGCTGTCACTGACGGCGACTGAGCACCTTGGCCTTACTTCTCCAACAAAGGATCAGTGCGAAAGCTCATGACCCAATCAGAATGAAAATATGGTTTTTCGTCACCAGTTGTCAAGCGGTTTTTCTGGACTCCGACCAGCCCCAAATCTTGACTCCAATCCTCAGTCAGTAGTAAATGGACATACAACAAGGGCCGAAGGACCTGTTTCCGTGCTTATAACCCTATAACTCCAATACGTGGCAGGGTGTTGTTATGTTGAATTTAGCGCTCTGTTCTTGTGGTGTCAGCTGTCTATAAAATACTTCTATGATTCAAGAGACCAATAAATCCAATTCTATATCACCACTAGAATTATTACAGCGCAGAGCACGAAGGTGGAAACCAAATAGAAAATGAAATTCTGTGAACGAATGACATTAAAGGCTCATTTGTACATGGACACTGGACAAAGCATAGACTAGACAATGATGCGTGGCCATTTAGTGTGGACCTGTTTACTCAATCAGATATTGGGAGAAATTACACGAAGAAGAAAATGATTAAATACTTGAAGCAAATACCCAAAAATTTGCTACAAAGACATTTCGTGGCTGATGATTTACCTCAACTCACTATTGGTATTGGCATTGGTTTATTATTGTCACTTGTACCGAGGTACAGTGCAAAATTTGTCTTGCTTACCGTTCGTGCAGATCACTTCATTACACAGTGCATTGAGGTCGTACAGGGTAAAAGTAATAACAGAATACTGAGTAAAGTGTCACAGCTGCAGGGAAGTGCATTGAGGGTGGACAATAAGGTGCAAGGTCAAACAAGGTAGATTGTGAGGTCAAGAATCCATCTCATCATATAAGGTCGATGTCATTCAATTGTCTTATCACAGTGGGATGGAAGCTGTCCTTGAGCTTGCTGGTATGTGCCCTCATGCTCTTGTATCTCCTGCCTGATGGGAGATGGAAGAAGAGAGAATGACTGGGGTGGGTGAGGTCTTTGATTATGCTTCATCAAGACAGTGAGAGGTATAGACATGGAGGGAAGGCTGGTTTCCGTGATGTGCTGGGCTGAGTCTGCCACGCTGCAGTTTCTTGTGGTCCAGGGCAGAGCAGTTGCCATACCAAGCCATGATGCATCCAGATAGGATGCGTTCTGTGGTCCATTGATGAAAGTTGGTGAGTGTCAAAGAGGACATGCCAAATTGCTTACATGCTTATATTAAAATAATTTTAAGCCTACAGGAAACTTAGCGAATTTTCTCATGTAAACGCTGACTGCCCTGTCTGTGGATAAGCGTGTTCATGTCTGAAATGAAGGCATTTTAATTCCTTGCCACCTTAGATGTCTGTTTCTCTTTGGTAGAGTTTTGTGTATTCACAGTTTGCCCCTCCTATTCTGAGAATTCACGACTTTGTAAAGCTTAGAGTCATACAGCATGGAAACAGGTGCTCTGGCACAGGGAATCTGCACTGACCATGAAGCAATTACCAACATATGCCCCACCGATACCCCCTCCACCCCCCAGATTCTGCCACTCACTCACACACCAGGGGCAATTTGCAGCGGTCAATTAACCTACCAACCCACACACCGTCGCAATATGGAAGGAAACCAAAGTATCCAACTGAAGGTGGATAAATCATCTGGACCAGAGGGATTACATCCCAGGGTCTGAAAGAGATAGCTGAAGAGATTGTGGAGGTATTAGTAGTGATCTTTAAAGAATCACTACAGTTGAGATTGTTTCCAGAGGACTGGAAAGTCACAAATGTCAGCCCACTCTTTAAGAAGGGAAGGGGGCAGGAGATAGGAAATTATGGGCCAGTTAGCCTGACTTCAGTGGTTGGTAAGATTTTAGAGTCCGTTATTGAGGATGAGGGTTCGGGGTACTTGGAAGCACATGATAAAATAGGCCGAAGTCAACATGGTTTCCATGAGGGAAAATCTTGCCTGATAACCCTGTTGGAATTCTTTGAGGAAGTAACAGGCAGGATAGACAAAGGAGAGTCAGTGGATGTTGTTTACTTGGATTTTCAGAAGGCCTTTGATAAGGTGCCGCACATGAGGCAGCAAAACAAGATAGGAGCCCATGGTATCACATGAAAAGTATGAGCATGGATAGAAGATTGGCTGACTGGCAGAAGGCACAGTGTGGGAATAAAGGGGGCCTTTTATGGTTGGGTGCCATTGACTAGTGGTGTTCCACAGGGGTCGATGTTTGCTTCGCTACTTTTGCCATTAAATATTGATGACCTGGATGATGGAATTGATGGTTTTGTGGCCAAGTTTGCAGACGATACAATGATATGTGGAGAGACAGGTAGTGTTGTGGAAACAGGGAGTCTGCAGAAGGACTTGGATAGATTAGGATAGTGGGCAAAGAAGTGGCAGATGGAATACAGCATGGGGAAGTGTGGGGTTATGTACATTGTAGGAAGAATAGAAGTGCAGCTATTTTCTAAATGGGGAGAGAATTCAGAAATTGGAGGTGCAAGGGGACTTGGGAGTCCTAATTCAGTATTCCCTTAAGGTTAACTTGCAGGTTGAATCAGAAGTAAGGAAGGTAATTGCAATGTTGGCATTCATTTCAAGAGGAATAGGATATAGAAGCAAGGATGTAATACTGAGGATTTATAAGGCGTTGGTTAGACCACATTTGGAGTATTGTGAGCAGGTTTGGGCCCCATATCTATGGAAGGATGAGCTGGCATTGGGAAGGGTCCAGAGGAGGTTTGGAGAATGATTCCAGGAATGAAAGGGTTAATGTATGAGGGGTGTTTCATAGCTCTGGGCATGTACTCACTGGAGTTTAGAAGGACAAGTTGGGATCTCATTGAAACCTACCAAATATTGAAAGGCCTGGATAGAGTGGACGTGGAGAGGATCTTTCCAGTAGTGGGAGAGTCTAGGACCAAGGGCACTGCCTCATAATAAAGGGATGTCCCTTCAGAACAGAGATGAGGAGGAATTTCTTTAGCTAAAGACTGGTGAATCTGTGGAATCCATTGCCACAGATGGCTATGGAGTCCCAGACATTGGGTATATTTAAAGGGGAGTTTGATAGGTTCTTGATTAGCAAAGGTGTCAAAGTTTATGGGGAGAAGGCAAGAGAATGGGGTTGAGAGGTCAAATGGCAGAACAGACTTGATGTGCTGAATGGCCTAATTCTGCTGCTGTGTCTTATGGTCTTACCCAGGGCAAACTCCACACAGACAGGACCGGAGGTCAGGATATGACATGAGCACTGAGGCAGCAACCCCCTGTTCTCTTTCGACTGTGCATGGTGCAATCATGACTACAGTAGAACAACAGATCTGGGCCAAATAGCAGAAAGAATTTGTTTTGGCAGAACAGGTCAACCAGCAAAGTTGGGGGAACTTCCTGTCTGACCGATTTAACTTTATTTTCATTCAAGGGATATGGGCTGCACATGCTGAGCCAGTGTTTAATTGCCCATCCCTAGTTGCCCTTGAGGAGGTGGTAGTGAGCTGCCTTCTTGAACCACTACAGCCCTTAAAATACACCCACAATGTTGTCAGGGAGGCAGTTCCAGTATTTTGGTCCAGCAACGGTGAAGGAAAGGTGATATATTTCCAAATCAGGATATTGTGTGGTTTGGAGGGAAATTTCTGGATGGTGACTTTCCCCATCCTTTTCCTGCCTTTCTGGATAGTGGAGGTCATGGGTTTGGAAAGTGTTGACTGAGGAGTCTTGGTGAGTTGCTGCAGTGCATTCTGTAGATCATACAAAGTACTAAGGAGTTTATACATTCTCCCCGTGTCTGTGTGGGTTTCCTCCAGGCGCTCCGGTTTCCTCCCACATTCCAAAGACGTACAGGTTAGGAAGCTGTGGGCATGCTATGTTGATGCCGGAAGCATGGCGACACTTGCGGGCTGCCCCCAGAACACTCTACGCAAAAGACGCTTTTCACTGTGTGTTTCGATGTACATGTGACTAATAGAGAAATCAAATCAAATCAAATCCTGTGTGTCAGTGGTGGAGTCAATGACTGGTTCAAGTGGGCTGTGCTGCTTTGTCCTGTATGGTGTTGAGCTTTTTGAGCGTTGTTGAAGCTGTCCTCATCCAGACAAGTGGAGCGTATTCCATCATGCTCTTGACTTTAGCCTTGACAGGCTTTGGGGAGTTAGCAGGTGAGTTACTGGCAGCAGAATTCCTAGCCTCTTACCAATACCAACTCTTGCAGCCACATTGTGTATATGGTTTCTCCATTTCAATTTCTGGTCCATGGTAATCTCTGGGATATTGATATTGTGGGATTCTTTGAATGTCAGGGATGATAGCTGGATGTTCTCTTGTTGGATATCAGCATTTCCTAGCACTTGTGTGGTGCCAATGTTATTTGTCCTTGCAAGTGAAGCAAAAATTCACTTGCGCTTTTTCCAATACTGTGGTATCCTCTACACTGGGGATACCTAATGCAAACTTGATTATCCCTTTGAATAACACCTCCTCCCAGTTTTATAGCAGTGACCTTGAGTTTCTAATTCTGTGTCACTTTAATTCTCCATCTTTGTCTTTGTTCTCCTTCACTTTTTCAAAAAAACCCAACATAAGCTGAAGAAACACACATGTACCTTCTTCTGAGGCATGTTGCAGCCTTGTGACTCCTCAAAAGTGAATTCAATTTCAGGCAATCTGTCTTTCCTGTTTGTTTCAGACCTCACATTAACACAGCTTAGCTCTCTCCACAGATGCTGCCTGATCTCATTATCATAGTCACACAGCATAGAAACAGACCCTTCAACCCACCAACATGTGCTGACTCATCCCATACTGATTCCATT
Organism: Pristis pectinata; assembly: GCF_009764475.1. Lineage (NCBI taxonomy): Eukaryota > Metazoa > Chordata > Chondrichthyes > Rhinopristiformes > Pristidae > Pristis > Pristis pectinata. The sequence goes on along the minus strand of NC_067438.1, from coordinate 14,015,521 downwards.
ATGTTCTCCCTATATTTCCCTCAAACACCTCTCCACACCCTTCAAATTCTATCACTAATATAGACTGTAGAGGTAATTTACATTGGCTGATTAATCTACCAGCCAATGTGCCTTTGGGACATGGAAGGAAATGGGACCACCTAGGGGAAACGTATATGGTCACACAGGGAGAATATGCAAACTCCACACAGACAGCACCAGAGGTCAGAATAGAACTTGGATCCATGGAGCTGTGAGGCAGAAGCTCTACTAGCTGTGCCACTTTGCCGCCTCCATTTACTGGGTATTTTTAGTGTTCTGTTTCAAATTTCCATGTGAGACCTTGTCAAAAACCTGACTGAAGTCAATTTAAACAATATCAGCTGCACTGTCCTTATCAATGCATTTTGTTACTGCTTGAGACGGAGTAGGAAAATTCAAGGAAGGAAGGGTCAGGTATGGACAACATGAAAGGTGCAAATCGGCACTGAAATTAATGAATGTTTGCTAGGTTAGTATGAGTTCAGGAAGCAGCACCAACACTATTGTCATCTTGTCAGGAGAAAGTTAAGGGAGTGAGCCTGAATTGGTCTGAACAAGGACCGTCCCATGTATCGGGCGAAGCTTGAGCCCACGTGCAAGTACCCAGCTTTAATTGAAGTGAAGTAACAAACAAGATGCTGGAGGAACTCAATGGGTCAGGCAGTATCTGTGGAGGGAAATAGACTGTTGACATTTTGGGTCGAGACCCTTTATCTGGACTGGAGAAAGTAAGCCAGGCTGCTGATTACTTCCAGCATTTTTGTTTTTGTTTCTGTTTCAGATTTTTGAATGATTACAGCAATTTTTTTTCTCATTTATAGTTTTCTGCATTCAGCAAGAATCTGTTTCTGATTGTAATGGGAAATAAGCAGTTTTCAAGGAGGGAGAAAGAACATCAAGGTTATTACAGGGTATTTTAATAAAGTATAATAAGAGATAAGAAAGATAAGTATACAAAACAATAAATCTAAAATACAGTCTAAACTAATGGATAAAAGAACAAGTCTCATGCCATTCTACTCGTCGTGGTGGGAGAACAAGTCTCATGCCCTTCTACTTGTTGTGGTGGACTCTGATGTACGATGACTGGCCTGGAGATTCCCTGTGGTCCTTGGCAGCAATTGCAATTCTGCTCCAAGGAGGTCTGATGAGCTTGTTCACTACTCACTTACATAATCAAGAAACGCCATGCTCCTTTTCTAATCTACGCATACCAGTCAGTTACAATTCTAAAGCTATTTCTTAATGATAAATGTATATTTTACACTATCAACTGAACTGGTCTCACCTGTCTCCAAAAAAAAAGTTCTTATCATTTCACATTCCTTAATGTTTTACATCTACATGCTTCAAGGCCCTTATGAATCAAAAACTTTTGTTTTACTTATCTTCCTGAGTAACATGCCTGCCTGTTATGAGGACTGTGAGCTGATAACTCCATTTTGAGTAACAAGGTCTGCTTTTAACCCTCACATTACACTGATTTATGTGTAAAAGTAAGTAACAGAAGACCATGGAATATTTCCATTTCAGCCTTTACATCAGAACTACTGCCATTGTGCTTAACTCCCTAGTCAGAGTTGAGTAAAAGTGAGCATCCAGGAACTCTGAAGTCCTTCAGAAAGTATGTTGATGGCACCCAATTTTGGATGTAGTTTTAGGCTTTACATGGCATAGCTAATTTGTTGTGAGACACAAGAAACTGCAAATGCTGGAAATCTGGAACAACACACAAAGGAGCAGGAGGAACTCAACGGGTCAGGCAGGATCTATAGAGGGAAGCGGACAGTTGATGTTTCAGGTCGAGACACTTCATTCAATCCTAGTCAGTCATGATGAACGGTTTCAACCCAAAATGACGACTGTCCATTTCCCAAGATGTTGCCTTGCCTAATGTATTCCTCCAGTTCCTTTATGTTTTGTTCTTAAATTGTTGTGAATTGTTTGCCATTGTGGAGCAAACTGCAAAACATTAAAGGATTTTTAATTGTCTTTGTGGCTGGATCACTAGGTGACTGTCATGAATGCTGCTGTCCGTGTTGAAGGAAAGCAGATCTTTGTCTACTTCTACATCAACTAGTCAATCTGAAAGTTTATTCTTCAGTCAAAGATGAAGTGTTTGCAGCACACCTTTCACATCGTTCACCACACACAGATGTATAATAGGCTACATGGCTTAAAGTCATAAAGATCTTGGAGTCACCAAGATGTACAGCATGGAAACAGGCCCTTCAGCCATCAGATCTATGGCAACCATCAAACACCCTTTTACACTAATCCCATTTTATTCTCCCCACATTCCCATCAACTGCCCCTAGATTTCACCACTCACCAATGCACTGGGATCAATTTAGTGGTCAATTAACTTACAAACCTGTATATCTTTGGCATGTGGGAGAAAATAGGATCACCTGGAGGAAACCCATACAGTCACAATGAGAATATGCAAACTTCCACAGACAATGCCCAAAGTCAGGATCAAACCCAGACCAGTGGAGCTGTGAGGCAGCAGCAGCTGTACTAGCTGTGACACTGTGCGACACAATGTCCAACAATGTTGGCCACCACGTTATACCAGCATTACCACATCAAGTGTTTGTACACAGGTCAGAGTCATAGGTAACACAGAATATTAACAGACCTTTTGACACAACTCATCCATGCCAACCATAGTGGCCACCAAGCTAGTCCCATTTGCCCATGTTTGGTCCATATCCCTCTAAACCCCTCCTATCCATGTACCTATCCTGATGTCTTTTGAATGTTGTTATTTAACCTGCCTCAACCACTTTCTTTGGCAGCTCATTCCATACAGGCATCATCCTCTGCATGAAGAAATTGCCCCTCACATCCCTTTTAAATCGTTCACCTCTCAACTTAAACCTAGGCCCTCTAGCTTTCAATTCCATTTCCTAGGAACAAGACTGTGCATTCACCTTATTTATGCCCCTCGTGATTTTGTACACATGTATAAGAATACCCCTCAATTTCCTATGCTCCAAAGAATAAAGTCCTAGCCTGCCCAACCTCTCCCTATAAACTCAATCCCTACCAGCATCCTCAAATCTTCTCTACTCTTTCCAGTTTAATGATGTCTTTCCAATAACAGGATGTCTAGAACTGTACACAGTACTCCAGTGTGCTCTCACCAATGTCTCATACAACTGCAACATAACATCCCAACTCCTAGACTCTTGTAAGCCTTGTCAATCCCATTATGTTCACTGTCTTTGTTATCCACTAACTTATATGGATCTACAGATTGGCTGTGTTACTGGGGATATTGGTAAATGTCTCGCTCCTACAGAGCCTTTTCCTGTGTGGTCCTGTTTCCCATGAGATCAATTGCATTTGATGCCTTGTTCAGGCAAGTAGCAAAATATCAAGTCAGTCTGCAGTCAGAGCCAGGGTCCAAAGTGTGGACAGTGTGCAGTTGGAGCTGGGCTAAAGGTTGGTAACAGAGGGTTAGGAAAGTCAGTAGATTTGGCAGCCAGAAAAGTATCCAAAGTGTGGCTTAGGTGTGTGGCCAGAGTTGGGTTCAGGAGCACAAGGGGACAGGAATGTGGGTAGGTTTACATGAACATTGAAACTAAAAGTTACAAGTTGAAGCTTACCCAGAAGTGGTTGTATCCATGGAGTGAGTTGACTGCTGTCATTGCATTCCCAGTGTCATTGCAAGTGGCATCAGTGGTATGTACATTTCTGTTTCCCCTTAGGAAGTCTGTGCCCCTAACCCTCACATAACAACTTAGTTTACATATTTTTGTAATTTGTTTTTACTATTGTCACATGTACTAAGGTACAGTGAAAATCTTGTCTTGCATACCATTCATACAGATCAATTCATTACAACAATGTATTAAGGTATGAAAAGGTAAAATAATAGAATGCAGAATAAGGTGTTACAGGTGCAGAGAGTGCAGTGCAGGGATACAATAAGGTGCAACTCTGCAGTTTCTTGTGGTAACAGGTAGAGCAGTTACATTTGACAATTGCATTAAAAATTTTTGCTTCCCCCCGCCCCCCCCCCCATTTCTTTCAGTTTTTTCCTATGCTATTTCTATGAATACAAGAATCAATGAAGTTTATGGTAAATCTTTCAATTTGAGCATTATTCAGGGAAGATGTTAACATTCACATTCATTAGGAGCCTGAAGGCCTACTCCTACATTCTTGTATCCGATGTCTTTTAGTTACTGTGCACGCTGCCATGAATCAACTTCTGTGGCAAAAGTGGATTAGTTAACAAGAGAAACAAAGGACAGTAGATGCTGGAATCTGATGAAAAAACATGCTGGAGGAACTCAGCAGGCCAGGCATTGACCCAAAACATTGACTGTCTGCTTTTCTCCACAAATGCTGCCTGGCCTGCTGTGTTCCGCCAGCATCACCATATTTGAATTAGTTCACCACTACCCAAACAAAATTATAAGCATTTTTAAATTGCATGCTTGTATGTGGTTTGTGGCAGAGAAAGGTGGACATAGAGGGATAAATCTGGTTTGCTTGAAAATATTCTGGTTTATGATTCAATGTTAATTTCTATAAATTAAGTTAGATATTGAGTTACAAAAAGATATTGTCCATCGCTAACTACACAAATACCTGCATTCTTTATATTGTAAATTAATAAAGAATTTATAGCACTGAAATAATCCATTTAGCACAACAAGCTGATGTTTTGGTCCATTTTCACCTTCCATTGATCTAGGCCACATTTCTCTATTCCCTTCTCCCTGAAGAGAACAAAAAAAGGAAGCATGCATCAGTCATCTGTAATGTCTCACCTGCATTAAGATCATGGCTGACCTACTCTCAACCTCCTCTTCCTGCCTGTTTCCACATAACCCACAACTTCCCAAAAGAACCAAATCTATCTTTCTCAGCAATTTAGTGATTCTGCCTCTGCACTGTGGTTGAAAATTTGATGATTCATTCTCCTCAGGAAAGAAACTTCTCCCCAATTTGAAACTTCAGTCCCTACTTCTACCTTCCTCCAAGAGGGGAAACATCAAGAACATGAGAACACAAGGGGATTTAATAGGAACCCAAGGGTGTTCAGTACATGGAATGAGCTGCCAGACAGTGGCTGAGGCAGGAACATTAACAACATTTAAAAGGTACTTGGACAGGAACATGGATGGGAAAGGTTGAGAGGGATATGGGCCAAATGCAGGCAAGTGGGACTAGCTTGGATGGGAATCTTGGTTGGCATGGACTAGTTGGACCAAGAGGCCCATTTCCATGCTGTATGACTGACAAGAAAATAGAAGCAGGAGTAGGCAACCAGACCCTTCAAGCCTGCCCCACGATTGAACACAATCATGGCTGATCTCATGGTAGCTCTATGCTGGCTCCCCATAATCCTCAGTTCCTCCATCTTTCAAATATTTATCTTTGCCTTAAATATATTTAATGATCTGGCTTCCACCACTTTGTGGTAGAGAATTCCAGATTTTCACTACTGAGAAGAAATTTCCACACACTTTAGTTTTAAATTACTGGACCCTTTGTGGCTGCATCCTCCTGTTTTGTGACTTTCCCCACCAGTGAAAACATCTCAACATCTACTCAGCCAAGCCCCCTTAGGATCTTACATATTTGAATAAGATCATCCTTCATTCTTCTAGACTCCAAGGAACACAGAATCAAACTGTGTACTTCTTTTTAGGACAACTCTCTCATGCCAGAAGTTAGCCTGATGAATCTCCTTTGCATTGTCTCCAATGCCACCGTACACTTTCAGGGATGGGAACCAAAATTTCTTGCAATATCCCAGGTGTGGCCTCACCAATACCCTGTACAATTGTAAAAACTTCACATCAGGAGATCTTCCCTCAGCAGCCTCCAACCTGACAGTGCCTGAAACCCTCACTACCCACTTCCATCTCTTACTCATGGTCCACAAGCAGGACTGTCCTGAAAGACTTTCTGCACTGAACTTCTCTTCACACCTGGATCCCATTCTGTCTGCCCTTACCTGGTGCCTTCCCACCAACAACTGAGACTCCAGCATTTTGACAACTTCCAGTTCCCTGGCCTCAGCTACCTCATCTTCACCATGGATGTCCAGTCTTCATACACCTCCATCCCCCATCAGGAAGGTCAAACATCCCTCTGCTTCTTTCTGGAAGACAGACAGAACCTGTTCCCCCTCCACTAACACTTATGCCTGGCAGAACTTCTTATTCTCAAGAACTTCTTTCAATTCCTCCTGCTTTCTACAGATCAAAGGTGTAGCCATGGACACTCATATGGCCCCAACTATATTTGGCTTTGTATTGGCTATGTGGAACACTCCTTGTTCCAAAACTATTCCAGCACCCCTCCCCAACTTTTTCTCCACAACACTGACTGCATTTTGTCACCTTTGCCATGAACTTCCACCCTGCCCTCAAATTCACTTGGACCATTTCTGACACCTCTCTACCTTTTCTGGGTCTGTTTCCCCCTCATGAGGGGAACTATCCACTGATAGCCAAAGTAAACACAAGAACTCCCACAGCAACCTAGATTACACAACCTGTCTCCTGTAAGTGTGCCATCCCTTTCTCTCAGTTTTTATCTCCATCACATCCATTTTCAAGATGACTGTTCCTTCAGAGAATTCTGACCAGTTCCTCCTTTTTCAGGAAATGTGACTTCCTCTCATCCATCATTGATACTTGCTCATACATACTGCTCCATTTTCCACATGTCTGTTCTCACCACCTCCCCCACCACTTCCACCCCCACGCCAGATAGAAGAGGTAGCATTCCCTTGGTCCTCACTTTTCACTTCACTGGTCTCCTCGTCCAGCACATCATCCTTCATTTCTGCTGCAATGGGATCCCACCAGCAGTCACATCTCACCCTCCCACCCCCCCCCTCTGCATTCTACAGGCACCACTGTCTCTGCTCGTCCCTCCCCACCAACTGCTCCCTCTCCCCTACAGCCATAGGAGATGCAACCCTTGTCATTACACCTGCTTCCTCAACACCATTCAGGGACCGAATCAGCCCTTCCAGGTGAGGCAGAGGTTCACAAAGCACCTCCTCCAACCTTGTCTATTGCATTCAGTGCTCTCAGTGTGGCCTCTTCTACATCCATGAGACTGATTGTTTTGCAGAGCACCTGCACTCTGTCCCTAATGGCTAACCAGAGCTTCCTTCTGTATGTCTGCTCCCCTCCCCATTCCCACACTACCTGTCTGTCCTCAGCCCCCTCCACTGCCACAGTGAGGTACAAACTAGAGGAACAGCACCTCTTCCACTTGGATTGGCTACAACCCAACAATGTGAATATCAAGTTTGTCATTTTCAGGTACATGGATAGAAAACATTGAGGATATGGGGCAAATGGGACCAGCTTGGAGGGGCATCTTGGTTGGCATGGAGCCCTTGGGCCCAAGGTCCTGTTTGTGCAGTGACTATAACCAACACCCCGTGCTCCTTTCCCACTCCAATTGGTTCAGTTCTCTCTCCCTTTTTCCACCTTTTCTACTCTCCACTCTCCCATTGCATAGATTTGTCACCTTCTCCGCACCTGGTTCTATCTGCCCAACACCACATACCAACCCACCTGGGTTTCTTCTCTTGGTCTAACTTTCCTATCCCCTCCTGAATCTGGGTCCACTTATCATCTTCCAGCCTCCCCTCACCCACCTGGGGTATCTGCCCATCATCACCCACCTTACCTGGTTCCACCTATCACTTCCCAGACCCTGTCTCACTTCTATACCAGTGATCTTCCAACAATACTCAGTCCTGATGCAGGGTCTCAACACGAAATGATGACCATTTCTTTGCTTCCACCAATGCTGCCTGACCCACTGATTTCCTCCAGTAGGGTGCTTTTTGCTCCAGATTCTAGCATCTACAGTCCCTTCTAGCCCCACCCAAGAGGAGCTCCCCCTCCCAGCCCCACCCAAGAGGAGCTCCCCATTCCAAACCCCAACCTCTTCACAATAAAGGTTGTTCACTACTTCTAACTTCCATTAAACTCCATCTCACTGATTCATGCACTAGAACACCAAGCTCTGAACTTCTCTCATTTACACTATCATAATCTCCCTTTTGATTCTTATCAAAATGCATGACCTCACAACCTCAAGTTAACGCCATTTGCCAGGTTTTTGCCCAATCACTCCATTGCAGACTCAACATCCTCACAATATGCCATTCTACCTACTTCTATATCATCTGCAAACAGAAACCTTACCATTTTTGCCCGTCTCCTGGTCACTGATATCAAAAGTAAACAACCGAGGGCCAGGCACTGATCCCTGGGTTACTCCAGTTGTTACAACCGCTCAGCATTTACCGCTCAGAACTTATATTCCAATAGATGCAACTTGCTTAACCTTTCCTGCCGAGACATTCTAAAGACATACAGGTAGGTTAATTTGGGGTTCAAGATCGGTGGCGGGGACTCATTGGGCCGGAAGGGCCTGTTACCATGCTGTAAACAAGGTTTAAAAACTTAAGACAACCCTTTCTTCCCAGCAGCCTTTTGAATCTTCTCAGAATTGCCCCAGAGCAAAAACATCAATCCTTAATGTGAAACATCACAGGTACAGAGTATTCCAGCTGCAATTTTATCAATGTAGCAACTTCTCTCCAATGTTATGCTCCATTTCTGTTGCAATAAATGCCAACATTTCACTTGCTTTTCTATTTACTTCCTGAATTTGTACATAAAAAGTTGCAATGCAAAGACTGGGTCACATTATACTGGGATCTACCCCAGAAACAATATTCCATCTGTCCTTCAAGCTTTTCCACATTAATCCCCATCTGCCTTTTTTGCCCTCTTGCATAGAGTATCAATGTCCTTCGCAGATTCCTTACAGCCTTATATTTTCCTTTTCTGCTTGTCTTTGTAATGAGTGTCCAGCTAGAAACTATTAAGGCACTTCATCTAAATCATTGAGAGATTACAGGAGGCCGAGATTTCAGATTCCTTGACCTCAAATCTGGTAAAGAACAATTTATCCCCACTCTGGTTTTGCCAGCTAGCCAATCCTCTGTCCAGAGGATGCAGGTTAACATTAATTCATGAAAGTCATTGACCTGAAATATTAACTCCCCACAGATACTGCTTGAGCTGCTGAGTATGCAAAGCGTGTTTGTTTCCATGTTAGGTTCACAATATACAAAATATAGAACAGTATGCACAGGAACAGGCCCTTCAGCCCACCATGTCTGCACTGACCATGATGCCAATCTCACTGTCCATCTGCCTGCACATGGTCCCTATCCCTCAATTCCCTGCCTGTTCATATACCTGGCTAACCCTCTTAAACAGCACCAACATATCTGCTTTACCACATCCCCTCAGCATGTTCCATGCACCTACTACTATGCTTAAAAAATTGATTGCCTAAAAAATCTTTTAAACTGCCTCCTTTTCACCTTAAATAAGTGTCCTTAGTATTTAACATTTCCACCCTGTGGCAAAGACTGACTACCTAGCCAATCTACGCTTCTCAATTTTAGTTGTACCTAGTCACCCCTCAGCCACTGACACACCAGAGAAAACAATACAAGTTTCTGCAACTTCTCTATAGTTAATACTCTCCAATCCAGGCAACATCCTGGTGAACCACTTTTGCACCCACTTCAAAGCCTCCACATCTTCTTTGTACTGTGGTAACCAGAATGTCCCCTAACTGAAGTTTAATACAACTGCCAAATGACTTCCTGACTTTTATAGTCAATGCACCAAAGGCAAGCATGCTGTGCACCTTCTTTACCACTCTTATCTACTTGTAATTCCACTTTCAGGGAGATATGCAGCTACATTTTAAGTTTCCTCTGTACCTCAATGCTTCCAGTCCTGCCATTTACTTTCCCCTTGCATTTGACTTCCCAAAAGTGCACCACCTCACACTTATCTGGATTAAACATAATCTATTTATCTACCCAAATTTCCAACTGATCTCTCCAAATCAGTTGTATGTTGCTTCCAATTCTTCTGTCAATGCCTCTAGCACTATCCATGATGCTACTTTGTGCCTTAATCTTCCATCTGGAATGTTGTTGAATGCCTTTTGGAATTCCAAATACGTTACATCTACTAGTAATGCTGTTGCATCCTCAGAACACAAGAACTCAAGAAAATAACTTCTCAAGCCTATTCCACCATTCAACATGATTATGGTGCATCTATCCAGGGCTCACTTCCTCTTCTTTACCAGATCCTCAAAGCCCTGAATTCCCTGATCTTTCAAAAAATGCACCAACTTCCTCTTATTTCCTCCAGTAAAGTCACTTCAACAATCTTCCAGGGCAGTGAAATCCATAGATTCAACACTCTGCAGGATGATTTCAGTATTCTGTAGTCTATATTATCTGCAAAGAGCATAGGATAATGTACAACAACATTGTGTATCAGTGTTAGTCTGTGCAATTATAACTATCAGAAAGATCCAAGCTGTTGTTGGTAAAAATTATATCATGAGGTTAAATGACAGGAAGGATTGTACAGAACATTCCAGCAAAGATGTTGCACTTTTGTGGCTTTAACCAGAAATTGTTCATAGCTAATAAAGCCAACAAGAAATTCATGAAACTGTCATAATGTCAAGCAAAGAGCAAGCTCACAGAGAACCCAAATGCAGCACACTGATACAAGACTGGAGTCAGGATGCTGCCTCAGAACTGAACACAGGCAGCAACCAGAAGGAATCTTGCCTCTGGGCAGAGTCCCAACACAGAAACTGGATATCCCAAGAGGAACAGCAAAACCAGGACAGCACTCAAGCTACCAGGAGACAACATATACCCAAAGATTGACCAATACTCTGGCTACTAGCACTAGCAAAGCCAGGGTTCTTATGCTAGTCTCCTGATGGGGCTCAGGTGTGTGTCATTATGTCATTAGTAATGCATGGAATCCATGTGCTGCACAACAAGGCACCATCAATGGAGCAGAATCGAGGGCCAGCACTTGGAACCATGATAGAAAACTGTGTTGTCTGTCACTGTCTAACAAAACTTCCAGGCAAATAAACACACTTGAAGCATTCCATTTTTAGCTGCTTTGTTAATATATGCACACACTGAGATGCACCACAGTTTTAAGTGAAAGACCTCTTTTCTTGTAACTATCTCCCCTCATAAACAATATTTCTTTCATAAAGCCATGTTGCCGCTTCTTGATTAGAGGGTGATTCTTCGCTTCCTTAACAATGGATTTCAGTAATTTACTGATGACTGATGTCAGGCCAAGTGGCCAAAACTTTCCGACTTTCTGTTCCTCCTCTCTTGAAAAGAGCTGGAACCTTATCCTTTTTTTCTTTCAACCTGCTGAAGTCTTTCAAGAACTTGAGGAATTCTGAAAAATCAGAAAGCATTCCCCAGCTCTGCAGCCACTTTCTTTTTAAGAGCGAGAGTGCAGATCATGAGGTCCAGTGGTCTTGTCAGCCTTGAATCTTATTAATTTATCCATTAACCTTTATCTGTTGTTGCTGCTTATTTTAGGTTCTTCTCTCCTCTTTCCCTGGACTTTCTCTGTACTTACCTCACTTCACCTGAAGTGTGCCTGTGCAAGTCACCCAAAACCTGTCCAATGGTATAGAGTTCCACAATCTCACTCACTTCTGAGTAAAGACAATTGTCGCAGGAGGGATGTCAAGTATCCCAACAAGCTCTTGGAGTGGATCTTCTCCAGTCAAGTTGGTTGGCATTGAAAGTTCAGACTCAAAGCTGTGAGAAACATGGAGTGACCTTGAGTACTCAGTGCGACATGATAGAACAGATGTATCCTGTCTATTAAGCTCGTTATGAATGTATGGGCAATTGAGGCCCGTGAAGCTGAGAGACTCTCAAGGTTTGGAGTGGAGGTAATAATTGAAGAAGTTGGAAACACAAGTACAGATCTGGAAAAGAACAGACTTATAGCCTTATGACTGGCTGTGAAGAAATCAGGAGGTAACTGGAGAGTATGTGAAAGAATATACAAAGAAGATGACTTCATAAACTTGCGGCAGCAACAACAGCAGAGAACAAGCATTGCATGAAAAAAGGCGATTCCCCCACATCTGGGACAAGGAGTCGGGAAAACCCTGTGTCAAGAACTTGGCCAGTTTGCAAGTGTATGGGTAATATCGCAGCTGAGTAATAGAAAAACAAATGAAAGGGTGCTTGTTAACACTTCCAGTAAAATTAATTGGTATAGGGATGTTGGTGTATGCATGTGTTAATAAAGCCCTTTAGAAACGGAACTATTCAAGTGTGTTTATTTACCTGGAAGTGTTGTCAGACAGTGATGGAACTGTGAAATTTTTGTTGGATTTATTAGTTACAAATTTACGTTTAAAAACTCTGTTGAAACCAACACAAATGGAACATCTTTGCTTGAATACCCTGTACAATCCTGTAGTTATTTAAAACCTCACATTGGCCCTTTGCTTTTATTCAAACTAAACTCCAGTTAGCTCATACCCTGAAGCCTCATGGACCAGGGACATTGCGACTGAGACACATTGATCAGTCACCTCATAAATTTACTCTTTGTCCAAACTGTGCTCGCCCTCCCTGAGTGTATGACGGGACAGTGCGGAATGAGCTTTATTCTGTATTGAGTGTGTTCTCCACCTGCCCTGAGAACATGTGATTGAGTTCAAAGATTACTTTGAATTGAAAATAAAGCGCAGCAGAATGACACGGCTCGTAGATCCGGTGCCCCACAGCTTCAGTGACCAGGTTTAGTCCTGACCTCCAGCACTGCCTGTGTGGAGTTTGCATGTTCTCCCTGTGATCCCGTGGGTTTCCCTGTGTGCTCCAGTTTCCTCCCACATCCCAAAGATGTACTGGTTGGTAGGTTAATTGGCTGCTGTATATTGCCCCTAGAGTGTAGGTGAGTGGTAGAGTCTGGGGGGAGTTGATGGGAATGTGGGGAAAATAAAGAGTGGGTCTAATGTAGGATTGGCATAAATGGGTAGTTGATGGTCAGCACCTTCAGAAGGCTGAAGGACCTGTTTCCATGCTGTATCACTCTATGACTCAGGCATATAATGAAGGAAGGTATGGAACCACCAAGGTCTTTCATGTGTAATTTACCTTCTATTGTAGATGAGTTTTGTCAGTAGAACTCTCAATTCCTAGATTTCCATCTACCACAGCACAATTTACAGTGCGTGATCTTCCTGTAACATTACAAGCAGAAAGTGTAACTGCCAGAAAGCAAATTTCAATGTCCCAGGTAAATCCCACAACTAATAAAACTGCTGCCTCAGAGCTCCAAGGGACCCAGGTTCAATCCTGTCCCCTGCTGCTCTCCATGTCAAGCTTGCATGTTCTTCCTCTGACCACGTGGCTTTCCCCCTGAATGCTCTGGGTTCCTCCCACATCTCAAAGACTCGTAAGTTAGTAAGTTAATCAACCACTGTAAATTGGCCCAAGTGTATATGTGAGTGGAAGGATCTGGGGCAATAAGATTGGAAGCTCTGGAGAATAGGATAATTAGTGGGAGAAAAGGATTGATCTGAGAGCTGGCATGGACTTGACAGGCAGAACAATTTCCTGCAGTATAAGGAAAAGTAAAATACTGGACAGACTTTCGATGCTTCTCATGCTCCTGCATTCTGTTTTCTTCTGTACCTACTATGTTCAGCCTGAACGTGTCATGAGCATCACATGGCACTTTTAGAAGGAAGATCACGTGGGCTTATTTTTATCCCTCAGTCAACACTGTCTGAAGGTGAAAACTTCAAACCCCACACTACACTCAGGGTCAACCAGATGGCAGTGATGAGAACAAAGTAAATCCATTTTAGTGCAAGGTGAAAACAGTGGTCATAGTGTTGCTGAACTGTATTGATCAGAGATATGTCAGTTGGTTCAAGAACCAAATGGTTGAAGGATAGTAGCTGTTTCTTGAAACATAGAAACATAGAAAACCTACAGCACAGTTCAGGTCCTTCGGCCCACAAAGCTGTGCCGAACATGTCCCTACCCTAGAAACTACTAGGCTTACCCATAGCCCTCTATTTTTCTCATCTCCATGTACCTATCCAACAGACCCTTCATCAGGACTGATGCTGCCTGACCTGCTGAGTTTCTCCAGAACTTTGTGTGCGTTACTTATGCACTTTTCAGGATATGGTTGTTGCTGGCTTTTTTTTATATATCAACTTTGTTCATAATAAAAATATGTACAAAAGAATAAACAATGTAAAACTTTTTACATTCTTAATGTCAAATGGTCAATACATTCAGAAGCAATAACTTTTTTTAAACTATTGCACTATTGCCACTCATGTGGCTTCCTGGGGTGATACACACTTTCATTGTTCGAGAGGATTCCCCACCCAACTCTGCCCCTCCATGTGCAGCTGAAAAAGGAGCCGAGTCTGTTTTCCTTCCCCACAGAGCTGTACCAAGCTTCAGTGCATATTCAGCATGTATTCCTGCAGCCTGGAATGTGACAGTCGGCAGCATTACCTTACCGACATCTTGTTGTGTTGGAAGACTAAGTTTCGGGCTGACCAAAGAGTATACTTCACTGAGTTGATGACCTTCCAGCAGCACTTGATGTCTGTCTTGGTGTATGTCCCTGGGAACAGCCCGTAGATCACAGAGTAACATGCAACAAGCTGGAGGAACTCAGCTGGTCAGGCAACAGCAATGGATGGAAATAGACAGTCGACATCTCCTGTCAAGACCCTTCATCAAAGTATAAAAGGGTGGGGGGGGGGAAGGGGTGAAACGAGCTTGCAGGTGATAGGTGAATCCAAGTGAGAGGGAGACTTATTATCAGTAACTATCACCCATCCTTAAATGGTCTGGTGGTGATGACCACTTTCTTCAGACCTGCTCCCACATTATTATTGGAGCAGCAGTTGCAGGATTCAGACCCAGTGAAGATGAAGAAATGGCGATTGATTCCCAAGTCAGGACCGACTTCAGGTCAGGTTCCCACACACTTGTCGCCCTTGTTATTCTTGTTCTGGTCTTGGGTTTGGGAGGTTCTGAAGGGTGAGACTATACGAATAGCTGCAAGGGAAACTGGTTGAGGAAGTGAATGAGGAAATGCAACTGAGTATTTCACAATCAACAGTAAGCACCTTCACTTTTGACCTTATGTTAGAAGGAAGGTCATGAATGTACCAGATATGTGTTACAGAGTACTCTGCACTTTCTAGGTCCTTAATACTGAGTTATCTCAATGGGATAATGTAGTATCTGCATGAGGAATGGGAACAGTTCCAAACAATGTTGTTGATTTTCCAGGCAATTAGTTTTATTAGTAATATATGATAATGTTTTCATTTCAATGCGTACTGATATGTGAGGAAACTTGTTAAATTTAATGCATGTATAAAACACCAGGGGTCATTTTAACTTTGAGGTAAGGGCAACATTGGATAGAAAAGAGAAATTTGAACATAGAACAGTACGGTAGTGTCGCGATTAGCGCGACGCTATTACAGCGCCAGCGAACGGGTTTCGATTCCCGTCACTGTCTGTAAGGAGTTTGTATGTTCTCCCGTGTCTGCGTGGGTTTCCTCCGGGTGGTCTGGTTTCCTCCCACATTGCAAAAAGACGTGCGGGTAGGTTAATTTGGGTTTAAAATGGGCGTCGCGGACTCGTTGGGCCGGAAGGGCCTGTTACCGTGCTGTAAATAAAATTTTAATTTTAAATTTTAGTACAGCACAGAAATAGGCTTTTTAGCCCACAATGTTGCTGAACTAATTAAACTGGTAATTAAATGCCTAACTAAACTAATCCCTTCTGCCATCACAATGCCCACATCCCTCCATTCCCTGCACACTCATGTGCCTATCCAAAAGCCTCTTAAATGCTTCTGTCGTACTTTCCTCCACCACCACCACTTTCTGTGCATTTCAGGCACCCACCACTCTCTGTGTAAAAAGCTTGCCACACAAATTTCCTTTGAAATTACCCTCTCTACTTTAAATGCATGCCCTCTGGTATTAGACACTTCAACCCTAGGAAAAAGATACCAGCCATTCATAATCTTATAAGCCTCTGTCAGGTCTCCGCTCAGCCTCAGCAACTCCAGAGAAAACAACCCAAGTTTGTCCAACATCTCCTTACAGCACATGACTACTAATCCAGGCAGCATCCTGGTAAACCTCTTCTGCACCCTCTCCAAAGCCTCCACATCCTCCTTATAATGGGGCAGCCAGAACTGAATGCAATACTCTGTAACCTAAATATTCCAGATGTGGGATAGGTAAAGAATTCCTTCAGAATCTCTTCTAGTAATCTTGATAAGAAGTGTCAGGCCAAGTGTATAATGGCCAATTAATTCACGCAATCAGAATCACATATAGGTGATGAATCCATGCAGCAGCAATCCTGATGTTGTGCACTTTACATCAATATCTAAAGTTAAAATTGCAACCACTGCCACTTGAGTCATATGCAGGTTATAGTCAATAATCATTTTAAAATTCATTTGTCCAGATTCCTACACAAATGTGAAGTATCAGCTGTCTATTCAACTGTAAACACGTCCACAACTTCAGACCGTCCTTTAATCTCCCCTTTTTGCAGCTCTGGACAATGAACACCCTCGATGGAAATTTGATGACTGAACAGAATTGTGTTCTCTACAGCATTATGGAATTAAAAACAATGACGGAAGGAGGTAATTTTCATTATAATACAAAAGACAGATTGTACGATATGTAAGTGTTTACTGAATGTCGGAATCAGAATCAGATTTAGTATCACTGACATATAACATGACATGTGTTGTTTTGTGGCAGCAGTACAATGAAAAGATGTAAAATCTATACATTACAAAAATAAAAAGTTACAGAAGTAAACAAAATGTTAGTAATTCTGTTTTCAGATGTAACCAGGGGCAACAGTGACTGAATCACAGATGAGTGTCCAATATAATACAAAATACATATGATACTAAAATCAGTGGTATTATAGACAGCGAAGGCAGACGATTCTAAAATAGGTGGTATCGTAGACAGTGAAGAAGGGTATCAAAAACTACAAGAGGATCCTGATCAGCATGGTAACCCATCATCAGTCAGGGCATTGAGTGTAGGAGACGGGACTTCATGTTGTAGTTGTATAAGACTTTGTTGAGACATTGTGTGAAGTTTTGGTTGCCCTTTTAAAGGAAAAAACATCATTAAACTGGAGAGAGTGCAAAGAGAATTTACAAGGATGCTGGCAGGACTCCAGAGACTGAGAAATAGGGAGAGGTTCGGCAGGCTCAAACTTTATTCCTTGGAACACAGGAGATTGAGGGTTGAACTTATAGAGGTGTATAAAATCATTAGGGGGACAGTGAACACAGAGTCTTTTTCTCAGGGAAGTGGAACTAAAAACTAGAATGCATGGGTGTTGAAAGATTTAAAAGAGACCTGAGTAGCAACTTCTTTATGCTAAGGGTGGTGCGTATATGGTATGAGATGCCAGAGAGAGTGGTTGAGGCTGGTAGAATAGCAACATTTAAAAGACATTTGGACAAACATGTGGACAGAAGGAGTTTAGGGGGATATGGGCTAAACACGGGCAAATGTGTCTAGCTTGGGACTAGCACCATGATCGGCATAGATGAGTTGGGCTGAAGGGCCTGTTTCCATCCTGTTTCCACTCTATAAACTGATAACTGTATAACTTAAGCATGGTAGTGTAGTGGTTAGCATAAGGCTATTACAGTGTCAGCGACCCTGGTTCAATTCCGGCCACTGTCTGTAAGGAGTTTGTATGTTCTCCCCATATCTATGTGGGTTTCCTCCGGGTGCTCCGGTTTCCTCCCACATTCCAAAGACGTACGGGTTAGGAAGTTGTGGGCGTGCTATGTTGGTGCCTGAAGTGTGGTGACACTTGTGGCTTCCCCTAGATGACTTTCTGCAAAAAGATGCATTTCACTGTGTGTTTCAAAGTACATGTGACGAAAAAGATATCTTAAACCTTTCATATCTATTGATCAATGATTTCTCCAGGTTCCAGAAAAAAAGCAGCAAGTGGCAAGGTATGTTTAGTGACACTTGTCTCAAGTGGGGGGTATTTAGGGGACTATGCACTTCACTGTGTGTTTCGATGTACATGTGACTAATAAAGAAATCTTATATCTTATCTTATCTTGTAAATGCCTTAACTCCTCTCTTCCACTGAAACCGAATAAAGATATCAAAATCCTTTCATCCAGTGCCAATAGATTTGCCACAATGAGCACCACCTGATTCTCCTATAGTATTTTAAGATTAGCTTTCTATGTCAACCCTGCTGTCTATATCTGTCCTCAAAGTGCAATAAGTCTCTGAGATAGGAAGCAGAATCTCACAGAACATGTCAGCTGATTACAAGTTCAGTCCCTGATCTCTTTGAATCTGTTGAACTGTCCATTAAACAGAAACAACTATTCATAGTGAGGAGCATGCAGTGTCAGAGTAACTACAGTTATACTAGGAAAAACAATGACCATAATTTGTTATTCTTACCTACAGCTTGTGATGTCAGACTCCTTCATGCACTTCATGCGGCTGAACATGGTCAAAGTGAGGAATCCTAATCCTTGTGCTCTTTCTGTACCAGCTGAGCTCCATGGTTCTCATTCTGAGCGTTTGTTAGGTGAGAAGAAGACCAGTTTTGGACTGCAGGGAAATCGGTGTGGTGGAAGTACCTAAATTAACCATGATCTTATAGAATGCTGTAGGAGGCAGACACTTAGCATAATTTTGCTTCTATGCATCTTCCGATAGATCTGTTCCAGCTCACTGGACCAACCTTCTGCACAACATCAGACATGGGAACCACAATCCTAGATCTATCAGCATTAGTGACCTGAAAACCTCAGGCACTGGGTTATATGTTTGCTGATAAATTAGCCCCCACTGTTGTCTGGGCTCCTCAGTGAAAAAGGCATCCTAAAAATCCCACTCCCTTTTCAACTCTCTCAAAAATCAAGTAACAGGGTCAAACTTGAAATTAATTCAGGCTGCTATTCATGTATTTATTATAAAACTGGATGTGGTAAAAAATATCACGGGCACATCCCTCCGCACCATTGTTAGTATCTACAGGAGGCACTGCTTCAAGAAGGCAACATCCATCATTAAAGGTTCCCACCATCCAGGCCATGCCATCATCTCACAGCTACCATCAGGCAGGGAAATACAGAATCCTGAAGTCCCACACCACCAGGTTCAAGAACAGCTACTTCCCTTCAACCATTTGGTTCTTGAACCAACCGGCACAACCCTAATCACTACAGTATAGCAACCCTGGACCACTTTGATCACTTTGCACCGAAATGGACTTTTTTTTTGTTCTAGTTGTGTTCTTTCTTGTGCATAATTTTGTTTAATTTATGCTTTTCTTGTGAATGTTGCTTTTAAGATGTTCGGTCCCTGTGATGCTGCTGTGCATACATGTACTTTTGCATATGACAATAAACTTGACTTTGACTAGATTTCTTGCATAAATGTAGCTATCATTTTTTTTAAAGTCTCCATTCACACCATCCTGAATCACAAACCCAATTCAGTTCAAAGAGCACAATCAATATTGAAATCCTTATTGACATATTAATGTCATAATAAAATCAGTTCTTTCCTCACATGCATTAAGAGATCCTTGGACTTCTTCACATAGTTTGAACTCATGGTTTGAAGGCAACATTAATTAACACCCTCTAGTACAAAGAAGGAATACTTCTTGAATTGAAGGCCAAAACGTGTTTTATTTTTCCTGTGGAACTGCTCTGCTTGAATCAGGTTTCCGGATTTCAACTGCAATCAATATCAGGCAGTCGGACAATGAGCCTTGTTCCTGTCGCAAACTATCCAACTGTGTGGAAACATTCAGGCCAGGCTCTGATGTCTCCTGTTAATGAATAACAGCTTTCCAACATTCTGTGTGGAAGTTTAAAAGTCTAAAGATATCCTGTGAGAAAGATATCATGGATACTATGAGTCCTTGCAGCTAGACCAAAGCAACAATTCAGTGCACTTGTATCTGGAAAAATAGATAAGAAAATAAAAATAAATTATACCATTGGAGAGTCTGTCATTTTGTAACAGAAAGCATGTTATGTTTGGTGAATGAGTTGCAAGAAGGAAGTGAGTGTATTGTGTGCACAGCATTTTTACACACTATGTGCCAGCCACAGCACCTTTCGTGTTTCAGGATGAAAATCAGAATCAATTTTATTATCACTGCTTAACATGACATGAAATTTGTTGTTTTGTGGCAGCAGTACAGTGCGACTCTCAGTCAGCGAGTTGTGGGCTAACATTCCAGCAAAGAAATGTGAGTGTAATCCAATGCTGTACTGGGGCGCTGCAATGCTGGTGATGCAGTCTTGCAAACAAAATGTCAAACCAAAATACTAACAGCCCTCCAGAAAATAATCCCATGTGCTATAATGAACAATATGGGTTAATCCCAGAATCTTCACTAATATTCAATGCCACCATAAGAAGCAGATCATCCATAGATCATCACATTTCCCTTTGTGTGAAAATTGGAAGCCGTGTGTTTAGAGAGGATTAGCAATAAGGTTAAGATATCTTTTGTCAGTCATATGTGCATCAAAACACACAGTGAAATGCATCTTTTTGCAGAGAGTGGTCTAGAGGCAACCACAAGTGTTGCCACACTTCTGCTGCCAACATAGCATGCCCACAACTTCCTATCCTGTACGTCTTTGGAATGTGGGAGGAAACCAGAGCACCCAGAGGAAACCCACACAGACATACAAACTCCTTACAGACAGCAGCCAGAATTACGCTAACCTCTGTGAGATGTTGGATAAACTTGTCTGGAGCATTGGAGGCTGAGGGGAGAGCTGACAGAAGTATATTTTTTTATTTCAAAAATAAACTTTACTCATTATAAAAGAATACTTACAAAGGAAGAATGAAAAACACTATGATGCTAGAGGAAAGGAACAGTGCAAAAACTTTTACATTCATGGTCATTACATTCCATAGTGTAAACCATTTAAAAAAAACAGACAAATAAACATAGTGTAGCGGTTGCTACCGCGGAATAAAAAAGACTCTACTCGGAGGGTTGCTAAACAGAACTGGTTTATTTTCCCGCCTTGCGCGGGCCCTTTAAGGGAGAAAACTCCCGCCCAAAAAAACCGGCAATGACGTAAGTTCTACGTCATCAGGACTTTCCCGCGCGCAGGTTCTCCCCATCGCTCGGAAAGACGAGGCTCGCCGCCATCTTGGGCCTCGTCGCTCCGACACCGCGCGACCCGACTGCCGAGCCGGTTCGCCCGACTAGACGGTGAGTCGCCACACAACCCCCCCCAGAACCGGCGAGACAGTCCCCAAGGTCCGTGGGCTGTGCCAGCTGCCGCTTAGGGGGGCGGCCTCTGCGTCGCGGCGTGGCAACTTCGACAGGTTGTTGCAGATCCAAATGGGCCGGTTTGAGGCGGTCCGCCGTGAAAACCTGTTCCCTGCCTCCAATGTCCAAAATAAAAGTGGATCCGTTATTCCGTATGACTCGGAACGGTCCCTCATATGGTCGTTGCAATGGCGCCCGAGGTGTGCCCCTGCGAACGAAAACAAACTTACAGTCCTGTAGTTTCTTGGGCTGGCAGGATGGGGCTTGACCGTGCCATGAGGTGGGAATCGGGGCCAAGGCGCCAAGCTTCTCGCGCAGTCTTTGTAGGACTGCTGGGGGTTGTTCCCCTTGGTCCCGAAGGGCAGGTATGAAATCCCCGGGGACAACTAGTGGCGCCCCATATACAAGCTCAGCTGACGAAGTGCGGAGGTCTTCTTTGGGGGCAGTGCGTATGCCGAGCAGGACCCAAGACAGCTCGTCAACCCAGTTAGGACCCTTCAGGCGGGCCATCAAGGCCGATTTTAGATGGCGGTGAAAACGTTCCACCAACCCGTTTGATTGAAGATGGTAGGCCGTGGTGGTGTGCAGCTGCATCCCTAGCAGGTTCGCTAATGCAGCCCAGAGACTGGAAGTGAATTGGGTGCCTCTGTCTGAAGTGATGTGGGCCAGAACGCCAAAACGTGAGACCCAAGTTGTGAGCAGCGCTCGGGCGCAGGAATCAGTTGTGATGTCAGTCAGGGGGGTTGCCTCAGGCCACCTCGTGAACCGGTCCACGATGGTAAGGAGGTACCGGGCTCCTCTTGAAACCGGCAGAGGGCCCACGAGGTCGACGTGTATGTGGTCGAACCTCCTACGGGTAGGTTCGAACTGCTGTGGTGGGACCTTGGTGTGTCGCTGGATTTTTGACGTCTGGCAGTGCGGACAAGTCCTGGCCCACTCACTGACCTGTTTGCGCAGGCCATGCCAGACAAACTTGCTGGCGACCAGTCGGACAGTAGATCTGATGGACGGGTGCGCCAACCCATGCATCGAGTCAAAAACGCGTCTCCACCAGGCTGCAGGGACTATAGGGCGGGGCTGACCAGTCGCAACGTCGCGAAGTAGGGTCTGCTGACCTGGACCAACCAAGAAATCTCGGAGCTGTAGACCCGAGACTGTGGTTCTGTAGCTGGGCAGTTCGTCGTCGGCTTGCTGTGCGTCAGCCAGGGCCGTGTAGTCGACACCCAAGGATAGGTTGTGGATGGTTGGTCTGGAAAGTGCATCAGCAACAACATTATCCTTTCCGGAGACATGTTGGATGTCAGTTGTGAACTCGGAAATGTAGGATAATTGTCTCTGCTGACGAGCTGACCAGGTATCGGAGACTTTGGAGAAGGCAAAGGACAGAGGCTTATGATCGGTGAAAGCGGTGAAAGGCCTGCCTTCTAGAAAGTATCGGAAATGCCGGACCGCCAGATACAGCGCTAGAAGTTCCCGATCAAAAGCGCTGTACTTCAGTTCGGGCGGTCTAAGGTGTTTGCTGAAAAATGCCAAGGGACGCCAGCGGCCTTCGAGTAGCTGTTCCAGCACCCCACCCACCGCGGTGTTGGACGCGTCTACCGTGAGGGCAGTCGGGACGTCAGTCCTGGGGTGTACCAGCATCGTGGCATCTGCCAGGGCGTCTTTGGCCTTAACGAAAGCAGCCGCAGCCTCGTCAGTCCAGATGATGTCCTTGCCCTTACCAGCCAGCAGCGAGAACAGAGGGCGCATGATACGGGCTGCTGCAGGGATGAAACGATGGTAAAAGTTGACCATCCCAAGGAATTCCTGTAGGCCTTTGACTGTGTCGGGGTGGGCAAAATGGCGGATAGCATCCACCTTGGCGGGTAGGGGTGTTGCCCCGTCGCTGGTGATTTTGTGGCCGAGGAAATCGATAGAGTCAAGTCCAAATTGGCACTTGGATGGGTTAATCGTGAGGCCAGAATCGCGGAGGCGGGAATACAGCTGGCGGAGGTGGGAAAGGTGTTCCTGGCGGTTACGGCTGGCGATCAGTATGTCGTCCAAGTAAATGAACACGAAGTCCAGGTCTCGGCCTACCGCGTCCATCAGCCGCTGGAAGGTCTGCGCGGCGTTCTTAAGGCCGAACGGCATCCGAAGGAATTCGAACAGGCCGAATGGGGTGATAATCGCAGTTTTGGGGACGTCATCCGGATGGACCGGGATTTGGTGGTATCCCCTAACGAGGTCCACTTTGGAAAAGATGCGGGCCCCGTTTAAGTTTGCTGCGAAGTCCTGGATGTGAGGGATGGGATAGCGGTTCGGGGTGGTGGCGTCATTCAGCCTGCGGTAGTCGCCGCAGGACCTCCACCCTCCGGTGGCTTTGGGGACCATGTGCAGGGGGGAGGCCCAGGGGCTGTCTGACCTGCGAACAATCCCCAGCTCCTCCATGTGACGGAACTCTTCCTTTGCCAGGCGGAACTTGTCTGGAGGTAATCGCCGTGCTCGGGCATGAAGGGGTGGCCCTGTGGTAATGATGTGGTGTCGTACCCCATGTGTGGGCCTAGAATTTGTAAACGAAGGTGCCAAAATCGATGGGAATTCGGCTAAGAGCTTGGCGAAATCGTCGCCAGAAAGGGAAATGGAGTCCAGGCGCTGGGCTGGTGGGCTGATTTCTCCCAGGGGATAGGTCCGGAGAATGCTAGAATGAACTAACCGCTTCCTTCGCAGGTCGACTAACAGGTTGTGGGCCCGAAGGAAATCGGCTCCTAGGATTGGTCGGGCGACGGTGGCAAGGGTAAAGGTCCAGGTAAAACGGCTGCCGCCAAAGTGTAATTGAAGGGTACGGGTGCCGAAAGACCTTATCGTTGTACCGTTGGCGGCATTGAGTAGAGGAACTGGTGGCCTGTCACGAGTGTCGCGGCCTGTCGGGGGCAAAATACTGACCTCCGCTCCAGTATCAACGAGGAAACGCCATCCAGATTTCTTGTCCTGAACGAAGAGGAGGCTCTGTCGGCGGCCAGCCGCCGTAGCCATCAGCGGCGGCTGACCCTGGCGTTTCCCTGAAACTTGCAGGGTGGGCGGCATCAACGGGCCTCCGCACCCCACCTCTGATGGTAGAAGCACAGCTGGTCACCCGTGTCGTCGTCTGCGTTCCTGGGGCGTGGCTGCTCGGTTGCTGGGGCCGGGCGAGGCGGGCGTTGGGCTCGCGGTCTGGTGATTTGACTGACGGACGAACCGCTCTCGCGCTTGGCCCTCCACAGGACATCTGCCCGGGCGGCCACCTCACGGAGGTTGCTGAAGTCGGCGTCAGCTAACAACAAATGGATGTCATCGGGGAGCTGTTTGAGGAAAGCCTGTTCGAACATCAGGCATGGCTTGTGTCCCTCGGCCAATGCCAGCATCTCATTCATTAGGGCGGATGGGGATCTGTCCCCCAGGCCATCCAGATGAAGCAGGCGGGCGGCGCGCTCACGACGGGAGAGGCCGAAGGTCCGGATCAAAAGGTCTTTGAAAGCCGGGTACTTATCTTCCTCCGGAGGCGACTGGATGAAGTCTCCAACCTGGGCGGCTGTCTCCTGGTCCAGAGAGCTAACCACATGGTAGTACTTCGTGGAGTCGGAGGTGATCTGCCGAAGGTGGAATTGCGCTTCGGCCTGGTCAAACCAGACGCTGGGCCGAAGTGTCCAAAAGGTGGGCAGCTTGAGGGCCACTGCGTTGGCTGCTGCGCTGTCATCCATTTCGCGGTCCAAAAGCCGTTTGGACCGTCGGGGTCACCAATGTAGCGGTTGCTACCGCGGAATAAAAAAGACTCTACTCGGAGGGTTGCTAAACAGAACTGGTTTATTTTCCCGCCTTGCGCGGGCCCTTTAAGGGAGAAAACTCCCGCCCAAAAAAACCGGCAATGACGTAAGTTCTACGTCATCAGGACTTTCCCGCGCGCGGGTTCTCCCCGTCGCTCAGAAAGACGAGGCCCGCCGCCATCTTGGGCCTCGTCGCTCCGACACCGCGCGACCCGACTGCCGAGCCGGTTCGCCCGACTAGACGGTGAGTCGCCACAATAGCACCATGCTATTTGTGGGCCCCCTGCGGTGATACCCCTTTCATTGTTCGAGGGGTCTCCCCACCCATCTCTGCCCCTCCATGTGTGGGAGCGAAAGGAGCCTCGACTGTAGTCCTTCCCTGCAGAGCCTTAGCTTTGGCTGCACCGAGCTTCAGTGCGTCTCTCTGCAGGTACTCCTGCAGTCTGGAATGTGCCAGTTTGCAGAATTCCTTTACAGATATCTCCCTGTACTGGAAGACCAACAAGTTTCAGGCAGGTCAAAGGGCGCCTTTCACTGAGTTGATGACCAACAAGCAACACTTGACATCTGCCTCAGCGTGTACCCCTGGGAATAGCCCATAGATCAGAGATTCCTCTTGTTACTCGGCTGCTGGGGATGAACCGGGGCACGGACCCTTGCATCTGTCTCCACACCCTCTTTGCAAACCCACAGTCTGCAAAGAGGTGGGTGAAGTATATCGAATGATGAGAGATATAGATAGGGTACATAGTGGAAGTCGTTTTCCCAAGATGGAGGGCATAGCTTTAAAACGAGAGGGAGAGAATTTAAAGGAGATTTCCAAGGGAAGTTTTTTTACACAGTGGTAAGTGCTTGCAGCACGCTGCCAGGGGAAGGGGTGGAAGCAGATACCATCGCAACATCTAAGAGGCACTTAGGCAAATGAACAGACTGGATTTTTAAACGAATGGTCCATGAACCCATGAACACTACCTCATTATTCCTCTTTGGCACTATTTATTTATTTTGTAACTTGTAGTTTTTTTTATGTCTTTATGTCTTGTGCTGTACTGGTGTCACAGCACAACACATACCTGTATGTCAATGACAATAAAGCTGATTCTGATTCTGATTCTGAAATGAAGGGATACTGACCATGTGAAGGCAAATGGGATGAGTTTAAATTGGCATCATGCTCAGAACAGATATCATGAGCCGAAGGGCTTGTACCTGTGCTGTACTGTTCTATGTTTGTTCATTCGATAGTGCTCACTGGTTCTACGTGGTTTGGAGACATTTCGAACGTGAAAGGTGCCGCATGGATGCACTTTTTTTCTCCTTTTTTCTCACTTTTTCCTATTGTAGCTGACATTCTTGAGAAGCTCATTGCATATTCACATAGGAACCAACCAAACAGCCTCATAAATCAAGGTGCAGTGTTTATATTCCACTTGATCCTGAGTACACCCTGGCTTGTATAATGTTATCAGTGTAACCATCTGTTGGTTTGTCACTTCTTTACTTATCCAGCTTGCTGTTCAATAAAGATATAAATATTTATCTCAGCCACTCCCTGTGGTAACAGGTCCATGTTGTCAACGTTCTTGACTTTGTTGCTCTGTTGTTTTGCCCCACACAATGAATTATGTTCTAGCCATCTGTCATTGGTATTGGTATTGGTTTATTATTGTCACTTGTACCAAGGTACAGTGAAAAACTTGTCTTGCATACTGACCATACAGGTCAATTCATTACACAGTGTATTGAGGTAGTACAGGGTAAATATAATAACAGTACAGAGTAAAGTGTCACAGCTACAAAGGAAGTGCATTGCAGGTAGACAATAAGGTGCAAGCTCACAACAAGGTAGATTGTGAGGTCAAGAGTCCATCTCATCGTATAAGGAAACTGTTCAATAGTCTTATCACTATGGGATAGAAGTTGTTCATGAGCCTCGTGGTATGTGCCCTCAGGCTCCTGTATCTTCTGCCTAATGGGAGAAGGGAGAAGAGAGAATGGCCTGGGTGGGTGGGGTATTTGATTATGCTGCCTACGTCACCAAGGCAGCGAGAGGTATAGACAGAGCTGGTTTCTGTGATGTGCTGAGCTGTGTCCACAACTCTCTGCAGTTTCTTGTGGTCCTGCGCAGAGCAGTTGCCATACCAAGCCATGATGCATCCAGATAGGATGCTTTCTATGGTGCATCGATAAAAGTTGGTGAGTGTCAAAGGGGACATGCCAAATTTCTTTAACCTCCTGAGGAAATAGAAGTGCTGGTGAGCTTTCTTGGCCATGGCGTCTATATGGTTGGAACAGGACAGGCTATTGGTGATGTTCACTCCAAGGAACTTGAAGCTCTCAAACCTCTTGACCTCAGCACCGTACACCGCCCCCTTTCCTGAAGTCAATGACCAGCTCTTTTGTTTTGTTGACGTTGAGGGAAAGGTTGTTGTCATGACACCATATCACTAAGCTCTCTATCTCCTTCCTGTACTCTGACTCATCATTATTTGAGATACGGCCTACAACGGTGGTATCACCTGCAAACTTGTCAATGAAATTAGAGCAGAATCTGGCCACACAGTCATGAGTATATAGGGAGTAGAGTAGAGGGCTGAGGACACAGCCTTGTGGGGCACCAGTGTTGGTCTTGCTTGCCCTGGAGCCCACCCAAAGCCTATTATGTCTGAGGGGCTGACCATGGTGGATGCCTGTGATCTGAGGAGAAACAAGTGAGATTTCAGCCTTATATCTGTGTCCTGGCAGCCAAGGACTCATCTCGGAAACACTAGAATCATAGAGTCCTGGAGTAATACAGATTGGAAACAGGCCCTTTGGCCCAACTCATCCTTGCCGACCATGGTGCTCACCAAGCTAGTCCCATCTGCCCATTGAGTCATAGAGTAATACAGCATGGAAGATAGAGGTGGTCATCAATTGGAAGGTAGAGGAGGTCATCAGAACTAACTGGGGCGGAGACTGTTGAACTTTACAATTCGTTATTATGCGCTGTTCTGGTTGGCCAGCTCTCGGAAGGATGTCATTAAGCAGAAACGATTCAAAGTATGTTATTGGGGGGCTTGAGTTATAAGGAGTGGCTGGATAGGTTGGGACTTTTTTTTCCCTTGGAGCGTAGGAGGCTGAGGCGTGACTTTATAGAGATTTATAAAATCATGAGCGTTGTAGATAAGGTGGATGATCACAGTCTTTTTCCCAGGGAAGGGGAGTCTAAAAGTAGAGAGCACAGATTTAGGGTGAGAGGGGAGAGATTTAAAGGGGACTTGAGGGGATGCCTTTTCACCTGAGGCTGGTGGGTATGTGGAATGAGCTGTCAGAGGAAGCTGTAGAGGTGGATATAATTATAATATTTAAATGACATTTGGACAGGTACACGGATAGAAAAGGTTTGGAGAGTTATGTGCCAAACGTATGCAAATGCGACTAGCTCAGATAGCATGGATGAGTTAGGCCGAAGGGCCTGTTTCCGTGCCGTATAACTCTATAACTCTGTGGAACATGAAATGACCTAGAGCAAAGAGCACATTACACTGTCCTCTTTGGTTGGTTATTGAGAGTTTTCCAGAGGTATGAGCAGATCTCTGAAATCTGACCTGTCCCTCAGCTGAAATAAAACAGGAAGGTCCACGACCTTTGATCAGAACTTGATAATATTTGAAATCAAATAAGGTGCAGAGAAGAAAGGAAGGTCCACGACCTTTGATCAGAACTCGATAATGTTTGAAATCAAGTAAGATGCAGAGAAGAAGGGGTGGGGAGGACAGGAAATATTTATGATAGGGTGGAGACTGAGGGAGACTGAATGATGCAAGTGGTGGAGGTGCAGCTGAGAGAGGGTGGTGAAGGTTTATTAGTCACAGCTGACCTCTCTGGAGGTGGTTTAAGTAGGAGATAAATGAGAATAGAGGAGAGGGGAAAGAAACAATGCTGGAACTATACACAACTCTGTAGATGTGGAAGTCTGAAATAAAACAGAGGATGCTAGAAACAGTCAGCAAGTCAGATAGCTTCCATGAAGAGAGGAAAAACAGAGTTAACATTACAGGTTGATGATCTTTCATTAGTACTTGGCAGTTCCGATAAAAATGGAATGACAGGTTATCTGAAATTGTTGAGGCTGTAATGCATGTTGTCAGAAAATGACATGCTGTTCCTTGTCACGCTTCATGGAAACAAAGCAGGCGGCTAAAAATGGAAAGGACAGAGCGAGAGTGGGATGGAGAATCAAAGTAGCAAACAACTGGAAGTTCAGGCTCACTCTTTTGGACTGAACAGAGATGTTTTGCAAAGCAACTACCCAATCGGTGTTAGGTTTTGTCAAGGCAGAGGGGCAGTTGGAAACTTAAGGTATTAGAAGCTCAGGGTGCTGCCCCTCAACTGCACTCAAAGTCAGCACAATGTGCAGGCAGGCTGCATCTTACAGGGGACTGGGAGAATGGTAGAATTCTGATTGCAAGTCAGATCGCTGCATTTTCACTGACACCTGTAGAACAAACTGGCAAACTGCTCCCTTTCCTGAATCCCGAGCTAAATAACAGCTAGAATAGCTGGGAACCTCTTAAACCATGGAGACAAAAGAGACTGCAGTTGCTGGAAACCTGGAGCAGCACACAAAGGAGCTGGAGGAACTCAGCGGGTCAGGCATCATCTGCAGCGGGAAATGGACAGTTGACGTTTTGGGTCGAGACCCTTCATCTGGACTAGAAACAAAGATGGGAGAGCATAAGAAGGTGGGCGGAATGGGTGGAGCGAGAGCCGGCGGGTGATAGGTAGATGCAGCTGACGGGGGGGCGGGGGGAGGGTTGATGGGCAGCTGAGGGAGGGAGAAGAGCAGGAATGGTGTCAGAAGCAAGCTGAGGGGTGATAGGTAGAAGGGACAAACGGGCTGAAGAAGATGGAATCTGATGGGAGAGGTCCATGAAATAAAGGGAGGGAGGTGGGGTGGGGAACCGGTGGAAGGAGTGTGTGGGTGAAGGCAGATGGGCAGGGTGGGGGCGGAAAAGAGATGGGGCGATGAGGGCCCGGTGGGATCAGGAAAAAAAGAGGGAAACGACGGAGGGGAGTGGCTACCGGAAGTTAGAGAAACCGATGGTCTTTCCTGTCAGGTCAGAGGCTACCAAGGCAGGATATGCATCCAGTTCCTCTAATCTGCATCTGGCCTCAGCTAAGCAGTAGAGGAGGCTGTCGGTGTGAGAATGGGAAGTGGAATTAAAATGGGTGGCCACCAGGAGTTCCTGGCTGGTGAGGTGGATGGAGCGAAGTTGCTCGACGGAATGATCACCCAATCTGCATCGGGTCTCGCCGATGTAGAGGAGGCCGCACCTGGAGCACAGGATGCAATAAATGACACCGATGGATTCTCGTGTGAAGTGCTGCCTCACCTGGAAGGACTGCTTAGGGCTCTGAGTGGTGGTGAGGGAGGAGGTGCAGGGGCAGGTGTAACATTTAGCACAGTTGCAGGGATAAGTGCCTGGCGGGGGATCGGTGGAGTGGGACAAGTGGACAAAGGAGTCACGGAGAGAGTGATCCTTGTGGAAGTCAGAGGTGGGAGAGGAATGGAAGGTGTGTCTGGTGGTGGGGGTCCCATTAGAGATAGCGGCAGTTGCAGAGAATGATATGTTGGATGTGTAGGCTGGTGGGGTGGTAGGTGAAGACTAGGGGAACTCGATCCCTGTTATGTCAGGGGGTAGGGAGGTGGGGTGAGGGGAGACGTGCGGGAAGTAGAAGAGATGCGGGTGAGGGCGCCATCAATAGCAGTAGGAGCTGAACACTGTTTTCCGAAAAAGGACATCTCAGATGTCCAGGAATAGAAAGCCTCATCGTGAGAACAGATGCAGTGGAGACAGAGGAACTGAGAGAAAGGAATTGCATCCTTACAAGTGACAAGGTGGGAAGAGGTGTAGTCGAGGTAACTGTGGGAGTCAGTGGGTTTGTAGAAGATGTCAGTGGATAATCTGTCTCCTGAGATGGAGACAGATCAAGTAATGGGTCGGAAATGGACCGTGAATTTGAGGGCAGGGCGGAAGCTGATGGGTGAAGTTGATGAAATTAACGAGCTCTGCACGGGTGCAGGAAGCAGCCCCAGTGCAGTCATCAGTGTAGCGGAGAAAGAGTTGGGGATCATTGCAGGGCAGGTTTGGAACATTGACTGCTCCACATAGCCAATGAAAAGGCGAGCATAACTGGGGCCATTGCAAGTGCCCATGGCTACACCTGTAGCCTGGAGAAGTGGGAGGATTCGAAAGAGAAGGTGTTGAGGGTGAGTATCAGTTCTGCCAGATGGAGGAGGGTGGCAGTGGAGGGGAACCGGTTGGGTCTGTTATCCAGAAGGAAATGGAGAGCCCTGAGTCCTTCCTGATGGGGGATAGAAGTATACAGGGAGAGGACGTCTGTGGTGAAAATGAGGCGGTCAGGGCAAGGGAACTGAAAGTTGTTGAAGTGGTGGAGAGCACGTGAAGTGTCACGGATGTAGTTGGAAAGGGACTGAGCCAGGAGGGACAAAATGGAGTCATGATACGAGGATATGAGTTCAGTAGGGCAGGAGCAGGTAGAGACAAATGGCCTACAGGGCAGTTCGGTGTGTGGATCTTGGGTCAGAGGAAGGAACAGGCAGTGCAGTATTGCAAAACAGTGCAGTTGGAGGCTGTAGAGGAGAGATCTCCAGAGGTGATGAGGTCAGTGATGATGTGGGAGACAGTGGCCTGATGCTTATTGGTGGGGTCCTGGTTCAGGGGTAAGTAAGAGGAGGTATCTGAGAGCTGTCGGGCCTCTGCAAGGTAGAGGTCAGTCAACCAGACTGCAACAGCACTGCCTTTGTCTGCGGGTTTGATGGTGAGATTGTGATTGGTGCGGAGAAAGTGGAGGACTGTGTGTTCAGAGGAGGTGAGGTAGCAGTAGGAGAGGGGAGTCATGAAGTCGAGACGGTTAATGTCCCATCGGCAGTTAGCAATGAAAGGATCCAGAGCGGGCAAAAGGCCAAAAGGGGGTGTCCAAGAGGAAGAGAAGGGTTTGGGGTGGGAAAAAGGGTCATCAGTAGGGGGGGGTGGGGTATCCTTGCCGAAGAAGTAGGCACGGAGGCGATGGAAGAAGAGCTCAGCATCAGGGCAGGCACGGAATTCATTGAGATGCGGGCACAGAGGGATGAAGGTAAGGTCCCTGCTGAAGACAGAACGTTCTGCCTCAGAGAAGGGGAGGTCAGAGGCTATAGTGAAGACACGGCTGGGGTTGGAGCTGGGGTCAGAGGAGAGTGGAGTCTTGGGGTCAAGGGATTGAAAGGAGGGTGAGGGATAGGGGGAGGTGTGAGAGACTGAGGGGATAGGTGGGTAGTGATGGTGGAAGACGAGGAGCAGTAGGACCCAGCAGCAGCATGAGAAGTCTAGGCCTGGAGGCAGCCAGGGCCAAATATCTTAAACTATGCAGTTCTGAAATGATTAATTGCATTAAATCTTGCTACAGTCTCATTGTATTACCATTATTATCACGGTGGTGTAGCAGTTAGCGTAACGCTATTACAGCGCCAGCAACCCGGGTTCAATTCCGGCCGCTGTCTGTAAGGATTTTGTACATTCTCCCTGTGTCTGCGTGGGTTTCCTCCGGGTGCTCCAGTTTCCTCCCACATTCCAAAGACGTACGGATTAGAAAGCTGTGGGCATGCTCTATTGGCACTGGAAGCATGGCGACACTTGCGGGTAGCCCCCAGAACATAAAAGGTGTATTTCACTGTGTGTTTCGATGTACATGTGACTAATAAAAATATCTTAATCTTAAATAAACCGGTGGATCCAAGGGATTATGGCTTCTGGGGTTACGTTCGTACCTGTGTGTCCCTGGAGAAGGACAATACAGTATCCATGGGTACAATGAAGGATTTCCGAGACCACTGGGTGCCACAGGGGCTTGAGTACATTCTGGATAGTGATGACCGTGTTATAATTTGAAACTGTAAATTGTGTGTCATGAAGTACAGTAATATTGTACAAATGTGATTCTGTAATCACTGAATAAACCACCTGTGGAAAAGGGTAAAAAAAGGATTATGGCTTGAATAAGAGTCACTGGAATTTGCTGGTGGGTTCATACCACTTCACACTCTGCTGCACATAAATGGCTTCATCAGTTCACCCTCTACGATTCTTTCAAGAAGCTGCTGAATTTGAACAAAAGTTGTCCATTGCACTTCTTGTGGAAAATTGGAGCTGGAATTCAAGAGCAAAAGTTTTTGGACGTGACATCAATGTTAATGTAATGGTAATTGATCTTTCCAACTCAAATTGAAGCTATTTAGATTAGTCTCATTTCTGCATGTAATAATCCTTAGAGACTTTTTAAAATTATCATTGATTTTTAGTTTTCATTCCTGCTTTTGCTCAGTTATACTCCTTTCATTGAATCATTCATTCTGTAAATGTACAGTCTCAAATTCCCCTTTAGCCTTTTTTGCATTGCTTTGTTTCATTCTCTGTTCAAAATCTCATTAATTCGGGGGAATATTAATCACATCATTGGCCAAAGTTCCTGATGCTGTGTTGGTCTTATCATCTTGCATTGGAGTGTAAACTGTATTCAAGCTGAAGTGTACTGGAAAATCAAGCTACCATGTACAGCATGAGATAAGCTGCCCAGTAAAATTTATTCCATTATATCACCTCCTCAACATTTGATATTTGCATAAACACCAACGTGCACATTGGCACACCACCTGCTGGTACCCCTCCGAGTTGCACACCATTCTGACTTAGAAATACATTGTCGTTCCTTCACGGTTGTAGGGTCTAATTCCCCATCTAAAGAATGTAGTGGTTGCAGCTTCTGCGTCCTCTCCACCCTTGCAAGGAAATGTGTGGCTGAGCAATAAATGCAGTGTCAGCCAGATTGCATTTGTAGGTGGAAAACAAAAGCTTGCCTTATAGAACTACCACAGTGCAATGAAAATGCATTGGTCAAATATTAACAGAAAATAAATATGCTAATGCATGATAACTGCAGATCAAGGAAAAGCTGCTGTTTCATTCTAAATGGGGTATGGGAATTAGTCGAATCAGGAATAGAATTCAGCCAGCAAGCATGGTAGTGCAGCGGTTAGTGTAACGCTTTACAGCGCTAGCGACCCAGGTTCAATTCTGGCTGCTATCTGTAAGGAGTTTGTACGTTCTCCCTGTGTCTGCATGGGTTTCCTCCGGGTGCTCCAGTTTCCTCCCACATTCCAAAGATGTACGGATTAGGAAGTTGTGGGCATGCTATGTTGGCGCCGGAAGTGTAGCAACACTTGCGGGCTGCCCCCAGAACACTCTACGCAAAAGATGCATTTCACTGTGTGCTTTGATGTACACGTGACTAGTAATGATATCTTATCTTAAAGTACCTGTTAACTGCATTCAAGGTATCAGCAATCACGTCATTATGTGTTTTCACTACAATCATTTTAGGCCACTCTTCTCATCTGTTAAAGGTCATGCCATTGCTTTCCTGTTCTCTAAAGTGCCTGAAGATGTTTATTTCAATGCTGAAGCTTCAGTATAAATACAAAGTATAACTGTCATTTTTGTCCAGTTTTCTCTTCCTCACATTAAAATGAGGATTTTGTTATCTGAGACCAAAGGTACAGAATCTACCTCTCAAGTTGTACCCACGTAGACCAGATATTCATCTACAGCAGCCTAAAGGTGCTGACACTTCCAGTTCCCAAACTCATCAGCTCAAATAGAAACAGAAAATGCAGGAAATACTCTGCAGGTCAGGCCACAACTGTAGAATGAGAAACAGAGCTAAAGTTTCAGGTCAAAGGTCTTCTGTCAGGGCCACTCAAACAGAAATGTTAGCTGTGTTTCTCTTCCTGTAGATGTGACCTAACCTGCAGAGTACTTCCAGCAGTTTCTGTTTTTATTTCAGATTTCCAGGGTTGGGGATTATTCGAGTTAGGGAATTATATGAATAGCAGGCATTGATACAAATCAGTCTTCAAAAAAACTATTCAAATGTAAATCACAAATAATGATCAGTTTTGAAATTCAACAAACACTACTGTCTACAAACCACAGGCTACTGTCCCACAGCAGGAGGCTGCTCAGGGGATGCGGTTTGTAAACTGACGTGACCATGAGACATTCTCGAATGCATCAGCCAAACATAAGAGGACTGTCGTGACCCAGAGAGACCAAAGGCTTCCTCAATGCTGACTCATAGCTTTTAATTTCAGCCATTAATTTTGTGAATGTTGTATTTACTACAGTTACCCTGTGGTTCCAAACGTATTAATAGGGCATAGTTTTGGAATAACAGCTCATCCGGTAGAGTAAAGATAAGGAGGAAGTTCTTCCCCAGAGGTGCATGAATTTCAGGAATTTTCTATCCCAGCTTTGGAGGCAAGACCTCCAAATATTTTCAAGGCTGTGATATTTAGATTTTTGGATCATAGACAAATCAAGGGTCCTGGGAATTATGCAGAATTATGGTCAAAATCAGATTGGCCATTATTTTATTGAATAACGGAGCATATACTAATTGGCCTATATCAAACCAGACATCAGACACTTTCAGTTTAAATTATTTTGCATCTTTGCAACTGAGATCAAGGATGCTTCCAGACCACTTACTTTGTCACTTAGCACATCAAACATGGTCAAAGGTATATTTGCTCTGTCCATCAAGAATTGGGATCTTTATGCAGCCAAAGAGTTGGCCTTCACAATACTAATTTTGTGTGTCTGGGGTCTCTGTCCTCAGAAGCTTTTAGACCATCCTTGTGAATTACTTTGTCCCAGCCAAGGTGTCTGAAATTTCAGAGGTGTCTTGTTAGTAACAGTGTGCTCCCATTTTAAATATGTAATTCTATGGAACTGTTTATCAGACTCAAAATATTAAAGAAAACTACATCATTGTAGCTATTGAAATTGTATTGCATCACCTGCTGTTATGTTTGTTATTAAGTGTATAAATATTTTATGTGCTTTGAGTTCAGGGCGATTCTACTGAGAGGGTCTCCAAGAGAATGAATGCTTGTCGTGTTGAATGCAAAAGCTCTGTGAAGAAGGAGTACAGTCTCGGGTCCTTCCGCAACTGGACATGGAGGGGCTGAGTTATGTGGGGAAGCCCCTCAAACAATGAAAGGGTGTATCACCCCAGGGAGCCACATGAGTGGCAATGGTGCTATGTTTAAAGAAAAGTGTTAACACAATTGAATGTGTTGACCAAATGGCACTAAGAATGTAAAGAGTTTTGCAATGTGTTTTTTTCTTTTAGTATATATAATTTATTATGAATAAGGTTTATTTTTGAAATAAAGAAAGCTTATCATGATGAATAAAGACCTCTTGCTTCAATCAGCTTCCAGTCTCCTGTGACTCAGACACTGTCATCTGCAGTGTTTTTTTATTTTCATCAGCACCTCAAAGATGCTGCTGAAACTATATTGTGGGTGCAGCAAATATAATAGACAGGATAAATCTCCCTCCACACCTGTGAGCTGATGACCTTGGCTACTGGAAATGGTCAGCACTATTTGGCTGCTGTGGACAAATGTCTGGTTTATGTGGGTTGAGAGGTAGGTTCTGTACCTGTGGTCTCAGATACCAAAATCCTCACTTTGAAATGATGGAACAGAAAACTGGACAAAAAAGGCAAATATAATTTGTACTTATTCAACATAGAAATAAACACCTGCAGACAGGTCGTGCAGGGCCCTATAAAGAGTAAAGTTACTGTGATTCTCTTCAACAAAAGAAGCCCAGTGCAAATACAGCACAAGTACAGGACTGAGTAAAAAGCCCTCTACACTGTTAAAAATGACAAGTGTATAGCTCAGACACAGCACGCTAAAATCTTATTAAATCCCACCCCCCCCTCCAAAAAATACTCCAACAAATACTCATAGATCAGAAATAATGCTGGTTGGAAAACACAATAAAGCTCCCTGTGCACTGCATGTTAAACACTCTTGAAACACTTGCACAGCTTAGATACTAAATTCCAGTCAGCGTTCCAAAACTAGGCCAAGCACAGATTACTTTGTTCCATCAACACTCCCATGACATGGTTCAGGCTTAAAGCAAAGATCCCATTAGACTGGCCCATCAAATACTCTGAGGACTGGGTGAAGAGTAAAGGCAGAAGAAATTTAATTCTCACTGCACCATCAAATATCTGATAAACGAGTGCAAGATATGCTGTGAAGAGTCCCGGCAAATAGCTACATGAACTAGGAGCAGCAATCAGCTTTAAGTCCCCTTTGGGCATGCTCCATCATTCAATAAAATTACGGCCAATCTGATATTGACCACTGTTCTACATAATTCCCAGGACCCTTGATTTATCTATAATCCAAAAATCTGAATATCACAGCCTTGAAAATATTTGGAGACCTTGCCTCCAAAGCTGGGATAGAAAATTCCAGAAATTCATGCACCTCTGGGGAAGAACTTCCTCCTCATCTCTACTTTAACTGGATGAGCCATTATTCAGAAACTATGTCCTATTAACACGTTTGGAACTACAGGGTAACTGTAGTAAATACAACACTCACGAAATTAATGGCTGAAATTAAAAGCTATGAGTCAGCATTGAGGAAGCCTTTGGCCTCTCTGGGTCACGACAGTCCCCTCTCGGTCACTGCTGATCTCAGCTGAACCCTGCTGGTTACGGAGAGGTTTGCTGCTTTTCCTCTTCTTCCAGAAGCCAATTCCTGTGATAATCCCTAGGAGAATGAGTGGAATGATTGCAGCTCCAGTCATGATCCTGGTCTTCGCATCTTCCTTTGCCACACTCTCTGCAGACAAATAGATTATATTTCAAATTTCATTGGCCAATAACAACTTTGTAATATTATTTTGTCTATGTTAAACTAGCACTGTGCACATCTAATTATAAAGTAATAGACTTCTGTAATTGTCTACAGGATGGATATGGAGCAACGAACAACCTTTTAAGTTCACAGTAGCACTGAGGCATTGTCATGAGATTATTCACAACTTCGGAATCAGAATCAGATTTATTATCACTGACGTGTGACTTGAACTATGTTGTTGTGTGGCAGCAACAGAGTGCAAAGACGTAAAATAACTGTAAATTACAAACATAAATAAACCGTGCAAAAACAAAGAATAACAGGGTAGTGTTCGTGGGTCCATGGACAGTCTGATGGCAGAGAGGAAGAAGCTGTTTCTGAATCACTGAGCTTGGGTCTCGAGGGTCCTGTACTTTCTTCCCGATGGTAGTAACGAGAAGAGGGTACGCCTGAATAATAGAGAATTTAGATAAACACCAGAAACAGATAGATTAGCCTTTTTAGTTGTGAGATCAAGAAGGATATTTCCTTCTTCTGTTGAGGGTTGCAATGAATGTTATTACAGTAAATAAAAATGAATGGGATTATAACTGATAAATCTTCAAAAGCTTTAAGCTCTGTTGACAGTTCAGTGGTTTCTCTCTCACTCTTTCACTCACAAACACACACACACACACACACACACACACAAACAGGTTATAATCTGTTTGTATTGATTAGCTATCTTAAGTACATTAACTTGGCCCTGGAAGGTATAGTGTGAAATCTTTACAGAATTTGTCTGTGAAACAAGTATATAGGCCAAAAAGCAGGTGCAGCACACTTCAGCTTGATAAGACATCAGGGTTGGTGTCACTTAAAGCCTTTTGTTCAACTTACTGCAATTCAAAACTTAACAGCTCGAGAAGATTCCCAAAAAGAAGGCCTCCACAGCATGCTACCAAGACTAAACTGCCCACTACTCTTTGAACCACCTCATTTCATCTTTTATAGGCCTTCAGCTATTTATTGCTGCTGCTTTTCTGTGAGCAAATAAAACCCTGCAATTCTCCAGGCCTCTCCAGGGAACCTGTGTTGAATCTTCCACAAAGTAAAAAGTTTTCTGCAGATTTACAAGGGTGTTACCAGGACTTGAGGACCTGAGTTATAGGGAAAGGTTAAATAGGTTAGGAATTCATTCCCTGGAGTGCAGGAGAAAGAGGGGAGATCTTATAGCGGTATACAAAATTATGAGGGTATAGATAAGGTGAATGCAGGCAGCCTTTTCTCCTAAGGTTGGGTGAGACTAGAACTGGAGGACATAGGTTTAGGGTGAAAGGTGAAATATTTAAAGGGAATCTCTGGGGAATCTTCTTCACTCAGAAGGTGGTATCAGTGTGGAATGAGCTGCCAGAAGATATGGTAGATTCAGGTTCAATTGTAATACTTAAGAGAAGTTTGGATAGGTACATGGATGGGAGGGGTTTGGAGGGATATGGTCTGGGTGCAGTTAGATGGGATGATGCAGAATATTGGGTGGCATGACAGGCCTGCTTCTGTGCTGTAGTACTA
The DNA here is from genome assembly GCF_009764475.1 of Pristis pectinata. Lineage (NCBI taxonomy): Eukaryota > Metazoa > Chordata > Chondrichthyes > Rhinopristiformes > Pristidae > Pristis > Pristis pectinata. Next base: position 13,976,115 of record NC_067438.1, on the reverse strand, counting down.
TGATAGAGGAGGACAAAGGTGATTCCTTAGAGCTCTGTAAAGTGAAGTGTATTAAGATAGAAAAGATCATCCAAGTTCTGAGGAATCCAGAACTGGGCATCATGCATACTTGATGAGCTCCAATAAACACAGGAAGGAATTCAGGAGAAATATCTTTGCCAGGAAGAAGAGTAAGAGTGTAGAAATTGTCCCAAAAGAGTTGTTGATCCAAATAACCAGGATGCGCTTCAGGAGAAAGTGGATAAGCACATGAATGACGAAGAATGAAGGAAAATGCTAATGCTTGGGACAGTGTGGAGAATGAAGACCAACATGGACTGTTTGGGTTTTTTTGACCTGTTTCATGCAATCTACGTCATTCAGTGTAACCATGTCCCCATCCTTTGATTTAGTTCAGTGACAGTTATCCCAACAGAGAAAGACTTCACACTCGGCCAACAGAAAGTCTCCCTGTGTTTAGATTCATCAAAGTGAGCTGAACAGTCTGGGCAATCTAAAGGCACTGGCATGATTTAGTGGTGTCTCCTCCAGAATCCGGCGTCTGCGGTCTCTTGTGTCTCCAAATATTGACTGTCCCCTTCCCTCCATACGTGGTTCCTGACCGGCTGAGTTCCTCCAGCATTTTGTTTGTTGCTCTAGATTCCAGCATCGGTGTCTCTCTCCCAGCCTCAGTAGTTGTTTCCATTCTTCCCTCCTCCATCTGTCTATCACCCCTCCTCACCTGGATCCACCTATTACTTATGGGCTCTTACTCCACCCTTTCCACTCACCTCTCTTTACTGGTTCTCTCCCCTCTACTCTTTCAGTCCAGATGAAGGGTCTCAACCCAAAACATCAACTGTCCATTTCCCTCCAAAGATGCAGCCTGACCCATTGAATTCCTCCAGCAACCTGCTTGTCGCTTGAGATTCCAGCATCTGCAGTCTCTTGTATCTCCATTATTCAACAGTGTATTTGTCAATAGGAGCTGACCCAAGTGACCCAAACCATGAGTACTGGCTCTCACCACAAGCACTCTCAACAATGGTTTGATTCTTGCATATGTACAACTAAGTACTTTGTACAATTAACCAATCTAACCTGAGTGGCAATGTCAGAAACCAGGAATTCTTGAACAAAGTATGATCCATTCATTTCTCCTCCTTCCTCTTGGGCAGTCTATCGGGATCGAGGATGATCCCAGTTCTGTAGGTTCTGAAGTGGCTGTGAGGCTGTCAATATACCAGTTCAATGCTGGTAAAGCCCGTCCAGGAGACAGACGTGCTTGATGTGACGGGAGAATTCTGCCCCATCATCTGCAGTCAGCTCAATCATTTTCATTTTCATCATCCAATATATCTCATCCTGGCTGGGTAACACATCACTGGATTCAATGTAGAAGCAGCAGACTCTGCCTCAGGTGAGGCAGGAAGTACTTACTGCTGTTCTTGGCAGATATTATGGGGAGTTGTTGACTAATGGCAATAAATCTCATTCAATTGTCTATGATTCGGAAGTTCAAAACCTGAGAGTTAATCATAAACTCTGGACTGATGTTCCTGTGAAGTATCAAAAGAGCCCTGCACTGGTGCAGAAATAATCCTTGTGGAGTTCTGCACCGTTGGAAAGTCGGCACTAAGAGATGAACACTAAGGTTGAAGGAACAACTGAGGGAAATCTCCATCATCTGTGCTGACAGATTAGTGAACTGCAGAAGGGAAAGCACTGCAGGAGTTCTGCCCTGCCAGTGGACCCAACATTTAACCAAGATGTTAAATGAAGTCCCTGTCAGCCCCTGCAGAGGACATAAATATCTCATGACAATATGCAGAGAAAGACTCCCTGGTATCCCTGTCAATATCCATTGAAATTTCAGAAAGTAACTTATTGGAACGTCATTGTTACATTGTTGTTTGCAGGACGATTTTCTGTTCAAGTTAGCTGCCATGTTTTTCACATTGCAATAATGACATCTCTTCCAACTATTTCATCTGCAGCAAAGCAATTTGGAGCCTCCTAAGATTGTGATGATTACTATGTAAATTCAAGGCTCTAATTCTTTCTTAGCGTACATGAGACAAAGCAAAGCTCCGGTCCTGGAGAATTCAAAGTGATCTATTTCTCCCATTCAGTAACATACTCACTAAGTGGCAGAGTTCAAGTTCTTCAAACATTCTTTCCAAAAAAAGTTGTTTTAGATTTATAGAGAGACACAGCACAAAAACAGGCCACTCAGCCCATTGAATCCACACTGACATGTTTTACATAGCAGTTAGCGTAATGTTATTACAGCGCCAGCGACCCAGGTTCAATTCCCACCACAGTTTGTAAGGAGTCTGTATGTTCTCCACGTGTCTGTGTGGGTTTCCTCTGGGTGCTCCGGTTTCCTCCCACATTCCAAAGACATATGGTTTAGGAGCTGTGGGCATGCTACGTTGGTGCCGGAGGCATGGCGATACTTGCAGGCTGTCCCCAGAACACCCTACGCAAAGATGCGTTTCACTGTGTGTTTCAATGTACATGTGACTAATAAAGAAATCTTATCTTATATCTTAATTACATTTGTATTCTTCCCACATTCCATCAACGCATCCCAGATTCCAGCATTCACCTACATACTAAGGCCAATTAAACTACCAACTTGTACATCTTTGGGATGTGAGAGGAAACAGGAGCACCCGGAGGAAACTCCAGACAGCACCGGAAGTCAAGATTAAACCCAGTTCTGTGGTGCTGTGAGGTAGCAGCTAGTCTAACTGTGCTACTGTGTCACCCTGAACTCCATGAAATTTATTTTGGAACGAATTAACACCACCACATCCCTGGGCAGTTAGTTCCATCAGCTGATCTTTCAGACCCTGAAATATGACTATTCTGAATTCACTTCCCCCTTTGTAATGGCTGTTTCTTTCATGCCCTTAATGAAGACCATATTAGCCTGTTTCACATGGTCTCTATTATGAAACCAATATTAGCAAAATGAGCAGAAGTGACCCATGTGGCCTTCCAATCATGCTCACCATTCAGTATTTGAACTTCATTTTACCTCCCTATCCCAAATCATTAGATTCCTTTCATGTCTCCAAAATCTATTTGCTTTAAATATACTCATTACATTAAATACATCCACCCCTCTGACGAGAGAACTACAGATATTCACAACTGCCTTTGCGCAGGGCTGTGTCCTCAACTTAGTCCTAAATGACAGGCCATTCATCCTCTACTTCTTATTGCTGGACTCTCAAGATTAACAAAGTGAAAACCATGAAGAATTTAATACATTTCAGTGAGATCACTCATCATATTTCTCGGGTAGTCTTTCCTCAATCTCTCCTCCATTTTGTTCCAGGAATCAATCTACTAGAGTTATTGTATTGTCTCTCTAAGGTAGGGACACCCTTCCTTAAGCAGTGAAACTAAAAGTAAACACAATACTGCATTGTGGCCTCATCAAAACTTGTACAGCTACAATAGAAACAGATGCTGGAAACACTCAGCTGTTCACACAGTGTCTGTGGAAAGAGAAGCACCTAACATTTCAGCTATGGGTCCCTTGTCAGAATGGGTCACAGAACTAAGATGTTGATTGTTTCTCTCTCCATGGATCTGCTGATCTGATGAGTGTTTCTGATATTTTCTGTTTTTATTTCAGATTTCCAGCATCTTTAGTTTTCTGATTTTGTGACGTAACTCAGTCAGCCTTCTTCATGTAATACTGCAATCAACTTGTACAGTTACTTGCCTTCCAAGATGCCTGCTACACATGTGTAACTGCATATAGAGATTAGTGCAGAGAGTAATGGACACAGCCCTGTCCATTACGGGCACAGCTCTCCACGCTATTAAAAGCATCTAAAGGAGGCATTGCCTCATGAAGGAGGCATCTATCATCAAGGATCCCAGCCATCCAGGTCTTGCCCTCTTCTCACTGCTACCATCGGGCAGGAGGTACAGAAGTCTGAAGTTCCACACCTCCAGATTCAGGAACAGCTGCTTTCCTACAACCATCAGGTTCTAGAACCGACCTACACTACCCTAAACCTATCTCAGCAGAGGACCACCGCGGACCACCTCTTGCACTACCATGGACTTGTCTCTAATTGTGTCTTTGTTTTTTTTGCACTAATGTCTTCCTTGCTTTCCTCTTCAATGTCTTGTATAATTTATGTATAATTTATCTTCTGTGTGTTGTCCGAACCTATGTGTCTGTGATGCTGCTGCAGACGAGTTTTTCATTGCACTGTATCTCACCGTATTTGTGCACATGACAATAAACTCAACTTGACGTGCGTTAACATTTTGTGATTTGTGTGTAAAGGCATTCCATACCTCATTGAATATCGCTATTTCTGACCAATTAAACACAGCATATGTAATCATGACAGAGACACAAGAAATTCTGCAGATGCTGGAATCTGGAGCTATACCCAGAAAGTGCTGGAGGAACTCAGCAGGTCAGGCAGCATCCATGGAGGGAAATCAACAGTTGACATTTCAGGCTGAGACCCTTCATCAGGACTGGAAAAGGGCTGAAGCCAGAATAAGAAGGTGGGGGAGGGCGAAGAGCACACGCAAGCAGGGGACAGGTGAGTTCAGGTGATAGGCGAGTCCAGGTGAGAGGAGGAAGGTAGAGTTTGGGGGGGTGGTGGAATAAGATGTGATAAGCTGAGAGGTGATATGTAGAAGAGGCCAAGGGCTGAAGAAGAAGGAATCTGGTAGGAGAGGGCAGTGGACCATGGAATAAAGGATGGGGGAGGGGAGGAGAGAGATGGGCAGGTCATCAAGGTGAGGGAAGGGAGCCACAGGAATAAGGAAGACAAAGGAGTGGTGGTGGGGGGGGGGGGAATCATGTGTAAGCATGTGTGTTGAAACTCTTAGTCCATGATGTTTCCTGTCCAGTGATCAGCCTGAAGCATGAACAAGGCCCTTTTGACTTGTCACTTACCCTGGGGTATGCTGAGTCCCTGCAGGAGAGTGGCATGCTCGATGTAACAGGAGAATTTTGCCCCATCGTCTCCACTCAGTGTAATTGCTTTCATCACCTGATAAGTCTCATCCTGGTTGGGTAACACACCACTGGATTCAATCTCGAGGACCAATTCCCCATCTCTCAACCATGTAACATCGATGGCCTGCGGGTAGAACCCTGTGACAAGGCAGGAGAGTCTCAGCAATTGAGGCCCATCGCTCTTAATCCCAATACACACCTCAGGGGTTGCTGCAAGTGTAAGGAGTATTAAAATCAGTGACAGTTATGGCTTCAACAGTGACATCAAATCTGCTTCTGCTCTTTTCCAACCAGAGTTTATCTCTGGCTGGTGGACGCTGCCGCGCTACTTGTCCTTCATGGAAAAGTTCTTCCAGACCAATATCTTTGACCACAAGTCCATCAGGCCATGGTCAGCATGGAACATCCTGCAAGCACTGCAGGAGAAGGACTCAATGGATACTGTGGGGTGGTTCCCTGAGTGGACTGTCCAGACCATCTGGCAGAATGTCTCATTGCTAGAACTCACCAACAAGCAACAAGACCTCACTTGGCTGGTGGTGAGAGGGGCCCTCCCAGTCAGATCCTTCTTGTATGGTTGGAACCTCACTCCCAGCGCACACTGCCCCCGGGAGGACTGCGCTGAGGACGAGACGGTCACCCACCCCTTTGTGGGCTGTAGGTCTGCGAGGAGGGTGTGGCGAAAGATGCAAGGGTCCTTGTCACAGTTCATCCCCAGCAGCAGCGTAACAGTGGATTCTCTGATCTATGGGCTGTTCCCAGGGACACACACAGAGATGGACATCAACTGCCGCTGGAAGGTCATCAACTCAGTGAAAGACACTCTTTGGTCTGCCTGAAACTTGTTGGTCTCCCAGCACTGCAAGATGTCCGGAGGGGAATACTGCCAGCTGGCACATTCCAGGCTGCAGGAGTACTTGTTGAGGGACGCACTGAAGCTGGCTGCAGCCAACGCAAAGGCTCAGTGGGGAAGAACTACAGTTTAGGGTTCTTCTGCCACTGGAGAGGGAGGGGTGGGGACAGGTGAGAAAGCCCCTAAATATTGTAAATATGGGACTGGGTAGCTTCCAGGGAGTCACATGTGTGGCATCAGTGCTTTTTTTTATATATATAAAAAGATAACACTAATGAATGATCTGTATAAGAACGTAAAGGTTTGCACTGTTTTGTAATTGTATATAGTTTACCTTTTATTATGAATAAAGTTTATTTTGAATAAAAAAAAAGTTTATCTCTGGCTGAAACTGCGAGACTCTGATTCTGTGGGGTGGTTCCCTGAGCAAACTGTCCAAGTCACCTGGCAGAACGCCTCATCGCCAGAACTCACGAACAAGCACCAAGACCTCGCTTGGCTGGCAGTGAGAGGGACCCTCCCAGTCAGATCCTTCCTGTACAGGTGACATATCATCCCCATGGCATGCTGTCCTTAGGATGGCTGTGGTGGGGAAGAGATAGTCAGCCACCTCTTTGCACACTGTGGATTTGCTAAGAGGGTGTGGAGAAGGATTCAAGGGCCCGTGTCCTAGTTCATACCCGGCAGATGGGTAACAGAGGACTCTCTAATCAATGGGCTGTTCCCAGGATCACACCCGGAGACAGACATCAAAATGTGGGGGAAGATCATCATCTCAGTGAAAGATGCCATTTGGTCTGCCCGAAACTTGTTGGTCTTCCAGCACAGCGAGATGTTCGTAAGGGAATGCTGCTGACTGGCACATTCCAGGCTGAAGGAGTACGTGCTGAGGGATGCACTGAAGCTCAGTGCAGCCAATGCAAAGACTCTGTGGGGAAGGACTACAGTCTGGGCTCCTTCCGCTACCACACATAGAGGGACTGAATCGTGTGGGAAAGCCTCTGAAAATTGAAACGCTTTATCACCCCAGGGGGCTACATAATTGGCAACAGTGCTGTGGTTTAAAAAAATGTTAACACTACTGAACATATTGATGATGAATGTAAAATGTTTTGCACTGTGTTTGTTCCTTTGTCTATATTTTTTTAAATTTATGACTAAAGTTTAATTTTGAAATAAAACAAAATCCCTGGGTGAACAAAGTCTCCGGCCTTTCCTCTTTTCATTTTGCATTTCTAACATCTGCAGTGCTTAGCTTTAATACCAATGACATGATCTTTACCTTAGCCCCGTCCACTGAAGATATTCGCTTCACGATCAGACAGTGCAGAAGGAAGGAGTTAAACAGAGGGGGTTTAAGATCTTCAGGGATGTTGATACTGCAGACACAAATACTTTCACTTGTTCATGAGATTCTGCTGTATGACAGCACTAATTTTTCCAAGAGAGAATTCAGGAGAAACTTCTTTAGACGGAGAAGTGTTAGAATTTGAGTGTCATTTATCCAATGGAGCAATTGAGGCAAATTGCATTGTTGCATTTACAAGAGGCAAGAAGATGGTGATCAACAGGAAGATACCATCATTGGGTGAAACTCCGTGGGAGGACCCTCATCTGTGCATCCTGTGTAAGGTAAGGTGGTCACATGGCCTCTCCTCATGCTGCAGTTTTAATGAAATACAGCCATCGCTCACCGGTACCCAGAGATCGCAGCAAGTTATTCAACCGTGAATTTTCATAGAGTCAAAAACTTTGTTTTGCATGCCATCCATACAGATCATTCCAAACATAAGTACATTGAGGTAGTACAAGGGAAAAGCAATAACAGAATGCAGAATATTGTGTTACAGTTACAGAGAAAGTGCAGTGCAGGCAGACAAATATGGTGCAAGGGCCACGATGAGTTAGACTGAGAACAGAAACAGTGACTAGGGAACTGAGACTAGGAACAGCGCTGGCATTGGAGAGGGTCCAGAGGTGGTTTAAAAGATGATCCCAGGGATAAAAGGGTTAATGTATGAGGAGCACTTGCTGACTCTGGGCCTGTACTCACTGGAGCTTAAAAGGATGAGGGGGTATTTCATTGAAACCTACTGAATATTGAAAGGCCTGGATAGAGTGGACATGGAGAGGATGTTTCCAGTAGTGGGAGAGTCTAGGACCAGACGGCACAGCCTCAGAATAGAAGGACGTCCCTTTAGAGCAGAAATCAGGAGGAATTTCTTTAGCCAGAGGCTGGTGAATTTGTGGAATTCATCTCCACAGACAGCTGTGGAGACCACGTCATTGGGTGTACTTAAAGTGGGGGTTGATAGGTTCTTAATTAGTAAGGGTGTCAAAGGTTATGGGGAGAAGGCAGGAGAATGGGGTTGAGAGGGAAAAATAAATCAGCCATGATCAAATGCAGAGCTGACTCGATGGGCCGAATGGCCCAGTTCTGCTCCTATGTCTGATGGTCTTATGGTTATGGTCTAATTCCAATTCTATCCTGCCCCAATATTAACATGTACACGCGGGCAAAATTTATTCCTCACTGGCATTTCCAACCCACCTGCCTTATCTAAGGGGGACTTTGCCAGTCCCTTTATTGATTCCCTGTCCAAGAACAATTGCTCACGGGACAACTCTTGATCTCTCAGTCAAACTCATCATGTCCTTTGACCTTATTTGCCTGCACTGCACTTTCTCTGTAACTGTAACATTACATTCTGCATTCTGTTATTGCTTTTCCCTTGTACTACCTCAATGTACTAATGTTTCAAATGATCTGTGTGGATGGCATGCAAAACAAAATGTCTCCCTCTATGTTACCAATTATCTGAAGTGCACTACATTTCTCACCTGGTAGATCTAGACTATTTCCCCTGTCCCCACTGGTCAGAGTGACTATATGGTATACCTCTCCGCTGCAGTGCTTCTTGCCCACATTCGAGATATATCAGCAGCCACTTCACGCAGTCCTTCTCCAAGAGAGCTTTGAAATACTTGTTCATGAATGTGTTGACATTCCACCGATCTGCGAGTATCTGGAACTCTGGATTTAGCGCAATCCAACTCATTGTTTCCTTGTCAAAAACACATGCGTCCTCCCCATCGTAGCCCAGTCTTATAAACCCGTCTGTGGAGTTGTCACTGTTCACCTCACAGCCGCAGATCCCCTGGACAAAGAAGACAGCTGGAGCTGAGGGAGAGGCAGGGAGAAGAGGGGGAGTAGAAAATAACAAATCAGTTCTCAATGGAACACAAGCTGGCACAGAAGAACACAAAAAATATAGAAGCAGGAGTAGGCACCCCTCAAGCCTGCCCCGCATGCCTGATCTGCTATGTTACCTCCACAATCCCTCAGCTAATCGCTATTTCAATAATTGATCCAACCTTTAAACATGTCCAATGATTCAGCCTCATGCATGGCGAATTCCAGAGATTCACTACATTCCCAAGAAGAAATTCCAAGGTACCTCATTATTAAATGACTGACCCTAATCTTGTAACTATGTCTTCTCACTTTAAACTGTCTCACCGGTGGAAACAGCTCGACATCTAAGTATTTACAGGTGCACCAGAGAAATCATCCGATCCACTTGCACCACAGCTTGGTGTGGCAACTGCTCTGCCCAAGACTGCAAGAACTTGCAGAGAGTTGTGGACAGAGCCCAGTCCATCATAGAAACCAGCCTTCCTTCCATGGACTCAGTCTACACTTCCCACTGCCTCAGTAACGCAGACAACATAATCAAAGATCCCTCCTACCCCTGTCATTCTCTGTTCCTCCCCCTCCCATCAGGCAGAAGATACAAAAACCTGAATATATGCACCACCAGGCTCAAGGACAACTTCTAGCCCACTGTTATGAAACTCTTGAACGGACCGATAAAGATGAACTCTTGACTGCACAATCAACTTATCATGGCCCTTGTATCTTATTGTCCACCTGCACTGCTCTTTGTCTGTAACTGTAGCACTATATTCTCCATTCTGTTTTTCCCTTTGTACTGCCTCGATATACTTATGTTTTGAAATGATCTGTATGGATGGCATGCAAAACAAAGTTTTTCACTGTATCTCCGTACATGTGACAATAATAAACCAATTACTAATTACATCCACCCTGTCACACCCCATCTGGACCTTATACATTTCAACAAGTTCACTCCTCATTGTTCTGAAATCCAATGAGTACACATTTAACATTGTTAGCCATTCGTGGTTAGACAGCTCTGTCATCCCAGGAATTAGCAAGCGCATCTCTTCTGTGCTGCCTCCAATACTAGCAGATGCATTTAATATCACCTTGAATACAGTAAAACTTTTCAAACAAAATTTGACTATTAGCAGCACATTAGAACAGATTGGGAAGGCACAGTGGTGCAGCGAGTAGAGCCACTGCCTTACGACAGCAGAGGCCTGAGCTTAATCCTGACCTCTGGTGTTCCTGGTCTAGAGGTTGTTTTCCCCGTGACCATGTGAGTTTTCTCTGGATACTCTGGTTTCCTCCCACAACCCAACGCATGTGGGTTGGTAGGGTAACTGTCTGCTGTAAATTGCCCCCAGTGTGCGGGTGAGTAGTGTTGGATTTGCCTGTTTAATATATTTAACTTTTCTTTGAGGTAGTTTTTACACATATAATGTTTAATATACCTCTAGTGGCTGTACAATGTCAGCACAACATTGTGGACTGAAGGGCCTGTACTGTGCTGTAGTGTTCTATGTTCTATGTATAACTGCTTCTTACTTGGTGTGTTCTTTCACCAGGTGAATGGGTGTCTTTTCATTGCTTGTTTTTGCCATAGTATTCAACAGGTATTTTCTGATTGGACCATTGTTATCTGAGGAATGTCTCTTATCTCAGGTATAAAATGAGTTGTTTTATGTTAAAAAGCTCTCGCCTCTCTCTCTCTGTCTCTCTGTCTCTCTCTCTCTCTCACACACACTTCTCTCTCTCTTTTGCTCTCTCTCTTTCTTATCTTGCTCTTGCTCTCTTCCCCCTCCCCCTAGCTCATTTTAGTTCCTTTGTCTTGGCTCATCTCCTCATAGTAAAGCTGGTGCTATGTGCTCTGTGACTGTTTGTTTGCTTTAAACTTTTCCAATAAAACTTTGTGAAGCACCAAGTTGTTTTCAACTCATTCTTGGACTCCTGAAAGAACCTGCAGATTCAAAGATAACCAGATCCGACAGTAGTAGAAACTGTGGGAGAGTTGATGAGAATGGGATTAGCATAGGACAAGTGTGGTTGATGATCAGCATGGGACTCAATGGGCTGAAGGGACTGTTCCCATGCTGTGTGACTGTAGGTTTATGTACAGTAAGCATGGACTAACCCCAAGTGTAGAGGGTTGGAGGTCACTTAGAGGACTCTCAACTATTGTGCTGAAGAAGTTCTGCAATGTCAGAGGGCCAGCACTGAGAGAGAGTGCTGAACTGTCGGATTTGAAGCAGAGTTGAAGTAGTGAACTGTCAGAGGGGCAATGCTGAAGGACTACAGAGTAACAGGGTTAGTACTGAAAGAGTGAGGCAGTGCAGCTGGGAAGTACACCAGGAAATTGCGCTGTCGAGGATCACTGCACTATCACAGGATCACTGTCCGTACTGAGGGGCTGCTGTATTAACAGAACATTATTACCGAGGGAATACCATCAGAGGTACAATCTTTCAGCTTAAATCAAGATCCCATCTCTTACTGGGTCACAATTAAACCAATGGTTTGTACCTCACTGCAGTCTGACAAATGTAGATGATCCAATCCATCCGCTCATTGCTGCTGTTATGTATCAAATACTGAATCTTGCAAGAAACAATCACCAGCTAATTAGGTGATCAGTGGTTAGGACACATTAAAGAAAAAGAATAAGGCTTCTTCTCCACACAAATCCATCTGTGCTGTCACCAGGTGTTGTCAGGACACTTACTCGAGACACTGTGGTGCTGAAGGTAAATGATCTCAATATTCCCTCTGACAATCCCGTGGAAACCTGCCACTGTGATGGCCATTGCATTCCAGTGGTCCCTTGGGAAAGAGTAAGCCATCCATTGCTGTCTGGGAACAGCCCGCTGCAGTGTGCTGTCGAAGTAAGCTACCTGGAGGTCATCCAGCATTGCCACCATGCTGTACTCAGGCAGGCCAGTCCATCCATGGTTCAACAGGTAGTAAAACGCAAGGATGTGAAAATCTGCAACAAGTGAACAGAAGTTAGTGATGCAAAGACCAGAACACAGACAGGCGGTAGTTAATGCTAAACCTGATTGCAACAGGAGAACATTGGTTCAAGAGTAAGTCAGATGGCCACCAGACTTATTCCACCAATCGTGATTGATCTTCTAAATGATCTCAACTTTAACATACTTTTCCCATTCGCTTTGCCTCCCGTCTTCTAAAATCTAACAGTCTTGGTCGTGTATATTAAAATCCTTTATCCACCACCCGCGTCCAGCGGCCCCCCCCCCATCACTCATTTCCATTCCCCTCACCCTTCCAGTTCCATACACCCACTACACACACATGTCACCCACCAGCTCTCCCCTCGCTATCTAGTCCTGGTTCCCATGCCTTTCACCTCTGCCCTCATCGTTCCCATGTCACCTTCGTTACATGAGGTTCCAGCACTGGTAGCCTTTTGTGGCCCTGCTGATCACCCTCCAGCAGCTGTCTCCATCTTCCCCCTCTCCTCTCCCCCCCCCCCCCCCCCCCCCAGCTCCATCTTCGTCTTACTTTGTTGGCCTCCATCTATCACCCACATGTCTCTGTCTACAAACTCCACCACTCCCCCTCCCCTACCTGGCTCCATCTGTCTATCATCCTCCCCCCCCCACCCCCACCAGTCCACCAGTCATCTCTAGCCCCCGTATCATAGCTCCCCCTCTTCTCCTTATACCAGCCATCTCCACTCTCCGCTCTTAGTCCTGATGCAGGGTTTTGACCCAAAATGTTGACAATTTCTTTCCCTCCACAGATGCTGCTCGACCCACTGAGTTGGCCCAGCAGATTGTTCGTTGCTCCAGGTTCCAGCACCTGCAGTCTCTTGTGCCTTAACAAAATATCATGTTGAAGTTTGGATATGGATACGAAGGAAGTTGACATTGCTAAGGGGATGCTATAGAGTCATAGAGAGACACAGCATGGAAACAGGCCCTTCAGCCCACCAAGTCCGTGCCAACCACTAAGCACCCTTTTACACTAATTTTACCCTAGCCTATTTCATATTCCGCACTCTGTCATTAACTCCCTCCAGATCCTACCACACACTTACACTCTACGGACAACTCAAAGTGACCAATTCACCTCCCAATCTGAACATCTTTGGGATGTGGGAGGAAACAGGATCACCCACGGTAGTGTAGCAGTTGGTGTAACGCTATTACAGCATCAGCGACCCAGGTTCAATTCCGGCCACTGTCTGTAAGGAGTTTGTATATTCTCCCTGTGTCTGTGTGGGTTTCCTCCGGGTGCTCCGGTTTCCTCCCACATTCCAAAGACGTACAGGTTAGGAAGTTGGGGCATGCTATGTTGGCGCCAGAAGCGTGGCGACACTTGCGGGCTGCCCCCAGAACACTCTACGCAAAAGTTACATTTCACTGTGTGTTTCAATGTACATGCGACTAATAAAGATATCTTCTCTTATCTTATCTTGTGTGGTCATAGGGAGAACGTGCCAACTCCACACAGACAACATCGGAGCTTAGGATTGAACTACTCTCTATACGCACATGATTGTGTGGTTAAGCACAGATCCAATGCCATCTTCAAACTCGCCGACGACACTACTGTTGTTGGACAAATCACAGGTGGTGATTAGTCAGCTTACCAGAGGGAGATAGGACACCTGGTTGAGTGGTACTGCAACAACAACCTCTCGCTCAACGACAGCAAAACTAAAGAGTTGAATGTTGACTTCGGGAAGGGGAAGGAGAGTGAACATACACCAGGCTACACTGGGGAATCGACAGTGGAGAGAGTCAGCGGCTTCAAATTCCTGGGCATTAACATATCGGATGACCTGTCCTGGACCCAGCACATAGATGTAATCATAAGGAAACCATGCCAGCATCTTTACTTTCTTCGGAGGTTCGGCTTGTCACTGAACACGCTAACAAACTTCTACAGATTTACTGTTGAAAGTATCCTGACTGGTTGCATCATGGTCTAGTACGGCAATTCGAATGCGCAGGAATGTAAGAAGCTGCTGAGAGTGGTGGACACTGCCCAATATATCACGGGCACGTTCCTCACATTTACAGGAGGTGCTGCCTCAAGAAGGCAAAATCCATAGTCAATTATCCCCACCATCTGGGCCATGCCATCTTTTTGCAGCTACCATTGTCGTGGTTACCAGCAATAGATAGATGACCAGGAGAAGCAGAAGATTACTCAAGAAGTTAAACTTTTCTTTGCAAAGTAAAGTTGTGACAGTCAAACAGTCAGTTACTAGTCACTCTCTGACTACTGCCCGAGGCCTTTTTTATACCTTTTTTCTTAGCTTATTTACATTGTTACAATCCATCATGTTCTCTCTTATCTTCACAGTTTCATCCTATACCATTTGCCTCCTTTCACAATTGTCTTCTAGCTCACAACCATTTGTCTTTCACCACAGTCACTTCCTGACTCAATCGCAGGGTGTCCCAATTATTTATGGGCATTGGGGGTATTGGTGCTAGGCTACAGAACTATCAGTTATAAAACAATACTAGACATTCGCTACAAGTCTAATGGTTATAAAACATTACAATGTGCTCCTATAACCTATGACCTCTGAGACTTGCTAGCATCTGGCTTATCAGTTAAAAAAACTATCAGCTTCAGAACTGCTGCAGTATCATTAGTCACACTAACCCTAATGACCCTTAGCTACACAATAGATCAATAGTGTCTTCCTAGGAATGTGCTAACCATGGTTTAATGAACTACACTAAATCAAAAGTGTCTCTCTAAGAATGGGCTAACTATTTCTTTAATGAGCCATATGTTTCCCGCTCTTGAGCTGAAGAAGAAGGAGGCCCAGTGGCCATCTTAAGGAGATCAGCAGCCATCTTACGCACAGAGCAAATTATGAATAAAAAGTACAGCCTCTACTTTCTATATATTCCATACCATCAGGCAGGAGGTACAGAAGCCTGAAGTCCCACACCACCAGGTTCAAGAACCGCTATTTCCCTTCAGCTATTGGGTTCTTGAATCAACTGGCAAAACCCTGATCACCATTACAATTTAGTGACATTATGACCACTCTGATCACTTTGCCCTAAAATGAACTTTGTTTTTCTTGTTCTAATTGTGTGTTTTCCTGTAAAAATTGTGTATCATTTATTTTATGTTTTCCTTTTCAATGCTGCTTATATAATGCTATGTGCCCGTAATGCTGCTGCACTAAGTTTTTCATTGCACCTGAGCATACATGTACCTGTGCATATAACAATAGACTCGACTTTGATTTTGACATTGGAGCCATAAAGCAGTGGTTCTACTAACTGCACCACTGTGCCATCCATGTCACAGAAGAAGTTTGCTGAGGAACTCAACAAGTGGGTAATGAGGAATGGGGACACGCTGGAATCCTTTTCATTTTCCTGACTGTCAAAGGTTTGGGAAGTCAAAGAAATTCAGCACCTCTCCCCATGATTAGGTCAGTTGTTAAATGGAGGCAGCAAAAGCCCAAAAAGAGAGAGGGGGGTCAGGAGCATTTATTTGAATGGAAGGATGTTGAAATATAAAGGCAGGATTTCTCCTCTACTCCAGCAGTCAACATTGAAAATTCTCAACTATAATTCTCCAACCATAGCTGATGCTGGCATCTCCTGAATGGAGAGATTATTCTAATTTTCCATCACTTCAACAACACACCACTTTATCTTTGGGGCTAAATAAAGTAATAAAGAACAAACAAATCATTCTGCCCATTGTCAGACACAAAGAGTTCCCATTTACCTTGGTTTATGCAGACACTATAGTAAGCAAGCAGTATTTGCTCTGTGATAAAGCAGCACAGCAGATAGTGTCAAAGTTCATTGCGTTTAAGCGAGGTGAGAAGGGGGCAGAGGGCTGAGTTAGAAAAAGTTCCTGTTTCAGAGTCACCAAAAGAAACACAAGAAGGCTGAGTGATTTACAGCAATATGCAAATCCAAGTGGCTTCCTGCAGCACTTCACAACCAAGGAAAGATTTTTTGAAATGGAGTTACTATTTCAACATAGGAAGTGCCATCATACTTACTTTTATATCAGACTAAGAGGATTAAAATTTGAGGACAAATTTCCAATTACAGGCTATAATCTCCAAGCAACAATGATTCTTAGGTAAGATAGAAAGAAACCATTTCTTCCTTCAGGGCAAGTTTCAAATAAGGCATCATCTTGAAGTTAAAAATTCCACAGAGGGGTGATGTCAGGAAGCACTTCTTCACACAGATGGTTCGTGGAAATCCGCAAGTCTCTCTCAAAAAAACTGTTGAAGCAGGTGGCCAACTGAAAATTTCAAGGTTGAGATTGATATCTTTTTGTTAGTTAAGAGTGTACTGGGTGGCAGAAAGGGCTGGAGGATATAAGGGGTCTACGGTGTAATGAAATGGTAGAATAGACACAAAAAGGTGAATGATCTGTCTCCCCTTGTTCCCTTGAGGTGTTTTTACTGTGTACAGCAGTTGACAGGACACCCTGCCAGTTTACATTACCATAGCCACCATGTACATGGGAACAGCTCAGAGCTCCATGCAACTGGGGAAACCTGAGGGAAAAGTTTAAGCTGTATGAAAATCAGGAACAAAGGAGCTTTGGTGATGTATTTGAGGGAGAGGAGGGGCATGATGGTGCAGTTGCAAGAGACAGCATAGTGGGGTGGAGAAATGGTAAATGGAGTTTAATCTGGGCAAGTGTCAGGAGATGCACTTCAGGAGGTCAAATGCAAGGGGAAACTATACATAAGTGGCAGGCACTTCGGAGCGTTGATATATGGAGCCATCTTGGGGTCCAAGTTCATCGCTCTCTGAAAGTGGCAATGCAAGTAGGTAGGGTGGTAAAGAAGGTGTAACAAAGCAGATTACAAAGGTGGAAAGTCACCTGGTGCACTCAGAATGAAGAAATAAATCATAGTTCTCTGGGGGAGTGAGGGTAGAGTAATGGACAGGGTCTGTAGGAGAGGGAGAATGCATCAACCAGAATAAGATTACCGCAATGTTAAAAAAAACATTGATTTTTCAGTTAATGCAGGCTAAATTTTCATCATCATTCAGCTGTTAAATATCAGCCAAGGAGAAGCAGGAGAGGTGGAACATATATTAGTGAAGAAGCTGGTTCATTATTGAAAATGAGCATCCCACCACTTACCTGTACTCTTCGTCAATGGACTACAAAAGCACCTGTAATACAACCACTCACAAGGACCCCTCGATGGCACAAGGATCACAACCATTCGTACACCCAAGGTAATGAACTATTAAATACCCAGGCACTGCTCAACAGTATTTTATGTTAGAAAATGCAATAAGTCTTGATGTCTCCTTCAAAGTTCACAAACAGAAGCTGAATTGCTTACCAGAGGAGACCGTGGCCACACAGTAAGTGTTCAGTAAAGTAAAAAGCAGCATGTTTCAAAGGCATTCAGAGCATTACCTCATCATGGGAGCAACTGCAGGAACAGTAATTTGATCTCTTGTGCATTTTAACAGAACTCTGGTGTGAAGCTACTTATTGGTCCAGGCGCATAGCAAACCTGATAACCAGATCCAATGGGAATGAGAAGACCTGTTCTGGTCACTAAGTACCAGTGAATGGAGTCTGAGGATCAGATTTTACAGCAGGGATCATACTGGCATTTATAGAACAGCAATCACATCAACTGCACTTCCCAGAGCACTTTATAGACAAATAGGTGTTTTTCAAAGTGTAATTATTTTGTAATGCAGAATGAAGCTAATTCCACAAATAACTGTTTAAGATCAACCAGATAATCTGCTTTAGTAGTATTGGTTGAGAAATAGTTATTAATCAGGGAAGAATTTCCCTGCTCTTCTTTGATGTAGTGTCTTGGCATCTTTCTATCAGATGGGAGAACAGACACAAGTTCAGTTTAAAATTTTGTCCAGGTATAAAAGTGCAGCACTCTGCCAACACTGCCTCTCTGTCAGTATATAAATCTCTCAATGAGTCTTGTACAGATACCTGGCCAGACTCATATTCAAGTTCTGATTTAAATTATTTTATTGTCATATACACTAAGGTGCAATGAAATTCCTTGCTTGTGTGAAGCTCACAGAGTAAACAGTGTACTTATTATATACAACAATAAATTCAGCAACAAGCTCAAAACAACGGAGTTATGAGAAAATTGTAGTGCAATCCAAAATAGTGCAGACACAACTGCTAAAGTGACAAGACTGGAAATAACAATACAGGTGGAATTAAAAGTCCGAGAACATGGCAGCACCACTGGGAAGGGGATGTGAAAGAGGTGATTGGTTCAGAATCTGACAGCAGTGGGGAAGAAGCTATTCTTGAATCTGGTTGTTTGGGCTCTTTATCATCTCCCAGCAGGTAGAAGAGAGGAAGGGGAATGGCCAGGGTGGCAGGCATCCTTGGCGATACTGTTAGCCTTCCTTGTGCCCCATGAGGATGGTTGGATGAATGGAAAGAAGTGATGTGTCTGTGATGGACTGGGCAGTGTTTACCACCTTCTGCAAGTCCTCTCAGTCCAGAGCAGAACAATTGCCATACTAGGCTGAGACGCAACCCATCAGAATAGTTTCGATTTTGCATCTGTAGCAGTTCGAGAGAATCCTTGTCTACAAGCTGAATTTTCTCAAGAATGCCAAGGAGCAGACCACAGGCCTGGAACCAGTGATCAGGCACTGGGCTTGGAAGCAGGGACCAGGCCATGGGCTGGAATCCAGGGATCAGATTCTGTGCCTGGAACCAGGAACAAACACGAGGCCTGGAGGTACGGACCAGACACCAGGCCTGGAACCAGGGACAGGCATCTGGCTTCAATACAGGGTAAAGAGGCTGGGGCTGGAACCAGGAACCAGATACTGGACCTGGAATCAGGGAATGGATATCGGGTCTCAAAACAGGGAAATGAGACCAGGACTAGAACCAAGCACAAGGCCTGGAACCAGGTGTCCGACACCAGGACTGCAATCAAGGAAGGGAGACCAGGCCTGGAACAGACACAGGTGGAACGAGGGTCCAGATATATGGCCTGTAACCAGCGACCAGACACTGGGAGTGGAACCAGGGACCAGACCCCAAGCCTGGAACCAGTGACCAGGGAAATGAGACCAGGCCTGGAACGAGGGAAAAGACACAAGGCCTGGAAGCAGGGATCAAACACCAGACCTTGAACTAGGGCTGAGTCAGTAGGCTGGGAATCAGTAAGGAGATATTGGACGTGGAACCAAGGACCAGACTGGTTCCAGACTGGGTGTCCCATCCCCAGTTTCAGACTTGGCAATGGATTCATTTTACAGACCTGATTTTTGCACCTCTGGTTCCAGGCCCCATGTCAGGCACCTGTTCCCAGGACCAACATCTATTCTCTGGTCCTAATCCTGGTGTCTGTTGGCTGATCCCTCCTGGGCCTCACCTCGTGTTACTGGTCTCAGGTCTGGCATCTAGTCCACTGTCCCACGACACCATGTTGTGCCTGTTCCCAGGAGAAACATCTCACCCCTTGTCCCAGGTCCGCCATCCTGTGCCTGGCGCTTGTTCCCTTCTCCTCAAGTCCAGGCCCAGTAGTTTGTCCCCAGTTACAGCTGAGGTCTGCTCCCTGCTTCCATGATTGGTGTGTGGTGCCTCATCCCTGTCCAGCTCCTGTCTCCAAGAATGTCATCTGCTCACTGCTCCACAACCTCTGGTCCCTCTCTCTCTCTTGTGTGAGAACATTGGATCCAGAAGCTCCATCTGGTCCCTGGGTCAAAGCTCAGCACATCGTTCTGGTTCCAGAAAAGGCACCTACTCTCTAATTTCATGCCCTGCATCTGTTCTGTGGTCCCATCTGATCCCTGGTCCCAGCTGATCCCTGCTCCCAGCTGATCCCTGGCCCCATGCCCTGCTTCTGTCACCTGGTTCCAGGTCTGCTGTCTGTTCCCCGGTTCTCGGCCTGCCCTTAGGACCCTGTTGATGTTGTGCCTGGTTCCAGACCCAATGCCGTCCTTAATTCCAAAAGCCATCTCTGATCCTCCTTTCCATGTCCTGCCTTTTTGGTTTTGGTCCCAGACCTCAATGTCCGGTTCCTGGGTCCAAGTCCTGGTTCAGATTCCTGGTTGTAGGTGCCAGACTGGTCTCCAGATCCACCCGTGTCTTAACCCTGGTTCCAAGCCTGATTCCAGTTACCTGTTCCCAGGCCCAGTGCCTGATGCCCTGATTCCAGATCTTTACTCCAGTGCCTGGTTCCAGGCTGGGCGATGTGTCCCTATTCCCAGGGCCCAGTGCATGATCCTTGATCCTGGATTCTGCCTCAGGTCATTGGTCCAAGGCCAGGAATCTGACTAGCTGTTGCACCCAACATGTCCAGGGCCTGTGTTGTCCTTGGTTCCAGAATTCATATCCATTCCCTGCTTCCAGTTCCCACATCCGGTCCCTGGTTCCAGGCCCAGTGTTTGACCCCTGGTTCCAGGTCTGATGTTCCTGCTGAATCCGTTAACCCAGCAGGCAATTTCCCATTCAGACTGTGCTGTGGGATTGCATGCACTTGGCAACCGATAATACAGCTGTACACCAGCCATATCTGGTGCCCATTCATTCAGTGGGGTTACTGACCTGGGTGCAAGGGGAAGACAAAGTGTTGTCTCCCAGATACTTTATTTAACATTCATCCTTCAGCTAAATTACATGAATTAAATTTGTTTCAAAATGTATTGATTCATTTTAATTTTGAAATCTGCTTCCTTAACTAAGTATATTTCAACTGTTTATAAATGTCTTTGACATTAATTAAAGTCTCTCACTCCAGATCCGGAATCTGATCCTTGGTTCCAGACCCAGTGTCTGATCCCTGGTTTTAGGCCCAGTGTTTGACCCCCGGAACCAGGCACGGTGTCTGGTCCCTGGTTCCAGACCCAGTGTCCCATCCCTGGTTACGGACTTGGCAACAGATTCCTTTTTACAGACCTGCCTTTTGCTCCTTTGGTTCCAGGCCCCACGTCAGGTACCTGTTGCCAGGACCAGCATCTGTTCCCTGGTCCTAACCCTGGTGTCTGCTGGCTGATCCCTGGTCCCAGGTCTCACCTCGTGTCACTGGTCCCAGGACCGGCACTTAGTCCCCCATCCCACGATACCAGGGTGTCACTGTTCCCAGACCGAACTTCTCATCCCTTGTCCCAGGCCTTCCTTCTCTACAAGTCCAGGCCCAGTAGTTTGTCCCCAATTACAGTTAGGATCTGCTCCCTGCTTCCACAGGAACTAGGGACCAGTCACCAGACTTAAAACCAGGGATGAGACACGGGGCCTGGAACCAGGGACCAGACAACGGGCCTGGCACCAGGGATCAGACACAGGGCCTGGAGCCAGGGACCAGACACTGCGCCTGGAGCCAGGGACCAGACACTGCGCCTGGAGCCAGGGACCAGACACTGGGCCTGGAACTAGGGATCAGACTCTGGGTCTGGAACCAGGGACCATTCATCAGGCCTTGAACTAGGGATCAGAAACTGGGCCTGGAACCAGGGATCAGACAGCGGGTCTGGAACCAGGGATCAGAATCCTGGTCTGAAACCAGGGACCAGACACCGGGCCTGGAACCAAGGACTACACATGGGGCCTGGAACCAGGGATCAGACTCTGGGCCTGGAACCTGAGACCACACAAGACCTGGTGGTCAAACAATGGATCCAGAACCAGGGATCGAACTCTGGACCTGGAATGAGAGACCTCAATTAATATCAGAGACATTTATGAATAGTTGAAATACATTTAGTTAAGGAAACAGATGTAACTTTTAAAAATTAACATGAATCAATTTATTTTGAACCAAATTTAATTTACGTAATTTAGCTGAAGGGTGAATATTAAATAAAGTATGAGGGAGACAACACTTTATCTTCCCCTTGCACCCAGATCAGTAACCCCACTGAGTGGATGGGCCTCACCAGATACACCAGATGGGGCTGGTGTACAGCCAATTGTATGCAGCCCCACAGCATGGTCTGAACAGGAAATTCTCACTGGGTTCACAGGTTGAACACAGAGAAAGATGTGCCAACACCAGCCTTCGATGTGTGGTGCCTCCTGCTGAGGCTGGAACATGCTGGCATGCATACACTCTGTGGCTGAACAGTGGTTCCTTGTGCAACCCCCAGTGACCCTCAGTGTGATCCCCCTTCTGAAGGAATAATGAGTTGTGCAGCTAATTTCAGCACTTCCCCAGACTCAAACCTGCCAGCATAAACACACTGCCATACCAGCTTCCCATAATTATCGAGGCCAACATGTCAGAAATGCAGCACAGAAACAGGCCCTATGGCCCGCCAAATCCTCGCCAGACATCAAACATGCAATTACATGAACAATAATCCCATTTTATTCTCCCCACATTCCTGTCAACACCCCGGATTCTGCCGCTCCCCTACATACAAGGGACAATTTACAGTGGCCAATTAACGAACCAAACCATCCATCCTTGGGATGCAGGTGGAAACCAGATTACCTGAAGGAAACCCATGCAGTCACAGCGAGAACATGCAAACTCCTCACACAGACAACGCTGGAGGTCAGAATTGAACCCAGGTCCCTGGAGCTATGAGGCAGCGGCTCTACCACTGTGCCGCCCGCTCTGCTTGCCAATATTACACATCAGACACAGGGAGTTCAGACACACCCGTGAGCGGCCCTGGAGAACAGCTTTGGCATAAATGACAGGCATTAAAGCTGCAATTGCTGTCAATCTAAAACAGAGTGAACCCCATAGTTGCTGCCTGACCTGCTGAGTATTTCCAGCATCTTCAGCTTTCATTCTTGGGATTGAGAGTGTTGGGCTTCATTCTTAGCATTGAGCTCCAAGTCTGTACTCACAGACAGGGAGAACTAATGTCAGCTCCTGAAGCTGGAGCCAACTGTCCAATCTTAAGCTTCTGCTTGTGTGCAATGGGCCTCACCTTACAGATTCCATCTCAAAGAATCAGAGAGCCACACTGCACTGACCATCCTCATACAGGGAGTAGAAGTAAAATTACATAAAAGGAACATTAGTTTCATGTTAAAGTTTAATCATAGCTTTCAATTGACTGGAGGCAAAAAAAAGGAGCCAATCACACAAGGGAAAACCTCCGCAGAGGAATAGGGGCAGCTAAAGTTTGACGAAAGCTGCAAAGCCAAGAACATTGGTTACAAAAAATGAGTTGGATTGTAAAAAGTCCATTATTTGCCAGGTTCTGCCCCAGGATGTGCCTGATAATGAAGAAGATTATTAGAACAGATTACTAATATAAAAGAATATGAAATTATGAGTGGCACAAACAGGGTAGATAGAGTCTTTTTCCCATGGTGAACATGTCAAATACTAGAGTACATAGCTTTAATGTGAGAGTAGGATATTTTAAAGGAGTTTTATGAGGCAAGTTTTTTTTACACAGAGAGTGATAGGTGGTGGAAGCAGATACAACAGCAACATTTAAGAGGCATTTGGACAGGTACATGAACAGGCAAGAAATGGAGGGATATAGATCAAGCAAGCAAATGGCATTAGTTTGGATTGAATCATGGGGGCGGCACAGATATTATGGGCTAAAGGGCCTTTTCCTGTGCTGTAGCATTCCATGTTCTAGACTGTTTCTGCGGCACAATGATTTCTCCGGATTACTGTAGTATAGGTGTTCTGACCACAAGAGGGCACCATGTGCTTACTACACAGGCAACTGCATCATCTGTAATGAATCTTGCAAAACAGGGAATACATTTTCCAAGCATAAGAAGCATTTCATCCTGTCATTCTGAATTTTACGTCAAGTATCGATATTGTTTAATTCCGCTGCAGTATCTCCCCAACGATCAATGACTCTTTTGCGAGCCATCATTTATGCCAAGACGTTATTCAATAAAATGACTGCAAAGTTAAATATCAAATCTCAGTCATATGAGGACCACATGAGGATCGTGTGCAGGGCACAGTGAACAGAACTGGAGATCTCGCCAGCTCCAGTCTAACAGCGTGCTGACCAGAGCAAGATATCCGGGGACCTCTTTACCTTCCTGCACAGCCACAGGAGTCATCCTCACCGGAAAATGGGAAAATAGTCAGAGCATATACACCCTACCTCCCTATTGTGTTATGTCTCTCTATCCGTCTTTACACTTGGTATCATCTCATAGAACATAGAGCATAAAACTGTACAGCAGAGGAACAGGCCCTTTGGCCCGCAATGTTGTGCCAATCTAATTAAACTAGTAATTCAATGACTTACTAAATTAATCCCTTCTGCCAACACAATGTCCAAATCTCTCTATTCCTTGCTCATTTTTATGCTTACCTAAGAGCCTCTTGAATGCCTCCATTGTAATTGCCTCCACCACTACTGCTGGCAGCACATTTCAGGCATTACCACTCTCTATGTGAAGAGCTTGCCCCACACATCTCCTTTAAACTTGTTCCCCTCACTTTAAATGCATGACCTATAGTGTGAGACATTTCGACCTGGCAACTGCCTACTCTATCTATGCCCCTCATAGTCTTATAAACCTCTATCAGATCTCCCCTCAGCTTCCGCCACTCCAGACAGAATAACCCAAGTTTGTCCAACCTCTCCTTATAGCACATGCCCTCTAATCCAGGCAGCATCCTGGTGAACCGCCACCAGTCTCCCTCTGCCGGTGTCTCTGTGTTCATTCATATTTTATTTCCTTTCTGTTTCTCTTGGTCACTGACATCTTGATAACAATATGGACACTTTACGGAAAAGAATTGTGATGAAAAATTTTTCTCAGATTATTAACAACTTCTGGTCCTGACAATAAAGCGGACAGAGAAGCAGAAAGTGCTGGAAATAGTTATGTGATATCGGCTCAACTTTTTATCAGGCGGTGATGCAACCAGTCAGAATGCTCTCCAGCTTGCCATCGTTTGCCATCAGAGGGAACCGTGGGTACATGGTGTACACGGGACAACCCAGGGTGTGTCGCAACTGCAACAGACCCGGACACGTGGCGGCCCAGTGCAGCGCAGTCATCTGCAAGAACTGCAAGCAGGAAGGTCACCACACAAAGGACTGTCAGGAGCGCAGATGTTGCAACCTATGCGGGGAAGCAGGCCACCTCTACAAGGTCTGCCCAAAACGGGCCTGCACCTACGCACAGGCAATAAGAGGGGGGTGCCAGCACCAACGACACCCCCGAGGAACACTGACACCCCCCCCCACCAGCATGGGGGCCTCAGAAGAGACCGAGACCAGGCAGGGTAAGGACAGCCCAACCTCCTCGAGCCCCCAACCCCCAGCAACAGACTCCCAGCCCCCTCCCCAAGAGGAGGAGTCAGTGGTAGAGGGAGTGGGGGAGGGACAAGGAAGAGATGGCAGGTGGTAAAGAGGAAGAAGGCACAGGAGACACCACCCAAGAGACAACGGGCCATGGAAAACAAGGGGAGTGGAAAGAAAAGAGTAATGCAGCAGATGGACACCAGCAACCTCTCCTCGTCAGATGAAAGCAGCAGCGGAAGCCACCGATGGAGGCAGAGGAAGCGGCAGAATGGAGGAGGGGAATCCGAGGAGAAACAACAGACAGGGAGAAGTGAGGGAAAAACCCTGCCTGCCGACCCCCAGCTCCGGGAGACCGGGAGCAGCGCAGAGGCTGTCACCGCCCCCACCCCCAGCTCCGGGAGACTGGGAACAACACCGCATCCAATGCACCCCAGCACCGGGAGATGAAAGAAATTGGAACACCAGAGAAAAGGACAGGGGAACAGGTGGATCCCCCCCCACCCCCCAGAGGCAACTCCAGCCTCGCCACAGGGGACCCCACACCCAGGAGGAGGCCACTCCAGAGCCCGGAATTGGTGAAGCAGTTCATCAAAGCTGTGGGCATGAGGGCCCAGGACAAATGAAAAGGAACTGTGTGATTGGTACTGAACTCCAAAAGAGCAGTGAAGATAAAACTGGCATCTCTAAATGTGCGCAGTGTGAAAGCAGACTGCGCGATGTGTTAACACCTTGCAGTTCCTCGCCAAGGACAAGGCGGATGTGACTTTCTTGCAAGTATCGGAGGTGGCTGTCAGTGTGGTCGGGTGGGGGGGGGGGGGGGGCAATGATTGTCGCACTTCCGGCCTGGGAATTCTGATGCGGGGGGGGGGGGGGGCAACGTCTCAGTCACCGAGGTCAGAGAAGTGGTGGGAGGGGGGTGGCGGCTCCTCATGGCAGATGTGATGTACCGGAACAGTCCATTAATGTGTACGCCTCACCTGTGTGGAGCGAGCGGCTGGCTGTCCTCCAGCAGCTCCCACCGCTGCTGGCGACGTCCCGGCCGGTTGTTCTGGCCGGTGACTTCAACTGCATCATCAATGCGGCTGGATGATCCGGCAGTGCTGACAGCAGACTGGATGGCTCCTCCAGATTCCTGATGGAAACGGTAAAGGATGCCAAGTTGCGTTCAGCACCCCGCAGGAGGAACACAGCCGCAACACACGTGGTTGAGATCGGACAGCTCAGCCTGGTCCCGGATCGACTTCCTCTTCGTGTCGGAGCCAATCACGGTCAGATCCACCGACGTCACGCCGGTGTTCTTCTCTGACCACCGTCTCCTTCGGGCCTCCCATCACCTACAGAAGGACCAGAAGGCAGGCAGAGGGACGTGGGAGTTGTACGTCAAGCTGCTGACTCCAGAGAGCATTGAGGAACTAAAGAGGGATTACGCAGGTTGGTGAAACCCCTCTTTGACTCCCCTGTGCACTGGTTTGAAGCGACAAAGGAGAACATCAAGAGGTTCTTCATCTGCAGAGGGGTCCAGAAAGCAAGACAGAGTCAGAGGGAACTGTGCCAGCTCCAGACAGACTTTCAGCAACCCCTCCTTCTGCATTCGAGGGGGGTGGATGTGATAGAGGGACTCCGAGAGGCAAAGAGCTGGCAAGCCCAGCTCCACGCCTCCAAATCCTCCAAGATTATCTTCCAATCCAGGGTTCGCTCCATGGAGCAGGATGAGATGTGCTCACGCTTCTTCTTCCAAAAGGTGTACGGAGCTCTGTGATTCACAGCCTTAAGGAAGAGGACGGCTCAGTAACATCCTCGCAGATGGACATATTAAGGATCTGCAGATCCTTCTATGTCTGTCTGTCTGACAAAAAGGCCACAGACAGCATGGCCTCCCAGAACTTCCTGTCCTCTATCACAGAGGTCTTAGATGGCAGCAAGCAGGAGAGTCTGGACCAACCACTGACCCTGGAGGAGCTGACTGGCTCCATCCGCTCCCTTGATTCGAATAAAACTCCCGGAAGCAACAGCTTACTGGTGGAGTTGTACTTGGCTGTGTGGGACTGGATGGGCCTGGACCTGCTGGAAGTGTACAATGTATGCTCTCCTGGTCCAAGCTGACCAAGTAGGTGTCCACCCCTCTGTCCTGCACGTAGGTGATGGTGTCCTTGAGCAGCACGAGGCTGTCAAAGATCTTCCTGCCAGGTACAGCACAGGTTTGGTCCAGGTACATCTGTAGTGCAGTCCAAATCAATGGGTGGGAAACAGACAGCTTCCCCATCAAGTCTGGAGTCAGGCAGGTCTGCCCTCTCTCCTCTGTCTTGTTCGTGTGCTGCATAGAACCCTTTGCCGAATCCATCAGGAAGGACGAGAGAGCATCAGAGGGGTGACGTTGCCGGGCAGTGGGGGCACCCAGGTGAAAACCTCCCTGTACATGGACGACGTCGCCGTCTTCTGCTTGGACCTGAGGTCAGTCGGCAGATTGATCAGCACCTGCGACCAGTTCGAGTTGGCATCAGGGGCCGGTGTTAACTGCAGGAATAGCAAGGCCATGCTCTTCGGCAAGTGGCCCGACCGATCCAATGTCCCTTCACCTTCAGGCCTGACTATCTGAAGGTGCTGGGGATCTGGTTCGGAGGGGCCAGGGCGTGCAACAAAAATTGGCGGGAGCAGATTGGGAAGGTGAAGCAGAAACTGGGACAGTGGGAACGGCGCTCCCTATTGATAATTAGGAAGAACTTGGTCATCAGGTGTCAGGTGCGCTCTCAGGGCTGCTATACTTGGCGCAGGGGTGGCCTGTTCCTCGCCCCTCTGGGTTGGGAATCACCTGTGCCATCTTCTGGTTCCTCTTGGGCTCCAAGATGGAGCGGGTCCGACGGGTCACTGTGCACAAGTCCCTGGACAATGAGGGCAAAAGTGTCCCCAGTGTCGCCCTCATCCTGATGACCACCTTCGTCTGTGGCTGCATCAGGCTGTGCATCGAAACAAGGTACGTGGGCACCAAGTGTCACTACGTGCTGAGGTTCTACCTGTCCCTGGTGTTGCAAAGGATGGGCCTGGCCCTGTTGCCACGCAATGCCCCAGTCAGCTGGATGCTGCTGCCACTCCCTGTCCTTCATGGAAAAGTTCTTCCAGACCAACACCTTAGACCACAAGTGTCCATCAGGCAGTGGCCAGCATGGAACATCCTGCAGACACTGCAGGAGAAGGACTCGATGGATACTGTGGGGTGATTCCCTGAGCAGACTGTCCAGACTATCTGGCAGAACGCCTCATCGCCAGAACTCACCAACAAGCACCAAGACCTCGCTTGGATGGCGGTGAGAGGGGCCCTCCCAGTCAGATCCTTCCTGTATGGTCGAAGCATCACTCCCAGCGCGTGCTGCCCCCGGAAGGACTGCGACACTGTCTCCCACCTCTTTGCAGTCTGCGGGTTTGCGAGGAGGGTGTGGCGAAAGATGGCAAGAGTCCTTGTTACGTTTCATCCCCAGCAGCTGTGTAACAGAGACTGTATCCCGGGGGACACACACACACACACAGACGGACATCAACTTCTGCTGGAAGGTCATCAACTCGGTGAAAGACGCTGCCCCTGAAACTTGTCCACAGGAAGGCTGGGGGGGAGATGCACCGAAGCTGGGCGCAGTCAAGGCAAGGGCTCCGTGGGGGAAGGACAACAATCCAAGGTTCGTCTGCGAGAAAAACCTCTATGTATTGTTGATATGGGTTTGGGATAGCACCCCACGGAGCCTCGGAAATAGCAACGCTGTCGAGTGGAACAACATGTGAGCAACTTCTGCTTTTATATGAGTGACCAGGGGAGAGCGCGAACGCAGTCCCCCACTACCATAAATTTTGCAGTCGAGTATCCCGCATTTGGGGATATCGCAGGCGTCAGCACACCCGAAGTGCAATGGGATAGCCTCATCCTGGAACCTCGGCCGTCCTGATCACCGACGATTCCCTGCCAGGTAAGTATGCTTTATGCGGCTCCCGCTCACCCAGCCAGCCACATGCATCACCCCTTAACAACAACACGAGCTACAATTTCAAACCTTACATTGTTACTATTTACCCACCGGCAGCTTGGAGAAACATATATCTCCATGTTTTGCCTTTCCTTCCGTTCAAAACTAGTGTTACTTTCCATCATTTCATGCTGTCTTCTCGCCCTCCTTATCTGCATATCTTCCTAAAATGGAAGCAGCCTCGCTGGCTTTCGACCTACAATGCCGCGGCTCCCCGCTGGGTGTCACACCGCCCCAGGGTTTCATTCACAGATCGCGGGCGTGGGGCTGGGACCCGGTCCGGGGCTCCCGTCCGCTCTCTGAGCCTCTGCAGTGCCCGCTTCGTCCTGTTCGGCCGGGACCCACAGACGGCTCAGCCAGCGCTCCTTTGAGCTCAGCTCACACAGAGCCAGGGCCTGTCTCACCTCTCTAGCGGAGCTGAAAGACCCCATGGCGTTATTTGAGAGAAGAGCAGGAAGTTTGACCATGTGGAGAGACTGCAGTTGCTGGTCTGGAACAACACAGAAGAGGCTGGAGGAACTCAGCAGGTCAGGCAGCATCTGTGGAGGGTAATGCCAGTCTTCAAGGGTGCTTCACTTAAAGGGCATCACAATCAGCACCCTCGTCATATTCAACTTCTCACTTCTGCGGTCTGAGGTTCCCACCTGCTACAAAAAGGCATCTGCTGTACTGGTGCCCAAGAACGTGGTGACCTGCCTCAATGATTACCATCCGGTAGTGCCTACATCAGCCGTGATGAAGAGCTTCGCAAGGTTGGTGAGTCAACTCCTGCCTCAGAGATGATCTGGATCCGCTCCGGTTTGCCTGCCGCCACAGCAGGTCAACAGCAGATAGGACTTCTCTGGCTCCTCACTCTGCTCTGGATGACTTGGACAACAGGAACACACATGTCAGGCTGCTGTTCAACTACAGCTCTGGCATTCAACACAATCGTCCCATCCAAGCTCATCATCGGGCTCCAAGACCTGGGCCTCTGTACCTCCCTCTGCAACTGGATCCTCGACTTCTTCATTGGCAGACCTCAATCAGTGAGGATCGGTGACAACATCTCCTCCTCGCTGACCATCAGCACAGGGGCACCTCAGGGCTGTGTGCTTAGCCTCCTGCTCTACTCTCTATACACACATGACTGTGTGGCTAAGCACAGCTCCAATGCCATCTTCAAATTTGCCCACAACACCACTGTTGTTGGACAAATCACAGGCAGCGATGAGCCAGCTTACCGAAGCGAGAAGGACACCTGGGTGAGTGGTGCTACAACAACAACCTCTTGCTCAACATCAGCAAAACTAAAGAGCTGATTGTTGGCTTCAGGAAGGGGAAGGAGGGCGAACATGCGCCGGTCTACATTGGGAGATTGACAGTGGAGATAGTCAGCAGCTTTAAATTCCTGGGTGTTAACATTACAGATGACCTGTCCTAGCCCAACTCATAGATACACATAGATTATGGGAGTGACAAGATCCTGGTAATTTAAGTGTGTAGTACCTGTGGACTGCTGATGAGAACACTCGCTAATATGGGAGTGTGCAAGGTGAATGCACTATACAGTATACAGGAGTTCTGAATGAATGAATGAATGAACCAGAGAATGGAACATAATGTCACATATCAGAGCAGGGATATGTGCTAATCGGTAACTTACAGCATTCGTAGAACATAGAACAGTACAGCACAGGAACAGGCCCTTCAGCCCACCATGTCTATGCCAACCAGGATGCCAATCTGAACTAGTCCTATCTGCTTGCACATGGTCTGTATCCCTCTGTTCCCTGCTGTTCGTATGTCTGTCTAAATGCCTATTAAACATTGATGCTGCATTTCTTTTAACACCTCCCCTGGCATCGTGTTTCATTCTCTGTGTAAAAAGTTAAATCGTAATCAGGTTTATTATCACTGATGTAAGTTGTGAAATTTGTTTTGCAGCAGCAGTACAGTGCAGGACACTGTAAGTTACAAAAATAAATAACTAGTGCAAAAGAGGAATAATGAGGTGGTGTTCTTGGGTTCATGGACCGTTCAGAAATCAAATGGCAGAGGGGAAGAAGCTGTTCCTGAATCATTGAGTGTGGGTCTTCAGGCTCCTGTACCTCCTCCCCGATGGTAGTAACGTGAAGAGGGCATGCCCCGGATAGTGAGGGTCCTTGATGATGAATGCCACATTTTTGAGGCACTGCCTCTTGAAGTTGTCCTCGATGGTGGCGAGGGTTGTGCCCGTGATGGAGCTGGCTGAGTCGACAACCCTCTGCAGCCTCTTACTGAGCTATGCATTGGAGCCTCCATACCAGGCAGTGATGCAACCAGTCAGAATGCTCTCCACTGTACATCTATAGAAATTTGCGAGGGTCTTTGGTGACATAGCAAATTTCCTCAAACTCCTAATGAAGTAGAGCTGCTGGCATGCCTTCTTCATGATTGCATCAATGTGTTGGGCCCAGGATAGATCCTATGAGATGTTGACGCCCAGGAACTTGAAGCTGCTCACCCTTTCTGCCGCTGACCCCTCAGTGAGGACTGGTGTGTGTTCTCCCGACTTCCCCTTCCTGAAGTGCACAATCAATTCCTTGGTCTTGCTGACATTGACTGTGAGGTTGTTGTTGCAACACCAGTCAACCAGCCCATCTATCTCACTCCTCTACACTTCCAGTTTGCCATCTAAGATTCTGCTAACAGTAGTGTCATTGGCAAATTTATAGATGGCATTTGAGCTGTGCTTAGCCACACAGTCATGGGTGGAGAGAGTGTAGAGCAGTGGACTGAGCACACACCCTTAAAGTGCACCTGTGTTGATTGTCAGCGAGGAGGAGATGTTACTACCGATCCGCACTGACTGTGGTCTCCTGATAAGGAAGTCAAGGATCCAGTTGCAGAGGCAGGTACAGAGGCCCAGGCTTTCAAGCTTGTTGATTAGTACTGAGGGGATGATGGTGTTGAATGCCGAGCTGTAATCCATAAACAGCAGCCTGACATATGTTTTGCTGTTGTCTAGCTGCTCCAATGCCGAGTTAATGTTTAAGACTCAACAGGTTTTATGAGAACTATTTATTTATTTATAATTTATTTATAA
Organism: Pristis pectinata; assembly: GCF_009764475.1. Classification (NCBI taxonomy): domain Eukaryota; kingdom Metazoa; phylum Chordata; class Chondrichthyes; order Rhinopristiformes; family Pristidae; genus Pristis; species Pristis pectinata. The sequence goes on along the minus strand of NC_067438.1, from coordinate 13,943,812 downwards.
AAGATATTGTGCTGCTTTTCAGTAAAGATCCCAAAATTTCAGTTGCACTGTCCTAAAATGCAATATAATGCCTTCTGTTTCACAAGTAACACTGATCAATGGACCACCATCACTACTCAGTGAGGAATAAAGTTTAACTTATTTGTAAGTATGCAACTGTCCAAAGTTCCCAATAAAGTCAGGAGTGATGTAATGATACAGCAGGGAAACACGTCCTTCAGTCCAACAAGACCAAACAGCCCATCAACCATCCATTTATACCAATATGACACTGATCACATTTTATTCTCCCCACACTCCCATCAACTCTCCTCAGATTCTACCACACCCGAGGCACAACTTACAGCAACCAAGTAACCTACCAACCCACATGTCATTGGGATATGGGAGGAGACCAGAGCACCCAGGGTAAACACACACACTGTCATAGGGAGAACATGCAAACTCCACACAGACAGCACCAGAGGTCAGGATTAAACCTGGTTCACTGGAGCTGTGAGGCAGCAGCACTATTAGCTGCAACACTGTACCTATGATAGCAGAAAAATAATTTCTTATACCGAAAAAAGGAATCCAAAAGCAAAACAATGAAATGAAAGTCTTGATTACAAATTGCAAACAAACTAAATCTGTGTTTACGGATAAAATGCTACACTGAGGAATAATATCAACTGAGCCAGAACAGAAATAGTATGGATTGAATGATTGTCTTGCATGGGACCTCACGCATAATACCTTTGGCCATTTCACCATCCTGTCTTTGTCATTCGAAAATGATATCTATTCGCATCACGTCTGAAACTTGGAGCTGATATTCTGTGCTGATGGGATAAATCCCATGAAGGTACAGTTCCATCAACATGTCCACCATCTGATTATGCACACTGTGTTCTGCATACACAGCAGCCTATGCCCAACAGCACTCCACCCAAGCGGTACATAGACAAAACTGTGCCCAATTTTATGACACTGGTACTCTTCTCCCATGTTCTACAGTAGCTGACCCAGTGTTTTACAGTGTTAAACAGTTGACAGTGGCTGTCACTTGCCACCAATACTGTATGCCTGCATTCTACATTCAGACCTTAGCACACCAGTACTATACCCAAGTGTTATGCAGTGACAGACTTGTGCTATCCACTACTCTATCCCATCCTTTTATGTTGACGGGTTTGTCCCTACCAGTACTGTACCCATGTTACATAGTCACTGTCCTTTGCCCACCTGTACTATGCCTCAATACTATACCCATGCCCACCATATTATCTACCAGTGTGTTACGCACTGAGAACTGGGCTCACCTACCACTGTCATATTTAGAGACCTTTACCCAATGTTATGCTGTGACAGATGTGTCCCAACCAGAAGTGTAACCCTGTGTTGTAGAGTAACTAATCTGTGCTCACCAGCGCTCTGCAGTGATATCCCACACCTATCAGTGCGATAGCCCAGTGCTACACGGTGACTGAACTGTGCCCACCAGTAAATTACACCAATGCCTAAAGCTGGATATGAACCCAGGTGTGGTCTCAGGTCTGATGCGGTACGTCAGATTCTGTTGCCTGGGTAACTCATCAACAGATTCCTGGTCCTAGGAATGGCTCCCTCTGTCGGCAGCTGCACCACCCATTGTGCTGATCATGATCTGTGCATATTTCTGATGGTGTAAAAATTTGAGATACAGCTTTGCAGAATCCTTCTCTTCAACCCAGCGTGAGTCTCAACTTCTAGTTGCCTGACATTATTTCTTCATCTGACTCCTAATGTGACCTCACTGTCTTTGGTCTCCCTCAATCAAGCTCAATGGAAGTGCCAGGGAACTCTTCGTATTTTGGCAGACCTTTGAGGAATGTACTAGTTTCAGCTAATGAGCTATTTCTGCATTTTGTTCTACATTTGTGCCACAGAGGAGTTTTATCTCTCATCCTGGATATGATTTATTCCTTCCTGGATCTCCTCTACATTTACCACTTCATTCATCAGGCAGAGTGGCCACATATCCTTCTCCCATTCTCCATCTCATCACCTTTGCTTTCCATCCTTCCCTTTTCTCTGTAACCTTAAATGTCTTTTATTTTTCATTTTCCCAGAACTGACCAAATGTCATTAAACTGAAAGGCTAACTTATTCTCTCTCTACATATGACAGCTGAACTGACGGTTAGTTTCGAACTTGGCATATTTTCTTAACACACGGCATGTTTCGAACATTTGGCCAAAGATGAATTCTGTGTCCATATTTTTATATGTCTAACGCAGAGTTGTGTTTCATTAAAAAAGTTACATTTTCTTGGCAAAAGGTGTTGAGGCAGAATATTGTAGGAAAGGGAGGGAGGAAAAAGATCAAGTCAACGCTAAGTATATTTGGGGGTGCAGAAATATGTTTCTGTGGTCAAGTATAAATTTTGATTCCAGGTGTGATTCCAGGATGAGAGGTTGTCTCCGTGCTGCCCCGGTTAAAGATGTCACTAAAAATGAAATGAAAACACGAAAAAAATGCAGGTGCTGGAAATCTAAACTGAAAACAGAAAATGCAAAATCACTCAGCAGGTCAGGCAGCATCTGTGGAAAGTGAGTTAATATATGAGGTCGAAGATCCTTCACCAAAATTCATCGGGATTATCTTCTTTGCAACAGAGGAGGCTGAGAGAGACGGAACTGAGGTAAACTGTGGGGTAGCTAGGCAGAGCCTCCAACCTTGGGGGTCAACTGGCTGCCTATTCGATTGACTTCAGGATATTGGCCCAGATATTTGTCGTTGTAATTAAAGAAAAAATTATCCTGCTCACAGTTAGCTCTGTATGACTCTCCACTGACGCTGCCGTACTTGCTGAATATTTTGACAATTTTCTGTTTTTATTGAGGATATCCTTTTCCCAAGATGTTAACCCATTGACACCTGCCTCCTTTGACATGGCTCATTTCTCATAGCCAAGTCCAGCAAATATCACTGAACAGCTACAAACGAAGTTTGAGAGGGGAACAGCCAGTAATTGTGGTCTATATCGGAACCAATGAAATAGGTAGACAAAGGACAACAACAGATCTTAAAGAGTTGAGCAAGAGGAAGCTTCTGTGCAAAATTCAGATGATGGCAGGAAACAAGACCTGCTAATGTAGGTATACAGACATGTTAATATAAGGTATCAATAAGGCTGGTGAACTTGGCACCAGTAACTGCATGTGATTATGATGTTGTGGTCATCAGATGGACCTGCTTAACATATAAGGACTAAAATGGATTTGAAAGATTCAGGGAGACAAAGTGTTCGGGGAAAATACAGGAGAGGCAGGATAGTGGTGAGTATGCCTTATTGATTAAGGACAATATTGCATTCCATGAGAGAGGTGTCCTGGAATGGTCAACGACAAAATATCTGCCCAGTATTCAAGATCAACAGAGGTGGAATTGCATTATTGGTTTTGTTCTGAAGGCTATCGAGGGAAAACTTCACAGTGAAATAGCAGAGCTGCAAAACCCGTAGACTTCTACCATTCAAATGCAGACATGGATAGCAGCAACGGAGATAGCAAAAGAGGGAAGAGTTCCTGAATTGGGGTCAAGGGATCTTTCTTGATAAGTACATTTCTGGTCTAGTGAGATAATATCATTGCTGGACATGAGTCAGGGACATGAACAAAGCCCAGTGAGTCAATACCAGAAGGGGAACTTTGAGGAAATAGCTAGGGAAACAGATATAGACCACTTCAAGGTAAAATCATTCAATTAGAGAACTGATTGCAACGGATCTGGCCTGAATAAATTGGTATTGAAGCTTTTGTTAACAAAAATATAAAGTGGAGATATTTTGTCTTCATTTCCATGAGGGAGAAAGGTAGGGAAATTAAAGTTGGAACTCCCTGGATGAAGAAAATTATAAGAGTAAACTCAACGCAGAGGATAGAAGCCCGTTTGTTAACACAAATAAGAAGCAGATAGATTACTGGAAGTTCCGAGGAAAGTAAATATAAAAATATAAGGGAGACAAAGCAAGAGCATTTGAAAAAAATCCTGTAAATTATCCAAACATTGTCTACAGGTCTGTGAACAGCGAACGGGTTGTATAAGAGGATACATGAGGCTGATCAGAGACCAAGAAAGTACTTGCGGTACGAAATACTGAACGTACCTGAGGTACTAAATAAACGCACTGCAACAGTTTTCATCAAGGAAGAAGGTGCTGTGAGAATAAGCTGTCATTGAGATTCCGGGTTGTCTAAAAATTACAGGATGTAGTGGAAAGACCAGCTAGTTTAAATGAATAAATCCCTTTATACAGACATGTCTACCTTACTGAGACTTCTATGTGAAATTAGTACAAAACTGACATTTCATAATTCACAGTTTCCCTACTTTATTATTGTAAGCAGTTACGTAGTGTATAGATATTTTGTAGGAATGATAATCCATACATGTATGTTACAGAATGAGTGAATACTATACAAAATAAGAAATATTGTTAATCCTGAACGCTTACTGCACTACAGGGAGCCATATTCAATAATCTTTTTAAACCAATGAAAAGATAATGTCAAAAATAATGTTGGGTCGCTTCAGTATTATCTTCAGTTTACATTTCAGTAGGTGATGTAGAAATACATGAAATCACTGGAAGTCGGTCATCTGCGTGTTTTCCTTTATTATAACATTGAGTACGAACAGACTCGCTACAGGTTTAAGTGAACAAGCCCGGAATCATATTTGATTTCCTTCAAAGAGTTCGAAATGGTTCCAGTGCAGCATGAACACCCGATGATTCTGTGTTATTCATTTTTCAGCGACAAGAGTTTAATCCTGACCTCTGCTACCGACTGTGTAACGTTTGCACTTTCTTTCTGTGACTGTCTGGTGTTGCCCCGGTGTTCCGGCTTCTCCTCCCAAATCAGAAGGACATTGGTAGGTGAACCTGCCGATTTGGGTAAATCGGTAAATTACCCCTGGAGTGTTTATGAAATGGTGGAATCTAGGGGAGGAATCTCAAGGCAATGGAGTGGGGTGATTATAGAATTAGTATGCGGTGGGCCAAAGGGCTTGTTTCAATGATGAATTATGTCAGCCCTGTTCGCTTTGAGGATTCTTATGTACCCAAGCCATATGAGCAACTTCTGTCGCTTTTGGATAATATTATTCTGTGAAGTCATTCAACTTATTTGATTACGTTGGTAATGAGAAGGAAAGGAGACTTAATGATATTCTTCAACTCCTCTCTAAATTTCCTCTGGGACACGGCATAAATAAAAGTGTTGGTGCAACAGCTCAGACACCTCAGCATATATCCAGTTTGTTCCGCTATGGTGAAGGGGTCGTTGTAACTTGCTTCCAGAAATTGAGTGTCACTGAATTGCACATATAAGTAACATATGAAAGTTACCATCCATAACAGAATAAAAGTGCCAGAAATAGCGAGAAGCAAAATTATTGATTTCCTTCGGTTCTCCGTCTCCGGATCAGTGTGCTTCTCGGTCTGTTTACTTCCGCGGAGTCCACTCCGCACTCTATTTGCCAGGACAATGTGTCTGATAGTTAAGGAGTTCAGCAGCAAGATAAACATAAAAGGGGAAATTGTTGTGAAGACGGTTTCCAACCACAAAAATGCCACCCAGATGGGGAAGTATAAAAACTTGATTTTACATAGCAAGACCACTGTATATCGTCAATTACTTCCCGCGGTTCGTATATGAAGTAAAATGGAGCATTTTCCAAAATACTCAAGGAACACACCACCGCTATCACGACAGATGCGGTCTTTTCAGTGCAATACTTCGTTCTTAGCGACTGGTAACAAATAGCAGCAAATCGATCAAAGGTGAATGCCACAGTTAGCCAGACAGAGCAGTCAATGGAAATAAAGTGAACGACAAGATTCCATCTGCAAAACGGAGTGTGATTGAAAATCGAATATGGGAAGTAGCCATCTACAATCTCATAGAGGATTACCTCAGTTATTAGGACCATCAGGTCGCCCATCGCCATGCCCACTAGGTAACGAGTGATACATTTCGAGAGACCGCAGTTTCCACGGGAGAAAATGATCATTGCCAGCAAATTAGCTACAGAAAGATTACAATAAATTAATGTTTGCTTACATTTTTTGTTTAAAATTGCTGTAATTATTTTTCGTACGCCACTGTACTTCCTCTCTATCGCAATCCAGATGACGTTCAACAACTGCAATTCTAATTTTCTCCCTGTTTCAAGTCGCGAATCCATTCCGGTTTACTTTAAAACTAATTACGTGGCTTTATTTATCAACTGGATGATGGCTTTCCTTTTCAACGGAGGGCGAGGGTTTAACCCAACGAATACCAATCATACAGGCAGTAGCCATCTCAAGTATACTGACGCCTCATCAGTGAATTCGACGAGATATCGATCAACGCTGCCCTGGCAAATTCACCTGCAGTGATAGACCATGTCAGGCCTTGCCGAGGATTACACGCATGCTACTTAGAATGATTCTCGTCTTGAGTAACGGAGATAATAAGCAAATTAATCTGGCCGCGGCATTTGCACCGTACCCCATTGAAAGCGCGTTAGTGTCGTTGAGGAGTTTTGTCTGCCGTAACCTATTGAGAGGACGGGAAGGGAGCAAGATACCACGGAGAGCAAAGAGGAGATTGTTCAATGAAGGCAAGGGTCTAAGAGAGAAGGCCACAAACAGAGATTCCTTGAAGGAGCCGGATTTTCTCAATCTTTCCTGTATTGTGGCATTCGTTTGTGTTGCGGATTTCTGATGGACATACATAGAAAATGGAAAATTGCAGCACAGTACAGGGCGTTTGGCCCACGATATTGTGCCGACTTTTTATCCTGGTCTAAGATCTATCTAACCCTTCCCTCCCTCAAAGGTGTCCATCTTCCCATCTTTCATGTGGCTATATAAGAGTCTCTATATGTCCCTGATGTATCTGCCTCCACCACTTCTGCAGAGCAGTTCGTTCCACGCACCCACCACTGTGTAAAACAACTTACCTCTGACGTCTCCCTTATACCTTCCTCCAATCACATTAACATTATGCCCCTTCGTGTTAGCCATTTTCGCCCTTGGAAAAAGTCTCTCACTGTGCATTCGATCTGTGCCTCTTACCTTGTACACCTCAATCAAGTCACCTCTCATCATCCTTCTTTTCAAACAGAAAAGCTTCAGCACACTCAACCTATCCTCATAAGACATGCTCTCCAATCCAGAAAGCATGCTGGTAAATCTCCTCTGCACCCTCTCTAAAGCTTCCACATCCTTCCTATAATGAGGGGGCCATAACTGAACACAATACTCCCGGCGTGGTCTGACCAGACTTCCACAGAATTGCATCATTACCTCGTGGCTCTTGAACCCCATACCCCGACTGATGAAGGCCAACACACCATACGGCTTCTAAACAACCCTATCAAGCTGCATGTCCTATGGACATAGACCCTAAGATCCCTCTGCTCCTACACACAGATAAGACTACTGCCATTAACCTTACATTCTGCTTTCAAATCCGATCTTCCATAGTGTATCACTTCACACTTTTCCACGTTGAACTTCATCTGCCATTTCTCAGCAGAGGGCTGTGTCCCATCAATGTCCTGTTGTAGCCTACAGCAACCTACTACAATATCCGCAACACTGCCAACCTTCGTGTCATCAGGAAACTTACTAAGCCACCCTTACACATCCTCATTCAAGTCATTTTTAAGAATCACAAAAAGCCCGGCTCTCAGAACAGATCCCTGTGGCACACCACAGGTCACGGACCTACAGGCAGAATACGCTCCATTTACAACCACCCTCTGTCTTCTATGGATGAGTCGATTCTGAATCCACACAAGCTTCCTGGATCCCATGTCTCCTGACTTTCTGAACGAGCTTTTCATGAGGAACCTTATCAAACGCCTTACTAAAATCCATGTACACCACATCCACTGCTCTACCTTCATCAATGTGCTTTGTCACATCCTCAACGAAATCAGGCTCATGGGGCACGACCTTCTCCTCACAAAGCCATGCTGATTGTCCCTAATCAGCCGATGATCCTCCATTGCTCATAAATCCTGTCTCTGAGAACCTTCTCTGGTAATTTGCTCACCATTGAAGTAAGACTCACAGGTCTGTAATTCCCAGCGTTATCCCTACTCCCTTTCATAAACAAAGGAAAAACATTTGCCACCCTGCAATCATCTGGCACTACTCCTGTGGCCAGTGAGGATGCAAAGATCATCACCAAAGGCGCAGCAATCTCTTCCCTCGCTTCCCATAATAACCTTATGTATATCCCATCCGGCCCCGGTGACCTATCTATTCTAATGTTTTTCAAAAGTTCCAGCACACCCTCTTTCCTCACGTCGACATGCCCTAGCGTATCAGCCTGTTCTACAACATCCTCACAAATGTCAAGGTCTCTCTCACTGGTGAATACTGAAGCAAAGTATTCATTAAGGACCTCCCCTACCTCTTCCGATTCCAGGCACATGTTTCCTCTTGTATCCCTGATCGGTCCTACACGCACTCTAGTCATCCTCCTATTCTGCACATACGTGTCGAACTCCTTGTGGTTTTCCTTAATCCTACTCGCCAAGTCCTTCTCATGCCCCCTTCTAGCTCTCTTGTCCATTCTTAAGCTCCCTCCTGGCCACCTTGTAACTCTACAGAGCCGTGTTTGATTCATGCTTTCTAAACCTTAGCTAAGCTTCCTCTTCCGCTTGGCAAGATATTCCATGTCACTTGTCAACCATGGTTTCTTCACTCTACCATCCTTAACCTGCCTCAATGGAAAAAACCTCGCCAGAACCCCTGAAAGTATTCCCTAAACAATCTCCACATTTCCCTTATGCCCTTCCCCAACAACATCTGTTCCCGTTTACGCTCCCGTTCCTGCCTAATGACATCATAATTCTCCCCCCACCAATTAGTACTTTCCCATATCGTCTACTACTATCCTTCTCCAAGGCTATGGGAATGGTCAAGGAGTTATAGTCACTGTCTCCAAAATGTTTTTCCACCGAGTGTTCTGAAACCTGATCAGGCTCACTGTCTGGTGCAAGGTCCAGTACGGCATCTCTTCTAGTCGGCCTGTCCACATACAGCATCCGGAATCCTTGCTGTACACGTCGAACAAACTCCATCCCATCTCTTCCCGTTACAGTAAGGAGGTGCCAATCAATATTAGGGAAGTTGAAATCACACATGACAAAAAAATGTTATTTTTGCACCTCTCCAAAATCTGCCTCCTGATTTGCTCTTCAGTGTCTCTGCTGCTTTGGCGGGGTCTGTAAAATACTCCTGTAGAGCGATCGCTCCCTTCCTGTTTCTGACTTCGACCCACAGTGTCTCAGTGGACGATCCCTCCAGGACGTCCTCCCTTTCTACAGCTGTGACACCGTCCCTGATCAGCAAAGCCACTCCTCCCCCTCTTAACCTCCGTCTCTGTCCCTTTTCAAACATCTAAACCCTGTAATATCCAGCAGATATTCCTGCCCTTGTGACAGCCAAGTCCCTGTAATGTCCTCCACATCATAGTTCCATGAACTTACCAATGCTCTTAGTTCATCACCCTTGTTCCTGATACTTCTCGTATTAAAGTAGACACACTTAATCCCATCCAACGGACTGCAATTTTGCCCTTCCTCGCAGTCTTTCCACACGCTGCATCTACTTGTACACTAAATGCACCAACCTCTGACCTATCACTCGGATTCCCATCTCCCTGCAGAACTCGTTTAAACCCTCCCCAACAGCTCTCGCAAACCTGCCCGCAAGAATATTGATCCCCCTCCAGTTCAGCACCAATTCTGGCTCCAACTTCCGACATACAGAATGGAAGCGGGAAGAAGGCACTCCACTTGACGTGCCATCTAGGAACGTCATGATGATCCTTTAACCTTGTCTCACATTCCCGCAAAATTACTATTGAATCCTGTATATTCAAAACCCTGAAATATATGGCAGCCTGTACCATGCACCTTAATATTGCTTAATAACCCCGTGTGGCACCTTACTGAAGAACCGTAGAAAATAGTAGGAACAGACCTTTCAACCCTTCTCGTTTTCGCCACCGTTCAATGCGATCCTGACTGATCCTCTACTTCAATTATTACTTCCCGCGCTCCCCCATACCTCTTGATGTCTTCTTCATAGGAATCGATACCCTTCATAAAAGCGCAAAGGCACCAATCAATTGTCCTATCCTAGCCTATTATACTGGTTACAATAACATTCTAACAGATATTTCAGACATGTTCTTTCTTTCGTAAATCCATATTGGCTCTGCCAATCCTTTAATAGTGTCCCAAGTGACATTATGTGTTTGGAATAGAGTCATGTAATAATGGGTCAGTTACTGGACGAGCAGCTACAAATTTGGCTCATTATTACAAAGGCATGACGTTCAACCCACTATAGTAGCTGAAGAAATTGAACTCAAGTAATTAGAACAATCCTTGAATTTAGCAAAAAAAAGAGTCTGCTCTCAAATAACGGTCACCATTAACTCTCATATCCTGCAGGGAAGATAACTTGCAGTTCTGACTTGGAATGGCTGCATGTGACTCCGGGCGCTCCCCAGTCTATGGGCACCTTGAAGTAGGACAATAGATGCTCGTCTTGCCAGCGACGTCCAGAAATCATGAGCAAGTAAATTCACAGCAGTTAACCATAGCGAGGTATATGTTGGTTCGGGACCCTAATCTGCCTGTGACCCGCGTGTAGGATGCTTGCGTCTGCATTATTAGGCACACCGTTTTATCATTATTATTCTTTTTAAAAATCTCATATATTTCACAAAATATACGTTTCATCCTGTTTGTGCCCTAAATTTGTAACTTAGTCACAGGAAGCAATACAATTACTTGGCCAGACACGAGACAAGCGCATATCATAAAATCTACACTGAATATCAACCTGGATACTGAGCCTTTGAACTATCTGTTCAACGCTGAAAATTGCTGTCTGTAAATGAAACGTGTGCGAACAGAACGGAATAGAAAAGAACAAATACATGAAAAGTTACGCAGAACTAATAACAGTTGCTTACCAGGAACACCAACAATTGCAAGAATAGGATAGAAAATGTTTTCTATCTGTATAATTACCGGCTGTCCCATTTTCGTAAAGAAGCAATGTTACTTCATCGCCGTCAGAACGCGGATCTTATGATTCATCATAACCTTATTTATACCTGAAAAAATCTTTGTGAGACACGGAGATTGCGTAATGATTGGCATAAGCTGCAGATGTTTGAGCATGGTTTAAATATAGATTACGACTAATCTTCGGGGATATGATGCCTTCTAAGGACAGTATTTCCACAGACTTACTGTAATGTTGTAGAGCCGACCTCACTGATACAAACATTGTTAAATGGAATCTGACAGAACAGAGGCAAACAGCGGATGACGGATTATCCTCTTCTTAGCCTTAGTTACAACTGGAGGTTGCTGAGGCCTTTCGCTCCGTGCTTTTTCTCAGATCCCCACAGAAAATAATATAGGACGTTGAAGACAGGTCAGCGCCTTCTTAGACATAAGAATGTTTAAATACCAGTTGGAATTAACAGATCCAGTACAGGGGTAAAAGCAGATTAATTGTTCGACGTGCAGCTTGCCCAATCAAATGCAATCACGTATGATTTTAAGTTGTTAATATTCTCGACTCAGTTTTTGAAGTTAAATATGCGCATTCGTGAGTGTTCACGGAAGCAAATGTCAGATCATCTCCACGGTGTTGCCTTTACTTAGTCCTTCCTGCACAATAAAGAAGCAGCTTTATATGCAATAGCTGTCATCTCTATTTCTCTAGATGATGGAGCAGCTCCGGCAGAGCAGAGGGTAACCGATGTCACCGCGTTATTTAAGAAGAAAGGGGATGAAAAAGAACAGGGAACTACAGATAGGTTAGGCTAATATCAATCGTAGAGAAATGCTAGAGACTTTTATAAAGACTGTAGGAATGTGTAAGCTAGAACCTTAAAACAACACAGAACATTGAACAGTACAGCGCAGGAACAGGTCAGTCAGCTCACAATGTTCTGCGGAACCAATTACATTAGAAATAAAATGGCCAACTAAACTAATCCCTCCTGGCTACACAATGTCCATATCCTACCATTTCCCTCACATTCATGTGCCTATCTCTGAGCTCTTCGCCGACCCTGTCCTATTTGTCTCCACCGCCACCCCAGGCAGCGCATTCCAGGCAGCCAGCACTGACTGTGTAAAAACCTTGCCCCGCATATCTCCTTTGAATTTACCTCCTATCACCTTGAATGCATGCCCTCTGGCATTAGACATTTCAAACCTGGGGAAACCATACTGGCTGTCTATTCTATCGATGCCTCTCACAATCTTACAAATCTCTATCAGATCTCCCCTCAGCCCCCGCCGCACCAGAGAGAACAACCCAAGTTTGTTCAACCTGTCCTCATAGAACATGCCCTCTAATCCAGGCAGCATCTTGATAAACTTCTTCTGCACCCTCTCCAAACCCTCGACATCCTTCCCATAATTTGGCGACCAGAACTGAATGCAGTCCTCCAGATGCGGCCGAACCAAAGTTTGATAAATCTGCAGCATAGCTTCCTGATTCTTGAACTCCATGCCTCAACTAATGAAGGGAAACACGCCATAATTCACCTTAATGCTCTTTGAGAGACCCAACACTACCTCCTCCTTGAAAATATCATTGCATTGACATTTCGGAAGCGAATATTTCAACAGAAGTATTCGTACGGTTGACAAGAAGCATGTTAATGTTGTACGCTAACGTCTTTAAAATAAGTGGCTAAGAGCTTTGAAACTGATAGAAAGACATATCATTCCTGGATAATATTTCCCGTTGAGGCCAATCGCAAAACAATATTTTGGATGTACCTTTCAAGAAATATGACATCCAGTAATTCTCATCTTTATCAATTTCGGAAAGATGAACAGGCGTGGGTGGTACCATTTCATGCCTATAGTCTGCATTTGACCGGAACCCGCACGGGTGATGTAAAACTAGCCAAAACTCATGCAGTAGAACAATTCAGAACTTTTTAAAACTTTATTAATACTTCGTAATAATACTACTAATGCACGGTAAAATACTATGAATAGTATTCCAAAAGATATTACAATAAACTGAAAATGAACAATATGATAAGAAATATGACCAATAATGCTAAAGTACCAGACACTGTTGCAGTTTCCGTTATAGCGTTGTGCAACCTTTACACATATTGCCACACAGAAACAGGCCCTTCGGCCCACCGAGTCTTCACCGAATATCAAGCACACTAATCTTGCACTGATCCCAGTTTATTCTCTCCATATTCCCTTCACCCTCCTCCACCGCATAGATTTTACCCCCTCACCTACAGACTAGGAACAAAGCACAGTTCCCAATTAACGTCCCGACGTTCGCGGCTTGGGAATATGAGAGAAAACCAAAAAAACTTGAAGGGAAACCATGTGCTCACAGGAAGAACGTGCAGCCTTGCAAACTCTACTTTCAGGAATGAACTGCGGTCGCTGGACTTGTGAGGCAGGAGCCCTACTAGCTGAGCAGCCCGTAAGCTTTTCCCACTCAACCTACAGCAGCTACAATACCCAGGTTATTAATTTTAACTGTGAATGTGGGTGCAACTCACTCTTGTGTCGGCCCAGTTCTCTACAGGTTTTTCGGGCCTGCGTGAAGTTTCTTTGCAAAAACTGACCTGGTTTGGCACCGAACACCCTACGCCTCCCCCCTCAACCGCCCACCTCTACCTCCAAAACGCATGACCGCCAACTTTCATAACTCAGAAGAATGAAGTGTGACAACTGATGGATTACACCTTACTCTTTGTGATCCTTTAACGTCCAGTACATTCTGTGTAAGGCTGTACCCTTACCCAGTTTGTCCAATTAGCTCCTTGTCATAAGTATTCACTGAAGGGTCGTTGTGGTGGGGGGAGCACCTGGATGTGTTCGTCTTGCTCTGCAGACATTTCACAAACCGACTGCAAAATCCTTGCAGACAACGCTGTGTCCTTGAATTATTCTTGTTTACGAAAGGATTTTTCCTCGCAGCTTTCTTCAACTCGCCTCCTGTTTTTGTTTAATTGCTTTAAACAAAGTCCGATGGCCTTTCATAGCATACTGGACAGAAATGTGGTCACAATTTGTTCAATGGTTGGGTTAATCGTGAATCACAGAACAACGCTTCTGAAAATGGAAGGATCCAACTTATCTTTTTTTGGCGTCCGGGGAAGTGGGGGAGGTAGAGGGGTGAGTCGGGATTTTTTTTTGAACATCTAGTCAGGTTTCTCGCGCTCCAAAAAGAATGATTCCTTGAATCTTTCGGAAGAAAAACTGGCGTTCAGCTTGTTGTGCCCTTTCCCACCCACATCCCATGTAACCTTACAAAACTGCATGTTCACGGCGCAGTTTCTTTTGAAGTTTATTTGCAGTTTGATTCCACAAGCATTCATCCAAGATGCTCAATATCTTGTCCCAATGCAGGGTTTCGATCAGGACCCCTACTCTCCCCAACCCTCCAAACACACACACACACACACACACACACACACACACACACACACACACACACACACACACACACACTGTCTCACATACACACACACACGCACACACACACACGCTGAGTTCATCCGGCAGTTTTTTTATTGTTCTAGATTCCAGCACCTGCAGTCTCTTGTATCTCCTGCTCAATATCATTATGTACATTAGCATCAAACGCCTGTCTCCATATTCATCCATTGAGTACATTTTTGCCAAAACTTTTAAATCTTTCAGGAAGAGCAGTTTCTCGCTACTTGCCAAAAACAACTATGTTGATGTTAAATCGCCCCGTGAGTTGGCGGCCCTGCGTAAGCGTTCCAAGGGGCAGAAGCAGATCATCTTCAGTAGTCCCTCATTGAGGAAGTAACGCTTCACAATCTTGATAATCTTTCCGAAGTTTTTTGATAGAAATGTTTCACAGTAAGCTGGCTGCGGATTAGTTAGTGCTGTGATAATGACTGGTGAGGTTCTTTATTTTTTTGTAGCAATATCCGTATTTAACTAATGATTTATACCACGCACCAGCCGAGGTGGGTCACCCACTCAATAGTTCTGGCTGAAACTTCATAGATTTCTTTCACCACCCCACAGCATTAACGCTTCAGGATATTTTCAAGTCTTGCATCGGGCTCGCGTCTTAAAATTTCCTGGTTCTTCGTTTCACTTCAGTCAGTCTCCAGAGCGCTACCCCAACATACATTGCACGACAACTGCCACCTGTCTGCCCTTGTTTTCATCAGCCTTTCCACAATTGAAGCCTACTATTACCTGGCTCAATGTTGATATTTTGTTGTATTTCCATCCGAAATTTCGAAATTATATTCGCTGTAATCTGCACAGTACCCAGAAACAATAATCTGAACATCTGTCGCAGTTTTACACGTTAAATAACGATGTTATATAGCTATCTATATAACACTTAAGTTTTTACTTGGCATGTCATTTGTGAGACTTCATCAATATAACTGGTTGGTCAAAAACGGAATCAAGTTGCGAGGAGATCTGATTGCGGATTTTAGACAGGACAGACAGACGGAAACCAATACGAGTGGCGGAGGAGTCAAGAACTAAGGGTTATAAATGGAACTGATTGGCAAAAGAAGCGAAGATATCAAGAAGGAAAATTTTATCAGGATTTCAGGAGAGGTGGGGGAGGGAGAATATCAGCTTTGGTGTCCCACAGTTCCGGAACTGATTCAAAGTGCAAAATGACCTCGTTCCGTATCGCAGTCAAGTTGTTATTTTGCAATGATATCAACTCAACTGGATGCCAAGAATTTACCCGATGTGACGCCAACAGCCCTGGGCCGAAAAGAGAAACTTGGTGCCAAATTGGTCATTATTGTAATCTTCAAAGTCAATGCCGAGTGTCTCTCATTTGCGAATTGCTGGTCAATATCTTGGATCTTCCACTTAGCAGGGAAATTCCCCCAATTACTGCTGAATTCAGAATAAAATCTCTCCTAAAACTTCTACCATTACAAAGACGTCCCCAGGACCATTTCCTCCACAGGTTGTGGCCAGTGGCCAAACAATTCGAAGAATTTCCGAAGATTAAAATGCATTATACAAAAGTCACGATTTTATTTCCATTTCCAACAATGTTATTCGCGCACTGGAAGAAGATCCATATACATATCACCGAAAGAGTGGAATTCAAATACAATACCAAACATTAACATTTTATTTATTAATTACGGAAACAATATATAATTTTGTTATATTTCTTCTGATGGAACAACTATAAAAGATTGAAAAGCAAGGGTTGATTTGGGTAAAGACTAGGTTCGCCAGTAATTTTAGTTCCCTTATCCCTTAAAATACAGCTGTACCTCAATCAGGTACAGCTGTATTTATATTTAAATAGAAATATTTATAAATATATAAATGTATATAAAATAGATATACAATTATCTACCTCAATTAACTCTAACCCTAACTTGACAGGAATATAAAAAACACCACTCTTCTAATTCTCCCACGGAATGGAACATTGATCTTTGGGTGATCGCAGCGTGTTTATACAGTTGAAGATCCCTGTGATTGTCCGGTGCTATAAAATGACCAAACTCTAATTTGGCTGTTACCTGCTTTGCGACAGATGCGAATAATTAATTATCTTTTCCCTTCAGTTTTCATGCATTAAAACATGTTTTAAAGTATCTAACAAGTATGTTTTGAGGTATTATTTCTTGCAATTGTTTAACTTTTTCCTAATCAAAAGGGAAAACTGGGAAATAAAAAGAACGTAATCGTTGCCTTCACAAGTATTACGGGATGTTATTGCATAGGTCATGCAGGCATTCCTTTAAAAAAAGCATGGCAGGCAGAAAACTGAAATTGCGGGACATTTCTATCCTTGTGGGAAACCAGTGCTGCTTCTGAACTTTTCAAGAAGTCAGTAACCTGAAAGGAAATCCTTACTTTTTTTTTGTACAGTTTCTACCTCGACCCAAACCGCATGGAAATGCCACCAAAAGATACGAGTCATTACATAAATAACAAAATGGTTCCCGCATGTCTGATTATAGAAACACCACTAAAGTAGAATTCATCAACAATCTTTCAGAATGCTGATAATCTCAGACTTCTCCCCGTCGATATGTATCTAGTTTGTGGTGATGATTGAATATCAAACATTGCTGTATTAGGCAGAAGAACATCTTCCCCAAATGGTTCGACGCTTCTTTGTTGCTTTCTGTCTGTCCAAAGTTATGCAGAACACCATAAATTCAGAAAGTAGAACTATAAAAAGAGTAAAATCTACCAATTTGTCTCTGAAGAAACCAGAACGTGGATTGAAAAGCAAGAAAAATGGGTCTCGCTCATGTTTCATGTACGAAAAAGACAACAATAAAAACAGGTGAGTGGGGGTCAAACAACCTTGCTTAAAGAAATCCCTATTGCGGGTTCTTTCTTTTAAGATGTGCTGCACCTGACCCACGCAATTAAATAATTAGCGGTCGTGACATTCGCATGCTGACTTGTTGGAAGCATATTTTACTTTGAAACTTCACTGAAGTCGCGGACGGTAACTTCGAGTAACACTTATTGCGCAGTATAACTATCAAGAGCTTTAGCATGAGTACGATAGTAATAAATATTAAGATTGATGGTAGACAATGCACAAGGATTTTCAGAGCTCACACCGCTGAGTGACGACTGTCCCCACATTTATCGTTAGTTGTTCAATGACCCGTTAATCACATGTGAAGCCTAAACTATAGAGACTTATCATGGTTACAACAAATTTGGTTGGTTGTTCAAAGGACTAGGTCAGATTCAGTGGTGAAAATGGCCTTTGCTGTTGAAGCAAAAGTAAGGAGTGGCAACAGCAGTTGGCTCTTCTTTGCCATCGGTTTCTTTCATCCATCCATCATATTGAACGCGGCAAACAGACTTGTTGCAAACCGAGTCGCCATTTGCCCCAATAATGTTCCAGGCTGTTGATGAAGAAAATTTTCAGATCTCAGTCTGGGCTTCCACTCATGTGGAATTGCTGCTACTGCCTGGGTACAGTACTGCAGTAATTTTACATAGGTACAATATTGAAACTAATGGGTTGTTAGCACAGTGATAAATCTAGAGACTGCGTTCTGGTCTCGAGATGCTAAACTCAAGTTGAGGCAAATAAATTAAGCACATTTTTCATTAAGGAAAGAACATCTCAGTAACAGTAATAATTTTGGATACTGGGGGAATCAGAGGAGATGAGGTTGGAGCAGGAAAGCGGCAGGAAAGGATAAAAGATCAGTCGTGATCCAGTTGAAAAGGGAAGCTGCTGCGAGTGCCGAATAACCTATTCTCTCCCTGGATGCTGTTGGCCAGCTGAGTGAGTCATAAATTCATCACTAATGAAACAAGAAGCATTCACTCCATTCGATCAGAAAAACAACGGGTCAGATGAATTCGTTTGGAAGCTTTGGTCTACATGATTGAGCAAACATGCTTTTGAGGGACTGGTTATCTTTTCCGTTTCTATTTCCAAAACAATGACACATAAATTTCAGAAAAGTTGTCATGTGTTTTCTTGAGCAACCTCCATAAAAACCTTTCTGAATGCAAATCGGCGACAGGATAAGATATAAATACTATGTCCAAACACAGTGGGGAATATATAACTAAACTAGAGAAATCTGCGTTGAATAAAAGTCAGCCTTTGTTACCTACATGATGCTGGAAATTATCGTCAGCAGATTAAACCCTTCCGAATGGTAAAAGGAAGAAATGATATGGATAATAGCAAGTACATAGCATTAAAAAAAGTTAAACAGAAGAAAAACTGATTTAAATTTGCTTACCAGGATTGCCAACGATGGCAAGTATGAGATAGAATTTTTTTTATCTGTATAATTACCGGCTGGCCCATATTCGTGGAGTAAAATGTTACTGTTCCGTTTCTGGACTCAAGATTTCAAAAGAACATTTATACCTGTTGAAAACCTTGTGAAACATGAATGTTGCTTAATAACTGGCATTAGTTGCAGTCATTAAATCCAAAAGTATTTGTTGTTCATCTTGAGGGATGTGATGCAAAGCCGTTTGCTATTTCCACACCGTCATCACAACATACCAAAGGATTCTTGAAGCGAAAAACATGAAAGTAATGTGACTAAAGCAGTTTAAATGCTTGTAGCGGCTTATCTTCTGCGATACATTGAGAAGATTTTGATTTAAACCTCCAGACATGTTATGCAGAAACAGATAGAGAGACATAGACTCCTGCAGCACAGAAAATTTTATGCCTACTATTCCCCTAACAATCTTCAAGCACGCACTAATACCAGCTTTACCAACACTGAACCCATAGTCTTCTCTACCTTGGCAATTCAAGTGCTCTTCTACATATTAAATAACTGTTGTGAGAGTCTCTGCCTTTATCACGGGCTCAGGCAGTGCCTTCCAAATGCCAACTGCACTCTTGTTGATTTTCTCTTCCTTATTACACCCTAATGTCACCAAGTTCTCAACATCTTCAGTAAACTGCTACGCTATGGTCAAGGTGCAGATGTGTGTTTTTCAAAATTGTCGCATTGAGTGATGATAGTGACGCCGTTAGTCAAGTCCCAAATTCTAGACCAATAGTCCCCCAAGCTGCTTTGACTTTGTCCTATGTATTACAACTAGATCCAGGGCACCAGGACAAATACTATCAGCCCAAATGTTGGTGTCAGTGCGGTATATTTATTTTGTGTGTGCATACTTGAAAACCTCCTGTACATTTCGGATAAAAATACTATCGTTTTGCCTTTGCAAAGTAACTTAACATTTCGCTAAATTTGTAATGACAACTAGAGGTCGCTTGATTACATTCTTCGCTTCTTCTCTGAATTTTCTCTGGGAGACCGCATAAATAAACGTATTTGTACAAGAACTCAAACACCTCAGCATGTACGATGTTAGTTCTGCAATTGTGAAAGGGTCATTGAAATTGGTATTCAAAAACTGAGAGTCAGTAAATTGCACATATATGTAACATGCAAAAATTAACATCCATAACAGGATAAAACTGCCAGAAATAGCGAGAAGCAAAATTATTGATTTCCTTCGGTTCTCCATCTCAGGATCGGTATGATTCTCAGCCCGTTTGTTTCCACGGAGTCCGCTCCTCACCGTGTTAGCCACGATAATATGTCTGATAGTTAATGAGTTGAGTAATAAGATCAACAGAAAAGATGCAATTGGCGTTAAGAAGGTTTCCAACCACAAATATGCCACCCAGAAGGGTAAAGTGTAAAAGCTCGATTTAACAGAGCAGAACCACTCTACATTGTCAATTGTTTCCCGCTGTTCGTATATGAAATAGAAGGGAATATTTTCCACAATACTTAAGAAACTCACTAACCCTATCACAATAGCCGCGGTCCTTTCAGTGCAATACTTTGTCCGCAATGACTGGTAACAAATAGCAGCAAATCGATCAAAAGTGAAAGCCACTGTTAACCAGACGGAGCAGTCAACGGAAATAAAGTTCCCGAGCAGATTCCATCTGCAAAAATTGGTGTGGTTGAAAATCCAGTGTGGGAAGTAGCCATCTACAATCTCGTACAGTACTATTTGAGTCATCAAGACCATGAGATCAGCCACGGCTAAAGCTACCAGGTAACGGACGACGCATTTGGTCAGACCGCAGTTTCCACGGGAGAAAATGATGATTGCTAGCAAATTAGCTGTGAAAAGATGGAAATAAATTAATGCTTCTTAATTCTGAAAGTTCTTTATTGTTGTTCTCCTTCAAAGTCCCAAGCAAATGGATGCTCACTCACGTTGCAAAAATCTTTAATTATTGACACAAGCTGTAAATTTCTACTTTTTAGAAATGAAGTTAAAGTGAATGGAGTTGGTTTATTTTTACCCTTACACTGGCCCAAAACAACCTTCCCCGACAGACGTTTACAACCGAGCCTGTCAATCATTGGCTGAATCATGCTGGCCAGTAGTTCATAGTGCTCCACCACTGGATTCCACTTCGAATGCACAGCAGAGGTCCTTTTGCTTTGGTTGCCTGCATTACGCTGGAGAATCCTCCTCTCTTACTGTATTCCGTGCCAGATTTTGTCCGGCATCAGAAACACATTCCTGTGGCAAGCAAGCTCGTCCTGAGGAAGTCGAGTCAGTTTTGGAATTTAACTTACTGGGATTCAATGAGTTATCTGTCAGTCTATATAGTATCATTGTGAGAGATATTTTGCAATTATTTCATTTTACTGTTAATAATTGTCAAATGGTTTGAACGTTAGCATGTGGAGTTACCACTGGATTTATTGGTAATTATAGAAGTTATTAAAACATTTTGGATTTTTTACAAATAAAGATATGCTATCAAAGAACGGTTTTGAATGGTTATAGGTAGGTTGGCTGTTTCTTCCGGGAAGATGCCCAGTTTCTTCAACTAACTGAAAGTGTATATGGCCGAATGTTCAAGACGGTTCCTTAACGTCTAACTTTAAAAATAAAACTACCACTGTTTTCCCTGCTGCAATTCTGACTCGGAATGGAATTTTAATCTTTGGGATCCCGCAGTTCTGCGTTGATACATTTAGAGATCCCGGTGACCGTCTGGTAATATAAAACCACCATATCCCTATTAACGACTGCATATCATCGTTTCTCCCTTTCCTCTAATTGTCATGAATGAAGTCATGTTTGAAAACATATATTGTGTCCTCTTAGAGGTATTAATTGTAACAGTAGTTTAAATTTTCGTTAATCAACAGGGAAAGTAGGTAACAAAAGGAATGTAATCCTCGTCTTGACAAATATTAAAGAACATTACTGCATCAGGTACTACTGTCATGTCTACAGCAAGGAGAATTAAAATTGACCAACTTTTTTTCGCTGTGGAAATCCAGAGTCAGTTCTGAAATGTTCATTGATGAAAGGACATTCTTTTTTCTTTTTTGACCTACAGTTTCTCTCTTGATAGCACCGCTATGGTTGCAAAACACTATGATGCTGGAGGAACTCAGCACGTCAGGCAGCATCCGTGGAGAAAAGCAGGCGGTGAACATTTCGGGTCAGGACTCTTCCTCGGGACTGAAGATAGGAAAAAGGGGAAGCTCGACATATAGGAGTGAAAAACAGTGCAATGGTAGGTGGACAAAAGAAGGGACGCAGGGTAGGCACAAAGTGGTAATAGGTAGATGCAGGTTAGTGACAGTGATAGGTAGGTGCGGGGAAAGAGGTGAGAGCAGAATTCACCGCGGGATCCATCGTTTGCCGCTTTTTATTTCTGCTTTGTGTGCTTCTCCAAAATCACGCAGAACACAATAAATTCAGAAATTACAACCTACCTATTTGTTGCTTGAGAAATGAGAACCTGGTTTTGAAAGCCCAGAAACTGGACCTCACTCATTCTCGATTCATTAATCGGGCTCCAAGAAAAATAAAATCGAGACATTGAAAAAACCTTGTTTGAAGAAATTGTAATTGCGTTTTTTTTTTGCGGATGAGCTAAACTTGTCCTGTACAATTAAATAAGCAGAGGTCGCGACATGCTCACGTTGACTTGCTCTAAACATATTTAAATTTGAAGCTTCACCGCACAAACTGATGGGAGCTTCAAGCAACACCTTGTGCAGTACAAGTACCAATCGCTTCATTATCAGTACAATAGTAATGCATATTAAGATCAATTGTAGACATTGCAGAAAGATTTTACAGAGCTCACACTGCTGATTAAAGTCACTGTCCCCACGTGTACCGTCAGTTACAGTGGATATCAAATTGGACGGGAAATACAGGCCATTATCTAATACTATTCAGTTGTTTTGTTCACATCATTCCATGATTCGCGAATCATGTGGTGAAGCCCAAACTATACCGACTTGGTTATTCCAAGGATTAGGCCAGATTTAGTAGTGGAAAATGGCCTGTGATATTGGAGCAAAAATATGGTGTGGCTAACAGCAGGTTTTACTCTGTCGCCTCTCTCCTTCTGGCCATTATGTTTAACGGACTTGATGTAAACTGAATCGCCACTTGTTCCAATAATATTTCAGATTGTTAGTGAAGAACACATTTCATATTTCGGTCTGGGCTTCCAGTCAGTTGTAATTTCTGGCACAGTCTGGGTGCAGTAGTGCAGCAAGTATATATAAGATATCTTTACTCGTCACATGTACAGCGAAATTCACAGTGAAATGCATAGAGTGTTCTGGGGGCAGCCCACAAGTGTCGAAGCGCTTCCGGCGCCAACATAGCATGCCCGCAAATTCTGCCCACAACTTCCTAACCCATACGTCTTTGGAATGTGGAAGAAACCGGAGCAAACCCACGCAGACGCAAGGAGAACTCCTTACGGACAGTGGCCGGAATTGAACCCAGGGCGCCGGGGCTGTAGTAGCATTAAACTAACATCGACACTACCGTGCAGCCCGTATTAATATAATCGTTAACTTATGGGTTATAAGCCACAGTGATCGACGCACACACTAAGTTCTAATGTTCCGCCATGGCAGCTGCTGAACTTAAGATCAGAGAATTAAATAAAAATCAGCATTATTCTCTAAAAAAACCTAATCTCCGAAACAATAATTTTGGATATTGAGGGAATCGAGGGCGCGAGGGTTGGAGCAGCAAAGTAGTGCTGAGATGAACGATCAGTCATGATCCTATTGAACAGGGAAGCCGCTGCATGCGGCCGAATGGCATATCTTCCTCTTTCTGGATGCCGCTGACCAACTGTATGAGCCAGAAATTAATCAGTGGAACCAGAAGCATTCAGTCAATTCGATCCGGGAAACTGCAGGTCAGATGAATTCCGTGGGAAGCTTTGGACCACATTATTGGGCATGCATGCTTTTGTGGTGACTGGTTACCTTTTCTGTTTCTGACTTCGGAAAAGAACTATATGTAGATTTCAGAAAAGTTTGGACACGTTTCCTGAGCAATCTCCAAAAAAAAACTTGCAACACTTAAGTCAGTGACAAGATAAGTCACAAGGCCTAGTCACATTGCTGGTAAATAACTAAACTAGAGAACTTGCCTTTAAATATCAGCCCTTTAAAAGACAGCCGTTGTTGCCTGTTTGAAGCTGGAAATTATCATGAGCATACGGACACTTCCGAAAGATAAAAGAAAGACATTTTATGGATAATAACATATTCAAAGAATAAAAAATGTAGAATGAAACATAACAAGTTGCTTACCAGGTATGCCAACAACTGCAAGAATAGGATAGAAAACATTTTCTATCTGTATGATAATCGGAAGACCCATATTCGGAGAGAAAAGATGTCACTGTTCCGCTGCTGAACGAAACATTCTGAGTTTAAAAAAACAACCTTATTTATACCTAATGAAACCGTTGTGAAACATGAACATTGCTTAATAATTGGCATTAGTCACAGTCAATAAACAGAATAATATTTGCTATTCGTCTTCTCGCACCGTTATTATTTCCACACCGTCATTGTTCTGTGCCAAAGGAATCTTAAACCGATAAACATAGATTGAATGATACAGGCACATCCTGTGATTAAACTGGTGTAAATACTACAAGCGCTTAATCCATTGCTTTGGCAATTCAAGTGCTCCTCCAGATAATCCAGAACAGCTGTGAGAGTCTCTGCCTCTACCACCTTCCCGGGCAGTGTAGTACAAACGGAACTGCTCTCTGCGGCATTTTCTTTTCCTTATAACACTGTAAACCTCTTAAATACAATGCTCTCTTGTCTTTGCCATTTCTGCTCGGGGGAAAGGTTTACTGCTGTACTCTGTATACAGTATATCAACACACCTATTAATTCTGTACCTCTCTATCAACTCCGCTTTTAATCTTTGCTGCTGCAAAGAAAACAGCTCAGCCTACCCAGTGTCTCCTCAAAACTGAGACCCTCCATCCCAGGCGAAATTGTGATGAAATTCTAATGCACACCCTGCAAAGCAGTCACGTCCTTCTTATATTGTTGTGACAGAAGTTACACACAAATTTCCAGATGTAGCCTCACCAAAGTTTTATAAACAGGCAGCATACCCTCAGTATTCTGACATTCGAAGCCCCATATTATGAAGGCTCAATCCACAGCTGTCACCTGCAAGAATCTTCGGACGTATACAAACAGCTCTCTTTTCCTCAATACTCCCCTTGGCCCTACCTGTCATTGCGTATGTATTTCCTGATTTGCCTTCCTGGAATGCATCGTTTCGCGCTCACCACGATTAAGTTCTATATGCCATTGTTCCCTGCAATCAACCAGCTGATCCATATCTTTCTGTAGCCTGAGACTATCCTTCACATTATCCACGACACCACCATTTTGTTTCATTTGCTCACTTTCCAATCATACCAGCCATGCCAACATCCAAATGGCTCATGTATATAGCAAACAGTAAGGGGCCCAGTACAGGTCTTATGGTCATTGGCTTTCAAACATTCAACAAGCGCACTTTGTCTCCAATGACGAAGACAATTTTGGATCCAATTTGCCAATTTGCCTTGCATCACATGGGTTCCAACCTATTCGACAAACCTCCCATGCACGATCAGTTCAAATGCGATACTAAACTCTATGTACCACGACATTGTCACAGGCCATTGTTCACCTTCTCCCTTCAGAATATCCTGCAGCCTCTCCGATATCGCTGGCCCTGGCACCAGAGAGGCATCAGACAATCGAGAGTCTCGTTCACGGCCACAGAAGAATCCGTCTTCTCCCCTTTCTATCTAGTCCCCTTTCTCCGTGGCTATTTTAATCATTTTCCTTCCTCAGATGTGACCGGCACAAACTGGAAGCCACAACCGCTTTCCGTATAGTGCAATATAGAGCACAGAGATACTCATTAGATAACCGAAGGCCTTGTACGGAAATAAACAGGGATTGTAGTCAGACGTGCTGTTTATCGGATCAGAGCAATGTGTATAAACTCTGTAAAAGCTTTAATAATTCAGAAATTAATTAACCGGTTGATTAACCAGGTATATCGGTCGTTCTAAGGTGATTATACAGGGGTTGATGCAAGTGGACGTTAGGTGTCCAACTGGGGAGCAAATTTTACAGAGGCTTCCACGTAGGCACGCGTGTGCACGCCCACACAAACACACACACACACACACACACAAACACACACACACACACACACACACACACACACACACACACCCATAAAGCGCGAACATTAAGTGCTTCACGAGGTCTGATATTCGTTATTGCCCGTGCCGCGGTGATTGTTGGTAAAGAAAATGAGCAGCCTTCTTCAACGTCCTGCTCAACTGCTGGGTCCTGGAGTTCGGGTGTGGTTTCAGCAAAGTTAACTGGAAAGGCACGAGAAACACTTTTAGAACAAACCAGGACTTAAACATTCGACTTAAGTACGTGTGCAGTTGACAAGAAGCGGTAAATTTGTGCACAGACCACTCGTAGAACTTCATCCCCTTCTTGGATAACATTGTCCTTCAAAGTCAATCACAAAGAAATTCACCAGATAAACCAAAATCGCACGTTCTTGCAATTCGCATCTTCACTTGGATTAGAAAATCAGCTGGTGTAGGTAGCATTTTCGAGGCCCTGAATCCTTAAGGTCGAGGTAAACCTTGCCAGGACTCAGACAAAGATGAAATACTCATCAAAAGATGAAATACTTGGCGCAGATGCGCAATCATTGCAGAATAAAAAAAATTGTGTAAACTACGGACGAAATCATTACGTGCACTATTTGCATTGGAGGTAAACTGTGGACAAGTCATACCCAAGTCATATTCATTAGGTATGATTAAGCGTAAGTATGACAGTAAAACACGTTAGACATCAAAGTAAATCCAAATGTGTCACCAAATTTAATCAGAGCACATTATTCGATGCGCGGTATGGGATAATCTCTATACTGCTGCCACCAGCTGTAAACTGAGCGATCGCTTTGCAGAACGTCTCCACCTGGATGGTCACGAATGACTGTGACCATCCAGTCCCTTGTCTTTTCACATTTCAGTTTTCTACCCTAGATCCACACCAAGCTTTCTTTCGCAGCCTCACATCATTTTCGACTGAACTGCACCAGAAGCTAGATCGGGTATTTAACCACCTTCCAGACTCAGCACTGAGATAAACCGATTCAGATCCTTGGCATTTTGTCTGTTCGTTGGCGTAACTCTCGAGTAACCGCCTCTTGTTTCCTACTTTTAACAGTATTCGCCCCTTTCTCATTACTTTGTTATCATCTATCCAATCATTGAGCTTCCTTTCCGCTGATTCCTGCATGTCCCTCTTTTATACGTCTTGACATGTGTTGTATCTCTTTCATTTCTATTTCGAAAGGCTCTCGTCCTGAAATATTAGCCCCCGTTTTCTTTCCCCGCAGACTCTGCCTAACTTGCAAAGTGTTACCAGCTTATTCTGATTTATTGCAGACTTTCTGCATCGCTTTTATATCCCTTGCATATAAATGCGCCGATGATACTTAAAACATACAATACTTGCGAAAATCAAAGTATGTTTGGTTACATTAGGTGCAGTCATGGGAACTGCTTTCATGAAACCACTCATTCAAAGTTATTAATTAAAGGATAAAATAGTTAACGACACTGAGCAGTAAGCTTTGCTCAGTGCACTATTGACATTTCAATTGGCTGCTGTCTAATTAAGTCACGATTTCATTATTTTTGGGAAATTCTGAAAGCACGCAGAAAGTCAGGCAGCGTCCGTGAAGAGAAATGTTAAAGTCAATATTTAATATCAATGGCCTATTATCAGAACTGGAGATCTTTGAAAACAAATTTAAGTTGAAGAAGAAGGGAGGCGTGGAAAGAATGGCGGGAATCTCTGTGAATGGGTGCAAACCAAAGTTGTCAATTAACCTCTACGTTAACACCGGCAGTTATAGACAGCCGCAATCAGAAACAATAAAACACATTTAAAGTTAAATATCCATAAAAGATATCTACCTGTATTGTTGAATTTACTATTGAGTCCTGTGGGTTGCAGCAATTCTAATCAGCTCCCCTGCCTTAACTGTTTTTGCAGTACATTGATGGCCATATTACTCAAATCGTATAGAACCCAGAAATTCCATTATCTTTTCTGCCAATTTGCACCCTGTTCTCACTTTAACGTTTTCCATTTCTGACCACGGCTTCCTCTTCTTTGCATCTCTATCTTCATTTCAGGAGATTGATTTAGGTTTAATGTATAATCCACGGACTCTTACAGCTGTCTCGACTGTATCTCCTCCCACTTTACTCCTGTCAGGACTCCAGTTTAACCTTTCAGTTTCTCGACTTCCGTTGTATCTGTTCTGATAATGTAACTTTCCACACCTGTGGGTTTCAGTTGTCTTTCCTTTCAAATATAACCACCTTCCCTCACCCCCTCCCCCCCCACCACCCCGCACACAAACGCACACCAAAGTTAACCGGGCTCTGAAATACGTTTCCCTCACTTCCTGCACTTCTGCTCTCTTCCCCTCTCCCAGTTGATCAGAACAAGGACCAGATTCCCTTTGGATTCGCCTTCAATCCCACCAGCCTGCCACATTCAATAGGATTCAATCGACAAAATTATCTGCCCCTCCACTCCCCTTACAGAATCCCGAAGGAAGTGTCTTCTCTGTGGGTCCGTGATTCAATGTTCCATCTCTGCCAACCACTCCGCTTTCGCCCAAACATTTCCATTTAACCCAGAAAAAATGCAACACCTATCATTTCGTCTCTTACATTCCAGCCATCCCCAGACGCAGACAGCCCTTTCAGTTGAGACAAAAATTCACTTGCACTTTTCTTTTCAATTTATTACATTGCTCATCGTGTGGTTTCCTCGACACTCAAGAAACCAAGACTCAGATTGATGACCGCTTTCAAGGGCACCTCCAGTCACTAAATTTCCCGGTCACCTGTCATAACTCTTGGTCCTAGCCCTACTCTGGCCTCTCTGTTTTTGGCATTGTACACTGTTTCGAAGATGTCCAAAGGAAGTTCGAGGATCTGAACTTCTACCCGGGATAGTTCAACCTTTGGAACTTAACTGATTTCAATCATTTGAGGCAATCAGCTATTCATGTATTTTGATGGATATTTCAAAATGTAAACCACTCATATGAAGTCATTGATTTTTCATAGAGAGATACATCACAGAAGCACATCCTTTCGCCGACTGTGACCGCTCTAAACATCAGCATCCATTTCATACTAATCCAATCTCAACCTATTTATTCTTACCAAGCTCGCACCACCTCCTCGTTAAAACGACACTACTGCCATCTCGTTATCTCCTCAAATAATTCAGTCAAGCTAATTAGGCAGTGTCGAGGTTGCATGGATTCTGCATGGCGTTTGATAATGTAGCACTTTTTGGGCGGATCGAATAAGCAAAACCCCATAGGATTCAAGAGACAGTGACGAACTGGAGCCAATATTGGTTAAGAGACAGGAAGAAAAGTGCAAGTGCTGATGAAAACGGGCGGTGGCGGGAGGGGGGACTGCCGATGCTGGAAAGTTGAAATAAAATCAGAAATCTTGGAAAGACTCAGAAGGTCAGACAGGATCTGTGGAAAGAGCAACTGCCAACGTCCGGGGTCTGTGACGACCGATGTTGCCTAACCTGCTGAGCTTTTTCCAGCATTTTAAATCATTTTTGATGGGCGTTTCTTGTGAATGGAAGGCTGCTAATTACACGGTTACAGGGGACATAACAGTTTCTTTGTGCTATATATGACTGATTTAGGCTTCAATGTAGAGGATATGATAAAGAAGTTCTCTTATAACACAGAAATTGTTATGACGTCGTCGAAAGCGGGAAGTAAAATGTTTAACGGTTTTGACATCTGGACGCATAAACGACAAACAGAATGTAATCCTGAGAAGTAGGCATGGGAATTTCAAATAAATGGAAGAGCAGGGCATTAAGAGAGATACGAAATAGAGGGACAATGGAGTGTTTGTGGGTAGATTCTCAAAAGTATTCGTACAAGTCAATTATGCTAAAAATCCACGTGAAATGCTTCATTTTATTCACCAACGTGTTAAATACTGCAGCAGCAAGGTTATATTAGGACTGCATAGAACCCTGGTTAAGCCACTGATTAAGCATGGCGTAGAGTTCCGGTCATCTTATCACAATAAATGTGTGATCTGAAAGCAAAAACACGAAGACGTTGGAAATCTGAGATGAAAAGCAAAATGTTGAATTTACTCAGCGGATCAAGCAACCTTTGTCGGGAGAAATAAATAATTAACGTTTCAGGTCGATGTATTTTATCAGGTGGATCGGAGTTATCAGTGATGGCAGATCACAAAACTGAAGTTATAACTTTGTTTCTCTCTCCACTGATGCCGCCTGACCTGCTGAGTATCTCTGTCCTATTCCGTTTTAAAGATGGAAAGATGCACTGAAGGGGATGAAAATGAGTCTGATCAGGATGTTTCCAAGAAGAGAAACTTCTAGCTATGAGGAAAGATTGGAGAGTCTGTGATTATTTTCTTTGGAACAGAGGAAACTGGGTCGGGTGAAGCAACTGAAATAGAAAATGGTTCTGAGAAGCCGAGGTAGACGAAATAGGAATAATATATTTCCCTTGGCAAAGGGGTCAAAAACCAAAGAAGATTACTTGATAGAATGGTTAATGGAGAGATGAAGTGAATGTACAAACAGAAACTAATATGAAAGCCTGCAATTCGCTGCCTAAAAATATTGTGGAAGCAGACAATACTTGGAAATGCAATTAAAGAACCTTGACGTGGATTACAGATTTAGTGGCGGGGGTAGATTTTGAACATCATAACAGTATTTTGGAAGCCAGAGGCACGCGGGACAAAAGGATGCTTTTGTGTCGCTATTTTTCATCGTTGTATTAAAGCCAACATAAATCCCTTTGACCTCTTACCGTGCAGTATTTTCAGCGTACTAAACGAAATCTATTTGCACGGTGAAGCAACATGATCACAGCGGATAAAATTAGTATAATTTTATTTTCGTTAAGTTAATTACATGAGTAATAAGGAGCAGCGGCCATTTTATCACGTTTTGCAATTCCTCCCTGAATTTCCTCTGGGAAACTGCATAAATAAATGTGTTTGTGCAAGAGCTCATGCACTTCAACATATAGCCAGATAATTCCGCGATTGTGAAGGGGTCGTTGTAAGTGGCTTGTAAAAACTGAGTGTCTGTAAATTGCACTTGTATGTAGCATATTAAATTTACAGCCCATAACAATATAAAACTGCCAGATATGGCGAGCAACAATATTATTGATTTCCTTCGGTTCTCCATCTCGGGATCAGTGTGATTCTCGCTATTGTTCTTACCGCGGAGTCCACTCCTCACTCTGTTGGCCAGTAAGATGTGCCTGATAGTTAGTGAATTGAGCATCAGGATCAATACAAATGGTGCAAAAGGGGTTAAGATGGTCTCTAACCACAAAAACGCTGCCCACACAGGTAAAGTGTAGAAGCTTGACTTTACATAGCAGGACCACGCAACATTGTCAATCACTTCTCGCGGTTCATAAATAAAATAGTACGGAACATTTTCTAAAATACTTAGGAAACAGACCGCTCCTATTACAACAGCAGCGGTTTTTTCAGTGCAATATTTTGTTTGCCATACTTGGTGACAAATTGTTATGAACCTATCAAATGTGAAAGCCACAGTTAGCCAGACGGAACAATCAACGGAGACAAACAGCAGAGTCAAAATAACTCTGCAGACGGGAGTGTAATTGAGGAAGGAATATGAAAAATAACCATCTACAATCTCATACAGAATTACTTCAAATATCAGGACCATTAAGTCACCCACTGCCATGCCAACAAGGTATCGGGTGATGCATTTGGAGAGACCGCAGGTTCCACGGCAAAGAATGACGATTGCCAGCAAATTCGCTGAAAAAGTAGAAAATATGATGATTTTCTCCATTGTAATCGCATGATCAAATGACAGTTGGTTAGATGAACTTTTACCTTGGTTTCTTTCCACAGGCACAACCTGACCTAATGAGTATTTCTATCATTTGCTGTGGTAGTCGAGCTAAACAACCTACTAACCTCACAACCATGTAATGAGCTTCTAAACTTGCTTTTCATTCTTTTGGTACGTAATCGCTGAAAGTATCATATGCCGTTGCGAGTATGTGCGTGTGTGTATGTGCGTGCGTGCGTGTGTGTCTGAGAGAGAGAGAGAGAGAGAGAGAGATAGAGAGAGAGATACGGATGGGGGGAATAAGGAGGGAAAGGACTTGATAACTTCCAGTCCTTGACATCATTTCCTCCCGATTACCGGAAGTTCGTTACGAATTGTGGTGGGACACCGGGAAAAGAGAATGGAAATTCTACCGAGGTAAATCTTTCCTTCCACGCAAGGAAGATTGCTGTGCGTATCGCAAGGGCGTTAACAATCACCGGTCACTGATGAGTAGAAAAAGATTCGGTAGCATTACTGAACAGGAAATTTTATATGTCCCTATGTTGTGTGTAAGACCTATTCCTCAGTTGGACTGAAGTAATTCGAATTGAGCATCAGACGGGACAATACAAACAACCACCAGAATACCTTTCTAATCCTTTTGGTGGAAAATAAAATCCAGTGGCAGTTAACGAAGATGTTAAAAGAGGCGCAACAACTTCCTTTGTAAGTAATACAGGAATGGTTTCCCATATTTTAATCATACCTTTGGAGCACAGTTTGGGTCTTACGCTTGTTTAACACTGTGCAGAGTATCATAGATAGAAAGACTATCCAATCTCTGACAGAGAACCTAAAACTTGAATCTGGAATCACGGCAGTTCGGGAGTAGCTGCGTGTACTCTAGCTGCGCCTGTTTAATTTTCCCAGCGCAGCTAACTCGAGTTTAGAACATTTCACACATTTGCAATCAAACTCTGCAGCTTGCAGTGTAACACTGTTAGCACGTAGTTGTGGACTGTCAGAGAAGTTATGTCATGCATTTTCATAGAGTTCACCAATGACTGAGGCTTCGCTGCTGCATTACCAAGGCAGAAAGTTACTGATCTTGAGTCTAATATTGGTGCGTATTTTCGTGGGCGAGCAGAACATCTCTTATGCGTCTATCTGTGTTTTTTTTCAACTTAAATACTGTTTTGTCTTTTTTGAGCAACACTTGGAAAGGTATTATGGTGTTGGTTTGGCGTTTTCATTCGATATAAAAGAACTTTCCCCAACTCAAAGCTACAGGGCCATCTATAAATACCGATCAAGACCCATTAAATGAGTGAATGTTGATAGCAAAGTAAAGTGTGCTTCAATTCAGGTTGTTACAATGTAACAGAAAACTTGGGCTATTTGTGTTATTTATTTATGATAGAAATTGATCTCTGTAAATTAAACATTGCAATGCCAGCAGATATAGTTAAAGAATAAGGAACTATCGAGAAAGAGAATAAATACATTATAAGCGACTTACCAGGAACACCGACCAATGCAAGAATAGGATAGTAAATATTTTCTATCTGTAATATTACGGGCAGCCTCATATTTGGAGTGAAGCACAAGTGTGTATGGCCAAAGGAATGGCGTATTCTCAAAATAATGCCATATTTATATCTGATTGAAACCTCAAATGACACGGCTACATAATTGGCATTAGCTGCAGACGTTTGGAGAAACTAATTAAACCGAGTCACATTCTCTTCTAATTATCAAGGGTGTGTTGCATTTAAAATGTTTTTCCATATCATTTTTATTTCAGTGATAGCGACGATGTTAATAAACGTAACGACTTTTATTTATAGATTCATATTTGGTGCTTGATGAAGCAAACGCACACATTTGTCCCCACTGTGTTCCAGCTCCATCTAGACTGTTTTCTGTTTTTGTCTTGTTTCGCTATATATTTTTTTCTAAGGTGGCTCAATATCTCAGAAAAAATAAACAAACCTCAAGTCGACACAGAAAGTGATATAGGCCAGTTATATTGAGCAGCCCAGCTCGTGAATAAGAAAAAAATAATTGAATTCTAATCCACAATGGAAATTATAATCTGAATTGGTTGATAATCAGTGGAATCAATCAGTCGGATTGAGGAACAATTTATAAATAACAGCAGCAGATCAAGATGTAGATACTGAAACAACACCTTACGAGTGATATAATCTCTCTGCATGGATTTTTAAACTGCTTAAGAACGTTCCACTGCACTTATTATATCTCGGATTCTTTTTTGTTGCATCATTTTTGATATAAACTGACATAACTGGGTGCAAACTCTGAACAAATCATCTGATCCCAGTAGAAGCGTTAAATGGGATCTTTGTGAAGAGGACTGTGTGCTCCTGAGCAGCAGCAGTTGGTCT
Source organism: Pristis pectinata (assembly GCF_009764475.1). NCBI lineage: Eukaryota > Metazoa > Chordata > Chondrichthyes > Rhinopristiformes > Pristidae > Pristis > Pristis pectinata. The sequence goes on along the minus strand of NC_067438.1, from coordinate 13,909,554 downwards.
CCGCAAGTTTTACTAGGAAGAAATAATTATCCGCAGCGCACCCGAAGCGATTCTGGATCAAGCTCTTGCCGTCTGTCAGTACGAGATGATAGTGTTCAATATGTCACTTCGCCAAACTTGATTGTGAATCAGCGTGGTCAGGGTATCAGAAACACGATAATAATAGAATTCCGAGGCTTCCTTGTGGAAATTGGTGGACAGCGTATGTTTCTGAATAATGATTCGGCGTCAAATGCTTCCTGGGGGTAGGGAACGGTACAGGGCCACCACTCTCAGAGAAGAAACTTCTCCTAATCTTAGTCTTTAATGGCATTCCCATTACTCTTAGACTTTGATCCCCTGGTCCTGGATTCCCCGGACACCAGAAACATCCTTCTTGTATCGAATCTGTGCAGTCCGGTTAGAATTGTGCATGTTTCTATAAGATTTCCATTTATTCTTCCAAACTTTAGTGAATATGTCTAATTAACCCAATCTCTTGACATACGTCAGCCCAGCTATTCCAGATATCAATCTGGTGAAACTTTGCTGCTTCCCCAATAACAAGGACTTCCTTCCTCCTCTGAGGAGACGAACTGCACGCAATCTTCAAGGGTAGTCTCGCCAAGGCCATAGACAATTGCAGCAAAACACCCATGTTGCTACATTCGAATTTGCTGCCTGTATAAAGGCCAGAATGTCTTTTGACTTCTTAATCGTCTGATGAACCTGCAAGTGCACCGTCAACGACTGGTACACAGGACACCCAGCTCTCTTTACACCTCACCCCTATCCAATTTACCGTCGTTCAGGCAACATTGTTTCCTATTATTATTATTGGCACCGAGTGTATGGCCTTAAATTTATCCACGTCATTCTGCCTGTGACATGTTTCTGCCTACGCCCTCACACTTTCCAAATAAACCTTTCGTCCAGTGTTATCCGCATTGCATTGTATTCCCTCATCCAATTTAATCAGTTATATCGTGAAAAGCTGGAGTTCCAACATTAATCCCCATGCTACCCAACTTCTAAACCCTTACTTCCTACTGTTTGCCTCCTGTCGGCCAACAGAGTCTTTATCTATATCAACAACCTATCCCAATCTCATGCGCTTCGTTACCTTACATGGGAACTTAGTGAACCACATCCATTGGTTTTCTGCCAGGTGCATCCACAAAAACAAATCTTGTAAATTTGTTGAGCATGATCGCTCTTTCACGAAACCATGTTAGGTTTGTCCGATCCATTCATACTTCTCTAATTGCTCTGCTATTACATCTTTTCTAACACTCCAGCATTTCTCCACCATCGTTGTCAGGATAACTCCTCCATTATGCAGTTTTCTTTCTAACGCCTGTATTTTTTTTCAAATATTAGTGTTATATTAGGTACCTTCCAATCCGTTTGAACAGCTTCAGTGTCCAGAGTATGCTGAAAAATAACGACCAATGCATCCCTTATCTTCGGGGACACCTCACCAAGGGCCAGATTATAAATTCCCGGGGATTTATCGGTCTTTAATCGCTTCAATTTCCCGAACACTATTTTCCCCACTCATACATTGATTTCATTTAGTTACTCTCTCTACCCGGTGTTCCGAAGCATTTTTGGTTATTGTGAAGGCCGCATTGAAGATGCCAGTAAGCTAGAGAGGGTGCAGAAAAGATTCACAAGGGTGGCGCCTGGATTGGAGGCTTCAGTTATCAGGAGAGATTGGATAGGTTGGGTCTATTTCCCCTGGAGCGAAGGAGGCAGGGTGTTGACTTGATAACATTATGAGAGGCAAATAGAGTGTAGATAGCCGGAGTCCGTTTACCATGTTAGGGGTAGCTAAAACTAGAGAGCATTGGTTTAAAGGGTATCTGGGGTATAAGTGTTTCACGCAAAAGGTATCTGGAATGAGCTGCCGGAGGAGGTGGTGGAGGCAGGAACAGTAACAACTTTTCAGAGGCATCGGGACAGGTACTTGAATAAGCAGGGCAGAGAGGGCTTACGGAATTAATGCAGGCGTGGGATTGGTATAAGTGGACATGATTGTCGGAATAGACGCAATGGGGGAAGGGCGTCTTTCTATTCTAAATCTATGACGCTATGACTTTGTCTTTAACTGTTCTCCAATTCCTTTGCTCCACATTGTAAATTCCCTCGTTTCTGATCTACATATCTGTTCACTAACATTGTTCTTTACATATCTAATGAAGAATTTTCAGTCTTTTTTTAATATTCTCTGCAAGATTATTCTTATAGTTTCAATCAACCACTTTTCCTCCTTTTCTGAATGATAAACAGCTTCCGAACATTAGGTTTGCCTCTCATTCTGGCCTCATATTTCCCGTCCTTGAATCTAATATCATCTCTAATTTCTTTTGAAACTCATCGCTGAGCTACATTTCCTGCTTTACTTTGCGCAAGAGAGGAACAATGAATGATTGTAATTCATTCTGGCGTTCTTCAAATGTCTCTCCACTGTTAACCCTTCAAGTAACATGGCCAACGTAACATAGACAACTCATGCCTCACAACTTTATTTCTTTTATTTCGATTCAAACCCCAGAGTCAGAATCAATATCTCACTCTCAATGTTAAATGTGATTTCTATCGCTTTTCTCCAAGGGACCCAGCTCAACAAGATTGCTAATTAATCCTTTTTCATTACACGGTGCCCCGTGTAAGATGGCCCTCGCTGTACTTGTTTTCTCAATATATTGGACCAATAGGTTAGCACGAATGCACTCCAGCAATTCCACTTCTACAATATTGGTTACTCCAATCTACAAGAACTCATCCATAACTATATATGTACGCTTATCGCAAACATCTCTAATTTCTTATTTACTTCCATCCCCTACATCGCCACTACCACTTGGGAGTTAAAATACAGCGCCCACTAACATTTCCTGAACACCCAACCCAGGTATTCCTCAGCTTTACCCATACAGCTTTCACATCAGGATTCTTGGAGTTAATATCCTGCACTAATGTATTCCCCACTTCACCTCTTTTTCCTTTTTTGTCCGTGTTTCCTGAATATAGAGTACCTCGGATGTTCCATTCCCACTCTGATCACGCTGAAGCAGTCTCGTAAACGTAACTATGTCGTATCAATTTACACCGATTTGTGCAGTTACTTTGCCCATGTTTTTCAATTTTGTCCAATTATTTCGTCCAATTTTATAAGATTTCTTTATTAGTCACATGTACATCGAAACACACACTGGAATGCATCTTTTGTGTAAAGTGTTCTGGGGGAAGCCCGCAGGTGTCGCCATAACACGCCCACATCTTCCTAACCCGTACGTCTTTGGAATGTGGGAGGAAACTGGAGCACCCGGAGGAAACCCACGCAGGCACGGGGAGAACTACAAACTCCTTACAGACAGCGGCCGGAATTGAACCCTTGTCGCTGGCGCTGTAATAGCGTCACGCTAACAGCTACACTACCGTGCCTGCCCTCTTTACTAACCTCTTCATATAAATACTAATGAATGATACTTGGAGTAATCCTGAGATTAATATCTTTGAGACTCTTTTTTAAATGATACATGATAAAATATGTATTGGAGAGATATGTTTTCCACAAGAACGAATTGAAAACAATGTTTTAAGCTTTCTTGCAGCGCAGCAGAGTGCCTCATACTAGAAAATATTGTCCACTGTCACTGATTCAGTGATTCACAATGAATCAACCCTTGATCGCTAACATCCTCAGTACTATTGCGCTCGGTTGTGGGTTTCAACTTTACTGATATCAGTTTCTATCAGAAATTTGTGTGAAATAAAAATACGCACACAGGTGAGACAAGAGAGGCTGCTTAAATATTACTTTTTAAAAGTCTTGTTTCATTTCCTTTCAATTGACATGTGATACTGAAATATTTTCGTGAAGAATAGCAAGACATGCTTATAAACTTTAATTTTACAACCAGCGATGTGCAGGAATTGGAGCTCTCCAAACTAGTCAGAATTGACAGAATACACGGCGTGGAAACACACTAATTGGGTCGAGTGCAGAGAATATTAAACTGCAATATTGGCTGAGTACGCAACTGAAAACGAAGTTCAATCCCGGATGTAAATTATATTTTCGGGATGGGGTAAATAAGAATAATTTACTTGGAACAGGTAGTTTGGCGACACAAGAGACTGAAAATGCTTGAATCTGGAACAGCAAACAATCTGATGGAGGAACTCAACGGGTCGAGCAGCATCTATGGGTCGCGCAGCATCTATGTGGTGAGGGGAGGAGTTTTCGACGTTTGGTTTCAACACGAAACGTCGATAATTCCTCCCCGCCCACCAGTCCCGCCAACCCTCCCCACACCCTCCATAGATGGTGCACGGCCCGCTGAGTTCCTTCAGCAGATGTTATGTATTTAAGTAGTTCTTACTGTTTCTTGTATTCGTTGTAATTCAGCACAGCTTTGGAAGACTCCCGAGTTGATTTGAAGATCCCCTTGTGTGCTTGCACTTCGACCGATTTCTGTTCACTTCCGTTCAAAGTAATTAATGTCGTTATTTGGGAATGCATTTTGGCCTGTCATTTCTTGGAGCTGGTTACTTTTGTAATAAGAGCCATGGGATATTTGATCACATTCTTCAGTTCCTCTCTGAATTTTCTCTGGGACACTGCATAAATAAAAGTGTTTGTGCAAGAACTCAAAAACTTCAGCATATAGCCCGTTAGCTCCGCAATGGTGAAGGGGTCGTTGTAACTTGCTTCCAAAAACTGTGTGTCAGTAAATTGCACGCAGATGAAACATATTAAATTAACCATCCACAGAAGAATAAAACTGCCAGATATGGCAAGCAGCAAAATTATGGATTTTCTGCGATTCTCCATCTCTGGGTCAGTGTGATTCGCGGCACTGTTGCTTCCTCGAAGTCCACTCCTCACTCGATTCGCCAGTATAATATGCCTGATAGTCAGGGAATTTAGCAGCAAGATCAACACGTAGGGTGCAAATGGGGTCAAGATCGTTTCCAGCCATAGAAATGCTGCCCAAATAGGTAATGCATAGAAGCCTGATTTTACATAGCAGGACCACTCAATATTATTAATTACTTCCCGGGGTTCGTATATAAAATAGTATGGGATATTTTCTACAGCGCTTAAGCAAAACACTACCGCTATCGCTACAGTCGCATTCCTTTCAGTACAATACTTTGTTCGTAATGTTTGGTGACAAATGGCAACAAATCGATCGAAAGTGAAAGCCACAGTTTGCCACACGGAGCAATCAATTGAAACAAACAGCATAGTCAGAATAACTCTACAAACAGGAGTGTGATTGAAGAATGAATGTGGGAAATAGCTGTCAATAATTTCATATAAAATTACATCAAATGTAAGCACCATTAAGTCAGCTACTGCCATTCCCAGCAAATAACGAGTGATGCATTTGGAGAGACCGCAATTTCCACGGGACAGGATGACGATTGCCAACAGATTAGCTGCAAAAATACAAGTTTTGATTAATAATATTCGTTGATCGGAGGCGTTAAAAAGTGCACATTTCTTTACGTCTTATAATTGTACAATCTGTTGGACCATGTTTACCTGGTAGTTTCGGAAGGGAACCCGTGGAGAGATGAGTTTTTGAGCATCAGCTGAACTCAGGCTTGTGCGCCTGCACCTTGTGCTGTTGAAGGCAGAGGAAGGTTGGAGATCAGATGCATCTCTGCTGCTAAACTCAGGGCTCAATCCGGGTGTGGAGCTTTATCTTGCCGAACTGAGCATGATACGAACCATGGCTGGGCTACCTAGGGCCACTCCATTCATTTGCACAGGGTTTGCTGACCTGGACTGGATGGGTCGTGTTGGTAAATAGATTATGAATGGTTTGTTGTTGTTGTTTTAGCTCATCCTAAAGATACGAATGAATGCATATCACTTGAGTGTATTCTTAAATAAATTAATTACTTTTAGCTTTTCATTTCTTTTCCCGTTTAAAGCCTTTTGAACGGTTTTAGAGGATTGACTTCAACGCATACTTCTAAGGCTTTCGACAGAAGCGGGAAAATGGGACTGGTTTAAATGGCCATCTTGGTCAGCAGGAATGAGTTGGGCCAAAGGGACTGTTTCCGTGCTGTATTCCTCTATGAATTGCCAAAGGCCTCGTGCACTGCTTTGGGGTTGCCGCCGTTGGTGGAGCATTGTATTTCAAAGAACCAGCGTGGCAGTGTGTTCTGGAGCTCGAGTGCACCGAGTAAACACCAAAAGTGAGTAATGACGCTGACCAAGCAGCAGGGTGGGTGTGGGGGTGGGACAGGGGCAGGGGCAACTATGCAAAGGCAAGCTGCATCCTGCTGATTATTGCTTGCCACTCAGGCTTCATCCCAAACCGGTGGATAATTCGCAATTTTGTGTTTCGACAGCACTTTACATTCGCTGAAGGTTCCGAAAGTACTCTCGCGGATAACTCAGAGGACTGATCCCTTCATCTCTGAATTATGGGCCTGTTTATTACAACACAAATGCCACAAAACAACTGGAGATCAGATACCGATGCATCTTATACCCCCTTCCACTCCCATACCCCCTCCCAACAACTAGTGCACTGCCCAGTCACTGAACCGAGGGTAATTTCTAGATGTTTAATCTGTTTAGAAACATAGAAAACCTACATCACATTGAGGCCATTCAGCCCACAAAGTTGTGCCGAACATGTCCCTACCTTAGAAATTACTAGGCTTACACATAGCCCTCTATTTTTCTAAGCTCCATGTACCTATCCAAAAGTCCCTTTAAAGACCCTATCGTATCCGCCTCCACCACGTTGCCGGCAGCCCATTCCACACATTCACCACTCTCTGAGTACAAAACTTACCCCTGACATCTCCTCTATACCTACTCCCCAGCACCTTAAACCTGTGTCCTCTTGTGGCAAACATTTCAGCCATGGGAAAAGCCTCTGACTATCCACACGATCAATGCCTCTTATCATCTTATACACCTCTATCAGGTCACCCCTCATCCTCCGTCGCTCCAAGGAGAAAAGGCCGTGTTCACTCGACCTGTTCTCATAAGTCATGCTCCCCAATCCAGGAAACAACCTGGTAAATCTCCTCTGCACCCTTTCTCTGGCCTCCGCATCCTTCCTGTAGTGAGGCGACCAGAACTGAGCGCAGTACTCCAAGTGGGCTCTGACCAGGGACCTATACAGCTGCAAAATTACTTCTAGGCTCCTAAATTCAATTACACGATTGATGAAGGACAATACAACATATGCCTTCTTAACCACAAGGTCAATCAGCGCAGCTGCTTTGAGCGTCCTATGGACTCGAACCCCAAGATCCCTCTGAGCCTCCACACTGCCAAGAATCTTACCATAGATACTATATTCTGCCATCATATTTGATTACCAGAATGAACCATTTCACACTTATCTGGGTTGAACTGCATCTGACACTTCTCAGCCCAGCTTTGCATTCTATCTATGTCCCGCTGTAACCTCTGACAGCTCCCCCCTCTCCACACAACACTATCCACAACACCTCCGACCTTTGTGTCGTCAGCAACCTTACTAACCGATCCCTCCACTTCCTCATCCAGGTCGTTAATAAAATTCACAAAGAGTAAAGTGCCCAGAACAGACCCCTGAGGTACACGACTGGTCACCGAACTCCATGCAGAATATAACCCGTCAACAACCACTCTTTGCCTTCTGTGGGCCAGCCAGTTCTGGATCCACAAAACAATGTCCCCTTGGATCCCATGCATCCTTACTTTCTCAATAAGCCTTGCATGGGGTACCTTCTCAAATGCCTTGCTGAAATTCATATACATTACATCTACTTCTCTCCCTTCATCGATTTATTTAGTCACATCCTCAAAAAATTCAATCAGGCTCGTAAGGCAAGACCTTCCCTTGACAAAGCCATGCTGATTGTTCCTAATCATGTTATACCTCTCCAAATGTTCATAAATCCTGTCTCTCTGGATCTTCTCCATCAACTTATCAACCACTGAAGTAAGACTCACTGGTCTATAATATCCTGGGCTATCTGTACTCCCTTTCTTGAATAATGAAACAACATCCGCAACCCTCCAATTCTCTTGAACCTCTCCCGTCCCCATTGATGATGCAAAGATCATCGCCAGAGGCATTGCAATCTCTTCCCTCGCCTTCCATAGCAGCCTGGGGTACATCTCATATGGTTCCGGTGACTTATCAAACTTGATGCTTTCCTAAAGTTCCAGCACATCCCCTTTCTTAATATCTACATGCCCAAGCTTTTCAGCCTGCTGCAAGTTCTCACGACAATCAACAAGATCTTTTCCCATAGTGAAGCATAGTTTAAGCAAATTAAATATTCTAAGACTTTTAAAACTTACTTATGCCTGTTTGAACTGTTTTGAAATATCTTGATATCCTTTAAGGAATACCTTAAAGTTGTTCTCACTCCTCAGCTTTGTTCTGCCTCAGGATTCATCTTCTGAGGACTATTCGCCGGTGTGGACTTCTCTGCCTGCATGAATGGCCTCCGCCTTCAGAACTTGCAGCCTTTTACAACTTCCAAAACAAGTGTGGCTGCGGTAATATCATGGGAAGAGGTAACGCGGACAAGCACATGTGACTGGACAGATTAAGCATGACCTTTTCATGTCATTGATATACACTGCGGCCGTACTATCAATAGATCATAAGATATTGGAGCAAATTTAGGCTACTTGGCCCATTGAGTCTGCTCCAACATTCAAACATGGCTGCGCTTTTTAACCCCAATCTTCCGTCTTCTCTGCGTTACCCTTAACCCCCTTACTAATCAAGAAGCTATTGATCTCTGCCTTAAAACTACAAAATGAGTTGGCCTCCGCAACCCTTCGTGGCAACGAATTCCACGTATTAACCACACTTTGGTTGACGGAATTCCTTCTCATCTCAGTTTTTAAGGGACACCCCTTTACTCTCAGGATGTACCTCGGATCCTAGACTCTCCTACTAATGGAAACATCCTCTCTACTTCCACTCTATCTCGGCCTTTCAGTATCCGGTAGGGTTAGGGTTATGGAAATTTCCTCTTCCAGTTCTCTGCCATTTTTCTCACATCGAAAAAAAAGGTTTTAAAGTTGAGACTTAACACACACCTCCCGCCCATCATCAAAAACAGTACCAACCTTCGTGGAATAAGCAAATTTACTGATCTCACGCCCTACGTTAACATGCAAATCATTAATGTATCAGCACCAATCACCGTTGTACACAACTGGTCACAGGCTTCCAATCGCAAAGACAACACTTTGTCAACACTCTACATCTGTCAATTGCCAAGCTTATTTTGGGTCCAAATTTCCGAATTGCTGTGGTTCCCGGAAGCTGTAATCTTTTTGAAATTCTTGTACACTTCATCAACTGTACTACATTAATGGATATATACAGTCGCTCTTCGAAAATCATAATAGTAAGCCACACGGAATATCCAAACTAGGAAGTCATGCTGACTATCCCTAATCAATCCTCCCCCACCACCCCCCCCCCCCCCCAAGTGCAGATTAATTTTGACCTATGGAATCATCTTCGAATAACTTCCCTCATGTTAAACTCGCCAGCGTCTTATTCCTGCTGGCCTTCCTGATTAACGGACCACATTTGTTCTAATCCAGTCATCTGGCACCTCTTCTGTTTCCAGAGAAGATTTAAAATTTTCTGTCAGATCTCCAGCAATCACATCCCTTACCCGCAATGCCAACTTGGGGTATATCTTATCAGGCTCTCAGGGTTTATCAATCTTTAAGACTGCTTATACATTTAATATATGTTCCTTTTCGATGATAATTTGTTCCATAATTTTACCGTCCTCTCCCTGAATTCTCCAACTACGATGTCTTTCTCCAGGGTGAATTCTGGTAAATAAAACTCATTATTGTAATTGAGTCGCAGGAAGTTAGTGACTCTTGGTCTTCAAATAGCCTCAGACAGTAGATTTAAACTTTCAATTATAAGCTGGCAAAATACTTGCCCGGTCCTTTCCTTTAAATCACCAAGATAGAAGCACGTAATCTTGGCTAAGGACGTTCTTATTATTCTTGATCTACTGTGTGGCTGGAAAAAGGGGTTGAAGTCGCACCAAACTGAGTTCTCATTTCAAGAGATGAAAATGTTCTTAGGATGAAATTGTGTTTTTTTTTGTGTTGGTTTAAAATCTTTTATTTAAAGAGCTTCTTGCATATTAGGCTTACTGGAAGCCAGAATCAGACTGGATGAAAAATAAGGACACACTTGCTCCAAACTTGTAATGGTTAAGAATAATATTCATTCGTGAGGTGATCGTGCAGTTTGATTTTGAACTTGCTGTGCTGTTGCGTGAACCAAAGAGAAGTTCCGTTTAGCTGCTGCTTACAAGATCGGCAGTCAGCTCTCCTGGTGAATTGACGAATCTGTGATGTTCAGTAAATCGAGAGAATCAACAGTAGCCACGCTAGGTCATAAATGTATCGTGGGTAGAGAAAAATCCACTCTTGTAACGAAACAAAAATCGGACTCATACATTCCCTGTCCTCGAACAGCCTGCACACAACCCATTAAAATTAATTCTCCACGTACGAAACTGTAAGATTTTCTATTTCCATTAATACCCTCAACTTAAAATCTTTTCACTTTGCTAACTTAACGGTCGACAGCAACTTGAACACATACTGTATGAGCTCTTATTTTGAAGGTGGGCATTTACGTCACCAAGAACAAAGCATTAACACAATAGAAAACAGCATGGCAGCAACAGCAGAAGTCGCACGATAAGCCGTCTAAAAGGTTTCAGCTATTTTAAATGGCTTACCAGGTACACCAACTATTCCAAGAATAGGATAGTAAATTTTTTCGATCTGTAAGATTGCTGGTCGCTCCATATTTGAAGAGATAAGAAACAGTTTTGCCCGTTAATTTACTGAATCTCAAATTAATGCCTTACTTATACCTAAAAGAAATCTCAAGTGACACGTGAACACCACGTGATGATTTTCATTGGTTACAAACATTGGAGCAAGCAGATTAAATCGAGTCATATTTGCTGCTGTTGATTAGGGATAGGAATCGCTCCAAAGAAAATATTTCCACATCTCCCTTACTATATTGATGGTGGGGAAGTGTATTTATAGATTTATGTAAGAGCGAACAAAAACAAGACTTTGTGATCGATTGCCTGCCCATTCGTCTTGTTTACGTCCACAGCGTTTGTATCTTCCATCGTTTGTGCACTTTTGCGTTGTGGTGGGAGATTTAATTGTTTTGAAGTCTGCACAAAATATAATCAATTAATTCAGATGTGAAATAGAAATCTGAAATTGATTTTCCAAAATCTACTACAATGTGTTTACAATATTCGATCGGACTTCCTCAACCTGTTTCCAAACGGTGGACGTCTAGGTCCATATATAGGTTATTTTTCCTGAAGAACATTGCAGCACGACTGCAAATGTAACTGTTTTTCAGCATTACGAACACTGCGTGCAATTCATATTTACACTGACAAACCGTATAAATCTGAATTGGAGCTATACTCGATTATTTTAAAAAACGATACGCCGTCTTCCTCATGGAGTAGCTTATTTAGTCATTGACGGTTGTGCATGCAGCATTGGTAAATTGGCACGTTGGTTTATTATTGTCACATGTACCACGTTGGTTTATTATTGTCTATTGTGTTTTGCATGCCATCCATATAGATCATTTCATCATGTCTATGCTTTGAGGTAGTACAAGGTAAAACAATAACAGAGTGCAGAATAAAGTACTATGATGACAGAGAAAGTGCAGCGCAGGCAGTCAATAAGGAGCCTGTCCATAACGAGGTAGATGGTGAGGTCAAGAGTCCCTATTATCATACTAGGAGACGGTTCAATAATCTTATTATTGATCAAACCAGAAATATATCAGTCCTTGCCAATCGCGATAGCACCCACTAGCTCATTTAAAATGCAGGCGTCTTTCTTCGTGACGATGGTGCTCCATTTAAATAGGATAGTGTCAGTTTGGCAGACAGATAAGACAGACTGAAAGCATTTCTGAATATTAATTGTAAAGCAAAGATTCAGCAATGAATTCACACTATGCCAGAAGTATTACACATGCTTCGAAAGCCAGAACCTGACAATTTCGGCAAGATATCGATCAGTTTGAAATCTGGGTATGGCATTGAGAGATGAAATTTAATCCTGACAGGTACAAAGTGATGCATTTTGTGAAATCAAAGTGGGAACAACATATACAGTTAATGGTTGAGCAGTAAGGAAAGTTGATGAACAGAGAGACACTGGGATGCAAATCCATCGTTCCTTGAAAGTGGCAACACAGTTCGATAGATGGCATATGGCATGCTTGCCTTCATAGGTCGGAGCACAGAATACAGGAGTTGGGACGTTATGTTCCAAGTTTAGGAAACACTGGTTAGACAGTTCTTGGAGTATTCTGTTGTGTTCTGGCTTCCACAATATAGGAAGAATGTGACTGCACTGGAGAGAGTGCAGGGGAGATAAACCAGGATGTTGCCTGGATTGGAGGACTTTTATGGTGAGAGATTTTATAGGATGGGCTTGTTTCCCTGGAGTGAATGAGGCTGAATATATCAAAAGTAATTTATAAGATTATGAGAGTATCAGATGGGGTAGATGTACAACATCTTTTTTCCATGGTATAATAGGGCAGAGGTTTAATGTGAGGAGAAAGTTTTAGTGGGATCTGATGGATAAGTTTTACTGTCTCATGTTTTCAATATCTTCTGCAATTACTCGGGTGCAGAGTGTTGGAAAGGTGGCACGTGTCATTAATAATATATAAAGGCACTGACTGAATATAATCACTTTGGATATGGAACAATTATTGTCAGTGCGAGTGACGACATCAGGAAAATGATGCAAGACACAGAGTGAATTTTTAAAAAGGAGTCCTTTAGTACAGTGCTGGGCCCATTGCTGAACACTGCCACGAACAACTGGCTGAGGAGAAAATTCAACAGTTACACAAAGAGCTTCCAACATTTTGCTGAAAAATGTGAATACTTCTCCTGTGAGCCGACAGCTTTCAATGCTCCTGTACCAACACCAATCTCTCCTCGCACCTTCTGAAACATAAGCTGGTGAGCCTCAAACGATGAGCCTCACTATTAATTCGGTTCTATACGCAAGCGCGACTACTTCCACTTTCATAGCCCCTCCCTCTGTACCACTGTATGGTTTCCCTGTTCCTGAAAACCTCGTCCATCCATTTACATAATGCACCTAATAGAGAAAAGCAGGTTTAATGCGTACCCATCTCTATGGAATGTTGTAAACTCGAACTCGGCACAAGACTGTATATTGGGAGAAACGACGAAATGTTTTATCAAACTTTATGTTTTAATTATCTTATAAGGGTGGCGAATGTCCTGACGGAATTCAGGGTGGGAATTTCAAAATTTTAGGTGTGGAACGTTGAAGATACAGTCGCTGATATTGAACAACGATAATTATGGAGGACAGCAGAATTAGTGGAGTAAAAGATGGCGATTGATTTGTTGAGCTGTGAACATGTGGGACATCGTGATATTTGGAATCAGGAAAGTACGATATTAGAATCGAGCCAATCCTGGCTATAGAGTGAGCATCAGCCATTTATTCTTTATATTACAGTGCAGAATGAATTCATATTTACACAGAGTGACTATAAGAAAAATCTAAACGTGAAAGCACAGCAATTACGCTGGCGACACAAGAGACTGTAAGTGCTGAAACCTGGAAACAAAAACCAAACTGCTGGAGGAACTCGGCGGGTCAGGCATCATCTGCTAAGGGAAAGGAACAGTTGGCGTTTCGGGAGACCCTTTATCGCCGCTGATCTCCAAGAGATACATCTATGTCTTTAATGAACCCAATGTTTTTGCTATCGACTGCTCTGGCATTATGCCCTGACAGGCATCAGTCGGACGGTAACTCTGGCATCCATTGCAGCAGGAGGTGAAGAGCAAAATCCTCAAATAACGTTGGACATATTTAAAGAGGGTTGAATTTAAAACAAAAAACATGCATGTGAAACTTAAGAAGAGTCTAGTATCTCATTACAAATCTTCAATGTATATGGTGGCGAGACTTCGGCCTGCATTATATGAACTTCAGCTCGTGGTTCGTGAGGAAGTTCCGGCTAACATGATTGTGTATTCCAGGGAATGCCTTCGTTCCACACCTGAGCACTCAAGTCAGAAGCGCACAGGATATATCATTAATTCCGCCTGGCTGAGCTGAGGAGTCAGACTTTCATCTGGCCACTGAACTTCACGCCAACGTGTCTGAAAATTGTCATATGGCCCCAGGTCGCTGCTCTGAATTGAAAAGGTAAGTGGTTTCTCTTCCTGTTTGTTTATTTTACTTAGTATTAATGTGTTAATTGATTTATATCGATCAACTTGCATGGATCGAGCAAAATCCGGCCTATTAGATTATTTCTGTTCTATACATCCTGTGTAAATCTGTGCAATTTTGGGACACCACAAATTGATCCGACATTATCTTCTGCCATCCTTTTTCAATGATTTCTGTTCATTTCGTATAAAAGCTAAATGTATTCGTGTTTAGTTTGCGAAGTTACTTAATGTAATTGGTTGCTTTAGTAACAAAAACCACATGACATTTGACTACATTTTCCAGTTACTCGCTGAATTTTCTCTGGGACACTGTATAAGTAAAGGTGTTTGTGCAAGAACTCGAAAGCTTCAGCAGATACCCCTATAACTCCACAATGGTGAAGGGGTTATTGTAATTTCCTTCCAAGAGCTGGATGTCGGTAAATTGCACGCACATGAAACATGTTAAGATAACCATCTACAAGATAATAAAACTGTCAGATATGGCGAGCAGCAAATCTATGTATTTCCTCCGGTTCTCCATCTCTGGGTCAGTGTGTTTCGTGGTACCGTTGTCTCCTCGTAGTAGGCTCTTCACTCGATTCGCCAGTATCATATGCCTGATGGTCAGGGACTTCGGCAACAAGATCAATGCATACGGTGTAAATGGGGCCAAAATCGTTTACGCCCACAAAAAAAGTAATGTGTAGAAGCTCAGTTTTACATAACAGACCCACTTAACATTATCAATTACTTCCCGGGGTTCGTATGTAAAGTAGTATGGGATTTTTCAACAACGCTTGAGCAAATCACCGCTGCTGTCGCTAAGGTCGCATTCCTTTCAGTGTAATACTTCGCTTGTAACATCTGCTGACAAATAGCAACAAATCGATCGAAAGTGAAAGCCACAGTTAGCCACACGGAGCAATCGAGGGAAACGAAAAGCAGAGTCAGAATCACTATAAAAACAGAAATGTAATTAAAGAAAGAACCTGGGAAATAACCAGTAATAATCTGATATAAAATCACATGAAACGTTGGAACCATTAAGTCGGCTACTGCCATCCCCAGTAGGTAAAGCGTTATGCATTTGGAAAGACAGCAATTTCCACGGAAGAGGACGACAATTGCCACCAAATTAGCTGCAAAAGACAAAGATATACAAGTAACATCCCTCATTCAGAGAGCTAAACAGATAACATGTCATTTAACATTTAATTTTTGCTCAAAATGCAAGTGCATTTTTCTTATGGAACCACTGGCTAGATGCTTTGTTGGGATTAGTTTATCTTGGCGGGATATAGATCTATTAGAAATTTAGGTGGAGAAAAGGCAACTGGGGTTTAAACTGAACCAGTGTGAAGTGATGCACTTGAGGATCTGAAATACAAGAAGTAAGCATACAGTAAATGGCAGGACCATTCTGAGTACTGAAGTAGAGGACTCTTGGAGTCCAAGTCCGTAGCTCCCTGAAAGTGGCAACACCATTGGATAGGGCAGTAAGGAGTGCATGTTTGCCTTCATCGGTTCGGCATTCTAAAAGTTGGGAAGACATATCACAGTTGTACAAGACATTACTTATGCTACATTGGAGCTTTGTGTGCCATTCTCGTCTCTATAAGAAGAATGCGAAGGCTTTACAGACGATGTAGAAGTGTTCACCAAGATGTTACGTGGGTTTCAGTGTATTAGCTATAAGGGAAGGTTGGACAAACTTGGATTGTTTTCGCTGAAGAGTCAGGGGATAGAAATAGATTTAATTATGAGAAGCATCGATGGAGTAGATTGAGCCTTTTTCACAGACTGGATATGTCAAATATGAGAGCATGGTCTTTAGTTGAGAACAGGTAGGTTTAAAGGAGATACAGAGATAGCGGGGTTGCCTGGAACGTGCTGCCGAGGAAACTGATAAAAGAAGAAATATAGCAAAGTCTAAGAGGCATTCGGACAACATGTGAACAGGCAGTAAATATAGGGATATCGACCATGTGCGGGCATATGTCAGCATTATGGTCGGTGCAGACATTATGGGCCGAATGTCCTTCTACTGTGCTCTACTGTTCAGTGTTCAGACTCTGCTCCAAGGCATTGTAGTGTAGATTTGGGATTTCAGATCCTGGTGAACTGACCTTACTCTCTGCAGCTGCTCCCAGGGTCTGAGTTTAGTCTTGCTGAGCCGCGAAGCCCGAAGCATTATGCATCCAGCAGGTCAGCCTTACCCCACCCGTAGCATTGACCCAACTATTTGAACGAAGTTCATTAACCTGGGTTGAAAAGGTTGTGCAAACTTGCATTTCTTTCATATCAAGCATCATCCTGCCATTTGTTGCTTCTGTGGCCGTTTCTATCCCAAGCTAGCGGAGAAATTGTAATGTGGAACACCATGGTTCCTGCTGCGTTTTCTACTCGTCGGAGGTTCGACGGAGAACCGTCAGAAACCGGACAGAATAATCTCTTACTTCCGTGCTTGCACATCACAACACAGACATAGGAAAGTATGCGGAAGTCAGAGGCAGGTGCATCTCAACTGGCCGTCTCCACTAAATCCAAAGTAGGAGGGCATAAGTCGTGAACCAAGGGTTGGATGCAGCTGGTATACTGGCCCTGAGCCCTAAGCCATGAATAGCTGGCATACGTTGTGTGACCAAAACTCCTTGGGTTATCTACCATGACTGAACAGGCCAAATAACTCGTTTACCATTTAAAATAATTGAGTTACACGGCACATCAACAGACCTTCCGGCCCAGCACATCCATGTCGACTATCAAGCACCCATTTATACTCCTCTCATTTACTGGCATTTGGCCAGTAGCTTTTTTTGTGTTGGTGGTTCAAATTCTCGTCTGGATACTTAAACGTTGTGAGAGTCTCTGCCTCCACCACCTCCTCAGGAGTTCCGGATTCCAACCATCCTCTGGATGAAAAATAAAACTCAAATTCCTTCGAAACATCTTGGTCCTCACGATAAACTTATGTATTAGATACCTCTGCATTGAGGGAAGGTTTCCTATTGTCTAACTCATAATTTTCATAGTTTTATATAATTTCTATCGTTAGCTTTTCAAGTATTCTTAGTTTGAAATAACTGTTTTATCTTACTAAAAATAATTTTTATTCTTTGAAAGCGTCTGTGATTATCATTTAGAAAATAATTCATAGGCTTTGAGCACCGAAAGCCGTGTTCTGTGACTGGGGCCTCTGGGTTCATCCTCTGAGACCTAGTGGACGCTTGATAGCCGATGTGCCTAGCAGCAGAGAGGTGGCATACGATCTCCAGTCATGCGGATTGCTGAAAATAGGAGAAGGGGAAGCCCAATATATAGGAGGGGAAAACAGAGCAGTGATAGGTGGACAAATGAGGGGAGGAGGAGTGGCACAAGGTGATGATAGGTAGGTACTGGTAAGAGATAGTGAGATGCATGTGCGGGGGAGGAGGGGAGAGCAGATCCACTGGGGGATGGGTCAAAGTTAAGGAGAGAAAGGCAAAAAAGAAAAGCTAGAAAAAAGAAGAAATGTAAAAGAGAGGCTAGGAAAAGTAAGAAGTAGCATAGTGGGGCGGGGGTGTTGTGAAGCTAATGGTCAGGATTTACGCTGATTTAAAGCTTTTAAAAGCGGCCCTGCTTTATGATTATACTTTGAGTTCTAACGTTATCTTGCTTTATTTCTTTAGTGCCTCCTCCAAGTCTAATATTTCCTTCCCGAGGTAAAGTAATCGAACGAAACGTCTGCTAAATTATTTCACCCTTATACCTTCTAGCCCTCGTGAAATCCTAACTTTGCATTTGTCGTTTGAATTACTGCGATTGCACTTTAGTGATTCTTGGCCGCTGAAAGCTTCCGGTTGTTCAGCCGTGACCCCGTTTGAACATTACTCTTGCACAGAGATTGCAGATTCTGTGAGCTGGAAATAAAGAACAAAACAAACGGCTGAGAGAACTCAGCGGGTCGAGCAGCGTCTGTGAGGCAAAGGGATAGGCGACGTTTCGGGTTGAGACTCTGCATCAGGACTGAGAGTGGAGAGGGGAGATATCCGGTGTGTAGATGTGAGAGCGAGTGGTGGTAGGTGATAGATGAGACCAGATGAGCGGGCATGATGGGAGGTGGAGTCAGTGATGGTGGGACGTGGTGTGGTGGGTTACTGTTGAGACAAGGATAGCAGGTGCAAGGTGAAAACAGATAAGGAGAAAAATAGACTGTTGGAGGCGGGTGGAGGAGGGGTCTGGAGAGGGCAGAGACGGAGGCTGGTAGGTGATAAGTGATAGGTGAAACCAGATGAGGGAGGGATGATGAGATGGGATCAGGTGGGAAATTGGAAAGGAAAATTACTGGTTTCTCTCTGTCTCTCTCTATCTCTTTCTCTCTCTCTCTCCCTCTCTCTCTGTCTGTCTCTATCTCTGTCTGTCTCTGTCTCTCTGTCTCCAGTGTCGGAAATAAATTACAACGCTTTCGCCTTAGCGAATTACATCTTTCGGGATTTGTAAACTCGATGGTTCAGTTGTTCTCTGAAAGTAGAAGTGTCTTTAACATACATTGAGAAAAGTCGTCCCTCTGGCGACAGTCAGTGAAACCCATGAAATAAACTAGCGGAAGATTTCAACAGATCTCGACCTGTCACGGCTGCGGGAACGGGTCAGAAGTGCAGCAGGACACTTGTTGTAAGGATAACAGGGATGTGTACATTTCCAACTCGTGGAAGGAATTGCACTAGAAATCCATCACGTCGCCTGACCAATGGTCTCGAGGGGAAGTTGATTCCTTGAATCTGACGAAGTTCTCTGGTTCTCGATCAGTGATGCAGCCGGTGGCTAACACAAACCAAAAAAAATCAGCTGAATATCCATAGTGGAACATTCCCACTCAATTCGGAATGGCTGAATCCAATTGTCGAGTTCCCTCAGGCGCATCACAAACTTCAAGCTTTTAATTTGAAACTGTTTGTTTCCAGTCAAAGCTCAGAGATCAGGATTGTGCAGGTTCGACTTTGCATTGTTTTCATCTTGAGTTCACTGTGCTCTTCTATTTATGACAATAACTTATATTCCAGAGAGCGTAACGCGATGACTTGAGAAATTTTACACATCTAACCCTCTGCCAGTCCCTGCTAAGGGCATCGAACAGAGCAATATATCGAAAGAATTGCTTCTTTTTATTTAAACATAAATACAGTAGAGTAGTACCTTCTATATTGCGAAGCCCTCTTGAGAATTTCGTGGTCAGATTCGACTCACAGCTTTCCGCTAGATTTGTTTTATCAAAAGCGTCATTATCGATTCTTAACTGTGTGATTAAATCCTCCCCAAGGTCATACGCAGCCGGGTCGCATTTTATATCATAAATACTTCTCGTTTTGTTTCCAATTGGAACGTTTTGCTTTGAACGATATTAGAGTGGTTTACTCTACTGTGGACCTAATACAGTTGATACATACCATAAAATTTCTATATATCATTGCCCCCTTGCCCAATGAGAACCCATACTCCATTCATCAGACCAGGTAGGACCTTTCAATTTTGACTCCTTTACTCCAAGCAGACCACATGTAAACACTCGCAATTCTCTCGCAACACCGGAGAGGTCTCATTTCAACAATGAAAAGCTGTGAATATTATAAGGCTTAAGTTACTAAAACGAATTCCTCAATAAAGATGGAGAACACAGACAATTAGTGTGAATATGATGACATATTGGAAGATTCATTCTATAAACAGGAAAAAGGAGGGAGAAATAATTTAAAAGAAATGTGTGTCATTTAGAAACTAAGACGAGGAATGACAGGGAATAAGGACCTGGCAGAGAAGTTTAAGAAATATTTTGGATCTGCATTTAAAATATACAACACTAAAAACGTAAACCTGAAATAGTTCGAAATAAGGTGCAAAAAAAGTCAGGAACTTTATACCGTTATTGTGGTGGAGGATAATGTATCTAATTCCTGAAAATACTCTGGGCCCAATGGTAGAGAACTAAGGCAGCACGTTCACGTATTTGGTTCACTGCCTTCTCGAGGGCAAATAGTTATGGGTAATAAATGCGGGCCATGCCCGCAATGTCCTTATCTGGACAGACAGACAGACACAGACAAATGATGGCGAGAGAAAGACAGACTGACGGACGGACAGACAGGCTGACAACAGACGGGAATACGGACAGACGGAATGATATACAGGTAGAGGGTGCTGGTTTTATGGCATCGATTTTCTTGTCATTGGATATAAAATTGGCTTTGTGGTAGGAGGTAGAGGGTGGTAGGGGACAGCTGTTTTTTTTTCAGATTGGAGGCCTGTATCCAAACGTGCCGCAGAGATCGGTGCTGGATCCCCATGTCGATTATCATATATATTAATGCTTTGTATGAGGACGTAGCTAGCATGATTTATAAGTTTCCGGATGACAACAAAACTGGTGGTATTGTGGACAATGGATAAGCTTGTCCAAGGTTACAGCAGAGTCTACCTCAACTGGGAAAGCGGGCAAGAGAATGGCTAATGGAAATTGGAATTGACATTGTTTTATTACTGTCACATGTACCGAGATACAGTGAAAAGCCTTTTGTCTGCGTTCTATCCAGACAGATCTTTCCATATAGAGGTATACTGAGATAATGAAACGACAAGACAGAATGCAGAATATAGTGTTACAGTCATAGAGAAATTGAAGTGCAGGTAGACAAATAAAGTGCAAGGGCCACGACGTGTAGATTGGGAGTAGCGTTCATCACTTAGCGAAAAAGAGGTCCAATCAAGAATCTGATAAGCGAGATTGAATCTGTCCTTGAGCGTGGTGGTAATGCTCTTAAGCTTTTGTATTTTCCACCAGACGAAAAAGGGGTGAAGAGGGAATGACCGGAGTAGGAGGGGTCCTCGATTATGTTGGCTGCTTTCCTGAGGAGAGGAGGCTGGTTTGAATGATGGACTGGGCAGCGTTCACAATTTTCTCCAACTTGTTGAGGTGTAGGGCACAGTAGTTACCATACCAAGCTCTGATGCATCCGAATAATATGCTTTCAGTGGTGCATCTGTAAAAATTGGCGTGCGTCCTTGCGGACATGCTGAATTACCTTAGCCTTCAGAGGAGGCAGAGGTTCTGGTTGATATCTTGGTCGCCTCGTCAACGTGCAGGAAACTTCACAGAAATGTTGCTTGGATTGGAGGGCTTGCGTTGAAAGGAGATTGGATAGGTTGGGACTGTTTTCTCTGATGTGAAGGAGACTGAGGTGTGACCTTATAGGGGTGACGTATATAAAATTATGAGGGGCGTAGATTGGGGAGATAGTCACAGGCTTTCTTGCAGGGCTGGGAGTCTAAATCTAGAGGGGAAAGGTTTAACACGAGATGAGAAAGACTTAAAGGGGATCTCGGGGAAAGTTTTTCACACAGATGCTGTAAATGGAAACAGCTGCCATAGGATATAGTAGAGGCAGCTTCAATTACAGCATTTAAAACACATATGAAAAGGTGCATGGATAGGGCCCAATAGGGCCCAAACCCAGTTCATCTTCAATAGCTCATGCGAGGGGCTTATTAGTTTGTCATACTACTATGTGCATTACCCGTTTACACAGTTATGTGTCTGCATTCAGAAGGCTTTCAAATACTAAACCTTGCAGTTACATTATCGTAAAAACACTTTAATGCCAATGAAATAAAATAAACTACATAAAAATTGCAGGTTTATATCCTTGTACCGTATCATATCCATTAACATTCTGGACTGTAGCTGAAAGAGTTGGTATGTTTTAACTTCCTTGCCCTCTTCGTGAGCTAGAAGAGTGTCATTGCCAATTTCATGTACATTGCAAAACTGGAAATAACGTGAGGCTAACTTTAACTCGCCTCGTCCTTACCAACATCTTGAGTTCCCCCATCACTTCCAGAAAGGCAGCATACATTGGCTTCTTGTCTCACAATGCGTCAATTTCGAAATTTGCTTGTTTTTTTAAACATCTCCTCCATTTCTTTACCCACTCCGATCTCTGTAATAACCCCAAGCCCTCGTCTATTAGCATTTATCGCTTAAACCTGAAAACTTCTCTAAATGTTGCTGTTTGCAATTTGACCACTTCAGTCATAGCACCCGTGCATTCCGCTGCCTAATCGTTAAGTTTTAGAGCTCCCCCTTCGCCTTCCCATTATCTTTACTGCTCTCTCGTGTTTTCAAACTCTACTGAAAGCTGTTCTCTTGAGCAACCGGTTCTAGTATTTACGTTTCTGACTGGTTTTCCAAGGTTGCCTGATGGAAACTTGTGAAGTCCACCTAAGTTATATCACGACACCATTATCACACGCTGGAGTAGTTGTTCAATTTTACTCTCCTAAATCAGTGGGTGGTTGGGGGGGGGGGGGGGTGTGGTCGTGCTGGGTTTGTCTCTTTGTTTAGATTAAAATTACCCAGTGTAATTCAGAAGAAAAGTTTTTCTTCCCCATGTTCCTTGTTACTTCCATAGTAACAAAGAGACATTCAGTATACTTATTAGTATGGCATTGGAATACTAGGGTTAAAACAAAAGCTGCTCAGTTGGAAGATTGTATACCAGTAGCATACATGAGGAGGATTGTGTTTGTGTTCTTGTTAGTTCCTGAAGCCGCTAAAAAGAAATTGGACAGAAGCGCATAACAAGCATCAAATGTTGTTGTTCAATTCAATAGGAAATGAGAAATAGTAGCTGTTGTGAAAAGACTTCGTCGAACTTATATTAAAAACTCGCACTACTTGCTGCCGGATCTACAGCATTGCTAATTTTCCTTTCAGCTGCAATGAAAACAGAACATGCTGTGAACTCTCAGCAGGTCAGGCAGCATCTGTGGAGAGGGAAACAGAATTCATGTTTCAGCTCCAAGATCCTCGACATCATTTGCAGGTTTTGTTTTCTATTTTCGTTGAATATTGCATTCACTGCCATTTCTACCCCCAGGAATATCCGTCTTAAAGAAGTTCTGCATCTCTCTCTCTCTCTCTGGCAGGATTTCTCCCTCCTATCAGTTCTGATCAAGGATCTTTGACCCGAAGCGTTAATTCTGTTTCTCTTTACATAGACGCTGACCGACCTGCGGAATTTTCAAAAAATTCTGCTTTTTTTCACTTGTTAACTGGAAAAGGAAAGCTAAAAGTTATCTAATATCATGCGTTTTCACTGGAAAAAAGTGAAAATCCAGCGCCTGCCTTCTAGTGGGTAACGAGGGGTCATCGGTAAATGACAATTAAGGGGATATTTTTCATTCAGCAAATGATGGGGAGCCGAAAATCTCTACATGAAGACCGAACCCATCATCTCATTTAGAATGTACATGGGTGAGCAGATGAGCAGTTACGTGTTGGGCTGGAGCCACGAGAGGGGAAATAGGATTAACGTTGTTTTGTTCTTTTTTAGCCAAAGTGGACACGATGGGCTGATTGGTCTCCTAATGTATCGTAAATATCAGCAATGCCGCTATTCGTGCGGAGACTTTGCTAAATTGTCACCTGATTCATGCATATTTTTAACACTGGAGCCTGAGATTTGATTACCACCGTGTGATAAGAGAAACTCAAAATAAACTGTAGATGCTGAAAATCTTGAAAAAACAGACAATGCGGGAAACGCTCAGCAGTCAGGCCGCATCAGTGAGAAGAGAAACAGAGTTAACGGTTCAGGTCGAAGTAGTTTCATGACAACAGTTCTTATTTTAGATTTCCAGCATTTGCAGTTATTTTTTTAAAAAATTACAATGTTGAATTCACTGCCACTTCTCTTCCGGGAATAACTGACTAGCAGAAGTTCTGCTCTGCTCTCCGACAGGATTTCCGTCTGTATCTCTTGTTGCGAGTTCTGGCGAAGCATCTTCGACCTGAAAAGTTAACCCTGCTTCTCTTTCCACAGGCGTGGCCTGATCCGCCGAGTATTTCCAGAACCTACTGGTCTTATTGCCGTTTGGTGAACTCGGGCAAAATCGGATTCATCTGTTGATGAACATTTCCTTCTATCGTTTGGAGCTTTACACTGGCCAGCCACCCAATCGTCGGCTTTCTGCCAATAAATCGGTTTTATGGGATTTGCCTTTTCTTTATGTAAATAATCTGTTGTAATTTTGCATCCACGGTCCGGAAAGAAAATTTTTCTTGGGTTCAGATAGGGTAGTCTAACTTGCACGAGTCTTTCGCCGTGTGTTAATTTCGGATATTAATTCTGACATTAAAGGATGGGCCATCGAGTCTCTGCCGGCTCTCAAACCCATCCCATTCCCCCACAAGGTATTCTCCTTCACACTCATATTAACTCCCTCTGATTCTCCTACCCCTCACACACACTAGGGACAATTTACAGCGGTCAATTAACCCCCGAACCCGCACTTCTTTGGGATGTGGGAGGAAACCGGAGCATTCGGGGGAAACCTACACAGTCACCGGGAGAACGTGCAAACTCCACTGTACCGGAGATTAGAATTGAACCCCAGTCACTGGAGCTGTGAGGGAGGCTTTAACTGAGTAACACCTTATCCATTGCAGTCAACTTGCCAGCAAATAGAGACTAGTGTGAGGAGCTTCAGGATGAGATTTAGAAGCAAGTGCTCCTTTGGCTCATGGGGCTTATCAAACCTGCGGGTGATTCTGAGGAAAGGCGAAGGACGAAATTAAAAACCAGTTAATTGAACTGAGGAACCGGGTCATGAATTCCGTTTCAACCTGGCTGCCTAATTTGTTTGAACACCCCAACAATGACAATAAATGGATATTTTATCAGCTTCTTCGCTTCCTTCCGAAATCTTCTCTGGACCAATGCATAAATACAAGTGTTTGTACAGGAACTCAAGTACATCAGCAGAAGCGCGATTCTAATTGCCAGATACAGCGACTTCGGAGCATTGACCGCAAAATTTTGCGTGACTTCGAAACATACGTCAAGTATTGTAACTGGAGTCCACAACGCAGTAAAGCTTCCCGAGATAGTGAAGAGCAAAATGATGGACGTCCTCCGGTTCCTCATCTCGGGGTCACAGCCCTCACGGTTCCCGCGGCGCTTCAAGGCTCTGCGAGCTCTGCTCACCAGTAAAATGTGCCTGACGGTGAGAGAGTTTAACAGCAAAAGCAGCGGCAGTGGCAACAATGGTAGCAAAAGTTTGGAAAACCATTTGTAAGTCATCCATGCTTGTGAAGAAACGTATTCCGTTACAATGCGGCAACCCCATTGTAGATCACCAATGATATAATTGGATTCATAACGAAAATAGACTGGAATATGAATCAAAAAGCTAAACACGCACACAATCGTTAGAATCACGGCGGCGCTTCTTTCCGTACAATATTTTGATTTTAATTCCTGGCAACAAATGGCTAGGAAGCGGTCAATTGTGAATGCCACTGTGGACCAGACGGAGAATTGCACGCTGGATATTTGTATAAAGGATGTAAGACGACACGTATAGGTGTATGCCAGGAATGAATCCGGAAAATGATAGTTGAGGACGTTTCCCACAGTAACATTAAAGACACAGACCATTAGGTCTGCCACTGCCATTGCTGCCATGTAACGAGTGACTCCTTTGGAGAGACCGCACATTCCCTGGGAGAAGACCACAAGCGAGAGCACGTTCGCTGCAACAAGGTAGAAAAACAGGAAATTTCCAGAGACACAACCCATCATCAATAACGCAAGCAATGGAATCGTAAGGAATAATCTAACCGGGGCATTTGTAACTGCCGCAGTAAACGTTACCTTGGTTAAGATGTGTGAAGCAAAACGGGAGTCACGAGCAAAAAAAAACAAATTGCTGGAGGAACTCAGCGGGTCGAGCAGCATTTGTGCAGGGGAATGTACAGTCGGCGTTTCGGGTCGAGACCCTTCCATCTGCTGGATATTCATGACGCCTTTAAACCCGTGGAGCGTCCGAACTGGACTTTCGCCCCGACGACAGACCCTTTGCATTAAATGTTCCATTGAGAGGAGGTTTAAGAGTGAGTGTGCTCTCTTTCCTTTCAATACCCACAACAACCTTCAGTCCAATGATTCTTTATATTGTAACAGGGCGACGGCTGACTGATTTACTTTTCTCTGTCCCAATCAGGGATAGTTCCGTGCCAGATGGCGGCAGAAATCTTCCAACCCTCCCAATGAGGAGTTTAGCTTGGGAACGTCGACAATTCCTTCCCCCCCCCCCCCCCAACAGATGCTGCTCTACCCGCTGCGCTCCTCCAGCAGATTAGTTGTTGCTCTAAATTCCAGCATCTGCAGTCTCTTGCGTCTCCAAATCTTCCAACAACTCTCCTCGAGCAGAACATCTGTACTTACGGTTACACAGGGAAAGGGGAGTCCTCTGCGGACAATCGGGAGCTAAGCGGCGGAGATCGTTGCAAGATAACTCACCAGGGATACCGACAATTGCAAGAATCTGAAAGCAAATCACGGTGGCGTCCACCGCCGCTGTTCGTTGCATCTTATAGGGATAGGAGCAATATTTCTTTTTCGCTCCGGTCCAGGTGCCGCACTGAAGCGATTCGCTGTGCAGCCTGATTTATAGACCTTCGTTCTCCACTGGGAGAGTTCCACACACTCCATCTAACAAACACCAGTTCTTTCTAACTGAATGTACTGAGTCAGCTCCACGAACAATAATTACCACTAGTGACTTAAATAAACAATATTGCAAGTCCGGGCTCGCTTCTGCGCCTGACCCGGAACCGTTACACATGAGACTTACGTTTATCTGTCGTCCTTCGTTCAGTTTCACCCGCATCGCTGAAGGTAATAAGCCACACTTCTAATCCTTGCCCTCTGTGTCTGCCTCTCTTCATCACTCCCTGTAGCGTTCTTTTGGTAAACCGAAGAGTTATTTCGAATCTAATCTGTCAGGTGAGCCCCAATATCCAAGGTCTGTTTTCTGCAGGGTCAGGTGAAATGCAGTAATGGTGTGATTAGAAGCGCTATAATGGGAGAGGCAGAGGCGCGTGATGAGGGAGATACCTATGACTGGTTAAAATATAAGAATTAGGAACAGGAGCAGCCATTGAACATTGGCACCAGTTAAGTATTCATCAAAAATTCATAGTTAATCTACCTGGGTGCCATTTTTCAATACTATCCCTATTGCTCTTAATTTCTTATCTTAAATAAATCTTTGAATTTCTCTTTTGACTAAACGATGACCGAGCCTCCAGGGCAGAGAATTCCGAGTACTTTCTTCCTCTGTTGGTTGCATCCTACAGCTATAGGAGAAATTTCTCCTCGTCTCCGTCCTAAATGGCCCACCCATTATTCTAAGACTGTGGCTGCTCAGACACAGGAAACATATTTCCTGCACACAGCAAACTAAGCACCCGTAAGAAGTTTGCAAATTACAATGAGGTATTGTCTTACACTTCTAAAATCCAGAGAATGCAGACCTGGTCTACACTATATATCCTCACACAGCAAACACGCCATCCCTGGAACCAGACTAGCGAATGTACACTGCATTTCTTCTCTGGCAAGTACATCCATTTTTAGGTAAGGAGACAACAACTACGGTGTCACTAAGGCCCTCTATGACTGAAGTAAGATATCTTTGCTCCCATAATCAAGTTGTCTCCTAATAAAAAACAACATACCATTTGCCTGCCTAACCATTTACTGCAGCTACATGGTGGTTTTCAATGACATTTGTGCATCGAGAGAATCCAGGATGACTACCAAGAAACTATTTCAACTGATCCCACCTTAATTACTTTTTGTTGGAGTCATGGCCTTATGCAGCACGGGAATAGGCCGTTCAGCCCAACTTCTCCATGCCAACCGAGGTGTCTATCCGAGCTAGTCCTCTCTTCTTGTGTTTGGCCTATACACCTCTCAAATTTTTCTATACATGCATCTGTCTAAATGTCTTTTAAATATTGTCGTTGTACCGCCTCTACAGCTTCCTCTGGCAGCTCGTTCTATATAACCACCAGCCTCTGTGTGAAAGGGATTTCCTCAGGTCCTTTTTAAATCTTTCGCCTCTCACCTTAAACCTACGTCCTCAGGTTTTAGCCTCCCCTACCATGGGAAAAAGACTGACCATCCACCCTATCTACGCTCCCCTCATGATTTTTTAAAGCTCAGTAAGCTCACCCCTCAGCTATGCTCCAGGCAAAACACTCCTATCCTGTCCAGCCTCTCCTTATAACTCAAGCCCTCCACTTCCAGTAACATCCTGCGCTCTTCTCACCACATTCCCGTCAATTCCCTTTGATCGGCTCTCGCCCTACACCAGGGGCAATTCACAGTGGCGAATTAACCTATCAATTGGCATATCTTTAGGACGTGGGAAGAAACCAGAGCACCTTAAGGAATCGCATGTCGTCTTGGGAAGAACGTGAAAACATGAGGAGTCAGCATTATATCAGAATTGCTGGAGCCGTGAAGAAGCAGCTTTACTAGCTGTGCAACAGTGCTGCCAATTTTTAGCTTATGCAGAACTTCAAGGATGTCTTTCGTTGCTGAGCAGTAACTTCTCCTTCCATGAAGATTGATGTAAAGTACCCGCTATCTTAGCATCACAAGTAATTTTCCTTTCTTGTCCTTAGAGCAGGTACGGTAGTGTAGCGGTTAGCGTAACACGATTACAGCGCCAGCGACCCGGGTTCAATTCGGGCCGGTGTTTGTAAAGAGTTTATACGTTCTGCCCGTGTCTACGCGTGTTTCCACTGGGTGCTCCGGTTTCCTCCCACATTTCAAAGACGTACGGGTTAGGAAGTTGTGGGCATGCTATGTTGGAGCCGTAAGTGTGGCGACACTTGGGGGCGGCCCCCAGAACACTCCACACAAAAGATACATTTTACTGGGTGTTTCGATGTACGTATCTCATCTTATTGAGTCAGAGCATAGAAACAGGCTCATGGGCCCGCTGAGTCCATGCCAACTATCAAGCATCCACTTACACTAATCCACTTTTATTTTCCCAAGATTACAATCCTGTCCCCACCCTACCCCCTCAGATTCTCCCACTCACATGCACTAGGGGGGCAATAGATAGTGACCAATTATCCTATCAAACCACATCTCTTTGGGATCCGGTAGGAAACTGGAGCACCCAGAGGAAATCCACATAATCACAGGGAGGATGTCGCGAGAACAGCACTGGAATTTAAGACTGAACCCAAGTTGCTGCAAATGCGAGTCAGAGGCTCCGCAAGCTGTGACATTTTGCTGTCCCAACTCTCTTCTGACAAACCTTCTCCTGTTCACTTGCTTCCAGAAGATTTTGGATGACATTTTAAGTTTGCTGCTAGTCACTTATTGTGGGCTAACTCTGCCTCTCTAATTGTGCTTAAAGTTTTCCCTTGGCATCTTGGCGTATACTGTTTCCCTCTCTTTTCCTCTCTATCACCTTTGCCATCCGTTAAACATTTATTTCCCTACTCTCCTGCCTCATGGGAATGTATTGTAGGTGAAATATCTCCACCTTAAAGGCACTGTGCACTGAGAATTTTGCTGGCCAATCTTTGATTCCAGACCATTCTCATCCCATGGAAATTAGGCGATTCTGTTCTTTTCTACCTTGGAGTAGCCTATATCTATATCCAAAGTTTTTTCTCAATCTTATGACATAATGCTCACTGTTTCTGGAAATTTCCCCACTGATACTTTTTTACTCAATTTTTCTCACTCCAAGAAGCAAGTCTGGCAACGCGGACTTCCGTGTTGGGCCAGAAATTTACTAATCAGGTAAATTATCCAGAATGCAGCGCATTAAAAACGGAAAAAGGCTTGACATTCTCAGCAGGTCAGGAAATATCTGTGGAGGGAGAGTTGTGGATCTTTCAGCAGATTTGTCTGTTAGATATGAAAAAAAAAACAAGTTGCCGATGAAGGTGGACATGGAGGGGCGAAGAGAACAAATGGGATGATCTGTGAACCTATGTTGACGAATAATGACTCCGTAGCGCAGATGATATTGATGGCTGTAGGTAGAGAGTGGCAAATGTACATCTGAAAAAGGTGCAAATATAGGAGAAGAATAAAATCATTTCCAAAGAAAAGAGAAGAGCAAATAAATGCTGGAAACACAAGATGTCACTGCAATTTCTGATTATCTGCGGGCGATCATGTTCCAAATCCTTTGGCGTGTGTTGGAACTGTTTCGGAGACCAAAAATAGAGAAATCAGTGGGGGAATGAGATGGAGAATTAAAGTGATGGGCAACTGAAGTTTGGGGTCAGCCTTGCAATCAGCATGGAAGAGTCCTGCAAAGGTGTCACCTAATTCCCATGCGTTTACCTCAAAGTGGAGGGAACAACGTTATGAGCACCAACAACAGTCTTCGAAGTTGGATGAAGTGCAAGCGAATCACACTTCACCTTGAAAGAATATATGGTGTTGGGAGTCCTGTCAGTGGAGAAACTACCACTAAGAACTATAATAAAAAATTCAAGATATGTCAGAATCACTACTGTGGAAGGTGTCACCATCAGAACAGATGCAATGGAGAAACCGGGAGAATGGAACACAAACCGTATAGGAAGCAATGTGGGAGTCAATGTAGTTAATATAAGTATGTTGGCTTGTAAGAGATAAAAGGTTGCTAACATATCCCCGGAGATGGAGATACTGAAATCAACAAAGGGAAAACAGAAGCCAACGATTGTCCAGGTGAAAGTGAGATCAAGGTGGAAATTGGCAAACAAACTTAAGGCCAGATTTAGATTTTGAGCCACTAATTTTGCAGAATAAAGTTCCACTAATAACACTTCGGGTCCTAAACTGTGCATGTTTAACCAATACATGGCCAGAGACCTTTGCGCCATGTAGAGTTTATCTCCACCACCTTAACTGCTTCTTGTTTTGCAGAATATCCTGAGATACATCACTAACCAGACCCTCAACTGGAAGAACACATAGTATCAAACTTTAAGCTGCTGGAGGCTGCTCAGCGAATGGCTCAACCCCTCCCATCAGTAATGCTTCTTCACCTCTTTGAACTACAATACCAAATATTTTTCTTTCTAAATAATGACGGCACACCATGGCCGCAGTGTGCTCCACCTGCAGAATAACCTGCAGTAACTCACCAAGACTTCTCAGATACAATCAGCTGTTAAGTACATGTCCTAGTGATGCAGAGACAATGGATCATTCTCTCCCTGTCCACTCTGCACCTAGGTGTAACATTCTATGTGATGGTGACATTCTTACTGCTGAAAATCTAAAAAAAATACAGTTCATGTATTCTTGGTGCGAAGCAACGGAGTTGTGAATCCCACCAGCAACGCCGCTCACCCGAAGAGGGAATGTTAGCAGGAGGCAAATCAGCGTAAGAAGGTACGTAACCATCCTCAAAATAGCTACTAGGTGTGCGTGGAGACGGCAGTTGACAATTCATCTGAACTGACCCACGTTACTTGCAATAATTCACCTTCAAACCGAACTACGCATTGTCGGCCGTGACTGAGTTGGTCACGATCACACACGCCTGATCTAAAAGCTTGCATTCTTCCCAATAAAGATATGTCCAGATGTCTCAATGGATCTTGCCCTGCTCAGTCACTGCTGAAGGATCCATCTATCGCTCAGTTGGCAGCATTTTAGTCTCTGAGTCAGAAGGCCCTGGATTCAAGTCCACCTTAGAGATTTAAGTTCATCAAGACAGCTGACTGTGCACAGTGATGGAAGAGAATGCCTTCTCCGTAGTTAAAGACCAATAACACACAAATGCTCGTCTGCTAATTTAACCAACAGGTTCGATAGGCTGTCTCTGTAATGTGCTGTGAGAATGCTGACTTTTAGCTTCATGCATAATGCTTTCCATCTTCAACTGACGTCGTCATCAGCAGATTGAAGGCTTAAACAAGTGACATTAAAGCAAAGAAATCGGAATGATATTGCTGCTGGAAGGATGATGAAAAGAAGATTAAGGGATAAACCCGAGGAGAAAGTGAGAGAGGAACCAATAAAGGGATGACAGGAGAAGTGCCAACAGCCATCCCAAGATCAGACTTTAGTTTTAAATCTGAATTCAAGTCCAGTCACAGGTAACACTTCCCCGGGTTCAACACATCATAGCACCCATTATAAACAATAAAAAGTGAATATTTGCAAGCAAAGTAATTTAGCAGAGAGAAGCCGAAGAGAAAATCGAGTAAAGGGCAGCATTGAGGAAAGGAACAAACAGACAGGGTAAGGATGATAGAGTGAAGGAACCATGGTTGACAAGAGAAGTAGAATAAAGAAGAAGAAAGAGCCTTATCTAAGGTTTAGAAAGCAAGGATCAGACACGGCTCTGGAGAGTTACAAGGTAGCGAGGAGGTAGCTTAAAAATAGACAGGAGGGCTTGAGGCGGCATGAGAAGGCGTTGACGAGTAGGATTAAGGAAAACCCCTTGACGTTCTACACGTATGTGAAGAATGGGAGGATGACCAGAGTGAGGGTAGGACCGATCAGGAATACAAAGAGAAAACATGTGCCTGGATGTGGAAGAGGTAGAGGAGATCCTTAATGAATACTTTGTTTCAGTATGCACCAGCGAGAGGGTCCTTGACATTTCTGAGGATGGCGTAAGACAGGCTGATACGTTAGGGCATGTTGATGTGATGAATGAAGATGAGCTGGAACTTTTGAAAGACATTAGGACAGATAAGTCACCAGGGCTGGACGGGATATATCCAAGGGTATTACGGGAAGCAAGAGAAAAAGTTGCTGCGCTTTTGACGATCATCTTTGCGTCCTCACTGCCGCAGGAGTAGTGCCAGATGATTGGAGGGTGGCAAATGTTTCTTCAAGAGAGAGTAAGCCTGGAAATTACAGGCCAGTGAGTCTTACTTGTGTGGTGGGCAAATTACTGGAGAAGATTCTTAGAGAGGAGATTTATGGGCATTTGGAGAAGCATACGCTGATTAGGGACAGTCAGCATGGCTTTGTGAGGGGCAGGTCGTGCCTCACGAGCCTGATTGAATTCTTTGTGGATGTGACAAAGCACATTGATGAAGCTAGAGCTGTGGATGTTGTGTACCTGGATTTTAATAAGGCGTTTGATAAGGCTCCTCATGGAAGGCTCATTCAGAAAGTCAGGAGGGATGGGATGCAGAGAAACTTGGCTGTGTGGATTCAGAACTGGTTCGCTCATAGAAGAGGGCGTTGGCGTTTGTAGATGGAGAGTATACTGTCTGAAGGTCGGTGACCAGTGGTGTTCCTCGGGGATCTGTTCTCGGACCCCTGCTCTTTGTGATTTTTTTATAGATGACTTGTATGAGGATGTGGAAGGGTGGTTTAGTTAGTTTGCAGATGACACGAAGGTTGGTGGTGTTGTAGATAGTGTAAACAGATGCTGTAGGTTACAACAGGACATTGATAGGATGCAGAGCTGGGCTGAGAAGTGGCAGATGGAGTTCAACCCAGAAAACTGTGAAGTGATACGCTTTGGAAGATCGAATTTGAAGGCAGAATAAAGTCTCATGGCAGGACTGTTGGCAGTGTGCAAGAAGAGACGGATTTTGGGGTCCACATCCATAGATCCCTCAACGTTGCTAAGCAGGTCGATAGGGTTGTTAAGAAGGCATATGGTGTGTTGACCTTCACTAGCCGGGTATTGCGTTCAAAAATCACGAGGTAGCGTTACAGCTCTGGAAAGATCTGGTTAGACCACACTTGGAGTATTGTGTTCAGTTCTGGTCGCCTCATTATGGGTAGGATGTGGAAGCCTTAGAGAAGGTGCAGAGGAGATTTACCAGGATGCTGCCTGGATTGGAGACCATGTCTTATGAGGATAGGTTGGGCACTCTAGGGCTTTTCTCTTTGGAGTGAAGGAGGATGAGTGGTGACTTGATAGAGGTGTATGAGATGACAAAAGGCAAAGATCGAGGGCACAGTTAGAGACTTTTTCCCTGGGCAAAAATGGCTAAGACGAGGGGGCATAAATTTAAGGTGACTGGAGGAAGGTATCGGGAGGTTGTCAGACGCAAGTTTTTTTTTACATAGAGTATGCTGGGGGCAAGGAATGCACTGTCGGCAGAGGTGGTGGAGGCAGATACATTAGAGACATTTAAGAGACTCTTCGATAGGCACATGAATGATAGAAAAAATGGAGGGCTACGTGGGAGGGAAGGGTTAGATAAATCTAAGTGCAGGATAAAATGTTGGCACAACATCGTGGACTGATGGGCTTGCACAGTGCCGCAATGTTCTATGTTCTATAATCTGCCACAAGAAGACATTGGAGATAATGGTTGTTTTCTTGAACTTGCTCCATTAACTGTCAAAAGGAAGTGGCAATTGATTGCAAAAACTGAATGTATCTTGCAACTCTGCAGTGGAAACCAAAGTTTATTTGTCCACTTTCAATATGCAAGTGGATTAATAACAACTGTGAATGATCTTTGATTATTTACACGTAGGAAATGATGGGAGAGCAGCCTTTCTAGCTTGCTTGTGTGAAGTGTTGTGGAACGGTAGATGTACCCATTTAGCATAGAGCTGCTCGTCTATACTTATTCCTCCACACAATATAATGACATCAGAAACAGATAATACCAGAGTTACCCCAAAGTAAAACACAGCTGGCTTTACTTGTGCTGTGAGCAGTTGGATACTGTTTATGACTCCTGAAGACTGCTTCTCTCATGAGTTATTCATGCATAAAGTCGATGTTTTGCTCAAAGTCACCTTAAGGTGAAGGCTGTGAAACAATACTCAAATTGTACTCAAATTGTATCAATGAACTGTATGTTATTCTAACTGGTCCCTACTATTCCATTACTAAAAGCATCCCGAGTTCTTGTGCTCAAGGTTTAAATTCCTGGCTGATACAGAGTCACCCATTGCTGGGATACTCATGTTCCTTCACTTCAAAGCAAATGAACCAGGGAGTAGACAAATTCAGTTCATAAACTTTATTGAGATACTGCTACATGTTTATGAGTTTGCTTTAAAAACTTACAAGGATACAAATTCAATAGACAGCTGAGCTGAGGTCTCTGAATGAGTCACTGGACTTTCAGGGCATACTATACAGACTTCATCAAAGCAATAGTGTAGTCGGTCTTTCCATGGCTAATCATCGCCTTTTAAACACCAGTAAAAAGAGTATCAGTTATTGATTGATGACTAATTTAGATTTACAGAGGCATTTAGTACAGAAACAGACCCCTCAGCCCACCGTATATTTGCAAACCATCAAGTCCCCATCTACAGTATACCCATTTGCTAACACTTGGCCCGTAGCCTTCTATACATTGGCAATTCAAGTGGTTGTCCGGTCATTAGGTAAGGTGCTCTAGTTATTGTCTATTTTAATTACTGTATTTTAAAACATTTACTACCCTCTATTGTTTTCAATACTGGCTCCTGAAAATACTGAAACATTTATCTCTTCTGATATCCCACACATAAAGGTCTTACTTTCAAGCATACTACCAAACTTGCAAGAAACAAACTTCTGAAGGAACTCAATGTGTCAGGCAGCATTTGTGGAGCCAAAGGGATAGTCACTATTTCAGGTCAAGACCCTGCAACAGGATTCTTTGCAGGCAGAGGGACGGTGGGCACTTGAAGTGGATTCCAGCACCTTCGGTCTCTTATCTCTCCACTAAATCTGCATTCAGCTGTGTGCCTGCTTTGAAAAAGTTTTAAGATCATCAATCCTGTAGTTCTTCCACCTCAATAACTATTTACTGTCAACAAGTCTATAAGAAATTGAGCATTTATACCTTAACAACCCACTCATTTGGAATGTGCCCTTTTACTATCTAGACTACAGCACTGGAAAAGAATTGGCTTGCATTAGCTTCCCCAACCTCTTCGAGAGCCAGAATATTTCATCAATTTAGGATCACAAAAGAATGGAGAATTTATGAAGCAGGAGCAGCTTCAGCCCATTGTGTCCATATTGTTCAAATTACAGCTACCTCGGAATCAGATTTAACGGAATCAGCATTATGATCACTGATTTAGATGATGTGAAATTTGTTGTTTTGCAGCAGCAGCACAGTGTAAAGGCCTCTAATTAGGCTACCTCATCTAAACCTGCCTTTCAACTGTTAAATCCATTGTCCTCCAAATCAGAGCTCTTCAATGCACTATTTGACATTAAATCTGCATTCAGCTCTGTGCCTGCTTTGAAGAAGTTTTAAAATCATAAATCCTGTAGTTCTTCCACCTCAATAACTATTTACTGTCAACAAGTCTATATAAAATTGAGCATTTATACCTTTACAACCTACTCATTTGGAATATGCCCTTTTACTGTCTAGACTACAGCACCGGAAAAGAATTGGCTTGCATTAGCTATTTGCATTTGACATTGGGAAATCAGTAATAGCACGAGTTCAATTTGAGCTTAACTGATCTTTTGTGGAACAGAGGTGCTCAGATGGACAGCCAAAGAATATACAGCCTATGTAATCTAATGCACACCAGATGCCACTCATCCATCACCTTCGTCGTCTTTGACATTGACTGGCTCCTGCCCTCATCATGCATCAGTTTCAAAATTTGAAATCTATTTATTGATTCCCCTGTAGCTTTTCTCTTATAATGTCCTCCAGCCTCTCAGCCATTTGCGTCCTCCTATGTTCAGGAAGAAGGAAGATATCTCAGAGGAACCTCTGTGCAAGTGTCTCATCGTTGGAGCAAATATAATGGAAACAAGGGACTAGGATGGCGCCTGGAAGTTGCGTCTGGATATCTCCTTTCTGGCCCACGGCTTCTCCTCTAGCATACTTGACTACATCTCATGTACATCCTGCATTTCGGCTTTACCCCCTTGCCTCCGATACTGCATCTGCCAGGTACGTGCCCACTCTCTCAACCAAAGCACTATGCAACATCTCTGAACAGTTGACACACCCACCCAGCTTTAACACATATGCAGACTTGGAAACATTACATTTAGTTCTGCATTCTAAATCATGAATATATATCGTTGGCATCCCAGCACTGATCCTTGTGATGCCCGATCAGGAACAGTCTCACATTCAAAAAAAGGCCATTAATTCCTATTCTCTGCTTCCTGTCTGCCGACAATTTCTGCACGCTACACCCAATCCCATGTATTTTAATTTTGCACACTGATATCTTATGTGTGGCCATATCAAAAGAATTCTGAAGGTCTAAATACAACACATCCACTGGTTCTCTTTCATCTATTCTGTTAGTTACATCCTAAAAAGTTACAGTAGATGTATCAAGTATGATTTCCCTCCCAAGCTCATCTTGACTTTGTTCAATCCTGTCACTGTTTCCCAAGTGCTCTGTTATTACATATTTGACTAGTGTTTTCCAAGCTCCTAATGTCTGGCTAATGATCAATAATTCCACAGTTTTCACTCAATCCTTTCTTTAATGTAGTGAGGTATATCAGTGAAGCTGTGTCTATAGAACTTTGAAAATAGCAATATATTTGTTATTTTGAGGTCCACTTCCTTAAATCCTTGGATGTAAATTATCAGGCCCTGGGGATTTTTCAGCCTTCAATCCCAACAAATTCTCTCATACCATTTTCCCTACCAATACTGAATGCATTCAATTCCTTCTTCTTAATAGGTCTTGTGTTCCCCAAAATGTGTCTTCCTCTGTCAAGACTGAACCAAAATATTATTTGATTGGTCTGACATTTCTTTGCTCCCCTTTTTAAAATTCCCCAAATTTGATTGTAAGGGACTTACATTTGTCTTCACTGATCTTTTTCTCTTCACCACTTCTAGAGTCAATTTCTAGTTCCTCCCTAAGCCACCTTCCATACTCGATTTCCTCTCCTTAATCAATTATTTCATCCCCCCTTGCAAATTCTAAATACATCCCAATGCTTAGGTT
Organism: Pristis pectinata; assembly: GCF_009764475.1. Classification (NCBI taxonomy): domain Eukaryota; kingdom Metazoa; phylum Chordata; class Chondrichthyes; order Rhinopristiformes; family Pristidae; genus Pristis; species Pristis pectinata. Next base: position 13,871,533 of record NC_067438.1, on the reverse strand, counting down.
ATTTTTTGGCCTATTTTATATTTCTCCCCCTTTGGACCCAATACTATCCCTAATTTATTATGTATGCCACAGTTGAGAAACCTTTCCCATTTTTGTACCAGACTGGAACGAACATTCCATCCAATTTATGAACAATTCATGTGCTCTTCAAATGCAGCTATTGCCTATCCACTGTCGACACTGTTACATTCATTTCCCAATCTATCCAAGCCAACACACGCTCATCACCTTCAAAGTTTCCTTCATGTAAATTCAGGACCCTAGCCAAAAAAGTCATCTCTTTCAGTCCCCATTTTCATGAAAAATTCCATCATGTCATTGCCAATCTTCCCAAGAGACATCACAGAACAAGCTTATGTTCATTAATCATTTCCCATGATACAATATCTAGTGCCTGATGGCCTGTTCTCCAGTTGACTTCTCAACATATTGGTCCACATAATACTAAAGTACTCCACAGATTCCTCCTCTGCAATTTTATTCCCAATTTGAATTGCCCAAACTCCATGCAGATTAAAGTCATCCATAATTACAAATGTACCTTATTGTGTCTCTATAATTTTCTGTTTAATCACCACTACAGGTTTGGGATCTATATACATTTTCTGCCCCTGATGTTCCATAGCTCTACCCATATGACATCAGGATTCCGTTTTCTCACTACTTCCCTTACTGTTGAATCTTATATCACTATCCAGGTCTCCCAGTCTCCCCCGCCCCCTTCTTCTATGGGAGAGATCTCCAGATTTGCACCATCTTTTGTGTGGTGATGTGTTTCCTGTTTATGCTCCAATAATTGTATGTGCCATTGTTGCCAGTTTCCCCCACCAGAGAAAATAACTTCAACTTTCAGAGCAGACATTAAACTAACGACATGTCTGTCCCCGAGGCAGCTGTGAAAATTCAAATGACTCCATTTTAAAGAGAAGGGGTGCATTCCTGTTATTATGACCAATACTGACCCTACACAACATTAATTAACTGGGCGTTATCTTTCTTTCTTTTTCAATATTTTTATTAATTCCAAATAGAAAACACAAAGTGCTTGAAACAAAAGACAAAATGCTACAAAATACATTGTATTGAATCACCCTTGAAATCACAATACCTCATATTGATAAACAGAAATAATATTAATAAATTGGAATAGTTTTATTATTAAAAAATTCTAAACCCACTACCAAAACCGAAGCAGTTTGTTAAGAAAAAAAGAGAAAAAAAAAGCCCTAAAGACATAATAGTATTAGCTAGTATCTGTACTTTAAGTGCCAAATCAATGGTTTTGAAAGTAGTTCAACAAAGGTCCCCATAATATTTGAAAGTTCAGATTAGATCCAGAAATAGAACAACGGATCTTCTCTAAATTTAGATATGACATAACATCCCGTAGCCATTGAACACGAGTGGGGGGAAACTGGGCGTTATCTTAATGCTCTTTGTTGGAGCTGTTGTGTGCAAATTCAGACCAGTACAGACAGTGGGCCGAAGGGCCTGCTTCCACGTTGTGTGACTCTATGACACACATCATCCCTCTGTTACAGCAGGGCCTCACTGATGACGAAGCATGTTCCTGAAACAGGCATGACAAATAAAATAAAGCCCTGTATATTTAAAGTAGTTATGTCCATTTCATTTCAGAAGAATGAGAGGGGATCTTATAGAAACATATAACGTTGTGAAAGGGACATGTAAGATAGAGGCAGGACAGTTGTTTCCACTGCTAGGTGAGACTAGAACTAGGGGACATAGCCTCATGATTTGGGGAAATAGATTTAGGACAGAGACAAAGAGCAACTGTTTTTCCCAGAGAGTAGTGAATCTGTGGAATTCCCTACCCAGGAGAGCAGTGGAAGCTACCTCATTAAATATATTTAAGTCACAGTTGGATAGAGTTTTGCATAGTAGGAGAATTAAGGGTTATGGGGAAAAGGCAGGTAGGTGGATCCGAGTCCACGGCCAGATCAGTCATGATCTTATTGAATGGCGGAGCAGGCTTGATGGGCCAGATGGCCTCCTCCTGCTCCTGTTCCTTATGTTCTTATTTCTATTCAATTCTGCTACCAATTTTAAAACTTTGCAGATCCTCCCCCAGTATTTAGGAAAATATTAGTTAAACCAGTGGAACCCATCCCTGTAAAGTGGCCCTCAGCACCCTACAGCAGGCATGTCACAGATCAGTTAAATATGAGCCCATGATTTACCTGCATTAGTACAATAGTAATTAGTGCAAAGTTGTTAGTCCCTTCCAACATATAACACAGCTAGGAGTCATCTGCTTTAAAGTCAATGAGACTGAGCACTGGACAGAACATAAAGCAGACAACCGATGAGATTCCATCTGATTTGAATTCCTGGTCAAATCCAAACTTCTCCACCCCTCCCAATGATAAATGGTTAAACAGTAAGCAGTGTAAGTGGCTCATAGTTTTTGCCGGTTAAATTATCACATGGACAAAATATGGGATAAAGTTTCTCGGTAAATTTGTCGCTGAAAGTGTAGAGGTGAGACATGTCATCTGCATTGTAAAATGACACCTTCCCCCCTTCAAAGTCCAGATAAATCCCTAGCTTACAGAGCTTCCTTTCAATGGGAATGGGAGTGGATGTAATGCTTACTGCCCTGTAATAATTATCATTAAACAAACTCATGACCCAATATCCACGTGAAGGTACAGCGAGGAAAGCTATCTCTCTGTTCACAGACTCCTTACATATGCCTATAACCCAATCTGTCTTGTTTCCGAGACCCACCTCCCAATAGTGTCTGCCTGACGTGAAACCTTGTGAACTCAAAACACACAAGGATCGTTTGAAACGCGCAGGTGGATCAAAAAGATCTTGCTCCTCATCCAGTTTTTCATCATCAAGCTTCACACTGAGCAGATCTTGGGACACAAAGAGTTGCCCATTTGCTGTCTCTGGGTCCAGGCTGAGATATGCTCGGTCTAAAACAAAACATGATAAGAGAAGAATTAACCATTTAAAAAAAAGGGACTGAAACAAGAAATGCACAGAGAATGTGACAGATTATTGCCTCTTTCGTCAGCTCTCTGCTGAATGCCAGTGCAGGGCATTTGAATCTTCACCCAACACGTCTCACCTTTCATATATCTAAAAATCTCACTCCAGTACAAGGTGAGGTCCTCCTTCCTGAGCCCACAAAATTTATTCTGACACTTCTAGGGTGGATGGTCTGACGACTAAAGCGGCAACCATGAGAAGAGTGAATGTATTGGTTGTTGTCTTCCAAGATCTTGTAGGTTTGGAGCAGTTTCTGCAGAGTTAGAGGGTGGCAAATGTAACCCTATTATTTAAAAAGGGGGAGTAAACACAGGGAACTACAGAACAGTTGGCCTAACATCAGTAGTAGAGAAATGCTAGAGCCCATTATAACGGATGTGGTAACAGGCATATAGAAAATATCAATGAGATTAGAAAAAAGTCAGCATAGGTCTAATGAAATGCAAATTATATTGAAAACCTACTGGAGATTTTTGAGGATGGAGCTGCTGAAATAGATAGGGAGAACCAGTGGGTGCAGTGTATTTGAATTTTCAGAAAGCCTTTGATGAAGTCTCAAGTAAGAGCTTAGCGTGTAAAATTAAAGCACATGGGGTGATACACTGGCATAGATTGAGAATTGGTAGATGGACAGGAAACAGAGTGGAAATAAGTGGGGCTTTCTCAGGTCACAGCCAATGACCAGTAGGGTACTGCAGGGATCACTGCTTGTGGCCCCAGATGTTCGCAATATATATCAATGATTTGGATAAGGGAACCAAATGCAAATATTTCTAATTTTGCCATTGACATGGAATGGATTGGGATTGTAAGTTGTGAAGAGGATGCAAAGAGGCTTCAATGCAATTTTGACAAGTTAAATAAATGGGCAAATACCTGGCTGATGGCATATAACATGGATAAATGTGACAATATCCCCTTTGGTTTTGAGACACAAGGTGGCAGGGTGTCTCATCTTTGAATCCTCACCACTCCCTCAGTCCCTATTAGTCAGCACACCTTGCCTTCCATATATCTAAGAACCTCACTCCAGTACAAGATGAGAAGTGGTGATAAGTGGCGATAGATTGGGAAACACTGATTGAACTAGTTGTCATTGGAAGCAAGCATGCAGGTGCAGCATGCAGTTAAGGCAGCAAACATTGTATTGGCCTTCAATGCAAGAGGTTTTGAGAACAGGAGCAAGGCTGCATTGCTCCATTACAGAGGGCCTGAGTGAGACTACACCTGGAGTATTATATGCAAAAAGGGTTTACTAATCATAAAAGGAGTAAAGTAAAACGTTCACCAGACTGATCCCAGGAATGGTAATACTGTCATATGAGGAGAGATTAGGTGAACTAAACCTGTATTCACCAGGGTTGAGAAGAGGGAGAGGGGATTTCATTGAAACATACAAAATTCTGATGGGCTTCCCAAATAGGATGCAGGCAAGATGCTTCCCCTGGCTTGCAGTGGTGGTGGGGGAGGGGGGTGTCACAGGCTCAAATGAGGGAATCACAGAATCAGGATATGGGGCAAGACATCTAGGACTGAGATGAGGAACGAAAATTCTACTCTCAAGGGCAGGTAAACCTGTGGAACCCACCACGCAAAAGCTGGTGGATGCAAAGTCACTGAATAGGTTTAAGAAGGAGGTTCATACATTTCTAGACGAGGAATGAAGTGGTATGGGGACAGAGCAGAGAAATCAGCTATGATTGTACTGATTGGCAAAGCAGGTTCGAACGGTCGACAGGTCTTCTCCAGCTTGTATTTTCTATGACTACGTGCTCCTGAAGTGACATTAGTGGAATATTAGTTTACACATTCACCTGTGGGGTATGGAGAAATATGTGCAAGCTCATAACGGTAATAAACTAACCACTGATAAACTACATGCATGTAAAAGGAGAGTGCAAAATTCGGCAAACAAATTCACTCTGCCATACTCAAGTGATATTCAAGCTAACACTGTACACAGGGGGCTAAGTGGCAAATTCGTATGAACATGTAATAATTCACATTCATCGAAATATAAAACCTCCTGGTGTCAGCTGCGACTCCATTGGTTGTGCCCTCACTTCAAGTCAGAAACCTACCAATGAACAGTGACTATTAGTGCTGTAAAGTACCTTGAGACATCATGCAATCAGGGAAAGCTGACATAACAGTATAGCTTTTTTACTTTAATACATAAACAAATAATGTTACTGCTGAAAGGGAAAACAGTAATGGCTAGAAATGTAATAATCCATTTCCAGGCAAAATAACATGAAAATTGGTGGTTTTGTTGATAGTGGAGGATAGTCTCAGGTTTCAGAACAATATTGATCAGCTGGCAAGTTGGGCGGAGCAATGGCAGATGGAATTTAACCCTAATAAGTGTGATGTAAAACATTATTGAACATACACCTTGAATGTCAGAACCCTGCATAGTACTGAGGATCAGAGGGACCTCTGTGTACATGTCCATAGATCCCCAAGGTGGCAGCACAGATACAAGGGTGGTGAAGAATGCATATGGGTTACTGGCCTTCATTAATGGGGACATGGAATACAAGGGAATGAAGGTGATATTTCAACTTTATAAAACTTTGGTTGGGCCACAGCTGAAGTACTGAGGGAGTTCTGGTCACTACATTCTTGGAGAGAGAAACTTACCTAAACAATCAGGCACCCCACCAACTAGCACTGAACCACCAACCCACAGCCCCCACAACAGCCCCAAATCTCTCCATTCACCCCGAGTACCTGATCAACAGTCTCCACCCCACCGCTCCACACTCCAGCTATAGCTCTGCCACCTTCAATCACGTCCCCCACCCAATCATTATACTAGAGTTCCTCATCCCTGATCTCTTCCACTAACCATTTACGACACTCTCCCAGATCACCCTGACCCCCTGCCCCCCACCGTGCCACGGTTGACCCAATAACATTGCTTCCAGCCTCCCAGTTGACATCCTCCATCCTGCCCAGTCTCAACCCACCAATAGGCATGCTCTGCCTCAGCCCCCACCAGTGGCCACCACCCAAGGGGAGTGATTGGGCCTGTGGCCAACTTGCCTAGCCTGGACTTGAGGAAGGAATGCCAAAAATGTATCCACTTTTCACAATAAGTTCCACAAACCAGTGATGTGCAACTGACCGCGTTACCCACTTTAGTTTTGTTGCTAGAGTGATAAATATTGGGTGGAGAGGAGGGAGAACGATTCTACCCTTTTTAAGACAATATACCCAAGGTCTTTTACATCCATGAGAATGAACTCAGTTTAAAGTTTCTGAAATACTTTGGGGAGCACTGGTAAACCTCAGCAGATTACAACAAGGTTTTTTACCCAGAGAGTGGTTGGGGCAAGTGGACTGGAAGAGATTTTAATGTAGAAAGCAGAGGGTTGTGGGGGAGGGAGTGCATTCAGATTGGAGGGCTGTGACTAGTGGTGTCCCACAGGGATCTGCTTTGGGACCTCTGCTTTTCATGATTTTTATTAATGACTTGGATGAGGGGGGTAGAAGGGTGAGTTGGCAAGTTTGCAGATGACACAAAGGTTGGTGGTGTTGTGGATAGTGTAGAGGATTGTCGAAGATTTCAGACGGACATTGATAGGATGCAGAGCTGGGCTGAGAAGTGGCAGATGGAGTTCAATCCAGAGAAGTGTGAGGTGGTACACTTAGGAAGGACAAACTCCAAGGCAGAGTACAAAGCAAATGGCAGGGTTCTGGGTAATGTGGAGGAGCAGAGGGATCTGGGGGTCCATATCCACAGATCCTGAAATTTGCCTCACAGGTGGATAGGGTAGTTAAGAAAGCTTATGGGATGTTAGCTTTCATTAGTCGAGGGATTGAGTTTAAGAGCCTCGAGGTAATGATGCAGCTCTATAAAACTCTGGTTAGACCACACTTAGAGTACTGTGTCCAGTTCTGGTCACCTCATTATAGGAAGGATGTGGAAGCGTTGGAAAGGGTGCAGAGGAGATTTACCAGGACGCTGCCTGGTTCAGAGAGTATGCATTATGAGGAGAGACCAAGGGAGCTAGGGCTTTACTCTTTGGAGAGAAGGAGGATGAGAAGAGACATGATAGAGTTGTACAAAATATTAAGAGGAATAGATAGAGTGGACAGCCAGTGCCTCTTTCCCAGGGCACCAATGCTCAATACAAGAGGGCACGGCTTTAAAGTAATGGGTGGAAAGTTCAAGGGAGATATCAGAGGAAGGTTTTTTACCCAGAGAGTGGTTGGGGCATGGAATGCACTGCCTGGGGTGGTGGTGGAGGCAGGTACATTGGTCAAATTCAAGAGATTACTAGATAAGCATATGGAGGAATTTAGGATAGAGGGATATGTGGGAGGAAGTGCTAAGATAGTCTTAGGCGAGGTTTAAAGGTTGGCACAACATTGTGGGCCGAAGGGCCTGTATTATGCTGTACTGTTCTATGTTAATAATACTAGATGGGGCATTGGCCGGTTTTGCAGATTGACTAGCCATTAAAGAAGTACCTGATTGTCATTCGTATTGGAATCAATTCAACTCACTACCCTTAGAACCTATTGGCCCACCCAGCCACTGAGTACAGGGGAGCAACTGCACACACACATGCACGTGTGCACGCCCACACACACACACACACACACACACACACGGCCACTTTTGCATTCTTACTTGGTTCAATTATTCTCCTCATATCCCTCCATACGTTGAAAAACTGGATAGGCTCACTAAAGACTTTGCTGGTCAACTCAGTGGCGAACTCCTCCACCTCTTGGCACTGGACATCACATCTAGGAACATGGACAGTGTAGGTAAGCAGCAAGATCAAAACAACACGGCAAGTTCAACACAATGAAACAGGACGTACGTTGTCAGGAAGTCTTCTGCATCCTAAGAGAAAGAAAAAGAGAAACAAGCGTTAACATCAAAACAAGTGCAATTCCCAATTCCAGGCCACTTTTTCTTTTCATCTATTGCTGTTACCTTGAGAACCTCGGCTGCTTCACTTATGTCTAGTCGCGATTTTATCTCCAAAATTCTTTCCTCAAGAGTCGACATATCATTGTTAATTACTGCCAGCACCTCGTCCAGTCTCATCAGGACATTCTCCTCTTTTTCTCTCAGCCGACATCTCATAGCCTCCTCTCGCTCGTTCAGGAATTTATGCATCTTTGCAAATTCTCTCCCGATTGCTTCCGACAGCTGCCCCACTTCAGCCTGTAGGAATATTGAAAGGAAACAGTCCTGATGAATATTTGTCCTGCTGTTGTGGAACAAGAGAATCATTCATACAATCCGTCAAACAGAAACATTTTAATTCAACTGATCAAGGGGAGAGGAAGAGACCTGTTCGCCTTACCAGTGTGGTCCACATACCCTCTCTCTCTGATTATACGAAGCGTGGCCGTTTTGTACACGCCTATAGATAAGGCAAAACATTTTCACCAGTACAGATGCTCTCAGCGATCACTTCACAATGGTAGTAGGCCATTGTACCCTCCTCAAGCCTGCACCACCATCTATGACCTCTTACCTCAGGCACCAGCCCTGTATCTCTTGATTCCAATAATGTCTAAAAGTCTATTAATCTTCTTCTGGAAAATAATTGACAGCTCATTGGCTACAGAGTTTCAAATTGTCACTACCTTACTGGTAAAGAATTTTCTTCATGGACCAGAATGCCCAAACCCATATTTTGAGACCATGACCCGCCCCTTTGTTCTAGACACCTGAGCCAAAGGGAACATCACTCTGCATCTACCCTTTTAATCTGCTAAGAGTTCTAAATATTTCAATGAGATTGCCTCACATTAATGTAACCTTCATTTACTTTATTTATGCAGCATGGTAACAGGTTCTTCTGGCCCAACCACCCATGTTAATCTACCCGTACATGTTTGGAATGTGAGAGAAAACTGAAGCACCTGGAGGAAACCTACACAGACACGGGGAGAATGTAAAAGCTCCTCACAGACAGCGACGGGAATTGAACCCCAATCGCTGGTGCTGTAATAGCGTCACGCTAACCGCTACGCTACCGTGCTGCCAGACTCTGGAGGGTATAGGCCCAGTCTGCTAAAATTCTGTTCATAAGACAAATCCCCTGATCGCAATCTGGTGAACCTTTATTGTATTCTCCCTTTACAAGTATATCCTTCCTTAGCTGAGGGGGCTGGGGGTGCAAACCAAATTTGTACAAAATACCCCAGGTGCATTCTCAATGGAATCCAACAGAATTCCATTATGCTTTTACTCTTGTACTGAAAAGCTCTTGTAGTAAAGGTCAATGTACCATTCATCTTCCTAATTTCATGTTATGCCTACATACTGTCGATTCATGCACAAGGACTCACAGATCCCTCTGTTCAATGATTACTATTTAAAAAATTATTCAGTAATGTGGACGATTCCATATTTGTCCACATTATATTCCAGCCTCTGTGTCCGTGCTCACTCAAAATAGAAGCGTAGATAGGCACGTTCATACAAAACCATCTGCTCCTATTAGTAGAGGAGCTACTATTACAAGACACATATTTAAAATAACTCACAAAGGGTGCAGCTAATACAGCCGCATCTCACAGCAACCAGAGATCTGGGTTCAATCCCAACCTCCGGTGCTGTCTGTGTGGAGTTTGCATATTCTCCCCGTTTCCTCCAGGTGCTCCAGTTTCCTCCCACATCCCAAAGACATGCAGGTCGGTAGGTTAATTGGCCACCTGAAATTGTAGACGAATGACAGAACCTGAAAGGAGTTAATGATAATGTCCACGGACTTGGTGGACTGAAGGGCCTGTTCTAGCTCTCCGTGGGTCTATATACCACAGGAGAGACGAAAAGAAAGAAGTGGGGAGAGGTTGGGACATTGGGACTAACTGGATTGTTGTTACATAGAGTGGGCACAGAGTAAGCAGGCCGAATGGCCTACTTCCTCACAGTAACCATTCTATAATTGTACGTTTTCTTTTTTAATGCAGTGAAATATCATCATAGGAATGGCATCTTTTCCACAGGCCAAACCAATACACCTCTCTAAATTATAACAGTTCAATGTGGAATTTGGAGCAAAAATCTGCAGATATTAGAAATCTGAAACAGAAGTACAAAATGCTCAAAGCGCTCAGCAGGTCAAGCGGCATCTGTGGGAAAGAAACACAGTCAATGTAATCTCCTCCGGCAGCATATTCCAAATATCAACAACCCTGTAAAGAAAAAAAATTAAACCTCAAATCAACTTTAAAACACCTTCTTCTCACCTTAAATCCCTTTCCTCTTGATTTTGATACCTCTTCCATGAGAAATAGATGAATATCTGCCCTATCTATGCTTATTATCATTTTGTATACCTCTATCAGGTCATCCCTCAGCCTCTTTTGCTCCAGGGACTACAAACCCAGCCTATCCAATTTCTCCCAATAACTAAAGTTCTCCAATCCAGGCAAATCCTGGTGAATCTCCTCTGCACTCTCTCCAGCACAACCACATGCTTCCTGCGGTGTGGCAACCAGAACGACACACAATACTACAAGACACTAGCTAGACTGCACTTGGAAAGTTGCAACATAACATCCCAGTTTTTATATTTTATTTCCCAACCAATGAAGGCAAGTGTACTATATGCCTTCATCATCACCCTATCTACCTGTGTTGTCACATTCAGGGAACTATGGACTTGAACGGTCCCACCGTTCATCAACGTTCGTTAAAACTTCAGTAAGGCCAGATTTCACATGGGAGACTAGTCCAAAAAGGCTAAATTGCATTGGATCCAGGGAAAATTGGATCCAAAATTGGAGGGAGTGAGTCATAAGTTTTGTTACATACTTTAGGAAACAGATTTGGAAATGAATGCAAGGCATACGAGTTTGCAAATGACACACACAAAAAAAAATCGGTGGTACTGTTGATAGTGAGGGGGTTAGTCATAGGCTATTGGATGACATTGATCAGTTGGGAAGATGGGCGGGGAGTGGCAGATGGAATGTAATCCTGACAAGTACTTTGGGAGGACTAATCGATCCAACAGCATCTCACTGCAACACAAAATGCACCCTGCAGTTGATTCACCTTGACGGAGAAAGTGGATCATGTCAGAAATTTGAATACGATTACTCCAGAGCAACACTTTATAAACGGGCTTCCCTGTGACGTGACCTCCAATGAAACCACATCTAACTAAGTGCCCAGTGAGAGCAGAGATAACACAGAGCGCACACTGAGCAACGAGACCAGACAGTAGGTCAGACATTCAATTGTGACTTGGGAGGCACAGTGGAACAGCTCGTCCAGCTGCTGCCTCACAGCACCAGAGACCCAGGTTCAATCCTGACCTCAGGTGCTGTTTGTGCACAGTTTGCATTATCTCCCTGTGACCATGTGGGTTTCTCCCAGATGATGCGGTTTCCTCCTACATCCTAAAGACATGCAGGTTGATGGGTTAATCGGCTGCTCTAAGTTGCCCCTAGTGTGTGGGTGAGTGCTAATTGGGAACGTGGGGAGAATAAAAGTGGGTTTAATGTAGGATTAGTGTGAATGGGTGGTTGATGGTTGGCAAGGACTGCATGGGCCATAGGGCAAATTTCTGTGTGGTGTGACTCTATAACTAAATCTCATGGTCATTCCCCAGCCTTTTTCATGAGAAGTTACCTCCGCCTGTTTGTTCTTGCTGACAACTACAACTACTCAGTTCGGATATCATCCTTGAACATTATTCCATCTTTCTCCTTCTGTATTTTCGTTGTACGCAGAACAGAACCGTGCAGAATACAAGAAGCCTAGCGCAGCCACGAGGTACTGTTGGAGAAGTGTTGAGAGCTGGCATAGAGTAGACGGGCCAAATGGCCTCCTCCTAATAGCATAAGTGAAATACGAGAATGACTTGAAAATGAGAACCACAATTGCTTTTTGCCATGCCACTACTTTACAATGTAACCTGTCCACAAGGTGAGTTTTCTCAGAGAGATTACCCAGGCACCGACCTGATCTCAGAATGCACGTGGGGTTGAAGGTACCAGCAGTGGGTGTGTGTGGGTGCACTTCATTGCTGTTTCCCAACCCCTGATCATCATCCCCAAAGAGGTCTTAGACTGGGCTGACAACATTTCATTCTGTGCCTTGGGTTGGTGATTAAACTTTCTCATATGAAAATCAGGAAGCTGAGTTCCACTCAAGTGGACAGTAGCACAGCCGGTAGAGCCCTGTCTCACAGCGTCAGAGACCCCAGTTCAATTCTGACCTCAGATGCTGCCTGTGCGGAGTTTGCATGTTCTCCCTGTGACCATGTGGGTTTCCCCCCCAAAAACATGAGGGTCGGTAGGTGAATAGGCCATTGTACATTGCCCATGATGTGTAGGTGAGTGGGAAAATCTGGTGGGAGTTTAGGGGAATGTGGGGAGAATAAAACAGGATTTGTGTAAATGGATACTTGATGGTTGGCATGAATGGTCAAGTCAAGTCGAGTTTATTGTCATTTGCACAAGTACATGTGTGCACAGGTGCAATGAACAACTTACCTGCAGCAGCATCACAGGCACTTGGCATCAGATAAGCAGCATTCACAAGAAAAAAAAATAAACAAAATTACACACAATTCCTACAAGAATGAACGCAATGAGAACAGAAACATTGGAGGCCCTGCTTCTGTGCTGTATTTCTCTGATTTTTTTTTAATGACTCCACAAACTAGGTCCTCTGATGGTTGGCAAAAAAACATAGTGGGGTAAAAGGCCTGTTTCTGTGTTGTTTGACTCTATGATTTGAAACCAGCACCAATTCAAGACTGACATTTAAATCAGAGGCTTCGCAGAGATCTCACCCGGATCCTCAGTTGGATGTCATATATCACCTGGTGTTTGTGAAGAAGAAATCCTCCGTGGGAACCTGGTCAATATTTATTCCTCAACCAACAGTGCAAAAGTGATTATCTGGTCATTACTACTTTGGGATCAGTAAATGCACACACTGGCCACTGCAACTCCTGTGCTAAAACAGCTAAACTTCAAAGGCACTTCATTTTGGATGATTGTGCACCATTTAGGGGACTTTACCCAACAGGAACATATACTGGAAAGGCAGGAAACACCACCCATCATTTATTTACCCTTAAAATGATTGTTTGAACTGCAAGTAGATAGCTGGGTTGGAACAGTTCACCTCCAAGGACAACTAGAATGGCAAATTAATATCAGTCTTATTTCCAATAAATATTCAATAAATTTTTGATCAGTGCAATGCAGTCTTACCCTCACTGTTCCTATTTTCGCTTCTTCTTTCATTTTCTTTTCAGTAACCACTTGCAGTTTTCCTTCCAACAAGACCAAAGCTTCCTTGAGTTCTTTCTGAAATATTATGTATTTTAGTTGTTTGAATGAATGAGAGCTCAGTAAAACTGGAGTGAAATTATTGAATCAAACCGGTGTCATCAAGTTGTCAACTGTGTAAACCACTTTGATATTCCCTTAGGCATATTTTAGTACATACATGGCTAGAAACTGGGGCTCAAGGATACCTCATGTAAATAGCAATATATTGGTAAAGTCCACACAGCCATCATATGTCTTCATTAAAGTGGTTAAAACTTTCCAAAGCACTTTACAGGGCCACAATCAGACAAAATCCAGCACCAAACCAAATAAGGTGGCATTCGAGCAGGTGACCAAACACTGGGTCAAAGCAGGGGTGTGTAAGGAGGTTCATAAACAATGACAGAGATACAGAGAGGTTGAGACATACAGTTCCAAGGGCTTAGGGACCAGGCAGCTGAAGGGTTAGGAGTTGCGAAGGAAACTGAAGATACGCAGGAGGCCAGAAACGGAGGAGTGCACAGATACAGGAAGGTGTATGGGTGGAGGCAGGCACAATGGGGAGGGAGGCAACCATGGAAGGATCTGACCTTGAGGATCAGCATTTTTTACTTCAGGTGTTAGATTGGGACCCAAAGTAGATCAGTCACACCACCTCCCTATCTTCTCCCCTCCCCTATCCCATTCCGACATCTACCCCTTTCAAGAGAGCACAAGAGAATAAAGCAGGAGCAGTCCCCATGGCCCCTCAACTCTGCCCCACCATTCATTATGATCATGGCTGATCTGCCCCAGTCCTCATCTCCTCTCCTGTGCCAGTTCCCTATCACCCTCAATTCCCCAGTCGAAAAATGCATCTCCCTCTTTAAATACCCCTAATGATCTCGCTTTACAAACGTCGAGGATAGAGACTTACAGAGATTCACCACCCTTGAGCTCCGCCCATCAACACTATTTCTCTTCCCATTCCCTTAGTGATCTCTTGACCCCATGCCCCTTGATGATTTTCTTCCCAATGGCAGTGCCTCATTTCTTCCCTCGCCTTTCCCCAAATGCATCCACTACCCGATTATATAGATGCACCATAGAAAGCATCCCATCCAGATGCATCACAGCTTGATAAGGCAACCCAAGACTGCAAGACATTGCAGAGTTATGAACACAGCCCAGCCCAGCCTCCCCTCCATTGACTCCAATATGTTCTTATTCATTAAAAATATGGCTGGAAGGACCTCTGGTTGTAGTGTCATTGATCACAAACCTGAAGTTGTAAGCTGCTCTCTAAAGAACAGTTTTGATGAATTTTACTGATCCAATGCCCATTGAATAGCAGATACACTCTAAGATAGGACGGTGAAATCAAATTTAAGAGGGTCACTCTGCCATGCCCACGATTTGCAAGGTGATCATACTGGTACATTTGTTAGTAGTCTTTGGTGCCGACCATCCAGTCCATTTCAGTGTTTTGGTTCATGATCAGTGTGCAAGGATGAAAAGCTTTTTTTTGGGAACTATAAATGTCGATAACATTCATCCACACTTGTTTGTCATTTTTGTTCCCACTACTAGTCCTCCAATGAGCAAATGCTTAAAAGTCCACTTTATATTTTTCATATTTTGCTGTCACTTCCCACTGCCTGGGGAAAACAGCCAACTTAATCAAGGACCCCGCCCACCCTGGTCATTCTCTCTTCTCCCCTCGGGCAGAATATACAAACGCTTGAAAGCAAGGACCACCAGGCATTGCAGCACACTATATTCTGCATTCTGATTACTCCCTTGATATAATTATGTGTGGCATGATCTGACTGGATGGCAGGCAAAACAAAGGCTTTTTACTGTATCTTGCCACATGTGAGAACAGTAAACCTATAACAATACGCCTCCCTTTGCCGACCCTCGGGTGCCTGTATCAATGTGCAATAATCCATTACCTTGTACAACAGGGCTGCCTTCTTCACAGGGATGACTTCGTGACTTTGATGCCGGGCGTTCCAGCAGTCCACACAAATGACCTCCAGCTCCCTAAAACAGAAGAGCTTCAGCTTCTCCCCGTGTTCCTGACAGCAAGGCTCCCACCTCTGCCGCGTCAGTTTCTCATTCAGCAGCCTAGCCTGCTCCACAATGATGCTGAGCCTCCGAGCAGGCCTGGCGTTGATCTCCGTGAAGACCTGCCGACACTGGGGACAGGCATTCCGTCCGGTGGTCTGCTCCAAAGCCTGAGAGATGCAGGGTCCGCAGAAGTGATGGCCACATTGCAGAGATACCGGGTCGACGAAGATCTCCAGACAGATGGGACACGTCAACTCTTCGATTAAACCCTCCAGCTCTGCCATGGCACCGGTCTGTTCTTCGGACCCTGTTTCGTGACTTTCGGTTCTGTTTTCCCCAAAACGTCCCGCCCTTCCAAGACATCACACGTCTCAGAATCATAAATTACTTTCATTCCCCGAGTGAATCCAACTACCTGTGAACCAAAGTTCAGACCGAAGTTACAGAAAGAAAAAAAGTAAGGGTTAATAGTATTCCCTGCAAATAGGTCCGGAGAAGAATTGGATGCTTCTCAAAATCTCCTCTTTGGCTGCACATTGCTGGTAATACCTGCATAAGACTCCCCTACTTTGCTGAAACGATTAGGCTCAGTCGCGGATCCAGGATCACACCTTGTGTTGGAACCGGGGCTGCGGCGCCTCGGGTGGCGGAACTGGCCCAGCAGCGCCGCTTATGCGGCCGCGATTGGTGGTGCAGTATTCAGGTCCGGGAGCAAATCCGTCTCCTTCCACGGAGCGGGAGGGACGGGAAACTGTGGCGGCCAGGGAGAGTGTGTTATAAGTAAAGGCAACGTCAGGAGTGATTTTGAAACAGCTGCAAATCGGCTCACTATTCCCAGTCAGGTAATGCGCCAGCCAACACTTGTCGGGTGAGAGCGGGGTCCAAAGCTGGAACTTGCAAGTTATGAGAAGGAACCAGTTGTACTGAAGTAAATGCATGCCCGAGCAGTTTGCAACTTACGGGAAGAAACAGTAATTTATTTGCAATGTTTTGCTGTGCCCCGGAAGTTTTACTCATGCATAAAAGTCGTGTTTTTGCAGTCAAGCTACATGCAAAATTACTCTGGGGGTTAGGTCGAAATAAATCGAAGGCCTGAGTAACTTTTTTTAAATGACCTTGCGAAAAATGGCGCTTTAAATAGTAACTCAGAGTCGCAGGCGGCAAAGGAGTGTTTAGAGGCCCGGGAAGCAACCACAACAGGAAATCAAGCCTGTGTTTTGAAATTCCCTGACTCTCACTGATACTGAATTCCACTGTAAACAAAAATATAAATGCCAAGGACAGCACGTCTGGACAGAGGCAAAGACATATTAAACGATTCAGTGCCCTTCATGAGAATTCAGTGTGTTTGATAATGGAACAGACCATAGTCTAAGCACGTCTTCTCTCTATACATATGGCTCCTGTTCTGTTTCAGTCTATTGCATGTTTCTCTTATGTATCCAAATGCCAGTTTTTAAATTAATTGTTACCTGACAACGTTGGCCTGTACCCTATCACAAGCTTTCTCTGCATTCTCTCCGCCTTCCCTCTCTCTCTGCCACCTGAAACATGCCTGGTTCTCACTTTTCCACTTCTGTGGAACACAACTACGAGGAAACCAACAGACCCCTTAAGCCAGCCTCGCCGTTCAGTCGAAGGATTCTTGATCTTTGAAACGTCCCCTTTACATATTTCTCCACGAATGCTGCTTGACCTGCTGAGTGTTTCCAGCATTTGCTATCACTGTTTTTGATTTCCAGGATCCCCAGGTTTCTTTTGCTGCAATAAGGCGAATGTAGTTTTACGTAATGTTAACTAATATGTTAAGTATCTTGAGTGCGAAACTAATAATGAAGACAGAAAACGTGACAGAAATTCTCGCAGTTTTTTAAAGTTTGCTTAGCCTCTTACACATCTTCTGTCATTGACGACACATCAATTTAAAATTGAAAATAGAATAAAAACAGGAAATGCCGGAAAACTTCAGCTGGCGAGGCAACATCTGTGGAGGGAGTAATGTCTCAGGTAGATGACCTGAAGTGATCAGCTCCAATATGAACTGGAAAGGCTGGTTATCTGAACTTCCTGAATTTAACGTACGTTATCCTGTGTCTGTGTGGGTTTCCTCCGGGTGCTCCGGTTTCCTCCCACATTCTAAAGATGTATGAGTAGGTTAATATGGGTTTAAAATGGGCGGCGTGGACTCATTCGGCTGGAAGGGCCTGTTACCATGCTGTAAATTTAAAATTTTTTAAAAAAATTAACCTATTAAGTCCTGAGGAGTGAAATATGCCAAGTTGAAGGATGAGGTGCAGTTCCTCAAGTTTATATTGAGCATTGTTGGAAAAACGTGAGTCGTCAGAGTGGGACAGATAATTAAAAGATTAGGCAATTACTTCAATCACAGACATTGTTGACCACCCCCCCCCCCCCCCACACCACCGCCTTGATCAGCAAGTAAAAATAATATTTGATTTCTGGGTTTTCCCATTCTGATGAAAGGTCACTGATCTGTAACATTAATCCTGGTTTTCATTACCAACATACACAAGTAGATAAACTGGTAAAGAAAGTGTACGGCACACTTGCCTTCATCGTCAGAGGCATAGAGTGTAAGAGTCAGGAAGTCATGTTGCAGTTGTCCAAAACTTTGGTTAGGCCGCACTTTGAGTCTTTGGTTAGGCCGCACTTTGAGTCTTGCGTGCAGTTCTGGTCACCCCATTAAGGGAAGGATGTGGAGGCTTTGGAGAGAGTTCAGCAGAAGTTTACCAGGGTGCTGCCTGGAGTAGAGGGCATTAGATATAAGGAGAGGTGGGACAAAGTTGGGTTGTTTTCTCTGCAGCATCAGTGGCTGAGGAGAGCCCTGATAGAAGTTTGTAAAATTATGAGAGGCATAGATAGGGTAGGCAGCCAGAATATGTTTCACAGGGTAGAAATGTCAAATACCAAAGAATGTAGTGATAAGGTGAGGACGGGAAAATTTTAAAGGGAATGTGCAGGGCAAATTGGAATTGGTTTATTATTGTCACCTGTACCAAGGTACGGTGAAAAACTTGTCTCACTTACCATTCATACAGATCAATTCATTACACAGTGCATTGCGGCAGTAAGATAAGATCTCTATTCGTCACACGTACATCGAAACACATAGTGAAATACATCTTTTGCGTAGAGTGTTCTGGGGGCAGCCCGCAAGTATCGCCACACTTCCGGCACCAACATAGCATGCCCACAACTTCCTACGTCTCCGGAATGTGGGAGGAAACCCATGCAGACATGCGGAGAACGTACACGCTCCTGACAGACAGTGGCCGGAATTGAACCCTGGTTGCTGGTGCTGTAATAGCGTTACGCTAACCGCTACACTACCGTGTCTGCAGTACGAGGTAAAACAATACAGAATGCAGAATAACGTGTCACAGCTACAGCAAACGTGGAATGCAGGTAGACAATAAGTTGCAAGGTCAGAGTGAGGTAGATTGTGAGGTCAAGAGTCCATCTTATTGTACCAGGGAAACGTTCAATAGTCTTATAACTGCACAGCGAGTGGTGGGTGCCCGGAACACACTGCCAGAGGTGGTGGTGGAAGCAGATACCAAAAATGGCATTCAAGGCTCATGGCTACACAGGGAATGGAGGGACATGGATGGGCACTAGTTCAATTTGGCATCATGCTCAGCACCAACATTGTGGGCTGAAGGACCTGTTCCTGAACTGTACTGTTGAATATGCTGCCTGATCTGCTGAATATTTCCAGCATTTTCTGTATTTCTGATTTCTTTCATGTGCAGAATTTGCATAACAATTAAAAATTGTTGGTAGGAAAATGGAGTGGAAATTAATTGACTTGAAGGTTGTTGGAACAGAGAGTATTGCACCACAGGGGAAGTTTGAGGCTTGAAGTTTGTGGGAATTGGAATTCCATTGAAAGCAGAGGACAGGATAATGGATTACATTGCTCCAGCAAAGAAGAAGTGGGCCCAGTTGCCCTTTCTAAAGACCAGGTGAAGGGATTGACCCAAAACATCGACTATCCATTTCCCTCCACAGATGCTGCCTGACCTGCGGAGTCCCTCCAGCATTTTGTTTCTGCTCCAGATTCCAGCATCAAGTTTATTGTCATGGGCATACCATACCCAGAGTATAAATGCCGTGAAAATTAGCTGTTTTGCAGCATCAGCACAGTACATTACAAACTTGACAAATGTAAATTAATAATAAATTAAACATAATTTGCGCAACAGGATAAATAAACATAATGACATAAGTGTAAGTTGAAGGAAATATATTTTGAGGTAGAATTGGGATTTTCCAGGTCGGTTCAAGAACCTGATGGTGGTAGGGAAGAGGTTGTTGTTGAACCCTGTGGTGTGAGTCTTCAGGCTTCTGCACCTCCTGCCCAGTAGCAGCAATGGGAAGAAGGCATGGCACAGATGGTGGGGTTCCTTAATAATGGATGCCGCCTTCCTGAGACGTGTCCTCGATGGTGGGGAGAGCTGTACCCGTGATGGAACTGGCTGAGTCCCACCGCTCCCTGTAGCCTCTTGCATTCCAGTGCATTGCAGTTTCCACACCAGGCTGTGATGTAACCAGTCAGAATGCTTTCCACTGCACATCTGTGGAAGTTTGTCAGAGTGTCTGATGACATGCCAAATCGCCTTAAACTTCTAAGAAAGTAGGAATTCTAAAAGAAAAAATTGCATTTGTATTGCAGTTTTCAAAAAATACCTGTGAGACTCTTTAAAGTTATTGTAAAGTAAGACAGACAACAGCAGTTTGTACGCAGAAAGATCCTGCAAAGACCAGTGTTATGTATGGATGGCTGGGTTACGTGTTACACACTATGTTAACCCATTTGCTGTCACACTATCAAAGATATTCCCTCTGTAATATCCGTCCCTCCCCTCCTTCTCTACAAATTAAAACCAATTTTCTTTCCCTCCTTCCCAGTTTTTGGACCGGTAGATTGAGGTAGGTTGTGAGGTCAGGAGTCCATCTTATTGTACTAGGGGACCATTCAGTAGTTTTATGACAATGGGATGGAAGCTGTCCTTGAGCCTGGTGGTCCATGCTTTCAGGCTTTTGTATCTTCTGGCTGATGGGAGGGTGCAAAAGAGAGAAGGTCCAATGTGGGTGGGGTTTTTGATTATGCTGGCTGCTTTACCAAGGCGGCGAGAAGTGTAGACAGAGTCCATGGAGGGGAGGCTGGTTTCCGTGATGTGCTGAGCTGTGTCCACAACTCTCTGCAGTTTCTTGCAGTCTTAGGCAGAGCAGTTGGCATACCAAGCCATGCTGCATCCAGATAGGATGCTTTCTATGGTGCATCTATAAAAATTGGTGAGGGTCAAAGGGGCCAAATTTCTTTAGCCTCCTGAGGAAGTAGAGGCACTGATGCGCTTTCTTAGTCATAGCATCTTCATGGTTGGACCAGGATAGGCTTTGGTGATGTTCAATCCGAGGAACTCGAAGCTCTCAACCCTCTTGAGCTCAGTGCCATTGATTTAAACAGGAGTGTGTGCACTGCCCATTTCCTGTGGTCGATGACCAGCTCTTTAGTTTTGCTGACATTGAGGGAAAGGTTGTTGTCATGACACCATGCCACTGGGCTCTCTCCCTCCTTCCTGTACTCCAACTCATCGTTATTTGAAATTCGGCCCCCTACGATGGTGTCATCTGCAAACTTGTAGACCGAGTTAGAGCACAATCTGGCCATGCAGTCGTGAGTGTAGAACCTCACCTCATCACGTCTCACCTCCTCACAAATGAAACAATGCAAAAGGACATTAAACGAGGATGTTTATATACTTTATATATGCAGATTTTTGAGGCTGATAGCAGAGAAGACCAGTCCTTGGAGAATGGCTGCTGTTCCGCCCCTCGGTAGACTCTTCAGCGAGGTGACCTGCTCCATCTGCTTGGACTTCTTCCAAGAGCCGGTCGCCCTGGAGTGCGATCACAACTTCTGCCGGCTGTGCATCTCGCGGAGCTGGGAGCGGGGCGAAGCCTTCTACTCCTGCCCGGAGTGCAGGGAGGTGTTCAAGGAGAGGAGGCTGAAACCCAACCGCATGCTGGCCAACATCGTGGAGGGCGTGAGGGAGCTGAAGCTGGAGCCCCGCCAGGGTCAGCCTGCCTTCTACTGCCAGCGCCATGAGGAGAGGCACAAGCTCTTCTGCCTGGAGTGCCAGTGTGTCATCTGCGTGGTTTGCTCGTGCTCTAGTGAGCACCGAGGCCACAGCATCATCCCCATCGAGGAGGCTTCGGTCATGTACAAAGTAAGTGGGTTGTGTTTATTGCAAGGAGTGGGGGCCGGTGGATAGGAAGGAAGTAAACTGGAGGCATTGGAATAAGCAAGTGGTCGGAAGAGGTGAGGTTTTGAGCAGGATCTGAAGAAGCTTTGAGAGGATAACGTTCCACCTTTATAGCCCATCTTCCAGCTGTGATTGAGCAAAGATGTGTCAGATGGGATAAATGTAACATTATCCGAAGTAGAAAAGCAGATAGTTTTTAAACAGTGATAAATATTGATGTTGGAAGGGACCAAGGCGATCATGGGTTACAGGAGCTGGCAGTAGTTAGGAGGGCAAATGTATTTGGGCTTCTACAGTCATAGAATAATGCAGCACGGAAGCAGGCCCTTCAGTCCAACGTGTCCATGCCGACCAAGGTCTCCACCTAAGCCAGTCCCATTTGCCCATGTTTAGCCCCTATCCCTCTAAATCCTTCCTATTCATGTACTTATCCAAATGTTTCTTAAATGTCATTATTGTCCCTGCTTCAACTATATTCTCTTGCAGCTCATTCCATATACACACCACCCTCTGGGTGAAGAAGTTTCCCCTCGGGTCCCTTTTAAATCTTTCCCCTCTCTCCTTAAACCTATGCCCTCTGTTTTTTATCCCCTTTCCCTGGGAAAAAGACTGTGTGAATTCACTCTACCTATGCCCCTCATGATTTTTTTATACATCTATTATGTCACCACTCAGTCTCCCACCCTCCAAGGAATAAAGACCTAGCCTGTCCAACCTCTTCCTGTAACTCTGGCCCTCAAGTCCTGGCAAGATTCTCATAAATCTTCTCAGCATTCTTTCCAACTTAATGATATCTGGGCACAATAACTTCAATGGGAGAGTACAAGAATAAAGATGCCTTACTGCAGTTGTTGTCGGGCATTGGTGAGAACACGACCACAGTACTCAATGCAGTTTTAGTCTCCTGATCTGAGAAGGGATATATTGCCGCAGAGGGAGTGCAGGAGAGATTCACTGACTGATTCCAGGATTGACAGGGTTGCCACCAGAGAAAAGATCGAGCAGACAAGGCCTGTATTGTTCAGTTCTCATTGAAAGTTACAAAATTACAAACAGGGCTTGATGGAGGGATGTGGGGAGATTGTTTCCTCTGGCTGAAAGTGTTAGGTCTTTTTGAACAGAAAGCAAGAGACAATTTTTCAGTGAAGAGGCTGAGTTAATGAGTTCATTCAAAGAGTTCAATAGATTTATGAATATTAAGGGGATTGAAGGATATTGGGCGGAGTGCAGGAAAATGGAGCTGAGGTAGATCAACCATTATCGTGAATGGTTGGATGGAGGGGCTGGGTGGCCTAATCTTGCTCCGAATTCTCCAATCCTAATTAATCCTATTCAGGAATTGGAAGGAAAGAGGGTATATATAGTTCTGGGGGCACTAAGGTGGAGTGAAAGAGACATATATACAGAAGACACAGATGTTACGGAGCAGCAGGAAGGGGAGAGATCTGCAAGGGCAAAGGGAGCATGATAGACAGAAGTAGAGAAGGGCTCTACAGGGGCAGGAAGATGTTCTATAGTAATGGATTCATCTCCACCAGTACAGTGACAGAGTGCTCTACAGTTACACACCCATCCCCAGCAGTACTCTGTCGCCATGTTCTGCAATGAAGAATCTGTCCACACCAGTACTATACCCCAGTATTATACAGAGACAGATCTGTCCCCGCCAGTACTGTACCACAGTGTTATACAGAGACAGATTCATCCCCACCTGTACTGTACCCCAGTGTTATACAGAGACAGATCAGTCCCCACCAGTACTGTACCCCAGTGTATTACACAGACACATCCCCACCAGTGTTGTAGCCCAGTGTATTACACAGAAACAGACCTGTATCCACCAGTACTGTACCCCCGTGTTATACAGTGACAAATCTGTCTCCACCAGTACTATACCACAGTGTTATACAGTGACAGACCCGTTCTCACCAGTACTGTGCCCCAGTGTTATACAGTGACATACCTGCCACCACTGGTATTGTGCCCCAGTGTTATACAGTGACACACCTGACCCCACCAGTACTGTACCCAACTATTGTGCAATGGCAGACCCCTCCTCAGAGTTACTACATGCCACGTTATTGTGATATGAGTGTACCCTCCAGTAAAATACTGTGTATAAACCAAGATCTGGACTTGGCCAAGAAGATCAGGGCAGTCCCAATGTGTTCCCTGGGTCTCCCTGTATGGCTCAGGTTGGATCCAGTCGGTATCCGGGGTGGGATCTAGCATCTGAGCACCCTACCTGAAGAGGACGTGGGCCGCTCCTTTTCAGGAGCTGGACTATGCTGAGGACTTACCTTCGCAAGTTTACTTTGCTTTTGTTGCAAGACTGTCATCTCATATCAGTGAGAATCAGGACAGCCAAGGATGTTCGGATAAGCATCACCCTGATAGCCTAGGGCTAGGGCAGTCAGTATCCTTTGACAACCTTCTTCACTACCCACAACTCCACCAGTTGGAGTTGGGTTGATAACCAAAGCAGGGATATAGAGGACAGATGTTGTGAGAGTTATTGGTTGTTGGGGGCAAATGGTCAAGGATACAGATCGGGTGTGAGCAGGATTTGGATATGTGGCAGGGGTGGACATTCCAGGGAAAGATGGAGATAACGGGAACAATGTGGCTGTACTAAGCAGGGAGGAAATACAGGAAAAAGGGTATGGATATGCAGGGTGGGTGTGAGGGGCAGGGTGAACAAGGAGTCACAGCTACAAAATAAAGTGGCCAGTCATTTAAAACTGAGGTGCATAGAAATTTCTTCTCAGAGAGTGATGAACCTCTTGAATTCTCTGCCCCATAGAGTAGTGGAAGCCAGATTGTTAGATATATTGAAAGTGAAGATGGATAAATGTTTCAAACATTGAGCAATTAATGGGTAGGGGGAACTGGCATCGATGTTGAGGCCATGAATCAACCATGATCATATTGAATGGTGGAACAGACTTGAGGGGCAGAGTGGCCTACTACTATTTTCTTGTGTTCTTGGACATCTGGGGTTGAAGAGCAGTGCGAGTTACCTCCAAAAGAAAGAATGAGAAGAACTCGATTGCCCACATCCTGTGCTTACAGTTTATCTGGTGAAATTGTGTCCAACTGTGTCTGAAGATTATAACCTAAAAACTTTAATTGACTTTCTGACTCATTGACATGCTCTTGCCTGCTATGTATTTGTGATGATTTCAGTGTTGATGTTACATTGTACTGACTTGCTTCTTCTGCTCAGTAATCTGTCAGTGCCTGAACTGAAACAGTACATCATTTCTCCAGGAAATATTGGAAAAATCCAAAGATTTCCTCCAGGTCCAGAGGGAGCAAGCAGGTCAAAGTCAAAGTCAACAAGAAGCAAAGATTTGCAAAATCAAGGTGAGAATCAGTCCCTTATACCACGTGGTGTTGTATCCCTTGGCTCCCTGGGTATAGAAGGTTTGTGCATTACTTTCTGAGTGTCCTATACACCCCTGAATTTAGAGAAACGAGAGCTGATCTTAGTGAAATGTACAAAATTCTCACTGGGTTTGATGGGATTGATGTTTCATGTTTCCCCTGCCTTAGATGTCTCGAACCAGGGGTCACAGTCTCAAAATTAAGAGTTGGCCAGTCAGGTCAGACACATGGAGAAATATGGAGACACAAGAGACTGCAGATGCTGGAATCTGGAGCAAAAAACAAACTGCTGGAGGATGTTGGTGAGCCAGGCAGCATCTAAAAGTCAAAGTCAAGTTTATTGTCATATGTACAGTGCAAGTATCCACAGTCGCAAGGAAAAATTCACTAGCAGCAGCGTCACAGGCACATAGCATCAGATAAGCAGCATTCACAAGAAAAAAAATAAATTAAGCATAAATTATACACAATTTTTACAAGAAAGAACACAATTAGAACAAAGAAGTGCACTTTAGTGCAAAGTGATCAAAGTGGTCATAGTGTTGCTATACTGCAGTGATTAGGGTTGTTCCAGTTGGTTCAAGAACCGAATGGTTGTAGGGAAGTAGCTGTTCTTGAACTTGTTGGTGTGAGTCTTCAGACTTCTGTACCTCCTGTCTGATGGCAGCTGCAAGAAGATGGCATGACCTGGAACATTTACCAGTCTACATTGGGGGATTGGCAGTGGAGGGAGTCAGCAGCTTTAAATTCCTGGGCGTTAAAATATTGGATGAGCTGTCCTGGGCCCAGCACAAAGATGCAATCACAAGGAAGACGAGCCAGCGTCTTACTTTTTTTGGAGGCTGAGAAGGTTTGGTATGTCACTTAACACTGACAAACTTCTACAGATGCACTGTTGAAAGTATCTTAACTGGTTGCATCATGGTCTGGTTCAGCAATTTGAATGTTCAGGAATGTAAGAAGCTGCAGAGAGTAAAAAGCTTGGCCTGATATATCACAGGCACATCCCTCCCCACATCCGGTGGTATCTGCAGGAAGGGCTGCCTCAAGAAGGCAACATCCATCAGTAAAGATCCCCACCATCTGGGCCATGCCGTCTGTGGAGGGAAATGGACAGTCAAAGTTTGGAGTCGAGCCCTTTCATCTGGATTAAAAGATAAGAGGGGCCATAGCCAGTATGAAGAGGTGAGGGGAAAGGCTGGGGCTAGAGCTGGCAAGCGATAGGTGAGGAAGGCTGATAAGCAGATGGAGGAGGAAAGAGTGGAAACAGTGAAGGACACTTTACTCTGTACTGTTACTGTTTTTACCTGTACTACATCAATGCACTCTGTACTAACTCAATGTAACTGCACTGTGTAATGAATTGACCTGTACGATCGGTTTGCAAGACAAGCTTTTCACTGTACCTCGGTACAAGTGACAATAATAAACCAATACCAATAGGAGGCTGAGGGGTGATAGATGGATGGAGGATGGAGGCATTAAAGGGCTGCAAGTGATGTTGACTGATAGGAAAGGAAGGTGGAGCATGGAACCAAATAAGGGAGGTGGGCTGGGCAGGTGGGGACAGTGGGGGGGGGGGGGGAGGAAGGGGAACCAGTGGGAGGAGTGGGCACTGGACAGATGGTTAGAGGAGGGGAGAGACACAAGATGATGGGTGGGGACAGGAGGAACTGGGTAGATCAGGAGGAGAGAGAAAATGGTCACAGGGGAGCAGGCTACCCGAAAAGTAGGCTGGTGGGCTGAAAGACAAGGTCCAAGGGAACTCTATCCCTTTTCTGTCTGGAGAGAGATGGGATAAGTGTGGGAAATAGAGAAGATACGGGTGAGGGTATTGGTAGTGTCACTTGTGCCAAGGTACAGTGACAAACTTGTCTTGCATACCGTTTCTACAGATTAATTCATTACACAGTGCATTGAGGTAGTACAGGGTAAAAACAATAACAGAGGACAGAGTAAAGTGTCACAGCTACAGGGAAGTGCAGTGCAGGTAGACAATAAGGTGCAAGGTCATAACAAGGTAGATTGTGAGGTCAGAGTCCATCTCATCGTACAGGGAAACCATTCAATAGTCTTATCACTGTGGGATAGAAGCTGTCCTTCAGCCTGGTGGTACATGCCCTCAAGCTCCTGTGTCTTCTGCCTGATGGGAGAGGAGAGAAGAGAGAATGACTCGGGTGGGTGGGGTCTTTGATTATGCTGGCTGCTTCACTAAGGCAGCGAGAGCTATAGACAGAGTCCATGGAGGGGAGGCTGGTTTCCGTGATTTGCTGGGCTGTGTCCACAACTCTCTGCAATTTCTTGCAGTCCTGGGCAGAGCAGTTGCCATAACAAGCCATAGTTAAGCCAGATAGGATGCTTTCTGTGGTGCATCGATGAAAGTTGGTAAGTGTTAAAGGGGACGTGCCAAATTTCTTTAGCCTCCTGAGGAAGTAGAGGTGCTGGTGAACTTTCTTGGCCATGGCGTCCACATGGTTGGGCCAGAGGGACGCCCTGTTTTCCTGAAAAAGGTGGACATCTCAGATGTCCTGGAGTGGAAGGCCTCAACTCGAGAACAGATGCGGCAGAGACAGAGAAACTGAACGAACAGAATTGCGTCTATACGACAGACAGGGTGGGAGGAGTGTAGTCCAGGTAGTTGTGAGAGTCAGTGGGTCTGCAGTTAATGTCCATTGATAGTCTGTCACCTGAGATGGAGACAGAGGGATCAAGAAAGGGGAGAGAGGTGTCAGAAACAGGAGGCTGGTTGTGTGAAGGGAAGGACCAAGGGAACTTGTTCTGCCTGGGGAGAGGCAGGGTAAGAGTAGAAGTGCAGGAAATAGAGGAGGTGCGGGTGAGGGAATGCATGGTGAAATTTCTTCAGCCTGAGCACTGTGAATCTTTGGAATTTGGTACCCAAGAGCGTTGGGGAAGCTCAGTCATATTTTCAAGAAAAAGAGGTGGATAGGTTTTTAGGTATTGATGGATTTGAGGAAAATGCATCAGCGCAGGGAAGTGTCATGGGGATTGATCAGCCAGGATACTGTTGAGAGGCGGAGCAGTGACAAGGGACTGAATGGGCGACTCCTGCATTTATGTCTTCTGTTATTTCAGTGAGGGGGAAGGGGGAGGTCTTAGTCACAGAGCCATACAGTGCAGAAGCAGGCCCTTTGGCCCATCAAGTCCATGCTGACCATTATACTTGTGTATACTAGTCCCATTTACCCCCATTTAGATAAGATAAGATATCTTTATTAGTCACATGTACACACAGTGAAATGCATCTTTTGCGTAGTGTTCTGGAGGCAGCCCGCAAGCGTCGCCATGCTTCCGGCACCAACATAGCATGCCCACAACTTCCTAACCCATACGTCTTTGGAATGTGGGAGGAAACCGGAGCACCCAGAGGAAATCCACACAGACATGGGGAGAACGTACAACCTCCTTACAGGCAGTGGCCGGAATTGAACCCAGGTCACTGGTGCTGTAAAGCGTTACGCTAACCGCTACACTACCGTGCCTGTCTGTAGTCTTCTATAGCTTGGTGAGAATGGCGCTGAAGCTTGGTCACAGTGAAGTGTATTGAGGTTGCTATTTCTTTGCAGGAGAAGGGCCAGTTGCTAAAGGAACAGGTTGAAGCCGATCTGGCCGGCATCTACCAGTTCCTGGATGCGAAGAAGCGGGAACTGGAGGCGAAAATCGACGATGAGGTGTGCAAGACCATTCAGCCCTTGCAAGAGGACCTGGCGAAGGTCTGCCAGGGAGCCTCCGAGATCGAGCAAACCATCCAGGATATTCAGGTGCAGTTGAGCTTTGGGGAGCCCCAGGAGCTGCTTCAGGTAAGAGGTAGCAGGCAGCCCACCCGGCATGCGGTGGGCTTCATCTCTGTAGTTCTTTGTTTAGTATGTCTCTGAGCCGATTTCTGCTGGTTGATAAAAGAGCTTGCACCAAAATGTTGCTTTTCTTGGTCTTGAGATATCCCCTGGTGCACATTTTCAGAAAGAAGTTCATTTTATTAAACTGGGTATATCGGGAACACAGCAACCAATTTGTTCACAGCAGCATAAGGGCCAGTTGATGAACATTGACTGTGACACAGTCTTGCCTTGGGGTTTTGCACGTCTGCCTCAGAGAGATGTCTCATTCCAAAGGCTGACATCTCCGACAGTGCAGCACTGCAGATGTGGTCCTTGTCTCTGCCCACAAGCTCTGTGCTAATCCCTACAGTGAGGCTGGAACCACAGCATCTGGACTAAGATGAGAGTGTTTCTCGCCGAGACTTGGGGCCTGTCTGCTGAAGGGAAGTCCTGGCCGGCTGCGTCCTTTTGTCCCAGGGATCTGACCAGTTCTCCTGCTGCTGCCCAGGGATCTTTACAGTCCCCATGACACGCTCAAGTGTGAAGTCACTGAGATCCCTGAAAGCAATAATGAGCAGACATCCCACACTCCCATCCCCACACCCGTCCAGTGGTGTTGAAGACACAAGAGACTGCAGAGTCTAGAATCTGGAGCAACAAACAAACTGCTGGAGGAACTCAGCAGGGGAACAGCATCTGTTGGGGGTAAAGAAACTGTTGATGTTTTGGGCCAAATCCCTGCATCAGGACTGAGAGGGGAGATGGTCCGTATAAAGAGGAGAGGGGGGAGACAGGACCGCGAGGTGACTGGTGGACTAAGGAGTGATGGAGGAATCCAGTGGTGTTCCTGCCTGATATTAGATTAATTCCAGGGATTCATAGAGTAAAACAAAACAGAAACAGGCCCTTCAGCCCAGCTTGTCCATGCCGACCACGGTGCCCACCAAGCTAGTCCCATTTTCCCCTGTTTGGCGCATATCCCTCCAAACCCCTTCTATCCATGTGCTTACCCAAATGTTGTTTAAATGTTGTTATTGTACCTGCCTCAACCACTTCCTGTGGCAGCTCGTTCTATATACACTGCACCCTCTGCGTGAAGTAGTTACCCCCCCCCCCCCCCCCAGTCCCTTTTAAATTTTTCACTTGTGACCTTAAACCTATGCCCTCTAGTTTTTAGTTCCCCTTCCCTGGGAAAAACAGTGTGTGCATTCACCCTATCTCATGATTTTTAAAATAAGATGTGATATCTTTATTAGTCACATGTACATCAAAACACACAGTGAAATGCATCTTTATGCGTAGAGTGTTCTGGGGCAGCCTGCAAGTGTTGCCACGCTTCCGGCGCCTACATAGCATGCCCACAACTTCATAACCCGTACGTCTTTGGAATGTGGGAGGAAACCGGAGCACCCAGAGGAAACCCACGCAGACACGGGGAGAACATACAAACTCCTTACAGACACTGGCTGGAATTGAACCCGGGTCGCTGGCGCTGTAGAGCATTACGCTAACCGCTACACTACCATGCCTGCCCATAAATATTGGGTGCAGTAGGTATGGTGCATACCTACATAATGGTAGTGGTGTGATTTGAACCCATGCCTCTGTGGAGACTGGAGCCTTAATCCAGCGCCTTTGACCACTTGGCCACACTACCACCTCTGTAAGGTCACCCTCCAAGTCTCCTACATTCCAAGGAATAAAGTCCTAGCCTGCCCAACTCATTCCATTTCTGCTGTTGGGAATGCTTTACGAGAAGGACCTGATGTCGGCCCCAAGGTGATATCACTGGGCAGCACAGTGGCACAGCTGGCAGAGCCACTCGCTCATAGCTCCAGAGACCAGGGTTCCATCCTGACCTCTGGTCCTGTCTGTGTGGAGTTTGCACATTTCTCCCCGTAATTGTGTGCGTTTCCCCCGGGTGCTCCTCTTTCCTCCTACATCCCAAAGACATGCAGGTTGGTAGGTTAATTGGCTGCTAGAAATTGCCCCCTAGTGTGCTTGTGAGCGGAAGAATCAGGGTAGAGTTGTTGAGAATGCAGGGGGAAGAAAAATAAAACAAGATTAGTATAAATGGATGGTTGATGGTTAGCACAGACTTTGTGGGCTGAAGGGCCAGTTTCTGTGCTTATCTTCCTATGACCCCACAGCTGTGTGGTCCACAATTTTCACCTTTACCCATGTGTGATCCATACAGTAGGGAAACAGGCCCTTTAACCCACTGAGTCCGTGCCAACCAATAAGCACCCACCAGCACTAATTCTACCTTAATCCCATTTTACTCTCCCCAGTTTCCCACCAACTCCCCCCAAATTCTATCACCCACTATGCACGAGGTGCAATTTACAGCGGCCAATTACCCTACCAACCCGCATGCCTTTGGGATGTGGGAAGAGACTGGAGCACCCAGGGGAAACCCACTAGGTCACAAGGAGAACGTGCAAACTCTGCACAGACAGCACCCAAAGGCAGGATCGAACTGCCGCTGCTGGGACTGTGAGGCAGCGGCTCTACCAGCCACACCACTGTCCTGGCTGTGTCTCAATCAATCATCCTCCATCTCTTTGTAGTAGATAGCAAGCTGCACTGGCAGGAAATGGCAGCAACTTTTCCTAAAATAACATCAAATGTAACTGATGGTGAACACTCTGAATGCTGCAGTAAGCTGCAGGGAAAAGCAGATTTCACTCCATCGGTCCAGGTAAGGTTCATAACTACCCCTTGGAAAACTGTTCTGATTGCGACTGCAAGATCTTTTATTATAGTACAGCATGTAAATACTAACCCCCGATTTTTCTTTTGTGAGTGCCGTAAGGGGCAGCATGTGCATGAATGGCTCTATAAAAACATATATTGCTGTGTGTGAACCAAACAGGAATGGTATATCTAGGGAAAGCACTTTATAAGCATGTGTTGGTATGTGTGTACAGTTGAAGACTAACTCTTCAATTTCTCTCCTGGTCTGTCGGTACTTTCAGTGGATGGAGGAAGCCTGTTCTTCCATTCAATAAGATGATGGCTGGTCCAATTTTGGCCCCCGCTGTCCTTTCCCATATTCTCCTCGCACCCCATGAATCCCTTGTGGTTTAGATATCTATAAATCAATCTCTGCGTTGGTAGATCTAAGGACTCTGCCTCCACAGAACTCTGGGGTAAAGTATTCCAATGAATAACGAGGGGTAGTACAACGGGCTGCGGGATATTGGTTCATTAACTGTGTTACCGATGTGTGCCTCTGGGTTCACTGCAAACAGCAAAAGCTCTTGGACTTTGCTCTGGGAGCTCAAGGCATTCCTCGACCATGATTCGCTGATGCTCTTAACTGGGAAGGCTTTTTCCTAAATCGGTCTCGGGCACAAATAACACATACATAAGGTTTCAGTTTTCAGAAGGAAGACTATATTAGTCCATCTGTTGACTCGTATCGCTGACTGCTTCCCCCCCCCCCCCCCCCCCCCCCCCAGTCTCCCCTTCCCTCCTCCCTCGGGGACCCCTGCACACACACATTGATCTGAATGAGTTTGTTTATTGATCCCTTCAATGCTACATAGGGCTGTGGACTTCATTCCAATGCATTGAATGGTGGCTCCAAGGTCCTGTAGGACTCCCAACATCAGCCATACTGATCCAAAGCGTACACACACCCACATACGCACACGCACTCATGCACACATACTGTCCATCCAAATGGGGTGCTCTCTACTTCTCACGTGACTCCGCGAGCTTTGGATGGGCTCCCACAAACTGGGACACTATGAACCAAGAGTTCCTATCTGTGGGCTCCTTTCATTTCCTTGCAGCTCGCCTTTACGAAGTCCCTGCGTATATACTGGAGAGCTTCGCTGTTGGTCAGATCCAGTAGTCCTGAGGTGTGAGTTCAAATCCCACAATAGCTTGGGAATTTGAACTCTGATAACTAAATTATTTTTATTTATTTATGCACCTGTGTTTTAAAGATTGAGAATCGGCAAGGCCAGCATTTATTGCCCCTTCAGAAAGTGGTGGGTGTCACCTTTTTTGAACTGCTGCAGTCCCTCTGGTGAAGGCTCCCACAGTCCATTTGTGGAAGAAGTTCCATGATTTAGACCAAGCAACAATGAACGATCGGTGATATATTTCCAACTCGGGTGGTGTGTTACTCAAGAGGGGAACCTGCAGGTGGTGGCATTCCAATGTAC
This sequence comes from Pristis pectinata, assembly GCF_009764475.1. Taxonomy (NCBI): domain Eukaryota; kingdom Metazoa; phylum Chordata; class Chondrichthyes; order Rhinopristiformes; family Pristidae; genus Pristis; species Pristis pectinata. The sequence goes on along the minus strand of NC_067438.1, from coordinate 13,838,497 downwards.
CTGCTCTCCTTGACCCTCGTGATGGTCAAGGTCATTGACTTGGGAGGTGCTAACAGAATAAAAAGCCATAAATGGTGACTGAATTTCTTCACTAAGTGTTGAGCGAGGTTCTAAGACTAGGGTCCCGAACCTAAAGAAAGGAAATTGTTAGGGATGAGGTGTGAGTTGGGTGGTCACTGAAGGTCAGCATGCAGATGCACCAGGCGATTCAGGCAGATAATGCTACGCTGGCATAATGGAGTTTAATGTGGGGATGTGAGGTCATGCACTTTGGCAAGAGGAATTAAAAGGTGGATTATTACCTAAATGGAGACAGATTGCAAATAAGTGAAGCTCGAGATATCTTGGGTGTTCTAGTGCTTAAATCACAAAAAGTTATCAGCAGGCCCAACGAGTAGCCGAAAAGGCAAATGGCATGTGGGCCTTCATTGTGAGGGGTGTTGGAATGTAAGAATAGGGGGGTTTTGTTAGAGTTGTACAGGGTGTTGGGAGGCCAACCCTGGAATACTGTGCACAGTTTTGGTCCCCTTACCTTATGAAAGATAGATTGACATCGGAGGCAGTGCAAAGGAGATTCACTGGGCTAATTCTTGGGATGAGAAGGTGGTTCTATCAAGAGAAACTAGGAAGTTTGATTTTGTGTTCCTTAAAGTTTAAAAGAATAAGGGGTAACCTAATCCAAACATATAATATACTCAGGAGGTTTGACAGTGTAGATTTTCATCGATGGAGAGTCTTGAACAAGGGGACATAGCTCCGAAATAAGAGTTCAGTCCTTTAAAACTGATGTGCAGAGAAATTTCTTCGCTGGAGGTGGTGAATCTCTGGACTCCTCTGCCCCTGAGCATGGTGGAAGCCAGATCATTAGATGTATTTAAGGTGGGCACAGGTAAATATTTCAAAAATCAAGGCACTGAGGGTGATGAGGAACTGGCACAGAAGTGAAGTTGAGGCCAGCATAGATCAGCCATGATCTAGTTGAATGGTGGGGCAGGCTTGAGGGGGTGAGTGGCCTACTCCTGCTCCTATTTTCTTGTGTTCGTAGCAAGAGGATTCAAGTGTAGGAGCAGGATTGTGTTGCTGCAATTGTACAGAGCCTTGGAGAGACTGCAACTTGAATATTATACCTAGTTTTGATCTCCACATCTGAGGAGATATGTTCTTGCTCTGGAGGGAGTTTAGCATAGTTTCATTGATCCCTGAGATGGCAGGATGGATATATGAAGAGAGATTGGGTCAGTTAGGCTTAAATTCACTTGGGTTTAGGAGAAAGAGTGAATATCATATAAGCCAACACAATTCGAATAGGATTGGACAGATTAGATCCAGGAAGGATGTTCAGGAAGGCAGGGAGCCCAGGACCAGGGTCACAGTCTAAGGATAAGGGTTGTCTATTTAAAACTGAGATGAGGAGAAGGATCTTCTCCCAGTAACTTTTGAACCTGTGGAATCCTCTACCACAGAAATCAGTTGAAGCCAAGTCGTTAAATATTTGTGTGATGGAGTTGGATGTTTTTCTTATAGAAGGATCAAGGGATGTGGGGCGAACACTTGAACCATGGACTGAATATGGACAGTCCACCATAATGATATTGCATGGTGGAGCAGGTTCCAAAGCCGAAATGGGTTACTCCTGTTCCTATGTTCCCATGTATTGTGATTAACACCCACCTTTCTGGACTGGGAAGGAATCTACCTTCCTTGCAGAGTCTGCCCTATACATGATTCCAGCCCATAGTAATGGGGTTGCCTTTTAAATCCCTCTGAAATAGCTTGAGGAATGGCTGAGTTAAAAGGCTGTGAGGGAGGGGTGGTAGACGCTGCCCTTGCCAGTGACACCGACATCACCTGAAAGAAAGATCGATCCCCTGGATTGGCTCTTGGCTAATTGAATATTCTAAGAGTTAACTTGCAAGACTTGGGTAATGAATGCAACAGCCATTGATCCATTTTTTAAATCCCCAATGAATTTGGACAGAGCGGCAAATCCTACTTACAGTTGGGATGTTTGTCTTCCAATCACAGGAGTGGTTGATGCACAGAGGGATGTTGTAGTTCAAATCCATACCTCACTGAAAGTGGCCACACAGTAGATAGGGTGGTAATGAAGGCATATGGCATGCTTGCCTTCATTGGTCGGGGCATTGAGTATAAGAGTAAGGAAGCTACGTTGCAGCTTTATAAAACTTTGGTTAGGCCGCACTTAGAGTGTTGTGTGCAGTTCGGGTCGCCCCATTGTGGGAAGGTTGTGGAGGCATTGGAAAGACTGCAGATGAGGCTTACAAGGAGAGGTTGGACAAATTTGGGTTGTTTTCTCTGGAGTGTTGGAGGCTGAGGGGAGACCTGATAGAAGTTCGTAACATTATGAGAGGCACAGATAGGTCGACGGTCAGGATCTTTTTCCCAGGGTAGAAATATCAAATACTGGAGGACATGCATTGAAGCTGAGAGGGGGAAAGTTTGAAGGAGATGTGCAGGGTAAGTTTATTGTACAGAGAGAGTGGTGGGTGCCTGGAACAGGCTGCCAGGGGTAGTGGTGGATGCAAGTACGATAGGGGCGTTTAGGAGGCTGTTAGGAATGGAGGGATAGGGATCATGTACAGGCAGAAGAGATTTAGTTTAATTCAGCACCATGTTTGGCACAGACATCAAGGGCCGAAGGGCCTGTTCATGTGCTGTACTGTTCTGTGATCTAGTTGTATGTTCTATCTTCTCTTAGCTGAATTCCCTGTTCATTCTGAGGAACATTTTGACTTCTGCTCTGGACCCGAGCCCATGACTGTTCATTATTCACTCCCCTTCCTGTCACTCAGTTGAACAAACCATCTCCCTTTAAGTTCTTTAATCCTGTTCCATGGGGATCCCACCACAAGTTTCTTGTTCATGTGATAAATGCTCAATTTATTTTATTTGTGAGTTAAATGATCATTTTGTGAGGAATAAAACTTTGTTTTTAACTTTTTAGGACATCAAGCAGCTGTTGGACAGGTACGTGGCTTTAGTGATTTTCAGCACGTGGCCCGTTAGTTCACATTAGTGGTTGTGTGGGGGGAGTTCACAGCCCTGAAGGACCTGTGTGTTCCCACGTTCACTCCACGATCTGCCCTGAGAGAGTTGGTCTCATCCCAGGTAACAACCCCAGTTATTAGCAGCCAGGACACTTGTGGACCAGGAAGAGGACTGACTGGTGCAACACACGAAAAGCACTGGAGGAAATCAGTGGGTCAGGCAGCATCTATGGAGAGGAATGGACAGTCGACATTTCACCTAGACTGGAAAAAGGAAAGATGGTCAGTATAAAAAGGTGGAGGGAAGGGGTGGAGCAAGAGCTGGCAGGTGATAGCTTTCTAAAATTCTAGTTAGGCCGCATCTGGAATATTGCATTTAATTCTGGTCGCCCCAGTATGGGAAGGATGTGGAGGCTTTGGAGAGGGTGCAGAAGAGTTTTACAGGATACTGCCTAGATTAGAGAGCAGGTGCTATAAGGTGAGGTTCACAAGATCACAAGACAAGGGAGCAGAAGTAGGCCATTCGGCCCATCGAGTCTGCTCCAAGGAAAAGGGAAAAAAGAAAAAGAAATGAGAAATGGGGGGGGAGGAAAAAAAAACTATTCTAATCCCAATTTCCGGCCTTATCCCCATTTCCCTTGATACCCCGACTATTTAGATATCTATCTATCTCTTCCTTAAACGCCTCCAATGATCTGGCCTCCACTGCTGTACCTGGCAAGGAATTCCACAAATTAACCACCCTCTGGCTAAAGAAATTTCTCCTCATCTCTGTTTTAAAACTGTACCCTCTAATTCTAAGATTGTGCCCTCTGGCCCTGGACTCACCCACCAAGGGAAACAGCCTAGCCACATCTACTCTGTCCAGTCCTTTCAACATTTTAAATGTCTCTATGAGGTCCCCTCTCATTCTTCTGTACTCCAGTGAGTGCAGTCCAAGAGCCGACAAACGCTCATCATACGTAAGCCCTTTCATTCCGGGAATCAGCCTCGTAAGTCTCCTCTGAACCCTCTCCAACATCAGCACATCCTTCCTAAGATATGGGGCCCAAAACTGTGCACAGTATTCCAAATGAGGCCTCACTAGTGCCCCGTAGAGCCTCATCAACACTTCCTTACTTTTATACACTATACCTGTCGAAATGAATGCCGACATAGCATTCGCTTTCTTTACCACCGATCCGACCTGGTGGTTAACCTTTAAGGTATCCTGCACGAGTACCCCCAAGTCCCTTTGTACTTCTGTACTTTGAATTTTCTCTCTTTCTAGATAATAATCTGCCCGTTTATTTCTGTTTCCAAAGTGTACAACTGCACATTTCTCAACATTGAATCTCATCTGCCATTTCCTTGCCCATTCTCCTAAACTATCTAGGTCTCTCTGCAACCTTCCTGTCTCCTCAATACTCCCTACTCCTCCACCTATCTTGGTGTCATCCGCAAACTTAGCCACAAAACCATTTACTCCATCATCCACATCGTTAATGTACAAGGTAAAAAGAAGCGGCCCCAACACCGACCCCTGCGGAACACCACTAGTAACTGGTAGCCAACCAGAACAAGATCTTTTTATTCCCACTCTTTGCTTCCTGCCAACCAGCCAATGCTCCACGTTGGACAAACGGTTGTCTTATTTGGAGTGACAGAGGCTGAGGGGAGACCTGATAGAGGATTATGAGAAGCATACAATAGATGGCTGGTATCTTATTCCCAGAGCTGTAATGTCTAATAACAGAGGATGTGCATTTAAGGTGAGAGGGGGTAAGTTTTTTACACAGAGAGTGTTGGGTGGCTGGAATGCACTGCCTAGTGTGGTGGTGGAGGCAATTAAGATAGGGGTATTTAAGAGGCTCTGAGGTACATGAATATGCAGAGAATGGAGAGATATGGACATTGTGTAGGCAGAAGGGATTTGTTTAGTTAGGTATTTAACTACTAGTTTAATTAATTCAGCACAACACTGTAAGCCAAAGTGCCTGTTCTTGTGCTGTACTCTTCTGTGTTCTATAGGTGGATCCAGGTGAGGGGGTGATTGGTAGATATGAGGGCAGGGACGATGTCAGAAGCTGGGAGGTGATAGGTGGAAGTGAAAAAGGGCTGACGATGATCAAATCCGATAGGAGAGGATGGTGCAGCATGGAATAAAGGGCGAGAGGTGGGGAGGGGATCCAGTGGGAGGAGTGTGTGGGTGGTAGGCAGACGGAGGGTTGGGGGGGTGGGGGGGAAACTGGAGATGGGGCCAGTTGGATTAGATGGGGACCAGAGGACTGACTGGTCAGGGCTTCCAGTTCCCGATTGCTTCCCAGAAACCATGGCTGTGGAACACATGTAATCTGTGGCTCACTTGGTAGAGCCCTGCTTCATTTAAAATTCATTGGTTTAAGTCTGAGCTCCCAGCAACTTGAGCACAAATCCAGGCTGATGCTCCACCAGGTGACATGTTAAACCAAGGTGGTCCCTGTGTAAGATCCCACAGCAACATTTTCACCAACATTTATATCTTAACCACTATCCAAAATCTGGTCATTGTCACATTTAATGGGACCTTACTGTGAACAATTTGGCTGCTACAGTTCCTGGGGTACTGGGAAATGACTGCCCTCCAACAATAAAAATAAACTGTTGACTGCAGAGTGCATTTCAAAGGCATTCATCCTTTCTTATTTTACTTTAACTGAGCACAGTTCTGGGGTTGGCCGGTGCTCTTGGCTGAGTACTCTCCTCTCTAGCTCCCGCTGTCTGAAGTTGCTTGGAGGAAGCAGCCACAGTGTCAGCAGGCTGCTTGTTTCAGGGCTCAGATTCAAGAGAGGTGCGGCGAAGTTTGGGTGATTTTTGTTTCTGCAAAGCTCCCTTCCTGTCAACAAGCTTCCCATCCTGTGTTCCAGGTGCAAGCAGAAACACATCGCGCCAGTGGACATTCCCACTGACCTTCACACTGATTCCATTATCACACCTTTCCGCTACGTTAAAATCTGGGATGAACTTAAAGCACTTGTACCAGGTAAGTGATCCTTCTTCATGGGGGTGGGGTGGTGGGGGTTAGTGTGGGCAAACTGTTAGTTTATCCATTACGTGGGGGTTTGTAATGAGCCATGACTCAGTGGAAGCACACATCCTTCTTGGGAGGTTTTGCGTTCCAAATCCCACTCCAGAGACTTGACCACTGTGAGCTGTTGGCGGAGGGAGGGAGTGCGTGTACATGGTGGCAGAGATGGGCTGCTTTGTCCCACATGGTGAAATGAAAACACAAGATCCTGGAAATACTCAGCAGGTCAGGCAGCATCTGGAGAGAAAAAGAGACAGGGTTAATGTTTCAGATCAAAGACAGGGAAAAGTTGGAAATTGAATGTGAAATTCAGGCTGAGGGTTAGACTGGGTGAACAGTGGGAGAGTCTGGATAGGATGGAGACACAGGCTGTTGGTGGCAGCTATGGGAAGGAGGTGAATGCTTGTTAATCGCAGCTGATCTGTCTGTGGGAGGTGTAGAGAGAAGACAAATGATAGAGAAAATACTGCTGCAACTGTGAGGTGTAAAAGTTTGCACCTGCAAAGATTATGAAATACAACAGAATGCTGGAAATATGTTCCGGGTCAGGCAGCATCTATGGAGAGAGGAATGGAACAACAGTTATGACATAAACTGGAAAGGCTGGTTATCTGAAATTGAATTCAATGTTGAGAATGAAGGGCTGCACTGTGTCCAGATGAAAGATGAGTTGGAGGGAACTCTTCCACAATGATTTCACACCCTGTGAACTCTCATGACACCAGGTCAAACATGAGGAAAGAGACCTCCTCCTGATCACCACCTCCCTCCTCTGCTGATGAATCATTTGCAGTTTGAACTTGTAGCTCTGATTTGTTTACCTAGGCCTCTGGGTTACTACACTGTGTAATAGCGGGTAGGTCACAGAGCATTGTGTTCAGTTCTGGCCACCGTGCCGTAGGAAGCACACCGATGTCATTGAGAGGAGATGGAGCAGGTTTACTGGAATAGTTTGAGGGATGAGGGATTTTGGCTGCAATGCTCAATTGGAGAAGTTGGGCTGTTCTCCTTGGAACAAGAAATGGAGAGGAGATTTGAAAGAGGTGAATAAGGTTATGGCAGGATCAGATAAATGGGCAAAGAAAAGCCGTTCCCAATATCTGATTGTATAGGGACCAGATGATGGGTAGAATTTGGGTAAGAGACACTGTCAGAGAGCTGTACAGCACAGAAACAGGCCCCGCAGCCCAACTTATCCATGCCAACTGCAATGCCTGTCTGCCTGCATTAGGCCAACATGCCTCTCCTTTCTTATCCCTGTCCAAATGCCTTTTAAACATTCTAATTATATCTGCCTTTACGGCCAAGAAAGCTCACCAGCGCCTCTACTTCCTCAGGAGGCTAAAGAAATTTGGTTTGTCCCCTTTGACTCTCACCAACTTTTACCGATGCACCATAGAAAGCATCCTATCTGGATGTATCACAGCTTGGTACAGCAACTGCTCTGCCCAGGACCGCAAGAGAGTTGTGGACACAGCCCAGCGCATCACGGACACCAACCTTCCCTCCTTGGACTCTGTCTTTACCTCTTGTTGTCTTGGTGAAGCAGCCAGCATAATCAAAGACCCCACCCATCTGGGTCATTCTCTCTTCTCTCCTCTTCCATAGAGTAGAAGATACAGGAGCCTGAGGGCACATACCACCAGACTTAAGGACAGCTTCTACCCCACTGTGATAAGACTATTGAACGGTTCCCTTATATATTGAGATGGACTATGACCTCACGATCTACCTTGTTGTTGCTTGCACCTTATTGCACTGCACTTTTTCTGTAGCTGTGACACTTTACTCTGTACTGTCATTGTTTTACCTGTACTACATCAATGCACTCTGTACTAACTCAGTGTAACTGCACTGTGTAATAAGTTGACCTGTACGATTAGTTTGTAAGACAAGCTTTTCACTGTACCTCGGTACAAGTGACAATAATAAACCAATACCAGTACCTCTGGCAGCTCATTCCATATAATCACTGCACTCTATGTGGAAAAACCTGCCCCTCAGATCTCCTTTAAATTTCTCCCCTCGCATCTTAAACTTGTGCCCTCTAGTTTTAGACTCCCCAATCCCAAGAACAAGACACTGACTACCTGTCCTATTTGTGCATTGCATAATCATATAAACCTCTATCAGGTCAGCCCTCAGCCTTCTACATTCCAGTGAGAACAAACCCAGCCTATCTGATCTCTCCTTGTAACTACAGCCCTCCATTCCAAGCAACATCCTGGTGAATCTCTTCTGCAAGTGGAAACCAGAACTGCACACAATACTCCAAATACGGTTGAACCAATGTCTTGCAAAGCAGCATGGTGACGTCCCAACTCTAATAATACCTCAGACTATGGGAAGGCAAGCATGCCAAATGGCTTCTGAACTAGCCAATCCATCTGTGCTGCCATTTTAAGAGAACTAGGGACTTGCACCCCAAGGTCTTAAGGTCTCTCCCATTTACTCTAACATCCTGCCAGGATTTGATGTCCCAAAATGCAGAGCACATCTGATGAGGAACTTTGTAAGCAGTGAGTGGTAATGACCTAACAGAGTGGAGACTGTCAATAATTTCAGATAGAAATTGGATGTAACAGTTGAGGAATGGGACTGACTGAAGAAGGGTAGCAAGGACAAGCCAGGGAACTACAGGCTGGTCAGCCTGACGTCAGTAGTGGGGAAGTTACTGGATGGAATTCTGAGGGACAGGATCTACCAGCATTTGGATAGACAGAGTCTGGTTAGGAGAAGTCAGCATGGCTTTGTGCATGGGAAGTTGAGTTTGACAAATCAAACAGAGTCCTTTGAAAAGGTAACAAAGGGCAGATGAGGGTAGGGCAGTGGATGTTGTCTGTTTGGACTTTAGCAAGGCCTTCCACAAGGTCTTTTCTGGCAGGCTGGTGTGGAAGGTTGTCCCATGGAATCCAGGCAGAGCTGGTTCGGAGGATTCAAAATTGGCTTGGAGGTAGGAATCAGAGGGTGGTGGTTGAAGGTTGTTTCTCAGAATGGAGACCAGTGACTAGTGGTGTGCCGCAGGGATCGATGTTGGGACCCTTGTTATTCTTTATTTATATAAATGATTTGGATGTGAATCCACAAGGCTTGATCAGTAAGTTTGCAGATAACGTGAAATTAGGAGGTGTTGTTGATCATGAAGAAAGTTATCGTAGATTACCGGGCTCTTGATCAGTGAGGGAAGTGGGCTGAGGAGTGACAAATGGATTTCAATACAGATAAGTGTGTGGTGATGCATTTTGGAAAGTCAAACCAGCATAGGACTTGTACTATGAATGGTAGGGCACTAGGGAGTGTAATGGAACAGAAGTACCCAGGGGTACAAGTGCAGAGTTCATTGAAAGTGGCATCATAAGACAGGGTGCTGAAAAAGGTATTTATCACGCTGGGCTTCATCAGTCAGGGCATTGAGTATAGGAGTTGGGACATTATGTTGCAGTTGTATAAGTCATTGGGGAGGCCGCACTTGGGGTACTGTGCACAGTTTTGGTCATCCTGTTATAGGAAAGACGTGGTTAAACTGGAAAGAGTACAGAAAAGATTTACGAGGATGTTGCCAGGACTAGAGGACCTGAGTTATAGGGAGAGGTTGGCCAAGCTAGGTCATAATTCTTTGGAATGTAGGAGAATGAGGGGTGACCTTATATAGTTTTTAAAATCATGAGGGGCATAGATAAGTTGAAACAGTCTTCTCCCCAGAGTAGGAGAGTCCAAAACTAGGGGGCATAGCTTTAGGGTGAGAGGGGAAAGATTTAAAAGGGACCTGCAGGGCAACTTTTTCTTGCAGAGGGTGGTGAGTATATCTAATGAGCTGCCAGAGGAAGTGGTTGAGGCAGGTACAATAGTATCATTTAAGAAGCACTTGGATAGATATCTGGAGGGGAGGTGCTAAGGGGGATATGGGCTGAACGCAGGAAATTGGGACTAACTAGATGGAAAGCGTGGTTGGCATGGACTAGTTGGGCCGAAGGGCCTGTATTTGTGCTGTACTGCTCTCTGACTCTATGATTACCCAGAAAAGAACTGGCAACAAATCGGTGGATTGAATGGTCTCTTGCGTTGCAATGACGCTACCGCATTCTGAGGGTGTGTCCCAGTCTGAGCTCTTCACTAATGAATTGTGAGCTTCTATAGTCAGCGAGGAGTCTCTGTGTTACACATGCTCAATGTTCTGTAGCAATGGCAATGAAGATTTCTGATAGTGGAGAGGTATCTTAGTGTTACACACACTTGGTGCTCTGCAGTGATGGACAGTGAGGGTCTCGGGTAATGGAATCAGCCTCCGACATGGAGCACCCGGTTGCCAGCCATTTTAATTCCCCTCCCCATTCCCACACCTACCTGTCTGTCCTCCGCCTCCCCATTGCCAGGATGAGGCTAAATGCAAATTAGAGGAACAGCTCCTCATATTCCGCCTGGGTAGTCCACAAACCAACGGTATGAACATTGAATTGTCCGATTTCAGGTAAACTAATCCCCCTCTCTCCCTTTTCTGTCTCCTGATCTACCCAGTTCCCCCCTATTCTCCCCCACCGACTCCATCTGCCAATGACACACACACTCCTCCCACTGGGTCCCCTCCCCCCACTGTTCCCATCTGCACCCCCCACCTCCCTTATTTGGTTCCGTGCTCCACCTTCCTCTCCTATCAGACCCCATCATCTGCAGCCCTCTGTTTACTTCGCCTATCACTTCCCAGTCATTATTTCCACCCCTCCCCCATCGGCCTGTCACCCCCACCACTTGGATCCACCTGTCGCTTGCCAGCACTTGCTTCACCCCCCCCTTCATCTTTTTGTACTGGCTGTCACCCCTCAATCCTCCAGATGAAGTTTCTCGACCCGAAACATTGACTGTCCATTTCCCCCCACAGGTGCTGCCTGACCCGCTGAGTTCCTCCAGCATCCTGTTAGTTACACAAAGTAATCTTGCAGTGGTGGACAGCGAGGGTCTCGGGTATGGAGTGGGAGGGGCTGTTCCGGCGTTACATTTGGTGAGCTCTGCAGTGGTGGGACAATGAGGGTCTCGAGTAATGGCGTGAAGCCCCAGAGCGACGCACTTTCTGCGTCGTCGGCGAGTGAGGGTCTCTGGTAACGAGGTGGGGGCGGGTGTAACCTCTGTGCGCTCCGCAGCAGCGGACGAAGTCCACTGACCAAGCTCCTGTGCCTTTCAGCCCGTGAGGTCCTGAAGCTGGACGCCAGGACAGCCCACCCCCGCCTTGTCCTGTCTGAGGACCTCTGCAGCGTGATAGACGGCGAGAAGCGGCGGGACTGCGCGCTGGGCCCCCAGCGCTTCAACTACTGGCTGTGCGTCCTGGCCGGCAGCAGCTTCCAGTCGGGGCGTCACTACTGGGACGTGGAGCTCGGAGACAACCGCGCCTGTGTCCTCGGGGTGGTCAGCGAGTCGGCCGACCGGCTGATCACCGGGCCGCTCACGGCGCAGGGAGGCTACTGGGTGCTGGAGCTGACCGACGGTACGCTGGTCAACCTCGGCGGGCCAGGAGCCCGGAGCCTCCCTCTCCGCCACAAGCCCCGCGCCATCCGCGTCTACCTGAGCTATGAGGAGGGGCAGCTCTCCTTCTATGATGCCAACAGCCTGTGCCACCTCTACACCTTGCGGGACAAGTTCACACAGAAACTCTTCCCGCTCTTCAACCCCCACAACAAGAAGGAAGGCAGCTGTGAGCCACTCAGGCTGCGTAACCACATGCCGCACTGACATTGACGTGCCTGGAAAGGTGTCCGTGGGGCTGTTCTTAAGGAGCAACTCCTCCCAATGGAATTCTAAGACGGATAAACGAAACCCGAGATTTTTCCCCTTGACTTCTGACCCTTGGCATTAAGCATTAAAAATGCTGGTGACAATGAGCTGAAGACCGTTGTCCAACAGGTGCTTAGATCGTTTCTTTGCCTTCACAGACGCTGCTTGACCGGCTAAGTCCCTCTAGCAGTTTGTATCACGTCAGCTGTTGTTGCTCCCCTCCTGATAGGATTGCAGGGAGATTTGTAGAGTTGGGGCATCTGATGCTGGTTGTTGGAGGGGTAGCCTGTGAATTTTGTGAGCTTTGGGGGTGATGGGGGGCACAGTCACTGCCACACTATAGAACAATTGGGGCTTCGGGTGCAACATGAGATTGAATCCCGAGGCCCATCCTAGGCACCTCGCTTCAGTGTCGCTGCTGGCAAGAGCTTCTCCAAGGCAAAGAACCTCCTAAACGGTGTCCACGATGCGTTATGTCGAACTGGTGAGCCTCAATCGTATTGGAATTCACCGAGCAGCTGCAGAATTCACCAGTATGAAAAGGTGCAAGACGCCTTGCCATTGAATGATGGTGTGACTCATCCCTGCACTGGTTGAAGACATGATGGAGACAGGCGTGGGTCCCATTTATTGCAGCTCTTATTGCAATTGCTGCTGTGGCAAAGCTTTGCTTTGAGCTGTGAAGCACTTTTGTTGTTTTAAGAGTATTGTTAATCACCTTAAAAGGCCTTCTGTGAGGCAAACTGAGGCAGCTTTTAACAACTGTGTAAGGGAAAGTTACTGGATCCACAATCCAATCTGAAGTTGCTGTGAGCAGAATTGTTTGTACTATGCCGTTTGGGGGGTGGGGGAGTATGTGTGGAGAATGGTTCTTGTAAAGTTAAATAAAGTTTTCCTGCCAAATATCATGTAATGTGTCCCTCTGCATCCATCCATTTCCCCATTATGGCTGCCATTCTGAAACCTCCTATCTCCTGCTGCTCAGCCTTTCATAGACCGTAGACAGTACAGCACGGCAACAGGAGTTCAGCCCACAATATCTGTGCTGAACATGATGGCAAGTTAAATCATTTCTGTCTGCACGTGATAAGATATCTTTATTAGTCGCATGTACATCGAAACACACAGTGAAATGCATCTTTTGTGTAGAAGTGTTCTGGGGGCAGCCCGCAAGTGTCACCACGCTTCCGGTGCCAACATAGCACGCCCACGATCTCCTAACCCCGTACGTCTTTGGAATGTGGGAGGAAACCGGAGGTAACCCACGCAGACACGGGGAGAACGTACAAACTCCTTACAGACGGTGGCCGGAATTGAACCCGGGTTGCTGGTGCTGTAATAGTGTTACGCTAACCGCTACACTACCGTGCGTGCCCATGTTCTTTCAATCACTGCATGTCTGTGTGCCTATCTAACAGCCTCTTAAATCCCAATTTCATATCTGCTTTCAACACTGCCCCTGGCATCCTGTTCCAGGCACGTATCACTACCTGTCTACAAAATCTTGCCCTGCACATTTCCTTTAAATCTATCCCATCTCATTTTTAATGCATATCGTCTGGTACTTGACATTTCTACCCTTGGAACAAGATTCTGACTGTCTACCCTATCTATGCCTCTCATAATTTTGTAACCTTCTATCAGTTCTCCCCAGAGAACAATACAGCACAGGAACAAGCCCTTCGGCCCACAATGTCTGTGCCAACCATGATGCTAATTTAAACTACACAGCTGTCCACACGTGATTTATATCCCCTCAATGCCCTGCCTGTTCATGTGCCTGTCTAAAAGCCTCTTTAACATTGCTATCATATCTGCTTCCACTACCTCCGCTGGCAGTGTGTTCCAGGCACCCAACACTCTCTGTGTATATAAAAAAATGCCTTCCAAATCTTCTTTAAACGTTCCCCCTCTCACCTTAAGCTATGCCCTCCAGCCGGCCAGGGAGTCCTGGAAACTCCCTTCCTTTAGCCCCTGTATTTCCTGAGGTCACAAGTATTTTCAATGATTTTCTGTAACTCTAATCATCCTCTGATACCACTTCTTTTCCTCAGTTTGTCTTGTCACACTTTTGTGCTACCCTGTCCAGTACAGATCTATTATTCCCAGCTTTACCTTGTCTGCATTCTCCAGACTGATTAATATCCACCAAAATCAAAGAAAGACAGTAAGATTGCGAGGACATTTGTAGGCTTGCAATACTCTCCACTTGCCCGCATGTGTTCAGCTTCAACAACACTCGGGAAGCGTGATATCATACAAGACATAGAAGCCCACTTAATGGACACCCCATCCACTACTGTCAGATGCTGTCATGTAGCTGCAGCCTCTACAGTAAGAACTAAATGTTACCAAATTCAAATGCTGTGGTGTAGCATGGCTTCAGGCCTTGCACTGAAGTATTGGTATTGGTTTATAATTGTCACTTGTACTGAGGTACAGTGAAAAACTTGTCTTGCATACCGTTTGTACAGATCAATTCATTGCACAGTACATTGAGGTAGTACAGGGTAAAAACAATAACAGAATACAGAGTAAAGTGTCACAGCTACAGGGAAGTGCAGTGCAGGTAGACAATAAGGTGCAAGGTTATAACAAGGTAGATTGTGAGGTCAAGAGTCCATTTCATCATATAAGGGAACCCGTTGAATAGTCTTATCACAGTGGGATAGAAGCTGTCCTTGAGCCTGGTGGTATGTGCCCTCAGGCTCCTGTATCTTCTGCCTGATGGGAGAGGAGAGAAGAGAGAATGGCCCGGGTGGTGGGGTCTTTGATTATGCTGGCTGCTTCACCAAGGCAGCGTGAGGTATATAGGTATGTATAGAAGGTGAGGTACATATCCGCAGTTCTGACTGTAATGGAATCATAGAGAGAGACGGCATGGGAACAGGTCCTTGGGCCCAACCAGTCCATACTGAACATTGACACCCATTTGTATTTGGAGACCAACAATGGGTCAAACGCATCAGAGTACAACAGCTTCAGGTCCTATTCTTCGTCAACCCTTCATGAGTTCCAGAAAATATATGTGACACCGCCTGATTGCTGAGCATTTGAAGTCGCTTCAAACATGCCACACTGACCAGGAGCACATTGGAATAGAGTTATTGTGTTAGACAGCAGAGGAACAGGCTCCTTGGCCCAACTCATCCATGCCGAAAAAGGTGTTTTCCTGAGCCAGCCCCACTTGCCTGCATTTGGCCCATATTCCTTTCAACCTTTCCTATCCATGGACTTGTCCAAATGTCTTTTAAATGACATAATTGTACCTGCCTCTACCATTCCCTCTGGTAGCCTGTTCCATGTACCCACACCCTCTGAGTGAAAAACTTGCCCCCTCAGATCTGCGTGAAATCTTTCCCCTGGGAAAAAGACTGTGATTCTAAGGTCACCCCTCAGCCTCCTACGCCCCAGAGAAAAGAGTTTCAGCCTATCCAGTCTCTCCCTATAACTTAAGCACTCCAGTCTTGGCAACATCTCTGTGAATCTTTTCTGCACCGTCTCTAAATTAATCACATCCTTGCAATAGGGTGACGACCGGGACTGCATGCAATATTCCAGGTGTGGTTTCACCAATGTCTTCAACAGCTGTAACATGACGTCCCAACTCCTGTACTCAATGCGCTGTCCGATGAAGGCACTTGGTGCCATTAGCCTTCTTCACCACCCTGTCTACTTGTGTTGCCAATTCCCTGGAACTATATACTTGTACCCCTAGGCCCCTCTGTTCTACAACACATTACAGGGACCTGTCGGTCTCAGAGGGTTTCATCATCAGATACGGCGAGGAAGGGGCAGCATTGGGTGTGGATGTACAATGGAAATCGGTGGCCATAAGTACTGGTAAATATGAAGCATGAAAACCAACAGAACATCAAATATGATGCCAAGGCCACAAAGAGTTTGGCCCAATTTCAGGGAGAGGCTGAGTGATGGAATAGTGGGTGGTATTGGGACTAATCACGGGGTTGGAGTCTTTCCAATATTCAGTTGGAATGAATTTCTGCTCATCCAATGCTGGATGTTGAACAAATGACCTGATTATTTCGGAACATCAGATGGGTCAAGAGAGGAGGAGCTGAGGCTGAAATGGAAGTCATAGTGTATGTGTCAAACTAAAGCCATTAATTTGGATAAAGTCAGCGAGGAACAGCATATATGGTAGAATTCCTGAGGGCAACTGAAGCAATGCCAATGCATGTGTTTTCTACCTGTCATTGGAGGGTTAAGAATGGAACTGAAGCAAGTGCAGTATCACCCAATAGATGGCAGTGGCGAGTCACTGAAGGATCAGCGTATGAGCAAAGATACAGGGAAGGACAGTGCTATAGGATATCACAGTAACTTGAGAGGAAGGGTTTAAAGGGGATTGGAGGGGTAACTGTTGTTACACAGAGAGTGGCTCATATTTGGAATGCACTACCAGAGGAGGCGGTGGAACCAGATGCAATCACCACATTTTAGAGGTATTTAGACATATATTTAAATAGACGAGGCATAGTAGGATACGGTCCTAATACAGGCAGATGGAATTAGCATAAATGGGCAAAAAAGTTCATTTCTGTACTGTACAACTCCACAGCTAAATGGGCAGGAAATTGAGGAGGTCGAAACCTTACCACAAACTTTGCTCTTTCTTTCTCTCCTCTCTTATTATCCATTACCTGTTTATATCTCCTCTGGGCAGATCCGCCAAGGTTAACAGGCCGAGACCACCCTCTCTCAACCTGCTTCATTTGTGCCATTCAGTCCCTTTTGATCTCCATCCCTCTGCAAGTTAAAACATCTGTATGTGTGCCTTATTGCTCTAAGAGTGATCGGGTCATAGAGCAATCAGGCACCGATACAGGCCCTTCGGCCCAACCAGTCCATGCCGATCATGTTGTCCACCCAGCTAATCCCAATTTACTGCGTTCGGCCCATATCCCTCCAAGCCCCACCCCTCCATGTACTTATCCAAGTGCTTCTTCAATGATCCTGTTGTACCTGCCTCACCCACTTCCTCTGGCAGCTCGTTCCATATACTCATCACCTTCTGTGTGAAAAAGTTGCCCCTCAGGTCCCTTTTAAATCTTTCCCCACTCACCATAAACCCATGCCGCCTAGTTATGGACTCCCCTACCCTGGGGAAAAGACTGTTACCGTCCACCTTATCTATGCCTCTCATAATTTTAAACATTTCTATAAGGTCGGCCCTCATTCTCCTACATTCCAAGGAATAAAGCCTGGCCAACCTCTCCCTATGACTCAGGCCCTGTAGTCCTGGCAACATCCTTGTAAATATTTTCTGCACTCTTTTTTTGATTTCTAACTTTACCTAGATCATGAAAGATCATCGACCTGAAACATGAACTCTTTTTCCCTCTTCACAGCTGCTGCCTCACTTGCTGTGAAGTTCCAGCATTTTCTGTTTTTATTTTTAATTTACAACACATGGACTTAGTTGCGAGGATATGGGAACTGGACACAGTTGATGATTTTTGAGGGGAGATGTGTATAACAGGTGAATTGATAAAGGTGAAGAGACAATAACTTATGAGCAAGTACCCCACTACCAACAAACAAGACTCAAGAAGAAACACAGAAAATGTTGGAGGAACTCAGCAGGTCAGAAAGCATCTATGAAGGGAAATGGACAGTTGACATTTTGGGTTGAGACCCATCATCTGCACGGAAAGCCAGTACGAAGAGATGGAGGGAAGGGGTGGAGAAAGAAATGGCAGGTGATAGGTAGATCCGGGTGAAGGGAGGGTGATAGGCAGATGGGGGTGCGGAGAGTGGGAATAACATCAGAAGCTTTTCTTTCATCTTTCACTCCAGATGAAGGGTCTTGACCCAAAATTGACCGTCCATTTCACTCCCCAGATGCTGCCTGACCCACTGAGTTCCTCCAGCGTTTTGTGTGTTGCTCCAAATTCCAACGTCTGCAGTCTCTTGTGACTCAAGAAGAAATTTGGTTAGTCAACAGATTAATCAAAATGGGACAAGATCTCATGGATAAGATGATATTCAGAGGCATCTCCAGGTACAGTGGTTACATTTTAATCCAGAAGCAGAACTAACAGTTGTGAGATGTGAGATCAAATCCCATTACAACTGTTGTGACTGATCAAACTGAGCCACACAGAAGCTGTAACTGGGAGATATAAAAGTCCTTGTTCAACACAGCAGATCTTCCAGAGAGAATCTAGTTCTCCTCTCCTGACACAATATTTTATACTTCTTGAACACAAAGAGAACAATAAATGATTAACTGCAATTTCAATAGTTATAATCACCTACTTAATGTTAACAGTTTGAATATAGACAGGTAACTTTGCAAAATTACATATTTACAATGGTTAACACTTCCCAACTAGCAGAACGCCTTTCAATACTGCTGGCTGGTCCGAGAGCTTCTGAGCACAAACTCCAAACACCCAAAATATTCTTTATTTCAAAAATAGACTTTATTCATAAAAAATATACAAAGGAAGAATCAGTGCAAAAAACGTTAACATCCGTGGTCGTTATATTGAGTAGTGTAAACTTTTAAGAAAATACGCAGGCACTCAAAATATATGGTTCCTCTTTTGTTACAATGTTGAGGGACGGCTCCCTGAATATACAACCAGCCAGAATAGTAAGTGACAGAACAGACCTGTCCTGAACTGTGCAGGCACGGTAGTGTAGCGGTTAGCATAATGCTATTACCAGTGCCAGCGACCCGGGTTCAATTCCGGCTGCTGTCTGTAAGGAGTTTGTACGTTCTCCATATGTCTGCGTGGGTTTCCTCCCACATTCCAAAGACGTACAGGTTAGGAAGTTGTGGGCGTGTTATGTTGGCGCCAGAAGTGTGGCGACACTTGCGGGCTGCCCCCAGAACAATTTATGCAAGAGTTGTATTTCACTGCGTGTTTCTATGTACATGTGACTAATAAAAGATATCTTATCTTATCTGCATTAAGTGGCAGGGATACACCTTTAACAATGTGCTAATACAGTAGATGACCACAATAGCTTCCCTGATCTCATTCTGAAGTTTTCAATGACCACCAATTAACATAAACATTCATCTATTGTCTTCCTCTGCATAGTTTCAATGCAACAGAATCAGTATGTCCCACACAGAATGATTGGTTTCAATAGCCTTAAAGTATCAGTTGAAGTTAAGTTGTGATATTTCCTGAAGACTCGTTCTCATTTTAATTAAAGTCTGCCATCTATAAAACATAGAACAGTACAACACAGTGCGGGCCCTTCTGCCCACAATGTTGTGCTGACCTAATCCCTGATCACTCTAACCCTTCCCTCCTACACGGCCCATAACCCTCCATTTTTCTTACTTCCATGTGCCAATCTAAGAGTCTTAAATTTCCCCATTGTATCAGCTTCTACCACCAACCCTGGCAGTGTGTTCCAGGCACCCACCACTCTCTGTGTAAAAAACCTATCTCTGACATCTTCCCGAAACTTTCCTCTTCTGACCTTAAACTGACGTCCTCTGGTATTGGCCATTGCTGCCCTGGGGAGAAGGTGATGGCTGTCCACACTATCGATGCCCCTCATAATCTTATACATCTCTATCAGGATAGGCTTGGCCCCATGGCCACACGGCGTCCCAGTCAGCTGGACGCTGCCACGCTACCTGTCCTTCATGGAAAAGTTCTTCCAGACCAATACCTTTGACCACAAGTCCATCAGGCAGTGCAGGAGAAGGACTCAATGGATACTGTGGGATGGTTCCCTGAGCAGACTGTCCAGACCATCTGGCAGAATGTCTTATCGCCAGAACTCACCAACAAGCACCAAGACCTCGCCTCGCTGGCGGTGAGAGGGGCCCTCCCAGTCAGATCCTTCCTGTATGGTTGGAACCTCACTCTCAGTGCGCGTTTCCCCCAGGAGGACTGCGCTGGGGATGAGATGGTCGCCCACCTCTTTGCGGGCTGTAGGTTTGCAAGGAGGGTGTGGTGAAAGATGCAAGGGTCCTTGTCACGGTTCATGCCCGGCAGCAGTGTAACAGAGGATTCTCTGATCTACGGGCTGTTCCCGGGGACACACACAGAGACGGACATCAACTGCTGCTGGAAGGTCATCAACTCGGTGAAAGACGCCCTTTGGTCTGCCCGAAACTTGTTGGTCTTCCAGCACTGCGAGATGTCTGTAGGGGAATGATGCCGGCTGACACATTCCAGGCTGCAGGAGTATGTGCTTAGGGATGCACTGAAGCTGGGAGCAGCCAACGCAAAGGCTCAGTGGGGAAGGACTACAGTTTAGGGTTCTTCTGCCACTGGAGAGGGAGGGGAGGGGTCAGGGAGAAAGCCCCTAAATATTGTAAATACGGGACCAGGTAGCTTCCAGGGAGCCACGTGTGGCATCGGTGCTGTTTTCTATATAAAAAGGTAACACTAATGAATGATTTGTACAAGAATGTAAAGGTTTGCACTGTTTTGTAATTGTATATAGTTTGTCTTTTATTATGAATAAAGTTTATTTTGTAAAAAAAACCTCTATCAAGTCTCCTCTTATCCTGTGTCGCTACAAAGAGAATAGCCCTATAATTTCATAACTCTAGAATAATCCCTAAGATATCTTTATTGGTCACATGTACATCGAAACACAGTGAAATGTATCTTTTTGTGTAGAGTATCCTGGGGGGCAGCCCGCAAGTATCGCCAGGCTTCCGGCAGCAACATAGCATGCCCACAGCTTCCTAACCCTTACATCTTTGGAATGTGGGAGGAAACCGGAACACCCGGAGGAAACCCACGCAGACACAGGGAGAACATACAAACTCCTTACAGACGGTGGCCGGAATTGAACCTGGGTCGCTGGTGCTGTAATAGCGTTATGCTAACCACTACACTACTGTGCCTGCCCTTGACAACAACAGTGGTGGAATATAACAATTCAGTTAATTAAATAATCTGAGGTTTAAAATATCATTTTTCAGTGATGGCGACATGAAACTACTAGATTGTTATAAAGACCCACTTAGTTCATCAATTGTCCTACAGGGGTAGAAATCTGTCCCTACTTTTTTGTGACCCCAGATTCACACCTGACTTTCAACCGCCCTCTGAAATAGACCAGCAAGCCATTCAGATGCACGAAGATCAAATGTGACAGACCGGCGCACTCTAAGGTCCAGGGGTACATGCTGATGGATATACTGAACAAAGCTCAGTGCAGCCACTGCAGAGATTCTGTGGGGAAACGTGTGGTTTAAGGGCCTTTTGCCATTGCACTCTGAGGGGCTGGATACTGGGTAAAAAGAAAAATCTTGGATGGCTTGCTTAAGTTGATGTAAATTGGTGAGGTAATGAGGCAGGAGTTGTGATATGTCCTGCGTTATAAAATTTAAATATACGGAAATGTCTTTGAAATTATAAAGGCCTGCATTAGGCCTCACATCTTCCCAAAGGCAACCAGGGTTGAACGATAAGTGCTGGTCTTGCCAGAGATGCCCAGTTAACGAGAAATGAATAATAACAAAAGGTAGAGGAAGACAGATCAGAAGGTAGTGGAAGGATAGGGGGTGAGGCCAAGGGAAACACTAAGAGTTCTATTTGAAAAACACGATGATGCTGGAGGAACTCAGCAGGCCAGGCAGCATCCGTGGAGAAGAACAGGCAGTCAACGTTTCAGGTCAGGACCCTTCTTCAGGACTGAAGATAGGAAAATAGATAGGAGGGAAAAGCAGAGGAGTGATAGGTGGACAAAAGAGGGGAGGTGGAGTGGGAGTTCTAGTTGTTGTGCAGAGACCACAGGGCAGTGTCAGTCTCTGTGACAAGAGCACCTTACAGTTGGTTGGGGGGGGTTCGCGGGGTTGGTGAGGCTGGGGACAACATTACCTTCTGGGTTGAAGTTGTCTCCGATGGATGGATTCCGTTAATGTTGGCTGCCCGCTGCTCACCAGCTACCACATGGTCTGGACAAAGCAGGGTCTTACTTAATTGGCCAGGAAGCACAAGAATACTGGAGACCAGGCTCTACTGTGGAAAATAAGTACACAGATGTACGTGGGCTCTGCAAACACACACACGCGCACGTGTGCATACATGGTCCCTCTCTCTCTCTCTCACACACACACACACACACACACACACACACAGTGAATGCACACATATACAGTGGCATGCAAGAGTTTGGGCACCCCGGTCAGAATTTCTGTAACTGTGAATAGTTAAGCAAGTAAAAGATGACCTGATTTCAAGAAGGCATAAAGTTAAAGATGACACATTGCTTTAATATTTTATGCAAGATTACTTTTTTTATTTCCATCTTTTACAGTTTCAAAATAACAAACAAGGAAAAGGGCCCGAAGCAAAAGTTTGGGCTCCCTGCATGGTCAGTACTTAGTAACACCCCCATTGGCGAGTATCACAGCTTGTAAATGCTTTCTGTAGCCAGCTAAGAGTCTTTCAGTTCTTGTTTGGGGGATTTTCACCCATTCTTCCTTGCAAAAGGCTTCTAGTTCTGTGAGATTCTTGGGCCGTCTTGCATGCACTGCTCTTGAGGTCTATCCACAGATTTTCAATGATGTTTAGGTTGGGGGACTGTGAGGGCCATGGCAAAACCTTCAGCTTGTGCCTCTTGAGGTAGTCCATTGTGGATTTTGAGGTGCGTTTAATGTCGTTATCCTGTTGTAGAAGCCATCCTCTTTTCATCTTCAGCTTTTTTACAGAAGGTGTGATGTTTGCTTCCAGAATTTGCTGGTATTTAATTGAATTAATTCTTCCCTCTAACAGTGAAGTGTTCCCCATGCCACTGGCTGCAACACAAGCCCAAAGCATGATCGATTCACCCCCGTGCTTAACAGTTGGAGAGGTGTTCTTTTCATGAAATTCTGCACCCTTTTTTCTCCAAACATACCTTTGCTCACTGAGGCCAAGAAGTTCTATTTTAACTTAATCAGTCCACAGGACTTGTTTCCAAAATGCATCAGGCTTGTTTAGATGTTCCTTTGCAAACTTCTGACACTGAATTTTGTGGTGACAAACCAGGAAAGTTTGGAGAAAAAAGGGTGCAGAATTTCATGTAAAGAACATTTCTCCAACTGTTAAGCACGGGGGTGAATCGATCACGCTTTGGGCTTGTGTTGCAGCCAGTGGTACAGGGAACACTTTACAGGTAGAGGGAAGAATGAATTCAATTAAATACCAGCAAATTCTGGAAGCAAACATCACACCGTCTGTAAAAAAGCTGAAGATGAACAGAGGATGGCTTCTACAACAGGATAACGATCCTAAGCACACCTCAAAATCCACAATGGACTACCTCAAGAGACACAAGCTGAAGGTTTTGCCATGGGCCTCACAGTCCCCCAATCTAAACATCATCAAAAATCTATGGATAGACCTCAAAAGAGCAGTGCATGCAAGATATCCCAAGAATCGCACAGAACCAGAAGCCCTAGACTCTCAGCTAGCTACAGAAAGTGTTTACAAGCTGTGATACTCGCCAAAGGGGGTGTTACTAAGTACTGACCATGCAGGGGGCCCAAACTTTTGCTTCAGGCCCTTTTCCTTTTTTGTTATTTTGAAACTGTAAAAGATGGAAATAAAAAAGTAATCTTGCATAAGATATTAAAGCAATGTGTCATCTTTAACTTTATGCCTTTTGGAAATCAGGTAATCTTTTACCCACTTAGCTATTCACAGCAACAGAAATTGTGACCAGAGCTGCCCAAACTTTTGCACGCCACTGTATACGTGACCTTGCACTTACCCATAGGTATAAACACTGTTTTCCTTTTGTACTGCATTCTGCTATTGCTTTTCCTCGGAACTGCCTCAATGTACTGATGTGAAGAAATGATCTGTGTGGATGGCATGTAAGACAAAGTTCTTCACTGTACCTCGGTACACGTGACAATAATAAACCAGTTTACTAATTTCGTTGTACCTGTGCGGAAATGATCTGTCGGGATGGCACACAAAAGATTTTCACTGCATCTCGGTACATGAGACAATAATAAACCAATTACCAATGTAGGCTCGCACATACACACAAGTAAGGGAACACAGGTAATCTTCCCCTCAACACCTCCTTGATCCCCCTCCCTCCCCTGATACCCCGCCACCCAATGTCTCCTCCCCCCCGTATCTATGTCGCACTCTCACTCTCGTCGACGTCTGCCCCAGGTCGCCCACCGGTCTCAGGACGTGCACTGCCGGAAGCCTACAGTGCCGGCCGTGCCTCCCGAACCAAGACAAACATATTTGTCCGCCCGCTTCCTGATATGTGAGTGGCGACGCCCAGTGCACTGACGGTGGGCTGCTGGGTCCTAGTGCACGAACGTCTTCCAGGAGGAGGCGATTCATCCTGTGGGAGTGAAAACTTCTGGCTCTGCCGTCATCATCGCTCGGCGTGTACAATGCCTCCCCTCCACCTCAACCCCCGGGACCTCTTGTCTCCCCCACCCCCTCAACGCACAGGACCTCTGTCTTCCCCCTCATCCACCGGGACTTCTGTCTCCCCCTACCCCTCAACCCACAGTCTCCCCTTAGGAACAAGGAGTGACTAGGAATCACTGTTTAAAAATAAGCGATTGCCCATTTGAGACTTAGATGAGTTTATTTTTCTCTCTGAGGGCGGTGACTTTTTTCAGACACGCAAAGAATCGCATACGGAATCAGGTGACTTCCCAATGCAACGAAAGTGAAACCAGAGCCCGGAGACGGCCGTCAAAATGGCGAGTTTAGATGTGCTCAAGTCGATGAAAGATGAAGCGATGTGTCCCATATGTCTGGAGTTCTTCGTCGAGCCGGTGACAATAGACTGCGGTCACAACTTCTGCCGGGCCTGCATCTTACGGCACTGGGGGTCCGAGAGAGGGACGAGCACTTGCCCGCAGTGCCGGACTCAGCTGCCCCAGAAGACACTCAGACCGAATTGCTTCGTGTCCAACATTGTGGAGAATGTTATGAAGCTGAGGCTGGATGAGGCATCGTTGCAGCCGGAGCTCCGCTGCAAGGAGCACGACGAAAGGCTAAAGGTGTTCTGCAGCGATGATCAGAGACCGATCTGCGTGGTGTGCGCGACGTCCCGAGATCACCAGGGTCACTCTACCAGTCCCGTTGGGGAAGCCGCTGAACTCTACAGGGTAGGGCGCCGCGCTCACGGTCAAACTTCTCTCGGAGTCAGACCCCACGGAAACGGGACCACTGGCCCACCAAGTCCCCACCGACCCCTTTATATTACTCTTGTACTGATCCCATTTTATTCTCCCCACACTCCCGTCAACTTTCCCCGTGGGAGGGTAGGGTAGCGTAGGATGGGGTAGGTGGCAGTGCAAATCCCACGTACATAAAATCCAGCAGAGGTCAGGTTTGTTTCAAACCAGCAGAGGTCAGGTTTGTTTCAAACCAGCAGAGGTCAGGTTTGTTTCAAACCAGCAGAGGTCAGGTTTGAATTTGAGTCGCTGGACTTGTGGGGCAGGTTCTATAGACTGTCCAAAGGCTTCATAGATGTGTCCAACTGAAGGTAAAGTCTGTATTGATCCGGTGCATTTAACGCTGCAACACTTCCTGAGGAGCAATTTTTCTACATTGTTAGACATAAGGCAAGTCGAGTTTATTGTCATATTCACACGTAAGGTGAGGTACAGGTACAAGGAAGAACTTGCTTGCCTGTGATGTTGCTGCAAGTTGTAGCTGTACCTCACTATACTGTGCATCTGACAATAAGCTCGACTTGATTTGAAGCTGCGAAAGGAAAATTGTCCCGAGCAAAAGCTGGGTCCTGTGGAGTGACTGGTATATTGGTGGATTATTGAAACATGTACCGAGGTACAGTGAAAAACTTTCAGAATCAGATTTATTATCACTGAGTTATATGACATGACATTTGTTGTTTTGTGGAGCAGTACAGTACAAGACATAAAATTACTATATATAAATAAATAGTGCAAAAAGAAAAGGAATAATGAGGTAGTGTTCATGGACCATTCAGAAATCTGATGGCGGTGGAGAAGAAGCTGTTCCTGAATCATTGAGTGTGGGTCTTCAGGCTCCTGTACCTCCTCCCTGATGGTAGTAACGAGAACAGGGCATATCCCAGATGGTGAGGGTCCTTAGTGATGGATGCTGCCTTCTTGAAGCCCCACCTCTTGGAGATGTCCTCGATGTTGGGGAGGGCTGTGCCCGTGATGGAGCTGACTAAGTTTACAATGCCTGTGATTCTATGCATTGGAGGCTCCATTTCAGGCAGTGATGCAACCAGTCAGAATGCTCTCCACTTTGCATCTGTAGAAATTTGTATAGAAATCTATAGTAATAGAAACAGTTAATGCTTCAGGTCTGGTACTCTTCATTGGAATGTTAGCTGTTTCTCTGACAGGTAACAAATAGATTCAGAAAGTGAACAAAATGTTGACTGATGTAGAATGATGGAGGGTAAAATGAGAGCACTTACTTTGGTCAGATAAATAGAAAACCATAATATTGTTCAGAAGGAGCGAGACTGTTATACAGGGGGATCCAGGTGTCCTTGTACATAAAGTACATAAATTTGCAAACAAGTAGCTGAGAAGGCAAATGGAATATTAGTGTTTATTGCAATGGTTTGGTAGGGAAGTCTTACTACTTTGACACAAAAAGATTCCATTCAATCCATTGGGTCTACACAGATTCCCAGCTCAGTCTCATTCCCTCTCTCCTTATTTCCCTGTCAGCCTGCAACTTATTATTTCTCACAAGCCCATCAGCTGTAATAAGACCACACCTGGAGTACTGTTGACAGTATTTGTGGTCACTTGTAAGGAGGAAATATACTTGCAGTTGAAGGCAGTTCAGATAATATTTGTTTGATTACTGCAAGAAAGTGTTTGCCCTATGAGTAATAGTTGACTTGGCTGGACCTGTAATTCTTGGTGCTCAGAAGAATTAAAGGTGACCTTATTGAAATGCATAAGGTTATGAGAGGGATTTGCAAGGCAAATGTTGAAAAGATGGTTCTCCTGGTGGAGGAATCTATAACCAGGGGACATTGCTTCTAGATGAGCCATTGTCCATTCCAGATGGAGAGAAGTAGGAGCTTCCTCTCTGAGGATTATGAATCTTTGGAATTCTCGACTACAGAGAGTAATGGAGGAAAGTCTATTGAATATGTTGAAGAGAGACTTTTGTTTTATCAAGAGGCAAAGATTATGGGAATCAAGAAGGGAAAGTGGTGCTGAAACCAAGAGCAGAATGGTCCAGATCTCACTGAATGGCAGACTGGACTCAAGGAGCCATGTTTGCAACTGCACATGTTCTTAGATCGTCCCGATCCTTTCTCTTCACCAATTTTCTGATCATGTTGTTCTAATTAACAATGGGAATTCCATATTCCCTTACAACATAGGAAGAGGCTTTTTCAGCCTACTGAGTCTATCCCAGCTCAGAGGGCAATCCCGTTCCCCATTCATTTTCCTCATAATCTGCTCTCCCCACATTCTCATCAACTCCCCCCAGATTCAACCACTTGCCTATATACAAGGGGCAATTTGCAACGTCCAGTTAACCCACCAACCAGAACACTATTTGGGATGCGGAAGGAAACTTGGGGAAATACCATCCCCTCACAAGAACTCCCCGCAGACAAATCCAAAAGTCAGGATTGAAACTGGGTCACAAGAGCTACGAGGCAGCAGTTCTACTGTCTGCACCACAGTATGATTGGGAATGACCTTTGGGATCATGGAAAACAGACTATTAAAATATTCAGTCTCTCAGAAGCCCTTGGTGACTTTTTTTCCAAATATCTCTTGTTCCAGGGAGTTCTGCGAAAAGAAATAGAGTCCCTCAATGAACAATTGCAAGAGATTTGTAAAAGTCAGGATAAAGAAGAAGCAGATATAAAGGAACTGAAGGTAAGAAAAGCCGTTTAAAAGTCCCACACCAAGATGAAACTAAAATGGGAAGCCAAATATTTAATGTGAAACTGGTGCTGTGTTTTCCAGTGTCATGCATGAGAGATTATTGACTCAGTCTAGAACCGGGTAAATATTTATTTTTCTTTGTCAGCTTGACTTGCCTTCCAGCCCATTTTACATTTAATCCATTGTAACCTATTGCAGTCCTGATGGTCTCGACCCGAAACGTTGACTGTTTATTTCCCTCCATATATGTTGCCTGAACAGCTGAATTCCTCCAACACTTTGTGTGTGTGTGTTTGTGTGTGTGTGTGTGTGTGTGTGTGTGTGTGTGTGTGTGTGTGTGTTGCTCCAGATTGCAGTATCTGCAGAATCTCTTGTGTAACCTATTTATGTCCTCCATTCACATGCCCACAGTGACAATGGACAGTCATTATGTAAACTGCGTAAGAGCTCAATCATGGATTGATGCATCAGAGGTGACCATTTGGCTCATTGTGCCATTGCTGGCTTTTTGTAAGAGCTTATTCTTCAATTCTGTTTCCTCTTCACTTACCTATTATGACCCAGAAGGAGGCCACTAAGCCTGTCACCTGCCAACAGGGCAATCTCATTGGTCCCACTCCCTCACTTCCATTTCCCCGTAGCTCAACAACTTATTCTCTCTAACATGAACATCAACAGTCTAGCTGCCCTCATCCCACAGGTGGCGAGTCTTTGTTCATGACAGCTCTCTGCATGAGATACAGAACATCTCTTTTCTTCCCTTCCCAGCATCCACGGACCCAAGTGGTTTTTCCAATTGAAGCAGCCACCCGCTTGCATTTCTTCCAATCTCATGCACTGTATTCGGTGTTCACAATGTGGGCTCCACTACATTGGAGACACAACCACAGTTGAATGGCCACACTGAGAAGCACCCACACTCAGTCCACAAGGCCAACGCAGAGCTTCCTGTCACTTGACCCGTTAATACTCCAGCCACCTCCTCTTTGACCCGACGATTTGTGGTCTTCTGCACTGCTGTATTGAGGTCCAATGCAAGCTTGAGCAACAGCTTCTATCTAGGCATGTTGCAGCCTTCTGGGCTTAGTATCAAGTTCAACAGCTTCAGGTAACTCGGTCATTCTGTTTATATCAAGACCAGCCAGATCTGGCTGCCCAAGGCTTCCATCTGTAATAGTGGTTCTGTTTGTCTCTCTTCATTAGCACAGTCTGACTTTCTTATTACTCTGTACAGTTTTGCTTTTCAATTTTTACATTCCTTTCTTTTTATTTCCCCTCATCGCATAGATGTTGAGTGTCCTTGTTCATGTTATCTCTCTAAGTCTCACCATCAAATCACCAGTCAGGTTACTTCATCAATGTCTGATCCCTACAACAACTCTGGCCTCGACCTATCAGGAATATTCCATTTCTCCTATCCATCCTTCCCAACATCTCTGCAAATTACCCTAACAGAATCCTGGAGTCAGTCATCACAGAAACAGGCCCTTGGGCCCACTATTCCCATGCTATCCATCAAACACCCATTTATACTACTCTCCCTCTATTCTCTGCACATTCCCAACAACTCTCCCCATATCTGACCACTCACTCACACCCTAGGTGCAAGTTACAGTGCACCTACAAGTCACCTACACCCTAGGGGCAAGTTACCTAGCAACCTGCTCATCTTTGGGATTGTGGGAGGAAACTGGAGCACTGGGGGAATCCCACTCGATCGCAGGGAGAATGTCAGGATTGAACCTGGGTCTCCAGAGCTATGAGACACCAATGCTACTGTGCCACCCACTTGTCTCCTCCCTTTCGCTGTTCTTACAAAAAGTCTTTGACCTGAAACACTCAATGTTTCTCTCTCCGCAGATGCTGCCTGACCTGCTGAGTGTTTCCAGCATTTTCTGTTTTTATTTCAGATTTACATGTCAGATTTTTTATTTGGGGGGGGGGGATTTTCATAAGCTCCCCCTTTGATTCCTTTGCCACCTACCTACAACAAGAAGTAATTAACGTTCCAGCATATCATTGGAATGTGGGAAGAAACCTGAGCACCCAGCAGAAACCCATACAATCACAGGGAGAATATGCAAACACAGGCAGCCCCTGTGTTTGGAGCCAGTTACTGCAGCTGTGAGGCAGCACCACGATGCTGCCTCCTTTCAATTTAGGCTACGCAAATGTTCCTTTTCAAATATTAATCCTGTACCTTTTATTGTTGGATCATTTTGCACCTCGATTTTGGGAAAACATTCTGGAATATAAGAACTCACTGCTAATTTTCATTCATTGCTCTTTCTGGCTGCTTTGCCGAATAACGTTAACCTGCCCTCGTGTGCAACCAAAAACCTTTAAACATTTTCAAAACCTTTATCAAATTTCACACAAACCTCCTCTACTGTAAAGAGAACTGTTTGGTTCACTAATAATGCCATTGTAGCGACCCACCTTCCACCAAGCGAACCGGCTCTGAAGTCGGTGTGCGCGTTGGCAGACAGGCCAGCCACTAAATGGCGCTGGGCCACCTTCTTGAACAACGAGGGGAGAAAGCCCGAGTCCGGGAAGAGGTTCGGTTGGTGCACCTCTGATGTCATCGCCGCGCGTCGAGCACAGGAACAACTGCTTAAAAGCCAGCGCGGCAAGATTCGAATAAACCAGTCAGGAGTTCAACCCACCGGCTACATGTCATTATTCCTAGCTCAGTGCACAGCCCATCGCTACATTGGTGACTCCGAAGGTCCAAATGGGATTTGGACCGAAGATGATCGACTCTTCGTCCGTTCACGCAGTTTCGCTGAAACTGCCACCCTTCTGAACGCTGTGACCACGCCTGTGGTTTGACCAAGCAGACGCCCAGTTCCAGATTCTGCAGATATCTTCTGATTCCACACGTTACTATTACATGGTGAGCTCCCTTGACCAGGAGACAGCCGCCCAGGTTGAGGATTTCATACAGTCGCCCCCGGAGGAAGGCAAGTACGCAACATTCAAAGCACTGCTCATACGGACCTTCGGCCTCTCACGACGGGAGCGTGGTGCCTGCTTGCTGCACCTGGATGGTTTGGGGGACCGGCCGCCGTCAGCATTAATGAACGAGATGCTGGCCCTGGCTGACGGACACAAGCCCTGCCTCATGTTCGAGCAGGCATTCCTAGAGCGACTGCCCGAGGACATACATCTGCTACTGGCCGACGCAGATTTCAGTGACCCCCGGAAGGTAGCGGCCTGGGCAGATGTGCTGTGGAAGGCCAAAAAGGAAAGCGGGGCGTCCGTCAGCCAGATTACCAAGCCACGTACCCAACGCCAGGACAGACCAGGCCCGGCAACGGTGCGCACACAACCCGGAGGCAGGAGTGAGGAGGCCACTGTACAGTGGTGTTTCTACCACCAGCGGTGGGGTGCAGAAGCCCGCTAGTGTCGCCCGCCCTGTGAGTTCTTGGGAAACGCCAAGGCCAGCTGCCGCTAATGGCTATGGTGGCTGGCCACCAGGACAGCCTCTTGTACGTCTGGGACAAACAGTCGGCATGCTGCTTCTTGGTCGACACCGGAGCGGAAATCAGCATCTTACCTCCGACGGGGTACCACGCCCACAACAGGGAGCTGGGACCCACCCTGAGGGCCACAAACGGCAGCACAATACGCACCTACGGCACCCGCACAGTGCAGCTGCAGTTCGGTGCCAGCCGATTCACGTGGGACTTCACACTGGCTGCCATGGCCCAACCACTCCTGGGGGCGGACTTCTTGCGAGCACACGGCCTACTGGTCAGCTTGCACGGGAGAAGGCTGGTCCATGTCAAGACTTTCCAGACGTTCTCTTTGGGCTAAGCCAAGTTGCCAGCTCCACACCTGGACTCCGTCACGCCGTCGGGCAACGGATTCACCAGAATCCTGGCAGACCTCATCGGTTCTGGCATCGCAGTTCACGGCAGCCATACCTAGACACGCACTACATTCCGACCAAGGGACCACCCCTCCAAGCCCGCCCATGACGGCTTCCCCGGACAAGCTCCGCCTGGCAAAGGAGGAGTTCAAGGGGATGGAGGAATTGGGGATTGCACAGAGGTCAGACAGCCCATGGGCTTCCCCCTTACACATGGTGCCCAAAGCAGCTGGGGGCTGGAGACCACACGGCGGCTACTGTCGACTGAACGAGGCTACAACCCCAGACCGCTACCCTGTGCAGCACATACACGACTCTGCAGCAAAGCTGCATGGGGCAAGCATCTTTTCCAAGGTGGACCTCGTCCGGGGATACCATCAAATCCCTGTACACCCTGAAGACATCCCCAAGACAGCACTCATTACCCCATTCAGCCCGTTCGAGTTCCCCCGAATGTCCAGTGGCTAATGGATGCGGTGGGATGCGAACTGGACTTCGCGTTCATCTATTTGGACGACATCCTCATAGCCAGCAGAAATCGTCAGGAGCATCTGTCTCACCTCCGCCAGCTCTACTCCCGCTGAGTGATTTTGGCCTTACGATCAACCCGGCCAAATGCCAGTTCGGACCCGACACCATCAACTTCCTGGGCCACAGGTTTACCAAAGATGGGGCGACACCACTGCCTACCAAGGTAGAAGCGATCTGCCACTTTGCCCGGCCCAACACAGTCAAAGGCTCGCAGGAGTTCGTGGGTATGGTCAACTTCTACCGCCGTTTCCTCCCCTCAGCAGACCGTGTCATGTGCCCTTTGTTCACCCTGATGTTGGGAAAAGGCAAGGACATTACTTGGGACGAAGAGGCTATGGCCACTTTTGTCAAAGCCAAGGAAGCCTTGGCAGATGCCGCGATGCTGGTGCACCCCAGAACGGATGTTCCAACTGCCCTCACAGTGGACGCATCCAACACGGCAGCCGGTGGGGTGCTGGAGCAACTCATCGAGGGGCACTGGCAAACCCTGGCATTCTTCAGCAGGCACCTGCGGCATCCCGAACTCAAGTACAGTGTTTTCGACCCGGAGCTGTTAGCACAATATCTGGCCAACTGACATTTCAGGTATTTCTTAGAGGGCAGGCTGTTCACCACGTTCATGGATCACAAACCGTTGACCTTCGCGTTCACGAAGGTGTCAGATCCCTGGTCGACCCGCCAGCAGTGACATCTGTCCTACGTCTCCAAGTACACGACAGACATCTAGCATGTCTCTGGAAAGGACAACATCGTGGTGGACGCAATCTACAGACCAGCGATCCAGGCCCTGTCCCAGGGGGTGGACTATACAGCACTAGCGGAGGCGCAGCAGGCAGACGACGAGTTGCCCAGCTACAGGGCCGCAGTCTCGGTTTTGCAGCTGCAGGACTTCCTAGTAGGCCCAGGTGGGAGGACCCTCCTGTGTGATGTGGCTACTGGCCAACCCTGCCCCATCGTCCTGGTAGTCTGGCGGTGGCAAGCTTTCAACTCCATACACGGTTTGGCGCACCCATCCATCAGGACAACTGTCCAGATGGTCTCCAGCAGGTTCGTGTGGCACAGCCTTCGCAGACAGGTCAGTGAATGG
The DNA here is from genome assembly GCF_009764475.1 of Pristis pectinata. Taxonomy (NCBI): domain Eukaryota; kingdom Metazoa; phylum Chordata; class Chondrichthyes; order Rhinopristiformes; family Pristidae; genus Pristis; species Pristis pectinata. Next base: position 13,805,344 of record NC_067438.1, on the reverse strand, counting down.
GCCAAAACGTGAGTGCAGTGTCAAGCAGTCAAGATACAGCGGCACACCAAAGCCCCGCTGCAGCAGTTCGAACCCACCCTCAGGAGGTTCGACCATGTTCATGTGGATATCGTGGGGCCCCTGCCAGTGTCGAGGGGAGTGCGGTACCTCCTAACTATGGTAGACCGGTTCACGAGATGGCCAGAGGCAGCCCCGCTCACTGACACCTCCACCAATTCCTGCGCCTGAGCGCTGATTGCAACCTGGGTAGCACGCTTTGGGGTACTGGCCCACATTACCTCCGACAGAGGCGCCCAGTTCACCTCCAGCCTGTGGTTGGCCGCGGCCAACCTGTTGGGAGCACGGTTACACCACACTACTGCCTACCATCAACAGTCAAATGGATTAGTGGAACGTTTCCACCGTCACTTGAAATCGGTTCTCATGGCCCGCCTGAAAGTGCCTAACTGGGTGGACGAGCTCCCCGGGTCCTGCTCGGAATCCGCACAGCACCCAAAGAGGACCTGCACACCTCGTCAGCTGAGCTGGTGTACGGCGCACCCCTGGTCATCCCAGGAGAGCTCATACCAGCCCCAAGGGGGCAAAAGGAAGAACCCGTGGCAGTCCTGGACAGACTACGTGAGAGGCTCGGCACCCTGGCCCCTGTACCGACTTTACGGCACGGAGAGATCCCCACCTGCATACCCAAAGACCTGCAGGACTGTAAGTTTGTATTTGTACGAAGAGGCACATACCGGACACCGCTACAGCGGCCGTACGAGGGGCCATTCAAGGTACTCAGGAACAACAGGTCCATGTACTTTCTAGACATAGGGGGGAAAGAGGAGGTTTTCATGGTGGACCAGCTCAAACCGGCCCACGTGGACTTGGTGCAGCCGGTCGAGGTTCAGGCTCCACGGCGCAGAGGCAGACCACCTAAACAGCGACTGATCCAGGCTGTGGACTTTGTGGGGTCTATTGCCGGTTCTGGGGGGGGGGGGTTTATGTGGCGAACCACCTTTGACGCAAGCAAACCGGCTCTGAAGTCAGTGCGCGCGTCGGCAGATAGGCCAGCCACAAAATGGCGCTGGGCCTTCTTCAACAGCGAGGGGAGAAAGCCCGCGCACGGGAAGAGGTTTGGTTGACGCACCTCTGACATCATCGCTGCACGTTGAGCGCGGGAACTAACTGCTTAAAAGCCAGCGCGGCAAGATTCGAATAAACCAGTCTTGAGTTCAACCCACCGACTACGTGTCGTTATTCCTAGCTCAGTGTGCAGCCCATTGCTACACCATGAAATTTAATCTTGTATCCCTGATTTCACTGTCATTAATCTCCCCTGCTCCCTACAAAGACTTGGACATTCTTCCTAAACTGTGGTCCCTAAAATTATCCAGGATACTCCTGTATACAATAATAATTTGTAAAAATTCAGCCTTACAAACTCGCTGTAGAGAATCAGCACAACTTGCAAATAGGCTCCAGTACAGCTTGGTTGCAGTCACGTCAACTTCTCAGGTTACTTTCAAATATTTACCTGCATAATCTCCTATCCCCTTCTATTCCTGTGCTTCCTGTAACATTGTACTATTTACTTTATATGTTCTCACCTAATTTTCCTTCCTAATTAACCCTCTTGGCATTAAATCTTTTTGCTATTTGTTGGCCCAATATCAAAATCTGTTCATGAGCTGATAACGAATGGAATTTTTTCACTCTTTACTGCATGGCCAAGTTTCATGTTATCTCCCAGCTTTGAAATTATTTGTTGTAGAATAGAGTTGTAACTAGAGTCATGGAGAGATGCAGCATAGAAACAGACCCCTCGGTCCACTGATTGCACACCCACTGTCAACTATCCACTTACCCTTATCCCATTTTACTCTTCCTATATTCTCATCAGCTCCCCTATATTCTACCACTTATCTATCTCTGAGGAAAGATTACAGGGGCCAATCAACCTAGCAACCCAGACATCATGGGGATGTGGGAGGGAACCAGAGCTGCTGACTATAATTTTTGGCTCCCCTATAATACATAAATCCATCTATCCCAGCCTTGAATGTATTTAATGGCACAGAATCTAATTGGTTTATTATTGTCACATGTACTGAGCTACCGTGAAAAACCTTGTTTTGCGAGCCATCCATACAGATCATTTCATCCCATCAGCACATTGAGATAGTACAAAGGGAAAAGCAATAGCAGAATGCAGAATACAGTGCTGCACTTACAGAGAAAGTGCAGTGCAGGTAGAAAATAAAGTGCGAGGGCCGCAAAGACTAGATTGTGAGATCCAGAGTTCATCCCCATCATACAAGAGGAGAATCTACTGTTCTCCAGACGACAGAATTCCAAAGGTTCACAACCCTTTGAGGGAAAAAAATCATCCTCATTCCCTTCTTCATTTGGTGACCCCCTTCGATTGAATCTATACCCCCTGTTCTAGATGATCCCCACGAGAGGAAATATCCTGTCAGCAACTCCCCTCTGAATCTTATTTGCTTAAATCTCCTTTCATTCTTCAAAATTCTATGGGCTGAATCTGCTTAATTTTCCTGAATAATCTTCCTTCAAATGTGGAATCAATCCAGTTCACCTCTTCTGCACTGCCTTCACATCTACTATATCCTTCCTTAAACAAGGGACTGAAACCTTGTACAGTACTCCAGCTGTGAAATTATCAATGTCTTGTGCAGTTCTAGCACGTTTACTCCAACTGCTGTACGGGATCTGCATTGTGAGGACACCAACATCTCCTTTAATAACCAGCATTCACCTGTCTCACAGCACTTGAATCACTCATCCTCTCCATTGCTTCATGAGGCTGTGAAATCAGGTTGGTGGCCACTTCGTACCCATCCTTAATCAGCAATGAAGTGACTGGCTTGCTCTACCACTTCAGATGGCAGTTAGCAGTGCAGTGCATTACTGCGGGTCTAGACAGTCCTAGGCAAGGCAAATGGATTCCTCTCCCTGGATGGGTTAAGCAAATTTGCATTCAGTAAAACATTGGTGGTTTTCCTAGTTTTCAAGTGTCAATTAATTATGTTTGGGACTTTTACCTCTAACTGGCTTACAATGGTTGGGTTTATCCCCCTTCTTTGTTTAGAACAAAAGTATAACATTGTCCATCCACTCATCCAGTAGGTATTTGTTCTTTCTCCGCTGTTCTCCTGCTTTTTACACCTCCTCCAGACCACTAGGGTGCCATTTACTGGCTTTCCCTTCATCACCTTTCCACCAGCCCCCACTCCCCCATAATCCCAGTTGACACCAATCTGTGCCATCCACCTTGTCTTGGCTACACTATCACAGACTTTCCCTTTGTTCCCCTTTGCAACTTCCGATAAATTTTCCCAGATTTGAAAGGAGGTCATGGCAATACATTGCTTATTTGAATTTGAGGGATTATGATGCAAACTGTGTTTGAATTCCATTGACTGGAATGGAACTATAATGCTGTAAATAACAGGCATCTAATTCATGAAGTATTTCAGACCCAGATGAATTTCGACACACTTGAGTCCAAACCCCTTTGTGTTCTAATGCCACCTGGCATTAGAAATCTCTTCAAGCTCCATGTACATCTGTATACTATTCTATTTCTGGTCTCTTGTGCATCTCCATTTTCCTGCAGTCCACTATGGGCACTCATTGCATCAGACACTGTCCTGCCCTCTGGATTTCAACCCTTGCATATAAATGAGTCTGTTGTTTATTCCGTCAGAAACAATCGGCAAAGCTGCAGAAGAACATTGCATCCAAGTTTGAGCAACTGCACCAGTTTCTGCATCAGGAGGAAAAGAACCTAAAGACAAAACTGGAGCAAAAGGAAAACACCATATTGCAACAAAAGGAGGAAAACCTGAAGAAGATCTCTGACCAGCACACTTCTTTCAAACAAGTACTCACGGACGTGCAAGGAAAAATGAATCTAGAAGACGCAGAATTTCTGCAGGTATTTCCTACTGTTAGGTGCTATTTACAAATTATGTTCAGAAATCCTATGTGCAGTAAAACTCCATTAACCCAGCCCATTCAGAACTTTTATCAAGCCAGACAAGCAGATTTTCCAGACTATTGGACGTTGTTCCTACTAATACTCCAACACACTTTTTTTAATTCACTGTTTATAAATGTTACAGAATAGAATAGTCAATTTTCCAGTGAACAAGGTAAGTTTAAATGGGACACTGGAAACAGAACCAGGTGAGTTTCAATGGAATGTGGGAACTGGGGCCCTGGTGAGTTTAAAGGGAGAGTGAGGATCTGGGTCCCATTGAGAGAAAGGGACCATAGGAGCTGGGCCCTATAGTGCTTAAAGGGAGCCCAGGAACCTGGGTCCCAGTGTTTTTAAAGGGAGCCCAGGAACCTGAGTCCTAGTGTTTTTAAAGGGAGCCCAGGAACCTGGGTCCCAGTCTTTTTTAAAGGGAGCCCAGTAACCTGGGTCCCAGTGTTTTTAAAGGGAGCATAGGAACCTGGGCCTCACTATGTTTAATGGGAGCATTTGAACTGGGGTTCTGATATGTTTAAAGGAATGTGGGAATCAGTGCCCAGTGAACCAGCTGCTGAAGCATCAGGATTTCAAAATAGTGGGATCATGAATAATTGGAGTTTTATTGTACTGCAGAATCATTTCCTCATGGATGTCTGAGCTCCAATTTTAGCCCATTTTGCTTTTCTGTTTACGCCGTGCACACCGTCCATTTTTCTTTGAGAAGCAAAAAAATACTGCAGGTTCTGGAAATCAGAAATTGGAACAAAAAATGCTGGAAATACTTAGCAGGTCAGGCAGCATTAGTGAAGAAAGGAACAGAGCTAACGTTATTAACCTGAAACATTAACTGTGTTTCTCTCCACAGATGCTGCCTGACATGAGCTTGTCCAATTTTCCTTCAGCCTTAAACACTAAAAAGGATTAAAGTCAGGTGTATAGAAAGCTGGTGACCAAGCTGAAGTTATCCAGTTCCCACCATGCGGGCTGGTTGATCAAAGTTGGAATCTTACAGTATAGATAGAGACCATTTATTCCAATTCTATTCCCACCTAGATACCTCCAGTTTAATTTGGCATTGTGTTCGGCATAGACATTGTGGGCTGAAGGGCCTGTTCCTGTGCTACACTCTTCTGTGTTCTTTACTAAGTTCTATCCACTTGCTCCCTTCTCTGATTGTACAATTCTCTCAGGTACATATCTAATGCTGCTTTGAAAGTTTGCATTGAATTGGATCCCACCACTCCTTTCAAGCAGTATGTCCTAGATTAAAACAACATGCTGCATTAAAATTCCATTTCTTCCCTATGATACTTTTTAAAATTCCATTTCTTCCCTATGATACTTTTTATAAAAACTCTTCAGTCTCCACCTACCACCTCCTGTCATACTGCACTTCCCCCTTGCAACTGCAGAGGTTACAACTCCAGCCTTTTCCCTTCTTCCCTTCCCTCCATTCAGAAACACACTCTTTCCAGGTGAAGCAGTGATTCACTTGCACTTCTTCCAATCTAGTGTACTGCATTCGGTTGGTCTCCTCGACACTGGAGAAACCAAATGCAGATTGAGTGATCGCTTTGCCGAGCCCCCTGTGTTCAATCTGCAGGAGCGGATTAATCCTCCATCCCATTCCCACTCTGATCTTTCTGTCTGTGGCCTTCTGCCCTATTACAAGGCCCAATGCTTGTTTGAGGAACAGCACCTCATCTTCCATCTGGGAACATTGTAGCCTTCCGGATTCAATATCGAATTCTCCAACTTCAGGAAACTCTCTTTTTTTCTTTCTGCATCAGAACTGGTCGCTTCTTTCTATCATGTTGGCTCAGTTTTTCTTTATTTTTGTATAATATGGCCAGTTGCACATGTCCCACAGCTTTGCCATTAGTAACTCATGACACATACAAAGAAGCATAATCTGATCCAAGCTGCTATTTAATTATGTCTCCTGGTCTCACCCCGTCAGAGATGTTCCTTTTTTTCCACTCATCCCTTCCCCACCTCCTCTGCCATGTAGAACCAGCTTGTTTTCTCTCTTTCCTATTTCTGATGAAACATTAACCGTTTCTCTCCCCACAGATGCTGCCTGACTTGCTGAGTGCTTCCATCGTTTTCTGTTTTTATTTTTTATACGTTTCCAGCATCTGTAGATTAATTTTCATTTTCAAACTTCTTTCCATGACCTTAAATCTAATGACACTCCGTCACTAATCCACCTGCCACTGAAATTCGTGTGTTCACATTTACTCTGTCAAAAGCCACCATGAAGAGGCCTAATTGTTATATCCGATAAACCAGAAGAGAGGGTAGGTTGGTCCAGTTAAGTAAAATGTGTTGGATAATATAAAGGAGGAATTATGTATTAAAACAATGAGTTTATTGAACACACAAGAAAATAGGAGCAGGAATAGGTCATCAGACCCTTCAATATGATCGTGGCTGATCTATGCTGACATCAACTCCTCTTCTGTGCCATTTCTCCATTCCCCCTCTATTCTTCAATCTATCAATTATTTATTCACCTCCACCTTAAACACTTCTAATGATCCAGCTTCCACCACTCACTGGAGTGAGAATTCCAGAGATGGCACGCATCTGTGCTGTGTGTTGACAGGGCTCAGATGAGAAAGCTACTGTTCAATTTCTTATAACGAGTTCAGCATTGAAGCATATTCTGTGTCTAAATTCGGTGTCCCAGCTGAAAGTTAAACCTCAGTTTTAGAGCAGTTAAATTGGTGAAGCAGTTTTCTCACTGTTTAAGTATTTGACAGATCTTTGTAAGACATTTTGTTTTCTTTTCTCTTTCAGGATCTTAAATCTGTTCTTGGCAGGTATGTGCTTTGTTTGACCATTTTCCAGTGACAATTAATGGTCATTTACATTGTTGTATTTGGCAGGATGTACAAAGTGAATGAATACTTGGCTCATTATAGCAAAATGCTGCAGGTGCTGGAGATCCAAAACAAAACCAGGAACTGCTTGAAGAATTCAGTAGATCAAGCAGCAACCTAAGAGAGGGAAACAGGGTCAACAGTTCAGGTCAATGATCCTTCGTCAGAACTGAACAGATTAGGGAAAATTCTCTGCTTATCTCTCTCTTTGGATGCTGCTTGACCTGCTGATTGGTTCCAGCATGTTCTGTTTTTGTGTTCAATATTCCATAGAATGGTTACAGCACAGAAGGAGGCCATTTGGCTCATCATGCCTGTGCTGTCTCGCTACCAAAGCAACTCACTAGTTCCACCTACTGGCTGTTTCACAGTAGCTTTGCAAATTTTCTTCCAGCATATGTTTATCCAATGCCATTTTGAAGGCCAAAATAGAAGCTCCTTGCATCACGTCAGTTCTAGATTCCAACAACGTGCCATCTGCAAAAGAAGTTTAAAAAGTTTTTCATGTCTTTCTTGCACTTAAGTTTATGCCTATGACCTCTAGTCTTCAACCCCTCCGTCAATATGAACAGCCATTTGCAATTAACCCCTCATCATTTCACATACTTCCATTGAATCTCCCCGCTGCAGCCGCCTTCAAAGAAAATACGACCAGTGCCCGCATTACAGAAGGACTCCATTCAGAGACAAGAGACTTCAGATGCTGGAATCTGGAGCAGCAAATAATCTGCTGGAGGAACTCAGCGGGTCGAGCAGCATCCGTGGGAGGAAAGGAATTTTGAACGTTTCAGGTCGAAACTCTGCTGACATGAAACGTTGACAGTTCCGTTCCTCCCACAGATGCTGCTCGACCCGTTGAGTTCCTCTGGCGTGTCGTTCCATTCCTGAGAATTGTCCGTGAGCCAAATTCTCCGAAAGTCAGAAGTATCGATTTTCTACAGCTTTACATACACTTCCTGTAATTCTGTCATTTCATAGCATAATCACCCAAATGCTACCCATAAATAAAATTAATGGAATACATACTGTATTCAGTCATTAATGAATACCATGAAACATTTAATTATTGCTATTACCGGATTAAAAAGTGCTTTAAAAATGTATGGCAGAGTTTGAGTTAAATCAGATTTTCGTGAGTCAGGTCACTGGTAATCATAGAACACAGAATAGTACAGCACTGACAGGCCATTTAGCCCACAATGTTGTGCCGATCTTGATGCCAATTTATCCTAAATGTCCTCTTCCTATGTATTATCCATGTCCCTCCATTCCCTTCATATTCATGTATCTATCTAAAAGCCTCTCAAACTCCACCAAGCTGCCTTCTTCCACTACTAACCCATTCCAGGCATCTACCACTCTCTGGATCTTTTTAAAAAAAAGCTTTCCCCTCACATGGCGGGGAGCCCCTGTAGTCCCAACCTCTCTAATCAGTGTATCCCAAGAAACATTTTCATAAGTCTTTTCTGAACCTTCTCCAATGCCCCACTTCCTTACTATAGCATGCCTTACTTCGGGTAGGAATATCCATTTACCCAGGGGAAGGTAGTTGGGCTGTTAAGCCATCAGCAGTGGATAATAAAATCAATGTCGAGTGTAAAAGAGATGAGACACACTCATGAAGGGGAGCTACACTGTCGGCTGTGCTGCCTTTTTGATTCAGCTCTACCTTTGCCTTCTAGGGTAGACTATACAGAATATTTTAAATGCCAAATGGAAATTCTTCCCTGATATCCTGTGGCCAATATCTATCCCCCAATCAACAACGTATTTGGTCTTTCATATTACTCATATTTTGCATAATTCCTTGTGACTACTGTGATCATTCAGCCCATCTAGTCTATGCCAGCTCTCAGTACATTCACATCAATCCCATTGCCTCTCCTAATTCCCCGTGACCTATTCTCTCACAGATGACCATTAACCCTCCCCTAATTCTCCAAACACCCACCCACACTGGGGACAATTTACAGTGGCCAGTTGGCCCATCCAATCAGTACATCTTTGGAATGTGGGAGGAAACCAAAGAGCCTGGAAGAAACACATGCAAAACATGCAAACTCTAGACAGATGGCACCAGGGTCAGTTTGAACCCAGATTGCTGGTGCTGTGAGACAGACGCACCATCTACAGTGGCGCTGTGAGACAGACGCACCATCTACAGTGGCGCTGTGAGACAGGCGCACCATCTACAGTGGCGCTGTGAGACAGGCGCACCATCTACAGTGGCGCTGTGAGACAGGCGCACCATCTACAGTGGCGCTGTGAGACAGATGCATCGCCTGAAGTGCCACTGTGCCGCCCTGTATCACAGAGTTGTTTGTCAGACATGCATTTAAATATGGCAGTAAAATACTGAGGTTGCTGGAAATCTGAATATGAACAGGAAATGTTTAAAATGCTCAACAGTTAAAATAAGATAAGGTATCTTTACTAGTCACATGTACATTGAAGCACACAGTGAAATGCATCTTTTGCGTAGAGTATTCTGGGGGCAGCTCGCGAGTGTCGCCATGCTTCCGGCACCAACACAGCATGCCCACAACTTCCTAACCCGTACATCTTTGGAATGTGAGAGGAAACCGGAGCACCCGGAGGAAACCCACGCAGGCACTGGTAGCATAATCACCTAAATGCTACCCATAATTAAAATAAATGGAATATATACTGTATTCAGTCATTAATGAATACCATGAAACATTTAATTATTGCTATTACCAGATTAAAACGTGCTTTAAAAATGTATGGCAGAGTTTGAGTTAAATCAGATTTTCGTGAGTCAGGGACAGTGGCCGGAATTGAACCCGGGTCGCTGGCGCTGTAATAGCGTTATGCTAACCGCTACACTACCTATCTAATAACAGTCCATTGCAATAAACCCTTGACATCTGGCCTGCCATGTATTTACAGCATTTTCTCTTTTTATTATTCACATTTCCAAATCATCTACTGCAGTTTTACCTCACTGCAAAATTACCTTAATGGAACACTTTGGGAAACACTGGCAATGAGAGGTGTTATTTTATGTGCATTTTCCTTAACACTTTCCCAATGTGAACATTTCTCCCTTAATTCATGCTGCTGCAATGTCTGAGAGTTCTCTGCAGAGTCTGTAAACATACATACAATGCTTTCGAGGGAAGAAAATGGAGATCTAGTGCCATTTTACTGGAGCCCTGAGTAGTCTTTTTGAGGTTCAACATTCCACCTTTTTGCATCTCAGTGATTTTTTTTTCTTTATTTCAAATGCAGGTGTGCAAATTTGCAGTTCAACAAACCCAAGAGAGTTTCCATTGATCTCAGCCAAGGTGATTTTAGTGGCCCTTTTCAGTACAGCATGTGGAAACGGATGCTGAAGATGATTCATCCAGGTAAAAGTAGCTTCCAGTATTGATAAGGGATTATGGTGTTGAAATATGGAAGAGGTTTTGGTGGAATTATCAAAAAGTGGGCAGAATTGGGACAGGCCATGCCATAGGTTCAGTAGTGGTACAGCAGATATGTAATGGGACTGGTAATCCTGGGGCCTGGGTTAACAAGTTAGACATAGAACACAAAACAAAGAACAGTACAGGCACAGGCCCTTCGGCCCATAATGTCTGTGCCAACCATGATGCCAATCCAAACTAATCCCATCTGCTTGCATGTGGTCTATATCCCTCCATTCCCTACCTGTTCATGTGTCTGTCTAAATGCCCCTAAAGTGTTGCTATCATATTTGCTTCCACCATCTCCTCTGGCGGCACACTCCAGGCACCCACCACTCACTGTGAGTGTAAGACAAATTGCTATGTAAAACTTTTCCCCCTCTCACCTTAAAGCTACGTCCTTTAATATTTGACATTTCCATCCTGGGGAGAAAGACTCGCTGTCTACTCTGTCTATGCCTCTTATAACTTTACATGCTTGGATCGTTATCTCTCAGCCTCCAACTCTACAGAGAAAACAATCCAAGTCTGTCCAACCTCTCTCTTTAGCACATACTCTAATTGAGGCAACATCCTCGTGACACTGGGAGTAATCCAGAGGTTGCTTCCTCGAGGTCCTGCTTTTTAACCTCTTTCCTAACACCCTATATTCACTCCACAGGACCTCATCCCTTTCTCTACATATGACATTTGTGTCATTGCGGACAACGACTCCTGGCTGCTCACCCTCCCCCTTGGGAATATTCTGCAACCACTCCGAGACATCCTTAGCCCTGGCACCAGTAAGGCAACACACCAACTGGGAGTCCCACAGAATCTCCAGTCTGCCCCCTGACTATCGAGTCTCTTTTCACTATAGCCCTGTCTGCCTTCACTCTTCCCCGCTAAGCCTCAGAACCAGTAGTCCTTGTGCCACAGAACTGGCTGCTGCTTTCTCCTGAGCAGGCACAAACCTCCCTGCCATCGAGGAAATCTTCAAGAGGCGGTGCCTCAAGAAGGCAGCATCCATTACTAAGGACCTCACCATCTGGGACATGCCCTCTTCTTGTTACTACCATCGGGGAGGAGGTACAGGAGCCTGAAGACCCACACTCAATGATTCAGGAACAGCTTCTACCCCTCCGCCATCAGATTTCTGAACGGTCCATGAACCCATGAACACTCCCTCATTATTCCTCCCTCACACTATTTACTTATTTTTGTAACTTGCAGTAATTTTTATGTCTTGCACTGTACTGCTGCTGCAAAACAACAAATTTCACAATATGCGTTAGTGATAATAAACCTGATTCTGATTCTCCCCCTACCCCAACAGTATCCAAAACAGTATACTTGTTTTTGAGGGGAATGGCCACAGGGGATTCCTGCACATCTGCCTACCCCACCCCCCCCATCTTTCCTGATGGTCACCCAACTACCTGCAGTCTGCACCTCAGGTGTAGACCGCCTCACTAAAACTCTCATCTTTGATGCTCTCAGCATCCCGAATGATTTTAAGTGCGTCCAGCTCCATTTCCTTGACGCGGCCAGTGAGGAGCTACACCTGGACACACTTTCCACAGGTGTAGTCCTCAGCGACACTGGAAGTTTCCCTGATCTCCCACACCCTGCAGGACGAGCATACCACTGCCCCAACTGCCATCCCGTCCAAGCACTGGGAAGTGCTTTCGAGACCAGCCAGGGAAAGGTGGCCAGAAAGAGAACAAAATGGAAGTGTTTGTGATGATTCCAGTATTATTGAATTACAGAAGGGAATCGGTGCTAATATCTTATAAAATCCCACTGTGCACTGGGAGGCATGCATTAAAAACGAAAATGCCGGAAACACTCAGCAGGTCAGGCAGCATCTGTGGAGAGAGAAAACAGTTATCATTCCAGGTCAGGTCTGAAAAGGAGGTCAATGTGTTCTTCCAGCATTTTCTGTTTCTATTTCAGATTTCCAGCATCTGCAGTTTTTTAAAACACTTGCATTTACTGTGCATGCATTGTCTGAGACAGAGTCTGTTTGACCCATTTACACTGAACAACCACTGAATATGTCAAAATGTTTGACTGTCAATGTGCATCAGTTCTCTTGATGAGTACTCTGACATTTTTTTCTCCATTTAGTCCCGTTTAGTATGACGCTGAATCCGAATACTGCGCATCCGAGACTCGTCCTGTCCAATAATCTGACAGCTGTGAGTCTTGGAGTTAAGCAGAAGGTCCCTGATAAAATGGAGCGATTCATGCAGTGGCATGCCGTCTTGGCTGTGGAGAGCTTCAATGCAGGGACGCACTACTGGGAAGTGGAGGTAGGGAAGAACGGCATGTGGAGCGTGGGAGTGGTGAAACAGTCGGTGCCAAGACAAAAGGAATTCGCACCAGAGCCTAAAGCTGGTGTCTGGGTCTTGTGGCGTCTGGGGGAGGAGTACACCACCATGAGTTCACCTCGTACTGCTCTCTCTGTGAAAGTCAAACCCCAGAGGCTGGGAGTTTACCTGGACTATGAAGCAGGCCAGTTATCACTGTACAACGCTGATGACATGTCACATCTGTACACTTTCAAGGACAAATTCACTGAGAAACTCTACCCTTTCTTTTTAACAGGTTGTGATGGTGATCCATTGCAAATATTCCACTTAAACATATAGGTTTATTTAGCTAATAACAGTCAGATTTAATGGGTAGTCACTTAAAACTGCTTCAGCGATAAGCAATGTTTTGTAGCTTTCAGACTCCCACATTGTCTCTCACTGTGAGCTATTGTAAGCAATGTTTAATTACATTTTTAGATGCCAAGACCCTAACCTTTTGAAATTCCTGCCCTAACCCCCTGTATCACGTTTTCTACTTTTAAATTAGCCTTACAACCTAGCTTTTCAAAAATTAATATAGAGTAACTCGTACATCTTCATTTGCTTCTATTTTTCTGTACTTAATTGTGCATTAAATCCTGGAATGCTGTTAATTCTAAGAAGACTTTACAGGCTAGTCAGAGAGTCTGATATTCAGCTCTCTGTTCCTAAACACTCTGCAATTGAGACCACATTCTGTCTTTTCTGTCCAGTTGTGTCTCTTCACACTTCATATTTCCCTTGTAACTTCTGTGTCTATTCTGCCAACCTATCTATGTGGCATTGCAACATGTTATAATCCTCCTCACAGTTTAACACATTAATATCAAAATAAGTCTTTAAATTTTAAAATAAGAAAATAAATCTGAGAACTAATTTCTTTTTAATGTTTACTGCTTTTATCCAATTAGGTGCTTACAGCACAAAATTAAGTAAGAATTTTGCCTAGAAACTATTTCACTTGTCAATCAAAATATCTGTGCGTTTTCTGCAAATAACATTAAAAAACTGTAATGAAACTGAAATAGGAATGTTGCATACACCATACACAAACTGTGAGAAAATTTATCAATAACTTGCATAATATTCTTTGAATTCATTACTTTCAATTTTGCAAAAAAGCGCACACTTTCAGTTGATTGCATTTAAAAGTGAGCATTCTCACTCTGTTCCAGTTAGCTTAAATTTAATTGATAATTGCTTACATGAATTGTTACTTTTTAAATATGATTTGACCATAAAATCTTTGAATATTTCCAGTGAGAAATTGATTCTTCATATCCACCAGCCAAAATAAAAGTGGTCGTATTAATCTATCTCATGACTGTTACTGAGAAACAAAGGGTCACGAAATCTAAAGGCTTTTAAGCCCGTTAAAAAGTTGCGTTGCGAGCCTGTTTTTCAATTTTTCTTCAACTTGGATGATTTTGATATTGTTGTCCTTTTTCATAATTATGGCTTGTATATTAAAACATTCTTTTTGCTTTAAAGTCAAAATCAGGTGCTAATTACAGGATACACATTAACAGACAATAATTCTGTTATACAGCAACAGGCCATTGAGGTGAGCAGTGTGGGAGAATAGAGAACAAAGAGAACGTAAAGGTTACTTGAATTCAATACATTTTCCGATAGAGAGTCGTGGTCCTCATTCTCCATGAATGGAGTGCTGCCACCAAAGGACTACATTCACCTAGAAAGGAGGCATTCTCCCAGGAACATCCTGTTGCCAAGATAAGAGATACACAAACAATCAACCAGCTTCTTAGACTTGTGATTGAAGAAGATGCTGCTATGTCACTGGATTGGTTCTATTTATTGAACTTGTAGTTGAGCGCTGTATCTCTCCTGTGCTTCTGTAGTGGGTCTCCCTTGAAAGAATACAGGAAGGCAATCAGGTCAATAACAGCTTTATCTCAGAGCCAGAGGTACTGTGCACCCTCCCTCCACAGCCCAGCAAATTCTCCTATCAGTGCTTATTCCTGTTCCCTCCTGAATGCTACAATAAAATCTTCCACCGCTACTATCACTGGCAGTGAATTCCAGGCACTAACCGCTAGCTGTGTAGACCAGTTTCTCCCCTTGTCACTTTAGGTTCCTTCGCCAATCGCCTTCATTCAGTGTCATCGGGTTCCTGACTTCGCCACCAATGGGAACAATTGAACTTTATTTGCTGTGTTTACCATCAAATCATGAAATCCTCTATCAAATCACCTTGCAACCTCTTCTGTTCCAAAGGGAGCAGCCATAGCTTCATCTGTCTGTCCATTTAACTAAAGTTCCTTGCAAATGGAATCACTTTGATAAATCTGTTCTGACTCTTCTCCGAAGTCTTTACATCTTTCCTGTAATGTGGTGCCAAGAACTGGATGCAAGACTTCAGTCACAGCCTAATCAGTATTTTATAACAATTCATTGTGACTTCCTTACTCTGATACTCTATAAGTAAAGGCCCAGGATTTGATCATAAAAACAGAAAATGCTTGAAACACTCAGCAGGTCAGGGAGGATTTGTGACTAAAGAAACACGGTGAATGTTTCAAGTCCAAGATCCTCTGTCAGAATTAGGAAAGAGACAACACGTGTTAGTTTTAATTGCAGAGAAGTGGAGGGGAATGGGTATAATAAAGTGAATGGCAGTAATAGGATGAGACCAAATGAGTTAATGTCGCAGTTAGAGTAACAGTTAGGATCAGATTTTGCTTCTTTGCCTGTGTAAGGTGTTGCTAATGTTTGGCTGTGGACGTGAGCAGCAGGTGAACCATTCTAATGAAGGGAGAGCAATTGATACAAGATCACAGATAGATGATGAGTAGAGATAGCCAGTTCAAATAAAAATGGAAGGAAAAAGAGAGACAGAAAGAAAAAGTGAGACCCAAAGAAAGCTGCTCAGTGTCTCCAGCACTTTCTGGTTTTATTTCAGATTTCCAGCATTTGAAGATTTTGTTTGTACTTTTGCTTTATCCATGATTCTGTCTGCTTTTTTTTAAGTTACTTTCCCAATCTATCTTAGGTGAATTGTGTGCTGTGTCCTCAGATCTCTCTGTTTCTGTGCCCCTGTTAGAATTATTCCTGGTTGATATTGCCTCTTCCCAATCTTCCTACAGAAATATAATTGATTACATTTCTCAGTGCTAAGTTACATTTATAAACCCACTCCACCAGTCTGGCTGAGTTTTTGATCTGTTGTGATCCTCCTCACAGTTCATTACTTTGCCAACTTTTGTATCATCTACAAATGCGTGAATTGTACTATGCACAGCCAATTCCAAGTCGTTAAATAAATTAAGAAAGCATTGGTTCTGGTATGGATCCCTGGGGAACTTAATTGTAAACAGCCTTTAATTACTACTTTTGGTATTGTTTTACTAAGCCAATTTCCTATCCATGCTGCTGTTGCCTCATTTATTTCAAGGCCGTGAATCTTGATGAGAAGCTTATAATGTGGCACTTTATTAAGCGCCTTTTGGAAGTCCATGAATAACACATCCACTGCATTTCCTTCACTGACTCTGTCTATTGCTTCACTCCTCCAGTTCTCGAGAAGGTTTAGAAGGTAATGTTCAGTCCTTGACTTCCCTCAGAATGCCATCCAGACCTGGTTGCTGCCTTAAGAACTGTTAGGGACTGTCAGATATAGTTAAGTACAGAAGTAGCCATTAGGAGCATGCTAATCATATGTACCAGCTCCTCTTATTATTCTTTGTTAATTAGGTTTGCGTAGGATGATTTGAGTGTGTAAAACAGCCAATTGATTAAGCTTCACTTTTAATTATGTACATTAAATTTAACTTAAGAAATTTTGGCATATATGATCAAAGGTAACAAATCCAGCAAATGGTTAATTCTTTTTCAATCTTTTTATTAGTTTCCAAATTAATACAGATTAATATATAACATCGATGTTTGTACATGTAATACAAAGAGATCAAGAGAACAGTCATGGCATAGATAATCATAAAGAATAATAAAATATATTAAAAAATCTTTAGATCTCACGATCTCTTAGTAGATGAATATAATATAAAAGGAAAGAAAAAGATTTATTGTGTATATAGAAAAAAATCCCCAAATCAATGAAAAAATTGTAAATAATATATCAAACCAAACTAAAAAGAAAATTTGGAAAAAAAAGAAAAAAAACTGGACTGAAATTTCTCAATAGAAACAGAGCAATATTATGTGGTCAACTCCATTCCAATAACTGGAAAAGTTATTGAAAAAGGATCTATATCATATGAAAGTATTCAATAAATGGACTCCAAATATCTTCAAATTTAAACGAAGGATCAACAGTACCACTTCTAATTTTTTGCAAGTTTAAACATGATATAGTTTGAGAGAACCATTAAAGAGTAGTAAGGGGTATTGGATCCTTCCATTTAAGCAAAATGGATCGTTTGGCCATGCAAATGGTTAATTAGTTCAGTGCTGGCTGCTTGAAATATCGCAGTTAGTACGTAATATTGGTGATGCTATAGTCGTGTAAACCAGGAGGTAAGGGTGAAATGAGCCTAGCTGGATGGGATAGGAACCTGGTGACATAAAAGATCTAAAATATGGGAGCCTAGTCAGAGCTACTTCTGCATGCATGCATGAATCAAATAAAGGATTGTTATATTTGTATCTATTGGGTCCTGTGGTGTTTGATCCACAGCCAATTTGCGTAGTTGGCATAATCAAGTTGAGAATCACCTTATGGTTTGAAAATTGAACAGACATAGAGGTGATGTGCTTCATTTACCACCTGTGGTTAATTTTAGTCCATGTAGAGACCACAGATTCACAATGCATCCATAACAACCTGTGTGTGTGTGTGTGTGTGTGTGTGCGCGCGCACATGTAACCTGCTACTGAGGACACTGGGTGGTGTAAGATTAACAGTGTATAGTACCTATGACATTGACTATTGCACATGTCCCATTACCAAGGATGCTTGATGATTATGGATGTGACAAGATCCTGGTAATTTAAGTGTGTAGTACCTGTGGACTGCTGACGAGAACACTCGATAATATGGGAGTGTGCAAGGTGGATGCACTATTTATTGGAGTGCTGAATGAATGAATGAATCAGAGAATGTAACATAATGTCACATATCAGAGCAGGGATATGTGCCAATCAGTAACTTACAGCACCCGTAGAACATAGAACAGTACGGCACAGGAACAGGCCCTTCAGTCCACCATGTCTATGCCAACCAGGATGCCAATCTGAACTAGTCCTATCTGCTTGCACATGGTCTGTATCCCTCTGTTCCCTGCTGTTCGTATGTCTGTCTAAATGCCTATTAAACATTGATGCTGCATTTCTTTTAACACCTCCCCTGGCATCGTGTTTCATTCTCTGTGTAAAAAGTTGAATTGTAATCAGGTTTATTATCACTGATGTATGTTGTGAAATTTGTTTTGCGGCAGCAGTACAGTGCAAGACATAAATCACTGTAAGTTACAAAAATAAATAAATAGAGCAAAAGAGGAATAATGAGGTGGTGTTCTTGGGTTCATGGACCGTTCAGAAATCAAATGGCAGAGGGGAAGAAGCTGTTCCTGAATTGTTGGGTGTGGGCCTTCAGGCTCCTGTACCTCCTCCCCGATGGTAGTAAAGTGAAGAGGGCATGTCCCAGATGGTGAGGACCCTTGATGGTGAATGCCACATTTTTGAGGTGCCGCCTGCTGAAGATGTCCTCAGCAGTGGGGAGGGTTGTGCCCGTGATGGAGCTGGCTGAGTCTACAGCTCTCTGCAGCCTCTTTCGATCCCGCACATTAGAGCCTCCATACCAGGCAGTGATGCAACCAGTCAGAATGCTCTCCACTGTACATTAATAGAAATTTGCAAGAGCCTTTGGTGACATGCCAAATCTACTCAAACTCCTAATAAAGTAGAGCCACACATGTGCCGCCGTCTTGATTGCATCAATGGGCTGGGTCCTAGTTAGATCCCCTGAGATGTTGATGCCCAGGAACTTGAAGCTGCTCACCGTTTCCACCGCTGACCCCTCAATGAACACTGGTGTGTGTTCTCCTGATTTCCCCTTCCTGACGTCCACAATCAATTCCTTGGTCTCGCTGACATTGAGTGCGAGGTTGTTGTTGCAACACCACTCAACCAGCCAACCTACCTCACTCCTGTACGCCGCCTCATCGCCACCTCAGATTCTGCTGACAACAGTGGTGTCATCGGTGAATTTACAGATGGCGTTTGCCACTCAAATCTCTATTAAACTTGCCTTTAAACTTACATAAAAGCTGGCCCCCTAGTATTTGACATTTCCACCCTGGGGAGAAAAGACTGACTATCTCCCATTTCTGCCTCTATTAATTTCAAACACTTCTATCAGGTTGCCCCTCAGGTTCCATCACTCCAGAGAAAACATCCAAGTTTTCCAACCTCTGCCAGCATCTAATACACACCAATCCAAGCAACACTCTGGTGCACATCTTCTGCACGAACTCCAAAAGCTCCACATCCTTCCTCTAGTGTGACAGCCAGAACAGCACACAAGACCCCAAATGTGGCCTGACCAAACTTCTCACTTGTTTCAAAAGTTTAAAGTTCTCCTTGGAAGGTGCATAATTTTGTAAATTAAGTTGTATTCTGATTCAATTTGTATGGAAGTGCTTCTCGGTATTTGCCTGGTCATTCCTTGTGTGAAAGTACACTTCTAAGAAATATCGACTGTTTGTGTTTAATATTAGTCATGGTTATGCTGAGGGCAGAAAGCTGTTAACTCTTTGTGGTCATGTCCATTGTTAGAAATGTATATTTGATGTAGTTTTTTGAACTCCTTATGTCTTTTTTTTCACTGATTTCAATGATTTGAATGTTTCCTGTGTTTAATGTTGTGCAGAGGTTGTACGATAGGCCTCCAAGTAGTCAGTGGGAGTTAGAGGAACAGATATCTAAGCAAACTACAGAAAGGTGTAAGAACAATAGGATTATAGTTAGGGAGGATATTAACTTTCCTGATACTGACTGGGATTGCTTTAGTGCAAGGGGCTTAGATGCCCTTCATAAAGCCGTGCTGACTGTCCCTAATCAGTATATGCTTCTCCAAATGCCCATAAATCCTGACTATAAGAAATTTGTAATCCTGTCTCCAGTAATTTGCCCACCCCTGAAGTAAGACTCACTGGCCTGTAATTCCCAGGGTTACCCCCTACTCTCTTTCTTGAACAAAGGAACAACATTTGCCACCCTCCAATCATCTGGTGCTACTCCTGTGGCCAATGAGGATGCAAAGATCATTGTCAAAGGTGCAGCAATCTCTTCCCATCGGCGTAATAACCTTGCATATATCCCGTCCAACACTGGTGACTTATCTATCCTAATGCTTTTCAAAAGTTCCAGCACATCCTCTTTCCTCATGTTGACATGTCCTAGCGCATCAGCCTGTCATACGCCATCCTCACAAATGTCAAGCTCTCTCTCTCTGGTGAATACTGAAGCAAATTATTCATTAAGGACCTCCCATACCTCTTCCAAATCCAGGCACGTTTCCTCTTTTATCCCCAGTTGGTCCTACCCTCATTCCAGCCATCCTCCTATTCTTTACGTATGTGTGGAACGCCTTGGAGTTTTCAATCCTACTCGCCAAGGCCTTCTCATGCCCTCTTCTAGCTCTTCTAAGTCGATTCTTAAGCTCCTTCCTGGCTACCTTATAACTCTCCAGAGCCCTGTCTGATCCTTGCTTGCTTTCTGAACGTTAGGTAGATTTATTTCTTCCTCTTGACAAGATATTCTTTGTCTCTTGTCAACCATGGTTCCTTCACTCTGCCATCTTTACCCTGCCTCAATGGAACAAACCTCTGCAAGTACTCCCTGAACAACCATCACATTTCCGTTGTGCACTTCCCCAAGGACATCTGTTCCCAATTTACATTCCCAAGTTCCTGCCTAATATTATTCCATCATAATTCCACCCCCCCCCCAATTAAATACTTTCCCATATCGTCTGCTCCTGTCCCTCTCCAAGGCTATGATTTGGCTCATTGCCTAGTACCAGGAGCAGAATGGCCTCTCCTCTGGACGGCCGGTCCACATTCTGTCAGGAATCCTTTCTGGACACACCGAACTCTGTCCCATCTATTCCCTTTACACTAAGGAGGTGCCAATGAACATTAGGAAAGTTGAACTCACCCGTGACAAAAACCATGTTATTTTTGCACCTGTCCAAAATCTGCCTCCTGATCTGGTCCTCAGTGTCTCTGCTGCTATTGGGGGGGGTCTGTATAATACTCCCAACAGAGGGATCGCTCCCTTCCGGTTTCTGACTTCCATCCACACTGACTCAGTGGACGATCCCTCCAGGACATCCTCCTTTTCTACAGCTGTGATACTGTCCCTGATTAGCAAAGCCACTCCCCCACCTCTTTTACCTCCGTCCCTGTCCCTTTTGAAACATCTAAACCCCAGAATATTCAGCAGCCTTTCCTGCCCTTGTGACAGCCAAGGCTCTGTAATGGCCAAACGTTGTAGTTCCATGTACTTACCCATGCTCTAAGTTCAAACCCTTGTTCCTGATACTTCTCGCATTAAAGTAGACACACTACAGCCCATCCAACTGCAGTTTTGCCCTTTCAACAGCCTATCCTTCCTCATAGCTTTCTGAACGCTGCATCTCCTTGTACACTAAATGCACCAACCTCTGACCTATCATTCATGTTCCCATTCCCTTGCTAAACTGGTGGTTGGCTTTCTCCTGGATGTGTAGTTTTTCTCTCTCCTTACGTCACTTCGCTCTAATCCTGGTCCTGAATGAGCTGACGGTCAGGAACATCCTAGCAGCCAGCAGGGTCCGCCGGTGCCTGAAGGGACAGGATGGCAAGGACAGCGAGACGGAGAATCGACGCAAGTCCATCGTCTTACTCTTCACCGTGTCCGGCACTTAAATACTGCTGTGGTCGACGGGGACAATAACCTTCACCTGCACTCGAATCACAGTCAACTCCACTGATGGGGATCTTAGAAACCCCATCCAAGTTGCAAACGAGGTGGGGGTCTTACTCATACACAGCAGCTCCTGCGCCAACACGTGTATCTACGGAATGACCCAGAGTACGTTCAGACAGTAGGTGAAGAAGGCGTTTAAGTACTTAGCTCTGTTCATTTTTCAACCCACGAAACTGAGCAGCACTGGGCCTAGAGCTGGAGACCGAATACAACACCGCCGTTCACTGTATTGCTGCACGATACCACATCATTTTGTACCGCCTGTTCCACCCAGAACGGAATAATTGAACTAGAATCTCTATACAATCAAATTTTCCCCAGGAAAATGCAAGATATCGAGGTTAGAACACAGAACACTACAGCACAGTACAGGCGATTCTGTCCACAATGTTGTGCCGGCATTTTATCCTGCTCTAAGATCTATTTAACCCTTCCATCCCATATAGCTCCCTATTTTTCTATCATTCATGTGTCTGTGTAAGAGTCTCTTAAATGTCCCTAATGTATCTGCCCCCACAATCTCTGCCGGCAGTGCATTTCACGCACCTGCCACTCTCTGTATATAAAAAAATACTCTTGACATCCCCCTTATACCTTCCTCCAATTACCTTAAAATGATGTCGCCTTGTGTTAGCCATTGTCGCCCTGGGAAAAAGTCTCTGACTGTCCACTCGATCTATGCCTCTTATCATCTTGTACAAGTTAGCTCTCATCCTCCTTCTCTCCAAAGAGAAAAGCCCCAGCTTGCTCAAACTCTCAAAGTACATGCTCTCCAATCCAGGCAACATCGTGGTAAATCTCCTCTGCACCCTCTCTAAAGCTTCCACATCCTTTCTATAACAAGGCGACCAGAAGTGAACGCAATACCCCAAGTGTGGACTGACCAGAGTTCTGTCGAGCTGCAATATCACCTCGCGGCTCTTGAACTCAATACACTGACTAATGAAGGCCAACCCTCCATAAGCCTTCTTAACAACCCTATCGACGTGTGTGGCAACCTTGAGGGATCGATGGACGAGGACCCCAAGATCCCTCTGTTCTTCCACTGGCAGGTCTTCTCTCCTTCCTACAGCCTCGTTATGTTCCTCAATAATAAAAGAGAAATGCCCTTGTGCCTGTTTCGCATCTAATCTACCTCTTCTGGAAATCTCGGACAAGCACGCTAAGCCCCTCTCAGTACCCTGCCATTTACCCGTCCAACTTGCTTCACATTACTCGAATCTGTTCACCGGGCTGAAATAAAACCACAGAAATTGAGTAATCCTTGCAATTAAAAACAACCCATATGTTGGTTAAAAATCACTGAATCCAAACCCCCACCTAATTCATTTTGTGTGTCATCCTTATTGTTTTATGACTGAGTAAATGCTTCATATTCTGAGCTGTTGTATGTTTTGAGGCAAATAGTTCACTGAAATTGTTACTTTCACATTTAGGTGCCTGTTCACTTTTTGTCCTTTAAGTGCAACACTCATTCATCCCTTACCCCTTTATGACATCCAATAACGTACTTGACAGGAAATAGCAATGAAGCGGCACTGTGGAGCAGCCAACAGAGATGCTGCCTCATAACTGCAGAGACTCAGGTTCAATCCGATCTCCGGTGGAGTTTGCACATTCTCCCTGTGACCATTTGGGTTTCCACTGGGTGCTCTGGTTTCGTCCCACATCCCAAAGACTGGTGAGTCGTTAAGATAATTGGCCAGGGTGAATTATATAGCTGAGTCTTGTCTAGGTGAGTGGCAGAAACTGGGGGGAGCTCATGAGAATGTGGTGAGAATACCAAATGGGATTAATGTAGGATTAAAGTAAATCGGTAGATGATAGTCGGCGTGGACAAGGTGGGTCGAACGAGTTGCTTCCATGATGTAGACACAAGAAATTCAGCAGATGCTGGAATCTGGAGCAGTAGAGATAAGATATCTTTATTAGTCACATGTATGTCGAAACACACAGTGAAATGCATCTTTTGTGTAGAGTGTTCTGGGGGCAGCCTGCAAGTGTCACCACGCTTCCGATGCCAACATAGCATGCCCACAACTTCCTAACCCGTACGTCTTTCGAATGTGGTGGGAAACCAGAGCACCCGGAGGAAACCCACACAGACACAGGGAGAATGTACAAACTCCTTACAGACAGCGGCCGGAATTGAACCCGGGTCGCTGTCACTGTAAAGCATTACGCTAACTCCTATGCTACCGTGCCTGGAGGAACTCAGCAGGTCAGGCAGCTCAGGACGGACATCAACTGCTGCTGGAAGTTCATCAAATATTGTAAATACGAGACCGGGTAGCTTCCAGGGAGCCACACGTGTGGCATCGGTGCTGTTTTCTATATAAAAAGGTAACATTAATGAATGATTTGTACAAGAATGTAAAGGTTTGCACTGTTTTGAAATTATATACAGTTTGTCTTTTATTATGAATAAAGTTTATTTTGTAAAATAAAACTTGGTGAAACATGCTCTTTGGTCTGCCCGAAACTTGTTGGTCTTCCAGCACTGCGAGATGTCCGTAGGGGAATGCTGCCGGCTGGCACATTCCAGGCTGCAGGAGTACGTGCTGAGGGACACACTGAAGCTGGGTGCAGCCAACGCAAAGGCTCGGTGGGGAAGGACTACAGTTCAGGGTTCTTCTGCCACTGAAGAGGGAGGGGCGGGGACGGGAGAGAAAGCCCCTAAATATTGTAAATACGGGACCAGGTAGCTTCCAGGGAGCCACGTGTGTGGCATCAGTGCTGTTTTCTATATAAAAAGGTAACACTAATAAATGATCTGTACAAGAATGTAAAGGTGTCACTGTTTTGTAGTTGTATATAGTTTGTCTTTTACTATGAATAAAGTTTATTTTGTTTAAAAAAAGAAGTTTTGGGCCGAGACCCTTCGTCAGGACTGGAGAGGAAGAGGGCAGAAGCCAGAAAGGTGGGGGGAGAGGGGTGGAAGCACACGAAGGCAGGGGATAGATGAGATCAGGGGATAGGTGAGTCCAGGTGAGAGGGGGAAGGTAGCGGGTGGGGGAAAGGGGAGAAGATGTAATAAACTGAGAGGCGATAGGTAGAAGAGGCCAAGGGCATAATGTATCTGCTTATGATGCTAAAAATCTGAAGAAATGAACAGAATGTGTACAGAGACTCTCCATCAGGGGGCGATTGATAATGGTGAGTCAGAGAAAGAGGGCAAAGGGCATTCAGAACACATGAAAAAGCAGACATGGTGATGAGTCGGAACCTGACCATTGACTGTGGGACGTACATTGTAAAAGGCTTCTATTGTTCAATTACTGTTTGGCCCTTCAAGATCCAACCCAATTTATCGTGGCCATATCTGTTCTTATCACATACAAATTGTCCTTTCTTCTGGTCCAGCACCAGCGTGGACCCGATGGCCTGAATGGCCTCCTTATATTCCATCATTCAGTTAAATATCTTTTTTTCACATGGAATTGATTATATCCTTCTCCATGGCTATTCTGACCGCTGTTTCAAAGTGCAGTAGGAACAATACTGCCAGGCCTCTAAGGTAGCTTGCAAACTCTCCTTGTTGGCTGCCCCGTGTCCGGCCGAGGAGTTTGGTGGTCATGATAGCTGTGGCCAACATCCGGGCCAGAGGTGACCAGGTAGAACTCACCTGAATTAACGGATGGTAGACACACAACAACAGAGAATCAGTTACACTGTAAAGCGTTACGCTAACCGCTACACTACCGTACCAGGTGTCCTGCCTCGCCAGCTGACTCATCATTTGGTAATGAGAGTTGAAGGAAACATTGAGGCATGTTAAATAACTAAATTAGGGGAGAGATGGATGAAGTAGCTGAGTAAAACAGAAGAGTGGAAAGGCCGGTTATAGTGTGTGGCTCAAATGTTCTTCAGGCAAACACATAAAAGTGAAAGGAACAATCTCAATGAATTACAAACACACATTCAAGCCTTTGGTTCACTGTGGGACGGCTGAAAGAGGGTCAGGATGGGGAGGTAAGTTTGCCGGACCATACAGTCCATGGGAAAGACAGGAAAGATGGTAGAGCTGGAAGAACAGCCTTGGGGATTAATGGGAATTCAGGTTGAAATCAAGTCATGAACGGGGAGAATATAATGAGAAGTAAACAGGCAATGGAGGCTTTGAGAGTAGAATTGAGTGGAAGGATTCATCACTCTCGAAGCTGTGTTTAGGCCCCATGGTATCAGCTGTGAAATGGCAGAATGTATAAATTCAGAAACTTACGCACTTATGTAGCAAAGGTGTGGTGGTTTTAAAGGGGGAATTATAATTTTCACAGATTTGAATAAATCTCATGAGTGGTATCTCATGAGTGAAAGGTAATGAATATCCAGAGAGTGTTCAGAATAGTTATTTACAAGAATGGGGTAGAATTTGCAACCAGCAGTCTGCGGGCCTCCCTACTGCCCTCTGCAGGGCAAAGTGGATGACTGGGTGCCCTGGGTAAAATACACTTCTGTGGCAATCTTTGCAATGAGAGCTTGGAGAGGAAAACTAGTCAGATCCTTGGTGATCCTCAAGACAACTCTCACCCTGCCCTGCTTTGCCCCGACCTATCCCAGTCTGATCTAACATGATTAATACTTTACACCCTTTCGCCTGCATTCAGTGAGGAAGCTCTCCCTGCACCTCCTTTGATCTGGCACAGAATCTGCAGGCAGATCCCACACTATAAGTGTTGGGGAACTGGTGTAAATTCCTGCTTCCATTCTCGTCCTGCACAGACATGCCCAGCGGAGAATCCTGAGAGAAACTTCACTGGATTTCTGGGTTTGCACTGGATTAGGTAACAGGTAATGAGACCGATTTAGTTAATAGTGAAATGATAGAAGACCATTTATGTAACAGAGGTCACAATTCACAGTAGTGTTTGGAAGGGAGAAAAGTCGAACGGCTACAGAGCTCCGATGAGAAAACTAATTAACCTGTTAAACCAACAGGCAGAGCAGGAGTTCAGAAAGGAATTCTGTGTGAAACTACCCCTCTACGGGACAAGTATCTTGGTTGCCAAGGGATGACTAGAAGTGAAAGTGAAAGCTACTGCAGATCCCGGCGACTGAGAGATGCAAAATAAGGCAAAAGCTGATCAAACAAATTGTAAGAGCTACAACAGGGAACCCACAAATATAACTTGTGGGCAATATCAAAATCAACACAAAAATAACGACAATAGTAGGAACAGAGATTACTGTGGTAATATAATTAACAAAGTTTAGCAGGAATTGGTCAGTGAACAAAAATCAATAACAGTTTGTCTCTGTCATCCTCCCCACATCTCTGGGAACAGAGATCCCTCCTCTCCTCTGCCGTAACTCCCCCGATTCTGAAAGAAACAGGACGGACTGATTGACATGAATTCCCGTTTCTTTGACACATATCCTAAGGCATCCCGTGCAAATCCACAGGAAAAGAACAGCATTCCAGACATCCCAAAAATCTTGTGTAAGTAACATCACAGCAATAAAGAAAATAATGGCACAAAAGCTCAGCAAACCCGCGCCCCCCCCCCACCACCCCGACCCGATGGTCTACATCCCAGGGTTGTAAAGGAATTGGATGAGGACACTGCAGATGTGTGAATGAAACCCTGGGGCGGTGTGACACCTAGCGGGGAGCTTCGGCATTGCAGGTCGGCGGCCAGCGAAGCTGCTTCCATTTTAGGAAGATATGTAGATAAGGAGGGCGAAAAGAAAGCATGAAAAGATGAAAAGTAACACCAGTTTAAAAGGAGAGAAAAGGCAAAGTATGAAGCTATATGTTTGTCTAGACTCTTTTGTGGGTAAGTACAAACAATGTACGGTTTGACAATGCGGCTCGTGTTGATATTAAGGAGTGATGCATGTGGTTGGCTGGGTGAGCGGGAGGCAGGTAAAGCATACTTACCTGGCAGGGAACCGTCGGTGATCAGGAGGGCCGAGGTTCCAGGACGAGGCTATCCCATTGCACTTCGGGTGTGCTGACGCCTGCGATGTCCCCAAATGCGGGATACTCGACTGCATAATTTGTGGTAGTGGGGGACTGCGTTCGCGCTCTCCCCTGGTCATTAATATAAGGACAGAACTAATTGAGCGTTTGCAGTGCTCCGTGTTCGGTACTGTAATATCTTAACTACATGCACTATGTCTAATTTGTTCACTCGTGTCCTCGCTATAACACGACGTGTCATTGTTTCACGACGGCAAGATGTGCTGACAGCTTTAATCACGTCTTCAAGAAAAAGCTTTTCGAGTTGTTTTTTTTAGGCTGTCAGAATTCTGATATTATAGCTGTTAATGGAAACATGGTACTTGGATAGGGGAGGTTGAGAGGGATACCAGTCAAAAGCAGGCAAATGAGATTACCGTTGGCCTGGAGCAATTGAGCCAAAGAGCCAGTTTACCTGCTGTTTAACTCTACGAATGTGTGAAAAGTGAATTTGTAACAGGCGTGAGGGCACGGTAGAAATCTAAAGCTGAGGTACTTGCCTCGTTCCGTCCCCAACCTCTAGCACCAGCTTGCTGCTTGTGACGAGGAGAGGAAGGATTGCAGTGGGACAAACACACCCTGCGCTCGGAATCGGGAGGCAGGACTGTCCGAAGAGGGGCAACATGTTGGAAATATAGCGGCTACTAGGGGATTCTCTAATTCAGGGAGTAGATCGTATTCTTTGCGCAAGTGGTTGGGCATGTTTGCTTTCTGGTAACGGAACGTCCTAATTAAAACGAAAAGGAATTTGGAAGGAGTTGAAATGTTGTTGCTCCGGCCCATATTGTGACCAGAGTTGGTGTTCAATTATCGCACAAGGCCTGAGTTTCAGAGTTATTACCCGGGCGACTCGCGAATTGCCGGAGCAACAAACGGGTGAACAGGGCAGACACGTGGCGAAAGGGCTGATGTGGGAAAGAAGTTTTCCATTTCTTGGGACTGACCCTGGCACCAGTATTGGGATTGCAAAGGACTTCACTATCAGGATGGGCGTCTCCTGAACAGATTGGACTTGAGTGTTGGTGGAGACGATAAGTGGGGCAGTAACACCGATTTAAAACTGAGATGCACGCGGGCGTGTGTGTGTGTTTTCCACGAGAGGGCGGTATTGAGTTGGGAATGACAAAGAAATAGAAAGCCAGCGGGCGGGAAGAAATGATGAGAGACAATAGTGACGATGCAAAAATGCAGTTACTTTGGATTCAGAAACAAATAGCGTAACTAGCCACAAATTGTTCATTAAAATACAACAGAAGTGATGATGAAGAAAGGAATGTGATGCTAAAGCCTATGTCACAGCAGAGTCGGCTGTCTATCTCTGAACACTAACACACACCTCATGAGGAATTGCAAGTTCAACTAAAAGAATTTAACACCTTGGCTCTCTCTAATATTTGGTTAGAAGCTGGGTAGGACCGGGTTACTTGCACTTCAGAGAGTATTTGGTTAAGATGTGGTAGAAGACACACTATGGAGATGAGGTTGGTTATAGTACTGCCAAATACAGCTGGAAAACAGTAACTTATAGGTCACAGATCAGAAGGGCTCCTTTGGAAAATCTGCTTTACTGAATGTGAATTATATTGTCTTACAGTAGGGAAACAATCCGTTGGGCCCAATATCCATCCCGGCTGTGTTGCCCAGTGAGCTAGTCCCATCTGCTCGTGTTTGGCCTGCAGCCCTCTGAACCTGATTGACATGAATTCCCGTTTCTTTGACATATATCCTAAGGCATCCCGTGCAAACCCACAGGAAAAGAGCAGCATTCAAGACATCCCAAAAATCACAGCAATAAAGAAAATAATGGCACAATAGCTCAGCAAACCAGCACCCACCCCCCACCCCCACCCCCGGACCCGATGGTTTACATCCCAGGGTTGTAAAGGAATTGGATGAGGACTCTGAAGATGTCCTAATTCTATTTTTCCAAACTTCTCTCAATTCAAGAACCATTCAGCTCATTGGGAAATTTGCAAGTTTTATTCTGCTGTTTCAGGAAGAGGAGAGAGGGGGATCTCAGGGAATGATAGAGCGCTGTGCAAAATATTCATGTAGTCGCCCAGCAGGAAAACAGGCCATTCGGCCCACCCAGTCCACACTGACCAGTGGGCACCACGCGGACTAATCCCGTTTTGTTGAGAAATTAGGTCCAATTGTCTGAGTACCCTGAAATGTTTTACTTGCTCTGAGGAAGCCGATGTGGATCTGTAAAGGTGAGAAATAACTGATGAATTTGATTGAAGTATTTGAAGAGGTAACTTAAGGACTGCACAGGGGAATGCTGAAGGGTGTCGTTCATCACAATTCACTGAAGGCTTTTGAGAAGTTCCACCATGGGATGCTGCTAATTAAAGCTGAAGATCAGGGAAGTGAAGGCAAGTTACTGAGTTACTGGAGACTGGTCCAGTGACAGGGGTGTTGTGTGGGAATAACGAGCAGAATGTGACTCGGTGCCCCACAGGGACGTGTGTGGTGACTGCAACTGTTCACCGCACCGATTGAGAGGGGAAAAAAAATTCATGCACAGATAAGTGACACTTCAACGAGTGTGGATGGTGATATTAAATTATAAAGAGATATTGATAAGCTCTTGTTGGTAAAATGTGGGACAAATGGATTTCAGTTGACTTACCCGTGAGACGTTTGTCCTAAGAATGAAACAGAATGCTCCCTGGACAGTGAAGTAGTGGACTCTGACCTAGGGGTCCATCTACATGACTGCAAGGTCACAGGCAGTGACCAACAACAACGGGAAGGTTAATGGAATTCCACCTTTAAATCCAGAGGAGTGGGTTACAAGGGGGTAGAAGTTATGTCAGAGACTTACAAAGCCCTGGTTAGACCACAGTTGTGGGCCCACATCACGGGAAGAATATGTTGTAATGACTGCAACATAGATTGCCAAAACATTCCCTAATTTCATGGGTTAACACACCAGGAGACATTACATAAACCAAGGTTGCTGCTCTAAAATGAGAAGCTGAAGGGGGTGATTGATGGAAGTTTCCAAGGTCACTTACGGTAACCGATGGGGTAGGTAGAAACTATTTCTGTCACCTTGGAGTCCAGGAGTAACATGTTGGATCGTTGCTCCGGGTGTTGTCACTGCACTAACGGTTGTTCTATGCACTGTGTCTGCCCTGCTTCGGATCACGTTTGCACTCATGGATATTCCGAAGTTATCTCATCCACGTTTGAAGATGGGTAAGGAGCAGTCATTTATTATGTAAAATTTTCACCGTTAGTAATGAAACAATATGCTCTAAATCCCCAAACCATCTGTACTTGACAGGTTTTCGGTTCCGACTGGAACTTAGCGAAATCATTGTGATCCCCATCTCCATCAGCATCCCGAAGGAAAAATTTTGGCAGATGAGTGAGCTTACCTCATTACCGTTCCCACCAATGCAAACGACTGTGCTCTCGTCTGAGTAATCAGCATGTCCTCTGTGCGTACGTGGACTGTGAGCTTCAGATCATCACCAAACTTGGAGATAGTGCACTTGATCCCCTCATTCCCAAACATTGATTCAGACTGTGAAGAACCAGGAGCCCATCAGTCATCCCAGCAGCAGGCCACTAGTCACACACTCCCGATCCAAAAGGGATGTGTACGACTTGGCAACCATGTGTTGATCCATTGGATCCTGTTGGTCATTACCTGTTTACCCTCATGTCTTTTCATATGGTTTTCCCCTCTGGCACGGCCAAGTCATGCCACGGTCTTTATTCAGATTTAATGCCGCAGTTTTAGATTGAATGGAATCATATCGGGGTTTTTACTTTAATTCTGGGTGTAATTGTGCATGGTTTCCGAGTTACACAACAGCACGTTTCCTCAATGAAAGCTCATCACACTGATCCAACATCAGAGCTCTCACACACTCCAAGTCCTTGCTTGGATGATGGCCTGCAGAGCCCTGGCCCTGTGTGAGCTGAGCTCAAGAGAGCGCTGGCTGAGGCTGGTCTGTGAGTCCCGGTCGAACAGGACAAGGCGGGACTGCAGAGGCTCAGAGCAGACGGGAGCCCCGGACCGTGTCCCAGCCCCACGCTCGCGATCTGTGAATGAAACCCTGGGGCGGTGTGACACCTAGCGGGGAGCTTCGGCATTGCAGGTCGGCGGCCAGCGAAGCTGCTTCCATTTTAGGAAGATATGCAGATAAGGAGGGCGAAAAGAAAGCATGCAAAGATGAAAAGTAACACGTTTAGTAAGAGAGAAAAGGCAAAGCATGGAGCTATGTGTTTCCATAGAACCATTGGTAAGTAAGTAGAAACAATGTACGGTTTAACAATGCGGCTCGTGTTGATGTTAAGGAGTGATGCATGTGGTTGGCTGGGTGAGCGGGGGGCAGATAAAGCATACTTACCTGGCAGGGAACCGTCGGTGATCAGGAGGGCCGAGGTTCCAGGACGAGGCTATCCCATTGCACTTCGGGTGTGCTGACGCCTGCGATGTCCCCAAATGCGGGATACTCGACTGCATAATTTGTGGTAGTGGGGGACTGCGTTCGCGCTCTCCCCTGGTAATTTATTTAAAGAAAGAATCTATTTGTTGAGGCTATTCACTGAGGAGAGAAACTGTACTATCCTGATTACCGCTATGTTACTTGTAAAAATAATTTATTCTTAAATCTGTCTAATGTTGTATCACGGCGGCCAGCTGTGCTGACCGCTTTAATCACGTCTTCAGAAACGGGCTTTTCGAGTTGATGTTTTAGGCTGTCAGACCTAAAAGTTGAAGTAAATGAGCAGGGGGATCGGCACATGTATCTAATATTATAGCTGTTATGGAAACCCACGTGAGGGATTTGGGCAGGTCCAGCAGCTCAGTGTTCCAGAGTACAGAATTTTCGGCTTGAAAGGGCAATGCAAAATCGAAGGAGGCGCTGTTCTGCTGATCAGGGAGAGTATGATGGCAGTACTCGAGGCGGATACCCTGGACGGATCAGCCAATGAGGTTGTTTGGGTAGAAAAAGGGGCGATCACTTCGATGAGGTTAAATTATCGGTCTCTGAATAGTCAGCGGGAACTAGAAGAACAGATATGTAGGCAAATTACAGTCGGGTGTAAAACAGTGGGGATTTTATGGAATTCGTAACATATACGTATAAGCAGGATGTTGAGAACCCTACGAGAGAAGGGGCTGGAATGGAATTTATCTTCTGAAGTGAGAACAGGCAGGTGGGTGGAACTGTCTGTGAAGACTCCTTTGGAAACAACGACCATTGTTCAGTGAATTCCAAGGTAGTCATGGAAAAAGATAAGGTTGGCCCGAGAGTTATGGTCTTAAATTGGGGGAAGCTGACATGGCAGGACCTGGCGAAAGAAGATTGAGAGCAGTCGCTGGAGGGAAAATAAAGTAGGAAGCGTTTAAAGGTGAGATGGTAAGAGTTGCGAGTCCACAAGTCCCTGTCAGGGTAACAACCAATAATCGTGATGTTACGCAACCTTGCCGACCATAGGAAATTGAAGGTTTGATCAAAACATAGAAGGTATTAGCTGTCAGGGACACAGTTTAATAAACTAGGAGGGCAATTGTCATATTGTAGCAGCAGCAGCAGCAGCAGCAGCAGAGACCAGGTTTAACACGGGAAAAAGAATGCGTTCTAACCATTTTTGTGTACAATGTGTTCAGGAAAGTTAGGGCAAGGTAGTACGTGCAACGGCAGCGCTGATTGAGGAATATTGCAGCGCTTCAAAGAGAGGATAGCCCGAGATGCTAAATCACCGAATCTATCTGTTCAGCTACAAAGCAGTACTGGTGTGATCCACATCAGGGACTACTTCTTGACCTCCAATTAGTGGGTAGGATATTGTGGTTCAAGTTTTCGTGGAATCTGGAGCGGTGTACAGTATCATAATGGGTGAATTCATCACCCAAATATAGATTGTGATAGCAGTAATATTAGGGACAATGATAGTGAGTGTCTGAAATGTGTTCTGGATAACTTTCTTTATCAATTTGTATCTGGTCAACGGGGAAAGCATTTTCACTGCTCTGGGTTCTGTGAAATGAGCCAGGACAGAAGAGTGGGTATCGCTGGTAAACATTAGGCAACTGTGGTCAAAATACAATGACGTTTAAAATAGCCATAAAAAGTAGCCTAACCCATTAAAAGTCGGGAAAAAAAAACAAATACTCAGTTAAATCATGCAATACTTAAATTTCTGAATCGGGCAATTCGGACCATGGCATTCATGTGGCTCTCCACAGAGCAAACTATTAAAATGAGCATCTCACAGAAAATCATATTTTCCCACTCACTGTAATGTGTGTGTGTGTGTGTGTGTGTGTGTGTGTGTGTGTGTGTGTGTGTGTGTGTGTGTGTGTGTGTGTTCCTCAGGCACGGATTATAGCTTCTCAAAAACAGAATGCAGAAATGGATGAATTAAATTTACTACTTCAAAAGCCTTTGAAAATAATACAAAATGGTCAGGGTCCAAACTGGGAAAGCAATGTAATCAGGGCACTCGTTCCTTCAATCCCTTTAACAGCCCAGGTCATGAGGAATTCAGTCAGTCATCATAAACCAATAACGCTGACACATGGGACGTTATTCTAAAGGAGCAGGGGATAGTTCCGGATTCAGTGATTTTTATTCCAATAACTGCTTTCTATGATATTGTGATTTTGATCCAAAGATTACTCAATGCGAATTTCACTGTAGAGCACGGTCGGAATCGAGAAATAATAGACAAAGGATAGCGGGTGAATGGTAAGGTACTGCGAGGATCCTTGGCGTGTATGTAAACGGTCAAGTGGATTTGGAGTAAAGAAAGCGCACGGGATATTTCCCTTTGCTTATCATTAGCCAGAATATAAGAGGAACGAGGTCATCCTCGAATCGTTTTGGTCAGGAACATGGCGCGCCTAAAAGGAAATAAGGTAAGAA
This sequence comes from Pristis pectinata, assembly GCF_009764475.1. NCBI lineage: Eukaryota > Metazoa > Chordata > Chondrichthyes > Rhinopristiformes > Pristidae > Pristis > Pristis pectinata. Next base: position 13,770,909 of record NC_067438.1, on the reverse strand, counting down.
TCAGCAGGTCAGAGAATACTGGATAATGGTGTAAAATCTGACATTATGGAGATTCCTGGTTATGAACCTGCTCTGGCTGGGATATAGGTTACAGAACGGAGCGGACTTGTAAAGGAATAAAGAGAACGCCGGCGTCATATTCTTCCCCGGGCTCTACGCCCACTGTGGCGCCGGTTTCATGAATTTAAAAAGAAACTGAGTTAAATATCTAACCACATTCTTTACCTCTTGTCTGAACCTGCTCTGTGTCAATCCATAGATACACGTGTTGGCGCAGCAGCTGAGCCGTAGGAGTAAGACCCCCACCTCATTGGCGATGTAAGATGGGCTTGTGTGATCCCCGCCCACGAAATTGACTGTGATTCTAGCAGAGATGAAAGCCACGGTTTGTGTTGTGCACAGCAGTATGTAAGTGCCGGACACGGTGAAGAGTAAGACGATGGACTTGCGCCGATTCTCCGTATCATTGTCCTTGTCATCCTGTCCCTTCAGTTGCCGGCGGACCCTGCTGGCTGCTACGATGATGTTGACCGTCATCCCGTTCAGAAAGAGGATGAGAACAAATGGGAGGAAAGAAAAAGAGAAGCTACACATCCAGGAGAAAACTACCCACCAGATGGAGTTGAAGTAGGCGGCTTTGGGCCGACACCCCCAGTTCACATTATCCATGATGTAACTAGGCTCGTACATGAAGTGAAATGGGATGTACTTTAAGCAGCTCAGCGCGCACAAGGACACGATAACCACGGCGGCCGTCCTATCCGAGCAATATCTTAGTCTCAGCTTCCGACAGCAAATACTGACAAAACGGTCAAAGGTGAAAGACACGGTTAACCAGACGGAATAGTCCAGGACGACTATCCGCAGGTAAATATTGGAATGACACACTGTGCTGAGAGAGAGGAAGGAGTTAGGGTGATAGTAAATGTAGATTTCTCGGAGCAACACGTGAAAGATTATCACGAGCAGGTCGGAGATCGCCATCGCCACCATGTAACGCGTGATTCCTCTGGAGAGACCGCAGTTTCCCCGGTACAAGATCGCAGCCGTCACCACGTTGGCTAATTTTTAAAGAGATACCGCAAAATTGTAGAGGTTAAAGTTGGGGTTGGAGTTTCTGTTGATAGAAATGCCCTTAATGGAGAAGAACCACAAGAGGTACTTCGAGGAATAATTTGGTAAATAAAATTCAAATCGTTCGTTATCATGTGACATTCAGTACCTGCTTGACGGTAGCCCTGGGGCTCGATTAACAGAGCGGCAGGTTCATTATTTAAACAATGCTTGTTCCTTTCACGTAAGTCCCAAAGTGCTCGTGAACCTGATTTAAACTTCTCGGTTCTAATGTTTTTTTATCGTTCTTATTGCAGATCCCTCTTTAGCCTTCCCTCTTGCTCTCTCTATCACATCCCTCGGCCCTGTAGACGCGAGATCCCCATTCGCCTTCAATTCTGGCTTTTTTTTCCAGAATCTCAAGAGTTTAATTATTCCAACATCCTGTGCTCTGGAAATTTAATTTAATCGTCACCACCACTCGTTCCTTCTCTTCAAAGCTGCTTTAAATCCACCCCTGTTGCCCAGAAATATCTTCTGATGTGTTCCCTCTTTATGCATGGTGAAGCTCCGGTAATGGGTCTTCAAATCATTTTGCTGTGTTAATCACACTGCGTATTGGTGTTGAGTGAAGGAGATAAACAAACACTGCGTAGAGTTGAGACAGAGGAAAACACATTGAATGAGAGTATCACGGCTTACCAGGGATACCAAACGCCGCCAGGATCGGATATGTGATTTCATTGACGTACATTATTGGAGCACGTCCCATTCTGGAAGAACCAGAGTCGGCAGCAAACCAGGGGTCGCAATGACGCAAGCAGCGCTGTTCGGATCCTTATAAATTCCCGCTCCAACCCTCCAGTGGGTTCGGTGAGTGATAGAAAAGACATATTAGTCACCGGCTTGTTAACAAACATATTTCTTTCTGCACAGGTGAAGTCATTCCACTGAACTCTCGGTGGAGGAATATTTAGTGCAGTCAAAAATTGGAGGCCGCGGGCCCCTACTTGCTGACCAGTTTCTCGATGCAAAGTCAAATGTGATGGTCTTACCAGGGGCAGGAGTCCTTCATTCACAGGACGGCGTACTTGGTGGATGTTGGAGGATTGTACTGCAGATACCCGAAATATAATACGCTATTTATCACATCTATGTCTACAAAAATAGGGAACGGGATACGAACAATGGTTTGCTTAAATATTGTTTCTAATTCAAAGGTGAATAATTCACACTGGAATTTAGGGGAACAGAGAGTGAAACTGGTACTCGTCAGGTAGCATCCATGGAGGAAGACGCGATATCAAGCTGATCTATTTTCGCCATCATGCCCTCATAACTCCACAAAACACACACACACACACACACACACACACACACACACACACACACACACACACACACACACAATATTGCACTGACCTGTGATCCTACCAACCTTTACGATGTAGGGGTAGAACCCCGATGAAAACCCATGCCGTTACAGGGGAGAAGGTGCAAACTCCACACTCACAGCAGCGGAGGTCAGGATCGAACGAGAGTTGCTGGAGTTGGGAGGTAACATTTTTCTAGCGTCATGCAGCTCTACTATCTGCGACACTGCTGCCTTCCAGCGCCATGGCCCTTGAAGTGCTTATCTAAATACTTCTTAAGTGTTGTCACCGTATTTGCTTCCACCAACCCCTGAGACAAAGGCATCCAGATAGTAACTTCTCCATGGGTGAACATATATCCTGAAATCAACTTTAACTCACCAGGCCCTCACCTCAAACCCATGCCCCCTTGTCACAGCTGTGCTCTCCGCCACATCTGATCATCGCGCCTCCTAATTTTAAAGACTTCGAGCAGGTCCGGCCAGTCTCCTCTGCTCAAAGGAAAAGAACCCAGTCTGTCCAAATCTCCTCATTGACGATACAATGCTTCCCAGGCAACACCTTGGTGAACCTCTAATTCTTCTAGTCAATTTACATCTTCCCGCGATGCGGCGACCACAACTGCACACAGAACTCCATCTGTGGCCTAACTCACCTTTTCTATATATATTTTTAACAATCAGCTCCTTCCACTCATATTCTGTGCCCCGTTTAATGACGGTAGTTCTCCAGTCTACCTACTTAGCGACCTTACCTACCTGTGCTGCCATCTCACTTACGTCTCCTGCTGCTTTCAGGGATTCATGGACATACACACCCAGGTCCCTCCATTTCCTGTTGTTTCCTAATATTCTGCTATTCATTGTGTACTTCGTACTGTTTTGCCTTATTAGTCCTTCTAAAATGCGTTTCCACACGTACTGCAGCATGAAATTACTACGGTCATTGTTCTGCCGGTTGCATCCATTCCGCAAAATAGAAGGCTACCCTCTGCACAATTAACAACGCCATTTCTGTGCCACTAGTGAAATGGTGACCATCATCTACTCACATCCACATCCACGTCCATAATACACGTAGCGATCAGCAGCTGTCCAAGCACTGACACCTGCAGTCCACCGTTGGTTAAGGCTTCCGATCACAAAAACAACACGGGACCATTATTGTCCCTGACATCACCTTCTAGGAGGTGTCCACAACGCGGCTCAGGAGAGTGGAGGAAAAGAATAATGAGTTACGGCTAGACGTAGAACTTAAAGTGGAAGGAAAGTCAAGGAGATGTCGAGATGGAGCTCACTGTTTTACACTATTCATTGCTGACCGGCGTGAAGGTTGCCCTGGAGAGGACAGCGATGTTCAAGGTCATAGAACCACGAGTGTTTGCTGACCTGATTTCAGGATGGGATTCTACTGCCTTGGTACCAGAAGGAGTGGAGGCAGAGAAGGAATGAAGGGTGATTTATGGGCGTAATTCTAAAGGAGCTGGGGATGGTTCCAGGTAGTGATATTATTCACGAACTGTTTTCTACAAATTATTGATTTACATCCAAATATTACTCAAATAAAATATCTTGATTTCACTACAGAACACAGTCGAAATCGAGAAATCAGGATAGCGGATGAGTGGTGGAGTACTGAGAGGATCCTTCGCGTGATTGTTCGTTGACCGCTAAAATAAAACAACGGGTGGATTTGGAGGAAACAAAACGCACGGTATATTTCTCTTCGGTTATTAATAACCAGAATATAAGAGGAACGAGGTCATCCTTGAATCATTTTAGTCAGGAACTGGACACGCTGTATAGAAAAAAGATAAGAGCCAGTAGGTGAGAATATGCTGGATAATGGTGTAAAGTCTGATATCATAGAGATGTCTGTTTACTCAATCTGCTCTGACTGAACAGAATGGCGCGGTCTTGTGAAAGAATAGAGTGAATTCCGCGTCATATTGGTCCAAGGGATCTACGCCCATTGCGGCGTAAGTTTCACTGATTTAAAAATAAACCGAGCTATATGTTGAACCGCGTTCTTCACCTGCTGTGTGAACCTACTCTGGGTCAATCCATGGATACATGTGTTGCCGCAGGAGCTGAGGAGCATGAGTAGAACCCCCACGTCATTGACAATGTAAGGGAGGCTTTTGTGGTCTCCGCCCACGAAGTTGACTGTGATTCCAGTACTGATGAAAGCCACAGTTTGTGTTGTCCACAGCAGTATGTAAGTGCCGGACACGGTGAAGAATAAGACGATGGACTTGCGCCGATTCTTCGCCTCACTGTCCTTACCACGCTGTCACTTCAGCTGCCGGCGGGCCCTGCTGGCTGCTACGATGTTCCTGACCGTCAGCTCTTCAGTAGCAGGGTTAGAAGGAAGTGGAGGAAGGAGAGAGAGATGAACCACACATCCAGGAGTAAAGCAACCACCAGCTTGAAGTGAAGTTAGCGGCTTTGGGGCCGACACCCATAGTTCACATGATCCATTGTGTAGCGAGGCTCTTATATGACTTAAAAGAGGATGTACTTTACGCAGCTCAGCGCGCACAAGGACACAATAACCACGGCGGCCGTCCTATCCGTGCAATATGTGAGTCAGCTTCGGAATGCGAATTCTGACGAAACGATCAAAGGTGAAGGACACGGTAAACCAGATGAATAGTGCAAGGTGACAATCCGCGGGTAAGTATTAGAATAAAGGGCATACTGTGCTGCGGGACAGGAAGGAGTTAGGGTGATAGTAAATGTAGATTTCTCCGAGCAGTATGTGAAAGATAATCACAACCAAGTAACCACCATGTGACACGAATCCTCTGGAAACACCACACTTTCCCCAGTACAGGATCGTAGCCGTCAGCCTGTCGGCTGGGGGAAGCACAAAGCACCGTAAGATTTATTTTTGAATAGATACCGTAAAGTAGTAGAGTTTAAGAGTTGGGGTTGGAGGTTCCGTTGAGTGCAATGGCATCAATGGAGACGAAACACAAAGATACTTAGAGAAATAATTTTGTAAATGAAATTCAAAGCGTTCATTGTCAAGTGGCATTCAATAACGCCTTTTCACTGGCCGAAGGGATGGATTAACAGAGGGGGCTGCTTAGAGGGTCGTTCATTGAAATAAATGCTTACTCCTTTCACAAAAGCCCCGAAGTGCTGGTGAACTTCTGATTAAAGCCATCGTTCTGAAGCCTTAAGTCTATTTTTATGCTGACATTAATGAAAACGGAACATTCTGAAAACACACAGCAGTGCGGGCAGAATCCTTGCCAAGTGTTTACGTTATAGGTCCAAGAATGTGCAGCAGAAGTGACGGTGACTGGTTTGATGAATGCCCTTTCATCTGAAACACTGACTCTGTCTCTCGCTCCATGGCTGCAGCTGGCCGTCTGTTACTTTTTCGAAAATATTCCGATTCACGATTTTCGTGATATTAATTAATGACTTGGATGAGGGGGTGGGTGGGTGGGTGGGTTAGCAAGTTTGCAGACGACGCAAAGGTCGGTGGTGTTGTGGATAGTGTGGAGGGCTGTCGAAACTTGCAGAGGGATATTGATAGGATGCAGAGCTGGGCTGAGAAGTGGCAGATGGAGTTCAATCCGTAGAAGCGTGAGGTGGTACACTTTGGAAGGACAAACTCCATGCCAGAGTACAAGGTTAATAGCAGGATTCTGGGCAGTGTGGAGGAGCAGTGGGATCTCAGGGTTCATATCAACAGATCACTGAAAGTTGCCTCACAGTTGGATAAGGTAGTTAAGAAAGCTTATGGGATATTAGCTTTAATGAGTTGCGGGATCGAGTTTAAGAACCGCGAGGTAATGATGCAGCTCTACACAACTCTGGTTAGGTCACACTTACAGTACTGTGTCCAGTTCTGGGAAGGACGTGGAAGTGTTGGAGAGAGTGTAGAGGAGATTTCCCAGGATGCTGCCTGGTTTGGAGAGTGGGGATTATGAGGAGAGAGTAAGAGAACTGGGGCTTTACTCGTTGGAGAGGAGGATGAGGGGAGACATGATAGAGTTATACAAAAACATTAAGAGGAATAGATGGAGTGGACAGCCAGCGCCTCTTTCTCATGGCACCAATGCTCCATACAAGAGGGATGGCTTTAAGGTAATGGGTGGGACGTTGAAGGGAGATATCCGAGGGAGGTTTTTCACCCAGAGAGTGGTTGGTGCATGGCATGCGCTGCCTGGGATGGTGGTGGAGGCTGATACGTAGGTCAACTTCAAGAGATTGCTAGATAAGCATATGCAGGAATTTAAAGTAGGGGTATATGTGGGAGAAAGGAGTTAGATAGTCTTAGGCGTGGTTTAAAGGTCGGTACAACATGGTGGGCCCAAAGGCCTGTATTGTGCTATATTGTTCTATGGTTCTATGGTTTCAATTTCAGATTTAGAGCATCTGCGAAGCATTTCTGCAGATTGATTAAATTATGATTCTGCGTAGTGACAACCTTTTTGTTTTGCAACGAATCAAAATGAAAGGCAAAAAGAAAACAAGAGAATCGGGAAATCTGGAAGTGAAACAGGCAATGTTGGAAATACTCGTCAGTTGGAGCTGCATCAACAAGGAAGGAAAGAGAAAGAGAGAGAATATTTAATATTTCTACTCCTTTGCATTTCATCAAATGAACTCCATTAACACGTCCTACAGACAGACTGTTCACATAAAGGTTCCTTCACCGTCCCTCGACCATCACCACCACCGCATGTCTCTCGATCTATCTTGGTCGCCATCGCTTCCCTGCAACCCGCCCTGAAACTGAAAACATGCTCGAATCCAACTCTCGCTGCCTTTGCAAATCCCTCTTTCATTTTCCCTCTTGCTATCCCGATCACGTCCATCGGCCCTACAGACGCGGGATCCCCATTCGCCTTCGATTCTGGCTGCTTCGGAGATCACCAGATTAATTAATCCAATGTCTGATGCTCTGGAAATTTCATTTCACCCTCACCACCATTATTTCTTCTTCTTCAAAGCTGCTTTAAAGCCACCTCCATGTCCATTCTCTCAACATCTGTCCAAGAGATCTTCTGATTTTTAGCTGTCCGTTTGTTTATACATGGTGACGCTCCGATAATGGGTGTTCGGATAACTTTGCTGTGTTACTCGCACTGTCCATTGCTGTTGAATGATGGAGATAAAGACTATTATAGGACAGACTCTACGTATATTTGGGACACAGCAAAACACAGTGAATGGCAGTATCACTGGTTACCAGGGATACCAAACGCCACCAGGATCCGATAGGTGATTTCAGTGACGTATTGAATTGGAACACGTCACAGGCTGGAAGACAGCAAACCAGGGGTCATCATGGATCATGCAGCGCGGCTGGGATCCTCATTAATACCACCGGCAACACTTCAGTGGGTTCGGTGAGTGATGCAAAAATGATATGAGTCACAGGCTCCTTTACAAACACATGTTTTTCCGCACGGGGCAGATTACTGACTTTCTTCGGCTCAAAATCAAATGTGATGGTCTTGTGCAGCGGCAGGAGTCACTTTCTTCACAGGGCGACGTACACGGCGACTTTGGAGGATTTTAAAACACATATCGGAAATACAATAAGCTCTTTATGACATCCATATCCACACACAAAAAAAGAACCGGGATCTAACACAATCGTTTGCTTAAATAGTGTTTCTAATTCAAAGGTGAATGATTAACATTGGAATTCAGGGAAACAGAGCGAGAAACGCGTATCCAGGCAGCAGCTTATGGAGGAAGACGAGATATCAAACTGAAATTTTATTCTCGCCAGCATTCTTCATAATCTCCCCAGAATCTGCACACACACACACACACACACACACGCACGCACGCGCGCGCGCTCACACGGCAAATTACAGTGACGTCATTACTATGTGGGCGCGGAGCACCCGAGGAAATCCCCCGTGGTCACGGGGAGATCGTGCAAACTGCACACTGACAGCAGTGGAGGTCAGGATCGAACTAGGGCTGCTGCAGTTGAGAGGTAACATCTCTGAGCATCATGGAGCTCTACTCCCTGCCACATTCTGCTGTCTTTCAGTGTCGTGGAATGTAACGTGCTTATCTAAATATTTGTTAAATGTCGTTACCGTATCTGCTTCCACGAGACCCAGAGACATCCAGATATCAACCAGTCTATGGGTGAAAAATATACTCAAATCGACTCAAATCTCCTACCTCTCATCTCAGACCCATGCCCCCGGTCATAGAAAGTTCCACGATCTGCCACATATGATCACAGCACCTCCAAATTTGTATACTTCAACCAGGTACCGCCAGTCTCGCAGCTCAAACGAAAGCACACCGAACTATCCAAACCTGATTGATGATAAAATCTATTCTAGGCACCATAATGGGGAACCTACGATGTTTGTGGTGAATTTACATCTTCCAACAGTGCGGCGACCAGAACTTCGCACAGAACTCTCTGGCGTAACTCACGATTCATACTTTTCTAGTATAACATCCTTGCTCTCAAGTTCTATGCCACGTTTAATGAAGGCAATTATCCCGTCTACCTTCTTAGCTGCATTATTCACCGGTGTTGCCACCTCATTTACATCTCCTGTTGTGTTGATGGATCCATGGACAAATATACCAAGGTCCCGCCGTTTCTTCGTGCCATTCATAGTGTACTTAGTACTGTATTGCCTGATTAGTCCACTTAAAATGCGTTTCCATACATACTGCAGGATTACATTGTTCTTGTCATTGCTCTGCCGTGCTATTCATTCTGCAAGTAAGAATCCTACCCTTCTCACAATGAACAACACCAATTTTTGTGTCTCCGGTGAACTTACTAATCATAACTCCTGCACTCACATCCACATCCATAATTCACGTGGCAAATATAGGGTATATAGAAAATAGAGGTTGTATATTTTTTTATTCATAGTCTGCTCTGTGTTTTAGATGGCTGCTGATCCCCTTAAGGTGGCCGCTGGGCTTCCTTCTTCTCCAGCTCGAGCGCGGGAAACTCTTAGTGCGGGAAACGTATAGCTCATTAAACAAATAGTTAGCCCATTCCTAGGGAGACACTTTTGATTTATTGTAGCTCATTAAATAGATGGTTAGTCCATTCCTAGGAAGACACTGTTCATCTATTGTGTAGCTAATTGTTGTTATGGCTAGTGCGACTGATGATTTTGTAGCAGTTCTGCAGCTGATAGTTTTCATAACTGATAAGCCAGGTGCCAGCGAATCTTAGAACTCATAAGTAATAGGGGCACATAGTGATGTTTTATAACTGTTGGCCTTGTAGCTGATAAGCCTAGTATTGTTTTATAACTGAGTTCTGTAGCCGAGCACCAGTACCCCCAATGCCCATAAATAATTGAGGCACCCTGTGAGTGAGGCAGGAAATGACTGTGGCGAAAGACAAATGGTTGTGAGTCAGGAAACAACTGTGAAATGAGGCAAATGGTGAAGGATGAAACTGTGAAGATAAGAGAGAACACGATGGATTGTGATAATGTAATTGAGCTATGAAAAAGGTATAGAAAATGGGCCGAGAGCTTTGCTCGGGGGCAGTCAGAGACAGCAGTAGTCAGAGGGTGACTCGTAACTGACTGTCTGACTGTCACAGCTTTTTTTTGGCAAATAAAATTTTAAATTCTTGAGGAATCTTCTGTGTCTCCTGTTTACTCTCAAATCTCGGTAAACCACAACACAAACAGCAAGTGTCCGAGCACCGACCCCTGCACTCTACTGTTGGTTAAGGTTTCTGATCACAAAATCAAACCTGGAACATTATTGACCCCGACAAGTCGTTCAAGGAGGTGTCCACCTCGCAGTTCAAGGGATTGGAGGAAGAGAATAATGAACCGTGATGCATGGGACGTAATTCTAAATTAGCTGGAAAAGTTTAAGATTCAGTGACTTTTATTTCAATCAATAATTTATATAACGTGTTGCTTATGATCCAAAGATTACATAAAGCTAATGTTTTGACTGACAGCAGAGCACAGTCGGAATCGAGAAATAAGAGGCAGAGGATAGCGGGTGAATTGTGGGGTACTGAGAGGAGCCTTGGCACGATTGTTCATTCAGCGCTAAAATAAAACAATGGGTGGATTTGGAGGAAACAAAACGCATGGGAAATTTCTCTTCAGTGATTAATAACTTGAATATAAGAGGAACGAGGTCATCCTTGAATCATTTTGATCAGGAACTAGACGCGCCGTATGGGAAAAAAGATAAGAGTGAGCAGGTGAGAATATACTGGATAATGGCGGAAATCTGATATAATGGCGATGCCTGTTTAATAAATCTGCTCTGGTTGGAACAGAGGCCACAGGATGGCGCGGTCTTGTAAAAGAATGGAGTGAATGCCGCGTCATATTTGTCCAAAGGATCTACGCCCACTGCGGCGTAAATTTCACAGATTTAAATATAAACCGATTTATATGTTTAACCGTGTTCTTCACCTCCTGTCTGAACCTGCTCTGGGTCATTCCATAGATACACGTGTTCGTGCAGGAGCTGAGGAGCATCAGTAAGACCCCCACGTCATTGGCGATGTAAGAGGGGCTTGTGTAGTCCCCGTTCGCGTTGTTGACTGTAATTCGAGTGCAGATGTAAGCCACAGTTTCTGGAGTCCACAGCAGTATGTAAGTGCCGGACACGGTGAAGAGTAAGACGATGGACTTGCGCCGATTCTCCGTCTCAGTGTCCTTGCATTGCAAGCCCTTCAGACACCGGCGGACCCTGCTGGCCACGACGATGTTCCTTACCGTCAGCCCGTTGAGGACGAGGATTATAACGAAAGGGATGAAGCAGGAAGAGATGGTACTCATCCAGAAGAAAGCCACCCACAAGTTGGCGGTGAAGAAGGCGGCTTTGGGCCGACAGCCCCAGTTCACATTATTTCTGATGTACAGAGGCTCGTACATGAAGTGAAAAGGAATGAACTTTAAGCAGCTCAGCGCGCAGAAGAACACAATAACCACAGCGGCCGTCCTATCTGAGCAATATCTGAGTCTCAGCTTCGGACAGCAAATGCTGACAAAACGGTCAAAAGTGAAGGACATGGTTAACCAGACAGAATAGTCCAGGGTGACGGCCCGCACGTAAACATAAGAAGGGCACACTGCGCTGAGGGACAGGAAAGAATTAGGGTGATAATAAACGTAGATTTCTCGGAGAACCACGTGAAAGAAGATGACGAGCAGGTCGGAGATCGTCATCGCCACCATGTACCGCGTGATTCCTCTGGAGAGACCGCACTTTCCCCGGTGCAGGATCGCAGCCGTCACCAGGTTCGCTGGAAAAAGTACAATGTACAGAGAATTTAATAAAGCGTTTTTTTGTCATGTGGCATTGAATAGCACAGTCACATTGACCGAGGTATTGGATTAACAGATTAAACTAATCGACCTGCAGCTTTAAGTGTTTGTTTACGACAGAATTATAAACAGAAAATTCTGGAAAGACTGGGCAGGTCGGGCAGTATTCCTGCGAAGTGTTCACATTTCAGCTGCAAAGATCTGCAGCATAACTGAGTTGATGAATGTTCTTTGACCTGAAACATTGGCTCGGTTTCTCTCTCCACGGCTGTCGCTTGGCCATCTGCGTTTTCGAAGATATTCTAATCCAATTTGCGCCGTGTGCGAGACTGTGCAGATTTGTTATTGGCGGGTATACTGTCTGGACGAGGGATACACAGAATGAGACAAATGAACTCTATTTAAACGTCCAACCGACAGATCGATTTACACTTATATTCCTTCACCCTCCCTGAACCCGGAACGACCATCACTTGTCTCCTTCGTTCGCTCTTGGTCTCCAGCTGATGCCTGCAAGCCTTGCTGCAACTTAAAACTGCTCGATTCCAATGTTCTGTTCTCGCTCTCATTGCAAATCCCTCTTCAGCCTTGCCCCTTTCTACCTCCAAGCCTCCTCAGACGCTCGATCCCCATTTGCCTTCAATACCGGCTTCTTCAGAATCTCACCAGTTTATTTAATAGGATATTCCAGGCTCTGGAAATTTCATTTCATTCTCACCACCATTCTTTCCTCCTTTTCAAAGCTGCTTTAAGCACACCCCTGCTGTCAACGCTGTGAATATCATCCAAATATATTCTATTATGTTGCCTTTTAGTATATTTATATTTGTGACAGCCCCGTAACGCATCTTCGCGTAATTTTGCTGTGTTAATCGCACTCCATAATGCTATTAAGTGAAGGAGAAAACGGCTACCAGAATACTGAACACGCCGTAGATTTGGGGCAACGCAAAAACACATTGAATGACAGTTTCACGGCTTACCAGGGATACCAAAAGACGCCATGATCGGATATGCGATTTCATTAACGTACAGAATTGGAGCACGTCCCATTCTAGAAGAGTCGCAGTGTCGCAAGCATATCCGGGGTTGCAATGGACCAAGCAGCGCGTTTCGTGTCCTTATTAGTACCAGCGTCAACGCTCCAGTGGTTTCGCCAAGCGATGGAACAATAATATTAGTCACAGGCTCTTTAACAAACATATTTCTTTCTGCACAGGTGAAGTGATTCCACCGATCTCTCGGTGGAGGAATGTTCGATGCAAAAAATATTTGGTCGCGGCTTATTACGGACCCTTTTCTCCGTCCAACATCAAACGAGATAGTCTTGTCCAAGGGTAGCTGTCGCCTCAATGACAAGGCGACGTCAATGGTGGATGTTGGAGGATTTTAATACTGGCATATACGAACTATACTCCGCACTTTATCACATATGTATCCACATAAAAGGGAATGGGATATAACACAATGGTTTGATTAAGTTGTGTTTCTAATTCAAAGGTGAATACTGTATTCAGCTTTGTAATTCAGGGAAACAGAGCGTGAAACTCGTGTTGTGGGTATGATGCTGACCTATTCTATGTCACTCTGCAGTGACATTTCGCAGTTGCCAATATACGGACGACACCGCTAGTAGCGTCTTCTCGTTATTTTGTTTTGTTCAATATGTTCCACATATAGTTCAAAAGCAAACTAAAATGTGGAAATGTTTGAAATTTGAAACAGAAAACAAAGAAAGAATAGAAATAGTCAGCAGGTCAGGTAGCATCTCTGGAGGAAGATGAGATTTCAGGCTGATAATCTACATTAGGATTGAAGAGAAATTGGAAGTGATGCATTTTAACTTGCGGAATTAAAGAAGGAATAGGAAAGTCAGTGACAGAGTGGAAAGCAAGGGAAACTGAATGACACAAGCGGTGGAAGTGCCTGTTGAGAGAGATTTCTGAGGGCTTATTCGTTCCAGGTGCAGAACCAGAGAAAGAGACAGGGAACACACGAGGAGAGAGAAGAATAATGCCTGAGTATTCAGACATAGTCCGGAAAGCAAAAATACCGCAGATGCTGAAATCTGAAGTAGAAGCATAGATTATTGAAAATACACCATGTCTGTGGAGAAAGAAAATAGAGTTAACTTTTCACATTAATGACCTTAGGTAAGAACAGGGCACCTTTGAAAACAACATGGGAAGGATGGTTTTCTGAAATTCCTGAACTTAATTTTCGTCCTGGGAAATGTAATACGCTAAGTAGGAAGATGAGGTGATGTTTCCCGGAGCTTACATTGCGATTCATTGGAACATTGCAAGTAGCGCGAGAGCCAGAGTCCCGACATGTAAAAAGGTGAGAAACAGAAACCCGGAAACAAAGGGGGTGCGAGAATCAGAGTCCTGATCAGCAAACGGACCGCGAGAAATACAGACCCAATCAACAAAGGAATAAGACCACGGTAGCTAAAAGGGTCAATGAGAACAGTCCTGTGAGTTTATATGGTCACGGCAGATGGAGTTCCTGCAAGTTTAAACAAATGTTTGGTTTTGACAACATTTAAACAAGTTCGTCCTGGTTACAGGACAATATATGGTAATTCTGTTGAAGAATATTTATAACCGTGTTTTTATCGGTTAATAGCGTTAATGTAAGAAACAAATGTTTCATAGGGCTTCTATGGCAATGGTAAACCTGCCAACTCACTTGGATAGTTTTGGGGCAACTCACCTCACCATCCCCCTCCGGTGCCATTCCGTTGTTGTACAACTTGATGAGACAACACATTCTCCTTCCAGTCAGTGACAGGGCACACCTGCATTAACTTCCCACCACGTTCTCTCACAAGTGACACTGGGACTCTGGCCTCGCCATTTTTCCAATCTACGTACTGCTCTCTACCACATCATCCGAGAGCACAGACTCATCCTGAACACCTATGGCGTTCAGAAGGAAGTTATCAACACCTCTAGTGTGTCCTCCGTCCCTGTGGGAGAAGAACTTGTGAGTTAACATTAACAAGACCAAAGCCAATGTCACTGGTCTCCACCACAACCCCGCTGATTGAGCACATGTCCCAGGCTGATACACATTGTTCATTAGCTGTGTGATGCGATTGACCCTGATATGAGATGTCAGGAAATTCAGTTGAATTACCTAGTGCACAATATAATAGCTTCTCTTACTTTTCCACTTAAAACAATTAAAACGTACCTGAACGAACAATTGCTCCAAATCACCGAGGCTATGGACCAAGAGCTGGCAAATGCGATCAGTCTCGATGGATACCTAATGTTTTGTCGGGGCATAGTGGTCCGAAGGGCCTGTTTCTGCACGGTATATGTCAATCTGTCAGGCAGACTGACTGGAAAATAAGATCTTTCATATGGGTATCTAATTTTCAAAAACCAAAGAGGGTAAATTGGGACGGTAGTGTAGCGGCGAGCGTAATGCTATTGCAGCGCCAGCGACCCGGGTTCAATTCCGGCCACTGTCTGTCAGGAGTTTGTAGGTTTTTCCCGTTTGCGTGGGTTTCCTCCGGGTGCTCCGGTTTTCTCCCACATTCCAAAGACGTACGAATTCGGAAGTTGCGGGTAGCGGACGCGTGGCGGCACTTGCGGGCTGCCCCCAGAATACTCTACGCAAAAGATGCATTTCACTGTGTGCTTCGCTATGCATATGACTGATAAAGATATCCTAATCTTAAATTTATGACAAAACATGCCCGTTTCCAGGAATAGGTTGCGCAATTAAGGAAAATATGTTACTTTCACATTGAGAACACCGAACACTGTTTAATGTAAATTTCTTTAAATGTAACGTTAATTTATCACTGCCATCCTCTATGGCTTCCAGTCCACTACAAGGTGTTTGAGAAAAGAGGGTTGAAACTGATCTGGCAGGGGGTGGGAACCGGAGCAGTAGGACAGCAGGTGGAGTAATTGAGTAGAAGGCAGAGGTTAAGTCGAGTAAGCCTAATAGCCAAAACAGGCAGAACGAGGATAAGGAACACGGCAGTTACGATCGTTGGAAGTGTAACTATGTTAAGGGAAGGAGGATAACGGGTAATGCAGATGAGTTCATAGCCTGGATTAGTACGGAACTACAACATTGCAGCCACGACAGAAATTTGTTTGGGAGAAGCGCGGGACTGCTAACTCGACATTCCAGGGTAAAAATGTTTTCGACGTGACAGGCAGCGGTGTGAATGAGAGGCACGAGAGATTCTGCAGGTTCTGGAATCTGGTGCAACACAGACAAAATTCTGGAGGAACTCAATAGGTCAGGCAACATCTATGGAGGGAAGTAAAGAGGTGAGAGTGGGCTGCATTACTAATTCGGAGAAAGTCACTTCTTCACTAAAAAATGAATTCTTGGTGGGATCATCCAGCGAGGCCATATGGTTAGAAGTCAGAAGCAACAAGGATGCAACCACCATGATGGATTTATGTTACAGGTCTCCCAGTGGCAAATGGGAGCTGGGGAAACAGACATGCAGGCAGATCAGGGAAGTATATACAAACAACAGGGTTATTGGAGTGGGTGATTTTAACTTTCCCAATATTGACCGGCACAATAATTTGTTGGATGCATTCAGGAAACATTATGTAGATAGTCCAAATGGGATGGGGTCGTACGAGTCTGTTCATTTGGGAATGAGTCTAGCTACATCATCGAAGTTTCAGTGCGGAGGTGTATTTTGTAGGACAGTTAACGTAATTCCATAGGTTTAAGATAGTATCTCACCGAAAATGGCCGCACGTCGATAGGGTGGTGAAGAACGCGTATGGCATGCTTGCCTTTATTAGTCGCGGCATTGAGTTCAAGAGCCAGGAAGTTGCAGCTTTATAAATCCTTGGGTAGGCTGCATCTGGAATATTGCATATATTGTATTCACTTCTAGGCTCAGATTATGGGAGGTATGTGGAGACGATAGAGAGGGTGCAGAAGAGGTTTACCGGGATGCTGCCTGGACCAGACGATATGAGCTATGAGGATAAATTGGACAAACTTGGGCTGTTTACCCTGGAGCGGCGGAGGCCGGTGTATGTGCGGCGAGGTTTATAATCTTCTGAGATCTATAGAGAGAGTAGACAATCGGTATCTTTTTCCGAGTGTCTAAATATCTAATACTAAAGGGCTTGCATTTCAGTTGAGGAGGGAAGTTCAAAGGAGTAATGCGGGGCATGGTTGCTAGACAGAGGGTTGTTGGTACCTGGAATGCCACGGCTGGTAGTGGAGGGACATATAACAGGCACGTTTAAGAGACGCTTAGATGGACATGTAAATATGGAGGGAAATGGACCATGTGCAGGCAGAAGGAAGAAAGCTTCATGAGCTAAATTAGTTCTGAACGACGTCGCGGGCCACTGGGCCTGTTGCTGTGTTGTACTGGTTCATGTTCTCTGGTATGGATAAGGACAATGCTGGTCCTCAGGTGAAATTGCTAAATTGGGGAAAGGCAAATTACTACAGAATTAGGCAGGAACTGGATAAAGTAGATTTGGGGGCAGATGTTTGAGCGTAAACCTATATCTGACACGTTGGAGCCTTTTAAAGACCGGTGCTGTTTATAATAACCCGGGAACATGGTAGTGAAAAAGGCAAATGGCATGCTTGCCTTCATCCTCCAAGCCATTGAGTTAGAGAGTTGAGACGTCATGTTACAGCTGTGCAAAGCTTTGGTTAGACAGCAAATGGAGTACTGAGTTCTGTTCTGCTCCTGCGAACGGAACCAGTGGTTCTGCAGGAAGTTTTGCCAGAGCTGCTTCAGAGGGTTTTAACTAGTGCTGCGGGGGCCGGGGTGTGGTGGGACCCAAAATGTCAGTGCAGCAGGTGGAGAGTTAGAATCAAATGTAGAAAATAGAATAGACAAGCCCAGTGGGTGGAGCAGACTAGAGGCGGCGAATCATGAGAGGTCTAGTCCGCATAACTGCATTTAGTATAATGTAAGGTGCCTGGAGAATATGACCCATGAACTGAGAGCTTGGATGAGCACGGGAGAGTATGATATTGTTGCAATCGCGGTAACCTGATTGAGGGAATGGTAGGTCTAGTAGTTAATTTTACAGGATATAGACGTTTCAGGCAGAAGAGAGGGGGAAAAGGAGAATGAAGTGTTGCATTGTTGAACTGGGAGAGCATTGGGGCAGTACTCAGGGAGAATATCCCGGAAATATCGGCCAATAGATCTTTTTAAAATTTCAAGGACGACAGGGTAGATGGATGGAAGCGGCGATGTCACGGTGGTATTATCACTGATTTGACAATAGGGATTCGCAGGGCAAAGTTCCATGGATCTGAGTTCGAATCCTCCCGTGGCAGATGGTGATGAATTCGAATTCGGACACTAGATGAGCAGTCCGGATACTTTAACAACTATTTCACAATACCCAACAGAAACGTATCCAGGTAGAAAGTGGAGTGGGTACATACTGAAGGTGGACACTCCATGGATAACATAAGATCTAAGAACATATTACATCAAATATTAGGCCAGGTGAAGTGGAAGAACATAGTCGTAGAACAGAAGAATCATATTTTTCAGTAATCAGAGCGAAAGAAAAAATCCAATTAGGAGGGAGAAAACCAATTACAGAAGAAATCGGCCACGTAGAATCAAAACAAACAACAAGCGCTTCTATGGATGCAGAAAAAGGGACTGCTGCTAAGTGTGAGACCCCTACAAGATGTGGCAGGTTTGTAAAGATTGGAAACTAGTAAACCTCGAACGATATGAAACTATGTTTTGCGTCAAATTGAAAAAAAAACGTCTCACAGAGGTTTGTAAATCTCCGGATTTCTCTACCCTGGATGAGGAGAAATGCTACATCATTGGGTGAGCTCAAAGGAGACAAACTTTTTGAAAATTCAGGGAATTGTGGCAGATGTGGAACTCGCCGCAGAGAAGTAGTCGAGGCCTGTGATACATCTCTCATCAACGTTTTGAATCGAAGGGCAGTCTTGAAGGACCTGGTGGCCTTTTCCTGCTTCTAATACCTCATGTTCTGTGCGCGAACAACATTGGCCATCCCAGTTACGTTGAGATTGCTTTTGTATTATCCGCCATTCCCACTCCCTCTATAAAAATTATTCCATCTTCTTCCCATTCTGACGAGGTGTCTTTGTACTAAACATTTTTTCCCTCTTCCAACTGTTGCAGCCCGATTAGCTGAGTGTTTCTAGCATTTTCTGAACTCCGTTCGGCTCCAGTTGCCCGCTTGCTGCAGTCGGTGGACACTGGATACCTCTGTGCGTTGCATTGGCTGCCGCCTGCGAATACGTGATTGCTCTGACGGGCACTGGATAACTTCCTGTCGGGTAATGGAATGAATTTGTGGTAACAACCGCTGAACGAAATTTGTGTGTGCAAGGATGGATTATTGAAGAGAACGGAACAATTATACGTGAAGATTCATTGTTCAGTGGAGAGAAGTAATTATTGATCGCTAAAAAAGATCCGTTGAATAGTAACTCACATTACAACAGAGCGTAAAGACTTAGTCATTCGCAGACGACCCTGCTGTATTTTATATTCCCGGTGAGTTGGAGAAATGCGAGTATTAACCCAGATCGGTGGGAGCGATGGAGAGGGAGTTACAACTGACTACTAACTAAATCCACAGATGTGGTCAATGTGTCCTATGGATTTTTGACGCATATATGTTTTGAAGTGACTGGGAATCTCACAGACGCGGACTAGTGTCTTAATGCTTCAAGTGGCACTTTAACCAGTTTTTAAATGTTACGCTGGATGTACTGGTTTCTCACGCTGTCTGAAACTCGCCATCAAATCCCTGGCAAGAGCAGGAATACGGGCGCTGAATACGGTCAGAGGAGCTGGCAAGAAGTCACAGTAAGTGCCTTATCTTCACAATTGTCGTCTTAAGGGGAGTTTCGGAGAGAAACATGAGAACGGATGTGCGAACCATGTTCAGTACCGATACTTTTGTCGATGCTCACTGGCTTCCTGCTGGTAGCGGCTTTCGCTCAAACGCTGAAAATATGTGGTACTCAGACATGGATACATTGAGACGCCGTGGAGAGAGTTTGTGCTACTACAGGAGCCTCAGGGTCAGTTGTCAGCTGTCAGTCACCCACCTCAGGAGGGTGCAGTCTGACGTTACAATGCACCTTGCAAGTCAGCAGCGGTGAAGTTACTGAATGGCATCCAGCGGCACGGACCACTGATCTGGGAACATCGGTTAGAATCCCTCCACGGCAGCTGGGGAGCTTAAATAAAATGTCTTGAGTTAAGAGCTAGCGTTGGAAAAGTAGATGACTGACATCCATCCCTCTACGAATTTGCGCGGACTGGATCAACATCAGTGTCTCAGCAGGTGGGAAGGTGCAGTTCTGAGCTTTTCGTGTTTCACCCGTGCGAATCACTGGTGCCTTCTACTTGCAAGCTCTCTCTCAGTCTCTCTCTCTCTCTCTCTTTTTCTCTCTGTCTGTCTGTCTGTCTCTCTCTCTCTGTCTCTCTCTGTCACTCTCTCTCTCTCTCTCTCTCTCTCTCTCTCTCTCTCACACACACACACACACACACACACACACACACACACACACACACACACACACACACACATTCATGCCCCTGATGCCCTTACTCAGTAACTGGCAAAGCCTGAATCCATCCCCCTCATTGTCTCTCTGTCTTTCTCTCTCTCTATCTCTAACATACACGTACACTCATTCGTGCCACTAATGCCCTTACTCCCTGATTAAATATCTACGTGCCAACCCTCTACCCATCTTCCTCTCCACTCCCTCTCCCTCTCTCTCTCTCGAAGGTGGTGTGGGTACAATTTTAACCATCTGGTGCGGTTTGGTAACTACTTTTTATTTTATAATTTTAGAGTTTTCACTTTAATCACTGTAATTTGCAAGTTAAATTGCTCAATCATTTGTTGAGGAACTGACGGACACTATGAGCTTCCTCGTCTTCTGCCCTGCTTGGTGCTTTCACTGTGCTTTCAGCTACGGGAGACACGCCACCCTCCTCCGTGACTGCTCGACCTATACCTGGCTCAGGCAACTGTCAGCACGCGGGGCTGCTTGAGGACCTCATGGAGTCTTAGGTTGTAAACGGTATGCCCCACATCATCGCCATGCCACCCACCATGTACCCGTGCATTCTAATTTTAAACTGAAAGCATATATTCTTTCATAATCCCGTCAACTATGTCCCCTCACAGATTCTGCCACTCATATGTGTACTGCGAAACTGCACATTGGCGAATTATCTGCTTCGCATGTGGGGTGAACAGGAGCACCACGCGGTCGCAGGAAGAACCACACAGACCAGGATGGAGTTCAAGATTGAACGTGGGGAGTTGTCAGATCAAACCTATCCTGGCTGCGACACTCTGCCGCCTCCCTCGCCATGCTCTGTCAGTGTTTATCTGAATACTTCTTAGAACATTAGAATATAACAAGTAGAAGCAGGAATAGTCCATCAGGCTCGTCAACCCTGCTCCGTCATTCAATAAGATCATAGCTGATCTGGCGGTGGATTCATCTCCATCTCCCTGCCTTTCCCCCACAACGTTTAATTCCCCTACTGCGCAAAAGTCTATCTAAATGTATCTTAAGTATATTTAATGAGGTAGCTTCTCCTGCTTCACTGGGCAGAGAATTCCACAGATTCACTACTCTCCGAGAAAAGCAGCCTCCTCCCCTCCATCTACGTCCTAAATCTACTCCCTCAAATCTTGAGGCTATGTTCCCTGGTTCTAGTCTCACTTAGCAGTGGAAAGAACTTTCTTGCCTCTATCTCATCTATCCCTTTCATAATTTTATGTTTCTATTAGATCCCCTCCCTTCTGAATTCCAGAGAGTAATTTCCCAGGCGACTGAATCTCTTTTCATCGGCCATCCTACTCAAAAAGATCACGAACTGGTCGGAGATCGCCATAGCCATCATGTAGCACGTGATTGATCTGGAGAGACCGCACTTTCCCCGGTGAGGGATCTCAGACGTCATCAGGTTCGCTGGGGGAAGCAGAAAACACAGTAAAACTAATATCTGAACGGAACCAGGAATAAAATGCAGGGTGCATTGAGAGCGATGGTTTAATGAAGAAGAGCCACTGCAGATGACCAAAGGATCTTTTTAAAACGAAAACAATGCATTCACTAGCGCATGGAATGTAATAGCACAGTAACACTGACCGATTCCCGACATGGACTGCAGGAGCAGATGTTCCATCTGGAGCTCATCACTAATATTAGCTCGCGCCTTTCCCGACTTTATCCACGGGTCGTACCCCCTCACACCTCCCCCCCCCCATCCCAGTGAGTATTTTCAACGTTTCTGTTTTTATTTCATATCGGCCGTATCTGCAGCACTTTGACTCTCGTTCAAAAAATTGTTATTCCGCTTAGTTATTGATCCCAGAGACTCCACGGTGATACAATTGGAAAGTGACATAAAAGTGGACGTGCTAGAAAATTTCAATTAAAACAGTTATTGCTGGGAATACTCGGCTGGCCGGCATCGTCTGTGGAGAGAGAAACCAGAGCTAATATTTCAGATCGCCGTCGTTTCTTCCGACCTTGGTAAAGTCAGAAATCAGATGTGCTTTACGTTGCAGAGAATGGAGAACATATGACAGAACGCTGTTGTGCGTATTGCACAACAGAGATAACGCGGAGGTGTCTAGTGAGAGAATAACTCGGTGGATGGCAAAAGATGGCGAATGATGAGAGGGATCGACAGACAGAAATAGACAGAAAGAGAGACAGAAAGTAAGATAAATAGATAGAGAGACAGAAGGTAAGATAGATAGATAGATAGATAGATAGATAGATAGATAGATAGATAGATAGATAGATAGATAGATAGATAGATAGATAGATAGATAGATAGATAGATAGATAGATAGATAGATAGATAGATAGATAGATAGATAGATCGATCGATCGATCGATCGATCTATCTTATATACCTCTACCATGTCAACCCTCAATCTCCCACATTCCAGGGAATAAAGTCCTAGTCAACGCAACCTTTCCTTGTAACTCAGGCCGCCAAGTCCAGCCAACATCCTGGTAAATCTTTTCTGTACTCTTTCTGCTTTAATAACATCCTTCCTATAACAGGGTGACCTAACTGTACACAACACTCCAAGTAAGACCTTACCAACGTCTTATATAACTGCAACATAACTTCGCAACTTCTGTATTCAATGCCGCGACCGATGAAGGCCAGCGTACCAAACGTCTCCTTCCCCAATTTATCTACCTGATACTCAGATTTCAGTGAATTCGGCACTTGCACTCTTAGGTCCCTCTGTTCCATAACACTCACTAGGGCCACACCATTCACTGTATAAGTCCCACCCTAGTTTGAACTCTCGAAATGCAACACCTCACATTTATCTGGTTGAAAACCACTTACCAATCCTCAGCCCACATATCGGACTAATAAAGATTTCCTTGTAAAATTTTAAAACCTTCTACACTGTCTATAACACCAGCTATTTAAGAATGTTCCGCAAACGTGTACATTCACATACAAACCGTTTATATAAATTACAAACAACAATGGGCTCAGCACCGACCCCTGTGGCTCACCACGAGACACGGGCCTCCACTCTGAGAAATAACACTCGACCGTCACCTCTCCTTTCTACCACTAAGCTAATTTTGAATTTAACCAGCTATCTGCCCCCAGGTCCCATTCGATTTAACTTTCCAGACTAACTTGCCACGAGGGATCTTGTTAAGGTCCTTTCTAAAGTCCAAATAGACAACACCCACTGCCCTACCCTCATCTACCCTCTTGGTTACCTCCTCTAAGAACTCCAAGAGATTTGTCAGACACAATTTCTCAGCTACAAAACTATGCTGACCGCCCGAATCAGACCCCGTCTCTCTAAATGTTGGTAGATCCTGTCCCTTAGAATTCCCTCTAGCACTTTAACCACCGCCGATGTCGGACTCTCTGGTCTATAGTCTTCTGGCTTATTTTTGTGTTCTAAATACGAAAGTCAAAGAATCAGTGACCTATTTGCCTGAACATCCATTAAAGTTAACCGTGTGAAACACTTCGTTAACCTACAGGCAAGCCTGGCGTCGAGAAGCAACATATAAAAGGGAGGAAAGCTTGAGTGGGAGCGGCCTTTTTCAGGCAGGCTGCCCTGAGGTCTGAATGATGTGGGTGAGGTCTGAGTGCAGAGGCTTTGACAAGTGAGGTTTTGGCAAGGATGCTGAGCTGTGACAATGTAAGTCAAGGGAAAGTTTTTCCTTTTCCTTTAAAGCCAGTAGTAACTTGAGCAGTAACTTGAGATATGGCAGTCATTGGAATGATATTCTCCCTTTGTAAAACATGGGAAATCATGGAGCGGTCAAGCATAGACACAAAAGACTGCAGATGCTGGAATCTGGAGCAACACAAAACAAACTGCTGGAGAAACTCAGTAGGTGGGGCACCATCTGTGGAGGCAAAGGGATGGTGGGATTTTCCGGACGAGATCCTTCATCAGGACTGATGGTGCAGAAGGCAGATAGTCAGTATGAAGAAGTGAGAGAAAGTGGTGTGAGGGGCTGGCAGGTGATGGGTGGAGCCAGGTGAGGTGAGGTATGATGAGCAGATAGAAGCAGGTGGGGGGGGGGGGGAGGATACACATGTCAGAGAGTCTCGGGAAGATAGGACAGATGGTGTATTGGGGGTCCGGATTTTTAAATCATACAGTGCATTTTTGGTGCAGGGGTGACGTTTACAAGAAGGACAGGTTGCACCTAAACTGGAGTAGGGTAAAATATCGTTGCATGGAGATTTGGTATTGCTGCTATGGAAGCTTTAAACTGGTGAGGTAGGGGGTAGGACCCAGAATGATAGTAGAGCAAGTGGGGAGTGATAATTATGTGTCGAAAAAAGAACAGGCAAGTTTACAGGACAAAGCAGACAAAGACAGATAAGCAAACAGTAGAGAGCTGACGGGCTTGACTGTATTTACTTTAATTTACGGATCCTCGTGGATAAACTGAGACCATGGATGAGGACGTTGGATTATGATAACGTTGTATCATGGAAACCTACTTGAGGGAAGGGCGGGTCCAGCAGCTCAGTGTTCCAGAGTATAGAAGTTTCGGCGTGACAGGGCGATGCAAAATCTAAGGAGGCGTTGTACTGCTAATCAGGGAAAGCATGATGTGCAGTACTCGGGGCGGATACCCTGGATTGATTAGCCAATGAGGTTGTATGGGTAGAACATGGAAATAAGAAAGGGACGATCACTTCGATGAGGTTAAATTATCGGTCTCTGAATAGTCATCGGGAACTAAAAGAACAGATATGTAGGCAAATTACAGTAGGGTGTAAAACAGTGGGCATTTAACGTCCCCAAAATTGGTTGGAATTACTTTAGTGCACGGGATTATATGGTGTTAAATTCGTAAAATATATTCTTGAAGGTTTATAAGCAGGACGTTGAGAACCCTACGAAGGAAGGGGCTGGAATGGACTTTATCTTCTGATGAGAGAACGGGCAGATGGATGGAACTGTCTGTGAAGACTCCTTTGGAAACAACGACCATAGTTCCGTGAATTTCTAGGTAGTCATGGAAAAAGATAAGGTTGACCCGAGAGTTAAGGTCTTAAATTGGGGGAAGCTGACATGGCAGGACCTGGAGAAGGAAGATTGAGAGCAGTCGCTAGAGGAAAAGTAAAATAGCATCCGATAAATAGAAAGCGTTTAAAAGTGAGATGGTAAGAGTTTAGAGTCCACAAATCCCTGTCAGGGTAACAAACAATAATCATTATGTTACGGAACCTTGCCGACGATAGGAAATTGAAGGTTTGATCAAAACATAGATTATATGTCAGGGGTAGTCTTTTGGTACAGAGTGAGCCATTTGAGGTTTATTGGGGATGAAGGTGATGGATTAATAAACTAGGAGGACAATAAGAAGACATAAAATGACCTTGGCAAACATGATTAGGGAGAATCCTAAAAACGGTTTTGTATATTAGAAGCAGGAGGTATCTAGGGGAAGGATTGATACGAATTGAACTCAAAAAGGGTCCTAATTGAATATTTTTGGTCGGTATGCAACAGTAAGAAGGATGTGGAGGATGGAGAGTTAGGGGAAGGGTATTAATATTATGAAATATGTTTGCATCAGGGAGAAGGAACACATTAAAATGGATAAATCGCCAGGTCCTGTCCGAATCTATCCCAGGGTGCTATGGGAAGCAAGGGATTGGATTTCGGAGGCTCTGGCGGAGATGTTTTCATCTGCATTAGCCATGGTCGAGGTACCAGAAGACTTGAAGATGGCTCATTTGTTCCTTATTCAAAAAAGGCACAATGGAGAAGCATATAAACTACAGCCAGTGAGCCTTGGATCAATAAGAGGAAAGTTATTGAAACAAAAGCCTAAAGGAAACGATCTATTTTCACTCTGAAGGACAGCGACTGATGCGGAGGAGTCAACATGGCTTTTAGCAGGGGAAAATCCTGTCTCCAAACTCAGACTTACTTTTTTGAGGAGGCATCTCAGAAAACTGAGAAAAGTAGAATGGTAGAAACGGTTCACATGGACATTAGACAAAGGCTTCTGGCAAAATCCCGAACAGTAAGCAAGTCCAGAAGATTCGGACATATGGAATCCCAAGGTGTGTTGGCAAAATGGATGTAAAACTTGCTTGGTTTTAAACAGAAGATAGTAGTTGAGGGGTGTTTGTCATGTGCATAAATGACTTGGATGAGAGTGTTGATGACACAAGAAGAATGGAATACAAGAAAGCGAAGAAAGTTGAGAAAGGATGTAAAGGGACTTGGAAATTGCGGAGCAGTGGCAGATGCAATGTAATATAGGAAAGTGTGAGGTAATGCATTTGTGGATATCGACTACTATCACAACATACACGGTAAATGAGCTCAGAAGTGTTGACGTATAGATGGACCCTGGTGTGCACGTTCATAGCTCCCTAAAAATGGCGAAACAGCTGGAGAGTTTTGTGAAGAAGCCATTCGGTATGTTTACCTTCATAGGCCGAAGCACTGAGTATAAGTGTTGGGATATCATGTTGCAACTGTACAAAACAATGGTTCGATCGCACTGAGACAATTGAGTACAGTTCTGGTCGCCATACTACAGGAAGGGTGTGGTAACTAGAGTGAAGAAGTGATTGACCAGGATGTTGCCTGAAATGAACGACTTTACTTATAAGGACATTGGATAGGCTGGGTTTATTCTCACTGGAACATAAGAGACTAAGGGGTGATCTTATAGAAGCTTACAATAGTGAGGACCATATATGAAGTAGACAGTTCTTTTTCAAAGGTGAGGGAATCCAAAACTGGAGTGCATAGGTTGAAAGCGGGAGTAGGGGGCAATTTAAAGGAGCACTGAGTGTTTTTTTCACAAAGAACGTGGTGTTTATTTGACCAAGCTGCCAGAGGAAGTGTTTGATGCAGATAACTTCAGCACGTTTAAAAGGCATTCGGGCAGGTACTTGCATTGGACAGGAATAGAGGGATACAGACTTAATGCGGATAAATTGGATTAATGTAGACAGACATCACGGTCGGCATGGACGAGGTGGACTGTACAACTCCATGACAATAAACACACAATGCTGACAAGGGAATGTAATTCGGAAACAATTGGAGTAAGCTTTCATATTCAGTCATTTTGAACTCACACATGTTTTATTCTAAAATATATTGGTTTTATTTGCAAGGAATACCCTATGTCCCAATACCCAGTTGGGTTGGAGGGGGTTGCAACTGCCTGGCAGTTCACATAACCATGGGGAAAAAAGAACATAAATAGGCCCTTTCTGCCCACTTGGTCGATGCCGCCCATTTGCGCGCACTAGGCACGTATTGCTGCAGAAAATAAGGATATTCTGGAATAAACTGCGAGCGTCAGTAATGCGGTTCACTGACATCCATCCGGGAAGGGATTCCGATGGACTGGCCAAAAATCAGCATATCCGCAGGTGGGAAGGTACAGTTCTGAGCTCGTCCGATTTGATCAGTGCCTGTCCCGTCATTGGTGTCTGTGCAGCCATTACCAATCGCCCCGTCTACTTCCAGGATCTTACCCTGAATATATATGTTCTTAAACGAGGGATTGTTTAACTGGGCAACCGTGAGTGCACCGATAGGCCCAAAGTTTGATCCGGGTCTCCCATTAACAGAGTCCATCTCCAGCTCTCACTCTCCACCCTTTCGTACCCTCACTCCTCTCTTCCGCCTCTAAAACCTTCTCCGCTCCGCCAACTCTCAGCCCATTCCTCCCTCTCCTTCTCCCCTCCCCCGTTTTTCATCCTCCTCCTCCTCGCTCTCTCCGCCCCCAATTCACCCCCCCCCCCCCCCACACACACTCCAGGACGGAATGGGTAGAATGTTCAACATCTGTGGCAGGTTCACATACTTAATCAGTTTAGATGTTTTTATATTAATCGCGGTAAAAAGCGTTAAAATTAATTTCTTTTGCTTAATTATTTAGTAAGGAAATGACGGATTCGGCGGCCACTCTACCTCTTCTGTCCGCGACCAGAGGTTACGTTTCAGATCGAAGACCCGAGACTAAACCGTAAAGGAGACAAAAGAAGCTCGTTAAGCTGCAGAGAACGTGAAATGTTAACCCCGTTTTCCTTCCTATAGACATACCCTTACCTGCTGCGTCTTTCCTGCACTTTCTGTTTTTTTACTATTTCAGATTTCCAGCATCCGCAGCTTTTTGAAATGTTCGTTCTACATATTATGCATGCCAACCAGCAAATACCTAGTTCGAGTCATTCTGCACTAATCGCCTTTTATTCTCACCAGAACCCCTTCATATCTCCATAGTATCTAACACACACACACTCACGCACGCACGCACGCACGCACGCACGCACACACACACACACACACACACACACGAACGTACGCGCAGAGCAAGTTACAGTGACTTGTTAACCTACCAACCTGCACGCCTTCACCACGTGGGAGCGGAGCCCCTGGATAAAAGAAACTGCAGTCACAAGGGAGAACGTGCAAACTCCATACTGATAGCAGCGGAGGTCAGGATCCAACTAGAACTGCTGGAGTTGTAACATTTCTTAGCGTCACGCAGCTCTACTACCCGCCACACTCTGCCGCCTTCTATTGCCATGGCACTTGAAGTGCCTATCTAAATACTTCTTAAGTGTTGTTATCATATCTGCTTTCACCAGCCCCAGAGACAAGGCCATACAGATACCAACCACTACATGTGTGAAAAAATATCGTCAACTCTACTTTAAATCTCCTACTTCTCATCTGAATCCTATGTCCCCGGTCATACACAGCTCTTCCCTCTGCCGTGTCTGATCATAGCGCCTCTTAATTTTGTACACTTCAGCCAGGCCCCGTCAGCCTCCACTCCTCAAAAGAAAAGAACCCCAGCCTATCTAAATCTTCTCATGGATTTAAAATTAAACTCAGTTAAATATCTAACCATATTCTTTACCTCCTGTCTGAACCTGCTCTGGGTCAATCCATAGATACACGTGTTGGCGCAGGAGCTGACCCTTATGAGTAAGACCCCCACCTCATTGGCGATGTAAGACGGGCTTGTGTGATCCCCGCCCACGAAATTGACTGTGATTCGAGTACAGATGAAAGCCACAGTTTGCGTGGTCCACAGCAGTATATAAGTGCCGGACAAAGTGAAGAGTAAGACGATGGACTTGCGCCGATTCTCCGTCTCAGTGTCCTTACCACCCTGTCCCTTCAGTTGCCGGCGGACCCTGCTGGCTGCTACGATGTTGCTGACCGTCAGCCCGTTCAGGAACAGGATGAGAACAAATGGGAGGAAAGAGAAAGAGAAGCTACACATCCAGGAGAAAACTACCCACCAGACTGAGGTGAAGTAGGCGGCTTTGGTCCGACACCCCCAGTTCATGTTATCCATGACGTAGAGAGGCTCATACATGAAGAGAAATGGGATATACTTTAAGCAGCTCAGCGGGCACAAGGACACATTCACCACGGCCGCCGTCCTAGACGTGCAATATCTGAGTCTCAGCTTCCGACAGCAAATGCTGACAAAACGGTCAAAGGTGAAGGACACTGTTAACCAGACAGAATAGTCCAAGGTGACGATCCGCAGGTAAATATTAGAAGGACATACTGTGCTGAGAGACAGGAAGGAGTTAGGGTGATAGTAAATGTAGATTCCTTGGAGCAAGACGTGAAAGATTATCACGAGCAGGTCGGAGATCGCCATCGCCATCATGTAACGCGTGATTCCTCTGGAGAGACCGCAGTTTCCCCGGTACAAGATCGCAGCCGTCACCACGTTAGCTGGAGTAAGCACAAAGCACAGAAAGTGTAATTTTAAAAAAATACCGCGATCTAATAGAGGTTAAAGTTGGGGTTAGAGTTTCTGTTGACATCAATGGCCTTAATGGCGACGAACCACAAGAGGTACTGAGAGAAATAATTTTGGAAATAAAATTCAAAGTTTTCCTTCTCATGTGATATTCAATACCTGCTTCATGCTAGCCGTGGGGCAGGATTAAACGGAGCGACAGTTTCATCATTTAAACAATGCTCCTTCCTTTCACAGAAGTCCCAAAGTGCTCGTGAACCTGAAGCTTTAAATCTATTTTTATTCAAAAATATAAACAGAACATTCTGAAAACACTCAACAGGCCTGGCAGCATCCATGCAAAGTGTTCACGTTTAAGGTCAAAGAATCTGCAGCAGAAGCGGCTGTGACTAATTTGATGAAAGTCCTTTGCCCTGAAGCATTGACTCTTTTTCTCTATCCACGGCTGCCGCCGTCCGTGTTCCCGAAAAATTTCTCATTCTGTTTCAGATGTAGACCATTCATTCTCCGCAGATTGTTGCAGATTGATCAAACTATTATTCCGCGCAGTAACAACTACTTGGTTTGGCAACGAAACAGAATGAAAAGCAGAAAGAAAACTACAGAATCGGGTATTCTGAAATTGAAAGAGTTAATGGAGGAAATACTCGACAGCTGGGACAGTATCAAGGGGAAAGGAGGGAGAGAGAGAGAGCGAGAGAGAGAGACATAGATAGATAGATAGATAGATAGATAGATAGAGAGAGAGAGAGAGAGAGAGAGAGAGAGAGAGAGAGAGAGAGAGAGAGAGAGAGAGACTGAGAAGAGTGAATATTGCAGGTCCTTTACATTCACTCAGAAATTAGAAGTGCGGAAATCGATTTCTCTTGCTATGCACAGAGGGTTGACTTCAGAGAGAACAAAGATTTGTCTGTTCGGACGACACCAAGGGAGACTGAAGACATCAAGGGTGTTTGTGCCGGCCGAGAGGGGGTGAAGGTTTGTTAGTGGTAGATGATCTGTCTGGAGGAAGTATACACAGAAGGAGATGAGTGGACGGGGTATGCATTTCCTTCAGACATATCGACACGTTAAAAACTCCTTCACCCTCCCTCAACCAGCAGCAGCACCACTTGTGTCCTTCGATCTCTTATGTTCTCCAGCTGCTCCCTGCAACCCTAGCTACAACTTAAGACATGCTAGATTCTAATGTATTATTTTTCTCGCTCTTATTGCAGATCGCTCTTTAGCTTTCCCTCTTGCTGTCTCTATTACCTCCCTGGGCCCTATAGACGCGAGATCGCCATTCACCTTCATTTCTGGCCTTTTTTTTAGAATCTCAAGAGTTTAATTATTCCAACATCCTGTGCTCTGGAAACTTAATTTAACCGTCACTAGTATTCGTTCCTTCTCTTCAAAGCTGCTTTCAAGCCATCCCTGTTGCCCACGCTTTCTAACTATGTCCAAATATCTTCTGATTTGTTCCCTGTTTATGTATGGTGACGCTCCGGTAATCGGTCTTCGCATAATTTTGCTGTGTTAATCGCACTGCCTATTGCTGTTGAATGAAGGAGATAACAGACACTACGTAGAGTTGAGACCGAGGAAAACACATTCAATGGCAGTATCATGGCTTACCAGGGATACCAAATGCCGCCAGGATCGGATATGTGATTTCATTGACGTACAGTATTGGAGCACGTCCCATTCTGCAAGAGCCAGAGTGTTTGCAGCAAACCAGGGGTCACAATGACGCAAACAGCGCTGCTCGGATCCTTATTAATTCCCGCTCCAACCCTCCAGTGGATTCGGCGAGTGACGGAAAAATTATATTAGTCACAGGCTCTTAAACAAACATATTTCTTTCTGCGCAGGTGAAGTCATTCCACTGATCTCTCGGTGGATGAATATTTAGTGCAAACAAAAATTGGAGGCCGCGGCCCCTACTTACTGACCCGCTTCTTGATTCAACGTCAAATGTGATGATATTGTCCAGGGTCAGAAGTCCTTCATTCACAGGACGGCGTACATGGTGAATGTTGGAGGATTGTACTGCAGTTTCCCGAAATATATTAAGCTATTTATCACATCTATGTCCACAGAAATGGGGAACGAGATATAAACAATGGTTTCCTTAAATATCGTTTATAATTCAAAGGTGAATCATTCACACTGGAATTCAGGGGAACAGAGAGTGAAACTCGTACTCGTCAGGTGGCATACACGGAGAAGGACGCGATATCAAGCTGATCTATTTTCGCCATCATGCCCTCATATCTCCAGAAAATCTAACACACACACACACACACAAACACACACACACACACACACACACACACACAGACACACACAGACACACACAGACAGACAGACAGACACACACACACACACACACACACACACACACACACACAAACACACAAACACACACACAGGGAATGTGGCAGTGACCAGTGAACCTTCTAACCTGCACACCTTCAAGATGTAGGGGCAGAGCCCCGATGAATACTCACGCGGCCACTGGGGAAAACGTGCAAGCTCCACACTCACAGCCGCGGAGGTCAGGAGGTCGAACGAGAGTTGCTGGAGTTGGGAGGTAACATTTTTTTAGCGACATGCAGCTCGACTACCTGCGACACTCTGCCGTCTTCCAGCGCCATGGCCATTGAACTGCTTATCTAAATACTTCTTAAGTGTTGTCACCATAGTTGCGTCCACCAGCCCCTGAAACAAAGGCATCCAGTTAGTAACCTCTCCATGGATGGACAGATATCCTGAAATCAACTTTACCTCACCAGCCTCTCACAGCAAACCCATGCCCCCTAGTCATAGACAGCTCTGCCTTCACCACATCTGATCATCGCGTCTCCTAATTTTGAATACTGCAAGCAGGTCCGGTCAGTCTCCTCTGCTCAAAGGAAGAGAAACCAGACTATCGAATTCTCCTCATTGACAATATGATACTTCCCAGGCAACACCTTGGTGAACTTCTGATGCTTCTGGTCAATTTACATCCTCCCACGACGCGGCGACCACTACTGCACACAGAACTCCATCTATGGCCTAACTCACCTTTGATATATATTTTTCTATCAGCTCCTTCCACTCATATTCTGTGCCCCGTTTAATGACGGTGGTTCTCCAGTCTACTTACTTAGCGACCTTACCTACCTGTGCTGCCATCTTACTTACGTCTCCTGCTGCTTTCAGGGATTCATGGACATACACACCCAGGTCCCACCATTTCCTGCTGCTTCCTAATATTCTGCTATTCATTGTGTACTTCGTAATGTTTTGCCTTATTGATCCTTTTAAAATACTTTTTCACACATACTACAGCATGAAATTACTACGGTCATTGTTCTGCCTGTGTTATCCATTCCGCAAAAGAGAAGGCGACCCTCACAATTAACAACGCCATTTTTGTGCCACTAGTGAAATGGTGAACATCATCGACTCAAATCCATATCCACGTCCATAATGCACGGAGAGACCAGCAGCTTTCAATGCACTGACACCTTCAGTCTACCGTTGGTTAAGGCTTCAGATCAAAAACAAAACAGAACGGGACCATTATTATCGCTGACAGCACCTTCTAGGAGGTGTTCACAACGCAGCTCAGGAGAGTGGAGGAAAAGAATAACGAGTGACGGCTAGACAGACAAAGGACGTGTAACGTAAAGTGGAGGGAAAGTCAAGGAGATGTCGAGATGGAGCTCACTGTTTTACAGTATTCATTGTTGACGGGCGTGAAAGTTTCCCTGGAGAGGGCAGCGAGCTTCAAAGTCATAGAACCATGAGTGTTTTCTGACGTGATTTCAGGATGGGATGGTACCGTCTTGGTACTAGAAGGAGTGGAGGAAGAGAAGGAATGAAGGGCGAGTTATGGGCGTAATTTTAAAGGAGCTGGGGATGGTTCCAGATCCAGTGATTTTATTCCACTGTTTTCTACAAAGTATTTATTTAGATACAAATATTACTGAAAAGATATATTTTGATTTCACTGCAGAGCGCAGTCGAAATCGAGAATTCAGGACAGTGGATGAATGGCAGGGTACTGAGAGGAAACTTCATTGAATGCTAAAGAAAAACAACGGGTGGATTTGGAGGAATCAAACCGCATGGGGAATATCTCTTTAGTTGTTAATAAGCAGAATATAAGAGGAACGATGTCATCCTTGAATCACTTTGATCAGGAACTGGAGGCTCCTTATCGGAAGAAGATAAGAACCAGCAGGTGAGAATGTGCTGGATAATGGTGTAACGTCTGATACCATGGAGATGTCTGTTTAATGAAGCTGCTCTGGTTGGAACACAGGACACAGAATGCCGCGGTCTTGTGAAAGAATAGAGTGAACGCCCGCGTCATATTTGTCCAAGGGATCTAAGCACAATGCGGCGCAAATTTCACTGATTTAAAAATAAACCGAGTTAAATGTTTAACCGCGTTCTTCACCACCTGTCTGAACCTGCTCTTGGTCATTCCATAGATGCACGTGTTGGCACAAGAGCAAGAGGAGCATTATTAAGACCCCCACTTTATTGACAATGTAAGAGAGGCTTGTGTGGTCCCCGCCCACGAACTTGACTGCGACTCGAGTACATATGAAAGCCACAGTTTCTGTTGTCCACAGCTGTATGTAAGAACCGGACAGGTTGAAGAGTAAGCCGATGACCTTGCGCCGATTCTCCACCTCAATGGCCTTACTACCCTGTCCCTTCAGATACCGGCGGGCCCTGCTGGCTGCTACTATGTTTCTGACCGCCAGCCAGTTAAGTAGCAAGGTTAGAAGGAAGTGGAGGACGGAGAGAGAGAGAAACTACACATCCAGTAGTAAAGCAGCCACCAGCAGGAAGTGAAGTAGGTGGCTTTTGGACGACACCCAAAATTCACATAATCTATTGTGTAGCAAGGCTCGTACATGACTTGGATGAGGGGGTAGAAGGGTGGGTTAGCAAGTTTGCTGACGACACAAAGGTCGGTGGTGTTGTGGATAGTATGGAGGGATGTCGAAGCTTACAGAGGGATATTGATAGGATGCAGATCTGGGCTGAAAAGTGACAAATGGTGTTCAATCCGGAGAAGTGTGAGGTGGTACACTTTGGAAGGACAAATCCCAAGGCCGACTACAAGTTTAATGGCAGGATTCTGGGGAGCGTGGAGGAGCAGAGGGATGTGGGGATTCATATCCACAGATCACTGAAAGTCAGCTCACAGGTGGATAGAGTAGTTAAGAAAGCTAGTGGGATATTAGCTTTAATAAGTCGTGAGATCGAGTTTAAGAGCCTCAAAGTAATGATGTAGCTCTACACAACTCTGTTTACGCCAACTTAAGAGTACTGTGTCCATTTCTGGTCGCCTCATTATAGGAAGGATGTGGAAGCTTTGGAGAGGGTGCAGAGGAGATTTACCAGGATGCTGCCTGGATGGGAGAGTGGGGATTATGAGGAGAGACTAAGAGAACTGTGGCTTTACACGTTGGAGAGAAGGAGGATGAGGGGAGACATGATAGAGTTATCGAAAATATTCATAGATAGAGTGGACAGCCAACGCCTCTTTCCCAGGGCACTAATGCTCAATACAAGAGGGCATGGCTTTAACGTAATGGGTGGGAGGTTCAAGGGAGAAATCAGAGGGAGGTTTTTCACCCAGAGTGTGGTTGGCGCATGGAATGCGCTTTCTGGGTTGGTGGTGGAGGCTGATACTTTGATCAAGTTCAAGAGATTGTCAGATAAGCATATGGAGGAATTTAAAATAGGGGGATATGTCGGAGGAAGGGGTTAGACAGTCTTAGGCGTGGTTTAAAGGTCGGCACAACATGGTGGGCCGAAGGGCCTGTATTGTGTTATATTGTTCTGTGCTTCTATGCTTTCAATTTCAAATTTGGAGCATCTGCGAAACACTTCTGCAGATTGATTAAATTATTATTGTGCGTCGTTACAACTTTTTGGCTTTGGAACGAATCAAACTGAAAGGCAAGAAGAGAAGTACAGAATCGGGAAATCTGAAAGTGAAACAGGAAATGTTGGAAGTACTTGTCAGTTGGGGCTGAATTCACAAGGGAGAAAGACAGAGAGAGAGAATATTTAATATTTCAACTCCTTTGCATTTCATCAAATGAATTCCATTAACACGTCCTACAGACAGACTGGTTTACATAAAGATTCCTTCGCCGTCCCTCGACCATCACACCATCACATGCCTTCCGATCTATCTTGGTCGCCATCTCTTCCCTGAAACCCGCCCTGCAACTGAGATCATGCTCGATTCCAATTCTCGATCTCATTGCAAATCCCTCTTTCATTTTCCCTCTTGCTATCCCGATCACGTCCATCGGCCCTACAGACGCGGGATCCCCATTCGCCTTCGATTCTGGCTGCTTCAGAATCTCTCCAGATTAATTAATCCAATGTCTGATGCTCTGGAAATTTCATTTTACCCTCACCTCCATTCTTTCTTCCTCTTCAAAGCTGCTTTAAAGCCACCCCCGTGTCCACACTCTCAACATCTGTCCAATAGATCTTCTGATTTGTTCCTATCTGTTTGTTTATGTATGGTGACGCTCCGGTATTGGGTCTTCGGATAACTTCGCTGTGTTAATCGCACTGTGTATTACTGTTGAGTGATGGAGATAAAGTCTATCAGAGGACAGGCACTACGTATATTTGGGACACAGGAAAACGCATTGAATGGCAGTATCACGGCTTACCAGGGATACCAAATACAACCAGGATCCGATAGGTGATTTCATTGACGTACTGAATTGGAACACGTCACAGGCTGGAAGACAGCAAACCAGGGGTCATAATGGAGCAAGCAGTGCGTCTCGGATCCTCATTAATACCAGCGGCAATACTTCAGTGGGTTCGGCGAGTGATGGAAAAATGATATTAGTCACAGGCTCTTTTACAAACACATTTCTTTCTGCACAGGGCAGATTACTGACTTATTCTTCGGCTCAAAATCAAATGTGATGGTCTTGTCCAGCGGCAGGAGTCACTTTCTTCACAGGGTGACGTACACGGCGACGTTGTAAGATTTTGAAACTGATATCCGAAATATAATACGCTCTTTATGATATCTATATCCACACACACAATTAAGGAATGAGATGTCACACAATAGTTTGCTTAAATAGTGTTTTTAATTCAAAGGTGAATAATTAACATTGGAATTCAGGGAAACAGGGCGTGAAACGCGTATACTTCAGGCAGCAGCTATGGAGGAAGACGAGATATCAAGCCGAAATTTTATTATCGCCAGCATCCTTCATATCTCCCCAGAATCTGCACACACACACACACACCCACACACACACACACACACAAACACACACACACACACACACACCCACACACACACACACACACACGCGCGCGCAATCAGCAAATAATAGTGACGTCATTACTATGTGGGGCGGTGCACCCGAGGATAACAGGGATGTCGTGCAAACTCCACACTGACAGCAATCGAGGTCAGGATTGGACTAGGGCTGCTGCAGTTGAGAAGTAACATTTCTGAGCATCATGCAGCTCGAATCCCTGCCACACTCTACTGTCTTTCAGTGTCGTGGAATGTAAAGTGCTTATCTAAATATTTCTTAAGTGTCGTTGTCATAACTGCTTTCACCAGACCCAGAGACATCCAGATATTAACTAGTCTATGGGTGAAAAATATACTCAAATCGACTTTAAATCTCCTACCTCTCATCTCAAACCCATGCCCCCGGTCATAGAAATCTCCACCCTCTGCCACATATGATCATAACACCTCAAAATTTGTATACTTCAACCAGGTACCGCCAGCCTCGCAGCTCAAACGTAAGCACATCTGACTATCCAAACCACTTCATTGATGATAAAATCCATTCCGGGCACCATCATGGTGAACTTCCGATGTTTGTGTTGAATTTACATCTTCCAAAAGTGCGGCGACCGGAACTTCGCACAGAACTCTGTGGCGTAACTTACGATTCATACTTTTCTAGTATAACCTCCTTGCTCTCAAATTCTATGCCCCGTTTAATGAAGGCAATTATCCCGTCTACCTTCTTAGCTGCATTATTCACCAGTGTTGCCACTTCATTTATATCTCCTGCTGTGTTCATGGATCCATGGACAAATATACCAAGGTTCCGCTGTTTCCTCGTGCCATTCATTGTGTACTTAGTACTGTATTGCCTTACTAGTCCACTTAAAATGGGTTTCCATACATACTGCAGGATTACATTGTTGTCATTGCTCTGTCCGTGCTATTCATTCTGCAATTAAGAATCCTACCCTTCTCACAATGAACAACACCAGGTTTTGTGTCTCCGGTGAACTTACTAATCATTGCTCCTGCACTCACGTCCACATCCATAATGCACGTGGCAAACAGCAAGTGTTCGAGCACCGACCCCAGCAGTCCACTGTTGATTGAGGCTTCCTATCACAAAAACAACCCTGGAACATTATTGATCCCGACAAGACGTTCAAGGAGGTGTCCATCTCGCAGTTCAAGGAATTGGAGGAAGAGAATAATGAACCGTGATGCGTGGGACGTAATTCTAAATTAGCAGGGAAAGGTTCCAGATTCAGTGATTTGTATTTCAATAAAGGCTTTATATAATGTATCTATTATGATCCAAAGATTACTTAAGGCCAATGTCTTTATTGACTGCAGAGCACAGTCGGAATCGAGAAATAAGAGGCAGAAGATAGCGGGTGGGGTACTGAGAGGAGCTTTGGATCGATTAAGAGCTAAAATAAAACAATGGGTGGATTGAAGGAAACAAAACGCATGGGATATTTCTCTTCAGTGATTAATAACTTGAATATAAGAGGAACGAGGTCGTCCTTGAATCATTTTGATCAGGATCTAGACGCGCCTTATGGGAAAAAGATAAGAGCGAGCGTGTGAGAATATACTGGATAATGGTGTAAATCTGATATAATGGCGATGCCTGTTTAATGATTCTGCTCTGGTTGGAACAGAGGTCACAGAATGGCGCGGTCTTGTGAAAGAATAGAGTGAATACCGCGTCATATTTGTCCAAAGGATCTGCGCCCACTGCATTCACGTATATGCAGATCGCACCACTCTAGATGGCCGGATCTCAACCAACGACGACACTGAGCACAGTAAGGAGATAGCGAACCTGGTAGCATAGTGGCATGACAACAACCTTTCACGCAAAACAAAAGAGTTGAGGAATTAGGGCGAGTGCACGTCCCTGTCAGTACTAACTGTGCTGAGGTGGAGATATTTGAGAGAATCAAATTCTTACAAGTAAAATTTCTCCTTGTCCAACCACGTGGACGCTATGGTGAAGAAAGAACACCAATGCCTCCGCCTCCTCATAAGACTGCCGAAAATTGGCATACCCGATGACCCTCTCCATTATTTATGCATGCGCTACAAAAATTGTCCTCTCTGGACGTATCACAACTCTCAATCTTCCTCTCCACGGCCATTGCACTTTATTTGTCTAACTGCACTGCATTTTCCCTATAATTGTAACACTACACTCTGAATTGTGTTTTTGCAACTTTGTAGTACTTCGATATATTGATGTGTGGAATGATCTGTATGGATGACACGCAGACAAACGCTTTTCACTCTCTCGTTACATATGACAATAATAATCCAATTACAATTTGAGAAAGATACAATCACTCTGATGGAGTTACATTGTCGGCCTCCCAATGGGAAACGGGAGCTGGCGGAGGAAAATGCAGGCAGATCAACAAAAGACGTAAACAAAAACCAGGTTTGTTGTGACTGGTTTTAACGCCGCCAATATTGACAGGGACTCGCTTACTGTTGGGGCCTTAGATGGTACAAAACCTGTTTTGTGCATCCAGGAAAGAGTATATAGATAATCCAACTAGGGATGGGAATGTACGAGATATGTCCAGTAGATCGAAGGTTCAGTGGGGGAATATGTTGGGAACAGTGATCATAATTCTGAAAGGTTTAAGATAGTTATTGATCAGGATGATACTGATTCTCGGGTGGAAGTGCTGAATTCGGAGAAGCTTAATTACAACAGTATTGGGCAACAACTGGAGAATATACATTTGGGGCAGCTGTTTGAGGGTAGCTCCCCATCTGACATGTGGGAGTCGTTTCAAGACCAGGACTGGTCATAATGCCCCAGGAACAAGGTGCTGAAGAAGGCATAAAACATGCTTATCTTCATCTGTCGAGCCACGACTTGAAGAGTTGGGGAATCACGTCACAGTTATACGAAACATTGTTTACGCCGCATAGGGAGTATACTGTGAAGTTCTGCTAAGGGGGACTATTATCCCTGCAAGAAGTTTTGGCAGTGCCACTCGGGAGGGTTTCAACTCGTGCGGCATTGGTGGTCTTATGGGACATAGGATGTCAGTGGATCAAGTGGGGAGTTAGAATCATGTGCAGAAAATAGAACAGACAAGTCCAGTGGGCAAGCCAGACTGGAGGCCGGGAATCATGAGAAGGATGGTCGCCTTACCTGCATTTACACTAATTAAGGAGT
The DNA here is from genome assembly GCF_009764475.1 of Pristis pectinata. Lineage (NCBI taxonomy): Eukaryota > Metazoa > Chordata > Chondrichthyes > Rhinopristiformes > Pristidae > Pristis > Pristis pectinata. Next base: position 13,730,425 of record NC_067438.1, on the reverse strand, counting down.
CCTGTGGGTAAGGCCGATGAGCTGAAATCGTGGATCATCACTTCGGATTATAATATTGTTGCAATCACAGAAACTTAATTGAAGGAAGATTATGTCTGGCAGCTCAATGTTCCGCGGTCCAGGAGTTTCATTCACGAGAGAAGGGGTGCAAAAGGAGAACTAGTGTTGCACTGCTGATCTTGTAGACCACTTTGGCAGTACTAAGGGATTCCTCTCGCAGAGAATGGTGTGTTATTTACCCTGGATGTGTGTGCAGGCTAGATCATTTGAAATATTTAGTGAGCAAGTCCATTGTTCGTTAAAAAAATCAGCAAATTGAGAGCGATATGGAACAGTCACAAATGAGGAGGCGAGGCGCGGGGTACATCAGCCACGAACGCTTTGAATATAAGGTCAGCCTTGAGCTGCCAGGTGGCTGACACCGAGTCCTATGTCCCTGTGTTCGAAACAACGAATGACCTTGGCAACCCTAAGTTCGCTACGATTCTATTTGTCTTTCCCATCACTTCCACTCCGTCTATGAAAATTGGTTCCTCATATTCACAGTTCTAAACAGGTGTCTTTGACTTTAACGTGAGGACGTTTATCCCAACAGTTGCTTCCCGACCACTTGCGTGTTTACACCACGTTCTGTTTTCCCTTCGTTTCCATTTGCCCGCTGGCTACAGTTGATAGACACTGGATATGTTCATGTCTTGCACTGGGTGCTCTCCGTGAATACTGGATTGTTCTGCGAGCACTGGACTGCTCCCAGTCCGAAACTAAGCGGAGTTTGTTTTACCAACCGCTGAAGGAAATTTAAGCGCAGAAAGATGGATTACGGAAGGGAAGACAAGAATTGTACGCTGGGGGTTATTGTTCTGTTTGAGAGAAGCAACTATTGGTGGATAAAATCCATGTGTGGAATAGCAAACAGTGTAAAGCCGGAGACAATCCGATCATCCTATGATATTTATATCCGACGAATTGAAGAAGTCTGATTTTAAAACCTAGAGCAGAAAAACGGCTGAGGAAAGGACTAAATGTGTGGTTTTTGCAGTGAATTTTCCAAGTAACTTCAAACCACGTCTAGGTCAAATGCATCGGCTCCTGGAACCGTTTTTGGACGTAACTCGCAAAATTCCGCCCACCATCCCCCACTCCGCCTTCGGGTAATATCGCCACATCACACTGAGACTATAAATTATCCTCGGCAGGTGACAGTATCTGACAGTCTTTAGAAACTATTGTAATGTGCATTTTATTCGCCGCACCCGTTTTCTCCATCTAAAATAACCTCCCTAGACTGAGAACAATACACAGGAAGAACAGAAGAGGTTCAGAAGGGGCATGATTGAATTTTATTAAATTATGTGTATGACATACAGTGCAAACCACAGGAACATTTATTTCATATCAGAGGTACATAAAACTGGATAACACATGTTTAGAGTTCGAAATAAAAGATTTAGAGGGGATCTCTAGGTGACATTTGCAGCCAAAGCTAAATTGGTAAATTGCTTTATTATTGTCACGTGTTCCGAGTTACAAGGAAAAGCTTGCCTTGCATTCCGTTCATGCAGATCAATTCATGACAACAGTGCATTGGGGTAGTACAACGTAAAACAATAAAAGGGTGCAGAATAAAGTATTACAGTTACAGAGAAAATGCAGTGCAGGTAGACAATAAGGTGCAAGAGTGTTAACAAGGTAGATTGTGTGGTCACACAAGAGATCCTGAAGATGCTGGAATCTGGAGAAACACACACAAAATGCTCGAGGAACTCAGCAGTGAGGTGAAGCGTCCACTGCTGGGGAGAGTGGTGGCAGCAGGAGCTGACAGCATTTAGTAACTGTCTAAATGAGGATTAAAATCGCCCAGGCATAGAAGGATCAACGATGAGTCCACTTGTCGACATGGATGTATTTGGTCAAATGGCCTGTTTCTATGCTACATGGCTATCTCCCTTCGCAAGTCACTTTTCTTATCCTCTATATCATGCCACCAGCAAATAGATGAGACTACCATCTAGTAACCAAACTGGAGGAATCCAGCGCCCACATTCTGTCATCCAGTAGCCAGTTGCGACTATCTAGTACATCACACAGCTATCCAGTATCCAGGCAATGCCATACAGTGCTCGCCAATGTAATCCAGTGCTCAGGCACTGCATTCATTGCTCTGTTAGAAGCTGAAATAAAATAAGGAAATGCTGAAAATAGAACAGCTGATCACGCAGCACCTGTGAAAGGAGATGTACAGTTTAAGATCGAAGATCCTTCTTCAGAACTGTGAAAGTGAAAAACAACAAGTTAGTTTTAAGTTGAAGAGTACATAGCATGGGTAGGACGACCACATTCTCTGATTGAGTTAAACTGCGGTTGCTAAATTGACATACTGTTTGTGAGCTGTCTGATTGATAAGATTCATCGGGCAGGTGAAGCGGAGAAAATTAAGCAACGTGTAAAAAGTTTGAATTCCCGGTCAGATATCTTGCTACTACCTAAATGCAAAAAGAGAATGTTGGCAATTCCAGCAGATCTAGCAGTGTTTGCGGAGAGAGAAAAGATGGAAGTTCTATTAGAGACTGAACAACTTGCAGAAGAATTGGCCAGTTCTCTTCCAAACAGGGAAAAATAGCTGAAATGAAAACCAAACGATGACAGGTGCATCAACCCTCATTGTTCTGGGTTGTAAACTGAACATTTGTGTTCTACAACGTGGTCACTCTATGAGTTTGCTTTCTCTTCTGTAGAGAGACCTCATTGTGAACAACTAATGCAATAATGCAGATTGGAAGAAGCACAATTGAGTCGTTGTTTCATCTGAAGGACTAGTTGGGTCCCTGATGGTGATATGGTAAAACCAGGTGTTGTATCTGGCCTATGGTTGTATGGCAAAGCGACAAGCTTGGTTGGGATGGAGGGGCCGACCACGAAATCGCAAAGAAGTCGGTATCTTTGAAGTGCTGTTGGGAGAGAGAGGTGGGGCCGCGGAAGACGTGCTGGTGTGAGGGTGAGGAAACTCTAATTGAAGGCAGCAGATATTGTGATGAATGATCCATTTACTGTAAAGGTCGGTGAGGTGGAAGTTAAGTACTCGGGTCGCTCTACCCTTGCTATGCCTGGAACAGAGGCTGAGAACAGAGGTACAGGAAATAGATGAAGCATGATTGAGGAGTTTGTCAAATATTGTAGAAGGAAAGTCATGGTTATGGATGGTTATGAGGAACTATCCAATTCCGATGTATCACGCCCAGTGCCCATGTTCAGCAGCCAATGCCAGACGAGAAGCAATCAAATACCTGATTGGTTGCCATCCCTTAACTGCAGAATGCCATTGAAAAGCAAACTAACAGTCCTGCAAATGTTGGACATCCGAAATAAAACCAGAACATGCAATAAATACTCAACAGGTCAGATAGGACATGCCAAGAGTGATAGAGATACAGGCCTAGTGCTTCAGGTCGCTGATCGATTTTTATAACTGTCCTACATACTTCCATCGTCCACAGCTGGGAGTAATCCAGAGCCCATGGAGTGCACTCCAGCGTTCACAATCAACATACTCGTGACCAGAACCACAATACGGGATTTTACAGACGAATAAATGGTCCAGGTTTCACTTCATTAAACAAATTTTTTTTTTGCAGAATTGCATCTGAGGTTCATTCGTTACATTATTATTAATACAAAAATATGAACATTCGGAAGCCAGTGAGCATCTGCAGAAGCCACAGTACTGAACAGGGTTCACACATCTCTGCAAAGATTGCTCTGGAAATAACCACAGAGCTCCCCTACATCAGCAATTGTGACTTCCATACCTCGGAAGACAGAGCGAGGGAGAGAGACAGAGAGAGAAATAGATGAATTGAGATTTGGGAGTGATGGTCTGGGGGTTGGGAATAGGTTGGATGTTAGTGACCCACATTACCAACGCTCGCTGTTTATGCAAGAGGAATTTAAAGTGGAAGGAAAGTTGAGGAGATTCCGAGATGGAGCTTAGTCTAACAGTATTCATAGCTGACTGGCGTGGGGGTTGCCATGGAGAGGGAAGCGAGGTTCAATGTCATAGAACCATGAGTATTTGTAGACGTGATTTCAGGATGGGATGCTCCCGCCTTGGTACCAGAAAGAGTGGAGGAAGGGAAGGAATGACAGGTAACATATGGGCGTAATTCGAAAGGAGCCAGGGACGGTTCTAGATTCGGTGAATTTAAGTCATTGTTTTCTGCAACGCATTGATATTGATCCAAATATTATTCAAAGCCAATATTTGGATTTCACTGCTGAGCACATTCGAAATCGAGAGATAAGGATAGAGGATGAATGGTGGGGTACAGAGAGGAGCCTTGTCGTGATTGGTCATTGAGCGCTAAAAATAAACAACGGGTGGATTTGGAGGAAACAAAGCGCATGGGATATTTCCATTTGGTTATTAATAATCAGAATATAAGAGAAACGAGGTCATCCTTGAATCATTTTGATCAGGAACTGGGCGCACCGTATTGGAAAAAGATAAGAGCCAGCAGGTGAGAATATATTGGATAACGGTTTAAAATCTGATATCATGGAGATGTCCGTTCAATGAATCTGATATGGCTGGAACGGAGGTCACCGAATGGTATGGTCTTGTGAAGGAATAGGGAGAACGCTGGCTTCATATTCGTAACGGAGCTCTACGCCCGCTGCTGCGCCACTTTCATGGATTTAAATATAAACTGATTTAAATGTTTCACCACGTTCTTCACCTCTTGTCTGAACCTATTCTGGGTCATTCCATAGATACACGTCTTCATGCAGGAGCTGAGGAGCATGAGTAAGACACCCACGTCACTGGCGACAAAAGAGAAGCTTGTGTAGTCCGCGCCCACGAAGATGACTGTAATTTGAGTACAGATAAAAGCCACAGTCTCTGTTGTCCACAGAAGTATGTAAGTGCCGAACACGGTGAAGAATAAGACGATGGACTTGCACCCACATCCCCATTCGCCTTCGATTCTGGCTTCTTCAGAATCTCACCAGATTAATTAATCCAATGTCTGATGCTCTGGAAATTTCATTTCACCTTCACCGTTATTCTTTCTTACTCTTCAAAACTGCTTTAAAGCCGTTCCTGTTGTCGACGCTCTCTACATCTGTCCAATATATCTTCTGTTTTGTTCCCTGTCCGTTTGTTTATGTATGGTGATGCTCCGGAATGGGTCTTCGGGATATTTTGCTGTGTTAATCTCACTGGGTATTGGTGCTGAGTGAAGGAGATAAAGACTATCAAAGGACAGACACTACGTATATTTGGGACACAGCAAAACACATCGAATGACAGTATTACGGCTTTTCAGGGATACCGAGCGCCGCCAGCACCCGATAAGTGACCTCATTGACGTACTGAATTGGAGCATGTCCCATGCTGGAAGAGCCGCAGTCGGCAGCAATCCAAGGGTCATAATGGAGCATGCAGCGCGGCTCGGATCCTCATTAATACCAACGGCAACACCTTAGTGGGTTCGGCGAGTGATGGAAAAATGATATTAGTCGCAGGCTCTTTTACAAATGCACTTCTTTCTGCACAACTAAAGTAAATTCACAGATCTCTCAGTGAAGGAGTGTTCGGTGCAAGAGTATTAAGGGCGTATTACGGACTTGTTCGTCGGCACAACATCAGATATGATGGTCTTGTCCAGCTGCAGGAGTCGCTTCTTTCACAGGGCGACGTACACGGCGACGTTGGAGGATTTTAAAACAATTATCCGAAATACAATACGCTCTTTATTACATTTATATCCACACAAAAAAAAATGAACAGGATCTAACAAAATCATTTGCTCAAATAGTGTTTCGAATTCAAAGGTGAATGATTAACATTGGAATTCAGGGAAACAGAGTGTAAAACGCGTTAGAGTCAGGTAGCAGCTATGGAGGAAGACGAGATATCAAGCTGAAAATTTATTCTCGCCAGCATCCTTCATATCTCCACAGAATCTGCACACACACACACACACACACACACACACACACACACACACACACACACACACACACACACACGGCTAATTACAGTGACGTTATAACGATGTGAGCGCCCGGGGAAAACTCACGTGGTCACAGGGAGACCGTGCAAACTCCACACTGACCGCAGTGGAGGTCAGGATCGAACTAGAGTTGCTGCAATTGAGAGATAACATCTCTTAACGTCGTGCTGCTCTACTACCTGCCACACTCTGCTGTCTTTTAGTGTCATGGAGAGTTACGTGCCTTTCTCAGTATTTATTTTGTCACTGTATCTGCTTACACCAGGCCCCGAGACATCCAGATATCAATCGGTCTATGAGTGAAAACTGCACTCAAATCGACTTTAAATCTCACGCCTCTCATCTCAAACACATGCCCCAGGTCACGGAAAGCTCGACACACTGCCACATGTGATCATAACGCCTCCAATTATGTACACTTCAACCAGGTACCGCCAGTCCCACAGCTCAAACGAAAAAAAAACAACACAAGATCATGTCGTTTCATCGTGTCTTTCATTGTGCACTTAGTACTGTATTGCCTTATTAGTCCTCTTATATCGTTTCCACACATACTGCAGGATTACATTATTCATGTTATTGTTCTGCCCGTGCTATTCATTCTGCAAATGAGAATCCTACCTTTCTCACAATGAACAACACAATTTTTGTGTCTCCGGTGAATTTATTAATCATAGCTCCTGCACTCACATCCACATCCATAATGCACGTGGCAAACAGGAAGTGTCCATGCACCGACCACTGCAGTACACTATTGGTTAAGGCGTCCGATCACAAAAACAACCCTGGAGCATTACTGACACCGACAAGACTTTCAAAGTGATGTTCACCTCGCAGCTCAAGTGATTGGAGGAAGAGAAGAATGAACCGTGATGCATGGGACGTATTTATAAATGAGCTGGGGATGGTTCCAGATTCAGTGATTTTTATTTCAATAACAGCTTTATATAATGTATTGATTATGATGCAAAGATGACTTAAGGTCAATGTTTTCATTTGGCTGCATTCACAGTCGGAATCGAGAAATAAGAGGCAGAAGATAGCGGATGAATGGTGGGAATCTTAGAGGAGCCTTGGCGTGATTGTTCATTAAGGGCTAATATAAAACAATGGATGGATTTGGAGGAAACAAAATGAGTGGGATATTTCTCTTCAGTTATCAATAACCAAAATATGAGGAACGATGTCGTCCTTGAAACATTTTGATCAGGAACTGGATGTTCCATATGGGAAAAAGAAAAGAGCCAGCATGTGATTATATACTGGATAATGGCGTAAATCTGATATAATGGCGATGCCTGTTTAATGAATCTGCTCTGGTTGAAGCAGAGGTCACAAAATGGTACGGTCTTGTGAAAGAATAGAGTGAATGCTCGCGTCATATTTGTCCAAGGGATCTACGCCACTGCGGCATAGGTTTCACGGATTTAAAAATAAACCAAGTTATATGATTAACCGCGTTCTTCAACTCCTGTCTGAACCTGCTCTGGGTCATTCCATAGATACACGTGTTCGTGCAGGAGCTGAGGAGCATCAGTAAGACCCCCACGTCATTGGCGATGTAAGAGGGGCTTGTGTAGTCCCCGTTCGCGATGTTGACTGTAATTTGAGTGCAGATGTAAGCCACAGTTTCTGTTGTCCACAGCAGTATGTAAGTGCCGGACACAGTGAAGAGTAAGACGATGGACTTGCGCCGATTCTCCGTTTCACTGTCCTTGCCATCTAAACCCTTCAGATGCCGGCGGACCCTACTGGCCACGACGATGTTCCTTACTGTCAGCCCGTTGAGGACGAGGACTAGAACGAAAGGTATGAAGCAGAAAGAGATGGTACTCATCCAGGAGAAAGCCACCCACAAGTTGGAGGTGAAGAAGGCGGCTTTGGGCTGACACCCCCAGTTCACATTATTTCTGATGTAGCGAGGCTCGTACATGAAGTGAAAGGGAATGTACTTTAAGCAGCTCAGCGCGCACAAGAAAACAATAACTAGGGCAGCCATCCTATCTGTGCAATATCTGAGTCTCAGCTTCGGACAGCAAATGCTGACAAAACGGTCAAAAGTGAAGGACACGGTTAACCAGACAGAATAGTCCAGTGTGACGACCCGCAGGTAAATATTCGAAGGGCACACTGCGCTGAGGGACAGGAAAGAATCAGGGTGATAATAAATGTAGATTTCTCGGAGAAACACGTGAAAGAAGATTACGAGCAGATCGGAGGTCGCCATCGCCACCATGTAACGTGTGATTCCTCTGGAGAGACCGCACTTTCCCCGGTACAGGATTACAGCCGTCACCAGGTTTGCTGGAAAAATAACAATGTACAGAGAATTTAATAAAGCGTTTATTGTCTTGTGACATTCAATTGGACAGTCACATTGACCGAGGTATTGGATTAACAGATTAAACTAAACGACCTGTAGCGTTAAGTGATTTTTTTTTACGACAGAATTAAAAACAGATAATTCTGGAATGACTGGGCAGGTCGGGCAGTATTCCTGCGAAGTTTTCACGTTTTAGGTGCAAAGGTCTGCAGCAGAACTCAGTTGATGAATGTTCTTTGACCTGAAACATTGGCTCTTTTTCTCTCTCGACGGCTGTCGCTTGGCCGTCTGTGTTTTCCAAGGTATTCCAATCCAATTTGTGCCGGCTGAGAGATGGTTCAGATTTCCTATGGGCGGGTTTACTGTCTGGACGAGGGATACACAGAATGAGACAAATGAACTCTATTTAAACGTCCAACAGACAGATCAACTCACATTAAAATTCCTTCACCCGCCTGAACCCGCAAGCATCATCAGTTGGCTCCTTTGTTCTCTCTTGGTCTCCAAATGCTGCCTGCAACGCTCGATGCAACTTAAAACTGCTCGATTCCTATGTTCTGTTCTCGTTCTCATTGCAAATCCCTCTTCAGCCTTGCCCCTTTCTATCTCCACGCCTCCTCAGACGCGAGATCCCCATTCACCTTCAGTATTGTCTTCTTCAGAATCTCACTAGTTTAATTAATCGGATAATCCAGGCTCTGGAAATTTCATTTCATCCTACCAATATTCTTTCCTCATTTTCGAAGCTGCTTTCAACACACCCCTGTTGTTAATGCTCTGAATATCGTCCAAATATATTCTAATGCGTTGCCTGTCAGATTACTTATGTTGGTGACAGTTCGGTAACGCATTTTCGCGTAATTATGCTGTGTTAATCGCACTCCATATTGCTGTTAAGTGAAGGAGAAAAGGGCGACAGGAGTACTGAGCGTACAGTAGATTCGGGGCAGAGCAAAAACACATTGAATGACAGTATCACGGCTTACCAGGGATACCAAACGATGCCATGATCGGATATGCGATTTCATTGACGTACAGAATTGGAGCACGTCCCATTCTAGAAGAGCCGCAGTGTCGCCAGTAAATCTGGGGTCACAATGGACCAAGCAGCACGGTTCGTATCCTTATTAGTACCATCGGCAACCCTCCAGTGGTATCGGCGAGTGATGGAACAATAATATTCGTCACAGGCTCTTTAACAAACATATTTATTTCTGCACGGGTGAAGTCAGTCCACCAATCTTTCGGTGGAGAAACGTTCGATCCAAAAATATTTGGGCGCGGCTTATTACGGAACCTTTTCTCTGTCCGACATCAAATGTGATAGTCTTGTCCGTGGGTAGCTGTCGCCTCAATGACAGGGCGACGTAAATGGTGGATGTTGGAGGATTTTAATACAGGGATATGCGAAACATACTCCGCACTTTATCACATATGTATACACATAAAAGGGAATGGGATATTGCACTATGCATTCACTAAGTTGTGTTTTTAATTCAAAGGTGAATATTTAACATTATAATTCGGGAAACAGATCGTGAAACCCGTGTTGAGGCTCTGATGCTGACCCACTCCATGTCACTCTGCGGTGACATCTCGCAGTGGTCAATATATTCCTCCGGACGACACCTCTCGTAGAGTCTTCTCGTTAATTTGTTTTCTATTCCACGTAATCTATTCCACGTGTACAGTAGTTCAAAAGCAAACTAAAATATGCAAATGTTTGAAATTTGAACCAGAACACAAATAGTGATCAGAAATCTTTAGCAGATCAGGTAGCATCTCTGGAAGAAAATGAGATTTCAGGCTGATAACCTACAGTAGGATGGAAGAGAAATTGGAAGTGATGCATTTTAACTTTCGTAATTAAAGGAGCAATAGGAAAGTCGATGACAGAGTGGAGAGCAAGGGGAACTGAACGACACAAGCGGTGGAAGTACCGGTTGAGAGACATTTCTGAGGGATTGTTCGTTCCAGGTGCAGAACCATAGAAAGAGATAGAGAACACACGCGGAGAGAGAAGAATAATGCCTGAATCTTAAAACCGGAAACCAAAATACATCAGATGCTGAAATCTGAAGTACAACAGAGATTATTGAAAAGACACCATGTCTGCGGAGAAAGAAAAGAGAGTCAATTTTAACGTAATGGCCTTAGGTAAGAACAGGCCAACTTTGAAAACAACATGGGAAGGATGGGTTTTTGAAATTCCTGAACTTAATTTTAGGGCTGGGGAGGTTTATCCGCTAAGTCGGAAGATGAAGTGATGTTTCCCCGAGCTTACATTGAGATTCATTGGAACATTGCAAGCAGCGCGAGAAACAGAGTGCCGACATGTAAAAAGATAAGAAACAGAAACCCCGAAATAAAAGGGGTGCGGAAACCAGAGTCCTGATGAGTAAAGGTTACCGCGAGAAATACAGACCCAAACAACAAAGGAATCAGACCCCGGTAGCTAAAAGGGTCACTGAGATCAGTCGTGGTGAGTTTAAATGGTCACAGCAGATGGAGTTCCTGCAAGTTTAAACAAATGTTTGGTTTTGACAACATCTAAACTAGTTCGTCCTGGTTACAAGACAATATATGTTAATTTTGTTGAAGAAAATTTATAATCATGTTTTTATCGGTTAATAGGGTTAATGTAATATACAATTGTTTCGGAGGGATTCTCTGACAATGGTAAACCTCCCAACTTGCACTTGGATAGTTTCGGTGCAAGTCACCTCACCATCTTCCTGCTGTGCGATTCCGTTGTTGTACAGCTTGATGAGACCACCCTCACCTGTTTCCATTATTCTCTTTCCAGTCACTGACAGGGCACACCTGCATTAACTTCCCACCACGTTCTCTCACCAGTGACACTGAGAATCTGGCCTCCCCATTTTTCCAATCTACGTACTGCTCTCTACCACATCATCCGAGAGCACAGACTCATCCTGAACCCCGAAGGCATTCAGAAGGACCTTATCAACACCTCTAGTGTGTCCTCCGTCCCTGTGGGAGAAGAACTTGTGAGTTAACATTAAGAAGACCAAAGCCAATGTCACTGGTCTCCACCACAACCCCGCTGACTGAGCACATGTCCCAGGCTGATCCAGATTATTCATTTGGTGAGTGCTGCGATTGACCCTGATACGAGATGTGAGAAAATTCAGTTGAATTACCTAGTGCACAATATAATAGCTTCTCTTACTTTTCCACTTAAAACAATTAAAATGTATCTGAACGAACACTTGCTCCAAATCACCGAGGCTATGGACCAAGAGCTGGCAAAAGCGATCAGTCTCGATGGATACTTTATGTTTTGTAGGGGCCTGGTGGTCCGAAGGGCCTGTTTCTCTCTGTTTCTCAATCTCTCTGGCAGACCGACTGTAAAATTAGATCTTTCATATGGGTATCTGATTTTTAAAATACCAAGGAGGGTAAATAGGCACGGTAGTGTAGCGGCGAGCGTAACGCTATTCCAGTACAAGCGACCCGGGTTCAATTCAGGCCACTGTCTGTCAGGAGTTTGTACATTCTTCCCCTGTCTGCGTGGGTTTCCTCCGGGTGCTCCGGTTTCCTCCCACATTCCAAAGACGTAGGGGTTCAGAAGTTGTGGGCAACGGACGCGTGGAGACTCTTGCGGGCTGCCCCCAGAACACTCTACGCAAAAGATGCATTTCACTGTGTATTTCGTCGAACATGAGACTAATAAAGATATCAATATCTTAAATTAGTAACAAAATATGCCCGTTTCCAGGAATAGATTGCGTAATTAAGGAAAATATGCTACTTTCACATTGAGAACACTGAACACTGTTTAATGTAAGTTTCTTTAAATGTAGCGTTAATTTATCGCTGACATCCTTTCTGACTTACAGTCAATTACAAGGTGTTTGACAAAAGCGGGTTTAAACTGATCTGCAACGGGGTGGGAACCGGAGCAGTCGGACAGCAGGTGGAGTAATTGAGTAGAAGGCAGAGGTTAAGTCCAATAATCCTGATAGCCAAAACAGGCAGGACGAAGATAATGAACACGGCAGGTACGAAGGTCGGAAGTGTAATTACGCTAACGGAAGAAGGATAACGGTTAATGCAGATGAGTTCATAGACTGGATTAGTACCGAACTACAAGATTGCAGCCATGAGAGAAACTTGTTTGGGGGAAGAGCGGGACTGGTAGCTCGACATCCAGGGCAAAGATGTTTTCGACGTGACAGGCAGCGGTGTGAATGAGAGGCGCAAGAGATTCTGGAATCTGGAGCAACACGCACAAAATGCTGAAGGAACTCAGTAGGTCAGGCAACATCTATGGAGGGAAATAAAGAGGTGGGAGTGGGCTGCATTACTAATTCGGAGTAAGTCACTACTTCACTAAGAGATGAATTCTTGGTAGGATCGTCCAGCGAGGCCATATGTGTGGAACTCAGAAGTAAGAAGGATGCAACCACCATGATGGATTTATGTTACAGGTCTCCTAATGGTAAATGGGAGCTGGGGATACAGACATGCAGGCAGGTCAGGGAAGTATATAAAAACAGGGTTATTGGAGTGGGTGATTTTAACTTTCCCAATATTGACCGGCACAATAATTTGTTGGATGCATTCAGGAAACATTATGTAGATAATGTAAATGGGATGGAGTTGTACGAGTCTGTTCATTTGGGAATAATCTGGCTAACCACCGAAGTTTCAGTGGGGATGTGTATTTTGTAGGACAGTTAACGTAATTCCGTAGGTTTAAGACAGTTATCTCACTGAAAGTGGCCGCACAAGTCTATAGGGTGGTAAAGAACGCGTATGGCATGCTTGCCTTTATAGGCGCGACACTGAGTTCAAGAGCCAGGAAGTTGCAGCTGTATAAAACTTTGTGTCGCTGCATCTGGAATATCGTATTCACTTCTCGTCTCCCCATTATAGAAAGGGTGTGGAGACGACAGAAATGTGCAGAAGAGGTTTAGCGGGATATTGCCTGGATGAGAAGGCATGAGCTATAAGGAGAAGTTGGACAAACTTGGGCTGTTTGCCTTGGAGTGGCGGAAGCTGGGGTGTGAGCGGCGATGTGTTAGAATTTTATAAAATTATGAGATGCATAAACAGAGCAGACAATCGGTATATTTTCCCAGGGGTCGAAATATATAATGCTAGAGGGCTTGCATTTAAGGTGAGGAGGGAAGTTCAAAGTAGAAATACGGGGCATGGTTCTTAGACAGAGGGTGGTGTGTACCTGGAATGCCAGGGGTGTTGGTTGAGGGAGATACAACAGCGACGTTTAAGAAGGGCTTAGATAGGCAAGTTGGTCTGCCGAGACGAGAGGAAAATGGACCAAATGCAGGCAGAAGGCAGAATGCTTCATGCGCTTATTTAGTTCTGCACGACATCGTGGGCCACTGGGCGTGTTCCCGTGCTGTACTGTTCTTTGTTATGTTGTATGGATAAGGGTAATGCTGGTCCTCGGGTGAAATTGCTAAACTGGGGAAAGGCCAATGACAACAGAATTAGGCAGGAACTGGAGAAATTAGATTTGGGGACAGCTGTTTGAGCGTTAATCTGGATCTGACATGTGGGAGCCTTTTAAAGACCAGTGCTGCTTATAATAGCCAGAAGACAGTGTAGTGAAGAAGGCAACTAGCATGCTTGCCTTCATCCGCCGAGATATTGAGTTAAAGAGTTGAGACGTCATGTCGCAGTTGTGCAAAACTATGGTAAGGCAGCAAATGGAGGACTGTGAGCAGTTCTGCTCCTGCGAACGGGGCCAATAATCTTTCAGGAAGTTTTGCCAGAGCTTCTCCAGAGGGTTTTAACTAGTGGGGCGGGGGCAGGAGTGTGGTGGGACCCAGAATGTCAGTGCAGCAGGCGGGGAGTTAGAATCAAATGTAGAAAATAGAATAGGTAAGCAGAATGGGCGGAGCAAACTGGAGGTGCGAATCATGAGAGAGCTAGTATGCATAACTGCATTTAGTATAATGTAAGGAGCCTGGTGGGTAAGACCCGTGAGCTGAGAGCTTGGATGAGCAGAGGAATGATATTGTTGCAATCGCGGTAACCTGATTGAGGGAATGGTAGGTGTAGTAGTTCAATGTTACGGGATATAGAAGTTTCAGACCTAACAGAGGGGGTAAAAAAGGGAAAGAGGTGCTGCATTGTTGAACTTGGAGAGCATTAGGGCAGTAACTCAGTGAGGATATCCAGATACTCAGACCACCCTACTCTATGTTAAATGCCTGGTGAATTGCAGAAATGAGAATGCTAACCCAGATCAGAGGGAGGGATGGAGAGGGAGTTACAACTGACTGGGAACTAAGTCCACAGACCTGGTCAATGCGTCCTGTGGATTGTTGACGCAGATGTGTTTTGAAGTGACTGTGAATCTCGCAGACGTGGACGAATGTCTTGATGCTTCAACAGGCACTTTAATCAGTTTTTAAATGTTACGCTGGACGTATGGGCTTCTCACGCTGACTGAAACACCCCATCAAATCCTGGCAAGAGCAGACGGGCACTGAATACGGGCTGAGGAGCTGGCAAGAAGTCACAGTAAGTGCCTTATCTTCACAGTTGTCGTCTTCAGGGGATTTTCGGAGAGAAACATGAGAACGGATGTGCGAACCATGTTCAGTACCGATACCTTTGGAGACGCTCAATGGCTTCCTGCTGTCGCAGGCTCTTGCCCAAACGCTCAAGATGGGTGGTACTCAGACAAGCATACACTGTGACCCGGTGGAGAGGGCTGTGCGAATACAGGAGCCTCAGGGTCAGTTGTCAGCTGTCAGTCACCCACCTCAGGAGGGTGCAGGCTGAAGTCACAATGCACCTTGCACTTGAGCAGCAGTAAAGTTACTGAATGGCATCCAGCGGCACGGAACACTGATCTGGGAACATAGGTTGGAATCCTTCCACGGCTGCTGGGGAACTGAAAGCAAATGTCTTGACTTAAGAGCGAGCGTTATTAATGTAGATCACTGACATCCATCTCTCTGCGAATTTGCACGGACTGGTTGAACATTAGTGTTTCAGCAAGCAAGAAGTTGCAATTATGACCTTTTCGTGTTTCACCCGTGGGCATCACTGGTCCCGTATACATCCAAGATCTCTCTCTCTCTCTCTCTCTCTCTCTCTCTCTCACACACACACACACACACACACAGACACACACACACACACACACAGACACACACACACAGACACACACACACACAGAGGGATGCATTCCATCAGCACCAGGGAACTTGTCTTCCTTTCGGGCCACCAATTTTCTCAACACTACCTCTTCAGCATGAGCGATGTTGTGAGTGTACTTACCCAACTCCCTCAAGATATCTTCTCAGCTACCTTACTTTTTTGTGCTGCCACCGCATTTACATTTCTTGCTGTTGTCAGTGTCCCTCTGTTCCGCCGTGCTTCCTTACATTCTACCATTCATTGTGTACGTAATGTATCTGCTCGCCTTGGTAGTCCTCTCAAATAGCGTCACCACATATATTTCAGGATTCCATCTGCCATTTCTCTGCCCTTCCTGTCAATTCTTCAATGCAGTTCTCTAGCTGAAGTCTACCTTCCTCACTCTGAACAGCATCAATTCTTGTGTCATCGGCGAACATGTGGCAGACACTAAGTGTCCTAGCACAGATCCCTGAAGTCCACAATTGTTTAATGCTCCCAAGCGAAGAAATAAACAAGGATCGAACACCACTGCATATCCTTGACGTAGACAGCACGTTTCAGGAGGTGTCCATCACGGAACACAAAGGAGTGAAGGGAGAGAAGGAATAGGCAGAGAAATGGCAGGTGGATTTTACACCCGAGCATGTGTGAGGCCTTGGGAGGAAAAATGCAGAAGGAAAGTGAACAGTAACTGTCCTGATTCATAAGAAAATTGATGTACAGAGGAATCTTGGGGTGCAAATCTATAGCTTGCTGAAAGTAGCAACAGAAGTTGATCGGATCGTAGAGAAGGCGCACAGCATCCTTGCATTCACCGGGCGGGCATCTGTCTGGAAATGCAGGGATTGTTGCATTTGTATATATATTGGTCAGGCCAAATTTGGTGCTTTGTGTGCAGTCCTGGTTTCTGCATTAGATTCCATCCTTAAGACACAACTTCCCTCGCACAAAGCCATTCTGACTATTCGCAAATCAATACTTGGCTTTGCAAAAGCTGCAAGATCTACTTTCTCAGAATCCCCTCCAATAATTTTCCCACCACTTATTTTAGGTTCAACGGACTGTAGATCCCTGCATTTTCCTTGAAGCCCTTGGTAAAGACATAGCAATGGCCATTCTCCTGTCGTCCGGTATCTCACGCGTGGCTAATATGAAGCAAATATTCCCTAGCATCCCACAATGTTCTTGGATACATATGATGAGGCCCCGAGGATTCATCCACCTCAATAAGGCTTACCGCCACCAGCATCTCTGCTTGTACTGTGGATATATTCTATTACATCATGATTCATTTCCCTTAATTCCTTAGCTTCCATTACCGTCTCCGCATTAAACACAAAAATACATTATCGATTTAACACCTCACCCAACTCCTGTGGTTAAATACGTTTTAGACTGCATTGATCCTCAAGTGACCTATTCTCTCCTTAGTTACCCTTCAGCTCTTAATATGCCGATAGAATCTCTTAAGATTCCCTGTTACCTTATCTGACAATACTAGCTAATGCCCTCTTTATTCCCCACAGATTCCCATATAGTGCTTATCTAAATACCTCTTGTCATCCAATATGCTTTTACCACCCCGTCAAACAGGGCGATCCAGACTCAACTCACTCTGTTAATGAAGAAAGATCCTTAAATCTACCTTAAATCGCCAAACTTTCACCTTAAAACTATGCTGTCTGGTCATAAACGACTCTGACCTCTGCCACTTCTAATCTTACCCGTTCCTAATTTTCTATATTTCATTCGGTTTCCCTTAGCCTCCTCCTCTCCAAGGAAAACAAAGGCAATCTACCCAACTCCTCTTACTGATGATACAATCCGTCACAGGTAATACCTTGGTGAATCTCCATTGCCTCTGGTGAAATTACTTATTCGACGTTGAGGCGACCAGAACTGCACACAGAACTCCGTCTGTGGTCTAACATATTATTGTACCATATGTTCCTTGTCCTCATCTTCTATGACTTCGTTAATGAAAGCAACTATCCCATCTACCTTCACAGCTGCCTTATCTACCCGTGCTGCTATTTCATTTATGTCTCTTGCTGTTTGCAGGGATCCATGCGCATGTATAGCAAGGTCCCATCTGTTCTTCGGTTCTTCCTAATATTCCACCATTCATTGCGTTTTTACTACTGCGTCTGACAGCCGTGTTAGTCCTCTGAAAATACATCATCACACAGACTTCAGGATTAATTTTGAGCTGTCATTATTCTGCCCGACCTACTCATTCTTCAAAGTCGAAGGCAACACTTCTCACGCTGAACAAGACCAATTGATCTATCACAGATGACCTTACATTCACACGCACATCCATAATTCATTTAACAAAGTGCAAATGTCTCAGCACCAATCCTGGCCACCCACCAGAATTTAAGCCGATGAGAACCCTCAGGGGATCTTACCCTCTAAAAATCTTCACTTCTGTTGAGGGAGTGGATTCCCCCGGGGATAGCAGTTAGAGTCAAACCTATAGTCAGTGGTTCATCTCGATGAAGAAGTAAAAATAATCAGAGGTTTACACTCAGTACTGTTCACCGGTATCTGTAGAAATAGGGGGATAGCGCAGGTGGATCTGTGGCTGGAGAGATAGTGCCGAATAAATTGTTTCAGGTTACTGAGGCATTAGAAAAGTTGGGATTGGTACTTGCTCATGCAAGATGACTCCACTCTGCTCGGAGGAAGGTTCACATGCTGAGGAAGGAGGGTTAAATTGAATTAGCAGGAGGTTGATCACTCGAAAAGACAATCAGCGCCAATAGCTTCAAGAACCTGAATAAGGAAGAGTATAGGAAGGTCTGAGATAGAGTCGGTGTGGAGTACGTAAATACAAGAAGACTCATCAACAAGGCTGAGGAGCTGCGAGAGCAATTAATCACATGACATTACCATATTTTGGCAACAACTGATACCTGCCGGAATACAGGTGAGGACTGCATTCGAAAGATTTCTGTGTACAATGTGTTCAGAAAATATAGGGCCGGGTAGGTGGTGAGGTGGCAGAGTTGATGTGGGGAATATTGCAGCGCTATAGGGAGTAGATGTCCTGAGGTGGTGAGGGACAGAATCGAAATGTTGAGACATAAGTCAACACTTGCGTGATTCACAACAGGGAGTACTCTCTTAGACTGCAATTAGTGGGATCTTGTGCACGTTTGCAGCGAATCTAAAGAAATTCGCTGTTAATAAAATGGGCGAATTTAATTACACAAAAATTACACAAAAACCATGCAGACCAAGAAGAGAGAGTAGAGGTGCCGAGCACCTGGAAACACAGGTCAAAAAACAGTGAAGCTTAAGTCAGGCGTGAGAAGGGACCTAGGTCATTACAAGGCAGAAAAAAAACCAAATATCAGTTTAATACTTCAATAGTCACATCGCAAAATGGGGGCAATTCGGTCCACCGTGTCGGCGATGCTCTCCCAGAGCAAACTGGCGATACGCCTAACTCAAAGCGATCACATCAGTCGTAAAGAGCGTAAACAGCGGGCGAAACTGTAATTGAACAGGGCGCAACGTTTAAAATGACTATGCTGCAGAAAAATCCACGAACCCGTTCAGTGTGTGTGTGTGTGTGTGTGTGTGTGTGTGTGTGTGTGTGTGTGTGTGTGTGTGTGTGTGTGTGTGTGCGCGCGCAGTTGTGTGTTCCGTAAGCTTATATAACACTGGAATACATAAAGCAGAAGGGACGAATTAGTATTGCATATAAAAGCATTTATCTTAAACAACTGATCAGGATTCTCAACGCGAAAGCGATAGAATCAGTGCACTGGTTTTCTGAACCGCTTTAACAGCCCAGAATATGAAGCCCTCAGTCAGTCATCATGAACTGATAATGGTGATACTGGACGCAACTCTAAAGAAACAATCAATGGTATCAGATTCAGCGCTTTTAATCCAATTACATTTTAATCGAAAATGTATTCATTTTAATGCAGACTACTCAATGCAATGTTTCCACTTCAGTACAGCGCACACTCAGAACAGACAAGTATAAATGATAGCAGATGAATGGTGGGGTGTTGAGAGGGTCCTTGGCATGTTTATTCATTGACGGCTAAAGTGAAAGAACAGATAGGTTTGAGGAAAGCAAGACGAACAGCAACAGCAACGAAATCACTCTTCATTGTTTTTAAACACATGGGAAGAAGGCAAAAGGCCTCAATTCAGAATAATCTGTCGAACGACGTAAAAACTGATTCAACGTAGATTCCTGTTCAATGTCCAGTCGGCTAGAACCAAGAGCACAGGAGAGCGTGATATTGTGAATGAATAGTGGGAACAGAAGCATCATATTCGTCCTCCAGTTCTAGGCCCTCTGCAGCGCCAGTTTCATGGGTTTACTAATAAACGGGGTTGCACATTTAAGCGCGTTCTTCACCTCCTGTCTGAACCGCTCTGGGTCATTCTATAGATGCACTTGTTGGCGCAGGAGCTGAGGAGCATGAGTAATACCTCATTAGCGATGTGAGAGGGGCTTGTGAGATCCCCGCCCACGAAATTGACAGTAACTCGAGTACAGATGAAAGCCACAGTTTCCGTTGTACACAGCAGTATGTAAGAACCGGACACGGTGAAGAGTAGGACGATGGATTTGCGCCGATTCTCCATCTCACTGTCCTTGCCACCCTATCCCTTCAGGTGCCGGCGGACCCTGCTGGCCGCAACGATATTCCCGACCGTCACCCCGTTCAGGAACAGGATTAGAACGAAAGGAAGTAAGGAGATGGAGATGCTGCACATCCAAGAGAAAACAATCCACCAAATGGAGGTGAAATAGGGGGCTTTGGGCCGACACCCCCAGTTCAAGTTATCTATGTTGAAGCGTGGCTCGTACATAAAATGAAAGGGGATGTACTTTAGGCAGATCAACGCGTACAAGCACAAAATAACCACAGCGGCCGTCCAATCCGTGCAATATTTGATTCTCAGCTTCTGACAACAAATGCTGACAAAGCGGTCAAAGGTGAAGGACACGGTTAATCAGACCGAATAATCTAGGGCGACGATCCGCAGGTAAATTTTAGAAGGGCACACTCTGCTGCGGGACAAGAAGGAGTTAGGGGAATAGTAAATGTAGAAATTTTGGAGTAACACGTGGAAGATGATCACGAGCAGGTCGGAGATCGCCATCGCCATCATGTAACGCGTGATTCCACTGGAGAGACCGCACTTTCCCCGATACAGGATCACAGCCGTCATCACGTCTGCTGGAGGAAGGACAAAGCACAGCACAATTAATATTTAAACAGAAGTACCAATCCAGGGAAGCGGAGTTAGTGTTAGACATTCCGTTGACAGTGACAGCCTCAATGGAGAGGATCCACGAGAGTTACTTCCATGAATAATTTTGAAAATGATGTTCAAAGGGCTCATTGTCACGCGGCTTTCAATACCTCACTCACACTGGCGGACGCACTGTGTTGACAGAGCGGGCTTCGGTGCGAGAGATTGCATCCGAAGTGCATAATTTGGAAAATGCTCGTGAACTTCTGATTCAAGGTCAACTACCGGAAACTTTAACTCTGTTTCCTTCCCCTACAAAATTAAATACAGAACATTCTGGAAACACTGAGCAGGTCAGGCAGTATCCGTGCAAATATTTCAGGCGTTAGTATCAAGAATCTTAAGGAAGACTGATGACGAACATCAGAGATTTGATGAATGGTCTTAGACCTGAAACGTTGACTCTCCTTGTCCTTCCACACATGTCGCCTGGCTGTCTGTGTTTTCGAATGCATTCTATTTCTCAAATTTAGAGCATTTGCGGCGCTTTTTATCACATTCATTCAACTTCTAATTCACGTACGAACAATCTTTTGGGTCGGCAATGAATCGAAATGAAAACAAAAGCGAAAGGCGGCAGACCTAGCAAGTAGGAAATCTGAACAGTTAATATTGAAAATACTTGTCAGTTCTGTCAGCATCTACGCATTAGGGGGTGGGTGTTAATATTTCAGGTAATTGAAGTTTCATAAGATCTGGATATAGTTGGAAATCTAAGTTGATTTGTGATGCTGCGAAGTGCTGACATGAGGGAGATCAAAGCTACGTCTACTGCGACAGACAATAACTGAAAACACAAAGGTTGATTGTGCCGACTGAGACAGGGTGAAGATTTGTTTTCGGCAGGTAATCTGCCTGGAGGAAGGATATGCAGAAAGAGACAAATGAACTTTATTTGCACGTCCTACAGACATATCGGCTCTGATTAAGGTTCCTTCACGCTCCCTCAGCCGGCACCACCATCACTTGTGTCCTTCGGTCTTTGTTGGTCACTGCCTGATCCGGGCAACGCTTTCCTACGTGCTCGATTCCAAGATCATTTTCTCGCTTCCATTGCAAATACTTCTTTACCCTTCTCTGTTGCTGCCTCCATCACATCCACAGGCCCTACAGACGCGTGATCAGCATTCTTCTTCAATTCCGGCACCTTCAGAAACTCGCCAATTAAATTATTCCAAATGTCCATGCTGGAGATTTCATTTTACCCTCACCATCATTCACTCTTTTCGTCTCAAAGCTTCTTTAAAGTCATTCCCGTTGCCGAAGCTTTGGACATTGGTGGAAATATTTTCCGATCTGTTCCCTGTCCCTATATTTATGCATGGTGATGCTACGGTAATGAGGTTTCGGATATTTTTTCGATATTAATCGCACTACAGGCAATGATTTGCTCAAATGTTGTTTCTGATCCAAAGGCGAATTCTTAATATTGAACCCTATGAAGCAAAGTGTGAAACACATGTGATGGGGGGAGGCTGACAAATTCCATGTCACCCTTCGGTGACATCTCACAATCACTAATGATTTCTCTGGCAAATACAGCCTGTGTAGTCTTTTTATACCTCTCTTTTAATATATTGCAGGTATACTTTTCTTCAAAATCAAAATACAAGACTTGAAAATATGTAATTTTAAATAACAACAACAATGAAAGTCCAGAAATAGTCAGCAGATCAGAGGCCATCACTGGAGGAAGATAAGATATCTGGTCGATAACCTTCCATCGGTGGAAGAGAAAGTGGAGATAATACATTTTAAGTTGCAGAGAAAGTGGAGCATCAGAAGTTCTGTGAAAATGTGGAGATGAATGAAAACGGACACACGTGGTGGGGGTGCCGTCTGAGAGAGCTCCAAGAGTCTGTTTATCCCAGCTGCAGCAGCACTGAAGGTGACGGAAGAAAACAAGATCAGTGAGAAGTACAACTTATGAATCGTGGGATACAAACCGAAAAACTGAAACACTCGACATAGCTGTGGAAATGGAATGATATTTAAAATAGCCATGAAAAGAGGTCTAAGCTATTCACGGGGAATAAAGAGATGCTCAATCGTATAATGCAGCAGTCACATCGCACAATGGGGCAATTCAATTCATCGTGTCCGTCCGGCTCTCCCCAGAAAAAAACTGGAGAAATGTCACATTCAATGTGATGAGTTGCGGACAGTATGAAACTATTTGAACAGTGAGAGACATTAGAAATCAACAGGGAAAATTCCACTGTCCCACTCACCACTGTGTGTGCGTGCGTGCGTGCGTGCGTGTGTGTGTGTGTGTGTGTGTGTGTGTGTTTTCTGGGGCACATAATACACAGAGTGGATGATAGAAAGCGGAAAGGCATAAATAAATGTTGCATTTAAAGTCCTTATTGATGAAAAGCTGATCAGAGTCCTAAATCGGTGCACCACTTGCCTGAAACACTTTAACAACCCAGAAGATGAAATATTTATTGAGTCATCATGAATAAAAAATGGTGACAAATGGGACGTAATTCCAAAGCATCTGGAGATGGTTTCAGATTCAGTAATTCTTAAGCCAAAAATATTTTTCTGCAATGTATTCATTTTAATGCAATTATTACTCAATGAAATATCGTTCTTTCAGTGTGGCTCACTTTCAAACAGAGATATAAGAGGCAAAGGATAGAGGGTGAATGTTGGGGCACTGAGAGGGACCTTGGTCTGCACATTCATTTATAGCTGAAATAATAGAACAGGTGGATTTAGAGGAAACAACGCACACGCGTCAATTCTCTTTATTCATTAATAAATATAAGTGCAAGGAATTCACACCTTTATCATTTTTGAACACTGTATGGGAAGAAGATAGGAGACAGAAAGTGAAAAAATTCTATATAACGGGGTAAAACCTGGTTCCATAAAACTTCCTGTTCCATGAGTCCGCTCTGGCAGGAACTGAGGGCAAAGAATAGCGCGAACTTGGGAAGGAATAGAGTGAAAGACGCCGTTACATGCAACTACAGTTCCAGGCCTACTGCCTCTCAGTTTCATGGGATCAATAATAAACTGAGTTTTATGTTTAACGGCGTTCGTCACCTTTGTCTGAACCTGCTCTAGGTAAATCCATGCATAGACATATTGGCGCAGAAGCTGCGGCACATGAGAACGACCCCCTACTCATTGGCGGCGTAAGAGGGGCTTGTGTAATCCCATCCCAAGAAATTGACTGTGATTGCAGTGCAGAAGTAGGTCGAGGTTTTCGTTGTCCACAGCAGTATGAAATTCCCGCAATCAGTGAAGTGTTCGACGATCGACTTGCACCGATTCTCCGTCTCACTGCTCATCACTTCCTGTCCCTTCAGGTACCGGCGAACGCCTCTGGCCGTTACGATGTTCCTGGCCGTCAGCCCATTCAGGAAAAGAATTTAAACTAAGGGGAGTTAGGAGATCAAGAAGCAACATATCCAGGAGAACACCACCCACCAGATGGAGCTGAAATCGGCGGCTTTGGGCCAACACCCCCTGTTCACTTCATTCATGTTGATATGTGGTTCCAGCATGAAGTGAAATGAGATGTTGTTCAAGCACCTCAGCTTAAACAACAAACTTATTTATTTATGAACAATTGAAGTAATTTCATGTACCTCTGGGTGGAGGAATCTTCATTCCAAAAAAAAGATAGGAAGCCGCGGTCTCATTACTGACCTGTGTCTTGATCCAACGTCCAACGTGACGGGCTTGTCCTGGGGCAGAAGTTCACTTCATTGACAGGGCGCTGAACATGGCTGATGTTTTTAACACAGGGACACCCTAAAAATAGTCCGCTCTTTGTCACATTTATACACACAGAAAATGGAATGGGGAAAAACACTATGTTTTGTTTAGATGGTATATCTAATTCAAAAGATGAATAATCAGCAATGGAATTCGGGGGAAAGAACGTGAAACTCGTGTGGTGGGTATGAGGCTGACCAATTCCACGCCCTTCTTCTGCGACTTTTCGCAGTCAACAAGATATTCCTCCAGACATTGCCGCCAGTGGAGTCTTCTCAGTAAATCTCTCGTTTTTTAAATCGTTCCTTATATAAAGAACACGGTTTAATTCAAAATCAAAACAAAATTTGCAAAGCATGACAGGGAATAGTGACCAGATCAAGTAGCATCTGGAACATAGAACAGTACGACGAACGAACAAGCACTTCGCCCACGATGCCTGTGCCGAGCATTATGATAAATTAAATTATTTGCATCTGTCTGCACATGATCCGCATCCCTGCATTCCCTGAATATCCATGTGCCTGCCTAAAAGCCTCTTGAACGCCACTATCGTATCTTCTTCCACTACCACCTCTGGCAGCGTGCTCCAGGCACCCACAATTCTCTGTGTAAAACACTTCTCCCACACATCACCAGTAACATTCCCCGCCCCACCTTTAAAATATGCCGTCTAGTATTCATTATTTCTACCCTGGGATAAACATTCTTACTGTCTCCAGAGTTATGCCTTTCATAATTTGAAAAAAACCTCTATCAGATCTCTTCTCGGCCTCCCACGCTACAGAGAAAACAATCCAACTAAATCCAACTTCCTTATTGCTAGTAGTATCTAATCCTGGCAACATCCTGGTAAACGTCTAATGAAACCTCTACACAGACTTCACCTCCTTTCTGTAATGGGGCGAGGAGTATTGCGCACAATGTCCCAGGTGCAGCCGGACCAATGTTATCATCGTCAACCATCGGAAGGAAGGGAAACGAAATAATACGTCTTAATTTGCGGAGAAAGTCGCGAAATAGGGAGGTCTATGTGAGCTTGGAGATGGAGAGAAACTGAATGACACATGTCATGCAGGTGCCGGCTGAGAGAGTCCTGGGGGTAAGTTCTTCCCTGGTGCAGGAACATAGAAAGAGACGGGAGGAAACAAGAGGAGAGAGGAGACGAATGCCGGAATGGTGAGATACAAACAACAAAGACAGAACAGTGCAGATGCTGAAAAAGGAAGGATAAGCAGAGATTGTTGCAAACACTCGGTGTCTGTGAAGAAATAAAAGAGAGTTAAATTTTTACGTTAATGATTTTACAACAGAACAGGATAATTTTTTTTATCAACACAGGAAGACCGGTTATCTGAAAATTTTGATGTTGTTCCCGGGACTTTTATTTGCCAGGTCTGAAGACGAGGTGATGTTCATCGTGCTTACAATGGGATTCATTGCAACATTGCAAGCAGCGCCGAAAAGAAAGTCGCGATCTGTAAAAAGAGAATTAGAAACAGAATCCCCGAAGCCGAGGGAGTGCGAAATCCAGAACCCGCTCAGTAAAAGGAGCGCGGAAACACAATCCAAGTGAGAAAAGGCTCGTTTAGAATAAGAGTGCCGGTGAGTTAAAGGACCACGAAGAACAGTCCTAATGAGTTTAAATGAAATAGGCCAAATGGAGTTCCAGGAAGTTTAAACAAGAATTTGGTTTTGACAAAGATTTGGGAAATTTACACAGTTCTTTTACCTTACCGTACGAAAGTAGAAATATCGTAACCATATTCTTTGTCGGTTTAGTGAGTTAACGTAACACACAAAGATCTCGCAGGGCCCTTTTGACAATGGTAATGTTCCCAGCTTGCCGTTCTGGTGTCACTCACCACACCTTGCACCTCCGGGTCCTCTCCACTTCCGTGCAACTGGAGGGACCAACCTCACCTGCATTCATTCTTGTCTGGCCACTTAGTGACATGGTACACCTGTATTGATTTCCCACCACCTGCTCTCACCAGTGCATCGTCCTTTTTCGCTGCTATATCTACCCTTCATAACATCAGCCGAGACCACAATTTCATCGTGAACCCTGATAGCACTCACTCCGACCACATTGTTCATTACCCGAGTGCTGTGTGTGAATGTAAATTCAGTTGAATTGCCCTGTGCTCAATAACTGTTCCTCTCAGTCGATCTTAAAACAAGTAAAAATAAACTGAATGAGCACTTTCTCCAAAGCATCGAGGCTATGGACCAAGTGCTAGTAAACGGGATAAGTGTAGATAGTGACTTGATGGTTCGCAGTGAGGTGGTGGTCCGAAGTGTCTATTTTCTGACTCTTCCTGCCAGACAGATAGACTGGAAACTAAGCTGCTTCAGGATAGTACTTGTATCTTTTTCAAACGCAGAGGCTAAATATGTTTTCACTTTCCAAGAAAAGATACTTCTTTAAAGAAGAGTGAAAAATTAAGATAAGGATGTTCCTTTCGTATTTCGGACGCTGAACACTGTTTAATATAAATTCCATGAAATGTAACATTCGTTTAAGCCTGGCCCCTCTATGACTTCCAGTCTACGATAAAGCATTGGACAGAAGATGGTTTAAACTAGCGTGGCAGGGATGCGGGAACCGGATCATTAGTACAACACGTGGAGTGATTGTGAAGGTAGAGGATACGTCAAGTAAACGGAAAGGTTAAAACAGGCAGGACCAGGGCAATGAATACAACAGAAATGGTGGTCTGAAGTGTAATTATGAACATGAAAGGAGTATTATGATTAAGGATTAGTTCATGGAACTGCGATATATAGCCATGAGAGAAGCTTGGTTGAGAGAAATGCGGTACTGGCTGCTCGACACCCCATGCTAAAGTGTTTTCGTCGTGACAGAGGGGGATGTAGAAGAGCTGGGACTGCATAACTGATTCTGGTGCAAGTCACTGCTGCGCTAATAGAGGACATCTTGGAGGGCTCACGTCGCGAGGCCGTATCGTCAAAAGTCAGAAAACTCTGAAGCCAAATTCTGTTCGAACACCATTTCCGAATGTGCAGATGGCAACACCGTAGTGGGCCGGATGTCAACCAACGACGACACTGAGCACTGAGTAAGGAGATAGAGCACCTTGTAGAATCGTGGCAAGACGACAAACTTTCGCTCAATGTATACAAAACAAAAGAGTTGAGGAAGCAGGCTGAATGCACGTCCCTGTTAGTATCAATGGTGGTGGGGTGGAGATATTTGAGAGAATCAAATTCTTATGAGTACAATTTGTCCTGGTCCAACCACGTGGACGCCATGGCGAAGAAAGAACATCAATGCCTCCATTTCCTCATAAGGATACGGAAAATCATCATGTCCCTATGACCCTCTCCGTTATTTATGGATGCACTAAAATAAACATCCTCACCAGACGTATCATTGATTGGGATGGTAACTGCTCTGCCCACGACTGCAAGCAATTGCACAGAGTTATGGACGCAGCACAGTCTATCACGCGAACCAGCCTCGCATCCTTTCACACTGTCTACTACACTCACTGCCTCGGGAAAACAGGCAACATAATCAAGCACCACGCCCACCACAGTCATTCTCTCGTCTCCCCCACCCATCGCGCAGAAGATACGAAAGCCTGAAACACGTACCACCAGGCACAAGGACCACTTCTATCCGGCTGTATTCAGACTCGTGAACGGACCTATTATAGCTAAAGTTGATCTCTTGATCGCTCAATTTACCACTCCATGGCGCTTGCACATTATTTTTCTTTCCGCACTGCGTTTTCACTGTAATTGTAACAATATACTCTGAATTTTGTTTTTTTGTCCGCTATGTAGAACGTCGATATACTTATGTATGGAATGAACTGCGTGGATGGCACGCATACAAAAGCTTTTCACTGTATGTCATTACATATGACGATAATAATCTAATTGCCATTTAAGAAAGATGCACTCACTCTGATGGAGTTACGTTACCGGCCTCCCAATGGGAAACGGGAGCTGACGGAGGAAATTGCAGGCCGATCACCAAAATACGTAAATAAAAAGCAGGTTTGTTGTGACTGATTCTAAAGCCGCCAATATTGACAGGAGTTTGGTGGTCATGATAGCTGTGGCCAACATCCGGGCCAGAGATGGCCATGTAGAACTCACCTGAATTAACGGATGGTAGACACACAACAACAGAGAATCAGTTACACTGTAAAGCGTTACGCTAACCGCTACACTACCGTACCAGGTGTCCTGCCTCGCCAGCTGACTCATCATTTGGTAATGAGAGTTGAAGGAAATATTGAGGCATATTAAATAACTAAATTAGGGGAGAGATGGATGAAGTAGCTGAGTAAAACAGAAGAGTGGAAAGGCCGGTTATAGTGTGTGGCTCAAATGTTCTTCAGGCAAACACATAAAAGTGAAAGGAACAATCTCAATGTATTACAAACACACATTCAAACCTTTGCTTCATTGTGGGACGGTTGAAAGATGGTCAGGACGGAGAGGTAAGTTTGCCGGACCATACAGTCCATGGGAAAGACAGGAAAGATGGTAGAGCTGGAAGAACAGCCTTGGGGATTGATGAGAATTCAGGTTGAAATCAAGTCATGGACGGGGAGAATATAATGAGAAGTAAACAGGCAATGGAGGCTTTGAGAGTAGAATTGAGTGGAAGGATTCATCACTCTCGAAGCTGTGTTTAGGCCCCATGGTATCAGCTGTGAAATGGCAGAATGTATAAATTCATAAACTTAGGCCTCATGGTTACAGCTGTGAAATGGCAGAATGTATAAATCCAGAAACTTATGCACTTATGTAGCAAAGGTGTGGAGGTTTTAAAGAGCGAATTATAATTTTCACAGATTTGAATAAACAAGAGGTATCTCATGAGTGAAAGGTAATGAATATCCAGAGAGTGTTCAGAATAGTTATTTACAAGAATGGGGTAGAATTTGCAACCAGCAGTCTGCGGGCCTCACTACAGCTCTCTGCAGAGCGAAGTGGATGACTGGGTGCCCTGGGTAAAATACACTTCTGGGGCAATCTTTGCAATGAGAGCTTGGAGAGGGAAACTAGTCAGATCCTTGGTGATCCTCAAGACAACTCTCACCTTGCCCTGCGTTGCACCAACTTATCCCAGTCTGATCTAACATGATTAATACTTTACACCCTTTCGCCTGCATTCAGTGAGGAAGCTCTCCCTGCACCTCCTTTGATCTGGCACAGAATCTGCAGGCAGATCCCACACTATAAGTGTTGGGGAACTGGTGTAAATTCCTGCTTCCATTCTCGTCCTGCACCGACATGCCCAGCGGAGAATCCTGAGAGAAACTTCACTGGATTTCTGGGTTTGCACTGGATTAGGTAACAGGTAATGAGACCGATTTAGTTAATAGTGAAATGATAGAAGACCATTTATGTAACAGAGGTCACAATTCACAGTAGTGTTTGGAAGGGAGAAAAGTCGAACGGCTACAGAGCTCCGATGAGAAAACTAATTAACCTGTTAAACCAACAGGCAGAGCAGGAGTTCAGAAAGGAATTCTGTGTGAAACTACCCCTCTACGGGACAAGTATCTTGGTTGCCAATGGATGACTAAAGTGAAAGCTACTGCAGATCCCGGCGACTGAGAGATGCAAAATTAGGCAAAAGCTGATCAAACAAATTGTAAGAGCTACAACAGGGAACCCACAAATATAACTTGTGGGCAATATCAAAATCAACACAAAAATAACGACAATAGTAGGAACAGAGATTACTGTGGTAATATAATTAAC
This sequence comes from Pristis pectinata, assembly GCF_009764475.1. Lineage (NCBI taxonomy): Eukaryota > Metazoa > Chordata > Chondrichthyes > Rhinopristiformes > Pristidae > Pristis > Pristis pectinata. The sequence goes on along the minus strand of NC_067438.1, from coordinate 13,700,167 downwards.
AAAGTTTAGCAGGATTTGGTCAGTGAACAAAAATCAATAACAGTTTGTCTCTGTCATCCTCCCCACATCTCTGCGAACAGAGATCCCTCCTCTCCTCTGCCGTAACTCCCCCGATTCTGAAAGAAACAGGACGGACTGATTGACATGAATTCCCGTTTCTTTGACACATATCCTGAGGCATCCCGTGCAAATCCACAGGAAAAAACAGCATTCCAGACATCCCAAAAATCTTGTGTAAGTAACATCACAGCAATAAAGAAAATAATGGCACAAAAGCTCAGCAAACCCGCCCCACCCTTGGACTCGATGGTCTACATCCCAGGGTTGTAAAGGAATTGGATGAGGACACTGCAGATGTGTGAATGAAACCCTGGGGCGGTGTGACACCTAGCGGGGAGCTTCGGCATTGCAGGTCGGCGGCCAGCGAAGCTGCTTCCATTTTAGGAAGATATGCAGATAAGGAGGGCGAAAAGAAAGCATGAAAGGATGAAAAGTAACACCAGTTTAAAAGGAGAGAAAAGGCAAAGCATGAAGCTATTTGTTTGTCTAGAAACTTTTGTGGGTAGGTAGAAACAATGTACGGTTTGACAATGCGGCTCGTGTTGATGTTAAGGAGTGATGCATGTGGCTGGCTGGGTGAGCGGTAGCAGTACAAAGCATACTTACCTGGCAGGGAACCGTCGGTGATCAGGAGGGCCGAGGTTCCAGGACGAGGCTATCCCATTGCACTTCGGGTGTGCTGACGCCTGCGATGTCCCCAAATGCGGGATACTCGACTGCATAATTTGTGGTAGTGGGGGACTGCGTTCGCGCTCTCCCCTGGTTATTTACTTAAAAACAGAATTCATTTATTGGGCGTATACAGTAAAAGGGAAGACTGTAGTATCCTGATTATCCGCACTGCAGTATGTTTTCAAAATAATATGTTCTATTGATTCAAGTAGTCTCTAATGTCGCTATTGTAACACAGCGCCAAGCTGTGCTGTCTTCAGAAATCGGCTTTTCGAGTTGATTTTTTAGCCCGTCGGACGTGGATCGGCACATGATATTCTGATATTATAGCTGTTAATGGAAACATGGTTGAGGGATGGGCGGGACTGGCAGCTCAGTGTTCTAGGGTACCGATGCTTCCGGCGTGATTGAGGCAGAGCTAAGAGAGGAGGGGCAGTTGCAATATTGTTTAAGGAGAAGCTCACAGCAATACATAGAACACTGACCTTTAAACTTCGCCTAAGACTATCTAACTTCTTCTATTGTCATTTCTTTAAAAAACTTGTACTGAATCTGGTTCTCGTTTCCCCTTGACTTCTGTTTTCCCTCACATTTTCAGTACAGTATCCTCATCCTTTCCTCTGAAGGTCAAAAAATATCTATTTCCTGATTTTCATTCACAATATTCCCTGTGTAATTCACAAAGGGGACTGCTTTTCACTGAATATACTTGCGAAAACCTCCAATGCTGCTGGCACGGTAGCGTAGCGGTTAGCGCGACGCTATTACAGAGCCAGAGGTGTTCGATTCCCGCCGCTGTCTGTAAGGAGTTTGTACATTCTCCCGTGTCTGCGTGGGTTTCCTCCGGGTGCTCCGGTTTCCTCCCACATTCCAAAGTCGTACGGGTAGGTTAATATGCGTTTAAAAAATGGGCGGCGCGGACTCGTTGGGCCGGAAGTGCCTGTTACCAAGCTGTAAATAAAATTAAAAAAAATTATTACCTTGCCAGCTTTACTTCCTATGGCCCTTTTGCAGCTTTTTATTTTCTTCACTGAGAGAGGTTATTCTGTGAGAAAGTCCAGCGAGGTTATATGGACACATAACCAAGAAATAAGATTGAGGTGTTCGGTCACATTGCTGGGCTTTTGCTATTGAACACCCACCCTCAATAGTCAACGGTTATTAGAGGTGGAGGGAAATTGCAGATAAGTGTAGGAATAATAAGGTGGTAAGTAGGTGATTTCAAACTCCATAATGTTGACTGGGACTACCATGGTGCTAAGGCAGTTAGCTGGGGTAGGATTTGTTCAGAGTGTCCAGGAAAGCTTTTTTAATCAATGGGTATAGATGGCCGTGCTAGAGTGGGGCCAATGTTCGATATCCTCTTAGGAAATGAAGCTGGAAAGTGGCCGATGTGTCACCTGGGGAGCACTTTGAGGACAGTAGCCTTAATTCTATCAGCTATACAATAGTATTGGAAAAGGATAGAACTGGTCCGCAAGTTGAATTCCCAAATTGGACAAGACCAATTTTGATATCGTTAGACAGGAATTTAAGAAAAAGTTGATTGGGAGAGGCTGTTAGCGGGTAAAGGGATATCTTGCAAGTGGGAGGCTTTTGAAAAAGAGATATGGCCAGCGTGTTGCGTTAAAATGAAGGGCAAGTGTAGCAGAATCAGGAAACCCTGGTCGACGAGGGATATTGAGGCTCTGGTCAGGATAAAGAAGGAGGTGTACGTCGGGTATAGGGCATTGGGATCAACCGAAATCCTCGAGGAGTATCAAGGGTGTCGGAGGACATTTAGGAAGGAAATTAGGAGGGTTAAAGAGGGGATAAGAGATATCCCTGGCAGATAACGTAAAGAAGAATCGTAAAATATTCTACAAATACACTAAGAACAAAAGGATAACTAAGGAGAGACTTGGTCCCCTTCAGCATCAGCGTGGATGTCTACGTGTGGAACCACGGGGAAGCCGGAGGTCTTAAATGAACACTTCTTCTCTGTATTTACATAATCTAAGGCCATGGAAATAGGGAGCTCAGAGAAGTGAAAGTTGATATCTTCAAGCATATCAACATATAAACAGGAGGCCTTGGCAGTTTTGAGGCGAATAAAGAACAGTAGGAACAGGCCCTTCAGCCCAAAATGACTCTGCATGATGCCAAATTAAACTAATCCCATCTGCCTGCGCATGATTTACAGCCCACCATTCCCTGTCTGTTCACGCGTCAGTCTAAATCCCTTTCAATCATTGTTATTAAATCTACTTCCACTATCTGCCCCGCGGGTGAGTTACAGGTAATTACTGCGCTCTTGTGTAAAAACAATCGCCCCGCAAATCTCCTTTAAGCATTTTACCCCTCACCTGAAGACTATGCCCTCCAGTATTTGAGATTTCCACCTTGACTATCTACTCTGTCTATACCTCTCACACATTTAAGTACTTCTGTCAGGTCGACCCCAAGCCTCTGATTCTCCAATGAAAACGATCCAAATTGGATAAATCCCAAGTTGCCTTGACTGGAGGGCTTGAGTTATGAAGAAAGATTGAATAAAGACGAATAAGCACACTGGGATGAACCAGCTATATCCAGGGATGACGTAGAAAGCAAAGAGGAGATTTCTATGGCTTTGGTACACATTTTTGTATCTTCGTTAGCCACAGATGATGTACCAGAAGACTGGAGGATGGCTTTAGTTAAGAAGGGCTGCAAGGATAAGCCAGGGCACTACAAATCGATGAGCCTCACGTCAGTGGTGGGAAAGTTACTAGAAGTGTTTCTGAGGGACAGGATTTACTTACATTTCGGGAGGCAAGGTCTGATTGGGGTTAGTCAATATAGCTTAGTCTGTGGGAGGCCATGTCTCATAAATTCGTTATTCATTTGAACAGGTCACCAACTGAATTGAGTCAGGCAGTGTGTGGACGTTGTCTACATGGACTTTAGCAAGGTCTTTGACATGGTCCTGCATGGTCTACTGATCCAGAAGGTTAGAATACATGGAAACCAGAGAGAGCAAATTGGAAACAAACTTGACTTGGTCGTGGAAGGCAGCAGGTGGTAGTGGACAGTTGCTTTTCAGATTGGAGACCTGTAACTAGAATCAAGGATCGGTGCAGCGTCCTTTATAATTCATCATATATATTAATGACTTGAAAGAGAATGATTAGAATGTTGCATATGACACCAAAATTGGTGGTAAAGTGAACAGTGGAGAAGGGTGTCTAAGAGTACAACAAGATACAGATAAATTGGGAAAGTGGGCAAAGCAGTGGCTGTTGGAATTTAACCCAGTGCGAAGTATTGCATTTTGTGAAATTAAACCTGGCTAGGGCATACACAGTGAACGACAGGGCCCTGGGAATTGTGATTGAACAACGAGACCTTGCGTAGAAGTACACAGCTCCCTGAAAGTGCCGAAATAGGTAGACAGAGTGATGAAGAAGGCATATGGTGGGCTTCTCTTCATTAGTGAGGCGCTGAGTACAGGATAACATGTTACATTATGTGCAATTCTGGTCACCACGGTATAGGAAGGATGTGATTGAGCCAGAGAGGGTGCAGAGAAAAATCACAAGGGTTTTGTCTGGACTAGAGGACGAGTTATAAGGAGAGATTGGATAGACTGACTGCTTTCCCTGGAGTTAAGGGGGCTGGAGGCGACCTTATAAAATAATGAGGGTCATTGATAGGGTAATTATTGACAGTCTATTCGCAGTCTAAATATAGAGGGTATAGGTTTAAGGTAAGAGGGGAATGAACTAAAGGGGATATGAGGGGCAACTTTTTCACCCAGAGGGTATTCGGTACATGGAAAGAGCTTCGAGAGTAACTGGTAGAGGTGGGAACAATTCAAATGTTTAGAAGACATTTGGATGGTACTTGGATAGGGGAGGTTGAGAGGGATACCAGTTAAAAGCAGGTAAATGAGATTACCGTTGGCCTGAAGCAATTGAGCCGAAGAGCCAGTTTACCTGCTGTTTAACTCTACGAATGTGTGAAAAGTGAATTTGTAACAGGCGTGAGGGCACGGTAGAAATCTAAAGCTGAGGTACTTGCCTCGTTCCGTCCCCAACCTCTAGCACCAGCTTGCTGCTTGTGACGAGGAGAAGAAGGATTGCCGTGGGACAAACACACCCTGCGCTCGGAGTCGGGAGGCAGGACTGTCCGAAGAGGGGCAACATGATGGAAATATAGCGGCTACTAGGGGATTCTCTAATTCAGGGAGTAGATCGTATTCTCTGCGCAAGTGGTTGGGCATGTTTGCTTTCTGGTAACGGAACGTCCTAATTAAAACGAAAAGGAATTTGGAAGGAGTTGAAATGTTGTTGCTACGGCCCATATTGTGACCAGAGTTGGTGTTCAATTATCGCACAAGGCCTGAGTTTCAGAGTTATTACCCGGGCGACTCGCGAATTGCCGGAGCAACAAACGGGTGAACAGGGCAGACACGTGGCGAAAGGGCTGATGTGGGAAAGAAGTTTTCCATTTCTTGGGACTGACCCTGGCACCAGTATTGGGATTGGAAAGGACTTCACTATCAGGATGGGCGTCTCCTGAACAGATTGGACTTGAGTGTTGGTGGAGACGATAAGTGGGGCAGTAACACGGATTTAAAACTGAGATGCACGCGGGCGTGTGTGTGTGTTTTCCACGAGAGGGCGGTATTGAGTTGGGAATGACAAAGAAATAGAAAGCCAGCGGCGGGAAGAAATGATGAGAGACAATAGTGACGATGCAAAAATGCAGTTACTTTGGATTCAGAAACAAATAGCGTAACTAGCCACAAATTGTTCATTAAAATACAACAGAAGTGATGATGAAGAAAGGAATGTGATGCTAAAGCCTATGTCACAGCAGAGTCGGCTGTCTATCTCTGAACACTAACACACACCTCATGAGGAATTGCAAGTTCAACTAAAAGAATTTAACACCTTGGCTCTCTCTAATATTTGGTTAGAAGCTGGGTAGGACCGGGTTACTTGCACTTCAGAGAGTATTTGGTTAAGATGTGGTAGAAGACACACTATGGAGATGAGGTTGGTTATAGTACTGCCAAATACAGCTGGAAAACAGTAACTTATAGGTCACAGATCAGAAGGGCTCCTTTGGAAAATCTGCTTTACTGAATGTGAATTATAGAGTCTTACAGTAGGGAAACAATCCGTTGGGCCCAATATCCATCCCGGCTGTGTTGCCCAGTGAGCTAGTCCCATCTGCTCGTGTTTGGCCTGCAGCCCTCTGAACCTGATTGACATGAATTCCCGTTTCTTTGACATATATCCTAAGGCATCCCGTGCAAACCCACAGGAAAAGAGCAGCATTCAAGACATCCCAAAAATCACAGCAATAAAGAAAATAATGGCACAATAGCTCAGCAAACCAGCACCCACCCCCCACCCCCACCCCCGGACCCGATGGTTTACATCCCAGGGTTGTAAAGGAATTGGATGAGGACTCTGAAGATGTCCTAATTCTATTTTTCCAAACTTCTCTCAATTCAAGAACCATTCAGCTCATTGGGAAATTTGCAAGTTTTATTCTGCTGTTTCAGGAAGAGGAGAGAGGGGGATCTCAGGGAATGATAGAGCGCTGTGCAAAATATTCATGTAGTCGCCCAGCAGGAAAACAGGCCATTCGGCCCACCCAGTCCACACTGACCAGTGGGCACCACGCGGACTAATCCCGTTTTGTTGAGAAATTAGGTCCAATTGTCTGAGTACCCTGAAATGTTTTACTTGCTCTGAGGAAGCCGATGTGGATCTGTAAAGGTGAGAAATAACTGATGAATTTGATTGAAGTATTTGAAGAGGTAACTTAAGGACTGCACAGGGGAATGCTGAAGGGTGTCGTTCATCACAATTCACTGAAGGCTTTTGAGAAGTTCCACCATGGGATGCTGCTAATTAAAGCTGAAGATCAGGGAAGTGAAGGCAAGTTACTGAGTTACTGGAGACTGGTCCAGTGACAGGGGTGTTGTGTGGGAATAACGAGCAGAATGTGACTCGGTGCCCCACAGGGACGTGTGTGGTGACTGCAACTGTTCACCGCACCGATTGATAGGGGAAAAAAAATTCATGCACAGATAAGTGACACTTCAACGAGTGTGGATGGTGATATTAAATTATAAAGAGATATTGATAAACTCTTGTTGGTAAAATGTGGGACAAATGGATTTCAGTTGACTTACCCGTGAGACGTTTGTCCTAAGAATGAAACAGAATGCTCCCTGGACAGTGAAGTAGTGGACTCTGACCTAGGGGTCCATCTACATGACTGCAAGGTCACAGGCAGTGACCAACAACAACGGGAAGGTTAATGGAATTCCACCTTTAAATCCAGAGGAGTGGGTTACAAGGGGGTAGAAGTTATGTCAGAGACTTACAAAGCCCTGGTTAGACCACAGTTGTGGGCCCACATCACGGGAAGAATATGTTGTAATGACTGCAACATAGATTGCCAAAACATTCCCTAATTTCATGGGTTAACACACCAGGAGACATTACATAAACCAAGGTTGCTGCTCTAAAATGAGAAGCTGAAGGGGGTGATTGATGGAAGTTTCCAAGGTCACTTACGGTAACCGATGGGGTAGGTAGAAACTATTTCTGTCACCTTGGAGTCCAGGAGTAACATGTTGGATCGTTGCTCCGGGTGTTGTCACTGCACTAACGGTTGTTCTATGCACTGTGTCTGCCCTGCTTCGGATCACGTTTGCACTCATGGATATTCCGAAGTTATCTCATCCACGTTTGAAGATGGGTAAGGAGCAGTCATTTATTATGTAAAATTTTCACCGTTAGTAATGAAACAATATGCTCTAAATCCCCAAACCATCTGTACTTGACAGGTTTTCGGTTCCGACTGGAACTTAGCGAAATCATTGTGATCCCCATCTCCATCAGCATCCCGAAGGAAAAATTTTGGCAGATGAGTGAGCTTACCTCATTACCGTTCCCACCAATGCAAACGACTGTGCTCTCGTCTGAGTAATCAGCATGTCCTCTGTGCGTACGTGGACTGTGAGCTTCAGATCATCACCAAACTTGGAGATAGTGCACTTGATCCCCTCATTCCCAAACATTGATTCAGACTGTGAAGAACCAGGAGCCCATCAGTCATCCCAGCAGCAGGCCACTAGTCACACACTCCCGATCCAAAAGGGATGTGTACGACTTGGCAACCATGTGTTGATCCATTGGATCCTGTTGGTCATTACCTGTTTACCCTCATGTCTTTTCATATGGTTTTCCCCTCTGGCACGGCCAAGTCATGCCACGGTCTTTATTCAGATTTAATGCCGCAGTTTTAGATTGAATGGAATCATATCGGGGTTTTTACTTTAATTCTGGGTGTAATTGTGCATGGTTTCCGAGTTACACAACAGCACGTTTCCTCAATGAAAGCTCATCACACTGATCCAACATCAGAGCTCTCACACACTCCAAGTCCTTGCTTGGATGATGGCCTGCAGAGCCCTGGCCCTGTGTGAGCTGAGCTCAAGAGAGCGCTGGCTGAGGCTGGTCTGTGAGTCCCGGTCGAACAGGACAAGGCGGGACTGCAGAGGCTCAGAGCAGACGGGAGCCCCGGACCGTGTCCCAGCCCCACGCTCGCGATCTGTGAATGAAACCCTGGGGCGGTGTGACACCTAGCGGGGAGCTTCGGCATTGCAGGTCGGCGGCCAGCGAAGCTGCTTCCATTTTAGGAAGATATGCAGATAAGGAGGGCGAAAAGAAAGCATGCAAAGATGAAAAGTAACACGTTTAGTATGAGAGAAAAGGCAAAGCATGGAGCTATGTGTTTCCATAGAACCATTTGTAAGTAAGTAGAAACAATGTACGGTTTAACAATGCGGCTCGTGTTGATGTTAAGGAGTGATGCATGTGGTTGGCTGGGTGAGCGGGGGGCAGATAAAGCATACTTACCTGGCAGGGAACCGTCGGTGATCAGGAGGGCCGAGGTTCCAGGACGAGGCTATCCCATTGCACTTCGGGTGTGCTGACGCCTGCGATGTCCCCAAATGCGGGATACTCGACTGCATAATTTGTGGTAGTGGGGGACTGCGTTCGCGCTCTCCCCTGGTCATTTATTTAAAGAAAGAATCTATTTATTGGGGCTATTCACTGAGGAGAGAAACTGTACTATCCTGATTACCGCTATGTTACTTGTAAAAATAATCTATTCTTAGACTCATGTAATCTGTCTAATGTTGTATCACGGCGGCCAGCTGTGCTGACCGCTTTAATCACGTCTTCAGAAACGGGCTTTTCGAGTTGATGTTTTAGGCTGTCAGACCTAAAAGTTGAAGTAAATGAGCAGGGGGATCGGGCACATGTATCTAATATTATAGCTGTTATGGAAACCTACGTGAGGGATTTGGGCAGGTCCAGCAGCTCAGTGTTCCAGAGTACAGAATTTTCGGCTTGAAGGGGCAATGCAAAATCGAAGGAGGCGCTGTTCTGCTGATCAGGGAGAGTATGATGGCAGTACTCGAGGCGGATACCCTGGACGGATCAGCCAATGAGGTTGTTTGGGTAGAAAAAGGGGCGATCACTTCGATGAGGTTAAATTATCGGTCTCTGAATAGTCAGCGGGAACTAGAAGAACAGATATGTAGGCAAATTACAGTCGGGTGTAAAACAGTGGGGATTTTATGGAATTCGTAACATATACGTATAAGCAGGATGTTGAGAACCCTACGAGAGAAGGGGCTGGAATGGAATTTATCTTCTGAAGTGAGAACAGGCAGGTGGGTGGAACTGTCTGTGAAGACTCCTTTGGAAACAACGACCATTGTTCAGTGAATTCCAAGGTAGTCATGGAAAAAGATAAGGTTGGCCCGAGAGTTATGGTCTTAAATTGGGGGAAGCTGACATGGCAGGACCTGGCGAAAGAAGATTGAGAGCAGTCGCTGGAGGGAAAATAAAGTAGGAAGCGTTTAAAGGTGAGATGGTAAGAGTTGCGAGTCCACAAGTCCCTGTCAGGGTAACAACCAATAATCGTGATGTTACGCAACCTTGCCGACCATAGGAAATTGAAGGTTTGATCAAAACATAGAAGGTATTAGCTGTCAGGGACACAGTTTAATAAACTAGGAGGGCAATTGTCATATTGTAGCAGCAGCAGCAGCAGCAGCAGCAGCAGCAGAGACCAGGTTTAACACGGGAAAAAGAATGCGTTCTAACCATTTTTGTGTACAATGTGTTCAGGAAAGTTAGGGCAAGGTAGTACGTGCAACGGCAGCGCTGATTGAGGAATATTGCAGCGCTTCAAAGAGAGGATAGCCCGAGATGCTAAATCACCGAATCTATCTGTTCAGCTACAAAGCAGTACTGGTGTGATCCACATCAGGGACTACTTCTTGACCTCCAATTAGTGGGTAGGATATTGTGGTTCAAGTTTTCGTGGAATCTGGAGCGGTGTACAGTATCATAATGGGTGAATTCATCACCCAAATATAGATTGTGATAGCAGTAATATTAGGGACAATGATAGTGAGTGTCTGAAATGTGTTCTGGATAACTTTCTTTATCAATTTGTATCTGGTCAACGGGGAAAGCATTTTCACTGCTCTGGGTTCTGTGAAATGAGCCAGGACAGAAGAGTGGGTATCGCTGGTAAACATTAGGCAACTGTGGTCAACATACAATGACGTTTAAAATAGCCATAAAAAGTAGCCTAACCCATTAAAAGTCGGGAAAAAAAACAAATACTCAGTTAAATCATGCAATACTTAAATTTCTGAATCGGGCAATTCGGACCATGGCATTCATGTGGCTCTCCACAGAGCAAACTATTAAAATGAGCATCTCACAGAAAATCATATTTTCCCACTCACTGTAATGTGTGTGTGTGTGTGTGTGTGTGTGTGTGTGTGTGTGTGTGTGTGTGTGTGTGTGTGTGTTCCTCAGGCACGGATTATAGCTTCTCAAAAACAGAATGCAGAAATGGATGAATTAAATTTACTACTTCAAAAGCCTTTGAAAATAATACAAAATGGTCAGGGTCCAAACTGGGAAAGCGATGTAATCAGGGCACTCGTTCCTTCAATCCCTTTAACAGCCCAGGTCATGAGGAATTCAGTCAGTCATCATAAACCAATAACGCTGACACATGGGACGTTATTCTAAAGGAGCAGGGGATAGTTCCGGATTCAGTGATTTTTATTCCAATAACTGCTTTCTATGATATTGTGATTTTGATCCAAAGATTACTCAATGCGAATTTCACTGTAGAGCACGGTCGGAATCGAGAAATAGTAGACAAAGGATAGCGGGTGAATGGTAAGGTACTGCGAGGATCCTTGGCGTGTATGTAAACGGTCAAGTGGATTTGGAGTAAAGAAAGCGCACGGGATATTTCCCTTTGCTTATCATTAGCCAGAATATAAGAGGAACGAGGTCATCCTCGAATCGTTTTGGTCAGGAACATGGCGCGGCTAAAAGGAAATAAGGTAAGAATCAGCAGGTCAGAGAATACTGGATAATGGTGTAAAATCTGACATTATGGAGATTCCTGGTTATGAACCTGCTCTGGCTGGGATATAGGTTACAGAATGGAGCGGACTTGTAAAGGAATAAAGAGAACGCCGGCGTCATATTCTTCCCCGGGCTCTACGCCCACTGTGGCGCCGGTTTCATGAATTTAAAAAGAAACTGAGTTAAATATCTAACCACATTCTTTACCTCTTGTCTGAACCTGCTCTGTGTCAATCCATAGATACACGTGTTGGCGCAGCAGCTGAGCCGTAGGAGTAAGACCCCCACCTCATTGGCGATGTAAGATGGGCTTGTGTGATCCCCGCCCACGAAATTGACTGTGATTCTAGCAGAGATGAAAGGCACGGTTTGTGTTGTGCACAGCAGTATGTAAGTGCCGGACACGGTGAAGAGTAAGACGATGGACTTGCGCCGATTCTCCGTATCATTGTCCTTGTCATCCTGTCCCTTCAGTTGCCGGCGGACCCTGCTGGCTGCTACGATGATGTTGACCGTCATCCCGTTCAGAAAGAGGATGAGAACAAATGGGAGGAAAGAAAAAGAGAAGCTACACATCCAGGAGAAAACTACCCACCAGATGGAGTTGAAGTAGGCGGCTTTGGGCCGACACCCCCAGTTCACATTATCCATGATGTAACTAGGCTCGTACATGAAGTGAAATGGGATGTACTTTAAGCAGCTCAGCGCGCACAAGGACACGATAACCACGGCGGCCGTCCTATCCGAGCAATATCTTAGTCTCAGCTTCCGACAGCAAATACTGACAAAACGGTCAAAGGTGAAAGACACGGTTAACCAGACGGAATAGTCCAGGACGACGATCCGCAGGTAAATATTGGAATGACACACTGTGCTGAGAGAGAGGAAGGAGTTAGGGTGATAGTAAATGTAGATTTCTCGGAGCAACACGTGAAAGATTATCACGAGCAGGTCGGAGATCGCCATCGCCACCATGTAACGCGTGATTCCTCTGGAGAGACCGCAGTTTCCCCGGTACAAGATCGCAGCCGTCACCACGTTGGCTAATTTTTAAAGAGATACCGCAAAATTGTAGAGGTTAAAGTTGGGGTTGGAGTTTCTGTTGATAGAAATGCCCTTAATGGAGAAGAACCACAAGAGGTACTTCGAGGAATAATTTGGTAAATAAAATTCAAATCGTTCGTTATCATGTGACATTCAGTACCTGCTTGACGGTAGCCCTGGGGCTGGATTAACAGAGCGGCAGGTTCATTATTTAAACAATGCTTGTTCCTTTCACGTAAGTCCCAAAGTGCTCGTGAACCTGATTTAAACTTCTCGGTTCTAATGTTTTTTTATCGTTCTTATTGCAGATCCCTCTTTAGCCTTCCCTCTTGCTCTCTCTATCACATCCCTCGGCCCTGTAGACGCGAGATCCCCATTCGCCTTCAATTCTGGCTTTTTTTTCCAGAATCTCAAGAGTTTAATTATTCCAACATCCTGTGCTCTGGAAATTTAATTTAATCGTCACCACCACTCGTTCCTTCTCTTCAAAGCTTCAAAAGAATAATGAGTTACGGCTAGACAGACAAAGGACGTAGAACTTAAAGTGGAAGGAAAGTCAAGGAGATGTCGAGGTGGAGCTCACTGTTTTACACTAGTCATTGCTGACCGGCGTGAAGGTTGCCCTGGAGAGGACAGCGATGTTCAAGGTCATAGAACCACGAGTGTTTGCTGACCTGATTTCAGGATGGGATTCTACTGCCTTGGTACCAGAAGGAGTGGAGGCAGAGAAGGAATGAAGGGTGATTTATGGGCGTAATTCTAAAGGAGCTGGGGATGGTTCCAGGTAGTGATATTATTCACGAACTGTTTTCTACAAATTATTGATTTACATCCAAATATTACTCAAATCAAATATCTTGATTTCACTACAGAGCACAGTCGAAATCGAGAAATCAGTATAGCGGATGAGTGGTGGAGTACTGAGAGGAGCCTTGGCACGATTGTTCATTCAGCGCTAAAATATAACAATGGTTGGATTTGGAGGAAACAAAACGCATGGGAAATTTCTCTTCAGTGATTAATAACGAATATAAGAGGAACGAGGTCATCCTTGAATAATTTTTATCAAGAACTAGACGCGCCGTATGGGAAAAAAGATAAGAGCGGGCAGGTGAGAATATACTGGATAATGGCGTAAATCTGATATAATGGCGATGCCTGTTTAATGAATCTGCTCTGTTTGGAACAGAGGTCACAGAATCGAGCGACAAATATGACGCGGCATTCATTCTATTCTTTTACAAGAATGGAGTGAATGCCGCGTCATATTTGTCCAAAGGATCTGCGCCCACTGCGGCGTAAATTTCACTGATTTAAAAATAAACCGATGTATTTGTTCAACCGCGTTCTTCACCTCCTGTCTGAACCTGCTCTGGGTCAGTCCATAGATACACGTGTTCGTGCAGGAACTGAAGAGCATCAATAAGACCCCCACGTCATTGGCGATGTAAGATGGACTTGTGTAGTCTCCGTTCGCGTTGTTGACTGTAATTCGAGTGCAGATGTAAGCCACAGTTTCTGGAGTCCACAGCAGTATGTAAGTGCCGGACACGGTGAAGAGTAAGACGATGGACTTGCGCCGATTCTCCGTCTCACTGTCCTTGCCTTGCAAGCCCTTCAGATGCCGACGGACCCTGCTGGCCACGACGATGTTCCTTACCGTCAGCCCATTGAGGACGAGAACTAGAACGAAAGGGATGAAGCAGGAAGAGATGGTACTCATCCAGATGAAAGCCACCCACAAGTTGGCGGTGAATATGGCGTCTTTGGGCCGACAGCCCCAGTTCACATTATTTCTGATGTAGAGAGGCTCGTACATGAAGTGAAATGGAATGTACTTTAAGCAGCTCAGCGCACACAACAACACAATAAGCAGAGCGGCAGTCCTATCTGTGCAATATCTAATTCTCAGCTTCGGACAGCAAATGCTGACAAAACGGTCAAAAGTGAAGGACACGCTCAACCAGACAGAATAGTCCAGTGTGACGGCCCGCACGTAAATATTAGAAGGACACACTGCACTGAGGGACAGGAAAGTATTAGGGTGATAATAAATGTAGATTTCTCGGAGAAACACGTGAAAGAAGATGACGAGCAGGTCGGAGATCGCCATCGCCTCCATGTACCGCGTGATTCCTCTGGAGAGACCGCACTTTCCCCGGTGCAGGATCGCAGCCGTCACCAGGTTCGCTGGAAAAAGCACAATGTACAGAGAATTTAATAAAGCGTTTATTGTCTTGTGACATTCAATTGGACAGTCACATTGACCGAGGTATTGGATTAACAGATTAAACTAAACGACCTGTAGCTTTAAGTGTTTTTTTTACGACAGAATTAAAAACAGATAATTCTGGAATGACTGGGCAGGTCGGGCAGTATTCCTGCGAAGTTTTCACGTTTTAGGTGCAAAGGTCTGCAGCAGAACTCAGTTGATGAATGCTCTTTGACCTGACACATTGGATCTGTTTCTCTCCCCACGGCTGTCGCTCAGCCGTCTGTGTTTTCCAAGATATTGTAATCCAATTTGCGCCGGCTGAGAGACGGTGCAGATTTGTTAATGACGGGTATACTGTCTGGACGAGGGATTCGCAGAATGAGACAAATGAACTCTATTTAAACGTCCCACGGACAGATCGACTTACATTAATATTCCTTCACCCTACCTGAACCCGGAACCACCATCACTTGGCTCCGTCGTTCTCTCTTGGTCTCCAACTGCTGCCTGCAATGCTCGATGTAACTTAAAACTGCTCGATTCCAATGTTCTGTTCTCGCTCTCATTGCAAATCCCTCTTTAGCCTTTCCCCTTTCTATCTCCATGCCTCCTCAGACGCCAGATCTCCATTTGCCTTCAATACCGGCTTCTTCAGAATCTCACCAGTTTCATTAAACGGATATTCCAGGCTCTGGAAATTTCATTTCATCCTCACCACTATTCTTTCCTCCTTTTCAAAGCTGCTTTAAACACACCCCTGTTGTCAAAGCTGTGAATATCATCCAAATATATTCTAATGTGTTGACTTTTAGTGTATTTATATTTGTGACAGTCCGATAACGCGTCTTTGCGTAATTTTGCTGTGTTAATCGCACTCCATTTTGCTATTAACTGAAGGAGAAAACGGCTACCAGAGTACTGATCACTCAGTAGATTTGGGGCAGAGCAAAAACACATTTAATGACAGTATCACGGCTTACCAGGGATACCAAACGACGCCATGATCGGATATGCGATTTCATTGACGTACAGAATTGGAGCACGTCCCATTCTAGAAAAGCCGCAGTGTCGCCAGCAAATCCGGGGTGACAATGGACTAAGCAGCGCATTTCGTATCCTTATTAGTACCAGCGGCAACCCTCCAGTGGTTTCGGCGAGTGATGGAGCAATAATATTAGTCACAAGCTCTTTAACAAACATATTCTTTCTGAACAGGTGAAGTCATTCCACCGTACTCTCGGTGGAGGAAAGTTCGAATCAAAAAAATATTTGTCGCGGCTTATTACGGACCCGTTTCTCTGTCCAACATCAAATGTGATAGTTCTGTCCATGGGTAGCTGTTGGCTCATCGACAGGACTAAGTAAATGGTGGATGTTGGAGGACTTTAATACAGTGCTTTCCGAAATATACTCCGCATTATATCACATATGTATCCACTTAAAAGGGAATGGGATATTACACTATGCATTCACTAAGTTGTGTTTTTAATTCAAAGGTGAATATTTAACATTGTAATTCCGGGAAACAGAGCGTGAAACCCGTGTTGAGGCTATGATGCTCACTCATTCCATGCCACTCTGCGGTAACATCTCGCAGTGGCAAATATATTCCTCCGGACGACACCGCTCGTAGTCTTCTCGTTATTTTATTTTCTGTAATCTATTCCACATATACAGTAGTTCAAAAGCAAACTAAAATGTGAAAATGTTTGAAATTTGAAACAGAAAACAAAGAAGGAATAGAAATATTCAGCAGATCAGGCAGCATCTCTGGAGGAAGATGAGATTTCAGGCTGATAATCTACAGAAGGATGGAAGAGAAATTGGAAGTGATGCATTTTAACTTGCGGAATTAAACGAGCAATAGGAAAGTCAGTGACAGAGTGGAGAGCAAGGGAAACTGAACGACACACGCGGTGGAACTGCCGGTTGAGAGAGATTTCTGAGGGCTTGTTCTTTGCAGGTGCAGAACCATAGAAAGAGATAGAGAACACACGAGGAGAGAGAAGAATAATGCCTGAATCGTAAAACACAGTCCAGGAAACTAAAATACCGCAGTTGTTGAAATATGAAGTACAACAAAGATTATTGAAAAGACACCATGTCTGCGGAGAAAGAAAAGGGAGTCAACTTATCACGGTAATGACCTTAGGTAAGAACAGGCCAACTTTGAAAACAACATGGGAAGGATGGTGTTTTGAAATCCCTGAACTTAATTTTAGTCCTGGGGAATTTAATAGACTAAGTCGGAAGATGAGGTGACGTTTCCTCGAGCTTACATTGACATTCATTGGAACATTGCAAGCAGCACGAGAAACAGAGTCCCGACATGTAAAAAGATAAGAAACAGAAACCCCGAAGCAAAAGGGGTGCGGAAACCAGTGTCCTGATGAGTAAAAGAACCGCGAGAAATACAGACCCAAACAACAAAGGAATCAGACCCCGGTAGCTAAAAGGTTCACTGAGAACAGTCACGGTGAGTTTAAATGGTCATGGCAGATAGAGTTCCTGCGAGTTTAAACGAATGTTTGGTTTTGACAACATTTAAACAAGTTCGTCCTGGACAACATATGGTAATTTTGTAAGAAAATTTACAATCATGTTTTTATCGGTTAATAGGGTTAATGTAATAAACAAAAGTTTCGGAGGACTTCTCTCACAATGGTAAACCTACCAACTTGCACTTGGATAGTTTCGTTGCAAGTCACCTCACCATCTTCCTGCTGTGCGATTCCGTTGTTGTACAGCTTGATGAGAGCACCCTCACCTGTTTCCATTATTCTCTTTCCAGTCACTGACAGGGCACACCTGCATTAACTTCCCACCACGTTCTCTCACCAGTGACACTGAGAATCTGGCCTCCCCATTTTTCCCAATCTACGTACTGTTCGCTACCCCATCATCCAAGAGCACAGACTCATCCTGAACCCCGAAGGTGTTCAGAAGGACCTTATCAACACTCTAATATTTCCTTCGTCCCTGTGGGAGAGGAACTTGTGAGTTAACATTAAGAAGACCAAAGCCAATGTCACTGGTCTCCACCACAACCCCGCAGATTGACACTTGTCCCAGGCTGATCCAGATTATTCATAAGGTGAGTGCTGCGATTGACCCTGATATGAAATGTCAGGAAATTCAGTTGAATTACCTAGTGCACAATATAATAGCTTCTTTTACTTTTCCACTTAAAACAATTAAAATGTATCTGAACGAACACTTGCTCCAAATCACCGAGGTTATGGACCAAGAGCTGGCAAATGCGATCAGTTTCGATGGATACTTAATGTTTTGTCGGGGCATGGTGGTCTGAATGGCCTGTTTCTGTACGGTATATGTCAATCTCTGAGGCACACTGACTGGAAAATTAGATCTTTCATATGGATATCTAATTTTCAAAAACCAAAGAGGGTAAATAGGCACTGTAGTGTAGCGGTGAGCGTAACGCTATTGCAGTACCAGCGACCCGGATTCAATCCTGGCCACTGTCTGTCAGGAGTTTGTACGTTCTCCCCCTGTCTGCGTGGGTTTCCTCCGGGTGCTCCGGTTTCTTCCCACATTCCAAAGACGTAGGGGTTCAGAAGTTGTGGGCAGCGGACGCGTGGCGATACTTGCGGGCTGCCCGCAGAACACTCTGTGGAAAGGATGCATTTTACTGTGTGTTTCCTCGAACATGTGACTAATAAAGATATAAATACCTTAAATTAGTAACAAAATATGCCCGTTTCCAGGAATAGGTTGCGTAATTAAGGAAAATATGCTACTTTCACATTGAGAACACAATGTAATGTAAACAATCTTTTGGGTCGGCAATGAATCGAAATGAAAACAAAAGCAAAAGGCGGCAGACCCAGGATATAGGAAATCAGACGATTATAGGCGAGGAGTATTGCGCACAAAGTTCCAGGTGCAGCCGGACCAATGTTATCATCCTCAACCATCGGAAGGACGGGAAACTGGAAATAATACGTCTTAATTTGCGGAGAAAGTCGCGAAATAGGAAGGTCTATGATAGCTTGGAGATGGAGAGAAACTGAATGACACATGTCATGCAGGTGCCAGCTGAGAGAGAGTGCTGGGGCTATATTCGTCCCTGTTGCAGGAACATAGAAGGAGACAGGAGGAAACAAGAGGAGAGAGGAGACGAATGCCGGAATGGTGAGATACAAACTAGCAAAGACAGAACAGTGCAGATGCTGAAATAGGAAGGATAAGCAGAGATTGTTCCAAACACTCGGTGTCTGTGAAGAAATAAAAGAGAGTTAAATTTTACGTTAATGACTGTACATCAGAACAGGATAATTCTTTTATCAACACAGGAAGACCGGTTATCTGAAAATGTTGATATTGCTCCCGGGACGTTTATTTGCCAGGTCTGAAGACGAGGTGATGTTAATTGTGCTTACAATGGGATTCATTGCAACATTGCAAGCAGCGCCGAAAAGAAAGTCCCGATCTGTAAAAAGCGAATGAGAAACAGAATCCCCGAAGCCGAGGGAGTGCGAAATCCAGAACCCGCTCGGTAAAAGGAGCGCGGAAACACAATCCAAGTGAGAAAAGGCTCGTTTAGAATAAGAGTGCCGGTGAGTTAAAGGACCACGAAGAACAGTCCTAATGAGTTTAAATGAAATAGGCCAAATGGGGATCCAGCAAGTTTAAACAAGGATTTGGTTTTGACAAAGGTTTGGGAAATTTACTCAGTAATTTCATCTTACAGTACGGAAGTAGAAATATCGTAACCATATTTTTTGTCAGTTTAGGAGTTAACGTAACACACAAAGATCTCGCAGGGCCCTTTTGACAATGGTAATCCTCCAAGCTTGCCGTTTTGGTGTAACTCACCTCACCTTGCACCTCCGGGTCCTCTCCACTTCCGTGCAACTGGAGGGGACCAACCTCACCTGCTTTCATTCTTGTCTGGCCACTTACTGACATGGTACACCTGTATTGATTTCCCACCACCTGCTCTCACCAGTGCCTTTTTCGCAGCTATATCGACTCTGTATAACATCAGCTGAGACCACAATTTCATCGTGAACCCTGATAGCACTCACTCCGACCACATTGTTCATTAACCGAGTGCTGTGCGTGAATGTAAATTCTGTTGAATTGCCCTGTGCTCAATAACTGTTCCTCTCAGTCGATCTTAAAAGAAGTAAAAGCTAACTGAATGAGCACTTGGTCCATAGCCTCGAGGCTATGGACCAAGTGTTAGTAAACGGGATTCGTGTAGATAGTGACTTGATGGTTCGCAGTGAGATGGTGGTCCGAAGTGCCTATTTCTCTGACTCTTCCTGCCAGACAGATAGACTGGAAACTAAGCTGCTTCAGGATAGTACTTGTTTCTTTTTCAAACGCGGAGGCTAAATATGTTTTCACTTTCCAAGAAAAAAAATACTCCTTAAAAGAAAAGAGTGGAAAATTAAGATAAGGATGTCCCTTTCGTATTTCGGACACTGAACACTGTTTAGTATAAATAGCATGAAATGTAACATTCATTTAACCCTGGGCCCTCTATGACTTCCAGTCTACGATAAAGCATTGGACAGAAGATGGTTTAAACTAGCGTGGCAGGGGTGCGGGAACCGGATCATTATTACAACACGTGGAGTGATTGTGAAGGTAGAGGATAAGTCAAGTAAACGGAAAGGTTAAAACAGGCAGGACCAGGGCAAAGAATGCAACAGAAATGGTGATCTGAAGTGTAATTATGTGCACGGAAGGAGTATTATGATTAAGGATTAGTTCATGGAACTGCGATATATAGCCATGAGTGAAGCTTGGTTGAGAGAAATGCGGGACTGGCTGCTCGACACCCCAGGCTAAAGTGTTTTAGTCGTGACAGAGGGGGATGTAGAAGAGTTGGGACTGCATAACTGATTCTGGAGAATGTCGCTGCTGCGCTACTAGAGGACATCTTGGAGGACTCACCTCGCGAGGCCATATGGTCAGAAGTCAGAAATCTCTGTGGCCAAATTGTGTTCGAACGCCGTTTCCGAATGTGCAGATGGCATCACCGTAGTGGGTCGGATGTCAACCAACGACGACACTGAGCACTGAGTAAGGAGATAGAGAACCTTGTAGCATAGTGGCAAGCCATCAATCTTTCTGTCAATGTAGACAAAACAAAAGAGTTGAGGAAACAGGCTGAGTGCACGTCCCTGTTAGTATCAATGGTGCTGAGGTGGAGATATTTGAGAGAATCAAACTCTTATGAGTACAATTTCTCCTAGTCCAACCACGTGGACGCCATGGCGAAGAAAGAACATCAATACCTCCATTTCCTCATAAGCATACGGAAAATCGGTATGTCCTTGTGATCCTCTCCGTTATTTATGGAAGCATTACAATAACCATCCTCTCCGGACGTATCATTGATTGAGATGATAACAGCTCTGCCCACGGCTGCAAGAAATTGCAAAGATTTACGGACGCAGCCCAGTCTATCACGCAAACCAACCTCGCATCCTTTCACACTGTCTACACCACTCACTACCTCGGGAATGCAGGCAACATAATCAAGCATCACCCCCACCACAGGCATTCTCTCGTCTCTCCCACCCATCGGGCAAAAGATACGAATACCTGAAATACGTACCACCAGGCACAAGGACCACTTCTATCCCGCTGTATTCAGACTCATGAACGGACCTATTATAAGCTAAAGTTGATCTCTTGATCGCTCAGTTTACGTCTCCATGGCCCTTGCACATTATTTTTCTTTCCGCACTGCGTTTTCGCTGTAGTTGTAACAATATACTCGAATTCTGATTTTTTTCCGCTAAGGAGGACGTCGATATACTTATGTATGGAATGATCTGCGTGGATGGCACGCATACAAAAGCTTTTCACTGTATGTCATTACATATGAGAATAATAATCCAATTATCATTTAAGAAAGATGCACTCACTCTGATGGAGTTACGTTACCGGCCTCCCAATGGGAAACGGAAGCTGACGGAGGAAATTGAAGCCGATCACCAAAATACGTAAACCAAAAGCAGGTTTGTTGTGACTGATTTTAACGCCGCCAATATTGACAGGAATTCGACACTGGGTGGTACAGAACCTGTTCTGTGCACCCAGAAGGATAATTCAACTCTGGATGGGAATGTACTAGATATGTCCAGGAGATCGAAGGTTCAGTGGGGGAGTATGTTGGGAACAGTGATCATAATTCTCAAAGGTTTAAGATATTTATTGATTAGGATAACACTGATCCTCGAGTGAAAGTGCTAAATTGGGGGAAACTTAATTACAACAGTTTTAGGCAGCATCCGGAGAATATAGATCTGGGGCAGCTGTTTGAGGGTAGCTCCCCATCTGACATGTGGGAGTCATTTCAAGACCAGGACTGGTCATAATGCCCCAGGAACAAGGTGCTGACGAAGGCATATGGCATGCTTATCTTCATCGGTCGAGCTACGAGTGCAAAAGTTGGGGCGTCATGTCACAGTTATACGTAACTTTGGTTACACCGTGCATGGAGTATACTGTGCAGTTCTGCTAAGGGGGACTATTATCCCTGCAAGATGTTTTGCGAGTGCCAATCG
Organism: Pristis pectinata; assembly: GCF_009764475.1. Classification (NCBI taxonomy): domain Eukaryota; kingdom Metazoa; phylum Chordata; class Chondrichthyes; order Rhinopristiformes; family Pristidae; genus Pristis; species Pristis pectinata. The sequence continues at coordinate 13,678,166 of NC_067438.1, read as the reverse complement.
GTAAGGTTTAAACTCGTGTGGCGTTGGTGGTTTGATGGGACACAGCATGTCAGTGCATCAAGTGGGGAGTTAGAACCATGTGCAGAAAATAGAACAGACAAGTCCAGTGGGCAAGAGCAGACTGGAGGTGGCGAATCATTGGAAGGATGGTCGGCTTAATTGCATTTACATTAATTAAAGAGTCCCGTGGGTAAGACTGAGGAGCTGAAATCGTGGATGAACACTTCGGAGAACTGGTGTTACACTGCTGATCTTGTATACCACTATGGCAGTATTTAGGGATTCCTCTGGCAGAGAATGGTGTATTCTTTACTCTGGATGTATTTGAAGGCTAGATCATTTGAAATATTTAGCAAGTAAGTCTTTTTCCTGGAAAAAATGACACGATATGGAACGGTCACAAATGAGGAGACGAGTTCCGGGTTATATCAACCATGAACGCTTTAAGTATAAGTTCAGCCTTGAGAGGCCTGGTGGCCGACACCTAGTCCTACGTCCTTGTGTTCGAAACAGCGAATGACCTTGGCAACCCTAAATTCGCTACGATTACATTCTTCTTTCCTATCTCTCCCACTGTCTTTATGGAAATTGTTTCCTCATCTTCCCAGTTCTAAACAGCTGCTTTGACTTAAACGTGAGGACGTTTATCCCAATAGTTGCGGCCCGACCACTTGCATGTTTCCACCACTTTCTGGTTTCCTTTCGTTTAAGTTGCCTGCTGGATACAGTTGATGGACATTGGATATGTTCCTGTCTTGCACTGGGTGCTCTCCGTGAACACTGGATTGCTCTGTTGAGCACTGGACAGCTACCAGTCGGAAACTCGGCGGAGTTTGTTGTACCAACCGCTGAAGGAAATTCACGCGTCGAAAGTTGGATTATTGAAGTGAAGACAAAAATTATACGATAGGGATTATTGTTCTGTTGGACAGAAGTAATTGAATCTCCGATCATCCTGTGATATATATATATTACTGTATTTGTGGGCTGGGGAAGCAGAATATGTGTCCGGTGGTGAACTCTAATTGAAGGAGGCAAGTACTCTGATGGATGATCCATTGACTGTAAAGGCCGGTGAGGTGGAAGGTGAGTACTCTGGTCGCTCTATCCTTGCTGTATCTGGAACAGAGGCTGAGAGCAGAGCTACAGGAAATAGAAGAAGCATGATCGAGGTGTTTGTCAACTATTGTAGAAGGGAAGTCATGGTTATGGATGATTAAGAGGAACTATGCAATGCCCATCTGTCAAACCCAGTGCCCATGGTCTGCAGGCAATGTCCGACGGGAAGTTATGAAATTCCTGATTGGTTGCTACCCCTTAACTGCAGAATGCTATTGAAAAGCAAACTAAAATTCCTGCAAACGTTGGGAATGTGATATAAAACCAGAACGTGCAATAAATTCGCAACAGGTCAGATGGTACCTGCCAAGTGTGAAAGAGATACAGACCTAATACTTCAGGTCGCTGATCGATCCTTATAAATGTCCTACAGACTCCCACGCAATCCACAGCTGGGTGGTATCCAGAGTCTACGGACTGCACTACAGAGTTAACTATCAACAGACTCGTGAAAAGATGGTCCAGGTTCCACTTCCTTAAACAAATATTTTTGTACAGAATTATATCTGAAGTTCATTCATTCTATTATTATTAATACAAAAATATGAGCATTCGGAAGCCAGTGAGCATCTGCAGAAGTCTCAGTACTGAACAAGATTCGCAAATCTCTGCAAAGATTGCTCTGGAAATAAACACAAAGCTACCCTGTGGTCGGCAACTGTGACTTCCATACCTCTAAGACAGAGCGAGGGCGAGAGAGAGAAATAGACTAATTGAGATTTGGGAGTGATGGTCTGGGGGGTGGTAATAGGTTGGATGTCAGTGATCCACATTACCAACGCTCGCTGTTATTGCAGGAGGAATTTAAAGTGGAAGGAAAGCTGAGGAAATGCCGAGATGGAGCTTGCCGTATAACAGCGTTAATTACTGACGGGCGTAAGGGTTTTCCTGGAGATGGAAGAGAGGTTCAAGGTCATAGAACCATGAGTATTTGCAGACGTTATTTCAGGATGGGATGCTACCGCCTTGGTACCAGAAAGAGTGGAGAAAGAGAAGGAATGAAGGGTGACCTATGGGCGTATTTCCAAAGGAGCTGGGAATGGTTCCAGATTCGGTGATTTTATTCCACTAACTGTATTCCACAACGGATTAATTTTGATCCAAATATTACTCAAAGCCAATATTTTGATTTCACTGCAGAACACAGTCGAAATCGAGAAATAAGGAGAGCGGATAAATGGTGGAGTACTGAGAGGAGCTTTCGCGTGATTGTTCATTGAGCACTAAAATAAAACAACGGGTGGGTTTGGGGAAAATAAAATGCATGGAATATTTCTCTTATTAATAAACAGAATATAAGAGGAACGAGGTCATCCTTGAATTATTTTGATCAGGAACTGGACGCACCGTATTGGAAAAAGATAAGAGGCAGCAGGTGAGAATGTACTGGATAACGGTTTAAAGTCTGATATCATGGAGGTCTGTTTAATGAATCTGATATGGTTGGAACACAGGTCACAGAATGGAGTGGGCTTGTGAAGGAATAGAGAGAACGCTGGCTTCGTATTCGTACCCGATATCTACGCCGAGTGCGGCGCCAGTTTCATGGATTTAAATATAAACTGACCTAAATGCTTAAGAACGTTTTTCACCTCCTCTCTGAACCTGCTCTGGGTCATTCCATAGATACACGTGTTCGCGCAGGAGCTGAGGAGCATCAGCAAGACCCCCACGTCATTGGCGATGTAAGAGGGGCTTGTGTAGTCCTCGCCCACGATGTTGACTGTTATTCGAGTGCAGATGAAAGCCACAGTTTCTGTTGTCCACAGCAGTATGTAAGTGCCTGACACGGTGAAGAGTAAGACGATGGACTTGCGCCGATTCTCCGTCTCACTATCCTTGCCTTCCAACCCCTTCAGATGCCGGCGGACCCTACTGGCCACTACGATGTTCCTTACCGTCAGCCCGTTGAGGACGAGGATTAGAACGAAAGGGGTGAAGGAGAGGGAGATGGTAATCATCCAGGAGAAAGCCACCCACCATTTGGAGGTGAAATACGCGGCTTTGGGCTGACACCCCCAGTTCACATTATCTGTAATGTAGCGAGTCTCGAACATGAAGTGAAAGGGGATGTACTTTATGCAGCTCAGGGCGAACAAGGACATAATAACCACGGCGGCCGTACTATCCGTGCAATATCGGAGTCTCAGCTTCGGACAGCAAATGCTGACAAAACGGTCAAACGTGAAGGACACTGTTAACCAGACGGAATAGTCCAGAGTGACGATCCGCAGGTAAATATTAGAAGGACATACTGCACTGAGGGACAGGAAGGAGTTAGGCTGATAATACATATAGATTTCTCGGAGCAGCACGTGAAAAAAGATGACGAGCAGATCGGAGATCGCCATCGCCACCATGTAACGCGTGATTCCTCTGGAGAGACCGCACTTTCCCCAGTGCAGGATCACAGCCGTCACCAGGTTGGCTGGAAGAAACACAACGCACAGAGAATTTAACGATGTGTTTATTGTCATGTGGCATTCAATAACACAGTTACATTGACCGATGTATAGGATTAACAGATTAAACTAATCGACCTGTAGCTTTAAGTTTTTTTTTCCGACAGAAATAAAAGCAGAAAATTCTGGAAACACTGGGCAGGTCGGGCAGCATTCCTGCAAAGCGTTCACATTTTAGGTACAAAGATCCGCAGCAGAACTGAGTTGATGAATGTTCTTTGACCTGAAACATTGACTCTGTTTCTGTCTCCACGGCTGTCGCTTGGCTGTCTGTGTTTTCCAAGATATTCTAATTCAATTTGCGCCGGCTAAGAGACGGTGCAGATTTGTTATTGGCGTGGATTCTATCGGACGAAGTAGACAAATGAACTCTATTTATACGTCTGGCAGATAGATCGACTTACATTAAGATTCCTTCACACTCCCTGAACACGGTGCCACCATCACTTGTCCCCTTCGTTCTATCTTGATCGCCAACTGCTGCCTGCAACCCTCGCTGCAATTTAAAACATACTCAATTCCAATGTTCTGTGGCTCTCATTGAAAATCCCTCTTTAGCCTTGCCCGTTGTTATCTGCACACCTCCTCAGGCCCTACAGAAACGAGATCCCCATTCGCCTTCAATTCTGGTTTCTTCAGAACCTCACCAGTTTAATTAACCCGATATTCCATGCTCCGGATATTTCATTTCATCCTCCAGCATTATTTTCTCCTTTTCAAAGCTGTTTTAAACCCACCCCTATTCTCCACGCTCTGAATATCGTCCGAATATATTCTAATGTGTTGCCTGTCAGTTTACCTATGTTGGTGACAGTCCGGTAACGCGTCTTCGAGCTTTTTTTGCTGCGTTAATTGCACTCCATATTGCTGTTGTGAAGGAGAAAATGGCAACCAGAGTACTGAACACTGCGTAGAGTTGGGGCAGAGTAAAAACACATTGAATGACAGTATCACGGCTTACCAGGGATACCAAACGCCGCCAAGATCGGATATGCGATTTCATTGACGTACAGAATTGGCGCACGCCCCATTCCAGAAGAGCCGCAGTGAAGCCAACAATGGACCAAGTAGCGCTGTTCGGATCCTTATTAGTACGAGCGGCAACCCTCCAGTGGTTTCGGTGAGTGATGGAACAATAATATTAGTCACAGGCTCTTTAACAAACATATTTCAATCTGCGCAAGTGAAGTAATTTCACAGACCTCTCGCTGGAGGAATGTTCGGTGCAAAAAAAATTGCTCGCTCCGTATTCAGGACACGTTTCTCTGACCAACTTCAAATATGATAGTCTTGTCCAGGGGTATTTGTCGCCTCAATGACAGGGCGACGTAAATGGTGGATGTTGGAGTATTTTAATAAGGGCATATACGAACTATAATCCACGCTTTATCACATATTCATCCACATAAAAGGGAATGGGATATAACACAATGGTTTGATTAAATTGTGTTTCTAATTCAAAGCTGAATATTTAACACTGTAGTTCCGGAAATCAGAACGTGAAACTCGTGTTGTGGGTATGATGCTGACCGATTCTATGTCGCTCTGCGGTGACATCTCGCAATGGCCAATATATTCCTCTGGACGACACCGCCAGTAGAGTCTTTTCGTAATTTTGTTTTCTTTAATTTGTTCCAAATATAGTTCAAAGGCAAATTAATATGTGCAAATGTTTGAAATTTGAAACAGAAAACAAATAATGAACAGAAATAGTCAGCAGATCAGGTAGCATTTCTGGTGGAAGCTGAGATTTCAGGCTGATAATCTACAGTAGGATGGAAGAGAAATTGGACGTGATGCATTTTAACTTGCGGAATTAAACGAGCAATAGGAAAGTCAGTAACAGAGTGGAGAGCAAGGGAAACTGAACGACCCACGCGGAGTAAGTGCCAGTTGAGAGAGATTTCTGATGGCTTGTTCTTTCCAGGTGCTGAAGCATAGAAAGAGACAGAGAACAATCGAGGAGAGAAGAGAGTAATTCCTGAATCTTATGACACAGTCCGGAAAACCAAAATACCGCAGATGCTGAAATCTGATACGAGCAGACATTATTGAAAAGACTCTGTATCTGTGGAGAAAGAAAAGAGAGTTAACTTTTCACGGTAATGACCTTAGGTAAGAAAAAGGCCAACTTTGAAAACAACATGGGAAGGATTGTTATCTGAAATTCCTGAACTTAATTTTAGTCCTGGGGAATTTAATACGCTAAGTCGGAAGATAAGGTGATGACTCCCAGAGCTTACATTGAGATTCATTGGAACGTTCCAAACAGTACGAGAAGCAAGTGTCCCGACATGCAAAAGGTGAGAAACAGAAACTCCGAAGCAAAGGGGGTGCGAGAACCAGAGTCCTGCTGAGTACAAGGACCGCGAGAAAGACAGACCCAATCAACAAAGGAATAAGACCCCGGTAGATAAAAGGGCCACTGAGAACAATCATGGTGAGTTTAAATGGAACATGGCAGATGGAGTTCCAGCAAGTTTAAACAAATGACAACATTTAAACAGTTCGTCCTGGTTATAGTGCAATATATGGTAATTCTGTTGAAGACAATTTATAATTATATTCTTTCTCGATTAATGTAATAAGCAAAGTTATCAGAGAGCTGCTATGACAATGGTAAACGTCCCAACTTGCACTTGGATAGTTTTGGTGTAACTCACCTCACCGTCCTCCTCCGGTGACACTCAGCTGTTGTACAACTTGATGAGACCACACTCACCTGCTTCCATTTTTCTCTTTCCAGTCACTGACAGGGCAAACATTCATTGGCTTCCCACCACGTTCCCTCACCAGTGACATTAGGACTCTGGCCTCTCCTATTTCCCATCTATATATTGCTCTCTACACCATCATCCGACACCACAGACTCATCATGAACACTGAAGGCGCTCCGAAGGACCTCATCAACACCTCTAGTTTGTCATCTGTCTGACTGGGTGAAGAACTTTGAGATAGCATTAAGAAGACCAAAGCTAATGTCGCTGGTCTCCACCACAACCCCGCTGACTGAGCACCTGTCCCAGGCTGATCTAGATTGTTCATTAGCCGAGTGCTGTGCTTGACCTCGATATGAGATGTCTGGGAATTTAGTTGAATTACCTTGTGCACAATATAAGAGCTTCTCTTACTCTACCACTTAAAACAAGTAAAAAGTATCTTAATGAGCACTTGCTTCAAAACACCGAGGCTGAGGACCGAGAGCTGGTAAATGGGATCAGTGTAGATAGAAAATTAATGTTTTGTAGGGGGACGGTGGTCCGAAAGGCTTGTTTCTGCACTGTATGACTCAACCTTTCAGGCAGACTGACTTCTTTCATTTATGTAAGTATTTAATTTTCAAAAACCACGGAGGGTAATAGGCACGGTAGCGTAGCGGTGAGCGAAACGCAATTACCGTGCCAGTGACTGGGGTTCAATTCCGACCTCTGTCTCTCAGGAGTTTGTACGTTCCCCTGTGTCTACGTGGGTTTCCTCCTGGTGCTCCTGTTTCTCGCCACACTGCGTACGGGTTCGGAAGTTGTGGGCGTGCTATGTTGGCACCGGAAGCGTGGCGACACTTGCGGGCTGCCCCCAGAACACTCTACGCAAAAGATGCATTTCACTGTGTGTTTCGATGTACATGTGACCAATTAAGATAATTGAATCTTAAATTACTGACAAAGCATCCCCGTTTCCAGGAAAAAGGTTGCAATTAAGGAAAGAATGTTACTTTCACATTTAGGACAGTGAACGCTACTTAACATATTATTAAAAAATTTAACCTTGATTTAGCCCTGATATACTGTATGACTTCCAGTCCCCAACAAGGTGTTTGTCAGAAGAGGGTTTAAAACAGTCTGGCAGGGGGTGGGAACCGGAGCAGTAGGACAGCAGGTGGAGTAATTGAGTAGAAGGCAGAGGTTAAGTCGAGTAAGCCAAATAGCCAAAACAGGCAGGGCGAGGATAAGGAACACGGCAGGTACGATGGTCGGAAGTGTAATTATGTTAACGGAAGCAGTATAACGGTTAAGGCAGATGAGTTCATAGCCTGGATTAGTAAGGAAGTACAATATTGCAGCCACGACAGAAACTTGTTTGGGAGAAGAGCGGGACTTGTAGCTCGACATTCCAGGGTAAAGATGTTTTAGACGTGACAGGCAGCTGTGTGAATGAGAGGCACAAGATATTCTGCAGATTCTGGAATCTGGAGCAACACATACAAAATGCTGGAGCAACTCAATGGGTCAGGCAACATCGATGGAGGGAAATAAAGAGGTGAGAGTGGGCTGCATTACTAATTCGGAGAAAGCCACTACTTCACTAAGAGATGAATTCTTGGTGGGATCATCCAGCGAGGCCATATGGGTGAAACTCAGAATTAAGGAGGATGCAACCACCATGATGGATATATTTTACAGGTCTCGAAATGGCAAATGGGAGCTGGGGGAACAGATGTGCAGGTAGATCAGGGAAGTATGTACAAACAACATGTTATTGGAGTGGGTGATTTTAACTTTCCCAATATTGACTGGCAAAATCTGTGCCAGTGTTAGATGGGGCATAATTTATTGGATGCATTCAGGAAACATTAGGGATGGGCTCCTACGACTCTTTACATTTGGGAATGAGTCTGGATAAGCTATCGAAATTTCAGAGGGGAAGTGTATTTTGTAAGGACAGTTAACGTAATCCCGTAGGTTCAAGACAGTTATCTCCCTGAAAATGGCTGCACAAGTCGATAGGGTGGTAAGGAACGCGTATGGTATGCTTGCTTTTATAGTGGCGGCATTGAGTTCAAGAACCAGGAGGCTGCAGCATTATGCAACCTTGGGTGCTGGTGGAGTAAGATACAACAGAGACTTTGAAGAGGCGCTTAGATGGGCACGTTAATATGCAGAGAAGGGAGTGAAATGGATCATGTGCGGGCAGGCTTCATGAGCTGAATTAATTCTGCACGATATCGTGGACCACTAGGCATGTTTCTTTGCTGTACTCTTCTATGTTCTGTGGTGTGGATAAGGATAATTCTGATCCTCGGGTGAAATTGCTAAATTGGGGAAAGGCCAATTAAAACAGTATTAGGCAGGAGCAGGATAAAGTAGATTTGGGGGCAGCTGTTTGAGCGTAAATCTATATGTGACACGTGGGAGCCTTTGAAAGACTGGTGTTGCATATAATACCACAGGAACAGGGTAGTGAAGAAGGCAAATGGCATGCCTGCTTCATCCGCCGAGCCATTGAGTTAGAGAGTTGAGACGTCATGTTGCAGTTGTGCAAAACTTTGGTTTGCAGAAAATGGAGTAGTATGTGCAGTTCTGCTCCTGTGAACGGGACCAATGTTGTTGCAGGAAGTTTTGCCATGCTGCTCCAGAGGGTTTTAACTAGTGCGGCGGGGGCGCGGGGGTGTGGTGGGATCCGGAATGTTAGTGCCGCAGGTGGGGAGTTAGAATCATATGTAGGAAATAGAATAGGTAAGCCCAGTGGGCGGAGCAGACTGGAGGTGGGGAATCATGAGAGGGCTAGTAGTTCAATGTTACGGGATATAGAAGTTTGCATATAGAGTATGATATTGTTGCAATCGCGGTAACATGATTGAGGGAATGGTAGGTCTAGTAGTTCAATGTTACGGGATATAGAAGTTTCAGTCATAATAGAGGGGGTAAAAAGGAAAATGAGCTGTTGCATTCTTGAACTGGGAGGATATCCCGGAGATATCGGCCAATAGAGCTTTACAAAATTCCAAGGACGACAGGGTAGATGGATGGAAGCGGCGATAGCGCGATGGAATTATCTCTGAATAGACAATAGCGATTCGCAGTGTAAAGTTCCATGGACCTGAGTTCGTATCCTACCGTGGCTGATGATGATGAATTGGAATTCGGAGAACAGATGGGTAGGTATGGATATTTCAACAGGTATTTCACAATACACAGCAGAAATGTATCCAAGTAGAAATTGGAGAGGGTACAATGAGAAGGAGGACACTCTATGGTGAACATAAGGTAAAAGAACATATTACATCAAACATTAGGCCATGTAAGGTGGAGGAATATTGTGGTAGATCAGAAGAATTGGAATTTTTCAGGAATCAGAGCGAAAGAATGCAAAGTCTAATTAGGAGGGAGAAAATTGATATCAAAGGAAAACAGCGTAGAATCAAAATAAACAACAAGCGTTTCTCTGGATGTTGAAAGAAGGACAGCTTCTAAGTGTGAGACCCCTACAAGATGTGACTGGGGTGTAAAGATTGGAAACTAGTAAACGTCGGACGATATAAAGCTACGTTTTGCATCAGATGGAAAAACGTCTCGCAGAGGTTTGTAAATCTCTGGAATTCTCTACCCTGGATGAGGGGAAAGACTACAGCATTGGGTGAGCTAAAGGAGATAAATTATTTGAAAAACCAGGGATTTGAGGCAGATGTGGAACTGGCCGCAGAGGAGTAGTCGAGGCCTGTGGTATATCACCCATCGACGTTTTGAATCGAAGGGCAGTTTTGAGGGACCGAGTGGCCTTCTCCTGCTTCTAATACCTCATGTTCCCAGGCGACTGAATCTCTTTTCATCGTCTAACTTCCTCATCTCCAGTATCAACCTGGTTAACCTTCTCTACAGCACTTCTAAAGCCACTATACATTTTTTTCATTATAAGGAGACCAGAACTGTGGCCTCTCCTGTACCCTGTACAGCTGCAGCATAACCTCCCTGATCTTAAATTTATTCCCTCGAACAATGAAGGCCAACATTTTATTTGCCTTCTTGATAACTTGTTGCACCTGTAAACCAATATTTTACGATTAATACACAAGCACCCAAGGCCCTCTGCACAATAGTATGCAGCAATATTTCACAATTTAATTAATAATCCGGTCTCCTACTTCTCCTTCCAAAGTGGAATACATCGCTTTTACCAGTATTGTCCTCCATCTGCCAGACCCTTGTACACTCACTTTACCCATCCATATCTCTCTGCAGACGCTCTGCATCAATTGCACAACTTACTTTACAGCTCAATTTAGTGTCATCAACAGACTTAGATACATTTTACTCCGTCCTGTTCCAAATCGTTAATGTATATCGCGAACAGCTGCGGCCCAGCACCGACACCTGCATCACTCCGTTCACAATTGATTGCCAACCTGAGAAACATCGATTTATTCCAACTCTCTGCCTTCTGTTGGTTAACCAAACCTCTATCCATGTTAATACATTACCCCAATTCCCTGCATCCTTATCATATATCGAAGTATTTTATGCGGCACCTTATTGAATACCTTCTGGAAATCCAAGTGTAAAACATGCACCAGTCCCCTCGATCCACTTAGATCGTTATATACTCAAAGAACTCCAGTACGTCTGTCAAACAGGACCTGCGCTTGCTCAATCTATGCTGTGAAGCCTGGTAAAACCGCTTCTAAGCAGATTTCTCGCTCTTTCGTCCTTAAGCTTCGCTTCAACCATTTTCCCTACTACAGCCGTTAAGTTAACTGGCCTATACTTACCCACCTTTTGCTTCATAATTTTTCAAACAGTGGCGTGACATTCGCTGTCTTCTAATCCGTCTGGACCTGCGCAGAGTCCAGAGAATGTTCGCAAATTTTCACAAACGCCTCTACTATAACTTCCGCCATTACTTTCAGTAGCCTGGGATGCATTCCATCAGCACCAGGGGACTCTCTACCTTTAGGCTCACTAATTTGCTCACCACTACCTCTTTAGCATTAGCCATGTTGTGAGTGCACTTACTTCCCCCACTCCCTCAGGATATCCTCTCAGCTACTTTACTTTTCTGTACTGCCAACACATTTACATTTCTTGCTGCTGTCAGTTTCCCTCTGTTCTTTCGTGCTTCCTGATACTCCACCATTCATTGTTCACTTGGACTGTATCTGCTCGCCTTGATCGTCCTCTCAAAATGCGGCACCACATATATTTCAGGATTACTTCCGCCATTGCTCTGCCCCTCCTATCAATTCTTCAATAATGTTCTCTCGCGGAAGACTACCTTCCTCACCCTGAACAACATTAATTCTTGTGTCATCGGCGAACTTACTAATCATAGCTCGTACATTCACGTGTATGATAGTATATGTGGCATACACTAAGTGTCCTAGCACAGATTCCTGCAGTCTACCATTGTTTATGGCTTCCAAACGAAGTACAAAACAACGCTGGACTATCACTGCATATTCTGGACCTCGACAGCACGTTTCAGGACGTGTCCATCACGCAACGCAAGGGAGTGAAGAATGAGAAGGAATTGTTGACCACCTGACAGACAAACGACCGTGGGACTGAAATGTAAGGTAAGTCTAGGAATGTCCTGAGGGGATCTTATGCTCTATCGGTTTTCTCTTCTGATGGAGGAGATAATTCCCCTGCAGAGTAAAGACGATGGCCGCACATTTGTCTCAACTGTACAGGAATGGCTGAGAAAAATGGGGAGTACGACAGTTTTAGGCTGATTTCATGATGGAATGTTACTTTCTTGATCCATTTGCCTCTGGCATCATGGCCAGTTGCAGCATGTTCTGGAGATGGAGGAAGAACAGCCAGAGGTCATGGTGTATGTTGGTGTTAATGACATGAGTAGAACATTTAATGTGGCTCTGTTAGTGGATTTTATGGATTAAGAAGTAAGTTATCACTAGTTTATTCACGGTGCTTTGCGTTAGTGCGTCTGAATAGAAATAGGTGTTTGGCTGCAAAAATGGTCCACGATGAATTGTTCCAGATCACAGAGGCATTAGGATCAAGTCTGCGCAAAATGGGTTCGGTGCAGGCTCATATAAGCTCTGTGTGTGCTCCGTGGAAGATCCACATGCAGCTGAGGGAGAGTCAACTCGATTGAGCAGGGATCAGCCACACTGAAAAAGAGTGAAAAATGCTGTAAAACTCGAACAGATAAATTGCATCTGTTGGCAGAAATGGGTGAGTGTTTTAGAGGTCTGAGGTAGACTCGTAGATGAGTATGAAAAGACAAGAAGTGTATTCAACAAGGTTGGTGGATTGTGGAAGAAACTAATCACCCGCATTATCATATTGTGTAAACAACAGAGATTTGGCGGAAAACCAGACAAGAATGGGTTCTAAACATTCTTGTGTACAATGTACAATGTGTTCAGGAAAGAAAGGGCTGGACAGAAGGTGAGGTGGCAGTAGCGGGCGAGGAGAACATTGCAGCGCTGCAGAGAGAACATGTCCTGAAAAGGTAAAGCATAGAATCTATTTATTTATTTGGAATAAACAGCTGGCGTCATATTCGTCCTCCAGCACTAGGTCCACTGGCTCGCCAGTTTCACGCATTGTACATGAACTAAAAGGGGATGGACTTCAAGCAGCTCAGCTAGCACAAGCACACAATAACCACGGCAGCCGATCTGTTCGTGCAATATGTGAGTCTCAGCTTCGGACAGCAAATGCTGACAAAACGGTCGAAGGTGAAGGACACGGTTAACCAGACGGAATAGTTCAGGGGGACGATCCTGGAGAGACCGCACTTTCCCCGGTGCAGGATTTCAGACGTCAGAAGGTTCACTGGGGAGGCACAAAACACGGTAAAATTAACATCTGAACGGAACTAACAATAACATGCAGGATGCATTGATCGTGACCGTTTAATGAAGATGAGCGACTGCAGATGATCAAAGGATCTTTTTAGAACGAAAGCAATGCGTTCATTAGCGGGTAGAATGTAATAATACAGTAACACTGACCGATTCCCGGCATGGGCTGCACGACCAGATGTTCCATCTGGAGCTCATCACTAATATTAGCTTGTGCCTTTCCCGACATCAAGGAGTTCCAAAATGTTGATGGATAACACATGAAAGTTCATCGACCTGAAACACTTAAAGTACTTCTTTATCCATGGGTGGTACCACGGAGTGAGTATTTTCAATATTTCAGTTTTTATTTCATATAGGCAGTATCTGCAGTATTTTGCCTCTTGTTGATAAAATTGTTATTCCGCTTAGTTATTGATCCCAGCGACTCCACGTCGATAAAATTGAAAAGTAAAATAAAAGTGCATGTGCGAGAAATTTGCAATTAAAACAGTTATTGCTGGGAATACTCGGGTCTCCAGGCATCGTCTGTGGAGAGAGAAACCAGAACTAATACTTCGGATCGCCGTCGTTTCATTTGACCTTGGAAAAGTCAGAAATCAAACGAGCTTTACGTTGCAGAGAATTGAGAACATTGGACAGGATGCTGATGTGCGAATTGGGGCGGTGTCCACCTACTGACAGAAATAATGCGGAGGTGTCCAGTGAGAGAATTCCTCGGCGGATGGCAACGGACGGCGAGGGACCGACATACAGAAATAGAAAGAGAGACAGAAAGAGAGACAGGAAGTGAGATAGGTAGATAGATAGATAGATAGATAGATAGATAGATAGATAGATAGATAGATAGATAGATAGATAGATAGATAGATAGATAGATAGATAGATAGATAGATAGATAGATAGATAGATAGATAGATAGAGAGAGAGAGAGGGGGGGTAGAGGGAGAGGGAGAGAGCGGGGTGGTGAGGAAGAAGGGCGGAACGAGATGTAGAGACGCACAGAGAGAGCGGCAGTAAGGGAGAGCAACAGACAGCGATCGACAGGCAGGCAGGGAGATAGATAGATAGATAGATAGATAGATAGATAGATAGATAGATAGATAGATAGATAGATAGATAGATAGATAGATAGATAGATAGATAGATAGATAGATAGATAGATAGATAGATAGATAGATAGATAGATAGATAGATAGATAGAAAGGTAGATAGACAGATGATAGATAGATAGAGGTCTGAGGTTCTCTTTCAGAAAGACCAGCATGATTGCAGAATGAAAACAGCACACGGAGAGCGATTCAGAAAACTGATTCAGAAGACAGAACCATCGGTAACATTGAGACACAGCAACAACATATCGAACGACATGACGGGCCTTACCAGGGATCCCAAACACCGCCAAAATCGGATAGAGGATCTTCTTGACATACAGAATTGGAGCCCGTCCCGTTCTAGGAGAATCGCACTGTCGGCAGCAAACAGGGGGACACAATGGAGCAAGCAAGAGCGGCTCGGATCCTCAGTAATACCTGCCCCAATCTTCGAGGCGATTCGGAGAGTGACGGACCAATGAAATTAGTTACAGGCTGTTTAAGAAATGCTTTCCACGCACAAATGTAGAAAATTCTTGATCCAATGTGCAATGTGACGGACTTTTTCCTGGGACGGAGTCGCTTCTTTCACAAGGCGACGATATGTCTGATGTTGGAGGATTAATTTAACAGAGTAAAATCCTAAATATAAATTATCGCAAACATATTTGTATTCACAGAAGAGGGAATGGGCCATATCGCAATGGTTTGCACAAATAGTATTTCTAATTGAAAGCTGAAAAATAAACATTGAACGCGGGGAAACGAAGCAGAAAGCTAAAAGTGTGAGACTCGCCAATTCGATATCCCTCTTGGATGCCACCTCAGAGTAATCAACTCAAAATATATTCAGTAAAAACACAGCAAAATTGATTCAAATTCAAGGCTTGAGACTGTTTGTTCGAATGCCTACAGAATTTGTGACGAGATAGATGAATTGATGGCACAAGTAGAAAGAAATGTGTTTGAGTAAGTAGCTATTGGAAAAGTGTTTGCAGGGTAACCAGGGCTGGGAACTCGAAATTCCAGGTATTGCAAAGTTCCAAAGCAATAGGGAAACGTTTCTGGAAAACAAACTGCTACATAAGCCAGCTAGAATATGCTTCTTACGGATTTGTTCATCACATGAGGTAGAATCAATTTTAAAAATCTTGTAGGTAAGGGCGCCACAGGCAATAGTGATCAGAATATGGTAGAGGATTCTTATGGATGGGATCTACTCCCATCTGGAAAACTAAATGCTTATTACAGATTGTCAGCATGACATTGTGCGAGGAGATGATGTCTGACAAACCTGCTTGAGTTCTTCAAGGAACTGACCAAAGAAATAATTAATGAGGGTAGGCCAGTGCACGTTGTCTATATGGACTTTGGTAAAGTTTTTGAAATGATCCCACATGGTAGGCTGATTAACAAGATGAAGGAGTATGAGATCCAAGGAGATTTCGTAGATTGGATTCAAAATTGGCTTTGCCATATAAAACAATGAGTAATGGTGGAGCAGTGTTATTCTGATAGGAGGTCTGTGATCAGTGGTGTTTCGCAAGAATCAGTATTGGGACCTCTGTTGTTTCCGATACATACAAATGGTTTGCAGGAAAATGTAGGTGGGCTGATAAGTAAAAGTGAAGACGAAACAAAGATTGGCGGAGTGGTGAATGGTGAGGAAGTTCTCAATAGATTCAGCAGGATATGGAGCAGTTGGAAATATAGGCAGAGAAACGGCAGATGGATTTTTAATCCGGGCATGTGTGAGGCCTTGGGAGGAAAAATGAAAGGGAAAAGTTAACAGTAAATGGCCTGACTCATGAGAAACTTGGGGCGCAAGTCCATGGCTTCCTGAAAGTAGCAACAGAAGTTGGTGGGATGGTAAATAAGGCGGACAGCATACTTTCCTTCACGGGGCCGGGATCTGTGCAAAAAATACGGGATTTCGGGATTGTTGCAGTTATATATACTATGCTCAGGCCACATTTGGTGCATTGTGTACACTCCTGGTTGCTACATTAGAGCAAAGACGAGGAGGCTTTGAACAGGGTGCAGAAGTGGTTCGCTGGGGTGTTTCCTGGATTGCAATGTATTAACTGCAAGGACGGGAGAGATGGTATTCTCTGGTCCATCGCTGAGGGGAGAACTGACAGAAGCATATAAAATTCTGAGAGGCAAAGATAGGGCAGATTGTCACCATACGTTCTTAGGGTGAAATTTTCAGATACCAGAGGACGCAGATTTTCACAGAGAGAGTAGTAGGTGCCTGAAACACGCTGCCAGGGGAATTGGTGGAAGTAGAGCAGGCCCCGACATGTTACAGGTATTTAGAAGACAGATAGCGGACAGGGAATGAGGGATATAGATCGCGTGCAGGCAGATGTTCCCACGAGTGGGGAAATCTTCAACAAGGGGATGTAGTTGCAATTTCGGGGATGTCCTTTAAAACTGAAGTGGGCAGGAATTCCTTCTCGCAGAGGGTGGTGAATCTCTGGAATTTTCTACCCTTGTGGTGGATGACGGTCAAGTTCATTGTGCGTATTTGAAGCGGAAGCAGACGATTCATTCAAAAATCGGGGCATTGAGGGCCAGGGAGATCTGAACATAGAGATGAGGTCTGGAACAGATCATTCATTGTCATTTTGACTGGCAGAACAGCAGCGAGGGACCAGATTCCGCACTTAAGACACAACTTCCCTCGCACAAAGCGAGGACTATTCCCAATCAATACTTGCCTTTCCAAATGCTGCTAGATCCTGTTTCTTAGAATCCCCTCCAATAATTTTTCCACCACTGATCTTTGACTGCAGATCCCTGGTTTGTCCTCGAAGCCGTTGGTAAAGACATAGCAATGACCACCCTTCTGTTGTCCGGTATGTCACGGGTGGCTAAAATGATGCAAATATCCTTACTAGAGCTGCTGTAATTTCTTCCCTGTCTTCCCACAATGTTCCGGGATACACCTGATGAGGCCTCGGGGATTCATTCACCTTACTATGGCTTATGACCTCCAGCATCTCCGCTTGTACTGTGGATATGTTCTATTATATCACGATTTATTTCCCTTAATTCCTTCGCCTCCATGGCCGTCTCTGCGTTAAACACAGATATAAATTATTCATTTAACACCTCACCCATCTCCTGTGGTTCGACATGTTTGACCACATAAATCCTCAAGTGACCTATTCTCTCCTTAGTTACCCTTCAGCTCTGAATATAACGATAGAAAATCTTACATTTCTCTGTTACGTTATCTGACAATGCCTGATAATGCCCTCGTTATTCCCTGTCGATTCCCTTCAAATGCTTATCTAAATACCTCTTAAAGGTTGTCATCCAATATTCTTTTAACACCCCTTCAGGCAAGGCGATCCGAACTCAAATCACTCTGTCAATGAAGAAATATTCTCAAATCTACCTTAAATCGCCAACCTTTCATCTTAAAACTATGCTGTCTGGTCATAAACGATTCTGACCCCTCCCACTTCTGATCTTAACCCCTCCTAATTTTCTATATTTCACTCAAGTTCCCTTAGCCTCCTTCTCTCCAAGGAAAACAAAGACAACCTATCCAACTCTCCTCTCTGATGATACAATCCATCCCAAGGAATACCTTGGTGAATCTCCAATGCCTCTGGTGAAATTACTTGTTCGACGGTGCGGCGACCAGAACTGCACACAGAACTCCATCTGTGGTCCAACTCACGTTTCATGTTATTGCACCATATTGTCCTAGTCCTCATCTTCGATGCCCCCGTTAATGAAGGCAACGATCCCACTCCTTTCAAAGCTGCTTTATCGAGATGACTCGAGTGTGCTAGGAGGAAGGTTCACATGCTTAGGAGGGAGAGTTAAACTGAATTAACAGGGGGTTGATCACTAGGAAAGACAAATAGAGCCAATAGCTTGCAGAACCTGAATAAGGAAGAGTAACAGAAGTTCTGAGAGAGAGTCGGAGTGGAGTAGGGAAATACAAGAAGTTTCATCAACAAGGCTAATGAGCTACGAGCGCAATTAATCATATAACATTACCATATTGTGGCAACAACTGAGACCTGACTGAAAAGAGGAAATGTCTGCATTCGAAACATTCCTGTGTACAATGTGTTCAGAAGACGTAGGGCAGTGTAGGAGGTGAGGTAGCAGTGTTGATGTGGGGAATATTGCAGCACTAACAGGGAGTAGATGTCCTGATGTGGTGAGGGACATAATTGATCTCTTTCGTCATATGTCAATACGTGCATGATTCACAGCTGGGACAACTCTCTTGGACTGCAATTAGTGGGAAGGATCTTGCCGTACACGTTTGCAGCGAACCTGAAGAGATTCACAGTTAATATAATGGGCGAATTTAATTCCACAAAAATGGACAGTGACGGCAGTAACATAAGAGGTAATGAGGGGGAGAGTCTGAAAAGTGTTCAGGACAACTTCCTAGATCACCAATCTCATGTCAACGAGGAAGACAACATCACTGCACTGGTTTCTGTGAAATCATGCTGGTCGCGAAGAGCGAGTAGAGGTACGGAACACTTGGAAACACAGTTAAAAAGACAATGATGTTTAAAGCAGCCGTGAGAAGGGATATAGGTTATTACAAGAGAGAAAAAAATAAATATTCAGTTGAATCATTCAATAGTCACATCGCAGAATGCGGCAATTCGGTCCATCGTGTCGGCGATGCTCTCCGCAGAGCAAACTGGGGATCCGCCTAACTCATAACGATGACATTAGGTTTCGAGAGCGTATACAGCAGGCGAAATTATAACTGAAAGGTGGACAACGTTTAAAATGACTGTGCTGCAGAAAAATCCAATTACCCGCTCATTTTGTGCCTGAGTGTGTGTGTGTGTGTGTGTGTGTGTGTGTGTGTGTGTGTGTGTGTGTGTGTGTGTGTGTGTGTGTGTGTGTGTCTGTCTGTCTGTCTGTCTGTGTGTTCTGCAAGCATATATAACACTGACTGGAAGACATAAAGCAGAAGGGATGAATTAATATTGCATGTGAAAGCATTTATCATTAAAAAACTGATCAGGATCCTCAACGCGAAAGCGATAGAATCAGTGCACTAGAGTCCTGAACCCCTTTATGAGCCCAGAATATGAAGCACTCGGTCAGTCATCATAAATAATGGTGGCACAAGGGACGCTATTCTAAAGAAACAGGGAATGGTTTCAGTTTCAGCGATTTTAATCCAACGAATTTTTTTAAATCGAAGATGTATCCACTTCAATACAGACTTCCAGTCAATGTTTTCATTTCAGTGCAGCGCACACTCAGAACAGACAAGTATGAATAAAGGATAGCCAATGAATGGTGGGGTGCTGCGAGGGGCCTTGGCATACTTATTCATTGAAAGCTAAATTGACAGAACAGATGGGTTTGAGGAAAGCACGATGCACGGGACATATCTATTTACTTCTTATGAAATATAATACAAGAGCAACGAATTCACTCTTCATTGCTTTTGAACACAATATGGGAAGAAGGTATTAGCCCTCAAATCAGAATAATCTGTAGAACGTTGTAAAATCTGATTCCACGTAGATTACTGTTCAATGCGTCCAGTCGGTTAGAACCGAGAGCACAGGAGAGCGTGCTCTTGTAAATGAATGGTGGGAACGGAAACGTCATATTGGTCCTCCAGTTATAGGCCCTCTCCAGCTCCAGTTTCATGGATTTACTAATAAACGGAGTTGCACATTTAAGGGCGTTCTTCATCTCCTGTCTGAACCTGCTCTGGGTCATTCCAGAGATGCACGTGTTGGCGCAGGAGCTGAGGAGCATGAGTAAGAACCCCACCTCATTAGCGATGTGATAGGGGCTTGTGAGATCCCCGCCCACGAAATTGACTGTCACTCGAGTACAGATGAAAGCCACAGTTTCCGTTGTCCACAGCAGTATGTAAGTGCCGGACACGGTGAAGAGTAAGACGATGGACTTGCGCCGATTCTCCATCTCACTGTCCTTGCCATCCTCTCCCTTCAGGCGCCGGCGGACCCTGCTGGCCGCTACGATGTTCCTGACCGTCAGCGCGTTGAAGACCAGAATGAGAACGAATGGGAGGAAAGAGAGAGAGAGGCTACACATCCAGGAGAAAACGACCCACCAGATGGAGGAGAAGTAGGAGGATTTGGGCCGACAACCCCAGTTCACTTTATCTATGTTGAAGGCTGGTTCGTACATAGCATGAAAGGGGATGTACTTTAGGAAGCTCAACGCGCATAAGGACAAAATAACCACTGCGGCCGTCCTATCTGTGCAATATTTGATTCTCAGCTTCTGACAACAAATGCTGACAAAACGGTCAAATGTGAAGGACACGGTTAACCAGACCGAATAGTCTAAGGTGACGATCCGCATGTAAACATTAGAAGGGCACACACTGCTGCAGGACAGAAAGGATTTAGGGGAATAGTAAATGTAGATATTTTGGAGTATCACGTGGAAGATGATCACGAGCAGGTCGGAGATTGACATCGCCATCCTGTAACGCGCGATTCCTTTGGAGAGGCCGCACTTTCCCCGGTACAGGATCGCAGCCGTCAGCACGTTGGCTGGAGGAATCAAATAGCACAGCACAATTGATATTGTAACAGAAGTACCAATCCAGGGAAGCTTAGAGTTAGTTTTAGACATTCCATTGAGAGTGACGGCCTCAGTGGAGACGATCCACAAGAGTTACTTCCACGAATAAATTTGAAAATGAAGTTTAAAGGGTTCATTGTCCTTTGGCTTTCAATACTTCCCTCACACTGGCGGACGCGCTGTGTTAACAGAGCGGTCTTAAGTGCGAGAGATTGTATCAAAAGTTCATAATTGGTAAATGGTCGTGAACTTGTGATTCAAGGTTAACAACCTGAAAGTTTAAGACTTTTTCTTTTCCCCATAGAATTAAATACAGAACATTCTGGAAAAACTCAGCAGATCAGGCAGCATCCGTATAAATATTTCACGTTTTAGGATCAAGAATCTTCAGGAAGACTGATGATGAACATCAGAGATTTGATGAATGGTTTCCGACCTGAAACGTTGACTCTCTTTCTCCTTCCACAGATGCCGCCTGGCTGACTTTGTTTTCGAATACATTGTATTTATCAAAGTTAGTGCATTTGCGGCGCATTTCATCACATTGATTCAACTTTTATTTCGCGTACGAACAACCTTTTGAGCAGGCAATGAATCGAAACGAAAACAAAAGGAAAACGCTGCAGAACAAGGAAATAGGAAATCTGAACAGTTAATGTTGGAAATACCTGTCAATTCTGTCAGCATTTAGGAAATGGGGGGAGGGTGTTAACATTTCAGGTAATTGACGGTTCATACGAACTGGAAATAGTCGGAAATCTAAGTTGTTTTGTGATGCAGAGAGCGTTGACATGAGAGAGATCAAAGATGCTTCCACTGGAACAGACAATAACTGCAAACAAAAGGGTTGATTATGCCGGCTGAGACAGGCTGAAGGCTTGTTATCAGTGGGTTATCTCGCTGGAGGAGGGATATACAGAAGGAGACAAATGAACTGTATTTGCACGTCCTACAGCCATATAGGCTCAGATTAAGGTTCCTTCTCCATCCCTCAGCCGGCACCACCATCACTTCTGTCCTTCGATCTTTGTTGGTTACCACCTGATCCGGGCAACGCTTTCCTACGTGCTCGATTCCAAGATCATGTTCTCGCTCCCATTGCAGCTATTTCTTTAGTCTTCGCTGTTGCTACATCCATCACCTCCTTGGGTCCCACAGACGCGAGAGCGCCATTCCTCTTCAATTCCGGCATCTTCAGATGATCGCCAATTGAATTATTCCAAAAGTCCTTGCACTGGAAATTTCATTTCACACTCACCTTCTTTCATTCCTAATTTTTCAAATCTTCTTTAAAGCCGCTCCCGTTCCAGAAGCTTTGGACATTGGTGCAAATATCTTCCAATCTGTTTCCTGTACTTTTCTTGATGCATGGTGATGATTCGGTAATGGGGTTTCGGATATTTTTGCGGTATGAATTGCGCGATATGTTTAATGTTAAGAGAAGGAGATAAAAGCTATCAGAGAACTGATGCGTTGGAACAAAGCAAAGAGATGGACTCATAAGGGCCTACCTGGGATACCAAACGCAGCCAGGATCGGATAGCTTATTTCATTGACATACAGAATTGAAGCACGTCCCATGCTGGAAGAGCCGCAGTGATAGCAGCAAACCGAGGATCAATGCAGCAACTAGCGCGGCTCAGATCCTTATCAATACTTGCGTCAATCCTCCAGTGGATCCGGCTAGTGACGGAACAACATCAGTCACAGGCACTTTAACAAACATATTTGTTACCGCGAAGTGAAATAATCTCTAGCCTTCACACTCATCCAGGGTAAAGAATACACTATTCTCTGCCGGAGGAATCCCTAAATACTTTCCTTGTGGTCTACAAGACCAGCAGTGCAACACTATTTCTCCTTTAGCACCCCCTCTCTCATGGATGAAACTTCTAGACCCCGGAACATTTAGCTATCAGACATACTCTTCCTTCAATCAAGTTCCTGTGATTGTAACAATATTATAATAAGAAGTGCTGATCCACGATTTTAGATCATCGGTCTTACCCACGGGAACTCCTTAATTAATGTAAATGCAGCTAAGACGACTATCCTTCTCATAATTCCCTCCTCCAGTCTGCTCTTGCCCACTGGACTTGTCTGTTCTATTTTCTGCACATGATTCTAACTCCCCACTTGATGCACTGACATTCTGTGTCCCATCGAACCACAAACGCCGCACGAGTTTAAACCTTCCCGAGTGGCACTGGCAAAACCTTGCAGGGATAATAGTGCCCCTGAGCAGAACTGCACAGAAAACTCCATATGCGGCGTTACTAAAATTTCCTATGACCGTGACATGACACCACAACTCTTATACTCGTGGCTCGACCGATTAAGATAACCATGCCATATGCCTTCTTCAGCACCTTGTTCCTGGGGCATTATGAACAGTCCTAGTCTTAAAATAGCTTCCACATGTCAGATGACGATTTAGTCTCAAACGGATGCCTCAGATCTATATTCTCCAGTTGCTGCCTAATACTGTTGTAATTAAGCTTCCCTCCAATTTAGCACTTCCACTCGATTATTATCCTGATGAATAACTATCTTAAACCTTTCAGAATTATGATCATTTTGTTGCGTACCTGCAACAAAAGAAACACTCCGAGATATGTATAAGTGGTAAAACCTACTTTATTAATAACTATTTATGATAATAAGAAAAATAAAAGAAAAAATGTCAGAATGTTAGAAGTAAAAATGTTAAATCTTAAACATTAACCCCAAAACTAAACTCGTAGTGTGTGTGTGTGTGTGTGGCAAATTCCCAAACTCCAAGTCCAAGAACAGTTCTCAAAGTTTAGTTCAGCAAGCCGTAAGGTGAAACATGAACAAAGACTTCTTCAACAAGCACCGTTGACTGAAGACAAAACGTAGAGAGAAAATAGAGAGGTATTACGAAAACCAAATGTTCCACTCTGGAACTCATAAGACACGGCAGTGTCTATTCAGCTGTGACGACTCCACCGCTTTGTTGCGAAGCACCTGCCACCCGAAAGGCATTCGAATCATCGCCGTCCACACAAATACCTTTTTCCCAGTACAGGTTAACGACAAAGTGGACTCCACTGTTTTGTTACGAAGTATCTGCCACCCCGAAAGGCATCCGAGACGTGGCCGTCCACACAAATACCTGTTTCCTTCAACAAGTTAACAACCAAAGTGGACTCCACCGGATCATTCCAAAAATCCATACGTAGACTGTAGTGACAGAAACAGTTACTCTCTCTCTCTCTCTCTCTCTCTCTCTCTCTCACTATCTCTCTCTCTTTCTCTCTCTTTCTCTTCTCCTCCCCGACTAACTCCGACTGTCTGCTCCAAAACGTCATTCACCAATAGTAACCTAGTTTGTAACAACTGTCCCCAACATACAACCCCACTGAAGCTTCCATCTCCTAGACATGTCTAGTACATTCCCATCCCTAGTTGGACGATCTATATACTCTTTGTGGATGCACAAAACAGGTTCTGTACCATCTAAGGAGCCAGCAGTTAGCGAGTCCCTGTCAATATTTGTTGTGTTGACATCAGACACAACAAACCTGGTTTTTATTTACGCCTTTTGGTGATCTGCCTGCATTTTCCTCCGCCAGCTCCTATTTCGTATTGCGAGGCCGATAATGTAACTCCATCAGAGTGATTGTATCTTTCTTAAATGGTATATGGATTATTACTGTCATATGTAAAGAGATACAGTGAAAAGCTTTTGTATGCGTGCCATCCATACAGATCATTCCATACAAAAGTATATCGACGTACTCCAAAGCGGAAAAAATAAATCACAGTATAGTCTTACAATTGCAGGAAAAACTCAGTACAGTTAGACAAATAAAATGCAAGGGCCATTAAGAGGTAGATAGAGAGATCAAGAGTTCATATTTAGCTATAGTAGGTCCATTCATGAGTCTGGGTACAGTGGGATAGAATTGGTCCTTGGGCCTGGTGGTATGTGCTTCAAGCTTTCGTATCTTCTGACCGATGGGAGGGGAGAAGGGGGAATGACTGGGGTGGGGGAGGTCCTTGATTATGTTGCCTGCTTACCCGAGGCAGTGGGTAGTGTAGAGAGTATGAATGGATGGGAGGCTGGTTTGCGTGATAGACTGGGCTGCGTCCGTAACTCTGTGCAATTTCTTGCAGTCCTGGACAGAGCAGATACCATCCCAAGCTGTGATAAGTCCGGAGAGGATAATTGTTGCAGTGTATCCATAAGTAATAGAGGGCGCCATAGTGACATGCCGAATATCCTTAGCTTTATGAGGAAGTGGAGGCATTGGTGTTCTTTCTTCTCCATGACGTCCATGTGGTTGGACCAGGAGAAATTTTACTCGTAAGTATTTGATGGTCTCAAATATCTTCACCTCAGCACCATTGATACTGTGGGGGACGTGCACTCCGCCCGCTTCCTCAGCTATTTAGTTTTGCCGACATTGAGGGAAAGACTGTTGTCTTGCCACTATGCTACAAGTTTCTCTGTCTCATGACTGTGCTCATTGTCGCCGTTGGTTGAGATCCAGTCCACTATGGTGGTGCAATATGCACCATCGTGAATGGAGTTCGAACAGAATTTGGTCACAGAGATTTCCGAGTACTTCCCATATGGCCTCACTGGATGAGCCCTCCAAGATGTCCTCTATTAGCGTAGCAGTGACTCACTCCAGAATCAGTTATGCAATCCCAGCTCTTCTACATCCATCTCTGTCACGTCGAAAACACTTTAGCCTGGGATGTCGAGCAGCCAGTCCCGCATTTCTCTCAACCAAGTTTTTGTCATGGCTATATATCGTAGTTCCATGTACTAATCCTTAATCATAATACTCCTGCCATTAACATAATTACACTTCAGACCACCATTTCTTTTGTATCGATTACCCTGGTTCTGCCTGATTTTATCTTTCCGTTTATTTGACTTCACCTTTGCCTTCTCAATCACTCCCGCACCTCTGCTACACTAGTTTAAACCCTCTTCTGTCCAATACTTTATCGTGGACTGGAAGTCATAGAGCGTCCAGGGTTAAACGAATGTTACATTTAATGGAATTTATATTAAACAGTGTTCAGTGTCCGAAATGCGAAAGTAACATCTTTATCTTAGTATCCCACTCTTTTCTTTTAAAGAGTATCTTTTCTTGGAAATTGAAAACGTATGTAGCCTCTGCGTTTGAAAACAAAACAGCTACTCTTCTAAATCAAATTAGTGTCCAGTCAGTCTGCCTGGTAGCAAGAGTCAGAGAGCCATGCCACACCGAAATAGGCAGTTCGGAACACCATTTCACAGCCAACCATCAAGTCACTATCTGCACTAATCCCATTTATTAGCACTTGGTACATAGCCGCAACGTTTTGGAGCAAGAGCTCATTCAGATACCTTTTACTTGTTTTAAGATCGAGTGAGAGGAACACATATTGAGCACAGGGTAATTCAAATGAATTTACAGTCACACACAGCACTCGGGTAATAAACAATGTGGTCTGAGTTAATGTCATCAGTGTACATGATGAAATTGTGGTCTCGGCTGATGTTGTAGAGAGAGCAGCATATAGACGAGAAAAAGGACGAGGAACTGGTGAGACCACGTGGTGGGAAATCACTACAGGTGTACCATGTCCGTAACTGACGAGAGAAGATTGGAAGCAGGTGAGATTGGTCTCATCCAGTTGCACGAATGTGGAGAGGACCCGGGGAAGCAAGGTAAGGTGAGTTACACCAGAAGTTCGAGGTGGGAGGATTTCCATGCTCAAAGAGGCTCTGCGATATCTTTGTGTATTACATTAACTCAACAAACCGATAAAGAATATGGTTACGATATTTCTACTTTCCTACTGGAAGGTGAACGAACTGTGTAAATTTCCCATCCCTTTGTCAAAACCAAATTCTTGTTTAAACTTGCTGGAAATCCAGTTGGCCTGCTCCATTTAAACTCACAAAGACTGTTCTCAGTGGTCCTTCTCCTCATCGAGACTCTTACTCCAAGCGATCCTTTTCTTACTGGAACTTTATTTCTCGCGCTATTTTTACTGACCAGGTTGTGGATTTCTCACTCCCTCGGCTTCGGGGATTCTATTTCTCATTCTCCTTTTACAGATCGGGACTTTCTTTTCGGCGCTGCTTGCAATGTTGTAATGAATGCCATTGTAAGCTCGATGTACATCACCTCATCTTCCGACCTGGCACATAAAAGACCCCTAAATATATCAAAAATTTAAGATAATCCGTCTTCCTGTGTTGTGTAAAAGTTACCCCGTTCTGATGTAAATTCTTTAACGTAAAAAGTTAACTCTCTTTTGTGTCTTCACAGTAACCGAGTGTTTGCAACAATCTCTGATTATCCTTCCTATTTCAGCATCTGCAGTGTTTTGTCTTTTCCGCTTTGTATCTCACCATTTCGCCATTCGTCTTCTCTCTCCACTTGTTTTCTCCCGTCTCTTTCTATGTTCCTGCAACAAGAACGAACGAGCCCTCAGAATTTCTGCCAGCCGGCGTCTCCATGACTTATGTCATTGAGATTCTCTCCATCTCCAGCGGATCAGAGACCAACCTATTTCTCGACTTTCTCCGCAAATTAACATGTACTATTTCCAGTTTTCCTTCCTTCCGATGGTTGAGGATGATAAAGCTGGTCCGGCGGCACTTGGGACATTTTGCGCAATAGTTTTTGCGCAAGACATTTTGGGACATTTTGCAGAAATGGTGTGAAGGCTTTGGAGAGGTTTCATAGGAGTTTTGGCTGGATGTCGCCTGGATTAGAGAGTATTAGCAATCAGGAGGTTGGACAATCATGGATGGTGTTCTGTGGAGCTTCGGAGGCTGAGTGGATATCTAATAGAGGATCATAAAATTATGATAGACATAGATCTGGAGACAGTCAGAATCTTTATCCCAGGGTAGAAATATTGAATACTAGACGGCATATTACAAAGTTGGGCGGGGGATGTTAAAAGAGATATGTGGGTCAAGTGTTTTACACAGAGAGTGGTGGGTGCCTGGAACTTGCTGCCAGAGGTGGTAGTGGAAGCACGTACGATAGTTGCGTTCAAGAGGCTTTTTGGCAGGCACATGGATATGCATGGAATGCAGGGATACGGATCATGTGCAGACAGAGGCAAATGGTTTAATTTGGCATAATGGTCGGCAGGGGCATCGTAGGCAGAAGGGATTGTTCGTTTGCCGTAGTGTTCTATGTTCCACAGGCCACCTGATATGCTCACTATTCCCAGTCATGCTTTGCAATTTGTGTTTTGATTTTGAATTAAACAGTGTTCTTAATATACGGAACGATCTTTTAATAAAATAGATTTAGCAAGAAGACTCCACTGGTGGTATGTCTGGAAGAATATCTTGGTTAATGCGAAATACCACAGAAGAATGAGGTGGAATTGGTCAGCCTCATACACACCACACGAGTTTCACGTTCTTTCTCCCCGAATTCCAATGCTGACTCTTCATATTTTGAATTAGATATACCGTTTAAGCAAGCCATTGTGTTTTGCCCCATTCTATTTTCTGTGGATATAAATGGTGTAAAGGGCAGATTAGTTTCGGATATCCCTGTGTTAAAATATCAGCCATATTGACCGCTCTGTCAAGAAAGCGACTTCTGTCCGAGGCCATGCCCGTCACATTAGACGGTGGATCGAGACACGGGTCAGTAACAAGCCCAAAGCTTCTTGCCTTTGTTGGAATGATGATTCCTCTGTCCAGAGATATATGAAATTACTTCACTTGTGCAGAAAGAAATATGTTCTTTAAGCTGAGCTGCTTGAAGTACATCCCATTTCAGTTCATGCTCGAGCCAACTTTCAACATGGATAGCGTGAACTTGGGGTGTCGGTCCTCAGCCGCCGAATTCGGCTCCTTCTGGTGAGTGTTGTTCTCCTGGATGCGTAACTTCTCAAGCTCCGAGCTCCCCTGATTTAAAATTCTGTTCCTGAACGGGACATGTTCAGGAAAATCGTAACGGCCGGCGCGGTTTGCCGGCACCTGAGGGAAGAAAAAGTGATGAACAGTGAGACGGAGAATCGGTGCAAGTCGATCGTCTTACTCTTCACTGTATGCAGCACTTACATACTTCCGTGGACAACGGAAACTGTGACCCAGATCTTTACTGGAATCATAGTCAATTTCTTGGGAAAGGATTGTAGAAGCCCCTCTTACATCGCCAATGAGTAGGGGGTCGTTCTTATGTTCCTCAGCTCCTACATCATCACGTCTATCTATAGAATTAACCAGAGCAGGTTCAGACAAGTGGCAAAGAACACGTTGAACATTGAACTCGCCTTATTATTAGCCCCATGAAACTGGTGCGCCACTAGGCCTGGAACTGGAGGCGGATATCACGGCGTCTTTCATTCTATTCCCTCACAATGTCGCGATATTCTGTGGCCTCAATGCCAGGCAGAGGGGACTCATTGAACAGGAAATTACATGCAACAAGATTTCACCCCGTTATCCAATTTGTTTACACTTTATTTCTCTATCTACTTCCCATGCAGTTCAAAAATGATTCAAGCATGACTTTTTTGCACTTATATTTATTCATAAGTAAAGAGAATTGACAGGCAGGATAAGGCCCCTCTCAGTACCCCACCATTCACCCTCTATCCTTTGCCTCCTATTTCACTGTTCTGAATGTGCGCCGCACTAGAAGGCCGATGTTGCATTGTGTAATATTTGCATTAAAGTGGTTACATTGCAGAAAAACACTGTTGGCTTAAAAAAAACTGAATCTCAAACCATCTCCATATCACTTAGAATTACGTCCCATTTGTCATCATAATTGATTCACGATGACGGAATGGATACTTCATCTTCTGGGCTGCTAAAGGGTTTCAGGCAAGTGGTGCATCGATTCAGTCGCACGTAGGACTCTGATCAGCTTTCCATCAATAATAACTTTAAATGTACATTTATTTATGCCTTTCCGCTTTCTGTATTACACTCAGTGTAATATGTGCCCTAGGAATAAACAGGCACACACACATGCTCACACAAACATCTCACACACAAACACGCACAAACACACACAGATACACACACACACACAAACGCAGACACACACACACACACACACACACACACACACACACACACACACACACACACACACACACACTCACACAAATACTGTGCTGAGTGGCAAAGAGGAATTTCCTGTGTTGATTGCTGAAGTCTCTCACTGTTCAAATACTGTTCCACCACCTTTCACGACTGGTCACAACTCATCACTCTCAATGTGACATGTTTCCAGTTTGTTTTGAGGAGAGCCGGGCCGACACGATGAACTGAACTTCCCAATTCTGCATGACACAATTGCGTATTTCTTTATTCCCTGTGGAATAGCATAGACCTCTTTTCATGGCCATTTT
This sequence comes from Pristis pectinata, assembly GCF_009764475.1. Taxonomy (NCBI): domain Eukaryota; kingdom Metazoa; phylum Chordata; class Chondrichthyes; order Rhinopristiformes; family Pristidae; genus Pristis; species Pristis pectinata. Next base: position 13,648,005 of record NC_067438.1, on the reverse strand, counting down.
AAATATCATTGCATTTCCACCGCTGTTTTGAGTGTTTCTGTTTTTCGGTTTGTATCCCACGATTCAGAAGTTCTCTCTTATCTTGTTTTCTTCCGTCCCTTTCAATGCTGCTGTAATTGGGACGAACAGACCCTGGAGCTTTCTCAGACGGCACCCCCACCACTTGTGTCCGTTTTCCCTCATCTCCCATTTTCAAAGAATTTCTGATTGATTCACTTTCTCTGCAACTTAAAATTCAGTATTTCCACTTGTTCTTCCTTCCGATAGAAGGTTATTGACTTGAAATATCATCTTCCTCCAGTTATGTCCCCTGAATGTTGACTATTTCTGGACTTCCATTATTGTTGTTATGGCAAATTTACATATTTTCAGGTTTTCTATTTTGCTTTTGAACAAATATGTGGAATATATTAAAATAGAGGTTTAACAAGAAGACTACACAGGCAGTATAGCCCAGAGAAATGCATTAGTGACTGTCAGATGTCACGGAAGGGTGGCATGGAATTGGTCAGCCTCACGCCCGTCACATGTGTGTCACTCTTTGTTTCATGGAGTTCAATGCTAAGAATTCGCCGTTGGTATAGAAACAACAGTGGAGAAAAACATTGCGAAATGTCGCATTCCCCTTTCGGTTGTTAGAAATGTGATAAAGAACGAATTATATTTCAGACTTCCCTGTGTTAAAATGTTCCATGATGAACCATGCCGACAGCTGTGTCAACGAAGCCACTCCCGCCCCAGGATTACCACATAAAATTGCACCTTGGATGGAGATCTGGTCAACAATGAGCCTGCGGATTTCTGGGACACTGGATATGTTCCTGTCTTGCACTGGGTGCTCTCCGTGAACACTGGATTGATCTGCCGAGCACAAGACACCTCCCAGTCGGAAACTGGGCGGAGTTTGTTTTACCAACCGCTGAAGGAAATTTACGCGTGGAAAGATGGATTATTGAAGGGAAGAGAAGAATTATACGCGAGGGGTTATTGTTCTGTTGGAAAGAAGTAATTATTGGTGTATAAAATCCATCTGCGGAATAGCAAACTGTAAATTTGGAGACAATCCGATCATCCACGTCTAGGTCAAATACATGGTTTCCTGGTTTTGTCGAGACATGAACCACTTGTAGACTCCCAATACTTCGCCCACACTCCCCACTCCGCCTTCGGGTAATATCGCTACATCTCACTGAGTCTATAAAATATGCTAGGCTCGTGGCAGTATCTATCAGTCTATACATTATTTCGTAATGTGTATTTTATTCGCCACATCCGTTTTCTCCATGTGAAATAACTCTGTATACTGACAACAATGCAACAGAACAACAGAGGAGGTTCAGAGGGGACATGATTGAAGTATATTAAACTATGTGTATTGCAAACAGCGTAGACCACAGGAATATTTATTTCCTATCAGAGGTGTATAAAACTGGACGACACATGTTTAGGGTTGGAGATTAGAGTTTTAGAGGGGATACGAAGGCGACTTTTGCACCCAAAGCTAAGGTGTTCAATAGGTTTATTATTGCTACGTGTTCAGAGGTTCAGTGAAAAACTTGCCTTGCATTCCGTTCATACAGATCAATTCATTACATCAGTGCATTTATATAGTACAACGTAAAACAGTAAAAAGGGTGTAGAATAAATTGTTACTGTTACAGAGAAAATGCAGTGCAGGTAGTCCATAAGGTGAAAGTGTTTTATCCAGGTAGATTGTGAGATAACACAAGAGATTCTGAAGATGCTGGTATTTGGGGAAACACACACAACCCGCTTGAGGAACTCAGCAGTGAGATGAAGCGTTCACTGCTGGAGAGAGCGGTAGAAGCAGGAGCTGAGAGCACTTAATAAGTGTCTAAATGAAAACTTCAATGGCCCAGGCAGAGAAGGCTCAACGATGTGTCTACGATGTGTCCACGTCGACATGGATGTGTTTGGTCAAAGGGCCTGTTTCCATGCTATCTATCTCCCTTCGCAAATAACTTTTTTCAACCTATCTATACTCCCAGCCGACAACCAAGAACTCTCTTAAGACGGCCATCCATTGCCCAAACTAGAGGAATCCAGCTCCCACATTCTGCCATCCAGTGGCCAGCTGCGACAATCCAGTACATCCCAGAGCTATCCAGTATCCAGAAAATGCCATCCAATGCTCGCCAAAGGAATCCAGTTACAAGACACTGCATCCATTGCTCAGTTAGAGGCTGAAATAAAAGAAGGAAATGCTGAAAACATAACAGCTCAAAAGGCAACACCTGTGTTGGGAGATCTGCAGTTTTAGATCGAAGACGCTTCTTCAGAACTGTGAAAGTGAAGAAAAGCAAGTTAGTTTCAAGTTGACGAGTACACAGTGCGACCAGAATTTCTGATTGAGTTAAACTGGGGTTACATGCTGCTTATGAGCTGTCTGATTCATAGGACTCATTGGGCAGCTAAAAGGTGAGAAAATTGAGCAACGTTTAAAGATTATGAATTCCGGATCATATCTCTTGCAACCACCTTAAGGCTAAAAGAGGATGTTGGAAATTCCCAGCAGATCTAACAGTGTCTGCGGAGACAGAAAATGGAGTTCTGATTAGAGGTTGATCAATTTGCAGAAGAATTGGCCAGTTCTCTTCCAAACAGGAAAGAAAAAGCTGAAATGAATACCAATGGATGGCAGATGCATCAGCCCTCACTGCTCAGGGTTGCAAACTGGTCAAGTATGTTCTGCAAGGTGGTCACTCTATCTAAATTTGGTTTCCTTTCTGCAGAGGAGACCTCTTTGTAAACAACTAATGAAACTATGCAGATTGGAAGAAGCACAAATGAGTCTTTGTTTCAACTGATGGTGACATGGTAAAACCACATGTTGTATCTGGCCTGTGTTTGTATGGCAAAGTGACAAGCCTAGTGGGGATGAGGGGGGCCGACCTTGAAATTGCAATGAAGTCGATATCTGTTAGGAGAGTGAGGTGCTTGTGCGGAAGATGTGTGCAGTGGTGAACTCTAATTGAAGGCAGCAGATATTGTAATGGATGATCCATTGACTGACTGTAAAGACCGGTGAGGTGGACGGTGATTACTCGGGTCGTTCCATCCTTGCTTTGTGGCGAACAGAGAGCAGAGTGTTACGGACTCAGTGAAAGTCCCTTTAAGATAGAGAGTGTGTGTGCATGTGTGTGTGGGGCATGCTTACGTCAATAGAAGATAAAGGACGTAATGACGTTGTTGAAGAAGAAGAAGGAGAGAGAGAGAAGGGAGAGAGACACCAGCCTGCTTGTTTTCTCTATCGATGGATGAGAAACAATAACTGTGTTTGCCACTGAAATCCATGTATGGAAGTTGGAAGTAATCCGGTGGAGTTCACTTTGTTGCTGACCTGTAGAAGGAAACAGGTATTTGTATGTGGACGACCACGGTTCGGATGCTTTTCGGGGTGAGGAAGTCACTACCGAGTAAACACTGAAGTGTCGTTTGGGTTCCATCATGGAACATTTGGATTTCGTATGTACTCTCTCTTTGTTTTTCTACATCTACATCTTATCTTCAGACAACGGTGGTTGTTGAAGAAGCCCTTGCTCATGTTTCACCTTATGGCTTGCGGAACTGAACTTTAAGAACCATTCAGGAACTGGGAGTTTTGGACCTTGTCACACACACACACGAAGAGTTTAGTTTTGGGGTTAACTTTCGAGGTTTAACATTTTTGAATTCTAACATACTAACATTTTTTTTAACTTTTATTTTACGTATTATCATAAGTAGTGATTAATAAAATAGTTTTTAACACTGAATCATGCTCAGTGTGTTTCTTTTGTTGCTGGTTCGTGACAAAATTGGGGGCTCGTCCAGGATTGTTCCCAAGGTTAACGAGATTCGTCCGGGATAGTTCCCAAGGTTAACGAGTGTCGTCTGGGATCGTTTCCCAGATTGACAAGATTTGTTCGAGATTCAATCCAAATTCTTTTTAATTGGCTTGTGTGTGTGGAAACCAGCAGCAATGGATATTAAGGCATTTTTGGAGTCACCAACCCAGAAGGGATTGGAGGTGGCGAAAAAGGATGATTTGATAAAGATTGCTACAAGGCTAAACCTTACAGAAGTAAAGCAGTCTATGAGAAAGGCAGATATTCAGAGACTGATAGCTGGCCATTATGTGGAAAAGAAGGTGTTTGAGAAGGAAGTGTTAAAACAGTTTCCTGGCAGTGAAATAGCAATTTCTGAGGCACAGGTGCAGCTGGCAAAGATAGAGGCTGAACGAGAGCAAAATAAATTAGAAGCTGAACGAGAGCAAAAGAAATTAGAGGCCGAACAAAAGAGATTAGAGACTGAACAAAAGATGACTCAGATGAAGATAGAGGCTGATCTAGCAATGAAGCAGATGGAATTGAAGAGGATGGAGCTGGATAACGAGGAGAAAAAGAGGCAGCATGAGTTACAAATGAAGCGTAGGAGTTCGGAATCTGATTCTGATGATGGTTTTTCAGCCAGCAGGGAGGTTCGATTAGTCCCTCCGTTTGAAGAAGATCAGGTTGATCAGTATTTCCAACATTTTGAAAAGGTTGCTGTGAGTTCAAACTGGCCAAGGAAAGGATGGGCTCTTATGGTACAGAGTGTGATTAAAGGTAAAGCTCAAAAAGGTTATTCTGCTTTGTCTGTTGAGGATGCAGCTGATTATACCAAGGTAAAACAAGCTATTTTGAAGGCCTATGAATTGGTCCCTGAGGCTTATAGACAAAAATTCAGAGACTTGAGGAAATCTGCAGATCAGACTTATATGGAATTTGCCAATGGAAAGAGAATATGTTTTGAACGATGGTGCCTGGCTAAAAATGTAGATGGGGATTATGATAAATTGACAGAATTGATACTAGTGGAAGACTTTAAAAGATGTGTTCCAGCTGAATTAACAACATATTTAAATGAAAAGGCAGTGGAAACTTTACAAGAAACTGCTAGGTTGGCAGATGATTATGCTTTAACCCATAAATCCAAATGGGGACAACCTAAAACCTTTCAAAAGAGTTACAAAGACAATCCAGGTAAACCGGAGATTAAATTGGGAGGTAATCAAAAAGGAAAAGATGAAAAGAAGCCAGGGCTGGAGAAACCTGTTGAGCGTACTTGTTATTACTGTAGGAAACCTGGCCACGTGATATCTAATTGTGCCCTTTTGAAGAAAAAGAAGGAAGCTGGGCCCAATGCTTGCTTTCAGGCAATTAAAAATCGAAAAGGTTTAGGAGATGCTGTTAAAGATCAGTCCTTGCAAGAGGTAAAAGCGGAAAAGTTGGAGGAGGTGAGAAAAGAATTCCGTTCGTATGTATCAGAGGGTTTTGTTTCACTGAATGATGAGTCACCCCAGGTGCCAGTGAAAATTCTTAGAGATACTGGGGCTAGTCAATCTCTCTTGCTGGACAGTGTTTTAAATATTGGAGAAGAAAGTGACACTGGTGAAGTAAATCTAGTACGAGGCGTTACAGGTGAGACCATGTCTGTCCCTTTTCACAGGGTGATTTTAAAGTCAAAGTTCATAGAAGGACCAGTCGAGATAGGGATAAGACCTAGTTTGCCAGTGGAAGGAGTTTCTTTGTTATTGGGAAATGACCTTGCAGATGGAGAAAGTGATCCTGTGGTACAGTTAACAACCAAACCAAGGATTGATGAGTCTGAGAATGATCCAGATGTTTACCCATCATGTGCGGTGACTCGAGCTAGAGCTAGAGAATTAGCCAAGACAGACAGTCCGGTGCAGTCTGATGTAGTTCCTTGTGACAGTCCTAAACAGGAAGAAAATTTTGATGCCTTATCTGAGACTTTTCTGTCTTCACTGGAGGATCAACATCCTTATAGTGAGCCTGAATTTAAAGATTTGTCTTTGTCAAGGAAGAATTTTATGGTGGAACAGACAAAGGACCCTGAGTTGACAGAATTGAAAGAAAAAGCACTCTCATGTGAGGAGATTGAAAAAGTGCCAACTGGATACTATGTCAAAAATGGAGTGTTAATGAGGAAATGGAGACCTCCCCATGTCCAAAAAAATTTAAAACTCGGTTGGAAAGAGTCTGCCAGCTAGCGAGAGAGAATTTGAAAACAAGCCAGATAAGAATGAAGACATATTTTGATAGACGTGCTCGGCCTAGGACATTCGCAGTGGGGCAAAAGGTGTTGGTATTTTTCCCTAGCCAAAATAATCCATTGCAATCTCGTTTTTCTGGACCCTATGCTATTGAATCTCGAGTGACTGATCTAACATATATAATCAAAACACCAGATAGACGCAAGAAAACACAACTCTGTCACGTAAACATGCTAAAACCTTATTATGAGAGGGATTCAGTTGTGGCCTTGGTGGATGGTGTAAAGGTTGTTTCTAGAATGCCTGATGTTGATGTTGAGGAAGGCCAATTTAGACCAAATATTGTTCCATCGAAACTAAAAAACCAAAATATCCTGGAGAACCTTGAAACGAAGTTGGACCATTTACAAGTTTCACAAAAACAACAGATGAGAGAATTAATTTTAAAATTTAAAAATCTGTTCCCAGATGTTCCAAACAGAACATCGATAATTACCCATGATGTTGATGTTGGGGATGCAAAACCAATCAAACAACACCCATATCGAATGAATGTGGAAAAAAGTAAACTTGTTGATCAGGAAATAAAATACATGTTGGAAAATGATATTATTAGACATTCTACTTCAAATTGGAGTTCGACCTGTGTTATTGTACCTAAACCTGATGGAACTGTTAGATTTTGCACAGATTACAGGAAAGTGAATGCTGTAACAAAGTCAGATGCTTACCCTATTCCTAGGGTGGATGATTGCATAGACAGAGTGGGAAAGGCAAAATTTCTTACAAAGAATGACCTATTAAAAGGGTACTGGTGTGTTCCATTAACAGAAAGAGGACGAGAGATTTCAGCCTTTGTAACCCCTTCTGGATTGTATGAATACAATGTTTTGCCATTTGGAATGAAAAATGCTCCGGCAACATTTCAAAGAATGATTAATTCAGTGATTCATGGGTTAAAACATACAGATGCCTACATTGACGACTTAGTGACTGGGAATGATACATGGGAGGATCACATCTCTGCGTTAGAAAGGTTGTTTGAAAGACTTTCCAAGGCTAACCTTACAGTTAACTTGGCTAAAAGTGAATTTGGCCATGCCACTGTGACGTATCTTGGTTATGTTGTAGGTCAAGGCAAGCAAGCTCCTGTTCAGGCAAAAGTTCAAGCAATATCTGAGTTCCCTATTCCCACAGGTACGAGGACTGTTAGAAGATTTTTGGGAATGGTTGGATATTACCGAAAATTTTGTAAAAATTTTGCTGATATTGCTCTTCCCCTAACTAATCTTCTGAAGAAGGGAGTAAAGTTTGTTTGGACAGATTCTTGTCAAGAAGCATTTAAGAAGCTGAAAGCCATTTTATGCTACCATCCTGTGCTCAAAACACCTGACTTTGAAAAGCCATTTTCATTAGCAGTAGATGCCAGTGATGAAGCTGCAGGAGCTGTGTTGTTGCAGAAGGGTGACCTTGATGATATTGACCATCCTGTAGCTTACTTTTCAAAGAAATTTAATGAGCATCAAAAGAATTATTCCACCATAGAGAAAGAATTACTGTTGCTTGTTTTAGCCTTGCAACATTTCAGTGTATATGTTTGCACCGCTCAGAAACCATTGACTGTGTATACAGATCATAACCCATTGGTGTTTCTGAGCCGAGTCAAAAACAAGAACAGAAGGCTGTTAAACTGGAGTTTAATTTTGCAAGAGTTTGATCTCATGATAACTCACATTAAAGGCAAAGATAATGTGATTGCTGATTGTCTTTCCCGATGTTAAATGGGAAACATGTACCTATACTAATCTGATAGTCTGTAGTTGTGTAGCGTGATAATTATTAACATTACTAACTGTATGCGCGGTTGAAATTTTCTTGGGAAAATTTTTTTTTAGGTGGGAGGTGTTACGGACTCAGTGAAAGTCCCTTTAAGATAGAGAGTGTGTGTGTATGTGTGTGTGGGGCATGCTTACGTCAATAGAAGATAAAGGACGTAATGACGTTGTTGAAGAAGAAGAAGGAGAGAGAGAGAAGGGAGAGAGACACCAGCCTGCTTGTTTTCTCTATCGATGGATGAGAAACAATAACTGTGTTTGCCACTGAAATCCATGTATGGAAGTTGGAAGTAATCCGGTGGAGTTCACTTTGTTGCTGACCTGTAGAAGGAAACAGGTATTTGTATGTGGACGACCACGGTTCGGATGCTTTTCGGGGTGAGGAAGTCACTACCGAGTAAACACTGAAGTGTCGTTTGGGTTCCATCATGGAACATTTGGATTTCGTATGTACTCTCTCTTTGTTTTTCTACATCTACATCTTATCTTCAGACAACGGTGGTTGTTGAAGAAGCCCTTGCTCATGTTTCACCTTATGGCTTGCGGAACTGAACTTTAAGAACCATTCAGGAACTGGGAGTTTTGGACCTTGTCACACACACACACGAAGAGTTTAGTTTTGGGGTTAACGTTCGAGGTTTAACATTTTTGAATTCTAACATACTAACATTTTTTTAACTTTTATTTTACGTATTATCATAAGTAGTGATTAATAAAATAGTTTTTAACACTGAATCATGCTCAGTGTGTTTCTTTTGTTGCTGGTTCGTGACAAGAGGTACATGAAACAGATTAAGCAAGGTCGTCGTGTTTGTCGAATGTTGCAGAAGGGAAGTGATGGTTATGGATGATTAAGATGAATCCAATGCCCATGCATCACAACCAGTGCCGATGGTAAGCAGCCAATGCCTGAGGTGATGCTATCAAATGTCTGATTGTTTGCCATCCCTTACCTACATATTGCCATTGAAAAACAAGCTAAAAAGCTTGCAAATGTTGGAATCTGAAATAAAGCCAGAACCTGCATTAAATACGCAGCAGATCAGATGGTATCTGCCAAGAGTGAGGGAGGTACAGACCTAATATTTCAGGTCGCTGATCGATCCTTATAACAGTCCTACAGACTCTCATTCGGTCCACAGCTGGGAGATATCCAGAGTCCACAAAGCTCCGGTCAGTTCCTTTGCCCGATTTCAGTGCCCGTCTGCTCATGTATTTCCATATCTTAGTCTTGTTAGTCATTCCACCTCACATACTTCAGGATTTAATTTCACATGCCATGGTTCTGAGCTTCCTACCAACTCCTGAACACCGTTCTTCGCACAAGCTCAACAACAATACCAACGCCACCAATTAGTGTCATTTGTCAACATACTAATATGCGCTCACTCATACAACAATACCAACACCACCAACTAGTGTCATTTGTCAACATACTAATATGCGCTCACTCATATGCGCCCTGCATTCATATTCACTTTCTTCATAGATATAGAAAGAGCAAGCTTCAACGGCGATCGTTGCTGTAGGAATCTCCACACAAGATTACAATCAGAAAAACAACCCTCGGCCAACATCCTCCATCTCCTGTCACCGAATCAATTTCGGATCTAATTTGCAATGTAGACCAGCATTCCATGTGTTTTCACCTTTTGGACCATTGTCCAATGTGCGGCCGCACTGCAGTCCATGAAGATTGCATCATTTGCACGGCCTGCATTAACACGGGTCTATCTGAGTTGAGCTGAGGGGAGGATTTGTTTGGCAATTCCATTTCCAACTGCAATCACTAACGTCACGCCATGGATCTCCCACACTAACAACTCTTACAATGAGAGAACAGTCGCTGTCACTTTAACCAAGAATACGCTTTGAACAACAAGATAGGGGTAAATGTTTTAATCAGTGTAATTAAAATATTACGTAATTTAAATGTCATTTGTTGTATTTACAATTTCACTATTAATTGAGTCAGCTAAATAAACATAAACCAGTGAGTAATGGTGGATGAGTGTTCTTCTGACTAGAGGTTTGTGATCAATGGTGTTCCTTAAGAATATGTATTGGGACCTCTGTTGTTTCTGATACATACAAGTGGATTGGAGAAAACTGTAGGTGGGCTCACAAATAGATTTGAAGACGGAACAAAGGTTGACGGAGCGGTGAATAGTGAGGAAAGTTGTCAAAAGATTCAGCAGGATATGGATCAGTTGGAAATATAGGCAGAGAAATGGCAGATGGATTTTTAATCCGAGCATGTGTGAGGCCTTGGGAGGAAAAATGAAAGAGGAAATTTAACAGTAAATGGCCTGACTCGTGAGAAAATTCACGTTCAGAAGAATCTTGGGGAACAAATCCAAAGCTTCCTGAAAGTAGCAACAGAAGTTTATAGGATGGTAACGAAGGCGTAAAACATACTTGCTTTCACCGGTGGGGGGGGGGGGGGGGGGGGGGGTTATCTGTGAATAATTGTCGGTATTGTTGCATTCGTATATACGTTGGTCAGGCCAAAGCTGTTGCATTGTGTGCAGTCCTGCTTCATGATTTCAGCAAAGCTGTGGAAGCTTTGGACATGGTGCAGAAGTGGTTCACGGGGATGATTCCTGGATTAGCATGTATTAGCTTCAAGGAGGGGATAGAGATGGTTTTCTATGGTCCATCGTTGAGGGGAGAACTGACAGAAGCATATCTGACAAAAATCTGAGAGTCATAGGTCCGGCAGATAGTCAAACTACGTTTCGCAGGATGAAAATTTCAGATACCAGAGGACACAGCTTTTCACACGGGAAGTCGTGGAAGCAGATCAAGCTCCAACGTTTTAGAGGCATTTAGAAAACAGCGGTTAGGGAATGAGGGATATAGATCGCCTGCAGGCAGATGCTCCTACGAGTGGAGAACTCTTCAACAAGGGATGTAGTTGCAATTTCGGAGATGTCATTTGAAAGTAAAGTAGGTAGCAACTTCTTCTCGCAGAGGGTGGTGAATCTCTGCAAGTTTCTACCCTGGTGGTGGATGACGCTCAAGTTCATTGTACGTATTTGAAGCGGAAGCAGACAACTAATTCAAAAATAGGGGAATTGAGGGCCAGAGGGATCTGGAACAAATCATTTATTGTCATTTTGTCTGGCAGAACAGCAGCGAGGGACCAGATTCCAACCTTAAGGCTCAACTTCACTCGTGCAAAGCCATTCTGACTATTCCGAATCAATTCTTCCCTTTCCAAATACTGCTAGATCCTGCTTCTCAGAAACCCTTCCAATAATTTTTCAACCACTGAATTTTGGCTAAACGGAATGGAGATCCCTGGTTTTTCCTTGAAGCCCTTGTTAAGGACATAGTAATGGCCACCCTCCTGTCGTCCGGTATCTCACGTATGGCTAAAGTGATGCAAATATCCCTGCCAGAGCTCCTGTAATTTCTTCCCTAGCTTCCCACGATGTTATGGGATACACCTGATGAGGGCCCGGGTATTCATTCACCTTATTATGGCTGGCGACAGCCAGCATCTCCGCTTGTACTGTGGATATGTTCTAATATATCACGATTCATTTCCCTTAAACCATCAGCCTCCATGACGGTCTCCGCGATAAACACCCATATAATATTTCAATTTAACACATAACCCATGTCCTGTGGTTCAACACGTATGAGACCACATTGATCCTCAAGTTATCTTGTTCTCTCCTTAGTTAACCTTAAGCTCTTAATAAACCGATAGATTCTCTTATGATTCTCTGTTACCTTATCTGACAATGTTAGCTAATGAGATTCCTTTCACGTGCTTACCTAGATACCTCATAAATGTTGTCATCCAATATGCATTTGCCATCACTACAGGCAAGGCGATCTTCAATCAAATAATTCTGTCAAAGAAAAAAATATCCTCAAATCTACCTTAAATCGCCAACCTTTCATCTTAAAACTATGCTGTCGGGTCATAAATAACTCTGATCTCTTCCACTTCTGATCTAACCCCTCCTAATTTTCTATATTTCATTCACGTTCCCTTAGCCTCCTCCTCTCCAAGGAAAACAAAGACAACCTATTCAACTCTCCTCACTGAGGATACAATCCCTCACAGGTAATACCTTGGTGAATCACCAATGCCTCTGGTGAAATTACTTTTTCGATGATGACTCGACCAGAACTGCACACAGAACTCCATCTGTGGTCCAACACACGTTTAATTTTATTGTACCATATGCTCCTAGTGCTCATCTTCTATGCCCCCGTTAATGAAGGCAGGGTTAATCACGTCTACCTACACAGCTGCCTTATCTACCCGTGCTGCCAATTGCAGGGATCCAAGCACATGTACACCAACGTCCCCTCTGTTCATCGGTGCTTCCTAATATTTCATCATTCATTGTGTATTTAGTATCGTGTGTGAAACCCTTATTGGTCCCAGTAAAATGCATCATCACACTTCCTTCAGGATTAACTTCAAGCTGCCATTATTCTGCCCGAGCTACTCATTCTTCAAAGTCGAAGGCAACCCTTCTCTCTATGAACAACACCGATTTACGTATCACAGCTGATCTTACATTCCCACGGACGTCCATAATTCATTTAACAAAGTGCAAATGTCCGAGCACCAGTCTGGCCTCCCATCATTATTTAAGGCGATGAGAACCCTCAGGGGATCTTACTCTCTAACAATCTTCACTTTTGCTGAGGGAATGGATTCCCCCGGTGTAGTATGAAAGGCCAGGGGTCAGATGACAGTGACAACGCTACTGACCCCCATGGTCGGATGATAGCATTGCCTTTCAGGTCGGAAGCTATACCACTGTCAATCAGGGGCCCGGCTCCGCCCCATTAGGTAAACACCTTTGTCCTGCTGGACCACTCGGTTTGGTCTGTGTGAGCACCTTTGTTCCTGGGCACATCTATTAAAACACTTTTGTCCTTGTGGGCCACCCAGCGCCCAGCAGCATAAAAGTACAGCATGTTTGGTTTTTCTTTCTCTTTTTGTCTCCGAGGATGTTGAGGGAAGCTGTGCACTACTTCAGGACAGTTAGTTAAGGACTCCCGAGACCAAAGAGCCAATATTTGTCCAGAATCAGGGTGTCCAAACATGGTATTGTTTATTCCTTGATTCTTTGTACCCAGTTATTGTGTGTGTGTGTGTGTGTGTGTGTGTGTGTGTTTGTGTGTGTGTGTGTCTGTGTGTGTGTGTAAGCGATAGAATAAGTGCGCTAGTTTCCTCACCCTCTGTAACTATTTTCCTCCACTTTCATGATCTCCTGCTTGAGAGTGTGTGATGTGTATCTGTTCCCATTCATTCTGTCCCCGCGTTTGTCATTGTTAATAAACTATTTTTAACTAACAAAGACTGTGTGTCCAGACCTTTATCTTTAAGATACCAAAAGAACCTTTCTCAAAACACCCGCGGAGGGCAGTTAGAGCCAAACCAATAGCCAAATGAATGGCTCATCTGGATGAAGAAGTAAAAAAAATCACCGGTTTACTCCCAGTACTGTTCATCGGTGTGTGTAGAAATTGGGCTTGGCGCAGATGAATGTGTGGCTGGAAAGATAGTGCTGGATGAATTGTTTCAGATTACTAAGAGATTAGAAAAATTGGGATTGGTTCTTTCTCATGGAAGATGAGTCCACTGTGCTCGGAGGAAGGTTCAAATGCTGAGGAATGAGGGTAAAACTGAATTAGCAGGCGGTTGATCACTCGGAAAGACAATCTGCGCCAAGTGCTTGCATAACCTGAGTAAGGGAGAGTATAGGAAGTTCTGAGATAGAGTCGGAGTGGAGTACAGAAATCCAAGAAGTGTCATCAACAAGGCTGATGAGCTGTGAGCGCAATTAATCAGATGGCATTGCCATATTGTGGCAAAACTGAGACCTGCATGACAACAGGAAAGGACTGCGTTAAAAACATTCCTGTATACAATGTGTTCAGAAAAGGTAGGGCAGGATAGGAGATGATGTAGCAGTGTTGGTGTGGGGAATATTGCAGCACTACAGGGAGTAGACGTCCTGAGGTGTGAAGGGACAGAATCGATCTGTTTAGACATAATCCAATACGTGTGTGATTCACAGCAAGGACTACTCTCTTGGATTGCAGTTAGTGGGACGGGTCTTGCGGTACACGTTTGCAGCGAATCTGAAGAGATTCACAATTAATATAAAGGAATAATTTCATTACACGAAAATGGACAGAGGTAGCAGCAACGTAAGAGAAAATGAGGTGGAGTTTCAGAAATGTGTTCAGGGGAACTTCTTTGATCAGCATGTCTCATGTCAACGAGCAAGGAAGCATCACTGCACTGGTTTCTGGGAAATCACACTTGTCAAGAATTGCAAGTGCACATGCGGAACACCTGGAAACACAGGCAAAAAAGCAACGATGTTTAAAGCAGGCGTGAGAAGGGTCCGAGGTCATTATAAGGCAGGAAAAAAGAAATATTCCGTTCATTAATTCAACTGTCACTTCGCAAAATGGGGCAATTCGTTCCATCGTGTCAGTAATGCTCTCCTCAGAGCAAACTGGGGATCCGCATAACTCATAGCCATGTCATCAGGTGCAACTAGCGTAAACAGCAGGGGAAACTGTAATTGAACGGGGCAAAATGCTTAAAATGACTATTCTGCAGAAAAATCCACTTAACTGCTCATTGTGTGTGTGTGTGTGTGTGTGTGTGTGTGTGTTTTCCGCACGCATATATAACACTGATTGGAAGACAGAAAGCAGAAGGGATGAACTAAGGTTGCAATTAAAAGCAGTTATCAGAAATAAAACTGATCAGGATCCTCAGCGCGAAAGCGATAGAATAAGTGCGCTGGTTTCCTGAACCATTTTAATTGTCCAGAATATGAAGCGCTCAGTCGTTCTTCATAAACTAATCATGGTGTCACTCGGAACGCAATTCTAAAGAAACAGGGAATGGTTTCAGTTACAGCGATTTTAATCCAACGAATTTTTTTATTGTAAATATATATCCATTTTAATTCAGACTACTCAATACAATGTTTTCATTTCTCTCCAACGCACACTCAGAACCGACAACTATGAATAAGGGATAGCGGATGAATTGTGGGGTGCTGCGAGGGGGTTTCCATGCTTGTTGATTGACAGCTGAAGTGATAGAACAGACGGACTTGAGGAAAGTACGAGGCACGGGACCCTTCTCTTTGCTTATGAGGAAATATAATACAACAGCAACGAACTCACGCTTCGTTGTTTTTAAACACAATTTGGGAAGGAGTTACAAGGCCTCAATTCAGAATACTCTTTAGAACGATGTAAAATCTGATTCCACGTAGATTCCTGTTCAATGCGTCCAGTCGGCTGGAACCAAGAGCACAGGAGAGGGTCATCTTGCGAATGAATGGTGGGAAAGGAAAGACCATAAACGTCCGCCAGCTCTATGCCCTCTGCAGCGCCAGTTTCATGGGTTTACTAATAAATGCAGTTGCACATTTAAGCGCGTTCTTCACCTCCTGTCTGAACCTACTCTGGGTCATTCCATAGATACAAGTGTTCGCGCAGGAGCTGAGGAGCATCAGTAAGATCCCCACCTCATTAGCGATGTAAGAGGGGCTTGTGAGATCCCCACCCACGAAATTGACAGTGACCCGGGTACAGATGAAAGCCACAGTTTGCGTTGTCCACAGCAGAATGTAAGTGCCGGACACGGTGAAGAGTAAGACGATGGACTTGCGCCGATTCTCAATCTCACTGTCTTTGCCACTCTGTCCCTTCAGGTGTTGGCGGACCCTGCTGGCCGCTACGATGTTTCTGACTGTCAGCCCGTTCAGGAAGAGGATTAGAGCGAATGGAAGTAAGGAGAGAGAGATGCTACACATCCAGGAGAAAACTACCCACCAAATGGAGGTGAAGTAGGCAGCTTTGGGCTGACACTCCCAATTCACGTTATCTATGCTGAAGCGTGGTTCGTACATAAAGTGAAAAGGGATGTACTTTAGGCAGCTCACCGCGCATAAGGAGAAAATAACCACGGCGGCCGTCCTATCCGTGCAATATTTGAGTCTCAGCTTCTGACAAGAAATGCTGACAAAACGGTCAAAGGTGAAGGACACGGTTAACCAGACCGAATAGTCTAGGGTGACGATCCGCAGGTAAATATTAGAAGGACACACTCTGCTGCGGGACAGGAACGAGTTAGGGGAATAGTAACTGTAGATTTTTTGCAGTAACACGTGGAAGATGATCACGAGCAGGTCGGATATAGCCATCGCCATCATGTAACGTGCGATTCCTCTGGAGAGACCGCAGTTTCCCCGGTACAGGATCACAGCCGTCAGCAGGTTCGCTGGAGGAAGGACAAAGCACAGCACAATTAATATTGAAACAGAAGTACCAATCCAGGGAAGCTTAGTGACAGACATACCGTTGAGAGTAACGGCCTCAATGGAGACGATACACAAGAATTACTTCCACGAATAACTTTGAAAATGAAGTTTGAAGGATTCATTGTCACGTGGCTTTCAATGCCTCCGTCACACTGGCTGACGCGCTGTGTTAACAGAGCGGGCTTTACTGAGAGACTGAATCAGATGTTCTTAATTGGAAAATGCTTGAGAACTGATTCAAGGTCAACATCCCGTAATTTTAAGTCTTTTATTTTCCCAACAAAATTAAATACAGATCATTCTGGAAACACTCAGCACGTTGGACAGTATCAATGGAAAGGTTTCACGTTTTAGGAGCAAGATTCTTTAGGAAGACTGATAATGAACATGAGAGATATGACGAATGGTCTGAGACCTGAAACATTGTCTCTTTTACTCCTTCCACAGATGTCGCCTGGCTGAATGTGTTTTCGAATACATTCTATTTATGAAATTTAGAGCATTTGCGGCACATTTCATCACATGGATTCAACCTTTATTTTGCGGACGAACAATCATTTGGGTTGGCAATGTATAGAAATGAAAAAAAAAGAATATGCGGCAGAACCACGTAATAGGAAATCTGAACAGTTAATATTGGAAATACTAATAATAATTCTGTCAACATCTACTAAGTAGGGGGATGGCGTTACTATTTCAGGCAATTGAAGTTTCATAAGAACTGGAAAAATTTGTAAATCTAAGTTGTTTTGTGATGCGGAGAAGGATTGACATGCTACAGATCAAAGATATGTCTAATGGGACAGACAATAACTGAAAACACAAAGGTTGATTGTTCCGGCTGAGACAGGGTGAAGGTATTTATTGGTGGGAAACCTGCCTGGAGGAGGGGTATACAGATGGAGACAAATGAACTTTATTTGCACGTCCTACAGACATTTCTCTCAGATGAAAGTTCCTTCACACTCCCTCAGCCGGCACCACCATCAGTTGTGTCCTTCGGTCTCTGTTGGTCACCGCCTGATCCGGGCAAAGCTTTCCTACGTGCATAATTCCATGATCATGTTTTCGCTCCCATTGCAAACCCTCTATAGCCTTCGCTATTGCTACCTCCATCATCTCCTTAGGCCCTACAGACGCGGGAGCGCCATTCTTCTTCAATTCGGCATCTTGAGAAGCTCGCCAATTCAATTATTCCATTCGTCCACTCTCTATAAATTACATTTCAACCTCACCATTATTCAGTCCTTATTTTTTGGGAGCTTCTTTAAAGCCCCTCTCGTTGCCGAAGCTTTGTACATTGGTGGAAATATTTACCGATCTGTTCCTTGTCTGTATATTTATGCATGGTGATGATCCGGTCATGGGGTTTCGGTAATTTTTGCGGTATTAATCGCACTACAGATTTGTTGTTAGGAGAAGGAGATAAATGCTATCGGAGAACTTATGCGTTGGAACAAAACAAATAAATAGTTCTATCTCTAATACCTCGAGTAGGGTCTTACCTGGGATACCAAACGCCGCCAAGATCGGATAGGTTATTTCATTGACATGCAGAATTGGAGCACGTCCCATGCTGGGGAAGATCCGCAGTGATAGCATCAGACCGAGGGTCACAATGGAGCAACTAGAGCGGCTCAGATCCTTATTAATACCTGCGTCAATCCTCTAGTGGATCCGGCGAGTGACACAACAGTATTAGTTACAGGCATTTAACAAACATATTTGTTTCGGCAAAATGAAGTAATCTCATCTATCGCTTGGTGGAGGGATACTCGATGCAAAAAGCTGGGAGCCGCTGGCTCATTCTTGATACGTACTCGATCCAAGGTGCAGTTTTGTGGTGTTGTCCTGGGGCTGGAGTGGTATCTTTGACATATCTGTCGAAATTGTTGATCGTGGAACATTTTAACACAGGGGAATCTGAAATGTAATACGTTCTTTATCACATTTGTTACAACACAAATGGTAATACGATATTTCGCAATGGTTTGCTCGTCTGTTGTTTCTAATCCAAAGGCGAATTCTTAACATTGAACTCCATGAAACAAAGTGTGAAACACATGTGATGGGCGTGAGACTGACCAATTCTACTCCACCCTTCGGTTACACCTCACAGTCACTACTGCATTTGGCTGGGTAATACTACCTGCGCAATCTTCTTGTTAGACCTCTGTTTTAATATATTCCAGGTATATTTGTTAAAAAGCAAAACAGCAAACCTGAAAATATGTAATTTTGAAATAACAACAGCAATGGAAGTCCAAAAATAGTCCGCAGATCAGGGGACATCACTGGAGGAAGATGACATTTCAAGTCAATAACTTTCCATCGTAAGGAAGAGAAAGTGGAAATCATGCTATTTAAGTTGCAGAGCAAGTGGAACAATCTGACATTCTGTGCAAATGTGGAGATAAGGGAAAACTGACATACGTGGTGGGGGGTGCCGTCTGAAAGAGCTCCAAGAGTCTGTGCATCCCTGTTGCAGCAGCATTAAGAGCGACGGAAGAAAACAAGAAAAGAGAGAAATATAACTTCTGAATCGTGAGCTACAATCCGAATAACTGGAACACTCGAAAGGTGGAAATGCAAAGATATTTAAAATAGCTACGAAAAGAGGTCAAGGATATTCCAAGGGGAATAAAGATATATTTAATTGTATCATGCAGTAGTGATATCGCAGAATGGGGCAATTCAGTTCGTCGTGTCCGCCCGGCGCTTCCCAGAACAAACTGGAGACATGTCACATTAGATGTGATGAGTTGCGGCAAGTACTGAAAGCTCAACAGCTGGAAAAGTATTTGCACAGTGAGAGGCATTAGAAATCAACACAGGAAATTCCACTTTGCCATTGAGCCCCGTGTGTGTGTGTGTGTGTGTGTGTGTGTGTGTGTGTGTGTGTGTGTGTGTGTGGCTGTGTGTGTGTGTGTGTGTGTGTGTGTGTGTGTGTGGCTGTGTGTGTGTGTGTGTGTGTGTGTGTGTGGTTGTGTGTGTGTGTGTGTTTGTGTGTGTGTCTGTTTCTTCCTGGGGTACACATTACACTGAGTGAAAGATAGAAAGCGGAAAAGCGTAAATAAATGCTACATTTAAAGTCCTTATTGATGAAAAGCTGATCAGACTCCTACATGCATTAGAATACAATGAACCTCCTTCCTAAAACCCTTTAACAGCCCAGAAAATGAAACATTCATTCAGTCATCATGTATCAAATATGGTGACAAATCGAACATAATTCTAAAGCATCTGGGGATATGTTCAGATTCAGTAATTTTTAAGCCAACAATATTTTGCTGCAATGTAACCAACTTAATGCAAAGACTACTCAATGCAATATCGTTAAGAACAGAGAAATAGGAGGCAAAGGATGGAGGGTGAATGGTGGGGTACTTAGGGGAATCTTGTCCTGCAGATCCATTTATAGCTAAAATAATAGAACAGGTGTATTTAGGGGAAACAAGGCGCACGAGTCAATTCTCTTCATACATTAATAAATTTAAGTACAACAAAGTCACGCTTGAATCATTTTGAACACTGTATGGGAAGAAGATAGGAGACAGAAAGTGAAAACAAACTGGATAACGGGGTAACATCTGGTTCCATAAAATTTCCTGTTCAATGAGTCCGCTCTGGCTGGATCAGAGGTCAAAGAATAGCGCACCCTTGTGAGGGAATAGAATGAAAGACGCCGTTATATCCGACACCAGTTCCAGGCCTACTGCCGCGCCAGTTTGATGGGTGTAATAGTAAACCAAGTTAAATGTTTAATGGAGTTCTTCGCTTCTTGTCTGAACCTGCTGTTGATAATTCCAAAGCTAGACGTGTTGGATCAGTAGCTGCAGATCCTGAGAACGACCCCTGACTCATTGGCGATGTAAGGGGTGCTTGAGCAATCCCCTCCCAAGAAATTGACTGTGATTGCAGTTCAGATGTGGGTCACAGTTTCCATTGTCCACAGTAGTATGAAAGTGTCGGATACAGTGAAGAGTAAGATGATGGACTTGCACCGATTCTCCGTCTCACTGTTCATCACTTCCTGTCCCTTCACGTGCCGGCGAACCCCTCTGACCCTTACGATTTCCTGACCATCAGCCCGTTCAGGAACAGAATTTGAACTAAGGGGCGTTAACCCTTACGATTTCCTGACCATCAGCCCGTTCAGGAACAGAATTTGAACTAAGGGGCGTTAGGAGATCGAGAAGTAACACATCTAGGAAAACGCCACCCACCAGATGGAGCTGAATTCGGCGGCTTTGGGCCGAAACCACCATTTCACGTCAACGATGTTGAAACGTGGCTCGAGCATGAACTGAAATGGGATGTACTTCAAGCAGCTCAGCTTAAACGACAAAATTATTTATTTCTGCACAAGTGAAGTAATTTCATGTCCTTCTCGGTGGAGGAATCTTCGTTCCATATAAAATGATAGGAAGGAGCGGGCTCATTGCTGAACCGTATCTCAATCCAACGTGCAACCTGACGGGCTTGTCCTGCGGCAGTAGTCGGGTCATTGACAGGTCGCTCAACATGGCTGATGTTTTAATAAAGGGACATCCGAAATATAATCCGTTCTTTATCATATTTATATCCACAGAAAATGAATGGGGCTAATCACAATAGTATATCTAATTCAAAATATGTAAAATCAACATTGGAATTCGGGAGGAAAGATTACCGAGAGTGGAGTCTTCCAGCTAAATCTCTTTTTTAAACTATTCCACCAATAACGAACATCGTTCTATTGAAAATAAAAACAAAGTTTTCTGAGTATGACTGGGAATAGTGAGCAGAACAGGTCGCATCTGGAACATAGAACAGTACGGCAAATGAACAAGCGATTCGGCCCACGATGCCCGTACCGAGCATTATGCCAAATTAAACTATTCGCCTCTGTCTGCACATGATCCGTATCCGTAAATTCCCTGCAAATCCATGTGCCTGACTAAAAGCCTCTTGAATGCCACCATTGTTTCTGCTTCCACTACCACCTCTAGCACCATGTTCCAGGCACCCACTACTCTCTGTGTAAAACATTTGCCCCACACATCTCCGTCAACATTCCCCGCTCCACCTTAAAAATATGCCGTCTAGTATTCAATATTTCCACCCTGGGATAAACATTCTGACTGTTTCAAGATCTATGCTTCTCATAATTTGAAAAATAAAACCTCTATCAGATACCCTCTCGGCCTCCGACTCTCCAGAGAAAACAATCTAAGTTTGTCCAAGCACCTTATTGCTAGTACTCTCTAATCCAGGCAACATCCTGGTAAACCTCTTCTGAAACCTCACCAAAGCCTTCGCATCCTTTCTGTAATGGGGAGAAAAGAATTGCACACAATGGCCCAAGTGCACCCGGATCAATGTTATCATCCTCAACCAGCGGAAGGAAGCGAAACTGAAACAATACGTCTTAATTTGCGGAGAATGTCGAGAAATAGGGAAGTCTGTTATAGGTTGGAGATGGAGAGAAACTGAGTGACACATGCAATGGAGGTGCCGGATGAGAGAGAGTTCTGGGGGCTTCTTCCTCCCTGGTGCAGGAGCATGAAAGAGACGGGAGGAAACAAGCGGAGAAAGAAAATGAATGCCGGAATGGTGAGATACAAACCGACAAAGAGAAAACACCGTAGATTCTGAAATGGGAAGGATAAGCAGAGCTTGTTGCAAACATTCGGTGTCTGTGAAGAAATAAAAGAGAGTTATCTTCTTACGTTAATGACTTTACATTAGAATAGGGTATTTTTTTACAACACAGGAAGACCGGTTATCTGAAAATTTTGATGTTACTCCCGGGACTTTAATATGTCAGGTCGCAAGACGAGGAGATCGACATCGAGCTGACAATGGGATTCATTGCAACATTGCAAACAGCGCCGAAAAGAATGTCCCGATCTGTAAAAAGAGAATGAGAAAGAGAATCCACGAAGCCAAAGGAGTGAGAAATGCAGAACCCAGTCAGTAAAAGGAGCGCGAGAAATACAATCCCAGTGAGAAAATGATCACTTGGAATAAGAGTCCCGTGAGTAAAAGGACCAGAGAAACCAGTCCTGTGAGTTTACATGGAACAGGCCAAATGGAATCCCAGCAAATTTAAACAAGAATTTGGTTTTGTCAAAGAGTTGGGATGTCGTTCACCTTACAGTACGCAAGTAGAAATATCGTAACCATATTCTTTGTCGGTTTATCGAGTTAACGTAACACACAAAGATATCACAGGGCCACTTTGAAAATTGTAATCCTCCCAGCTCGTACTTCTGGAGTAACTAACCTCACCTTGCTCCTCCGGGTCCTCTCCACTTTCGTGCAACTGGATGGGACCAATCTCACCTGCTTCCATTCTTCTCTCGCTAGTTACTGACATGGTACACCTGTATCGATTTCTCACCACGTGGTCTCACCAGTTCCTCGTCTTTTTCGTCATCTATATGATACCCTCTACAACATCAGCCGCGACCACAATTTCATTGTGAACTCTGATGGCCCTCACTCGGACCACATTGTTCATTATCCGAGTGCTGTGTGTGACTGGAAATCCAGTTGAATTACCTTGTGCTGAAAATGTGTTCCTCACACTCGATCTTAAAACAAGCCGTCGTCGTGTCTATCCCTCGAGGTGTAGGATGATGGTCTTCGTTCCGTGGATCTAGTTATAGCCCACAGAGTGAAGACGCCTGTGCCTGTATTTGTTTAACGTATACTTGATGTTGCACTACCAAAAGCACACGATACTTCACAATTCAACCACTTGGTTCCAATGGCATGGAGATCACGTTGATTGAAGCTTATGGATTTGTTGCAGATTTCAACAGCCTTCACAGCTGTTGAGTCCGAAATGACAAGTAAAAGGTATCTGACTGAGTACTTGCTCCAAAACATGGAGGCCATGTACCAACTGCTAGTAAATGAGAGTAGTGTCGGTAGTGACTTGATCGCTGGCAGTGAGATGGAAGTCCGAAGTGCCTGCTTTGATGTTGCATGTCCCTCTGACGCTTCCTTCCAGGCAGATTGACTGGAATCTAAGTTGCTTCAGAATAATACTTCCTTCTTTTTCAAACGCAGAGGCTAAATATGTTTTCACTTTCCTGGACAAGATACTCTTTCAAACAACAGAGTAGGAAATTAAGATAAGGGTGTTCCTTTCGCATTTCTGACACTGAACACTGTTTAATATAAATTCCATTATGTGTAACATTCGTTTAACCATGCCTCCTCTATTACTTCCATTCCACTCTAAAGTATTGGATAGAAGAGTGGTTAAACTAGTGTGGCAGGGGTGCGGGAACCGGATCATTAGTACAACATATGCAGTGATTGAGAAGGTGGAGGTAAACTCAAGCAAACCGAAAGGTAAAAACAGGCAGGACCAGGGCAATGAATACAACAGGAATGGTGGACTGAAGTGTAATAATATTAATGGAAAGAATATCATGGTTAAGGATTAGTCCATGGAACTGCGATATATAGCCATGACAGAAAATTGGTTGATGGAAATGCGGGACTGGCAGCTCGATATTCCATGCTAAAGTGTTTTCGACGTGACAGAGTGGGATGTAGAAGAGATGGGATGCATAACTGATTCTGGAGAAAGTCACTGTTACGCCAGTAGAGGACATCTTGGAGGGCTCATCCAGTGAGGCCATATGGGCAGAACTCACAAATCTCTGTAGCCAAATTCTGTTCGAACTTCATTCACGAATGTGCAGATCTCACCACTGTAGTGGGCCGGATCTCAACCAACGATGACACTGAGCACAGTAAGGAGATAGCGAACCTGGTAGCATAGTGGCAAGAGAACAGCCTTTCACGCAAAACAAAAGAGTTGAGGAATCAGGCGGAATGCACGTCCCTGTCAGTATTAACGTTTCTGAGGTGGAGATATTTGAGAGCATCAAATCCTTACAAGTAAAATTTCTCCTGGTCCAACCATGTGGACGCCATCGCGAAGAAAGAACACGAATGCCTCCGCTTCCTCATAAGGCTGCGGTACAATTGGCATACCGGACGACATTCTCCATTATTTGTGCATGAACTACAAAAAACGTCCTCAGAGCACTCAATCTACCTCTCCACCGCCCTTGCACTTTATTTGTCTAACTGTACTGCATTTTCCCTGTAACTGTAACACTATACTCTGAATTCTGTTTTTTTACGGCTTTGTAGTACTTCGATATAATTATGTATGGAATGATTTGTATGGATGTCACGCAGACAAACTCTTTTCACTGTATCTCGTTACATATGACAATAATAATCTAATTACAATTTGAGGAAGATACAATCTCTCTGAGGGAGTTACAATATCGGCCTCCAAATGCGAAACGGGAGCTGGCGGAGGAAAATGAAGGCAGATCAACAAAAGACGGAAATAAAAACCAGGTTTGTTGTGACTGATTTTAACGCCGCCAATATTGACAGGGACTGGCTTACTGTTAGGGCCGTAGATGGTACAGAACCTGTTATGTGCATCCAGGAGAGACTTTATAGATAATGCAACTGGCGTTGGGAATGCACGAGATATGCCCAGGAGATCGAAGGTTCAGTGGGGAGTATGTTGGGAAGAGTGATCATAATTCTGAAAGGTTTAAGACAGTTAGTGATCAGGATAGTACTGATCCCCGAGTGAACGTGCTAAATTGGGGGAAGATTAATTACAACAGTACTAGGCAGCAACTGGAGGATATAGAGCTAGGGCAGCTGTTTGAGGGGAAATCGCCATCTGACATGTGGGAGTCATTTCAAGACCAGGACTGGTCATAATGCCCCAGAAACAAGGTGCTGAAGAAGGCATATGGCATGCTTATCTTCATCGGTCGAGCCACGAGCACAAGATTTGGGGCGTCATGTCACAGTAATACGAAACGTTGGTTACGCCGCACATGGAGTAAACTGTGAAGTTCTCCTAAGGGGGACTATTATCTCCCCAGGAAGTTTTGCGAGTGCCACTCGGGAAAGTTTTACCTCGTGTGGCGTTGGTGGTTTGATGGGACACAGGACGTCAGTGCATCAAGTGGGGAGTTAGAATCATGTGCAGAAAATAGAACAGACAAGTCCAGTTGGCACGAGCAGACTGGAGGTGGGGAATCATGAGGAGGATAGTCGGCTTAACTGCATTTACATTAATTAAGGAGACCCGTGGATAAGATCGATGAGCTGAAATCGTGGATCAACACTTCAGATTATAATATTTTGGCAATCACAGAAACTTGACTGAAGGAAGAGTATATCTGGCAGCTCAATGTTCCGGGGTCTAGGAGTTTCATCCATGAGAGCGGGGGTGCAAAAGAAGAACTAGTGTTGCACTGCTGATATTGTAGACCACAAGGGCAGTACTTAGTGATTCCTCTCGTAGAGAATGGTGTTATCTTTCCCCTGGATGTGTGTGAAGCGTAGATCATTTGAAATATCTAGCGAGCAAGTCCTTTCTTTAAAAAAACAGGAAATTGAGGGCGATATGCTACCATCACAAATGCGGATACGAAGCCCGGGGTAAATCAACCATGAACGCTTTGAATATAAGGTCAGCCTTGAGCGGCCGTGTTGCCGACACATCTTCCGATATCATTGTGTTCTGATCAGCGAATGACCTTGGCAACCTTAAATTCGTTATGATTCCATTTGTCTTTCTAATCACTCCCACTCCATCTATGAAAATTGTTTCCCAATTCTCCAAGTTCTAAACAGGTCTCTTTGACATAAACGTGACGGCGTTTATCCGAACAATTGTTGCCTGACCTTGTGCGTGTTTTCACAACTTTCTGGTTTTCTTTCGTTTCCAGTTGCCGCTGGCTATACTTGATAGAGGCTGGATATGTTGCTGTCTTGGACTGGGTGCTCTCCGTGAATACTGGATTGCTCTGTCGAGTACTCGACAGCTCCCAGTCTGAAACTCGGCGGAGTTTGTTGCGCAAAGCACTGAAGGAAATTTCAGCGTAGAAAGATGGATTATTGAAGGAAAGAAAAGAATTATACGCTCGGGGTTATTGTTCTGTTGGAGAGAGGTAAGTATTGGTGTATAAAATCCATCGGTGGAAGAGCAAACAGTGTAAATACGGAGACAATCCGATCATCCTATGATATGCCCGATGAGTTGGAGAAGTCAGATTTTTTGCCCCAGATCGGAGGTAGGGATGAGGTAAGGATTATATATGTGATTTTTTGCTGTGAAGTTTCCAGGTAACTTCAAACCACGTGTAGGTGAAATCAATCGGCTCCTGGTTTTGTCGAGACACGAACCACTTGTGGACATAACTCCCAATACTACGCCCACCCTTTCCCACCACGCAAGCCACATCACACTGCGTCTATAAAATATCCTAGGCTGGTGGTAACATCTGTCAGTCTTTACATTCTATTGTAATGTGTATTTTATGCCCCATGCCCATTTTCTCCAGCTAAAACAACTTCCCTATACTGAGAACAATACACCAGAACAACAGAGGAGGTTGAGGGGGGCATGATTGAAGTAAATTAAATTATCTGCATTACTAACAGTTCTGACCAAAGGAATATTTATTTCCTATCAGAGGTACATAAAACTGGACGACACATGTTTAAGGTTCGAGATAATAGATTTAGAGGGTATCTGAAGGCGAGTTTTTCACCAAAGCTAAATTGGTAAATTGCTTTATTATGGTCACGTGTTCCGAGGTACCATGAAAAGCTTGCCTTGCAGTCCGTTCACACAGATCAATTCATTACAGCAGTGCTTTGGGTTAGTACAACATAAAACAATACAAGGGTGCAGAATAAATTGTTACAGTTGCATAGAAATGCAGTGCAGGTAGACAATATGGTGCAAGAGTTTGAACCAGGTTGATTGTGAAGTCACACAAGAGAATCTGAAGATACTGGAATATAGAGGAACACGCACAAAATGCTCGAGGAACTCAGCAGTGAGGTTAAGCTTGCACTGCTCTAGAGAGTGGTGGAAGCAAGCGCTGACAGTATTTAATAGGTGTCTAAATAAGGACTTCAAACGCGCAGGCATAGAAGGCTCAACGATGTGCTCTGCAATGTGTTCATTTGTCGACATGGATGTGTTTGGTCAAGTGGCCTGTTTCCGTGCTACATGGATTTAGCTCCTTTCGCAAGTAACTTTCCTCATCCTATCTATAATCCCACCCGACAACAAATAACTTTCTTGAGACTGCCATCCAGTACTCAAATCGGAGGAATCCAGCGCCCATATTCTGCCATCCAGTGGCCATTTGCGACCATCCAGCACGTCCCAGAGCAATCCAGTATCACGACAATGCCATCCAGTGTTCACCAAAGCAATACACTGTCCAGGCTCTTCACTCATTGCTCAGTTAGAGGCTGAAATCAACGAAGGAAATGCTGAAAACAGAACCACTGATCAGACAGCACCTCTGAAGGTAGATAAACAGTTTTATATCGAAGAACCTTATTCAGAACTGTGAAAGTGAAAACAAAGTTAGTTTCGAGGAGTACACAGGGATGGATAGACGACCAGAATCTCTGATTGAGTTAATCTGGGGTTTCCAAAGTTACATGCTTTTTATGAACTGTCTGATTGATAAGGTTCATCAGCTAGCTCATGTGAGAGAAAACTGAGCAACGTGTGAAGGTTATGAATTCGGGGCAGTTCTCTTGCTCCATCCTAAGGCAAAAAGAGAATGTTGGAAATTCCCAGCAGATCTAGCAGTGTCTGCGGAGAGAGAAAAATAGTTCTCATTAGAGGCTGATCAACTTGCAGAAGAATTCGCCAGTTCTGTTCCAAACAGGAAAGAAAAAGCTGAAATGAAAACCAAACGATGTCAGGTGCATCAACCCTCACTGCTATGGGTTCCAAACTGAAGAAGTGTGTTTTGCAAGCTGGTCACTCTATCTGAATTTGGTTTTCCTTCTGTAGAGGAGACCTCATTGTGAACAACTAATGCAATAACGCAGATTGGAAGAAGCACAAGTGAGTGCTTGTTTCATCTGAAGGAATAGAGGGACCTTGATGGCGAGATGGTTAAACCAGGTGTTGAGTCTGGCCTGTTGTTGTGTGGCAAAGTGACAAGCTTAGTAGATATGGAGGGGCCGATCTCGTGATTGATGGCATGGGGGTGCGAATAGGCTGGATATCAGTGATCCAGATTACCAAAGCTCGCTGTTTTTGGTGGAGTAACTTCTTGAAATCCCCGAGCTGCCAGGAGGGTTCCGAACACTTGTTCCCATATCAATGGTCCGGACACCGGATGCCGGTCAGTAACTTCATGATCTCCACGTGCATTGTGAAATCAGCCTGCACCCTCCTGAGGTGGTTGATCAACAACTGACCCTGAGGCTTCTGTAGACTTACTGACCCTCCTCAAGGACTCACAGTACCTCTTGCCTTAACACTACCCATCTTCAGGGTTTGTGAGAAAGCTGTCACCAGTAGGAAGCCAGTGAACATCTCCAAAAATATCGGCATTGAATATCCGATCTCATGTTTCTCTCCAAAGGTTACTCAGGAAATAACCAACAGACCTCGCCTGGGGACTGCGTCTGGGCAGCTGCAGCACTTATACCGACTTCCCTTCAGTTCAGCCGCACGCATTCGGTTCCCGTCCGCTCATGTATGTCCATATATTAGTCTTGTTAGTCCTTCTACCTCACATACTCCAGGACTGAGTTTCACATGCCGTGGTTCTGAACTTCTTACTAACGCATCAATTTCGTTCTTCGCACAAGCTCAACAACAATGTCAACACCACCCGTTAGTGTCATTTATCAACATACTCACATGCGCCCACTTATATGCGCCCTGAATTCATATTCACTTTCTTCATAGTGTTACAGACCAGGTGAATGTCCCTTTAAGATAGAGCATAGTGGTGTGTGTGTGTGTGGGGGTGGGGGGGGGGGTGGGGGGCGGTTGGGAGTGTGGACGCCCTTTCCTTGACTAAGATAAAGGACGTAATGACGTTGTTGAAGAAGTCAGTCGAAGTTAGTCACAGGAAAGAGAGAGCAAAGATAGAGAGAGACACCAGCCTGCTAGTTTCTCTATTGATGGATGAGAAACAATAACTGTGTCTGTTACTACAATCTACGTATGGAAATTGGGAGTAATCCGGTGGAGTTCACTTTGTTGCTGACCTGTAGAGGGAAACAGGTATCTCTGTGGACGACCACGATTCGGATGCTTTTTGGGGTGAGGAAATCACTACCGAGTAAACACTGAGGTGTCGTTTGGGTTCCATCGTAGAACATTTGGATTTCATAATTACTCTCTATGTTCTATCTACATCTACGTTTTATCTTCAGACAACGGTGATTGTTGGAGAAGCCTTTGCTCATGTTTCACCTTATGTCTTGCTGAACTGAAGTTTAATAATCATTCCTGGACTTGGTGTTTGTGATATTGCCACACACACACTACGAGTTTAGCTTTGAGGTTAATGTTCAAGGTTTAACATTTTTACTTCGAACATTCTAACATTTTTACTTTTATTTTTATAATTATCATAAGTAGCTATTAATAACGTAGTTTTTAATTTATCACATGACTCGGGGTGTTTCTTTTGTTGCTGGTTCGTAACAATAGAAATAGAAAGAGCAAATCTCAACGTCGATCGCTGCTGTACGGATCTCGAGAGGAGAATCCAATCGCAAAAACAACCCTCAGACAACATCAGCCGCCTCCTGTCTCTGAATCAATTTCGGATCCAATTTGCAGTGTAGCCCCGGTTTCCATGGGTTTTCACCTTTGGACTTCTCCAACGTGAGGCTTTACTGCAATCCATGAAGAATGCATCATCTGCACAGCAATCATTAACACACTTCTATCGGAGGTGAGGTGGTGGTGGGCTGGAGCGGGAGGATGTTTGGCACTTCCATTTCGACTTCAGTCACTGCCATCACGCCATGGACATCCCACACTAACAATTCTAACAATGAGAGAATAGTCCCAGTCAGTTTAACCAAGAAGACGCTTTACACATCAAGACAGGGGCAAACGTATTTTTTTAATATTCAGTGTAATTAAAATATTACGTAATTTCAATGTCATTTCCGGTTATTAAATTTTCACTGTTACTTGAGTCAGCTAAATAAGTAGAGGTACGGCAACATTCGCCAGACCAATGCAATTCGCCGGTGTGTCCCACATGAGAACTCCAGGATGCTCCCCATGTACACAACAGCTGCAGCTGCAGGAGGAGTCCTCGGCAGAGGAAATCTTGCACCGGGTTTTGGAGCTTGAATAACAGCAGTCCATCCGAGAGGCTGAATGCTTCATTGACCGAACGGGATATGTGCACTACTGGAAGCAGAGGGGTAAAAGGTGACCATATCGTCTGCCGTATTTAATTAGAGATGCGAACATTTTGAAAGATCGGGCAATTGAGAGCAATGGGAAACCGGCACATAAGAGGAGCTAATGACAGTGCATGTCATTAGAGCAAAGAAGTGGAGGCTTTGGACAGGGTGGAGAAGTGGTTCACCTGGATGTTTCCTGGACTAACATGTATTAGTTTCAAGGAGGGGCAGAAATGGTTGTCTATGGTTCATAGCTGAGGGGAGAACTGACAGAAACATATAAAATTCTGAGATGCATAGATAGGGCAGATAGTCACACTACGTCTCCCACGATGAAAATTTCATATACTAGAGGGAACATCTTTTCAAACAGAGTTTGGTTGGTGCTTGTAACACGCTGCCAGGGGAAGTGGTGGAAGCAGATCAAGCTCCAACGTTTTAGGGGCATTTAGAAAACAGAAAGCGGTCAGGGAATAGGGGATTTAGATCGCGTGCAGGCAGATATTCCTACTCGTGGGGAAATCACCAACAAGGCGGTTTAGTTGCAATTTCAGGGATGTCGTTTCAAACCGAAGTGGGTAGAAACTTCTTCTCGCAGAGGGTGGTGACTTTCTGCAAAATTCTACCCTGGTTGTGGATGACGGTCAAGTTCATTGTGCGTATTTGAAGTGGAAGCAGATGATTCATTCAAAAATCGGGGAAATGAGGGCCAGTGGGATCTGGCACAGAGATGAGGTCAGAAACAGGTCATTCATTTTCATTTTGATTGGTAGAAAATCAGTGAGGGACCATATTCCAACCTTAAGATACAACTTCCCTCCCGAAAACTATTCTGACTATTCCCAATCAATACTTGCCTTTCGAAATGCTGCTCTATCCTGTTTCTCACAAACCCTCCATTAATTTTCCCACCAGGGATTTTAGTCTCAACGTACTTTAGATATCTGGTTTGTCCTTGAAGCCCTTGGTAAAGACACAGAAACGGCCACCCTCCTGTCGTCCGGTATATAACGCGGGGGTAAAATAATGCAAATATCCCTGTCATGGCTCCTGTATTTTCTTCCCTGGATTCCCACAATGTTCTGGGTTACAGCTGATGAGGCCCCGGGGATTCATCCATCCGCCTTAATATGGCTTTCGACAGCTAACATCTCCGCTTGTGCTGTCGATATGTTCTGTTATAACACGATCCGTTTTCCTTAATTCCTTTGCCTCCATGGTCGTCTTCGCAGTAAACACATATATAAATTATCCATTTAACACCTCGCCCATTTCCTGTGGTTCAACACATATAAGATCAAGTTGATCCTCAAGTGACTTATTCTCTCATTAGTTACCCTTCAGCTCTTAATATGCCGATATAATCGCTTACAAATCTCTGTTACCTTATTTGACAATGTCCTCTTTATTCCTTACAGATTCCTGTCAAGTGGTTATCTAAATACCTCTTAAAGGTTGTCATCCAATATGTTTGTACCATCCCCTCAAGCAAGGCGATCCGGACATAAGTCACACTGTTAATGAAGAAAGATCCTCAAGTCTACCTTAAATCGCCAACCTTTCACCTTAAAACTATGCTATCTGGTCACAAACGACTCTGACCTCTGCCACTTCTGATCTTAACCCTTCCTAATTTTCTATATTTCATTCGGGATCCCTTAGCCTCCCCTTCTCCAAGGAAAACAAAACAACCTATCCAACTCTCCTCACTGATGATACAATCCATCCCACGTAATACCTTGGTGAATATCCAATGCGCAACGAGAAATTACTTTTTCGACGGTGCGGAGACCAGAACTGCACACAGAACTCCATCTGTGGTCCAACTCACGTTAAATATTATTGTACCATATGCTCCTAGTCATCATTTTCTATGCCCCCGTAAATGAAAGCAACTATCCCGTCTACTTTCATAGCTGCCTTATCTACCCGTGCTGCCAAACCATTTATGTCTCTTGCTGCTTGCAAAGATCCATGTACATGTATACCAAGGTCGCCTCTGTTCATCGGTGCTTCCTAATATTCCACCATTCATTGCGTAATTAGTACTGTGTCTGACAGACTTAATAGTGCTTTTAAAATGCATTATCACACATACTGCAGGGTTAACTTGCAGCTGCCATTACTCTGCCCTAGATACTCATTCTTCAAAGTCGAATGTAAGTCTTCTCTCTACCGACAACACAAATTCACGTATCACGGGTGATCTTACATTCACAAACTCATACATAATTCATTTAGTATTGGTATTGGTAATTGTATTGGTTTATTATTGTCACTTGCACCGATGTACAGTGAAAAGCTTGTCTTACAAACCGATCATACAGGTCAATTCATTACACAGTGCAGTTACATTGAGTCAGTACAGAGTGCATTGATGCAATACAGGTAGAAACAATAATGGTACAGAGTAAAGTGTCACTGTTGCAGAGAAAGTGCAGTTCAATAAGGTGCAATATCACAACAAGGTAGATCGTGATGTCATATTCCATCTCATTGTACAAGGGAAACGTTCAATAGTCTTATCACAGTGGGGTAGAAGCTGTCCTTAAGTCTGGTGGTTCGTGCCTTCAGGCTCCTGTATCTTCTACCCGATGTAAGGGGAGAGAAGGGAGGATGTCCCGGGTGGGTGGGTCTTTGATTATGCTGGCTGCTTCACCAAGACAACGAGAGATAAAGACAGAGTCGAAGGAGGGGAGGTTGGTGTCCGTAATGCACTGAGCTGTGTCCACAACTCTCTGCAATTTCTTGTGGTCCTGGGCAGAGCAGTTGCCGTACCAAGCCGTGATACATCCAGATAGAATGCTTTCTATGGTGCATCTGTAAAAGTTGGCGAGAGTCAAAGGGGACAAACCAAATGTCTTTAACTTCCTGTGGAAGTAGAGGCGCTGGTGTGCTTCCTTGACCGTGGCTTTATCGTGATTTGACCAGGAAAGGCTGTTCGTGCTGTTTACTCCCAGGAAGCTCTCAACCCTCCCGAGTTCAGCATCATTGACGTAGACAGGTGCATGTACACCGCCCCATTTCCTGAATTCAATGACCAGCTCTTTTGTTGACATTGAGGGCAAGGTTGTTGTCATGACACCATTCCACTAAGCTCTCTATCTCCTTCCTGTACTCCGGCATCGCTGTTTAAGATACTGCCTACAACGGTGGTATCATCTGCAAACTTGTAGATGGAGTTAGAGAAGAATCTGGCCACACAGTCATGTGTGTATAGGGAATAGAGTAGAGGGCTGAGTACGCAGTCTTGTGGGGCACCAGTGTTGAGAATAATCGTGCCGGAGGTATTGCTGCCTATCCTACTGATTGTGGTCTATTTGTTAGAAAGTCAAGGATTCAGTTACAGAGGGAGGTGTTGAGTCTTCGATCTCCAGGTTTGGTGACGAGCTTGCTTGGGATTACTATATTGAAGTCAGAGCTGTAGTCAATAAACAATAGTATAACGTAAGTGTCTTTACTGTCTAGATGCTCCAGAGCTGAGTGAAGGGCCAGGGAGATGGCATCCGCCTTAGACCTGTTTCGGAGATAGGCGAATTGCAATGGGTCCAGGTTGTCTGGTAGGCTGGAACCGATGTGTGCCATGACCAACCTCTCAAAACACTTCATGGTGGTGGATGTCAGAGCCACTGGTCGGTAGTCATTGAGGCATTTCACGAAGTGCAAGTGTCCGAGCACCAATCCTAGCCGCCTACCATTATTTAAGCCAATGAGAACCCTCAGGGGATCTTGCTCTCTAGAAATCTTCACCTGTCGAGGGAGAGGTTTCCCCTGGGGAGTGCAGTTAGAACCAAACTAATAACCGTAAGAATAGCTCATCTGACTGAAGAAGTACAAAAGATCACCGGTTTTCTCCCACTACTGTTCACCAGTGTGTGCAGAAATAGGGGGATAGAGCAGATGGATCTGTGGCTGGAGAGATAATGTCGAATGAATTGTTTCAGATTACTGAGGGATTAGGAAAACAGGGATTGGTACTTGCTGATGCAAGATGACTCCACAGTGCTCGATGGAAGATTCACATTCTTAGGAAGGAGGGTTAAACTGAATTAGCAGGGGGTTGATCACTCGGAAAGACAAATAGCGCCAAAAGCTTGCAGAACCTGAGGAAGGGAGAGTATAGGAAGGTCTGAGATAGAGTCGGAGTGGAGTACGGAAATACAAGAAGTTTCATCAACAAGGCTGTTGAGCTGCGAGCGCAATTAATCACATGGCACTACCATATTGTGGCAACAACTGAGACCTGCCTGAAAACAGGAAAGGACTGCATTCAAAACATTCCCGTATACAATGTGTTCAGAAAAGGTAGAGCAGCGTAGGAGGTGATGTAGCAGTGCTGATATGGGGAATATTGCTGCGCTACAGGGAGTAGATGTCCTGAGGTGTGAAGGGACAGAATAGATCTGTTTAGACAAAAAACAACACCTGTGTGCTTCACAGCAAGGACTACTCGGGGAGACGCCTAACTTTCAGTGATGACATCAGTTGCAGCGAACGTAAAAAGCAGGCGAAAATGTAATTGAACATTGGGCAACGTTTAAAATGACTATGATGCGGAAAAATACACCAACCCGCTCATTGTGTGTGTGTGTGTGTGTGTGTGTGTGTGTGTGTGTGTGTGTGTGTGTGTGTGTGTGTGTGTTCAGGAAGCTGATATTGTCGTGGATTACCAAGAATCGATAATAATCAGGAGACGCAGAAGATTCTTCAAGAAGTCAAACCTTTATTTGCAAACAAAGACTGTGACGGTCAGAAAGCGGGTCACTGAACCCCCCTGAACAAAGGCTTACAGCTCTTTAGAGGCTCTTATGTATATTACAGCTTTTCCTAGTCCAGTTGGCATTATCAATCATGTCAGTTTCAGCTGCACAGCGACATCTGATTTACAGGACCTCATTCCTCAACTCCTTGCAGTCTACCACAATTGTCTTCAAAAGTCTTTCTCTAATCTAATCACAACATGCTTGTACCTCGCCACAGTTCTGTTCACAGATATTCCCTAATCTAATCACAACATCTTGTACCTTGCTACAGTTGTTCTCTAAGCTAATCACTATATACGCTAGTCATTTCTGCAGTACAAACATTTATTACTAGGCACCGGGTCGCACTTAGGTCATTGTGCTCAGTCACCCGTGAGTTCCCTTACTCTTCACGAACGCGGACTTTCCCTTCCCTTCGTAAAGAAGGAGAAGTAGCCAGCGCCATCTTAGGCATAAGACAAATTATAAGTAAATATGTGTGTACAGCCTCTATTTTCTGTATATTATATAATATAACACTGCCTAGAAGACATAAAGAAGAAGGGATGAATTAATATCGCATTTAAAAGCATTTATCTTTAAAAAAAACTGATCAGGATCCTTAACGCGAAAACGATAGAATCAGTGCACTAGTTTCCTGAACCCCTTTAACAGCATAAAACATGAAGCACTATTCTATTCTATATATTCTCCCCCTTTGAGACCTTACTGTCTCATATAGAGAGAGAGTTCAAATGGCACAACACCCAGAGACTAAAGCCAATGATCCGAAAACCGGGATGTAGAAAAAATGTAGTTTTTCGTGCACGGGCCCAATGGATTGACTCTATATTTCCTGAGCCAGAGGGCCAAACGCCCTTCCTTCCATAACGGAGACGGGGGAAAAAAGACCCTGAGGCCCTCACAGACTACTTTCAACAGAAGCATAGTTGTCTTCTGCAGTGCCATCATAATCATGCGGCACATCGCCCCGACTCAGGTCATAGAAATATGTCGTCACGACTTCCTTTTCCGGGAGGTTCGTCTCAGCCAGTGCCAGAAACATTGGAAACTGTTTCGCCGTTGCCCTCACTAAAAGAGACTTAAAGCATGGAAGGAAACGGCACAACACGATTGTAAAAAGAAGCAGCACAATACCCGCAACCATTGCAATTTTGGTTAGCCAGGTACCCCAAACGCCAAATATACTCTCCAACCAATCAAAGAACTGATGTCCAAACCCCGCATTCTGTTCGACCTCTTTTCTCAAATTCCTTACTTTATCCATCGTCTTAGCAAAAGATCCTTCTGAGCTAGTGTTATTTGGTATAAATGTACAAAAATGTTCTCCGAACAGTACGCAGACACCTCTTTTTTCTGCCAGTAGCCAGTCACACGTTTGTCTATTCTGCCAAGCCATTTTACTGGTTGCATCCAATTGCACTCCTAATGCAGAGAGGGCATCATAAGTGTAATTAATAAATAGCTGTTTATTATAATAAATATAATTCATCCATGCTGTGTTCTTACTGATCCCAATAACAGGGGTTAACGATTCCCATCCAGCCGCAATGTCGTTCCTTGCCTTAAATTAATTGGGGATACCCCTAGGCTCACCTATACTATCAATGCGAACTGCTTTGTCAGGGGTGTATCCTCTCTTATTACGTTGTAGTGTCTGCCGTGATGGTGTGTGCAGTTGCATTTTTAGGGAAAATACAATTTCCTGTACTCACATCACATGCGTACAGGTACATCCCCATTCACGTGGAAGCATCGGCCTCAATCCTCCTTTCATACTACACAGCCACCAGGTGTTTGTTAACGGGATATTCTGAGTATTCAATGCATCTTCCTCATATTTATTAGCCACGTTCCAAGTCTGTAGACATCTTCCTTCGAAATGGCCGACCGAAACTTTACCGTTTCGCGTGAAACATTCATAACTTAAGTTCCCCTGCAACTCGAATTTCTCCATTGGGAGCACCAAGTTCCCTTTATTAGTAGCCCAAGGTCTGCTATAATTACATTTTTTTACCAAGCTTGTGTTGGTCATATTGGGACGTGGCTTGGCATAACATGCACCACAAGGGGCAGTGCGGGATATTGTTGGTGCAATCACGATAACATGCATCATTCTGGCTCTCACAGATACCTTTAACACAAGTCCTGTTTACACTCGGGCACTGCTGCGATCATTGTGCCATATGCTGTTTTCACCACTGTGTGCAAATAGATGAATTATATAGCATGATCACTAAACGGTGTATTGGTCGCCGTGGCGCAGAGGTAGCAACTTGCTCTGGTCATCATTGCTGCTGCATAATTTGCCCATTGGTACCAATAATTAGCGAGTGTCTGCAGCCATGGTAAGGAAGTAGATGTTGCACTTCTTTCAGCCCTCCGTCTTAGGTCTCGCAAAGCCCTGGTATTATCATGCCAGGTCTGCCAACTCTGCCAAATTGATTGCTTACAAGTCTGCACAGAAGTTGACAAGCTCATTATCTCCGGGGGTGGGACTGGTCGTCCCCAAATCATCCCCACCCCCGCTATCTGGAGAAGGGTTATGCTCCACAAGTTCATCACTATCGTTCTCAAAACTGTCAGTGTGTCCTAAACTCTCACTTACTAGCTGGTCAAAGTCTTGCTGCGGGGTAGTGATTCTCTGCTCTTCTTGCTCGTCTTTCAGTGTCCTTTCCTCACTGACTGCTGGCTCGACACCAGGCTGTATCTGTGGAACAGCCTTGGTGCTGTGGTTAAGATGATACCAGGTGGACCGTCCTTCCACTTGAACTGCAGTGGGCTATACCTTGGTTACCCTAAAGCTTCCCTTCTTGGCTCCTTCCACTTTCTTCGGAATACCCTCACATAAACCTGGTCTCCGGGTTTAACAGGTCACAAGATCACAAGATCACAAGATAAGGGAGCAGAAGCAGGCCATTCGGTCCATCGAGTCTGCTCCAAGGAAAAGGGAAAAAGAAATGGGGTGGGAAAAAAGAGAGAGAGAGAGAGGTCCTTCCTCCCGATCTGCCTGTGGCTTCTTTTGTTTTTCCTGCTCATAGATAGACTTATGTATCATAGTTAATTGTTGCCTATACTGTAATAGTTCCATTTCTGATTATTCCAGCCTAGGTCCTTTGTATGGGACTCTCCATTTGGGCACTGGCATGGGTCTGCCAGTGAGCGTCTTATGTGGTGTCAGGCACGTTATACGATTAGTCTGCATGCGATAGCTCATCAGGGATAACGGCAGAGCATCAACCCAGTTAAGCTTAGTGCTTGCACAGATCTTATTCAGCTTAGTTTTCAAAGTTCCATTAATTCTTTCCACCATACCCTGTGACTGGGGATGATATACACATCCAAATCTCTGTTTTATCCTCAGAGCTTGCAATGCCAACTTAACCACTTTTTAGATAAAGGCTGACCCATTGTCGGAACAAATCTTTGAAGGTATTCCAAATCTTGGAATTACTTCGTTTGTTAAAAACTTCACTACAGTTCCTGCTCCTAAGTCTTTAGAGGGCACTGCCTCTATCCAACTACTAAATCTATCAATCACCACCAACATATATCTCTTTCCTTTTACTACCTTTATCATATCCACAAAATCTATCACTAAATGTTTGAATGGTCCTTTGGGTACGGGTATATGACCTAGAGAAGTCGTAATTCCTTTCATAACGTTGGTTTGTGCACACACCTCACATTGCGACATGTGATCTACCAAAGCCTGTAAGTAGGTTGACAAGAATCCATCCTCTTTTATCTCTCTCATCACTTCCCCCCCTTGCACAATGGTCTAGCCTATGTGTCTCTGAAATGAGGGTAGTCAACAAGGTGGTTGGTGCTACCAACAAACCGTCATCTGTGCTCCATAAGCCTTCCTAGTTCCGCTTGGCTCCTCTTTGTCTCCACATTGTTTGTTCTGCTCGGGTTGCCTTACCTTGTATTTCAATTATGTCCTCCATTATGGATTCTGGGTTCAGGCTCACCTGAGGTGCAATAACAGACAAACAACATCCAGAGGCTTTCCTGGGTGCATCATCCGCAGCCTGATATCCCTTTATCACCACGTCATTTCCCTTCTTATGCGCCAGGCACTTTATAATAGCCAATGCTCCAGGGTTCATCATTGCTGTTATTAAATCTAGAATTTGCTCACAATGCTGTATAGGGTCTCCATTGCTTTTCTTTAACCCTCTTTGTTTCCATACTGCTCCAAACAAATGACATACTCCATGAGCATATGCTGAATTTGTATAGATATCAACTTTCTTACTCTCCATCATCTCACATGCTGCTGTCAGAGCCTTAATCCCTGCTAATTGGGCTGAACAGGGTTGCGGACAAGCTCCCAATCTAATTAATTTAAATTGAGACTGATCCTGTCGCACCACCGAGAACCCTGCATGGTTCCCATTTTGATCCCTATTAAAGGAGCCATCCACAAACAAAATCTTTTTATCTACATCATCCGACGGGTCTGACTGCAACTGCGCTCTTAATTTGGCAAATATCATCGTTTCCCTCACACTTGTGGCGCTCTCCTTCATACCCCAGTGGAACATAATCGGTTATGTTACTTGCAGTACCCCTTTGTATGGTTATGTCTGGAAATGCCAATAACATCCGAAACGCAACTATCCTAGCTGGTTTCAGTAAAAACTTTCCCTTCTCCAATAATTCTGCTACCTTATGATGCGTGTACAAAATTACAGGATAACCCATGGTCACAGATGATGCTTTCTCTTAAGCAGAGTGCAACGCTGCCAGTCCCTGGTAACAAGGCAGATATCCCTGTGCCAACTCATCCAGTCTCGCACTATAATATGTTAATGGCTGTTTTGTTCTTCCTATGCCCGTCTGCAGCATCATAACCTTCCTGTCTCTTAGACACATAAAGATGAAAGACCTTTTCATAATCAGGCAAAGCTAGTGCTGGGGCTGACTGCAATTCCTGCTTAAGAGTGTTAAAGGCTATTTCTGCCTCCTCATTCCACTGCAGAACACCCTTAAGGTTTGTATGTTCAGTTTCCTTCATCATATTCCTCAAAGGTGTCACAATTTCAGTATATTCGCCAATCCACTCTGAACTGTATCCTGCCATTCCCAAAAATGTCATCATTTGTCCTAACGTCTGAGGTTTAGGAGCCTTAGTTATCGCCACAATTTGATCAGGCGCTATCGACTTTTCTCCCTTAGATAGTAATCTACCCAACTATTCTACTTGCCGCTTACAAAATTGCAGCTTCTTTCTGGATACTTTATGACCTCCATATGCCAATCTTTCCAATAAGGCCAAGGTATCCCGCTCGCACTGTTCCTTGCTTTCGGAGCAAACCAACAAGTCATCTACATACTGTATTAGTGTACTTTCCAGTGGTATACCCTCTAGGTCTGCCTTCAATAACTGTTTAAAAATGTGCGGTGATTGCTTAAATCCCTGCCGCATCAAGTATAAGTATACTGGTTACCTCTGTAAGTGAAAGCAAACAAGTACTGACACAGTTTTGCCAGGGGAATGCTGTAAAAAGCCTAACACACATCAATTACCGAAAACCAAACTACTTGCGGTGCACATTAGTCAACAGCGTATGCGGGTTTGGGACTACAGCTGTCCACTCTTCAACTACCTCATTCACTACTCGCAAATCATGTACCAGTCTCAACTTGGACTTGTCTACTTTCAAAGCAGGTAACAGTGGAGTATTACAAGGGCCACTCGTCTTCTCAAGCACTCCTACCTCAAGCAATCCCTGTATTGTTAGCGCTGTTCCGTCTTCTGCTTCTGGTTTCAAGGGATATTGTGGGCTTTTAGGTGGAATCGCTCCGTGTTTTAATGTTATTTCTTCTGGGCTTGCTGATCTTACTCTTCCTACATCTGTATCATGTTGTGACCATAAAATGGCTGGCAGGGCCTCCAGCCTTTTATTCTTCTGCTGGCCCTCTTCTTCTGCTAACACTGTCATATGTCGTTGAGGGGTTACTTCGATCTCCTTGGGACTTCCTACCATTTCTCTTTCTACTACTATCTTAATATAGTCATTGTCCCCAGACTTCCAGACACTTGTTGTCACTGCCTGCCGATCAATAATTGTTCCCGCTTGCCCCACCATGGTCCCCAAATCTTTGGACTGGTATCCCTCTTTTACTAACAGCGATACATGGGTTGCAGCTCCTGGCACCCAGTACCATCCTTCCAGAAATGTATTTCTTTTTATCTGTAAGGCTGCTCCCTGCTTTCCTATTATTATTGCCTCACCTTTTAAATGCTGTTGGGCATTTACTTCATTGCACCATTGTCTATCTATCTCTTTAGACTGGGTCTCATCGAAAATCACTGTAAAATGCAACTAAATCTTGGGCAGCTTAGCCTTAGGTAATATTGCCAGAGCGCCCTCTTTCCATTTTTTCCAAGTTTCCCAGATCTGATCTTCTATGTCTCCGATCCAATACACATTCGCTCCTCTAGCTTCCTGCATCACCAGTTGAGTTCTTATTTTTCCCACGCTTAACCCATCTGGGGTGCATTCCAATTTCAATCCCAGTTTTAAAAGTGCATCTCTGCCTAACAAATTGATTGGGGTTCCTTTGGACATTAAAATCGGCAAGAATCGGTTGTTCCCCATCCTTAAACTCACTGGAGCTGTAAATCGTGTTAACTGTGCTTTTCCCGAGAACCCTACAGTTTTAATAAATTTCCTGACATGTGAAAGTGGAAGGCGTATTGCGGTTGTACACAAGTGTACGTGGCTCCAGTATCTATCATCATTGGTGTTAATTGCCCTTCTAAAATAATCTGAACAATACGTTCCTCTTCCGCCTCCCGTGTTATCATTGGGTACTGTCCCTTACCACCCGGGTTCTCTGGGAACCCTTAGCACCTTCCATAGTGGTTCACAGGTCCTGTTGGACCTGCGGGGGCTGATCCTTGATGAAACTGTTGCTCTCTACTCATCAATTCCTGCTGAAACGTGGAGGGCCAGGGTTTGTACGGGTAGTCTCTCCTGATGTGCTCTGGCTGATTACATCCCCAACACAATCCTCCTGTCCCCCTTTCTACCTGCTTTTTCACTGGCCCTTTTTGCCCATTACCTCTCTGCCCCCTTCCTTGGGAGCTCCAGTCCTGTCTGGGCTGTTGCCTAAATTTGTTTTTCCCCGATATGGCGTTTGAGGAAACGCTCCCCTAAAGACGTTTAGTATTGGCATGGGACTTCCTGGCCCCTGTCTGGCAGTATAACAGGCTCCTCCGTAGGTTGGCGCTTCTTTCATTTCGGTTTTCAGCATCTGCTCAGTTGTTATTGGCAACATCTTTTGCCTCTTTCTCTTTCTTTCTTTTTAAGCTCCTCGAGCTGCGTCTGTGTCAGCTTTCTTTGCACCTCCTCCTGTTGCTCAATCAGCCTTTTTGTGTCTTTTCTCTACTTTTCGACTGCATGGACTACGTGGCCCCTGAATTCTTGGTAGGACATTGACGTCAGCCCTACCACCTCCTCAAGTCTGGTTTGACTTGGGGGGGGGGCATTGCATCCACAACAGCAGCCTGAAACATCGTGGTCGTTAACTGATTGCCTTCCACCTCTTGCTCTGTTTCCAGTCTCCACTTATTGAACTGGATTTCTAAATAAGCTGCTGGGTTTTTCAGTATCTCCCAGTGGATCCCCTTTTAGATCGTTGGGGTCAACTTCAGGTGGGTAACATTTTCTGAGGGCTTGCCATACCATCTGTCTCACTGGGTCAAAATAATCACCGTCAACCATTGGATTGTCCGTCACATCCGTCACATCTTTTAAGCCAGCCGAAAACATCAGCTGTCTCAGTTTTGAGGTTCCCTCTCCCTTCACCAGTAGGGCCTTCAAGTCACCCATTGCTAATAATCGTCCTCTAGTCTCGTCCTCAAAGGTTCTAATTAATTTTCCCGCTCCCCCATGTATGCTGGGTAGTGCACTTTCCAGGCCTTCCAGGTCCTGGGTCCCCCAGGGAATGTACTGTGGCTGTCCTCCTCCCTTTATCAGTAATGGGTATAATCCCACTCCACTTCTTCCCTTTCGCCGTCATGTTGTCTGAAGGAGTATTTCTCAGAGATTCACAACTTAATTATCTGATTATTTCTTATTAGTATCACTATTTCTATTATATTACTCTACGCCTAACCTTATAATTTTACTACCCAGTCTGCCGGCTTTTGTATTATTTAATTTTATTCAATTCATCAAATTATTCCTACCTCTTTTGTTCTGCCTGTGCAGACCTCTGCCTAGGGCGGGATCCGCAGAACTTTCCTTTAAACCTCGTCCGTTCAGACTCTCACGTTTCCAAAGGCTGTACCCACGAGGACTTTTTTTTGCCCTGCCCGTTCAGGTCACCCGAGAGGCGGTATCCACAGGGACTTACCAACACCACGTGGAATTTTACATTAATCAATTTCTATCGTCTTATCTCTACTCACCCCACTGCGCAGTTTTCTTGATCAATCCTCTGAATCTCCTTTAATTTCAATTTTTACGAGATTCTTTGGATCGGAGAGACCCTTCGACAATCGTTTAACACTTCTGTGTCCCGGAGACCTCCCACACCTAACAGAGTTTTAGTCCGAATTAACAGCAAAAACGCTCACCTTTACTCTGCTAGTCCTGTGGGAAGAAGGACCGGGAGTGTCCTTGATTTGTCGCTCTTTTATTACGGGTCTCTTTCCGACTCTGCTCGCTGCGCCAAATTTGTCATGGATTACCGAGGTTCGATAAAATCAGGAGACGCAGAAGATTCTTCAAGAAGTTAAAGCTTTATTTGCTAACAAAGGCTGTGGCTGTCAGAGAGATGGTCACTGAACGCCCGTGAACAATGGTTTACAGTTCTTTCTATGGCCCCTTCCTAATCCAGTTGGCATTACCAATCATGTCAGTTTCAGCAACGCAGAGACATCTGATTTACAGACGCTCGTTCCTCAACTCCCTGCAGTCTGCCACAATTGTCTTCATAAATCTTTCTTTAATCTACTCACAACATGCTTGTACCTCGCCATAGTTCTTCTCACAGATATTCCCTAATCTAATCACAACATACTTGTACCTTGCTACAGTTAATCTCTAAACTAATCACTACATACTCTAGTCATTTCTGCAGTACAAACATTTATTACTAGGCACCGGGTCGCACTTAGGTCATTGTGCTCAGTCACCCGTGAGTTCCCTTACTCTTCCCGAGCGCGGACTTTCCCTTTCCTTCGTAAAGAAGGAGAAGTAGCCAGCACCATCTTAGACACAAGACAAATTATAAGTAAACATGTGTGTACAGCCTATATTTTCTGTATATTCTATAATATAACACTGCCAAGAAGACATAAAGAAGAAGGGATGAATTAATATTGCATTTAAAAACATTTATCTTTAAAACACTGATCAGGATCCTTAACGCGAAAACGATAGAATCAGTGCACTAGTTTCCTGAACCCCTTTAGCAGCATAGACTATGAAGCACTCAGTCAGTCACCATGAACTAATAATGGTGACACACGGGACGCAATTCTAAAGAAACAGGGAATTATTTCAGTTTCAGCGATTTTAATCCAACTACACCTTTTATAGAAAATATATCCATTTTAGTG
Organism: Pristis pectinata; assembly: GCF_009764475.1. Lineage (NCBI taxonomy): Eukaryota > Metazoa > Chordata > Chondrichthyes > Rhinopristiformes > Pristidae > Pristis > Pristis pectinata. Next base: position 13,603,189 of record NC_067438.1, on the reverse strand, counting down.
CAGACTATTCACTGCAATGTTTTCATTTCAGTACAGCACACGCTCAGTTCCGACAAGTATGAAGAAAGGATAGCGGACGAACGGTAGGGTGCTGCGAGGGGCCTTAGCATGCCTGTTCATCGACAGCTAACGTGATAGAACGGATGGGTTTGTGGAAAGCAACATTCACGGGACATATCTCTTTACTTATTGGGAAGTATAGTACAACAGTAACGAAATCACTCTTCATTGTTTTTAAACACAATATAAGAAGAAGGTATAAGGCCTCAATTCAGAATAATCTGTAGACCGAAGTAAAATCTGATTCCACGTAGATTCCTGTTCAATGCGTCCTGTCGGCTGGAACCAAGAGCACAGGAGACCGTGCTCTTGTAAATGAATGGTGGAACGGAAAGCTCATATTGGTCCTCCAGTTCTAGGCCCTCTGCAGCGCCAGTTTCATGGGTTTACTAATAAATGCAGTTGAACATTTAAGCGCGTTCTTCACCTCCTGTCTGAACCTACTCTGGGTCATTCCATAGATGCACGTGTTGGCGCAGGAGCTGAGGATCATGAGTAAGACCCCCACCTCATGCGCGATGGAAGAAGGGTTTGTGTAGTCCCCGTCCACGAAACTAACAGTGACTCGAGTACAGATGAAAACCACAGTTGATGTTGTCCACAGCAGTATGTAAGTGCCAGACACAGAGAATAGTAAGACGATGGACTTGCGCCGATTCTCCACCTCACTGTCCTTGCCACCCTGTCCCTTCAGGTGCCGACGTACTCTGCTGGCCGCTACGATGTTCCTGACCGTCAGCCCGTTAAGGATCAGGATTAGACCGAATGGAAGTAAGGAGACCGAAATGCTGCACATCCAAGAGAAAACTACCCACCAAATCGAACTGAAGAAGGCCGCTTTGGGCCGACACCCCCAGTTCAAGTTATCTTTACTGCTGAGTGGTTCGTACATAAAATGAAAGGGGATGAACTTTAGGCAGCTCAACGCGCACAAGGACAAAATAACCACGGCTGCCGTCCTCTCCGTGCAATATGCAAGTCTCAGCTTCTGACAACAAATGCTGACAAAACGGTCAAAGGTGAAGGACACGGTTAACCAGACCGAATAGTCTAGAGTGACGATCCGCAGGTAAATATTAGAAGGACACACTGTGCTGCGGGACAGAAATGAGTTAGGGTAATAGTCAATGTACAGCTTTTTGATTAGCACGTGAAAGATGATCACGAGCAGGTCGGAGATCGCCATCGCCATCATGTAACGCGTGATTCCTCTGGAGAGACCGCACTTTCCCCGGTACATAATCGCAGCCGTCAGCACGTTCGCTGGAGGAAACACAAAGCACAGCAGAATTAATATTTAAACAGAAGTACCAAGACAGAAAGCTTGGAGTTAGTGTTAGACATTCCGTTGAGGGTGACGGTCTCAATGGAGACGATACACAACAGTTACTTCCACGAATAATTTTGAAAATGAAGTTGAAAGGGTTCATTGTCACGTGGCTTTTATTACCTCCCTTACACTGACGGACGCGCTGTGTTAACGGAGCGGGCTTTAGTGCGAGAGATTGTATCAGAAGTTCATAATTGCAAAATGCGTGTGAACTTTTGACTCAAGCTGAACATCCCGAAACTTTCAGTCTGTTTCTTTTCCCCAGAAAATTAAATACAGAACATTCTGAAAACACTCAGCAGGTCAGGCAGTATTCGTGTAAATATTCTTCGTTTTAGGATCACGAATCTTCAGGAAGACTGATGATGAACATCAGAGATTTGATGAATGGTCTTAGACCTGAAAAGTGGACTCTCTTTCTCCTTCCACAGACGCCGCCTGGCTGGCTGTTTTCGGAAACATTATATTTCTCAATTTTAGAGCATTTATGGCGTATTTCACCACGTTGATTCAACTTCTATTTCGCGTAGGAAGAATCGTTTCGGTTGGCAATTTATTGAAATGAAAAGTAAAAGAAAACGCGACAGAATCGGGAAATTGGAAATCCAAACAGTTAATGTTGGAAATACCTGTCAATTCTGTTAGCATCTACGAAGTAGGGGGAGGGTATTAATATTTCAGGCTATTGAAGTTTCATAAGAACTGGAAATAGTCGGAAATTTGATTTGTTTTGTGATACGGAGAAGTGTTGACATGAGAGAGATCAAAGATGTATCTAATGGGAGAGACAGTAACTGAAAACACTAAGTTTGATTGTGCCGGCTGAGACAGGGTGAAGGTTTGTTATCGGGGGTTAATCTGCCTGGAGGAAGGGTATAGAGAAAGAGACATATAAACGTTCAAAAGGCATATCGACTCACATTAAGTTGCCTTCACCCTCCCTCAGCTGGCACCATTATCACTTGTGTCCTTCAGTCTCTGTTGGTCACTACCTGATCCGCGCAACGCTTTCTACGTGCTCGATTCCAAGATCGTGTTATCGCTCCCATTGCAAATCCCTCTTTCGCCTTCGTTATTGCAACCCCTGTCACTTCCTCCCGCCCTACAGACGTGAGACCGCCATTATTCTTCAATTCCGGTATCAACAGAAGCCCGCCAATTAAATCATTCCAAACGTTCATGCACTGGAAATTTCATTTCACCTTAACTATGATTCATTCTTTTTTTTCAAAGATTCTTTCAAGCCACCCCCGTTGCCGAAGCTTTTGTGCATCTGTGCAAATATTTTCTGGTAAGTTTCCTGTCATTTTATTTATGCATGGTGATGCTCCGGTAATGGGGTTTCTGATATTTTAGCTGTATTAATCGCACTGCAGGTTTGTTGTTTAGCGAAGGAGATAAAATCTATCAGAGAATTGTTGCGTTTAAACAGAGCAAAAAATGGTCTCATAAGCGCTTACCTGGGATGCCAAACGCCGCCAGGATCGGGTAGGTTATCTCATTGACAAGCAGAATTGGAGCACGTCCCATGCTGGAAGAGCCGAGGTGACAGCAGCAAACCGACGGTCACAATACATCAACCAGCGCGACTCCGATCCTTATTAATACCTGCGTCAATCCTCCAGTGGAACCTGCGAGTGACGAAACAGTATTAGTCGAAGGATCTTCAGCAAAAAATACTTGTTTCCGCAAAGTGAATTAATCTCACCTATCTCTCCATAGAGGGATACTCGATTCAAAAAGATGGGAGTCCGCCGGCTCATTGCTGACCCGCATTTCGAAACAAGTGCAATCTTATGGTGTTGTCCTGGGACGGAGTGGCTTCATTGATATAGCAGTCGACATAGTGGATCTTGGAGTATTCTAACAGAGGGAAATATGAAATATAATCGTTCTTCATCTCATTTGTAACAACATAAAGTGGAATGTGACATTTGGCAATGGTTTGCTCAACTGTTGCTTCTAATCCAATGCCAAATTCTTAACATTGAACTCTATGAAGCGAAGTGTGAAACACATGTGATGGGCGTGAGATGTCGTTTAAAACTGAAGTGGGCAGGAATTGCTTCTGGCAGAGGGTGGTGAATCTCTGGAATTTTCTACATTGGTTGTGGATGACGGTCAAGTTCATTGTGCCTATTTAAAGGGGAAGCAGAAGATTCATTCAAAAATCGGGGAATTGAGGGCCATGGGGATGTGGCACAGAGATGATGTCTGGAACAGTTCAGCCATTATCATTTTCACTGGCAGAACAGCAGTGAGGGATCAGATTTCATCCTTCAGACACAACGTCCCTGGCACAAAGCCATTCTTACTACTCCCAATCAATTACTTGCCTTTCGAAATAATCCTAGATCCTGTTTCTCAGAATCCCCTTCAATAATTTTCCCACCCTGATTTTAGGCTCAACGGACTGTAGATCCCTGGTTTGTCTTTGAAGCCCTTAGTAATTTCATAGCAATGGCCACCCTCCTGTGGTCCGGTAACTCACTCATGGCTAAAGTGATGCAAATATCCCTGCCAGAGCTCCTGTAATTTCCTCCCTAGCTCTCCAAAATGTTCCGGGATACACCAGATGAGGACCCAAGTTTTCATCCATCTTACTATGGTTTACGACCGCCAGCACCTCCACTTGCACTTTGGATATGTTGTATTATATCACGATTCATTTCCCTTAATTCCTTTGCCTCCATAACCGTCTCCGCGGTAACACACAGACACACACACAGACACAGACACAGACACAGACACAGACACACACACACACACACACACACACACACACACACACACACACACACACACACACACACACACACAGAGATATATATAATACCCTCTTTATTCCCTACAGATTTCCTTCAAGTACTTATCTTAATACCTGTTAAAGGTTGTCAGCCAATATGCTTTTACCAGCCCCTCAGGGAAGGTGACCCGGACTCAAATCACACTGTCAATGGAGAAAGGTCCTCAAATCTTCCTTAAATCGCCAACCTTTCACCTTAATCTATGCCGGCTGGTCATAAACGATTCTGACCTCTGCCACTTCTGATCTTAACCCATCCTAATGTTCTATATTTCATTCAGGTTCCCTTAGCCTCCTCCTCTCCAAGGAAAACATAGAAAACTTATCCAACTCTCCTCACTGATGATACAATCCATCCCAGGTAATACCTTGGTGTATCTCCAATGCCTCAGGTGAAATTACTTTATCGACGGTGCGACGCCCAGAACTGCACACAGAACTCCATCTATGGTGTAACTCGCTTTAAATATTAATGTACCATATGCTCCTAGTCCTCATCTTATACGCCCCCGTGAATGAAAAAAACTATCCTGTCTACTTTCATAACTACCCGTGCTGCCGATTCATTTGTGTCTCTTGCTGCTTGGAGGGATCCATGTACATGTATACCAAGGTCCCCTCTGTTCATCGCTGCTTCCTAATATTCCACCATTCATTTCGTATTTAATACTGTGCCGTAATCCAGATAGCCGTATTCGTCCACTTAAAGTGCATCATCACACATACATCAGAAGTAAATTCAAGCTGCCATTACCCTGCCGGAGCTACTCGTTCTTCAAAGTCGAAGGCAACTGTTCTCTCAATCAACAACACCGATTTATGTATCAAGGGTGATCTTACATTCACGCGCACATACATAATTCATTTAACAGCGTGCAAATGTCCGAGCACCAATCCTGGCCACCTACCATTCTTTAAGGGGATGAGAACCCTCAGGGGATGTTACCCCCTAAGAATCATCACTTCTGTTGAGGGACAGGATTCCCCCGGTGAGGGCAGCTCACCAATAGCCATATGAGTGACTTATCTGGATGACGAAGTTAAAAAAAACCATCGGTTTACTCCCAGTGCTGTTCAACGGTATGTGTCGAAATAGGAGGATAGCGCAGATGTATCTGGGGCTAGAGAGAGAGTGCCGAATGAATTTTTTCAGTATACTGAGGGATTCGAAATTTGGGATTGGTACTTGCTCATGCAAGTTGACTCTATTGTGCTCAGAGGAAGGTTCACATGCTGAGGAAGGAGGGTTAAACTGAATTAGCGGGGGTTGATCACTCGGAAAGACAAACACCGCCAATAGCTCCAAAAACCTGAGAGAGAGTTGAAGTGGAGCACGGAAATACAAGAAGTGTATTCAACAAGGCTGATGAGCTGCTATTGCAATTAATAAAATTGGATTACCATATTGTGGCAATAATTGAGACCTGCCTGAAACCAGGAGGGACTGCGTTCAAAATATTCCTGTATACAATGTGTTCAGAAGAGGCAAAGCAGGGTAGGCGGTGAGCTAGCAGCGTTGATGTGGGGAATATTGCAGCGGTACAGGGAGTAGATGTCCTGAGGTGTGAAGGGACAGAATCGATTGCTTAGACAGAAGCCAATACGTGTGTGATTCACAGAAGGGTCTACTCTCTTGGACTGCAATTAGTAGGAAGGATCTTGCTGTACACGTTTGCAGCGAATCTAAAGAGACTTACAGTCAAGATAATGGGCGAATTTAATTACACAGAAATGCACATTCATACCGTAGTATTAGAGGCAATGAGGGGAGTGTGTCTGAAATATGTTCAGGATTACGTCCATGATCAGCATGTCTCATGTCAACGAGGAAGCTAGCATCAATATACTGCTTTCTGGGAAATAATGCAGACCAGAAAGAGCGTATAGGTGCGGAACGCCTGGCAACACAGGTCAAAAGGCAATGATGTTTAAAACAGGCGTGAGAAGGAACCTAAGTCATTACAAGGCAGAAAAAAATAAATATTCAGTTTAATCATTCAATACTCACGTCACAAAATGGGGCAATTCAGTTCATCGTGTCGGCGATACTCTCCCCAGAGCAAACTGGGAATACGCCTAAATCAAAGCGATGACATCAGGTGTAGCGAGCGTAAGCAGCGGGCGAAACAGTAATTGAACAGTGCGCAACGTTGAAAATTACTAGGCTACAGAAAATTCACTTACCCGCTCATTTTGTGTGTGCGTGTGTGTGTGTGTGTGTGTGTGTGTGTGTGTTGGTTCTGCAAGCCTATATAAGACTGGCTGGAAGACATAAAGCAGAAGGGATGATTTAATATTGCATATAAAAGCGTTCAACATAAATAAACTGAACAGTATCCTCAGCGCGAACGCGATAGAATCTGTGCACTAGTTTCCTGAACCCCTATAATAGCCAAGATTATGAAGCACTCAGTCAGTCATCATATACTAATAATGTTGACACACTGGGCGCAATTCTAAAGAAACAGGGAATGGTGTCAGTTTCAGTGATTTTAATCCAACTACATGTTTTATCGAAAATGTATATATTTTAATGCGGACTACTCAATGCAATGTTTTCATTTCAGTACAGCGCACACTCAGGACCGACAAGTATGAATAAGGGCAAGAGGATGAATGGTGGGGTGTTACGAGGGGCCTTCGCATGCTTGCTCATTGACCGCTAAAGTTATAGCACAGATGGGTTTGAGAAAGCAAGATGCACAGAACATATCTCTTTACTTATTAGGAAATATAATAAAACAGCAACAAAATCACGCTTCATTGAATTTTAAACAGAATATGGGAAGAAGGTATAAGGCCCCATTTCAGAATGATCTGTAGAACGATATAAAATCGGATTCCTCTTCAATGCGACCAGTTGGCTGGGACAAAGGACATAGGAGATCGTGATAATTTGAACGAATGGTTGGAACGGAAACGTCATATTCGTCCTCCAGTTCTAGGCACTCTGCAGCGCCAGTTTCATGGATTTACAAGTAAAGGGAGTTGCAAATTTAAGCGTGTTCTTCACCTCCTGTCTGAACCTGCTCTGGGTCATTCCATAGATGCAAGTGTTGACGCAGGAGCTGAGGAGCATGAGTAAGACTCCCACCTCATTGGCGATGTAAGAGGGGCTTGTGTGATCGCCGCCCACGAAATTGACAGTGACTCGAGTACAGATGAAAGCCACAGTTTCCGTTGTCCACAGCAGTATGTAAGAGCCAGACACGGTGAAGAGTAAGACGATGGACTTGCGGCGATTCTCCATCTCACTGTCCTTGCCACTCTGTCCCTTCAGGCGCCGGCGTACCCTGCTGACCGCTACGATGTTCCTGACCGTGAGCCCGTTCAGGAACAGTATTAGAACGTTTGGAAGTAAGGAGGTAGAGATGGTGCACATCCACGAGAATACCACCCACCAAATGGAGGTGAAGTAGGCGGCTTTGGGCCGACACCCCCAGTTCACGTTATCTATGTTGAAGACTGGTTCGTACATAAAATGAAAAGGGATGTACTTTAGGCAGCTCAACGCGCTTAAGGACAAAATAACCATGGCGGCCGTCCTATCCGTGCAATATTTGAGTCTCTGCTTCGGAGAGCAAATGCTGACAAAACGGTCAAAGGTGAAGGACACGGTTAACCAGACCGAATAGTCTAGGGTGACGATCCGCATGTAAATGTGAGAAGGGCACACTCTGCTGCGAGACAGAAAGGATTTAGGGAAATAGTAAATGTAGATTTTTTGGAGTAACACGTGAAAGATGATCACGAGCAGGTCGGCGATCGCCATCGCCACCATATAACGCACGATTCCTCTGGAGAGACAGCAGTTTCCCCGGTACAGGATCACAGCCGTCAGCATGTTCGCTGGAGGAAGCAAAAAGCACAGCACAATTAATATTGAAGCAGAGGTACTAATCCAGGAAAACTTAAAGTTAGTGTTAGAAATTCCGTTGAGAGTGACGGCATCACTGGAGACGATAGACAACAGTTACTTCCACAAATAATTTTGAAAATGAAATTTGAAGGGTTCATTGTCACGTGACTTTCAATATCTCCCTCACACTGGGGGATGTGCCGTGTTAACAGAGCGGGTTCTTTTTCTTTTTCAATCTTTTTTATTGATTTTCAAATTAATACAGATTAATATATAAATTGAATGTTTGTACATATAATACAAAGAGATCGGAAGAACAATCATGACATGGATAATCATAAAAACAATAAAGTATATTAAAAAAAATCTGTAGATCCAACGATCTCAGTGAATGAATATAATATAAAAGCAAGGAAAGAAGATTTATTACAAAATACAAAAGAAAAAAATCCCCAAAACAATAAGAAAATATATAAACAATATATCAAACTAAACTAACCTAAAGAAAAAAAAATCAAAATAAAGGCAAACAGAAAAAAAAACTGGACTAAAATTTCTCAGTAGAAACAGCGCAATATTATGTCGTCAACTCCATTCCTCTAAGCTGAAAGGTTATTACAAGGGGATCTATATCATGTGAAAATATTTAATAAATGGACTCCAAATTTCCTCAAATTTAAGCGAAGGATCAAAAGTACCACTCCTAATTTTTTCCAAGTTTAAACATGAGATAGTTCGAGAGAAACATTGACAAATAGTATGGGGTATTGGATCCTTCCATTTAACCAAAATGGATCGTTTGGCCATTAAAGTAACAAAGGCAATCAGACTGTTAGCGGAGGTGGATAGATGGCCAGACTCTATCTTTGGTAATCCGAAAATTGCAATGATAGGATTAGATTGTATATCAATCTTCAATACATTTGAAATAATGTTAAAAATATCTTTCCGATATTTTTCCAAAACAGGACAGGACCAAAACATATGTGTCAAAGAAGCCACATTCCATTTACATCTGTCACATATAGGATTTATATGTTGATAAAAACTAGCTAGTTTATCTTTTGACATATGGGTCCTGCGAACTACCTTCAATTGTATCAAAGAATGTATGGCACACATTGAAGATGTATTAACTAAATGAAGAATTTTCTTCCAAGTCTCTGTAGATATAGATGTCTGGAGTTCACTTTCCCATTGATTCTTAATTTTGTCCAGTAGCTCTGAATGAATTTTCATAATTAAATCATAAATTATTGTTATCAAGTCCGACTGACAGGGATTAAAACCAAAATTTTTTTCCCGTAATTTCAGTTTTGTAAGGTGTGGGAAAAGAGGGTATAGTAGGTTTTGAAAAAATTCTCATTTGCAAATATCGAAAAAAGTGTGAACTAGGCAAATTGTATTTGTTAGACAACTGTTCAAAAGATGAAAAACAGTTAGCAATGAATAAATCACGACAACATACTATTCCGTTCCTTGTCCATGTGGAAAAAGCTGAGTGAACTCTGGATAGATGAAAGAAAAAATTAGATTGAATGGGACTTGATGGATTAAATTTATTCAATCCAAAAAATTTACGAAATTGAAACCATGTTCGTATTGTATGTTTAACAATTGGGTTAATCATATGTTTACTTAATTTGGTAAGTGCAAAAGGGAGTGGAGCTCCTAAAATAGAAACTAATGAAAATTCAGGTAGTGATTGGGACTCAAGGTGTACCCATTTGGGGCGTTGAATTACATCTGAATCTTGTTTCCAAAAAAATAAATATCTAATATTGATTGCCCAATAATATAATCTAAAGTTAGGCAAGGCCATACCACCATCCTTTTTTAGTTTTTGTAAATATTTCTTACTTAGCATTGGATTTTTATTCTGCCAAATATATGAAAGAATTTTAGAATGAATAGTGTCAAAAAAAGATTTCGGAACAAAAGTTGGAATCGCTTGAAATAGATATAAGAAGTTTGGTAAAATATTCATCTTAACTGCATTAATTCGGCCTACCAATGATAGAGACAGTGGGGACCATTCAGTAAATAATTGTTTAACATGGTCAATTAAAGGCAGTAGATTAGCTTTAAATAAGTCCTTATGTCTCTTAGTAATTTTAACACCTAAATACATAAAATAGTCAGTTACCAATCTAAAAGGTAATTGGCTATAAATTGGGATTTGCATATTTAATAGCAAAGTTCACTCTTATTAAAATTTAATCTATAGCCAGAAAAAAACACTAAGCTGATCTAATAGTGATAGTACTGCGGGGATAGGTTCCTCCGGATTAGAATTATAAAGTAACAGGTCATCTGAGTAAAGAGATATCTTATGGATCTTCTGTCCACGAGTAATACCACATATATTTGAAGAATCCCGAAGTGCAATAGCCAAAGGTTCTAAAGCAATATCAAATAATAAAGGGCTTAATGGGCAGCCTTGTCTAGTACCTCGAAAGAGCCTAAACAAAGGAAATATTTGATTATTAGTAAGTATCGAAGCCATAGGTGCATAATAAATCATTTTAATCGCAGATATAAATTTAGGACTAAAATTGAATTTTTGAAATGTACTGAATAGATATTCCCATTCGACTCTGTCAAACGCCTTTTCGGCATCTAGAGAAACAACACATTCTAGAATTTGGGATGAAGGGGTATATATAATAGTCATTAATCTACTAATGTTAAAATGTAAATAACGATTCTGAATAAATCCTGTCTGGTCTTCAGAGTTAATTTGTGGAAGAACCTTTTCCAAACTAAAGGCCAATAGTTTGGAAAATATTTTGGAATCTATATTTAATAAAGAAATAGGTCTATAAGATGCACAATCAGTGGGATCTTTATCCTTTTTAGGAATTAACGAAATAGTTGTGTCATAGAAAGATTCTGGTAGTTTACCCACTGATAGGGCATCTTTAAAAATTTTGGCTAACCAGGGAACAAGAATATCAGAAAAAGATTTAAAAAATTCAGCTGTGTTTCCGTCAGGGCCGGGTGCTTTACCCGAATTCATTGAAAATATTATTTTCTTTATTTATTGCTCTGAACTGGAAGCATCTAATGTAGAACGTTCATTTGAAGATGATTGGGGAATCTTCAAATCTCGTAAAAATTCACGTATTAAAGTAGGATCCTCAGGGGATTCTGATTGGTATAAAGAAGAATAAAATTCTTGGAAGGAGTTTTTAATTTGAACTTGATCTATCCTGTAGGTACCATCTGGTTTACGAATTTTATTGATCTGACGTTTAGATATAGTAGCTTTCAATTGGTTGGCCAATAATTTACCATATTTGTCACCATGTATATAAAATTGACTTTTGTTTTTAAGTAGTAGATTTTCAATTGAATATGTTAATAATAAACTATGTTGTAGTTCTGTTCTCTTTTTAAAAAGCTCCAGATTAGGAATAACACAATATATTTTATCGATTTCTTTAATCTTGTCAACTAATGTAGGTATTTCATTATTAGTTCGTTTTTTCAATCCAGCGGAATATGAAATAATTTGACCACGGATATATGCTTTAAACGTAGTCCATATTATCCCACTGGAGATTTCTTCAGTAAAATTATTTAAAAAGAAAACTGAAATCTGTTCTTTAATAAATTGGACGAAATCTAAGTCTTGTAATAGCGAAGGGTTATATCGCCATTGTCTGACATCAAAGGATACATCTGGTAATTTAATTGATAATCTCAATGGTGCATGATCATAAATGGTAATTGCATCATATTTGCAGTCCGTAGTAAGTGGAGCTAATCTAGCATCAGTAAAAAAAATAAATCCTCGAGTAATTATGGTAGACATGAGAAAAGAATGAAAATTCTTTATCAAATGGGTGTAGAAATCTCCAAACATCTAAGATTCCATATTCAACTAAAAAGGAATTAACAAAGACAGAGGATTTGTTTGGAAGTGTCGGACTTGACACAGATCTATCCATCGAAGGGTTTAGACAGCAGTTAAAAAATCCACCCATAATCACAGTGTATTCATTTAAATTAGGAAATAATGCAAACAAATTCAGGGTTATCTACATTGGGTGCATAAACATTAACCATAACAACTTTTTTATTATGAAGTAGACCAGTGATTGGTAAAAATCTACCACTTGGTTCTGATATTGTCTCATGATGGACAAATGAAACTGAGGAGTCTTTAAAACTAGAAACTCCTTTCACCTAGCTTGTGAATTTGAATGGAACTGTTGATCCCTCCAAAATCTAAAAAAAGTTGATTATCTTTCTTCCTGGTGTGAGTCTCCTGAACAAAAATGATCTGAGCATTTAATCTACGAAAAACTTTAAAGATCTTCTTGCGCTTAAGCAAATTGTTTAAGCCGTTAACATTCCATGAAATAAAATTAATAGTCTTATCAATTTTAACAAATTAAAAAAACATATGGCATGTAAAGGGTTAATCTTAGCATATACGGATCTTACCAACAGGAAGAAGTAAAAAAAAGTTCGAAGAGGAAACGGATATGACGACAATTTAGGGAAATTTGTAGTTTAGCCCAGAAGAAAAAAAACCTAGAAACAGCCCCAACCCCCTCCCCCAACAGCCCGAAAATTGGCCAATAGACAGCCAGAAAGCTACCCTATAATTGAATTAACCCCAATTCCATTAGTGGCGGTAGTCCAAATTAACAAATATATAAGCCATTCATGTTTAGACTAAGAATGAACAAGATAACCCAAACAGAGATATCAAAATAACAACAAAGTTGTGGAATTAAAACAGAGCCAAACAGCATTAACAGTCAACATTTAAAGAATACAATTTAATAATTATTTCAGAAAGAAATCAAACGATCAGTTATTTGATTAAAGTCTTAATTATAATAAAAACAACACATTAAAATATTAAAAGACGAAAAAAGAGAGGTTTAAATCTAAAAAATTAATTAGATAATAAAACGAGTAAATAGTAAATCAAAGGAAAAACACTGTATCTCTTCCGCATTTCTTAGCTTTTAAAATTAAAAGCTAGTTCAAAAGAAACTGCTCGGCCTCTTGAACAGATTTAAACCATTTACGAGATTTATCAGGTAGTGTAATTCTGAGCCTTGCTGGGAATAATAATGTAGGATGATAATTGCTTTGATAGAGACGAACCATAATTGGTTTATAGGTCAGCCTTTCTTTCATAACTTCTGGGGCGTAATCTTCAACTATTCGAAACTTCCATTGCTTAAATTGAATCATTCCACGACGACGAGCAGTACGAATCAAGAGTTCCTTGACGCTGACAAAATGAAATCTCAAAATTACTGGCCGAGGTTTTTGATCCGGAGCAGGTTTAGATCTTAATGCTCTATGAGCTCTGTCCAGAATGGGGTCAGCAGGGAACATATCGGAGCCGAACACATCGACCGAAAGTTTAGAAAAGAATTCCGTGGGGTTACCAGTCTCCGTGTCTTCTGGAAAGTTGACGATTCTTAAATTTTTCCTCCTGCTGTGTCCTTCCAGGTCGATGATCCTCTGCTGTTGCTTTTCCAGGCTTTGGTTGGTCGTAATTAAAGCTTTTCAAGTGAATGAAGTTTGGCATCTCTCTCTTTACCAGCTTGGTCGAGGTCAGCAATTAGTTGTCTTTGGCATTCTCCAGGATAAGAGTATTTTGTTTTTCTTCAAAGTCCTGTAAAATGGATTTCAATTCGGCAAAGCTCCGGTCAAACTTTCTATCCAAATTAGAAATAGCTTCCAAAGTATTTTGGTCTCCATTACCTTTACCATGAGCTGACGGTTTAGATCTGGTATTCATTTTAGTAGTTAAAAATCAAGATTAAACTTGTGCCAGTATTGTAAAAGACTTATTAAACAGTGGTAAATAATAGATTGAAAAGTACTTGGACCAAAGCCAAGTTATGACTTAGTCCATCGAGCACCACCTACAGACTCAACAGAACGGGTTTCAGTGCGAGAGATTGCATCAGAAGTTCATAATTGGAAAATGATCGTGAACTTCTGATTCAAGGTCTACAACCCGAAATTTTAGGTCTCTTTCTCATCCATACAAAACTAAACGCATAACATTCTGGAAACACTCAGCAGGTCAGGAAGTATCCGTGTAAAGATTTCACCTTTTTGGATAAATAATCTGCAGGAAGACTGGTGATAAACATCAGGGATATGATGAATGGTATTAGACCTGAAACATTGACTCCCTTTGTAAGTTCACAGATGCAGCCTGGCTGTCCGTGTTTCAGTTTATCAAATTTAGAGCATTTGCGGCGCATTTCATCACATTGATTCAACTTTTATTTCGCGTACGAATAATCTTCTTGGTTGCCAATGAATCGAAATGAGAAGAAAAAGAAAATGCTGCAGAACCGGCAAAAAGGAAATCTGAACAGTTAATGTTGGAAATAGCTGTAAATTCTGTCAGCATCTGCGAAGTAGGGGGAGGGTGTTAATATTGCAGGTAATGACGTTTCATAAGGACTGGAAATAGTCGAAAACCTAAGTTGTTTTGTGATGCGGAGAAGAGATGACATGAGAGAAACCAAAGATGTGTCTACTGGAACAGGCAATAAATGAAAACGCAAAGGTTGATTGTACCGGCTGAGACAGGGTGAAGGTTTGTTATTGGTGGATAATTTGCATGGAGGAGGGATATACAGAAAGAGACAACTGAACTTTATTTGAACGTCCTACAGCCATATCGACTCAGATGAAGGTTCGTTCACCCTCCCTCAGCCGGCACCTCAATCACTTGTGTCCTTCGGTCTGTGTTGGTCACCCCCTGATCCCGGCAACGCTTTCCTACGTGCTCGATTCCAAGACCATGTTCTCGCTCCCATTGCGAATCCTTCTTTAGCCTTCACTAGTGCTGCCTCCATAGACTCCCCAGGCCCTACAGAGGGGAGAGCACCATTCTACTTCAGTTCCGGCATCTTCAGAAGCTCGCCAATTTAATTATTCCAAACGTCCATGCTCTGGAAATTTCATTTCACCCTCATAGTCATTCATTCCTTTCTTTTCCAAGGTTCCTTAAAACCACTCCCTTTTCCGAAGCTTTGGCATGCTCCGGTAATGGGGTTTCGGATATTTTTGCAGTATTAATCGCACTACAGGTTTGTTGTTGAGCGATGGAAATAAAAGTTATCAGAGAAATAATGCGTTGGAACAGAGGAAACAATGGTCGAAGAAGGGCTTACCTGGGATACCAAACGCAGCCAGGATCGGATAACTTATTTCATTGACATACAGAATTGGAGCACGTCCCATGCTGGAAGTTCCGCAGTGACAGCAGTAAACCGAGGCTCACAATGGAGCAACCGGTGCGGCTCAGATCCTTATTAATACCTGCGTCAAGTCTCCAGTGGATCCGGCGAGTGACAGAACATCATTAGTCACAGGTCCTATTTGTTTCCGCAAAGTGAAATGATCTCACCTATCTCTCAATGGAGGGATACTCGATGCAAAACATGAGAGTCCGTCGGCACATTGCTGAACCGTATCTCGATCCAAGGTGCAATTTTATGGTGTTGTCCTGGTGCAGGAGTGGCTTCGTTGACATAGCTGTCGACATGGTTGATCGTGGAGTATTTTAGCACAGGTAAATCTGAGATATAATCCGTTCTTTATCACATTTGTAATAATAGAAAGGGGAATGCGACATTTCGCAATGGTTTGCTCAACTATTGTTTCTAATGCAAATGTGAATTCTTAACATTGAACTCCATGAAACAAAGTGTGAAACATATGTGACGGGCGTGAGGCTGACCAATTTTATGTCACCCTTCCGTGACATCTCACAGTCACTAATACATTTCCCTGGGCAATACTGCCTTTGTCGTCTTCTTGTTAAACCTTTGTTTTAATATATTCCACGTATATTTGTTTAAAAGCTAAATAGAAAAGCTGAAAATATGTAATTTCGAAATAACAACAACAATGAAAGTCCACAAATAGTCAGCAGATCAGGGGACATCGCTGGAGGAAGATAGATTTCAAGTCCATAACCTTCCATCGGAAGGAAGAGAAAGTGGAAATAATGCATTTTAAGTTGCAGACAAAGTGGAGCATTAGAAATTCTGTAAAAATGTGGAGATGAGGGAAAACTGACACACGTGGTGGGGATACCGTCTGAGAGAGCTCCAAGGGTCTGTTCATCCCAGTTGCAGTAGCACTGAAGGTGACGGAAGAAAACAAGATAAGATAGAAGTATAACTTCTGAATCGTGGGATACAAACCGAAAACCTGAAACACTGGAAACTGCCGTGCAAATGCAATATTATTTAAAGTAGCCTTGCAAATAGGTCCAGGCTATTCCACGGGGAATTAAGAAATATTCAATTGTATCATGCAGTAGTCATATTGCAGAGTGGGACAATTCAGTTCATCTTGTCCACCCGGCTCCCCCCAGAACAAACCGGAGAAATGTCACATTCAATGTGATGAGTTGCGGCCGGTATTGAAAGCTTAGCTGGTGGAACAGTACCTGAACATTGAGAGACATCAGAAATCAACACAATAATTTCCATTTTGCCACTCTGCACTGTGTGTGTGTGTGTGTGTGTGTGTGTGTGTGTGTGTGTGTGTGCGTGCGCGTGTGTGTGTGTGTATGTGTGTGTGTGTGTGTGTGTGCGCAATGTTTGTGTGTCTGTTTGTTCCTAGTGCACAAAATGCACTGTGTGAAATATAGAAAGCAGATAGGCATAAATAAATGTTACTTTTTAAGTACTTATTGATGAAAAGCTGAGCAGAGACCTACATGCAATAGAATCGATGCACCACTTGCCTAAAACATTTTAACAGCCCAGGAGATAAAGCACTCATTCAGTCATCATGAGTCAAAAATGGTGACAAATGGGACGTACTTCTAAAGGATCAGCAGATGGTTTCAGATTCAGTAACTTTTTAAGCCAACAATGTTTTTCTACAATGTATCCGTGTTAGTGGAAATATTACTCAATGAACTATCGTTCTTACAGTGTGACGAGCACTCAGAACAGGAAATAGGATGCAAAGGATCGAGGGTGAATGGTGGGGTACAGAGAGCGGTCTTGAACTGCAGATTCACTTGTATCTAATATAATAGAACAGGTGGATTTCGGGGAAAGAAAGCGCACGGGTCAATTCTCTTTACTTAATAATAAATATAAATGCAACGAAGACAGTCTTGAATCCTTTTGAACACTGTATGGGAAGAAGATAGGAGACAGAGAGTGAATGCAAACTCGATAACGGGGTAAAATCTGGTTCCATAAAATTTCCTGTTCAATGAGTCCGCTCTGGGTGGAACTTAGGGCACAGAATAGCGCGACCTTGTGAGGGAATGGAATGAAAGACGCCGTTATATCCGACTCCAGTTCCAGGCCTACTGCCGCGCTAGTTTCATGGGGTTAATAATAAACAGAGTTAAATGTTTAACTGCGTTCTTCTCCTCTTGTCGGAACGTGCTCTGGCCAAATCTATAGTTAGACGTGTTGGCGCAGGAGCTGCAGAACATGGGAACGACGGCCTAATCATTGGCGATGTAAGAGGGGCTTGTGCAGTCCCCTACCAAGAAATTGACTGTGATTCCAGTTCAGATGTGGGTCACAGTTTCCGTTGTCCACAGTAGTACAAAGTGCCGGCTACAGTGAAGGATAAGACGATAGACATGCACCGATTCTCTGTCTCACTGTTGAAACCATCTTGTCCCTTCTGGTGCCGGCGAACCCCACTGGCCGTTACGATGTCCCTGACCGTCAGTCCGTTCAGGAAAAGGATTTGAACGAAGGGGAGTTAAGAGATCAAGAACTAGACATCCAGGAGAAAGCCACCCACCAGATGGAGCTGAATTCGGCGGCTTTGGGCCGACACACTCAGTTCACGTTATCCATGCTGAAACGTGGCTCGAACATAAAATAGGATGTAGATCAAGCAGCTCAGCTTAAACAACAAACATATTTCTTTCTGCAGAAATCTTCATTCCAAAGAAAAAATAGGAAGCCGCGGGCTCATGACTGACCCATGTCTTGATCCAACGTCTATCGTGACAGGTTTGTCCTGGGGCAGAAGTCGCTTCATTGACAGGGCGGTCAACGTGGCTGATGTTTTAACACGGACATATGAAATATAATTTGTTCTTTATTAAATTTATATCCACAGAAAATGGAATGGGTAAAACACTAAGGCTTGCCTAAATAGTGTATCTAATTGAAAAGATGAACAATCAGCATTGGAATTCGGGGGGAAAGAACGTGAAATTCTCATGTTGGGTCGGAACTGACCACTTCCACATTAGTCCTCCGTTACATTTCGCAGTCACCAAAATATTCCCCCAGACATTGCCGCTAGTTGATTCTTCTCGCGAATTCTCTTTTTTTAAAAACTGTTCAGCATATAAAGAACACCATTTAATTCAAAATCAAAACAAAGCATGCTGGCAATAGTGAGCAGATGAGGTAGCATTTGGAACATAGATCAATACGACAAACGAACAGGCTCTTCGGCCCAGGATTCCCGTGCCAAGCATTATGCTAAATTAAACTATTCGCCTCTGTCTCCACATCTCCGTATC
Source organism: Pristis pectinata (assembly GCF_009764475.1). Lineage (NCBI taxonomy): Eukaryota > Metazoa > Chordata > Chondrichthyes > Rhinopristiformes > Pristidae > Pristis > Pristis pectinata. The sequence continues at coordinate 13,584,612 of NC_067438.1, read as the reverse complement.
CCTGCATTCCCTGCATATCCATGTGCCTGACTAAAAGCCTCTTGAAGGCCACTATCTGCTTCCATTACCACCTCTGGCAGTGTGTTCCAGGTACCCACCACTCTCTGTGTAAAACACTTGCTCCACGCAGCTCCTTCAACATCCCCCGCCCCACCTTTAAAATATGCCGTCTAGTATTCAATATTTCTACCCTGGGATAAATATTCCGACTGCTTCCAGAGCTATGCCTCTCCTAATTTTATAAACCTCTCTCCTGTCAGCCTCCGACGCTCCAGAGAAAACAATCCAAATTTGTCCAACCTCCTTATTGCTAGTACTCTCTAATCCAAGCAACATCCTGGTAAACCTCTTCTGAAACCACTCCAAAGACTTAATACCCTTTCTGTAATGGGGTGAAGAGAATTGCACACAATGTCCCAACTGCAGCCAGACCAATGTTATCTTCCTCAACCATCGGAAGGAAGGGAAAGTGGAAATAATACGTGTTAATTTGCGGAGAAAGTCGAGAAATAGGGAGGTCTATGATAGATTGGAGGTGGAGAGAAACTGAATGACAGATGTCATGGAGATGCCGGCTGATACAGAGTTCTGGGGGCTTGTTCGTCCCTGGTGCAGGAGCATAGAAAGAGACGGGAGGAAAAAAGAGGAGAGAGAAGACGAATGTCGGAATGATGAGATACAAACCGGCAAAGAGAAAACACTGCAAATGCTGAAGTAGGAAGGACAAGCAGAGATTGTTGGAAACACTCGGTGTCTGTGAAGAAATCAAAGAGAGTTAACTTTTTACGATAATGTCTTTACATCAGAACAGGGTAATTTTTATACAAGACGGAAACACCGGTTATCTGAAATTTTTGATCTTACTCCGGGGTCATGTATTTGCCAGGTCTGAAGACGAGGTGACTTACATCGCGATTACAATGGGATTCATTGCAACATTGCAGCAGCGCCGAAGAGAAAATCTCGATCGGTAAAAAGAGAATGGGAAACAGCATCCCCGAATCCGAGGGAGCGCGAAATCCAGAACCCGATCAGTAAAAGGAGAGCGAGAAATACAATCCCAGTGAGAAAAGTATCGCGTGGAGTAAGAGTCCCGGTAAGTAGAAGGACCACTGAGAATAGTCCAGGTGAGTTTAAATGGAACAGGCCAAATGGAGTTCCAGCAAGTTTAAACTAGAATTTATTTTTGACAAAGAGTTGGGAAATTTATACAGTTCGTTCATGTTACAGTACGAAAGTAGAAATATCGTAACCACATTCTTTATTGGTTTATTGAGTTAATGTAATACACAAAGATATCGCAGGGCCTTTTTGACAATGTTAATCCTCCCAGCTCGCACTTCTGGTGTAACACACTTCACCTTGCGCCTCCGGGTCCTCTCCACATTTGTGCAACTGGATGAGACCAACCTCACCTGCTTTCATTCTTCTCTGGACAGTTACTGACATGTTGCACCTGTACTGATTTCCCAACACCTGCTCTCACCATTGCCTCGTCCCTTTTCTCATCTATTTGCTACCTTCTACAACATCAGCCAAGAGCAAAATTTCAGCGTGAACCCTGATGGCACTCAATTGGACCACATTGTTCATTACCCGAGTGTTGCGTTTGACCTGAAATTCAGATGAATTACCCTGTGCTCAATGTGTGTTCTTCTCACTAGATCTTAAAACAAGTAAATATATCTGAATCAGCACTTGCTCAAAAACATCTAGGCAATGGTCCACAAGCTAGTAAATGGGATTAGCGTAGATGTGACTTGATGGTTGGCAGTGAGATGGTATTCTGAATTGCCTATTTCGGTGTTCATGGCTCAATGAATCTTACTCCTAAGCAGATTGACTTGAAACTAAGTTGCTTCAGAATAGTACTTGTTTCTTTTTCAAACGCAGAGGCTAAATATGTTTTCAGTGTCCAAGTAAAGATACGCTGTAAAAGAAAAGAGTGGAAAATTAAGATAAGTATGTTCCTTTCTCATTTCGGACACTCAACACTGTTTAATATAAATTCCCTTAAATGTAACATCCGTTTAGCACGAGCTTCTCTATGACCTCCAGTCCACTATAAAGTATTAGAGAGAAGAGGGCTTAAACTAGTCTGGCAGGGATGCGGGAACCGGATCATTAGTACAACACGTGGAGTGATTGAGAAGGTAGAGGTTAAGTCAAGCAAACCTAAAGATAAAAACAGACAGAACCTGGTCAATGAATACAACAGGAATGGTGGTCTGAAGTGAAATAATGTTAATGGAAACGGTATTATGGTTAAGGATTAATACATGTAACTGTGATATATAGCCATGATAGAAACCTGGTTGAGAAAAATGCGGGACTGGCTGCTCGACATCCCAGGCTAAAGTGTTTTCGACGTGACAGAGAGGGATGTAGAAGAGCGGGGATTCTATAACTGATTCTGGAGAAAGTCACTGCTTCAATCATCGAGGACCTCTGGGAAAGCTCATCTAGCGAGGCCATATGGGCAGACTCACAATTCTCTGTGGCTAAATTCTGTTCGAATTCCATTCACGAATGTGCAGATGGCACCACCGTAGTGGGCCGTATCTCAACCAACGACGAGACTGAGCACAGTAAGGATATAGAGAACGTAGCATAGTGGCAAGACCACAACCTTTCCCTTAATGTAGGCAAAATAAAAGAGTTGAGGAAGCAGGCGGAGTGCACATCCCTGTCATTATCAATGGTGCTGAGGTGGAGATATTTGAGAGCATCAAATTCTTACGAGTACAATTTCTCCTGGTCCAACCACGTGGACGCCATAGCGAAGAAAGAAAACCAATGCCTCCACTTCGTCATAAGGCTATGGTTAATTTGCGTGTCCCTATGACCATTATTTATGGATGCACTACAAAAAAAAACCTCTCCGGACGTATCACAGCTCTCAATCAAACTCTCCATAGCGATTGCATTTTATTTGCCTAATTGCATTGCATTTTCCCTGTAATTGTAGTACTATCCTCTGAATTCTGTTCTTCTTCCGCTTTGTAGTAGTTCGATATATTCATGTATGGAATGATCTGTGTGGATAGCACGCATACAAAAGCTTTTCACTGCATCTCCTTACATATGGCAATAATAATGTAATGACCATTTGAGAAAGGTACAATCACTCTGATGGAGTTACATTGTCGGCCTCCCAATGGCAAACAGGAGCTGGCGGAAGAAAATGCTGGCACATCAACAATACCAGGTTTGTTGTGATTGATTGTAACGCCGCCAATATTGCCAGGGACTCGCTTACTGTTCGGGCCTTAGGTAGTACAGAACCTATTCTGTGCATCCAGATAAGTCTATACAGGTATAGATAATCCAGCTAGGGATGCGAATGTACTAGATATGCCCAGAAGATCGAACGGTTCAGTGGGGGAGTATGTAGGGAACACTGAACATAATTCTGAAAGGTTTAAGATCGTTATTGATCTGGATAATACTGATCCTCGACTGAAAGCGCTAAATTGGCAGAAGCTTAATTATAACAGTATTAGGTAGCAAATACAGAATATAGAGATGGGGAAGCTGGTTGAGAGTAAATCCCCATCTACGTGTGGGAGTCATTTCAAGACTAGGACTGGTCATCATACCCCAGGAACAAGGGGCTGAAGAAGGCATATGGCATGCTTATCTTCATCGGTCGAGCCACGAGCACAAGAGTTGGGGCATCATGTCACAGCTAGACGAAACTTTGGTTGCAGCGCACATGCAGTATACTGTGCAGTTCTGCTAAGGTGGACTATTATCCCTGCAAGAAGTTTTTCCAGTGCCACTCGGGAGGGTTTAAACTCGTGCGGCGTTGGTGGTTTGATGGAACACAGGATGCCAGTGCATCAATCGGGAGTCAGAATCATGTGCAGAAAATAGAACAGACAAGTCCAGTGGGCAAGAGCAGACTGGAGGTGGGGAATTCTGAGAAGGATGGTCGGCTTAACTGCATTTACATTAATTAAGGAGTCCCGTGGGTAAGACCGATGAGCTGAAATCGTGGATCAGCACTTCGGATTATAATACTGTTGCATTCACGGAAACTTGATTGAAGGAAGAGTACGTCTGGCAGCAGAATGTTCCGGGGTCTAGAAGTATCATCCATAAGAGAGGAGGTGCGGAAGGAGAAATAGTGTTGCACTGCTGATCTTGTACACCACTAGGGCTGTACATCGGGATTCCTCTTGCAAAGAATGGCGTATTCGTTACCCTGGATGAGTGTGAAGGCTAGATAATTTCAAATATTTAGCGACCAAGTGCTTTTTTTCGGAAAAAAATATATCAATAAATTGAGGGCGATATGGAACTGTCACAAATGAGGAGACGAGGCCCGGGGTAAATCGGCCATGAACGCTTTGAATATTAGGTCAGCCTTGAGTGGCAGGGTGACCTACACCTAGTCCTTTCTCCTTGTGTCAGCGGAGAGAGAAAAATAGAGTTCTTATTAGAGGCCGATCAACTTGCAGAATAATTTGCCAGTTCTCTTCCAAACAGGGAAAAAAATAGAAGAAAACAAAACAAAACGATGGCAGGTGCATCAACCCTCACTGCTCTGGGTTGCAAAAGGAACAAGTATGTTCTCCAAGGTTGTCACTGTAACTGAATTTGGTTTCCCTTCTGTAGTGGAGACCTCATTGTGAACAACTAATGCAATAACTCAGATTGGAACAAGCAGAAGTGAGTCGTTGCTTTATCTGAAGAACCATTTGGGTACATGATTATGTGATGGTAAAACCAGGTGTTGGATACGGCCTGTGATGGTCTGGCAAAGTGACAAGCTTAGTGTGGATGGAGGGGCCGACCTGGAAATTGCAAAGAAGTCGGTATCTTTGCAATGCTGTTAGGAGAGTTGGGTGGGGGTGCGGAAGATGTGTCCGGTTGTTATCTCTAATTGAAGGCAGCAGATATTGTGATGGACAATCCATTGACTGTCAAGGCCGGTGAGGTGGAAAATGAGTACTCGGGTCGCTCTATCCTTGTTGACGCTAGAACAGAGGCTGAGAGAAGAAGTACTGGAAATATACGAAGCATGATCGAGGTGCTTGTCAACTATTGTAGATGGGAAGTCATAGTTATGGATGATTAAGAGGAGCTATCTAATGCCCAACTGTCACACCCAGTGCCCATGGTCAGCAGCCAATGCGCGACGAGAAACTATCAAATGCCTGATTGGTTGCAATCCCTTACCTACAGATTGCCATTGAAAAACAAACTAAAAAGTCTGCAAATGTTGGAAATATGAAATAAAACCAGAACATGCAATAAATACGCAAAAGGTCTTATGGTACCTACTAAGAATGAGAGAGATACAGAGCTAATGCTTCAGGTGGTTGATCTATCCTTATAATTGTCCATCAGACTCCCAATCAGTCCACAGCTGGGAGATATCCAGAGTCCACGGACTGCCCTCCACAGTTTACTATCAACATCCTCGTGACAAGAGCCACAAGGCGGGGTTCCGCAGGCAGACAAATGGTCCAGGTTTCACTTCATTAAACAAATATTTTTGTGGAGTATTGCAGCTAAAGTTAATCTTTCTATTATCATTAATACAAAAATATGAACATTCGGAAGCCAATGAGCATCTGCAGAAGTCTCAGTACTGAACAAATTTCGCACAACATTGCAAAGAACACTCGGGATTAACCACAAAGCTCCCCTGTAGTCTGCAAATGTGACTTCTATACCTCTGAGACAGAGCGAGGGAGAGAGAGAGAGAAATGGATGAATTGGGATTTGGGAGTGATAGTATAGGCTGTGGGAATAAGTTGGTTGTCAGTGATCCACTTTACCAACCCTCGCTGTTTCTGCAAGAGTAATTTGTTGAAATCCCCGAGCTGCCAGGAGGGATTCGAACCCATGTTCGCAGATCATTGGTCCATACGCTGGATGCCGGTCAGTAACTCCATGATGCCTACGTGCATTATGAAGTCAGTCTGAACTCTGCTAAGGTGGTTGACTGACAGCTGAACCTAAGGCTTCTGTAGTCTCACTGACCCTCCTCAAGGACTCACTGTACCTCTGTCTGTACACCACCTATCTTCAGAGTTTGAGAGAAAGCCGTCACCAGCAGGAAGCCAGTGAACATCTCCAAAAATATCGGCACTGAACATCCGATCTCATATTACTCTCCAAGGATTACTCGGGGAATAACCAACAGATCTCCACTCGAGACTGCATCTGCGCAGCTACAGCACTTATTGGGACTTACCGTCTGTTCCACTGCCCGCATTCAGTGATGGTCCGCTCATCTATATCCATATCTTAACCTTGTTAGTCCTTCCACCTCACATACATCAGGACTAAATTTCATATCCCTTGGTTCTGAACTTCTTACCAGCTCATCAATATCTTTCTTCGCACAAGCTCAACAACAATGCCAATACCACGCGTTAGTGTCATTTGTCAACATACTCATATGCGCTCACCCATATGCGCCCTGCATTTATATTCACTTTCTTCATAGATATACAAAGAGCAAGTCTCAACGGCGATCGCTGCTGTAAGGATCTCGACACAGGAATCCAGTCGTAAAAACAACCCTCAGCCATCATCCTCCCCCTCCTCTCGACGAATCAATTTCGGATCCAATCTGCAACGTGGCCCAGGTTTCCAGGGGTTTTCAACTTTTGAACTATTCTCCAACGTGAGGCCCTACTCCATTCCATGAATATTGCATCATTTGCACGGCCTTCATTAACAAAATTCTATCGTAGATGAGGTGGTGGTGGGATGGAACGGGAGAATATTGCACTTCCATTTCCAACTTCAGTAACTATTGTGACACCATGGACCTTCCACATTAACAATTCTTGCAATGTGAGAATAATCCCTGTCAGTTTAACCAAGGAGACGCTTAAAACAACAAGTCAGGATAAATGTATTTTTTTATATTCAGCTTGATTAAAATATTACGTAAATTAGATGTTATTTGTTGTAATTAAATTTTAACTGTTAATTGAGTCAACTAAATAAATAGAGGGATGGACACATCCGCCAGAACAATGCAATTCGGCGGCTGTCCCACAAGGGAACTCCGGGATGTTCCCCATGTACTGGACAGCTGCAGCTGGAGGAGGAATCCTCAGCAAAAGAAATCTTGCACCGGGTTTTGCACCTTGAGCAACAGCAGTCCATCCGAGAGGCTAAATGCTTCATCGACAAAATTGGATCTATCCAATATGGAGGCAGAGGGGTAATAGGTGACCATATCGTCGGTCTTATTTAAGTAGAGGTGCCCACATTTTGAAATGTCGCGCAATTGAGAGCAGTGGGAAACTGGCACATAAGAGGAGCTAAGGACAGTACATGTCATTAGAGCAAAGATGTGGAGGCTTTGGACAGAGTGCAGAAGTCGTTCACCGGGATGTTTCCTGGATTAGCATGTATTAGCTTCAAGGAGGGGACAGAGATGGTTTTCTATGGTCCATTGCTGAAGGGAGAACTGAAAGAAACATGTCAAATTCTGAGAGGGATAGGTCGGGCAGATAGTCACTGTACGTTTCCCAGGGAAGCATTCAGAAATCGGGATATTGAGGGCCAGGGTGATCTGGCACAGAGATGATGTCTGGAACAGATCATTCATTTTCATTTTGACTGACAGAATATCAAAGAGGGACCAGATTCCATCGATAAGACACAACTTCCCTCGCACAAAGCCATTCTAACTATTCCCAATCAATTCTTGCCTTCCCAAATGCTGCTCGATCCTGTTTCTCACAAACCCCTCCAATAATTTTCCCACCATTGATTTTAGGTTCAACGGAATGTAGATCCCTGGTTTGTCCTTGAAGCCCTTGGTAAAGACATAGCGACGACCACCTTTCTGTCGTCCGGTATCTCACGCGTGGTTAAAATGATGCAAATATTCCTGACAGACCTCCTGTAATTCCTTCCCTAGCTTCCCACAATGTTCTGGGATACACCTGATGAGGTGCCGGGCATTCATTCACCTTAACATGGCTTACGACCGCCAGCATCTCTGATTGTACTGTGGATATGTTCTATTACGTCACAATTCCTTTCCATTAATTCCTTGGATCCATGACTGTATCTGCGGTAAACACAGAAATAAATTATCCATTTAATACCTCGACCAATTCCTGTGGTTTCACACGTACAGGACCACATATTTCCTCAACTGATCCTTCAGCTCTTAATATACCGATAGAATCTCTTACAATTTTCTGTTACCTTATCTGACAATGCCAGATAATACCCTCTTTATTCCTTAAAGATTCCTTTCAGGTGCTTAGCTAAATACCTCGGAAAGGTTGTCATCCTATATGGTATTACCACTCCTTCAGCCAAGGCGATCCGGACTCAAATCACACTCTCAATGAAGAAAGATACTCAAATATACCTTAAATCGCCAACCTTTCACCTTAAAATTATGCTGTATGGTCATAAACGACCCTGACCTCTGCCACTTCTGATCTTAACCCTTCCTAATTTTCTATATTTCTTGCAGGTTCACTGAGACTTCTCCTCTCCAAGGAAAACAACGACAACCTATCCAACTCTCCTTACTGGTGATACAATCCATCCCAGGTAATACCTTGGTGAATATCCAATGCCTCTGTTGAAATTACTTGTTCGACGGTGCGGCGACCAGAACTGCACACAGAAATCCATCTGTGTCCAACTCGCGTTTCATATTATTGCACCATATTCTCCTTGTCCTCATCTTCTATGCCACCGTTAATGAAAGCAACTATGTCGTCTACCTTCAGAGCTGCTTTATCTAGATGACTCCAGTGACCTCGGAGGAAGGTTCAAATGCTTAGGAAGGAGGGTTAAACTGAATTAGTAGGGTGTTGATCACTCGGAAACACAAACAGCGCCAATAGCTTGCAGAACCAGAATAAGGGAGAGTATCAGAAGTTCTGAGATAGTCAGAGTGGAGTAGGGAAATACAAGAAGTGTCATCAACAAGGCTGAGGAGCTGCGAGTGCAATTAATTACATGGCACTACCATATTGTGGAAACAACTGAGACCTGCCTGAAAAGAGGAAAAGACTGTATTCGAAACATTCTTGTTTAAAATGTGTTCAGAAAATGTAGGGCAGTGTAGGAGCTGAGTAGCAATGTTGATGTGGGGAATATTTCAGCACTACGGGGAGTAGATATCCTGAGGTGGTGAGGGTCAGAATCGATCTGTTTAGACAGAAGTCAATACGTGCGTGATTCATAGCAGGGACAACTCTCTTAGACTGCAATTAGTGGGAAGGATCTTGCGGTACACCTTTGCATCGAATCTGAAGAGATTCACAGTTAATACAATGGGAGAATTTAGTTCCACAAAAATGTACAGTGACAGCATTAACATAAGAGGTAATGAGGGGTCTATCTGTGGTCCAACTCACGTTTCTTATTATTGGAACATATGCTCCTTGTCCGCATCATCTCTGCCCCCGTTAATGAAAGCAACTGTCCTGTCTACCTTCACAGCTTGTGCTGCCAATTCATCCATGCGCATGTATACCACGTCCCCTCTGTGCATCTGAGCTTCCTAAGATTCTACCATTCGTTGTGAATTTAGTACTGTGTCTGACAGCCGTATTAGTCCTCTCAAATTGCATCATCACACATACTTCAGGATTAACTTCCAGCTGCCATTACTCTGCCCGAACTACTCATTCTTCAAAGTCGAAGGCAACTCTTCTCTCTATCAACAACACCACTTTAGGTATAACAGGTGATCTTACATTTAAGCGGACATCCATAATTCATTTAACAAAGTGCAAATGTCCGAGCACCAATCCTGGCCGCCCACCATTATTTAAGGAGATAAGAACCCTCGGGGGATCTTACTCTCCAAATATCTTCACTTTGATTGCGGGAGTGGATTCCCTCGGGGAGGACAGTTAGAGCCAAACCTATAGCCTAATGATTAGCTCATCCGGATGAAGAAGTAAAAAAAAACACTGGTTTACTCCCAGTACTTTTCACCGGCGTGTGTAGAATAAGGGGATAGCACAGGTGGATCTGTGGCTGGAGAGAGAGTGCCGAATGAATTGTTTCAGATTACTGAGGGATTAGGAAAATTGGGATTGGTACTTCCTCATGCAAGATGACTCCGGTGTGCTCGGAGGAAGGTTCACATGCTGAGGATGGAGGGCTAAACTGAATTAGCAGGGGGTTAAACACTAGTAAAGGCAATCAGCACCAATAGCTTGCGGAACCTAAATAAGGCCGAGTAAAGGAAGGTCTGATATAGAGTCGGAGTGGAGTACGGAAATACAAGAAGTTTCATCAAAAAGGCTGATGAACTGCGAGCACAAATAATCACATGGCATTACCATATTGTGGCAACAGCTGAGACTTGCCTGTAAACAGCAACAACAGCTTTCAAAACATTCCTGTGTCCAATGTGTTCAGAAAAAGTAGGGCAGGGTTGGAGGTGAGGTAGCAGTGTTTATATGGGGAATAGTGCAGTGCTACAGGGAGTAGATGTCCTGAGGTGGTGAGGGACAGAATCGATCTGTTTAGACATAAGAGAATGCGTTCATGATTCATGGCAGGGACTACTTTCTTGGACTGCAATCAGTTGGAAGGATCTTGCGGTGCACAGTTGCAGCGAATTCGCAGTTAATATGATGGGAGAAATTTAATTCCACAAAAATGGACAGTGACAGCAGAAAAATAATAGGTAATGAGGGGGGAGTGTCTGAAATCTGTTCAGGAGAACTTTCTTGATCAGCATGTCTCATGCCAACGAGGAAGTCAATATCACTGCACTGGTTTCTGGGAAATCATGCAGGCCAAAAAGAGCGAGTAGGTGTGAGGAGCACCTGGACACACAGGTCAAAAGGTAATGATGTTTGAAGCAGCCGTGAGAAGGGACCTAGTTCATTACAAGGCAGAAAAAAAGAAATAATCATTTGAATCATTCAACGGTCACATAACAAAATAGGGAAATCCGGTCCATCATGTCCGCCATGCACTCCCCAGAGCAAACGACATCAGGTGTAGCGAGCATAAAGAGCAGGCGACATTTTAATTGAACAGTGGGCAACGTTTAAATGACTGTGCTGCAGAAAAATCCACTAAACTGCTCATTGAGTGTGTGTGTGTGTGTGTTCATCTTTGTATGTGTATCTTTGTGTGTGTGTGTGTGTGTGTGTGTGTGTGTGTGTGTGTGTGTGTGTGTGTGTGTGTGTGTGTGTGTGTGTGTGATCTGCAAACAAATATAGCACTGACTGGAAGACATAAAGCAGAAGGGATGATTTAATATTGCATATAGAAGCATTTGTCAAAATAAAACTGATCAGGATCCTCAACGCGAAAGCGACAGAATCAGTGCACTCGTTTCCTGAACCCCTTTAACACCCCAGGATGTCAAGCACCCACTCAGTCATCATAAATAATAGTGACACACGGGACGCAACTCGAAAGAAACAGGGAATGGTTTCAGTTTCAGCGATTTTAATCCAACTACATGCTTTATTGAAAATGTATCCATTTCAATGCAGACGACTCAATGCAATGTTTTCATTTCAGTACAGCGCACACTCAGAACGGATAAGAATGAATAAAGGATAGCGGATGAATGGTGGGATGCTGCGAGGGGTCTTGGCATACTTGTTCATTGACCGCTAAATTGGTAGAACAGATGGGTTTGAGGAAAGCATGATGCACGGGATATTTATCTTTACTTTTTAGGAAATATAAGAAAACATCAACGAAATCAAACTTAATTGTTTTTAAACGCAATATGGGAAGAAGGTAGAAGGCCGCAATTAAGAATAATCTGTAGAACCATTTAAAATCTGATTCCACGTAGATTCCTGTTCAATGCGTGAAGTCAGCTAGAACCACGAGTTCAGGAGAGCGTGAACCTGTGAATGAATTCTGGGAACGGAAACGGCATATTCGTCCTCCAGTTCTATCCCCTTTGCTGCGCCAGTTTCATGGGTTTACTAATAAACGGAGTGGCACATTGAAGCGCGTCCTTCACCTCCTGTCTGAACCTGCTCTGGGTCATTCCATAGATGCACGTGTTGGCGCAGGAGCTGAGGAGCATGAGTAAGAACCCCACCTCATTAGCGATGTAAGGGGGGCTTGTGAGATCTACGCCCACGAAATTGACTGTCACTCGAGTACAGATGAAAGCCACAGTTGCCCTTGTCCACAGCAGTATGTAAGTGCCGGACACGGTGAAGAGTAAGACGATGGACTTGCGCCGATTCTCCATCTCACTGTCCTTGCCATCCTCTCCCTTCAGGTGCCGGCGGACCCTGCTGGCCGCTACGATGTTCCTGACCGTCAGCCCGTTCAAGACGAGAATGAGAAGGAATGGGAGGAAGGAGAGAGAGAGGCTGCACATCCAGGAGAAAACGACCCACCAGATGTAGGTGAAGTAGGCGGATTTGGGCCGACAACCCCAGTTCACGTTATCTATGTTGAAGACTGGTTCGTACATAGCATGAAAGGGGATGTACTTTAGGAAGCTCAACGCGCATAAGGACAAAATAACCACGGCGGCCGTCCTCTCCGTGCAATATTTGATTCTCAGCTTCTGACAACAAATGCTGACAAAACGGTCAAAGGTGAAGGACACGGTTAACCAGACCGAATAGTCTAAGGTGACGATCCGCATGTAAATATTAGAAGGGCACACACTGCTGCGGGACAGAAAGGATTTAGGGGAATAGTAAATGTAGATTCTTTGGAGTATCACGTGAAAGATGATCACGAGCAGGTCGGAGATCGCCATCGCCATCATATAACGCGTTATTCCTTTGGAGAGACCGCACTTTCCCCGGTACAGGATCGCCGCCGTCAGCACGTTCGCTGAAGGATGCAAACAGCACAGCACAATTAATATTGAATCAGAAGTAACAATCCAGGAAATCTTAGAGTTAGTTTTAGACATTCCATTGAGAGTGACGGCCTCAATGGGGACGATCCACAAGAGTTACTTCCACGAATAAATTTGAAAATGAAGTTTAAAGGGTTCATTGTAACTTGGCTTTCAATGCCTCCCTCACACTGGCGGACGCAATGTGTTCACAGAGCGGGCTTCATTGCGAGAGATTTATCAAAAGTTCATAATTGGAAAATGTTCGTGAACCTCTGATTCAAGGTCAACAACCCGAAAGATTAGGACGTTTTCTTTTCACCACAAAATTAAATACAGAACATTCTGGAAAATCTCAGCAGGCCAGGCAGCATCCGCATAAAAACTTCACGTTTTAAGATCAAGAATCTTCAGGAAGACTGATGATGAACATCAGAGATTTGATGAATGGTCTCAAACCTGAAAAGTTGACTCTCTTTCTCCTTCCACAGATGCCGCCTGGTTGTCTGTGTTTCCGAATACATTGTATTTATCAAATTTAGAGAATTTGCGGCGCATTTCATCACATTGATTCAACTATTATTTCGCGTACGAACAACCTTTTGAGTAGGCAATGAATCGAAACGAAAAGAAAAGGAAAACGCTACAGAACAGGGAAATAGGAAATCTGAACAGTTAATGTTGGAAATACATGTCAATTCTGTCATCATTTACGAAATATTGGGAGGGTGTTAATATTTCAGGTAATTGAAGTTTCATTAGAACTGGAAATTATCGGAATTCTAAGTTGTTTTGTGATGCAGAGAGCGTTGACATAAGAGAGATAGAAGATGCATCTACTGGGACAGACAACAACTGAAAAAGACAAAGGTTGATTGTGCCGGCTGAGACAGGGTGAAGGCTTGTTATCAGTGGGTAATTTGCCTGGAGTAGGGGTATACAGAAGGAGATAAATGAACTTTATTTGCACGTCCTATAGCCATCTCGGCTCAGATCGCGGTTCCTTCTCCATCCCTCAGCTGGCACCACCATCACTTCTGTCCTTCGGTCTTTGTTGATCACCACACTATCCGGGCAACGCTTTCCTACGTGCTCGATTCCAATATCATGTTCTCGCTCCCATTGCAACTCCTTCTTTAACCTTCGCTGTTGCTACCTCCATCGCCTCCTCATGCCCCACAGACGCGAGAGCACCATTCCTCTTCAATTACGGCATCTTCAGATGATCGCCAATTGAATTATTCCAAACGTCCATGCTCTGGAAATTTCATTTCACACTCACCATCATTCATTCTTAATTTTTCCAATCTTCCTTAAAGCCACTCCCGTTCCCTAAGCTTTGGACATCGGTGCAAATATTTTCCATTCTGTTTCCTGTACTTTTCTTGATGCATGGTGATGATCCGGTAATGGGGTTTCGGATATTTTTGCGGTATTAATTGCACTATATGTTTGTTGTTAAGCGAAGGAGACAAAAGCTATCAGAGAACTGACGCATTGGAACAAAGCAAGAAGATTGTCTCTTAAGGGCTTACCTGGGATACCAAACACCGCCAGGATCGGATAACTTACTTCATTGACATGCAGAATTGGGGCACGTCCCATGCTGGTAGAGCCGCAGTGATAGCAGCAAACTGAAGGTCACAATGCAGCAGCCAGCGCGGCTCAGATCCTTATCAATACTTGCGTCAATCCTCCAGTGGATCCGGCTAGTGACGGAACAACATTAGTCAGAGGCTCTTTAACAAACGTATTTGTTACCGCAAAGTGAAATAATCTCACCGATCTCCCGATGGGAGGGGTGGGCGAAGATGGGGGGGGGCTACTCGATGCAAAATGATCGAAATCCGCAGGCTCATTGTTGACCAGATCTCCATCCAAGGTGCAATTTTATGTGATAATGCTGGGGCGGGATTGGCTTCGTTGACACAGCTGTCGACATGGTTCATCATGGAACATTTTAACACAGGGAAGTCTGAAATATAATTCGTTCTTTATCACATTTCTAACAACCGAAAGGGGAATGCGACATTTCGCAATGTTTTTCTCCACTGTTGCTTCTATACCAACGGCGAATTCTTAGCATTGAACTCCATGAAACAAAGTGTGACACACATGTGACGGGCGTGAGGCTGACCAATTCCATGCCATCCTTCCGTGACATCTGACAGTCACTAATGCATTTCTCTGGGCTATACTGCCTGTGTAGTCTTCTTGTTAAACCTCTATTTTAATATATTCCACATATTTGTTCAAAAGCAAAATAGAAAACCTGAAAATATGTATTTTTGCCATAACAACAATAATGAAAGTCCAGAAATAGTCAACATTCAGGGGACATGACTGGAGGAAGATGATATTTCAAGTGAATAACCTTCTAGCGGAAGGAAGAGAAAGTGGAAATACTGCATTTTAAGTTGCAGAGAAAGTGAATCAATCAGAAATTCTTTGAAAATGTGGAGATGAGGGAAAACGGACACAAGTGGTGGGGCTGCCGTCTGAGAAGGCTCCATGGTCTGTTCGTCCCAATTACAGCAGCATTGAAAGGGACGGAAGAAAACAAGATAAGAGAGAACTTCTGAATCGTGGGATACAAACCGAAAAACAGAAACACTCAAAACAACGGTGGAAATGCAATTATATTTAAAATTGCCATGAAAAGAGGTCTATGCTATTCCACAGGGAATAAAGAAATACGCAATTGTATCATGCAGAATTGGGAATTCAGTTCATCGTGTCGGCCCGGATCTCCCCAAAACAAACTGGAGACATGTCACATTGAGTGTGATGAGTTGTGACCAGTAATGAAAGGTGGTGGAACAGTATTGGAACAGCGAGAGACATCAGCAATCAACACAGGAAATTCCTCTTTGCCACTCAGCACCGTGTGTGTGTGTGTGTGTGTGTGTGTGTGTGTGTGTGTGTGTGTGTGTGTGTCTGTGTCTGTGTCTGTGTCTGTGTGCCTGTGTGTGTCTGCGTTTTTGTGTGTGTGTGTATTTGAATGGGTGTGGGTGTCTGGCTTTGTGTATGTGTGTATCTGTGTGTGTTTGTGCGTGTTTGTGTGTGCAATGTTTGTGTGTGAATGTGTGTGTGCCTGTTTATTCCTAGGGCACATATTACACTGAGTGTAAGACAGAAAGCGGAAAGGCATAAACAAATGTACATTTAAAGTTATTATTGATGGAAAGCTGAGCAGAGTCCTACATGAAACAGAATCGATGCACCACTTGCCTGAAACCCTTTTGCAGCCCAGAAGATGAAGCATTCATTCCGTCATCATGAATCAATTATGGTGACAAATGGGACGTAGTTCTAAATGATATTGAGATGGTTTCAGATTCTCTATTTTTTAAGGCAACAGTGCTTTTCTGCAATGTAACCAATTTAATGCAAATATTACACAATGCAACATCGGTCTTTCAGTGCGGCGCACGTTCAGAACAGAGAAATAGGAGTCAAAGGATAGAGGGTGAATGGTGGGGTACTGAGAGGGGCCTTATCCTGCCTAAGTCAATTCTCTTTACTTATGTGCAAAATAGTCATGCTTGAATCATTTTTGAACTGCATCGGAAGAAGATAGAGAAAGCAAGTGTAAACAAACTGGATAACGGGGTGAAATCTGGTTGCATGTAATTTCATGTTCAATGGGTCCTCTCTGGCTGGAACTGTGGCCACAGAATAGCGCGAAATTGTGAGGGAATAGAATGAAAGACGCCGTGATATCCGCCTCCAGTTCCAGGCCTACTGGCGCGCCAGTTTCATGGGGTTAATAATAAGGCGAGTTCAATGTTCAACGTGTTCTTCGCCACTTGTCTGAACCTGCTTTAGGTAATTCTATAGATAGACGTGATGACGCAAGAGCTGCGGAACATAAGAACGACCCCCTATTCATTGGCAATGTAAGAGGGGCTTGTGGAATCCTTTCCCAAGAAATTGACTGTGATTCCAATAAAGATGTGGGTCACAGTTTCCGTTATCCACGGTAGTATGAAAGTGCTGCATACAGTGAAGAGTAAGACGATCGACTTGCACCTATTCTCCGTCTCACTGTTCATCACTTCCTCTTCCTTCAGGTGCCGGCAAACCGCGCCGGCCGTTACGATGTTCCTGAACATGTCCCGTTCAGGAACAGAATTCTAACTCAGGGGAGTTCGGAGCTTGAGAAGTTACGCATCCAGGAGAACAACACCCACAAGAAGGAGCCGAATTCGGCGGCTGAGGACCGACACCCCCAGTTCACGCTATCCATGTTGAAAGTTGGCTCGAGCATGAACTGAAATGGGATGTACTTCAAACAGCTCAGCTTAAAGAACATATTTCTTTCTGCACAAGTGAAGTAATTTCATATACCTCTGGGCAGAGGAATCGTCATTCCAAAAAATACAGGAAGCCTCGGGCTCGTTACTGACCCGTGTCTAGATCCACCGTCTAACGTGACGGGCATGTCCTGGGACAGAAGTCTCTTCATTGACAGGTCGGTCAATATGGCTGATATTTTAACACAGGGACAACCGAAAACTTATCCGCTCTTTATCGGATTTATATGCACAGAAAATGGAATGGGGCAAAACACAATGGCTTGCTTAAATGTTATATCTAATTCAAAATATGTACAGTCAGCATTGGAATTCAGGGAGAAGGAACGTGAAACTCGTGTGGTGTTTATGAGGCTGACCAAATCCACGTCATTCTTCTGTGATATATCGCAGTCACCAAGATATTCCTCCAGACATTGCCACCAGTGGAGTCTTCTCGCTAAATCTAGTTTTTTTTTAAAAAAAGGATCGTTCCGCATATTAAGAACACCGTTTAATTCAAAATCAAAACACAACTTGCAAAGCATGACTGGGAATAGCGAGCAGATCAGGTCGACTCTGGAACATAGAACAGTCCGGCAGACGAACAAGCCCTTCCGCCCACGATTGCCCGTGCAGACCATTATGCCAAATTAAACTATTTGCCTCTGTCTGCACATGAACCGTATCCCTGCATTCCCTGCATATCTATGTGCCTACCAAAACGCCTCTTGAACGTAACTATCGTATCTGCTTCCACGACCATCTCGGGCAGCGAGTTCCAGGCACCCACCACACTCTGTGTAAAACACTTGCCCCACACATCTCGTTTAACATCCCCCGCCCAACTTTGAAATATGCCGTCTAGTATTCAATATTTCTACCTTGACATAAAGATTCTGACTGTCTCCAGATCTATGCCTCTTATAATTTTATGAACCTCTATCAGCTCTCCTCTCAGTTTCCGAAGGTCCAGAGAAAACCATCCAGGATTACCCAACCTCCTGATTGCTAGTACTCTCTAATCCAGGCGACTTCCAGGTAAAACTATGAAACCTCTCCAAAGCCTTCACATCCTTTCCGTAATGGGGAGAAGAGTATTGTGCACAACGTCCCAAGTGCAGCCAGACCAATGTTATCATCCTCAACCAAGGAAGGAAAACTGGAAATAATACATGTTATTTTGCGGAGAAAGTCGAGAAATAGGTAGGTCTCTGATCCGCTGGAGATGGAGAGAATCTCAATGACATAGGTCATGGAGGTGCCGGCTGAGAGAAATTCTGGGGCTGCTTCGTTCCTGGTGCAGGAAAGTAGAAAAAGGCGGGAGAAAACAAGTGGAGAGAGAAGACGAATGGCGAAATAGTGAGATACAAACCGGAAAAGACAAAACACTGCAGATGCTGAAATAGGAAGGATAAGCAGAGATTGTTGCAAACACTCGGTGTCTGTGAAGACACAAAAGAGAGTTAACTTTTTACGTTAAAGAGTTTACATCATAACAGGGTAACTTTTACACAACACAGGAAGACCGTTTATCTTAAATTTTTGATGTTACTCCGGGGACTTTTATGTGTCAGATCGGAATACGAGGTGATGTATATCGAGCTTACAATGGGATTCATTGCAACATTGCAAGCAGCGCCGAAAAGAAAGTCGCGATCTGTAGAAAGAGAAGAGAAACAGAATCCCCGAAGCCAAGGGACTTCGAAATCCAGAACCCGGTCAGTAAAAAGAGCGCGAGATATACAATCCCAGTGAGAAAAGGGTCTCGTGGAGTAAGAGTCCCGGTGAGTAGAAGTACCACTGAGAACAGTCCTTGTGAGTTTAAATGGAACAAGCCAAATGGAGTTCCAGCAAGTTTAAACAAGAATTTGGTTTTGACAAAGAGATGGGAAATTTACACAGTTCTTTCACCTTCCAGTACGAAAGTAGAAATATCGTAACCATATTCTTTATCGGTTTATTGAGTTAATGTAATACACAAAAATATCTCTGGGCCTCTTTGACAATGTTAATCACCCATCTCGCACTTATGGTGTGACTCACCTCACCTTGCAGCTCCGGATCCTCTCCACTTTCGTGCAACTGGATGGGACCAACCTCTTCTGTTTCCATTCTTATCTCGCCACTTCCTGACATGCTACACCTGTATTGACTTTCCACTAAGTGCTCTCACCAGTTCCTCGTCCTTTTTCTCATCTATATGTTACCCTCTGCAACATCAGCCGAGACCAAAATTTAATCGTGTACCCTGATGGCATTCTCTCTGACCACATTTTTCATTAGCCGAGTGCGGCGTGTGACTGGAAATTCAGTATAATTACCCTGTGCTCAATATGTGTTCCTCTCACTCGATCTTAAATCAAGTAAAAGGTACCTGAATGAACACTTGCTCCAAACCATCGAGGCTATGGACCAAGTGCTAGTACGTGGGATTACTGTAGAAATTGACTTGATGGTTGGTAGTGAGATGGTGGTCGGAAGTGCCTATTTCGGTGTGTCATGGCTCTATGACGCTGCCTCCCAGGCAGATTGACTGGAAACTAAGTTGACTCAGAATAGAACTTGTTTCTTTTTCAAACGCAAAGACTAAATATGTTTTTACTTTTCAAGAAAAGATGCTCTTTAAAAAAAATAGTGGGAAATTAAGATAAAGATGACCCTTTCGCATTTAGGACACTGAACACGGTTTAATATAAATTCATTAAATGCAACATTAGTTTGACCCTGTCCCCTCTATGAGTTTCAGTCCACTATAAAGTATTGGACAGAAGAGGGTTTAAACTAGAGTGGCAGGGATGCAGCCACCGGATCATTAGTACAACACGTGGAGCGATTGGGAAGGAAAGGGTTAATGCAAGTAAACCGAAAGGTAATAACGGGCAGGACCAGCGAATGAATACAAAAGGTCTGGCGGTCTGAAGTGTAGTTACGTTAATGGAAGGAGTATTATGGTTAAGGATTAGTACATGTAACTATGATATTGTAGCCATGACAGAAACTTGGTTGAGAGATGTGCGGGACTGCCATCTGAACATTCCAGGGTAAAGTGTTTTAGAAGTGACAGCGAGGGATGTAGGAGAGCTGGTGGTTGCATAACTGGTTAAAAAGGAAGTAACTGCTGCGCTGACTTCTTGGAGGACATCTTGGAGGGCTCATCTAGCAAGGCCATATAGGTAGAACTCAGAAATCTCTGTGGCCAAATTATGCACGAACTCCATTTACGAATGTGCATGACACCACTGCAGTAGGCCGGATCTCAACCAACAACGACACTGAGCACAGTAAGGAGATAGAGAACCTTGTGGCAAGACAACAACCTTCCTCTCAATGTCGGCAAAACAAAAGAGCTGAGGAAGCGGGCGGAGTGTACGTCGCTGCCAGTATCAATGGTGCTGAGGTTGAGATAGTTGAAGGCGTCAAATTCTAAGATGTACCACTTGTTCTGGTTCAACCACGTGGACGCCATGGCAAAGAAAGTATATCAATGCTCCATTTCCTGATAAGGCTACGGATAAATCGGCTTTCACTACGATCCTCTATTATTTATGGATACACTACAACAATCATCCTCTCCAGAATTATCACAGCTTGGTATGGCACCTGGTCTTCCCAAGGCCGCAGGAAATTGCAGAGAGTTGAGGACACAGCCCTGTCTATCACGCAAGCCAGTCCCCCTCCATTCGCCCTGTCTACACTTCCCACTGCCTCGCGAAATCAGGTAACATAATCAAGGACCGCTCCCACCCCAGTCACTCTCTCTTCTCCCTCCTCCTATCGGGCAGAAGATACGAAAGCTTGTAACACGTGCCACCAAGGCCAAGGATCACTTCTATCCCTGTTTTCCCCCTTTGTAGTACGTCGATATACTTAAGTATGGAATGATCTGTATGGATGGCACGCATACAGAAGATTTTCACGTTATCTCGTTACATTTGACAATAATCATCCATTTATTATTTCAGAAAGATGCAAGCACACTGGTGGAGTTGCATTATAGGCCTCCCTGTGGAAAACGGGAGCTGGCGGAGCAAATATGCAGGCAGCTCACCAAAACATGCAAACAAAACAGGTTTGTTGTGAGTGATTGTTACACAGCCAATATGGACAGGGACTCGCTTATTGATAGGGACTTAGATGGGGCAGAATCTGTTCTGTGCATCCACGAAAGAGTATATAGATAATACAACACGGGATGGGAATGGACTATACAGTATATTAGGGAAAAAGACTGCCCAGGAGATCGAAGATTCGGTGGAGGAGTATTTTGGGAACAGTGATCATAATTCTGAAAGGTTTAAGATTGTTATGGATAAAGATAATACTGGCTTTTGGGTGAAAGTGATAAATTGGGGGAAGCTTAATTACAACAGTATTAGCCAGCAACAAGGGACTATAGATTTGGGGCAGTTGTTTGAGAGTAAATACACATCTGACATGCGGGAGTCTTTTCAAGACCAGAACTGGTCATAATGCCACAGGAACTAGGTGCTGAAGAAGGTGTATGACATGTTTATCTTCGTCGGTCCAGTGCAAGAGTTGGGGCATCATATTACAATTGTACGAAACGTTGGTTACACCGCAAATGGAGTATACTGTGAAATTCATGAACGGGGTCTGATATCTCTGCAAGGAGTTTTTCCAGTGCCACTCGGGAGGGTATAAACTCGTGCGGCGTGGGTGGTGTGGTAGGACAGAGGATGTCAGTGCATCAAGTGGGGAGGTAGAATCATGTGTAGAAAATATAACAGGTAAGTCCAGTGGGCAAGAGCAGACTGGAGGTGGGGAAATCATGAGAGGGATGGTCGGCTTAACTGCATTTACATTAATTAAGGATCCCCTTGGGTGAAACGGATGAGCTGAAATCGTGGATCAGCACTTAGGATTATAATGTTGTTGCAATCACGGAAACTTGATTGAAGGAAGAGTATGTCCGGCAGTTCAATGTTCTGGGGACTGGAAGTTTCATCCATGAGAGAGATGGTGCAAAAGGAGAAACAGAGTTGCACTGCTGATCTTGGAGACCACTGGGGCAGTACTCAGGGATTCCTCTCGCAGAGAAAGGTGTATTCTTTACCCTGGATAGGTGTGAAGTCTAGATTATTTGAAATACTTTGAGAGCAAGTCCTTTTATTGAAAAGAAAATCAGGAAATTGAAGGCGATGGATAACCATCACAAATGAGGAGAGGAGGCCATGAACCCTTTGAATGGAAGTGCAGCGTTGAGATGCCGGGTGGCCTACACCTAGCTCTCATGTTCTCAGGAACATGTCCTCGTGTTCTAAACAGTGAATGACCTTGGCAACCCTAAATTCGCTGCGATTCCATTTGTCTTTCCCATCGCTCCCGCTCCCTCCATGAAAATTGTTTCCTCATCTTCCTATTTCTGACCAGGCGTCGTTGACTTAAACGTTACGACGTTTTGTCCCAACGGTCGCTGCGCGACCAATTGCGTGTTTCCACCAATTTCTGGCTTCCTTTCGTTTCCAGTTGCACGCTGGCTGCGGTTGATGAACCCTGACTTGCACTGGGTGTCCTCCGTGAATACTGGATTGCTCTGTCGAGCACTGGATATCTTCCAGTCTGGCACTTGACGAGGTTTGATGTACCAACCTCTGAAGGAAATTTACGCGTTGAAGGATGGATTATTGAAGAGAAAATATTATACGCGAGGGGTTATTGTTCTGTTGGAGAAAAGTAATTATTAGTGGATAAAATTCGTCTGTGAGATAGAAAACAGTGTAAACACGGTGATAATCCGATCATTCTATGATATGTATATGGCCGATGAGTTGGAGAAGTCTGTATCTTAACCTGGAAGGGATGAGGAAAGGATGACAACAGTGTGGGATTGAAATCCACAGAAGCCGTCAATTTGCCCTGTGAATTTGACCCAGACGGGGTTTGCAGCGACTTGTGGAGCTCTATCGTTGTGTTTGGCGGGTAACTTAGGGGTCAGGCGCCACTTTATACAGTTTTAGAATGTTAGGTCGGATGTCTGGGTTTCTTACCTTCTCCGAAACTCACTAGCGAATCTCTGGCCAGAGCGGACAGGCTCTGTCTGCGGGCAGAGAAACTGATGGGAAGTCCCAATAAGTGTTGTTTCCGCTTAGATACAGTCTCCAGACGAGGTCTGTTGGTTATTCCCCAAGCAATCTTTGGAGAGAAACATGAGGACGGATGTTCAGTGCCGATACTTTTGGAGATGTTCACTGGCTTCCTGCTGGTGATGGCTTTTGCTCAAACCCTGAAGATGGGTGGTGTTCAGGCAGAGGTACAGTGAGTCCTTGAGGAGGGTCAGTGAGACTACACATGCCTGAGAATCATCTGTCAGTCAACCACTTAAGGAGGGCTCAGGCTAACATCACAATGCGCTTTGCACGTGGGGATCATAAAGTTACTGACCGGCATTAGGCGTCCCAGACTATTGATCTGGGAACTAGGATTCCAATCCTCCACGGCAGTTCGGGAATTTCAACAAATTACGCTTGCATAAACAGAAAGCTTTGGTAATATGGATCATTGATATTCAACCTATTCAGAAACCCATACCATCACTCCCAAATCCCAACTCATCGACCTCTCTCTCTCTCTCTCTCTCTCTCTCTCTCTCTCTCTCTCTCTCTCTCTCTCTCTCTCTCTTTCTCCCCTCATTCTATCTCAGAGGTGGGGAACTTACAGTTGCCGACCACAGGGAAGCTCTGTGGTTATTTCCCAAGCAACCTTTGGAGACAAGTGCGAACCTTGTTGGATACTCTGAAGGTGTTCACTGGCTTCAGAATGTTCATATTGTTTTATTAATAATAGAATGAAGGAACATCAGATGCAATTCTGTACAATTTTTTTAATGAAGTGAAACCTTTATATGCCTGTAGAACCCCGTCTTGTGGCCCTGGTCACGAAGATAGTTGATTGTGAACTCTGGAGGGGAGTCTGTGGACTCTGGATATCTCCCAGCTGTGGACTGGATAGGACTCTCTCACTCTTGGCAGATAATATCTGACCCGTTGAGTATTTATTTTATTTTCTGGTTTCATTTCAGATTTCCAACATCTGCAAGAATTTTAGTTTGCTTTTCAATGGCAATATGTAGGTAATGGATGGCAACAAATCACGCATTTGATAGTTTCTCGTCAAGCATTGGCTGCTGACCATGGACACTGAGTGTGGTACATGGGCATTGGATAATTCTCCTTAATCATCCATAACCATGACTTCCCTTCTACAATAGTTGACAAACACATCGATCATGCTTCATCTATTTCCTGTACCGCTGATCTCAACCCCGGTTCGAGACACAGCAAGGATAGAGAGACCTGAGTACCCACCTTCCACCTCACCGGCCTTCATAGTCAGTGGATCATCCATCACAAAATATGCTGCCTTTAATTAGAGTTCACCGCCGCATACATCTTACGCACCCGTACCCCATTCTCCTGTCGGAAGTTTAACTATACCGGCTTCTTTGCGATTTAGCTGTCGGCCTCTCCATCCCCACCAAGCTTGTCACTTTGCCAGACAACCACAGGCCAGATACAACACATGGTTTTACCATCTCGCCATCAGGATCCCAACTAGTCCTTCAGATGAAGCAATGACTCACTTGTGCTTCTTCCAATCTGCGTTATTGAATTGTTTGTTCACAATGAGGTCTCCTCCACAGAAGAAAACACAAATTCAGACAGAGTGACCACCTTGCAGAATACACTTGTTCAGTTTTCAACCCAGAGCAGTGAGGGTTGATGCACCTGCCATCGTTTGCATTTCATTTCAGGCACTTGCTTTTTGTTTGGAAGAGAACTGGCCAATTCTTCTGCAAGTTGATCAGCCTCTAATAAGAACTCTGTATTTCACTCTCTCCTGAAACTGCTTTATCTGGGTATTTCTAACATTCTCGTTTTGCTTTTAAGGTGGTATCAACAGATCTGACCCGGAATTCACAATTGTTACACGTTGTTGTTTTCTCCCACATGAGTTATCCGATGAACCTTATCAATCAGACGGCTCATAAGCAGCAGACGACTTTGGCAACCGCAATTATCTCAATCAGAGATTCTGGTCGTGCTATCCATCCCTCTGCACTCTGCAACTTAAAACTAACTTGTTTTCTCACTTTCACAGTTCCGAGGAACGGTCTTCGATCTAAAACTGTTCACCTTCCTTCACAGGTGCTGCCTGACCGGGTATCTGTTTTCAGCATTTCCTGCTTTTATTTCAGCTTCTATCTGAGTAATGGGTGCAGTGCATTGGCACTGGATTGCTTTTGCGAGCACTGGACGGCATTGTCTGGATAGTGGATAGTTCTGGGACATACTGGATGATCGCAACTTGCCAGTGGATGGCAGAATGCCGGCGCTGGATTACTCCAATTTGGGTACTGGATGGCAGTCTCAAGGGATTTATTTGTGGTTGGGTCGGATCAAAGATAGGATGAGAAGAATTACTTGCGAAGGGAGATAAAGTGATACATCATGGAAACAGGCCATTTGGCCAAATACATCCATGTCGACAAGTGGACACCTTGTAGAGCACTCGGCCCATATACCTCTATGCCGAGGCGATAGAAGTTCTCATTTCGTCACTTATTAAATGCTGCCATCGCCTGCTTCCACCGCACTCTACAGTAGTTGACGTCTCACCTCACTGCTGAGCTCCTCGAGCATTTTGTGTGTGTTGCTCCAGATTCCAACATCTGCAGAATCTCTTGTATGACCTCACAATCTGCCTGGTTATATTCTTGCACCTTATTGTCTACCCGGACTGCAATTTCTCTGTAACTGTAACAGTTTATTCTGCACTTTTTAATTGTTTTATCTTGTACTACCCCAATGCACTCTTGTAGTGAATTGATCTGGATGAAAGATGTGCAAGGCAAGTTTTTCACTGTACGTCGAAACAGGTGACAATAATAAACCAAGTTACTAATTTATCTCTGGGTGCAAAACTCGCCTTCAGATCCCTTTCCAAATCTCTTAACTCGAACCCTAAACACCTGTCCTCCAGTTTATGTATCTCTGATACGAAGGATATTTTCCTGTGGTCTATATTGTCTATATATTCATAATTTAATATGCTTCAATCATGCCCCCTCTGAACCTCCTCTATTTTTCTGGAGAATTGTTCTGAGTATAGGGAGGTTACTTTAGATGGAGAAAACGGGTGTGACGAATAAAATACACATTGCAATAGAATGTAAAGACTGACAGATACTGTCACCAGCCGAGGATATTTTATAGTAAGATGTGGGGATATTACCCGAGGGCTGAATGGAGGAGGGTGAGCGGAGTATTGGGATTTAAATCCACAAGTGGTTCTTGTATCCACAAAACCAGGAGCCGGTGGATTTGACCCAGACGTAGTTTGGAGTTACTTGGAAATTTCAACAGTAGAAACGTGCTGGGAAAATATGGTTCCAGCGCCACTTTAACCCATTTTTCAATGTTATGTCAGATGTACGGGTTTCCCACGCTCTCTGAAACTTGCCAGCGAATCCTTGGCAACAGCAAATGGCGTGCACACACACGTTGGTCTGTTTCGTGTGTGTTACTCTGAACGCAGGCTGAGGAGATGATAGGAATTTAGAGTAACTGTTGCGCCTTCTCAATTGCTGTCTTCAGGGGAGTTTTGAAGAGAATATGAGAACGGATGTACGGATCTTGTTCTGTGGAGATACTTTTGGAGATGCTCTCTGTCTTCCTGCTGTTATGAACTCTCGCCCAAACCCTGAAGATGGGGAATGCTCATACAACCATACAGTGAGACCCGGAGGACGGGGTTTTGACACTACAGGAACCTCAGTCGCAGCAGTCAGTTGCCAGTCACCGACCTCAGGGGAGTGCAGGCTGACGTCGCAGTGCTCCCTCTGTGTAAGGAGCAGTGACGTTACATACTGGAACGTCTCCAACTGCACCTGACGCAATCAGGACAGTAAATAACATGCGCCCGTCTTGCCATAGAGTTATACACACGGTAAAAGGCCTTCGAGCCAATGTATCCGTGCCTGCTATCAGGTACCTAGCAGAATTAACCCATTTTCCAGCACTCGCCTCATTGCTTTCTAAGCCATGGGATTTCACGCGTTCACCTAAATACATCATAAATGCTGTGAGAGTGTCTACTTCCATCAACTCCTTAGACAATGAGTTCCAGATTTCAACCACCCTCTGCGTAAACGAAAAATCTTCCGGAAATCCCCCATAAATAACCTGAAACTCTTACATCTATGTATCATAATTTTGTAAACATCTCTCCGCCATCTTTCCTCCAAAGAAAACAAACGCGATGTATCTAGTCTCGTCTCGTAACTTAAGCGTTCCATTTCAGGCAACATTCTGGCGAATGTCCTCTGCATCTTCTCCAGTGCAGTCACATCCTTTCCATAGTATGGTGACCAGAAAAACAAACATTATTCCATCTGTGGTCTAACTAATACATTGCATATTTTTATCATAAACTCCATGCACTGATATTTCTGTCCACGTTGAAGAAGGAATGTATCTACCTCTGCTATCGCTTTCAGGGATACTTGGACATCAAGGTAAGTCTGTTCCACATGGTATCCCAGCGTTCAACTTTTCACTGTCTATCCAGATCATAGCCTCGTTAGTCTTTCCACCTCACATACTTCAGGACTAAATTTCACATGCCATTGCCCTGTCCTTCTTACCAACTCGTCAATATCGTTCCTTACACAAGCTCACCCTCCCCGTTATGAACAACAATGCGAACACCACCAATGAGTGACATTTATCAACATACTGACATGCTCCAACTCATATGCGCCCGGCATTCATATTTACCTTTTTCATAGATATAGAAAGAGCAAGTCTCAACGTCGATCGCTGCTGTATGAAATTCGACACAGGAATCCAGTCGCAAAAACAAACCCCGGCAAACATCTTCCGCCTCCTGTCACCGAATCAGTTTGGGATCCAAATTGCCATGCAGCTCCGGATTCCATGCGTTTGCACTTATTGGAACATTGTCTAATGTGAAGGCTTACTGAAGTCCATGAAGATTGCATCAAATTAATTGCCTTCATTAACACACTTCTATCGGAGGTGAGGTAGTGATGAGCTGGAAGGGGAGGATTTGTTCGGCACTTCAAATTCCAACCGCAGTTACTACCCTCACGCCATGGACCTCCCACACTAATAATTCTTACAATAAGAGAACAGTCCCAGTCAGTTTAACGAAGAAGATGATTTAAACAGCAGGGCAGTGTTAAATGAACCTTTTTATTTTCAGTGCAACCAAAATATTACATAATTTAAATGGAATGTTGCTGTAATTACATTTTTACTGTTGATTAATTCAGCTAACTAAATAGAGGGATGGCAACGTCCGCCAGACCAATGTAATTCGCGAGCTGTCCCACACGGGACCTCCGAGATGCTCCCCATGTACTGAACAGCTGCAGGAGGAGTCCTCGGCAAAGGAAGTCTTACAACGGGTTTTCGAACTTGAAAAATGGCAGTCCACCTGAGAGGCTAAATGTCTGATGGACAGAACGGGAGCTGTCCAGTATGGAGTTCGAGGGGTAATAGTTGGCCATATCATGGGTCATATCTAAGTTCGAGGTGCACACACTTTGAAAGATCGGGCAATTGAGAGCAGTGGGAAACTGGCACAGAAGAGGAGGTAATGACAGTGTATTTCGGCCATGATCGTAAGGAATGGCGACGCCGTCTTGATTGACAAAGTGACTTACTCCTGCTTCTGTCTTCTGGTGTTCTTGTGTTCTGGACCATCGGACAAACAATTGAACATAACTGCATTATCAAGTGCTGATAGGGGGTTCGGATTCAGTGTGTTTAAAATACAACTTATATTATAAATCGTACTGAATTTAATTGCAAACATTACCTATTGCCAATGGTTTTACTTCAGTACAGCGCTCAGTCGAAACCAAGAAATGCGAGGTAATGTGCAGCGGGCAAATGGTGGGGTATTGACCGGGGTGTTCGAATGAATGCTCTCAAACCGTTGAAGTGGGTCGGGGAGAAGAAGGAGCACATATTGTTTCCCGTTACTGACCTAGGAATGAATATAAAAGCAAAGAGGTCGCTGTTCAATAGGTATTGGGGGATTCGCAGAGGATATGCCCCGCGTGATAGGAAGGAGATGAATGCAGAAGGGGAGATATAGCGCGTTAGCGGGTTTTCTGGGATAAGATCAATGACGTCTCCTGTTCAATGAGTCCACTGTGGCCGAAAGTGAAGGCAAAGAATGGCGCGGTCTGGTGAGGGAAATGTAGTGAACTGTGGCGTTTAATACGGTCTCCAGCTCTAGGCCGACTGCCCCGCATGTTTCATGGGCTTAATAATAAACCGAAATAGACTTTTAATCCCGATCTTCAACTCCTGTCTGAACTTGCTTTGGGTCATTGCGTAGATCCATGTGTTGGCGCAGGAGCTGGTACGTATGAGCATGTTCCCCACCTCATTGGCGATGGCTATAGGGCTTGTGAGATCCCCGCCCCCAAAATTGATTGTGACTCGAGTACAGATGAAACTCACAGTTCCCGTCGTCCAGAGTAGGATAGAAGTGCCCGACACAGTGAAGAGTAAGACAATGGACTTTCGCCGATTCTCTGTCTCACTGTCCTTCCCATTCTGTCCCTTCAGGCGCCGGCGGACCCTGCTGGCCACCAGGATGTTCCTGACCGTCAGCCCATTCAGGAACAGGATTATACCGAAGGGGAGTAAGGAGAGAGAGATGCTGCACATCCAGGTGAAAGCCACCCACCAGATGGAGGTGAAGTAGGCGGCTTTCGGCCGACACCCCCAGTTCACGTTATCCATGTTGAAGCGAGGCTCGTACATGAAGTAAAAGGGGATGTACTTAAAGAAGCTCACCGCGCACAAGGACACAGTAACCACGGCGGACGTCCTATCCGTGCAATATCTGAGTCTCAGCTTCGGACAACAAATGCTGACAAAACGGTCAAAAGTGAAGGACACGGTTAACCAGACGGAATAGTCCAGGACGACGATCCGCAGGTATATATATGAAGGGCACACTGCGCTGAGGGTCAGGATGGAGTTTGGGAAATAGTAAATGTAGATTCCTCGGAGCAACACTTGAAAGATGATCACCACAAGGTCGGAGATCGCCATGGCCACCATGTAGCGCGTGATTCCTCTAGAGAGACCGCATTTTCCGCGGTGCAGGATCGCGGCCGTCACCAAGTTCGCTAGAGGAAGCACAAATCACAGAGAAATGAGCATTTAAGCAGCCACATTGGAGACGTATCCTTGCAGGCGATCAGAGTAATTGTAAGTGAAACCAAAGCGGTCATTAGCGTGTTGCATTCAAGAGTACAAAGATACTGATTCATAGTAGAAAAACAACAAAGAGCGCTGCTGTGTGAAAAATTCGTTACCTAAATTAGAGTTATACAGCACGGAAATAGGAATTTCGGCGCCCCTGGTCCGCGCCGACATCAACTTCCCAATCACACGAATGCAGATCAATCTATCCGCATATCCTCTTCATATTCCCACCAACCCATCCCTACCAGGCCACTCCCCAAATTCTAACACTGGCCGACGCGCTTGCGACAATTTACAGCGGCAAATTAACCCACCGATAGCGGGAGCCTTGTATGACATTAGCATGTCCCAAAATTCCAATGAACGTCTGCTGAACAGTTATTGACCTGAAATACTGAAGCTGTTTATTTGCCCTCAGGTTGTGCCGGACCCGTTAGGTGTATCTGGATTTAGGTTTATTTTATACTGAAGGTATCTGCCGTATTTTGCTGCTCACCGACGAACTTTCCGTGTCTTTATTTGCTCCCGGGCAAACAATGTGTCCAACTGAAAACATGAAAATCCCTACAAAGGCAGGACACTGATATTAAAACAGTTAATACTTGAAACACTCAGCTGGTCATGTAGGGGCTGTGGAGAGAGAATATTCCAAGTTTATGAACCTTCGTCAGAGCTTGGTGTAGTCATAAGTCGTTTCATGCTCAATAGAATAAGGGGCATTGGAGAGCTCAATGTTGTGCTTGGTAGGGCGGAGACCAAGGGAGAATGAATGAGTGAAATTGTGGTCGTACTATCTAAGAAAATGTGGAGAAAGCTTATTCATGGGACTGATGTGTCCATAGGGGGTGTAAATGGAACGTCCTCTGTTTACACTCACCCACTTCACAGAAACTGGATTCGATTAAGTTTCCTTCACCTTCCCTCAGCCGGCACCACCACCACTTGTGCCTTTCTTTCTCTCTTGTTCGCCACCTTATCACAGAAGGGCCGGATTCCTTGCCGTATAACCATATGTTGTTGGTTTGATGTTCGAGGTGTAAAGTGAGAAAAACTCCCGCAAATAACAATAAGGCAATGATCACGTAACCGCTATAATGATATTGGCCGAGGAGGGAGAAGAGTTAACAGGAACCTTCCTCTTTCTCCCGTCCTACCTAAACCTTCTTTTGCAATGAAATCAATAAAGTATGTTCTGTACATTAAATTGCATTAGAACCATGGCGCCATCGCTAAGGTCGCATTCTTAAAGCACTGCATCAAATGGCAGTGAGACCATAAAATTAGAACTTACAACAGCGAGCAGACCTTACTGAAGGCGACACCACCTGTGAAGGAGTGAGAAGCGCCGGCCCCTGTATGTTACGAAAATACCTCTCGGAATCAAGAGTAAAGAAGCCCACATTCCCAGTACGGGGTGGTGTTGGCCACCGGTATCGATCGGATCGAACAACGGCACAGGGGAGCCGTTGAGCACGAGGGGTATCGACTGGACCTTAAACCGACAATTCCCTGCAATAATACGAGTATATCGGTGGATAAGGCGAGGAAACTGTGCACAGAGAGAGGGAGGGAAAGGCTCCAATCCTTAAATAGCAGGCCCGAGGGCGGGGAAGCCTCCCTTTAACGTAGGGGAGGCAAATACGAAAACAGACAGGACAAGGGAGCCAGCAAGACTGCAGAACACCAGCGGCAACAGAGAGTGGAAAGATTTATGAAAACCACATTAGAAGACAGAACCCTCGGTAGCATTGAGACAAAGCAACAACACATTGAACCATATGATGGAGCCTACCGGGGATCCCAAACACGGCCAGAATCGGATAAGAGATTTCCTTCATGTAGAGAATTGGTGCACGTCCCATTCTGGAAGAATCTCAGTGTCGGCTGCAAATCCGAGGACACAATAAAGCAAGCAGCGCAGCTCGGGTTCTCATTAATACCTGCGCCAATCCTCCTGAGGGTTCAGGCCGTGACAGAACAATGAAGTTAGTGATATGCCCTTTAACAAACAAATTTGTTTTCGCAAAAGTGGAGAAATTTCACCTTTCTCTCGGTGAAAGAGTAGTCAATACAAAGAGGATAGGAAGCCGCGTAATCATTATTGATCCGTCTCTCATTGCAAGATGCAATCTGATGGGCTTGTCCTGGGGCGGGAGTCGCTTCATTCACAGGACAACTCACAAGGTTGATATTGGTATGTTTTAGCAAGGGAAGTCCGAAATATAACCCGCTCTGTATCACATTTATTTCAAGAGAAGAGAGAATGGAGCTTATCATAATGGTTTGCTCAAATCATGTTTCTAATTCTAAGGTGAACCGTTGACATTGGAACTCTGGAAAACGGAGAATGAAGTCCACGTGATGGATGATAGGCTGTCCAATTCCATGTCACTCTTTGATATCACATCATAATCCATCGTACAATGTAATTTTCCTGCAAATAATGCCATTCAGATTTACCCTTCAGATCTCTTATTTTGTGACGGATCACTGTTTCCGATAATTAGTGAAACAATTTGTTGAAAGGCAGAAATACGCTTGAAATTTGAAAGAAAAAAAAAACAAAGAATGGCTGAAAATAGCAGGTGGTTGCTTTTGTGGAAAGATAAACAATGAACCTATCAGGTTAACAACCTCCCATCAGAAGAAAGAGAAATTAAATAAGAGATAACAAGTGCTATGGCGAGAGCTTGGAAAGAGGAAGCTGAAAATAGGAGAAGAGAAAATGAGTGTTGTTGGGGCCCTGAGATAAAACTGGAAAAGCAAAACAGTAGAGCTGCTGGAAGAAGGAACTACAGAAAGAGTATGTTAGGAAGTTTCAGAAAGAGAACAGAACGAAAGAAGTGTTAGCTTTTCAGGTGAATGGCTTTACAAAACATTGATATTTGGTATTGGTTTATTATTGTCACTTGTTCCGAGGTACAGTGAAAACCTTGCCTTGCATACCGATCGTAAAGATAAATTCATTACACAGTGAAGTTACATTGAATGAGTACAGAGTGCGTTGAGGTAGTACAGGTAAAAACAATAACAGAATACAGATTAAAGTGTCACAGCGACAGGGAAGTGCATTGCAGGCAGACAATAAGGTGACTGAGGACTTCAATGTGCCAAATAGAAAGGTTCTTTGCGATATTTTGTTTCATTAGAACACTGCAAGCACCCGAGGAAACACTGTCCTCAAAATCAAATGGAGCATTTTTTGGAAAATTCAATTTTTAACATCTTATATTCCATTTGGGTACCTCAAACCAATCGCACCAATGTTGAATTTTCCAACTGGGTTTCTTCCACAGAGAAAATGACCACGTTCCCTGCTGCTATGGTCTCCACTATCCCGTTGCCTTTGTCCTCACCAGGACTCAGCACAGCTTTGTAGTCCTGGTGGGATCTCGTTCTACCTGCAGAGAACAGCTGTTTCAGTGCAGGCTGGAAGTGGGTGTCTGGGGCTCTTTTGGTCGGTTCAGCTCCGTACAACATCTAGCCGTCACTTTCAGGCTGCTGCTGGGTCTCGAGTCTGAAAAGTTCAGGATAAAATTGGGAAACATTGGAAATACGCAGAAACTACGCCAGAGTTTGTAAAGAGAAGAGGTTGTGGCATTTCACCCCGGTTTTAAACTTCCATCAACCTCGCAGATTCCTTTGTTGATTGGGATGAACATTTTCTCAAGTTCCACAATCTACACTTTTGGTTCAAATGATTGGTGTCAGTTTGTCTGAGTTTGACCTACCTCTTCTTAATCAGATTGCTGTGGGTTTGAGAACCCATGTCTCCCCAGGTCAAGAATTTGAGCCTATATTAGAGAACAGTAGATCAGAGGATAATCCTTCGACCCACGATGTCTGCACCGAACACGATGCCAAATTAAGCTAATCTCTTCTGCCTGTGCATGATCCATATTCCTCAATTCCCCGCATATCCATGTGTCTATCCATCGGTCTCCTAAACTCCACGTTCATAGCTGCTTCCGCCACTACCGCGAAAGCTTGTCCCAGGCACCTTTGTCAACTGCGAAGCGAGTGCAGGATGGCTTGAAAAGCAGTGGTGGGAAACTCAAATATCTTTATATAAACTGAGCAAATCTGATGCTGCATCTCAAATACCTTCACGGTTGCTGGTTCTCTGAGAGGAAATTACAAAGTCAAAAGGTTCACCTGTCGTATTGAATTCTCTGTGTGGAAAAACCTGCCCTGTACAAAAAGTCCTCTAGTACTTGATATTTCACCCTGGTAAAAAGATTCTGACTGTATAACCGATCTATGTCTCCAATAATTTTATAAACTTCCATCAGGTCTCCCCTCAACCGCCGACCCTCCAGAGAAAACAACCCAAATATGTCCAAAATCTCCTTACGGTTCATACCCTTTAATCCAGGCAGCATCCTGGTAAACCTCTTCTGCACCCTTTCCGATGCCTCCAAGTCCTTCCTGTAATGTCTTCTTTCAGTGAGCATTGAAGTTGGACCATACTCTTAAACATCACACAATGAAATAATGACAGAACACTGCAAAGTAAGTTCATGATTTACCCACGATTGCCTCCCTCCATCCACATCTTCTGCATCCTCCTTGAAGTCTATTTGGGCACCTCTCCTGATGTTTCCTTCTTTGGGCTGTTGAGGGATTTGTATCTCTCTACCCAGACCTGATACTTTGGACGAACAGAGGTATCTTGGGGTCAACGTTCATAGATCACTCAAGGTTGCCGTGCAGGTCGATAGGATCGTTAAGAAGGCGTATGGAGTGTTGGCCTTCATTAGTCGGGGTATTAAGTTCAAGAGCCACGAGGTGATATTGCAGTTCTATAGAACTCTGGTTAGACCACACTTGGAGTATTGTGTTCATTTCTGGTCTCCTCGTTGTAGGAAAGATGTAGAAGCTTCAGAGAGAGTGCAGAGGAGATTTATCACGATGCTGCCTGGATTGCAGGGCATATTTTATGAGGATAGGTTGATTGAGCTAGGGCTTTTCTTTTTGGAGAGAAGGAGGGTGAGAGGTGACTTGATAGAGGTGTACAAGATGATAAGGGGCATAGATCGAGTGGACAATCAGAGACCTATCCAGTGACAACGGCTAACACAAGAGGACATAATTTTAAGGTGATTGGAAGAAGGTGTTGGGGGGCTGTCAGGGTAAGTTTTTATACAGAGTGGTGGGTGCGTGGACTGCACTGCCTGAAGAGGTTGTGGGGGAAGATACATTAGGGATATTTAAGACACTCTCAGATTGAAGCATGAATGCAAGAGAAATGGGAAGCTGTGTGGGAGGGAAGGGTTAGATAGATATTGAAGCAGGATAAAATGTCGGCATAACATTGTGGACCGAAGGGACTGTACCGTGCTGTTGTGTTCTATGTTCCATGTTTACCACAACTTGTGTACGATTTGAGATTGTGTTTTACTCTTCGATTACCATTCACTGGCAATGTGTTTGGTTTTTTCAAGTTGCTGTTTTTGCACAACACAAACTGCAATATGATAATGACGAGAAAATATTTAATTATGTACATAAGCTTCCATGATACCTGGATACATTCCCTTGCTTGAGTTAGGAGTATCAAATTTGTTCTGTCCACGCGTGTAACTAGGGCTCATGCCCCATCGGTAGTTTCCCCCAATAGTGAGCTGCAGAGCCGGACTCTGGTTTTAGTGCAAGAGTCTAGAGTGGAGTCGATTCCAACATTGGGGTTCTACCCACCTGGGCAGCTACGGACGTTTAATTGTCAATAATTTCCTTCACATTTGAGAAACACTAAGTATTAACCGCAGCCAGATTGGTACAGTGCAAAGTATATTTTCCAAAATGATGAGAAGCAGTCAACACAACGTTACTTAAGTGGAGGAAAGGCAATAGGAAGAGGACAAATTTAGCGAAATTTCAGAGAGCTTCATTTAAAGTGGTAATAATCTATGGGCGAGATCATGGGGCTAGTGTGCATTGTGTGTCTGGGTAACATTCACTGAGTGAGAGCACCTCTCAGGGACGTGCCGGTCTCTGTTCTTGGTCTGCAGTCGATTAGATTATCTCAGCCGGGCTTCCAGGTATTGAACACATCGTCTTAAAGCGTCTTGACATATAAGTGGATTTATGGACACCGGTCCATTTCTCGTGACGGTAGAAATCACCATCTCTCTGTCGCTGAAATAGCTCGCGAGGACAAACTGGTTAGTTGTGATGGTCTCACCTCCAGCGAGCAGCGCTCTACTGAGTTTTCTGTCGCTCAGATTCTGTGGTATCCAGTATTCTGATCCTGACTTTGAGGAGCATGTGATTGTGATCACTGTATGGCAACACCTAGGCTTTGGATTGTTGTCAGTTGTGAACGTGGTGGGACCTTCCCGAAGTAAGTGTATCTCATGTTTCCCTTAAGTCTATTGCTCCCACCAAAAATGCTACCTGCCGCTGAATACTTGTTGAATTTTCTTGTTTTAGTCACAGAATCGTAGGGCAAAGAAACGGATCCATCAGCCAACCACGTCCACGGCGACCTTTTTGAACATTTCGACCAACCCATTTTGCCCGCACTGCGACCGGATTTGTCCATTCTCGGTCCATCTAAATGCGTCTTAAACGTCTTGATTATATCTGATTTCACTACCTCATCTGTCAGCACGTTCCAGATATCAGCCACTCTCTGTGTGGAGATAAACTTTCCCCTCAAATCTCCTTGAAACCTCCTACTTGTCCCCTTAAATCTGTGCCCTCTGGTTTTTGATAACCCTGCTCTGTGAAACGGTATCAAACACCACACCATCGCGCTATCAAACATCAAACACCATCGGATTTCCAACAGTTTTCTACTTCGCAATGACAGACAATAAATACTGGATAAAACACATCCAGACATTGGATTGCTCACGATCAGACAATCTTTGCAGTCCATAGCATTGGATGTCTCTCATTAACCTCCTATAACAGTGCCTTCCCCTCAGTCATAACTGAAATAACCTTCAACAATGAGTCATTTATTTTCCGCATCTCTGCACCCACTGGCTCACCTCGAAGCTAGAGTAAGGAAAGGTGTCCCCTTGTCCTCAACTCCCACCACACAAGCCTTCCGATTGAATGGATTATACCATTCAATACGAGTCCAGCACCAACATACGTTCCCCTCCCGTCTCGCTTCAGTTTTGGAAGGGACTGTTTCTATGCTCGCTCTTCTGGTCTGCGCTTCCAACTCCACCAATCACATCCCTCCAGGTGTAGCAACTACTAAAGTAAGTGTGAGTTTAAATGTGGAAAGACAAGAATTATTCGTGAGGGGCCATTGTACTTTAGGAGTGGATGGGATGGGGTGCAGAAGGATTTTTAAGGTGGACAGAAACAGTGTGGTGTATAAAATGCACACTGTATGCAAGCAATCACAGGTAATCCGTCTTCCCTGCAAAATACCCAGTGACGTAGAGTCGCGGGGAATATAACTCAAAGACGAGCGAGCGAGAAGGTAGCATTACAGTAAACTGGAAATTAATTCTACAAGTGGTTAGTGTCTCCGCAAGACCATTAAACGATGGATTTGACCCAGATATACTTTGTCGTGACTGAGAAACTCTCACCGCAGAGGTAGGCTGGTTATATGCCTTTCGAGCGCACTTTAACCAGTTTTTGAATATCATGCTGGATATACGGGGTGTCCACGCTCCTTGAAACTCGCCATAATCCCTGGCAAGAGCAGAATGGCACAAAATGCAAGCCAAGGAACTGACAGGAAGTCACGGTATTCACTATCGCTTCACAGTTGCGTCACCGGGGGAGCTTTATTAGCTATTCCCCGATGGGTCTTCGGAGAGATGGATGTGAACGGGTGTGTGAATCTTGTTCATTTGCGATACTTTTGGAGGTGCTCACTGGCTTCCTGCTGATAGCGGTTCTCGCTCAAATTCAGAAGATGGGCGGTGCTCAGGAGCCATAGAGTGAGACCATAGGAGAGACAAGTCGACTACAGAAGCCTCAGAGTCAGTTGTCAGCTGTCAGTCACCCACCTCAGGAGGGTGCAGGCTGACGTCAGAATGCACCTTGCACGTGAGGACAGTGAAGTTACTCACCGGCATCCAGCTGCCAGGACCACTGATCTGGGAACATGGGTTCGAATCCCTTCACGGCAGCTGGGCAACTTAAGTAAAGTAAATCTGGAATAAACAGCGAGCATCAGTAATGCGGTTTCGTGATAAGCGTCTTTCAAGGGAATCGGGTGGGAATGGCCCAAATATTAGTGTCACTGCAAGCGGGAACGTGGAGGTGTGAGGTCCTCCAGTTTGATCCCTCCGCATCCTGAAATACTTTGCCCCATCACTGGTGTTTGTGCCACCATTATCTACCGCCCCGTCGACGTGCAAGCTCTCAGCCTGAAGAGATTTCTTTTGAATCAGGTTTTGTAAGACAGATGAAAACAATCCACGGTGAGAGTAGCGAGGAGCCCGCAACTTGCTCCAGCTTCCGTGTACTCCCACTCTGTCTCTCGCACCCTCCCAATTTCATGACTTTCTCCCTCCACGAACTCGCACACGTTTCCCCATCTCACGCTGTCTCTTCGCCAAATTCTCCCTTCCCCCGCTGTCCCCTTCTCTCTCTCTTCAGAGGCTCCTGCTTCCCAGCGATCCCATATAAGGATAGGGGTGGCGGAAGCGTGCCTCTGTGGGGGTTAAAAGGTTCACCACCTGTGGAAGCTCGACATCTGTTTGTAGTTTTCACATTTTAATTGTTTTCACACCAGCCCCAGTGATGCATGCGTTCAAATCAATGCATTACTTTTTGTTTGCGTGAGATACGCGTTGGTTAACTGACGGCCCAGATATCGATTTTTCCTCACCTTATAACTTCGGCAACGGGAGAGGTGTCAACATCTTGTGTAGTCTGAGTCGACCACCTCGGGGACGGCTCCACCCGCACGTGACCCAGTCAGGACACTGAGCAACGTGCGTATCTCATGTACCATAAAGTCACACATACGGAAACAAGCTTGGGGCCCAACTTGCCCGTTCCGGCTGTCAGGTACCGAGAAATATTAACCTCATTTCCCAGCACTCAGCCCGTAGCGTTCTGTGCCATGGGGCAGGCATGGTAGTGTAGTGGATAGTGTAACGCTATTACAGCGCCATGGACCCAGTTTCAATTCCCACTGCTGCCTGCAAGGAGTTTGTACGTTCTCCCCGTGTCTGCGTGGGTTTCCTCCTTGTGCTCCGGTTTCCTCCCACATTCCAAAGACGTACGGGTTAGGAAGTTGTGGGCATGCTATTTTGGCGCCGGATGCATCGTGACACTTGCGGGCTGCCCCCAGAACATTCCGCGCAAAAATGCATTTCACTGTGTGTTTCGATATACATGTGACAAATAAAGATCTTATCTTATCATATCTTACCTTATCTTATCTTATCTTATCTTATCATATCTTATCTTATCTTATTTCAGGCGTTCAACTAATTACGTCATAAACGTTGTGAGATTCCCTGCATTCATCACCCCCTTGGGTCATGCGTTCCAGATGTCAACCACACTCTGGATGAAAGAAAAATCTTCCTTAAATCCCCCATAAATTTCCATGCCTCATAAATATCTTCCCTCTACCATGTAATGATTTTGTACACGTCTCTCAACGCCTCCCTCCCTCCCCCACCCCCAGCCATCTCCTCTCCAAAGAAAGCAAGACCAACTTGTCCAGTCTTTCTTCATTGCTTTAGCGTTCCATTCCAGGCAAAATTCCAGCTAATCTCCTCTGCACCTTCTCCAGTGCAGTCAGATAATCCCTCTATAATGGTGACCAGAAACAAAAAAAGGACTGCAGATGAGGCCTAACCAATGTAATATATTTGTATCACAGATTCCCTAAAAATATACTGTTTATCCCCTCTTTTGGAGGCTAGTTTCCAGTATGACCTTCACCGTTATCCATCTGATCTGCTGCTTTTAGGGATCCTTATGCACCAAGGTTACTCTGTTCCCAGCATACAACATTTCATTGTGATTCTATTTCCTAGCCTTGTATGTTCGCCCAAACTGTACCACTTCATGTGTTTTTATATTAAGTTATACGCGCCACTGTTATTTCAGTCTGACTAAATGGTCAACATGGTTCAGTAGACAAGAACATCCTCTACATTATCAACAACACGATCAACACTACCAATTGGGGTCCTTTGT
Organism: Pristis pectinata; assembly: GCF_009764475.1. Classification (NCBI taxonomy): domain Eukaryota; kingdom Metazoa; phylum Chordata; class Chondrichthyes; order Rhinopristiformes; family Pristidae; genus Pristis; species Pristis pectinata. The sequence goes on along the minus strand of NC_067438.1, from coordinate 13,544,107 downwards.
CGATTTAGTATTCATGTATTCAGCACTCACATTCAGTTTGTTAATGAATATAGCAAAGAGAAAGCTTCAATACCTATCCATATTTGACACCATTCATCACAAATTTCCAATGGCAAAAGCAACCTGGAACATCACATTCTTTCCTCCTGTCACACAACAAATTTCATATCCAATTGGCCATGTCGCCCCGGATTTTTCGGGCTCTCATACTTTGGACCATTCTCCCATGTGGGGCTTGCTCAAAGGCCTGACCGTAGTCCATGACGATTACATCGATGGCATAGCCTTCATTGACACATTTCTATCCGAGGTGAGGTGACACTTAGTTTAAAGGGAAAAGTTTACTTAGCACTACCAATTCCACCTGCAATCACTGCCATCCCCGCCGTGGATCTCCCCCATTAACAATTCTAACAATGAAGGAACAATCGCGGTTAGTCTCAGCAAGCATATGCTTCAAACAACGAGACAAGGTTAAATGAGTTTTGGAGAGTAAGAAAAAATATTAAGTAGTTTAAATGCGATTTTGCTTTATTTATATTCTTCCTGTTAATTGAGTTAGTCAAATAAATAGAGGGCTGACCAGATATCACAGACGAAGGAAATACGCCCGCTGTGCCACAAGGGAACACAGGACGCTCCCCATGTCCTGGTCAGCTGCATGAGCAGGAAGAATCCTCAGTTGGAGGAACTCGTTCTCTGGGTGGTGGAGTTTGAACAGCAACAGCCCGTCCGAGAGGCTGAATGTTTCATACACAGCACGTTCCGGGATATATCCACCAGGAGGCAGAGTGAGGATGGGTAGGGAGATATGGGCGTATTTGAGATGGGGGTGGGTAGATTTTTGAATGATCGGAGAATTAAGAGCAATGGGAAAATGGTACTGAAAAAGAGATAGGGTCAGTGGAGATCAGCAATGATGATATTGGATGGCGGATCAGACTGGAGTGACCATGTGGCCAAATTCTGCTCTTCTCTTCTGGCGTTCGTTTGTTCTTCAGTACCAGACCGAAAATACAGCATAGAATGCATTTGTGAAAGAGTTGCTAGGGAGATCGGATTTCGCGTTTTTCAACCAAGAGATTTTATTGTACATCGCATTAAGAAGTCATTCTTCAATAGGAGTTGGGCTCAAGCGGAGGATGTGTCACATGTAATAAGAAAGAGATAACAGTCAGCAGGGCTATAAAACGCGTCAACGGGGTTACCGGGGTAAAATCTATGAAGTTCCTTCTTCAATGAGCCTGTTCCGTCCGAAGCAGACGGCAGAGAAGGGTGCGGTTGGGTGACGTAAACAGAATGAGCGCCGAAGTTAGACACGGACTCCAGCTCTCGGTCGACTACAGCGCCAGTTTCATGGGTTTAATGATAAACCGAGTTAGACTGTTAATCCCGTTCTTCAGCTCCTGTATGAACTTGCTTTGAGTCATTGCGTAGATGTACGTGTTGGCGCAGGAACTGACGCGTATTAGCAAGACCCCCACCTCATTGGCGATGTTCGAGGGGCTTGTGAGGTCATTCCCCAGGAAATTAATTGTGATTCGAGTACAGATGAAAGTCACAGCTCCAGTAGTCCAGAGTAGGATGGAAGTGCCAGACACTGTGAAGAGTAAGACGATGGATTTGCGCCGATTCTCCGTCTCACTGTCCTTGCCATTCTGTCCCTTCAGACGCCGGCGGATCCTGCTGGACGCTACAATGTTCTTGACGGTCAGCCCGTTCAGGAACAGGATTAGAGCGAAGGGGAGTAAGGAGAGAGAGATGTTAGACATCCAAGAGAAAGCCAGCCACCAGATCGAAGTGAAGTAGGCGGCTTTAGGTCGACACCCATACTTCACGTTATCCATGACGTAGCGAGGTTCGTACATGAAGTAAAAGGGAATGTACTTCAAGCAGCTCAGAGTGCACAAGGACATAATAACCACGGCGGCAGCCCTGTCCGTGCAATATCTGAGTCTCAGCTTCGGGCAGCAAATGCTGACAAAACGGTCGAAGGTGAAGGACACGGTTAACCAGACGGAATAATCCAATGTGACGATCCGCAGGTATACATATGTAGGGCACACTGTGCTGCGAATCAGGAAGGCGTAAGGAGTATAATAAATGTAAATTCCTTGAAGCAACACTTGAAAAATGATCACGAGCAGGTCGGATATCGCCATCGCCATCATGTAACGCGTGATTCCTCTGGAAAGACCGCACTTTCCCCGGTGCAGGATCGCAGCCGTCATCGTATTAGCTGGGGGAGCACAAAACACGGGAAGATAATCAGTTATGCTGTCACGACGTGTAACATAGGAAGCCACCTCCGTTCGCAGCGTCGGCCACAATAGCGCCGAGTCACTGCAGGTAGCCAGCGGAAGTATTTTCTAAGGAAATCAATATTTTCAGTAGCGTGTTGCATTTATTGCGACAATGACACTGACCCAAGAAGGAATCAAAATAGTGGGATGCAGAGTGAGAAATTAATTACTAAGAATAGAGTCACACGACAGGGAAACAGGAACTTCGACCTACCGAGACCGCGAGGACATCAAGGTCCCAATCACGTGAATCCAACACCAATCCTTCCGCATATTCTTTTCACATTCCTATCAACCCATCTCCCCATGTACACTCCCCAGTTTCTAGCACTCACCGACACACTGGGGACCTACCCACAACGTGAGCCTTCCTGTCATTCGCATTCCCCAAAATTCTAATGAACGCCTGCTGAGCAGTTATCGACCCGAAACATTGTAAATGTTGCATAGCCCACAGATGATGCCTGAACGGTGAGGTTTATTATTTTGATTTTAGATTGACGGCAAATGCTGCATTTTGCTTTACGCCGGTGAAATTCTTATTCCGTGACCTCATTGGCAACAGGCAAGCATTGGCTCCAAATGAAAAGATAAAATCCCAACGAAATCTAGAAACCTGATCTTAAAACAGTTCATGCTGGGAATACGCAGTTGGCCAGGCAGCATCTGTGGAGAAAGAATCATGAATTAAAATTTCATGTTGATGACTTTTCATCAGAAATTGGAGAGTCAAGATACGAGGCCGTTTTGAGTTAAACAGATGGAGGAGAGCACGATGTTGTGTCTGACAGGGTGGAGACAATGGAAGCCTGAATGAGACAAGTGGTGGCGGCGCCAGCTCATAGAAGGAGTGGAAGGTTTGTTAATAGAACTGATCTGCCTGGAGAATGTGAAAATAAAACATCCTCAGACAGCTCCTTCCAATTACAGCTCTGACACAAACATTGGCTCCGATTAAGATTCCTTCACCTTCTCGCAGCCGGTATCACCAAGACATGTGTTTTTCATTCTGACTTGGTCGCCAGGCGGTCTATTTCCGTGCCCTGTAACTCTAGTACTCTATAAAAGTTTTGGTCCCTCCACCCTTCCTGCAGATTAAAATATGTTGGCTTTCACTTAGTGTTCTCGTTCTTTTTATAAGATCCCTGCTTCTTCTCACCTTTTCCTATAGAATCAATCGAATATGTTCCGTACACCATATCGTATTGGAAGCATGGCAGAACCGTAAATGCAGTGTCTCGCAGTACTGCACCAAAGGTCGGCGAAATAGACTGCAAGAACTCACAACATCGAGTAAATCTTTCTGAAAGGCGAGGGTGCTACCAATTCTGAAGCAATTAGACGGGCTGACTTTGCCAGAATACGTCTGGAATCAAGAGTAAAGAGCCTCATATTCGCAGCGCGGGGTGGTGTTGGCCACCACACCAATCGGATGAAACAACCGCACCTGGAGTCACTCCGTTCCCCAGAGCAGCTGAGCTGGTGTGTTCTCGACTGGACTTAAACCAACGATTCTGCACAGGAATACGAGTAACTCGCAGGATGTTGTCGCGGAAAACTTGCCTGGAGAGAGAGAGAGGCAGAGAAAGGCTCCAAGTTCCCTTCAACGAAGAGGAAACAAACACGAAAGGACAAAGAACCAAGGAACCAACAAGAATGCCGAATACAAGCGGCAGAAGAAACCAGAAGGTGTTTGTGAAAACGGTATCAGAATACAGAACCTTAGATGACATTGAGACAGAGCAGCAACACATTGGACGACATGACGAGGCCTACCGGGAATCCCAAACGCCGCCATAATCGGATAGAAGATCTCCTTGACGTACAGAATTGGTGGTCGTCCCATTCTGCATGTGTAGCAGTGTTGGATGCAAACACGGGAAACAATGGTACAAACGGCCCGGCTCGATCCTCATTAATACCAGCGCCAATCCTCCAGTGGGTTCTGGGAGTGACAAAACAATGAAATTAGTCACAGGCTCTTTAACGAACATACTTGTTACCGCAGAATTGAATAAATTTCACCCATATCACGGTGGAGGAATATTCAATGCAAATAGAACAGGAATCCGCGGGGTCATCACTGACCGAACCTCGATCCAGAATGAAATGTGATGGGCTTGTACCGTGTCGGGCATTTGAATACTGCTGTGGTCGATAGAAACTGTGACATTCATCTAAACTCGAATGATACTAAATCTCATGTGGGGGGATTACACAAACACTTCTTAGTTCGTCAATGAGATGGGGTTCTTACTCATGCTCATCAGCTCCGGCGCCAACACGTGCATCGGACAATAACCCAGAACAGGTTGAGACAGGAGGTGAAGAACCCGACTAAACAGTCAACTTGGGTTATTATTAAACCCATGAAACTGGCGCGGAAGTGGGCCTCGAGATCGCGTCCGAACTTGACAGGGCCGTTCACTCTATTCTTTCACAGGGTCAGGCAATTATGTGGACATTGTTACAGCCATAGCGGACTCTGAACAGGAATTTTCATGGAATCGGATTTTACACCGTTATCCAGTTTATTCTCTAATAACTCGACTACTTTCCCCTATGCGGTCGCCCAGTCCAGTGCAAAATGTGACTTATTTGCTGCTGTATTATATTTTTCAATAGGTAAAGAGAAATATCCTGTGCGTCTTACATCCTCCTAATCTCTGTCTTGCTTCATTTCCATCATCTGTGGACATACACGCCAAGGATCTTCTCAGTACCCCACAAGTTACCTGATATCCTTTGTCTAATATTTTTCGGTTCAGACTGTGTGCTGTACCGAAATAAAAATATTGGCATCGAATAGCCTTGACATTAAAACTGATGCTTTGTAGAAAGATGCTGTTGAATTAAAATTACTGAATCTGAGACCCTCCTCATCTTATTTAGAATTAAAACCCATGTGTCTTCATGCTCTGGGTTGTTGAAGGGGTTCAGAAAACGAGTGGCTTATTCTTTCAGCGCGTTTGAATTAGTTTATTATTGTTGTCACATGTAACGAGGAACAGTGAAAAACATGCTTTGCGTGCCATCGAATCGGATCATTTCATTACAGCAGTGCATTTTGGTAGTACGAAAGAAAAAGGGAGCTCAAGCTAACCTTGTTCATTACTGATACTTTTGGAGATGCTCTCTGACTTACTGCTGTTGGCGGCTCTTGCACAAACCCTGACGTATGTTTTTGAACCTGCCATATTGTGAGACCACAGGAGGATCAGTGCTACTGCAGGAGCCTCAGGGTCAGCAGTCACCTGGCAGACACCCATCTCAGGAAGGAGCAGCCTCACGTCACAATGTTCCTTGCACGTGTGGATAGTTAAGTTACTGACAAGCAACCAGTAGCCCCGACCATTGATCTGAGAAAATGGCTAAGAATCTCTCCACCGCTGCTTGGGAACTGAAATAAAAGAAATCTGTAATAAACAGCGAGCGTCATTAATGCCGTTCACTGATGTACTTCGGGGAAAGGAATCTGCCAGTGCGGACCCAAATACTATTGTCCAGACAGGAAAAAAGGTGCACTTTCTGAGCTCCTCCGGTTTGATCCCTGCGTATCCCGATTTTCTCTGCCCGTCACTGGTGTCTGTGCCACAAGAACATGCGCCTCGTCTGCTCTCAAACGCTTAGCCTGAATAGATTTCTTTTGAATGAGGTTTTGTAAAGCAGATGAAAACAGACTATTGTGAGATCTCCGAGGGGCCCGCAGCTTGCTCAAGGTCCCGTACACTGCTACTCTTTCTCTCGTCCAGCCACTGTCAAGACATTCATCCTGTACGAGTTCTTACATATTTCCCCATTTAACGCTGTCTCTCTTCGCCAACTTTCCCCTTCCTCCGCTGTCCCCTTTCCCTCTTCCGAGGCTCCTGCTACCGAGAGATCCCATGTCAGGACAGGGACGGCGGAAGCGTGCATCTGCCGTGGGTACAATGTTCACCATCTGCGGTAGCTCCACATCTGTTGATAGCTTTAAAACTTTGATTGTTCTTCACATCAGTCCCAATTAGGAAGGCGTTCAAATTAACACATTACTTTGTGTTTGCGTAAGGCGCGTGTTGTTTACCTGAGGACTCCAATATCTGCTCTTCCTCGCCTTATATATTAGGCGCGGGAGAGGTGTCAACATCTCGGATAGTCTGAGTCGACTTCCTCGGAGAAGGCCCCACCACCACGTGACCGAGTCAGGATACTGGGCAACGTTCGGATCACATGTCGCAAAAGTAATACATACGGAAACAGGCCTTAGGCCCAACGTGTTCGTGACGGCCATCAATGACATAGAAATATTAACTCCATTTCCTCGCACTCAGCCCGTAGCTCTCTATCCCATGGGTTTTCAGGCGTTCATCTAAATACTTCAAAAATGCCATGGGAGTTTCTTCTTCCATCACTCGTGCAGGCAATGCGTTCCAGATTTCAACCACATCTCTGCGTCAAAGAAACGTCTTTTTCCTATCCCTCATAAATTCCCCAGCTTTCTAAATATCTTCCTTTTACCATCAAATAATCTAATGTTCGTTTAAAAACGCAGAATTCAAACACCCAAGGAATAAAAACGCATCCTGTCCAGTCTCTCCTTATGGCTCAAGCGTTCAATTCCGGACAACATTGTAGCGAATCCCCTCGGCACTTTCTTCAGTGCAATCATGTCCTCCCTGTTGTATGGTAACCATAAATACAAACAGTCCTCCAGATGGAGCCTAACAAATACAGTAATTGTTAGTATCACAAACGACCTTCATTTATACTCTGTGTTCCCGCTAATGAAGACACGTATCCCATATGGCTTCTTCACCATTAACGGTTATTCTTCTGCTTCCAGGGATCCCAGGCACCAAGATCTCTATGTTCCTCATAACCTCCTGGCGTCCTACTTCTTATTGTGTATCTATATGCTAACTTTGTCAGTCCTCTCAAAGTGCACCATCAAGTGTTTCAGTATTAAATTCCACGTGCCATTTTTCTGCCTATCTTACCAACTCATCACCATCGTTCATTAGAGAAGACGCCCCCCCCCCACTACCATTACCAGCAATACCACTGATTGGTGTCATTTGCCAAAGTACTTATCCTGCTTCCTACATTCACATTCGGTTTCTTCATGGATATAGCAAAGACAAAGCATCAATACATATCCATATTTTACCCCACTCGTCACAGACACAGGCAGAGGGGGAATGGTTGGCGAGATCAACAAACGTATTTAAGGCAGGGATTGGTAGATATTTGAAAGAGCATGGAATTAAGAGCTATGGGAAAATGGCACGAAAGAGGAGGTGAGACCAGTGTAGATCATCCATGAACATATTGACTGACGGAGCCGAATGGAGTGAAACCTTCTCCTATTTTCTGGTGTTCCTGTGTTCTTCACCACCAGCCCGAAAATTGAACATGCAATCCAATAGAAGAGAGCTGGTTGTGTGTTTGGATTCTGCGTGTTTAAACGAACAAACTTTATTGTACACCTAATTGCGAAGTCACTACTCAGTAGGTGTTGGGAAGACTGGCAAAAGGACGTGTCCCATGCAATGGAAAGCAGATAACAGTCAGCAGGTGTATTAAATGCGTTAAAGGGTTTCTCAGGGAAAATCTATGAAGATTCATGTTCGCAGAGCCCGTTCCGACCGAAAAATGAGGGCAGATAAGGGGGCGGTTTAGTAAGGTTAATATTAGAGTCAATGCCGGCGTTGTACTCGGACTTAATTTCTAAGCCGACTGCCGCCCCAGTTTCATATATTTAATGATAAACTCAGTTAGGCTTTTAATCCTGTTCTTCAACTCCTGTCTGAATTTGCTTTGGGTCATTGCATAGATGCACGTGTTGGCGCAGCAGCTGATGCGTATGAGTAAGACCCCCACCTCATTGGCGATGGTAGAGGGGCTTGTGAGGTCTTTGCCCACGAAATTGATTGTGATTCGTGTACAGATCAATGTCACCGTTCCCGTTATCCCGAATAGTATGAACGTGCTGGACATGGTAAAGAGTAAAACGATGGACTTCCGTCGATGCTCCGTCTCACTGTCCTTGCCTTCCATTCCTTTCAGTCGCCGGCGGACTCTGCTGGCCGCTACAATGTTTTTGATCGTCAACCCGTTTAGGAGCAGGATTAGAGCGAAGGGGAATAAGGAGAAAGAGAAGCTACACATCCAGGAGAAAGCCACCCACCAGATGGAGGTGAAGTAAGCGGCTTTAGGTCGACACCCCCAGTTCACATTATCCATGATGTAGCGAGGCTCGTACATGAAGTAAAGAGGGGTGTACTTTAAGAAGCTCAGTGCGCACAAGGACAAAATAACTACGGCGGCTGTCCTTTCCGTGCAATATCTGAGTCTCAGCTTCGGACAGCAAATGCTGACAAAACGATCGAAGGTGAAGGAGATAGTTAACCAGACAGAATAATCAAGCGCGACAAGCCGCAGGTATACAAATGTCGGGCACACTGTGCTGCGCATCAGGAATGAATGAGGGGAATAGTAAATGTAGATTCCTTGAAGTAACACGTGAAAAATGATCACGAGAAGGTCGGAGATCGCCATCGCCACCATGTAACGCGTGATTCCTCTGGAGAGTCCGCACTTTCCCCGGTGGAGGATCACAGCCGTCACCGTGTTTGCTGGTGGTGGGGGAGGGGAAGGGTGAGAGCATAAACACAACCAAATGACCATTTCAACAGCGACTAAGTATAATAGAGAGGAAAACGCCTCCGATCACAGCAACGGCCACATTGGAGACGAGTCACTGCAGGTAATCAGAACTGCTTTTTGAAGGGAATTAATGCTTTCATTAGTGCGTTGCGTTTAATAAGACAATACCAATGACTCATGGGGGAAACCAACATAACGGGCTGCAGCATGAGAAATTAGTTACTAAAATAGCGTCATGCAATACGGAACAGTCACTGTGATCCACCGAATCCTCGACGACCATCAAGATCCCAATCACATGAATCCAACGCCGATATCTCCGTATATTCTCTTCACATTCCCTTCATCCCATCCCCGCCCGCCCACTTCCCAGATTCTACCACAGTAAGGACAATTTACAGCGAGCAATTAAGTTACTCAAATGGTGTTTCCTGATATTAGCATATCTCAAAACTTTAATGACCACCTGAGAAGTGACCAAGTGCAATAGAGAGGAAAACGCAATTTTCGCCCTGAGTCATTGAAGATGTTTCTTTACCTACAGATGATTCCTGACCGGTGAGATTTATTATTTTGATTTTATATTGACGGTATCTGCAGTATTCTGCTTCACGCCGGTGAACTTCTAATTCCCTGGCCTTATTGGCAAACGGCAAACAATGTCTCCAGATGAACAGCTAAAAATCCAAACAAAGTCTGGAAACATGAGTTAATGCTGGAAATGCACAGCTGGTCAGCCAGAATCTGTGGAGAACGAAACATGATTTAACATTTCATGTTAGTAACTTTTCATCAGAACTTGGGAAAGCCCGAGTGAAACAGCAGTAGGAAAACACGAGTGAAACAGAAGTAGGAGAACACGATGTTGTGCCTCACAAGGCGGAGAACATGGGAGCCTGGTTGACGCATGTGGTGGCGGTGTGGCGGTGCCTGCTGAGAGAGCGTGGTGAATGTTTGTCAGTGGGACTGATCTACCTGCAGAAGGCGTAAATGGAACGTCTTCAGGCAACTAGCTCTATTTACAGTACTTGCTCACGATTAGCTTAGATTAAGATTCTTCCATCTTCTCTCAGCCGGTACCATCACGACTTGTCCCGTTCATTCTTTCTTGGTCGCGATCTTATAACAGAAGGGCCAGTACCCTTGCCGTATAATGCTATGACCTGATATTCTCTTTGTTCCTCCACCCCTCCCTAAGAATTTATTGGCTTTAATTTCGTGTTTTAGCCCTTTTTAAAACATCCCTTCTTCTCCTCACCTTTTCCAACTGAATCAATGGTAAATATTCTGTACGCCATATCGCATTGGAAGCATAGTCGCACCCTCAATGTATTATTCTCCCAACACTGCACCAAAAAGCAGCGAAATGGGCAGCAGAGAATTTAAAAGATGGTTCAAATCTCCCTTAAAGGCGAGGGTGCTACCACGTGTGAAGGAATTAGACGGATTAGATGGGCATTGTGTTTGTTTACAACAATGTCCAGTAATAGCTTCACATTCCTTGCTCAGAGTTGTGTTCGCCACCGGCAGCAATGAGATGAAACACCTGCACCGGAAGTCAGTCCGTTCTCCAGAGCCTCTGAGCTCGCGTGGTCTGGACTGGACCTTAGACGAACCATTCTGTACCAGAACACGAGCAATTCGCAGGCTGCGGTCCAGGAGACTTTACCCAGAGATAGAGGCAGAGAAAGGCTCCAGGTTCCCTTCAAGGAAGAGGAAGCAAACACGAAAGGGCAAAGAACAGCTGTGGCAGCGAGACTGCTGAATATTAGCGGCAACAGAAAGCGGAAGGAGTTTATGAATAAAATATCAGAAGGCAGAACCCTCGGTAGCAGTGACACAGAGCAGCAATACATTGAACAAGATGAGGCTTACCCGGGATCCCAAACGCCGCCATAATCGGATAGAAGATCTCCTTGACGTACAGAATTGGAGGACGTACCATTATAGCAGAACTGCAGCGTCGGCTACAAACAGGTAAGGTTCAATTGACCAAGCAGCACGTATCAGATCCTCATTAATACCCGCGCGAATCCTCCAGTGGGTTCGGGCATTGACAGAGCAATGAAATTAGTCACAGGCTCTTTCACAAACATATTTGTTTCCCCAGAAGTGAAAACATTTCATCTATTTCTCGGTGGAGGCATACACAATGCCAAGAGAATAGGAAGCCGTGGGGTCCATACTGACCCTTCTCTCGATCCAAGATGCAATGTGATTGGCTTGCCTTGGGCCCGAATCATTTTATTCACACGATGGCCGACATAGTTGATGTTGGAGGACTCTAACACAGGGAAATGTGAACTAAGATCATTTCTTTCTCACATGTATATCCACTGAAAAGCGAATAGGGCATATCACAATGGTTTCCTGAAATCATATTTCTAATTCTGAGGTGAATGATCTACACTGGAACTCAAGGAAACCGGGTATGAAACAGATGTGTTGCGTTTCAGAGTGACATATGCTCATACTTTGCATCCATACACGATACTCTCCCAACACCCCCCCCCCGCCCACCTTGGCTGGACTCAGTTCCATTCCCCACCTGGTTGGATCTGCTTATATACTGATCCGCGTGGCTCCCTTCTCCCCAGGAAAGGCAAAGATCAACATTCCACTGTCAGGTCACCACAAACCCGCTGCTTTAGCCCTCACTACGACTGAACAGAAGTCTGTACCTCTCGTGAGATCTCTTCCAGTCTGCAGGGAAAAGTTGATTTCCGACATTTCTGTTGAAACTTTAAGGACCTGAAATGTAAAAATCCCCCCCCCCTCTCTCTCTCTCTCTCTCTCTCTCTCTCTCTCTCTCTCTCATATATATATATATAAAATTCGTCTAGATAGGATGTCCTCCATGGTACCTTGATAAAAGATAATGAATGTCAAAGAGGAGTCCCATTTTTTTGCCTTCTGAGGAAGTAGAGGTGCTGGTGAGCTTCCTTTGCCGTGGCGTCTACGTGGTTGGAAAAGGACAGGCTGTTAGTGATGTTCGTTCATAGAAATTTGAAAATCTCAACCCTCTCAACGTCAGTTCCATTGAAGTAGAGGTGCATGAGCACAGCTCCCCTTCCTGAAGTCAACGACCAGCTCCTTTTTCCTGACATTGAGGGAAAGGCTGTCATCATGACACCATGTCACGGAGCTTTCTAACTCCTTCCTGTACGCCGACTCATCTTTATTTGAGTTACGGACCACTGTGTTGGCATCATTTGCAAACTTGTAGGAGCTGTTAGAGCAGGATCTGGCCACACAGTCATAGGTGAATCGAGAGTAGAGTATGGGGCTGAGGATGCAGCCTTTTGGGGCACGAGCGTTGAGAATAATCGTGTTAGACGTGTTGCTGCCTATCCTCACTGATTGTGGTCTGTTTGTCAGGAAGTCAATGATCCAGTCTTGGAGCCTGGTGATGAAATAACTTGGAATTATAGTACTGAAGGCGGAGCTGTGGTCAATGAACATCAATCTAATGTAAGCGTCTTTACTGTCAGATGCTCCAGAGATGGGTCGAGGGCCAGGGAGATGGCATCCGCCGTAGCCCTGTTTCCACGGTAGGTGACTTGCAGTGAGTCGAGGTTTTATGGGAGGCTGGAATTAATACGTACTCTGACTAGCCTGTGGAAACACTTCATGATGGCTGATGTCAGAGCCACCGAGCGGTAATAATTAAGGCACGTTACTTTGATTTTCTTTGGTACTGTGATGGCTGCGGTCTTCTTAAAGAAGTTGGGAACATCAGGTTGCAGCAGGGAGAGGTTAAAACATATCTGCAAATAACCCCACCTACGGCTCAGCACAGGACCTGAGGACACAGCCAGGGACGCCATCGGGGGCAGATGCTTTACACGGGTGCACTCTCCGGAACACTGACCTTACGTCCTCTACAGTGGCCATGGGTTCAGGCTCATTTAAGGCTATCGGGGTGGGTGGTGACAACCCGATCTGCTTCTGTTCAAAGCGGGAGTAGAATGCATTATGCTCATCGGCAAGAGATACGCTGTTTTCAACGATGCTGCCCGACTTCGTTTTGTAGCCTGTTATTGCATGCAAGCCCTGCGACAACTGACGGCTGATCTGGAACTCGGTTTTGGACTGATATGGTCTCTTGGTATCTCAAATAGCTTTACGGAGGACGTATCTCGATTTCCTTTGAAGTTCAAGGACACCTCATTTGAATGCTGTAATCCTTGGCTTCAGTGGGGAGTAAATCTCCCGGTTCATCGATGGTTTCCGCCTATGGAACACCCGGATTGTACTCTCTGGCACACAGTCCTCAACACACTTGCTGATAAAGTCTGTAATGGCGGTTACATACTAATCTCGGCCAACAGTTGATCTTTGAAATCAGTGTTTGAAATTGTCTGACATGCCTCTGTACAAATCATTTAATTACAACAGTGCGTTTCGGTAGTACAAAGGAAAAGGAGGAAGAAGCGAACCTTGTTCAGAACCGATACTTTTAGAGATGCTCACTGGCCTGCCGCTGTTGGCGGCTCTCGCGCAAATCCTGATGAGTAGTGTGCAGGTCGACCACAGAGGGGGCTGCGCGACTACAGGAACCTCAGGGTCAGCTGTCAGTCAGCCATCTCAGGAGGATGCAGGCTGACCTCACAATGTACCTTGCCCGTGAGGACAGTGAAGTTATTGACCGGCCTCCAGCGGCCCGGACCAATGATCTGTGAACTTGGCTTCGAATCCCTCCACGGCAGCTGGGGAACTTAAATAAAATAAATCTGGAATAAACAGCGAGCATCAGTAATGCGGTTTACTGATATGCTTCAGGGAAGGGAATCTGCCGGGATTGGCCCAAATATTATTGTCTCAGCAGGAGGCAAGATGCATATCTGATATCCACCGGTTTGATCCCTTCGCATCCCGAATATCCCTGCCCGTCATTGGTGTCTGTGCCACCATTATCTGCGTCCAGTTTACTTCCAAGCTCGTAGCCTGAATGGATTTATTTTGAATGAAGTGTTGGAAGGCGGATGTAAACAGCAGCACACCGACCCCCCCCCCCCCCCGAGACCAGCGAGGTGCTGCCTCTCCCTTGCCGTCCCACTCCCAAGACCCACTCCCTCCACCAACTCTCACACATTTCCCCATCTCACGCTGCCTCTCCGCCAATTTTCCTCTTCCTCTTCCTCCAGCTTCTCTCTGTCTCTCTTCAGAGGCCACTACTTCAAAGCAATCCCATGTCACGTCAAGGGCGGCGGAAGCGTGCATCTGGGGCAGGTGCAATTTTCACCACCTGTGGTAGCTCGATATATCTTCATAGATTTAACCTTTTAATTGTTTTTCACATCAATCCCAGTGAAACAAGCGGTCAAATTAATGCATTACATTTTGTTTGTGTAAGGCAAGCGATGGTTAGCTGACGTCCCCAATATCTACTCTTCGTCGCCTAAAACGTCAGCAGCGGGAGAGGTGTCAACACTTGTATAGTCTGAGTCGACTTCCTTGGTGTAGGCCCACCCCGCACGTGAGCCAGTGAGGACACTGGGCCACGCGTGTATCCCATGTGCCATAAAGAAATACATACGGAAACAGGCCTTCGGCCTAACGTGTCAGTGCCGGCCTTCAGGTACCTAGAAATATTAGCCCTATATCCCAGTACTCAGACCCGTTGCATTCTATGCCATTGGATTTCAATCGTTTATCTAATTACTTCATGAAAGCCATGAGAGTTGCTGCTTCCGGCGTTCGACCTTCTGGCGGAACTCCTCTGCACTCTCTCCAGTGCAATCACATCCTCTCTACAGTAAGGTGACCAGAAATACAAATATTATTGCATCTGTAGACAGAATAATGTATCAAATGCATGTATCACGAACACCCTGCACATAATTTGTGTTGCCGCTAATGAAGGCAAGAATCCTGATTGGTCTCTTAACCATTATCCACCTGTTCTGCTGTTTTCAGCGATCTCAGGGCACCAAGGTCTCTCTGTTCCTCATAACAGCCAAGCGTTCTCTCTTTCATTTAGCATCTATATACCAGCCTTGCTAGTCCTCTCAATGTGAACCACCACGTATTTCATTGATAAATTCCACCTACCTTTCTTCTGTCAATCTTCTTATCTCATCTGCGTCATACATTGGACAAGAAAATCCGCCCCCCCTCCCCCCCCCCCATTGTCAGCGGAAAAACCAAATGTTGTCATCTGCTACATTACTCATCATGCCTTCTACATTCACGTTCGGTTTGTTCATGGATATAGCAAAGACCAAGCATCAATACCTATCCATATTTACCCCACTCGTCATAGACATCCAATCGAAAAAAAGAAACTCGTAAACATTATATCCTTTCCTCCTGTCACCCAACCAATTTCAGATCCAATTTGCCATGTGGACGCGGATCCCATTAGCTCTCGTTTTTTGGACCATTCTCCCATGTGGGGCTTGGTCAAAGGCCTGACCGTATCCATGACCATTACATCAATAGTACAGCCTTCATTGCCATAATTTTGTCCGAGCTGAGGTGGCAGTAGGCTGTAAGTGGAAGGATTGTTCCGCGCTACCACTGGCATCTGCAGTCGCTGCCATCCCAGCCATGGATCTGCCCCACTATCAATTCTAACAATGAAGGAACAATCCCAGTCAGTGTAAGTAAGCATATGATTTAACTAACGAGGCAAAGTTAAAGATGTTTATGAGTGTCAGAAAAAAATTAAATGTAGTCGGTGCATTCAGTTAACCCAATCAATAGAGGGCTGACAACGTCGCCCAGATCAACGAAATGCGAACGCTGTCGAACACGGGAACTCCAGGACGCCCCGGATACCCCTGTCAGTTGCAGGTGCGGGAAGAATCCTCAGGCGGAATAAACTCCTGGCCCGGGTTGTGGAGCTTGAACGACAACAGCCCATCTGAGAGGCTGAATGTTTCACAGGCAGTACACTTGGTGAGGTTTCCACGACGCATGGAGATGGGGAATGGGTGGCGAGATCAACAGACGTATTTAAGGTAGGGATTGATATTTTTGAATGATCGGAGATTAAGAGTGATGGGAAAAAGGCACGGAACGGGATGTTAAGGTCAGTGTGGATCAGCCATGACCATTCTAAATGGTGGAGCAGGCTGCAGTGACCAGGTGGCCTACCGCTGCTCCTATCTTCTGGTATTCTTGTCTTCTTCACCACCAGACCAAAAATTGAACATGCAATGCAATTCGAAAAGAGCCGGCACGAGGTTATGCGTCTTTCAACTAAAAGACTTTATTGTACACCGTATTGCGAAGTCATACTTCAGTAGGACATGCAGTATGTAATCTGAAGGACATGAGAGTCAGCAGGAATATTAAACGCGTTAACGGCTTTTCCGAAGTAAAATCTATGAAGTCAGCTGTTCGATGAGCCCGCGCTGTCCGAAACAGAGGGCAGAGAAGGGGGCGGTTTAGTGAGATTAACAGAGTGAAAACCTGCATTGTCCTCGGACTGCCGCTCTAGACCGACTGCCGCTCCAGTTTCATGGGTTTAATGATAAACCGTGTTAGACTTTTAATTCCATTCTTCAACTCCTTTCTGAACTTGCTCTGCGTCATTGCGTAGATGCTCGTGTTGACACAGCAGCTGACGCGTATGAGCAAGACCCCCACCTCATTGGCGATGTTGGAGGGGCTTGTCAGATCCCTCCCCACGAAATTAATTGTGATTCGAGTACAGATAAATGTCACCGCTCCCGTTGTTCCGAGTAGTATGAATGTTCCGGACACGGTGAAGAGTAAGACGATGGACTTGCGCCGATTCTCCGTCTCGCTGTCTTTGCAATCCTTTCCCTTCAGGCGCCTGCGGACCCTGCTGGCCGCTACAATGTTCTTGATCGTCAGCCCGTTCAGGAGCAGTATTAGAGCGAAGGGGAGGAAGGAGAGAAATATGCTGCACATCAAGGAGAAAGCCACCCACCAGATCGAGGTGAAGTAGTCGGCTTTAGGTCGACACCCCCAGTTCACGTTATCTATGGTGTAGCGTGGCTCGTACATGAAGTGAAAGGGGATGTACTTTAGGCAGCTCAGTGCGCACAATGATAAAATAACCACAGTGGCCTTCCTTTCCGTGCAATATGTGAGTCTCAGCTTCGGACAACAAATGCTGACAAAACGGTCGAAGGTGAAGGACACGGTTAACCAGACAGAATAGTCCAGCGCGACAATCCGCAGGTATACAAATGTTGGGCACACACTGCTGCGAATCAAGAATGAGTTAGGGGAATAGTAAATGTAGATTCCACCGAGCAACACCTGAAAAATGATGACCAGCAGGTCGGAGATTGCCATCGTCATCATGTAACGCGTGATTCCTCTAGAGAGACCGCACTTTCCCCGGTGCAGGATCGCAGCCGTCACCATGTTCGCTAAAGGAACACAAAATACAGCGAAATGACCGCCTAAGCAGCCACCAAGTGTAACAGTGTCGATGCGTTCATTAGCGTGTTATATTCAATAGGACAATGACACTGACCCATGCGGGCTGTAGCGTGAGAAATATATTAGGAAATTTGAAGTCATACAACACGGAAACACGCAATTAGACCCACCGAGTCCGCGACAACATCTCTCTCCCTATCATATGAATCCAACACCGATACCTCCGCATATTCTCTTTTTATTCACATCAACCCATCCCGGTCTGTACAATACCCAGATCCTCCCACTCACCTGCACACGGGGAACAATTTAGAGCAGCCAATTAACCCATCCATAGCGTTAGCGTGTCCCAAAATTCTATTGAACATCTGCTCAGCAGTTATCGACCTTAATTATTGCAGATGTTTCATCGCCCACAGATGGTTCCTGAACGGTGAGCTTCATTATTTTGATTTTATATTGACAGCATCAGCAGTATTTTGCTTCTCCTCAGTTAAATTCTTATTCCGCGGCGTTATTGACAACCTGAAAGCCATGGTTTAAATCCCAACAAAGTCTGGAGACCTGATATTAAAACAGTTAATGCTGGAAATACTCAGCTGGCCAGGCAGCCTCTGTGGAGAAAAAAAAATCATGATTTAGCATTTCATATTGATAACCTTTCATCAGAACTTGGATAAAGCAAATGCGTTTTGATTTAAACAGCAGTAGGAGAGCATGATGTTGAACCTGACAGGGCGGAGCCCATGGGAGCCTGAATGAGACAAGTGGTGGTGGCGCCGGCTGAGAGAAACTTTTGAAGTTTTTTTTATGGAACTGCTCTGCCTGCAGAAGGTGAAAATAGAACGTCCTCAGACAGCTTCCTCTATTCATGAGCATAAGAACATAAGAAACAGGAGCAGGAGGAGGCCATCTGGCCCGTCGAGTCTTCTCCGCCATTCAATAAGATCATTGCTGATCTGGCTGTGGACGCACATCAGTCAACCTGCCTTTTCCTCATAACCCTTAATTCTCATACTATGCAATCTCTATCTCAATGTGTCTTAAATATATTTATTTAGGTAGCCTCGACTGCTTTCGTTGGCAGACAATTCCACAGATTCACTACTCTCTGGGAAAAGCAATTCACACCTTTTACACACAGATTGGCTTCGATTAAGATTTCTTCACCCTCTCTCAGCCGCTATCACGACGACTTGCGCCTTTCATTCTCTCCTGATTGCCATTTTTTATATCTTTGTTAGTCATATGTACATTGAAACACACAGTAAAATGTATCTTTTGCGTAGAATGCTCTGGGTACAGCCCGCAAGTATCGCCACGCTTCCGGCGCCAACATAGCATGCCTCAACTTCCTAACCCGTGCGTCTTTGGAATGTGGGAGGAAACCGGAGCACCCGAAGGGAACCACGCAGACACGGTAAGAACGTACAGACAGTGCCGGAATTGAACCCGGTTCCCTGGCGCTGTAATAGCGATACTCTGAGCGCTACGCTATCTTAACACAAAGGCTCTGCTTCCCTTGCGTATATCGCTATGACTCTATATTCTCTTTGTTCCCTCCAACCCTTCTTTCAGCTTGAAGTATTTTGGTTTTAATTTTGTGTTCACACACCTCCTTCTCCATCTCCTCGCCTACTCCAGCAGAATCAATGGAATATTGTCCTTACGACATATCGCATTGGAAGCCCGTCGATGTAGTGCTCTCCCAATACTGCACCAAAGGTGGGCGAAAGGGGCAGCAGAGAATATACAACATCGAGTTAATCTCCCCGATAGGCGACGGTGCTATCATTTGTGAAGAAACTAGAGGGGCTGACTGTGTTTGTTCACCAGATTCCGTCCGGTAACAGCCTCACATTCCCTGCACGGGATGCTGTTGGTCACCCGCACCAAACGGATCAAACGCCCGCACCAGGGGTGAGTCCGTTCCCCTGAGCCGATGAACTCCAGTGGTCTGCACTGGATTTTAAACCATCTACGACCAGAACACCAGTACCTCACGCGAAGTGGGTGAGGAAACTTTTCCCAGAGAGAGAGAGAGAGAGAATCGGCAGAGAGAGGCTCCAGGTTCCCTTCAAGGAAGACAAGGAAAAGGAAGTAAACATGAAAGGACAAAGGACAGGTGAGCCAACGAGACTGCTGAATATAAGCGGTAACAGAGAGCGTAAGGGGTTTAAGAAAACGATATCAGAATGCGGAACCCTCTGTAACATTGAGACAGTGTAGCAACATGTTGAACGACATGACTAGGTTTACCGGGGATCCCAAACGCCGCCATAATCGGATAGAAGATCTCCTTGACGTACAGAATTGGAGCCCGTGCCATTCTGGACGAACCGCAGTGTCGGTTACAAACAGGGGAGGCACACTGTTGCAAGCAGCGTGGCTTGGATCCTCATTAATACCCGTGCCAATCCTCCAGTGGTTTCGGAGAGTGACAGAACAATTAGATTAGTCACAGGTTCTTTAACAAACATCTTTGTTTCCGCAGGAGTGAAGAAATTTTACTTGCCTCTCGGTGGCGGAATATTAAATGCACAGAGAATAGGAATTCGTGGGGTCGCTTCTGACCGTCTCTCGATCCAAGGATGGATCGGGGGAGAAAGTTGTTTAATTCAATGTTTAATTCAATAAAACAATGTCCGGCATGGTTCACGTTGGCTGACTTTAACATAGGGAAATCTGAAGTGCAATCAGTCCTTTATCACAATTTTATTCACGGAAGAGGGAATGGCGCATATCCCAATGGTTTGCCCAAATCATATTTCTAATTATGAGGTGAATAGTCGACACTGGAACTCAGGAACACCAAGTATGAAGCCTATGTGACGGTTTTTAGGCTGACCAATTTCATGTCACTCTTTGATAGCACATCACAGGCCAGGTTACAAGGCGATTCTCCTGCCAAAATGGCACTAGAATTTCCTCATCAGATTTATCACTTTGTGATGGACAACAGTTTCACATAAGCAGCTGAAACACAAAAAATGTTAGAAATTTGAAAAGAAAATCAAAGATTGTCTGAGAGGAATAATTAATATTTCAGGCTGACAATCTTTCATCAGAAGTGAGAGAAATTAAATTACAGATACAAAATTTCTGGAGTAAGCTTAAGAAGTGGGCGGCTAAAACAGGACGACGGGGTGCGGGGTGTTGTTGGTGCAGTGGGATACAACTAGGAAGCCAACCCAGGGCAGAATCAGGAGAGTGAGGTACTCTTAAGACTGCGCATCAGAGGAGACGGAAAGGACTGTTACCATTTCAGGTTCTGAAAACTTTCATGTGCCAAGAAACAATGAGAGGTGCAGTTTCTTAAGATGCTGTGTGTTCGTTGGAACATTGCAGGCAGCCCAGGACACAAAGTGCTCAAAAGCAAAAGAAGCGCCTTATGGAAAATTCAATGCTTCACCCCTCGTATTCCACTTAGATAACCTCCAACTCAATGGTATGAACACTGACATTTCCAATTCCAGGAATCCCTCACTTCCCTGTGTTTCTTACATACTCCTGGACTACCCGACCAGGCGGGTGCTCTCTGCCTTTGCTAAGATTTTATATCCCTACATCACCGCCACCCCTTGTTCAGACTCAGTACCATTCCCCACCTGGTTTCATCTGCCCATCACCCATATACCTATCATTTTGCGTTTCTTCTCCCCAGAAAAGACAATGATCCATGTTCCCCTCTCTGATCTCCAGAATTCCGGCTGTCTTTGCCCTCACTAGACTAAGCACAACTTTGTCATCCTGGTGGGATCTCTTCCAGCCTTCAGAGAACAGCTAATTCCCTACACTTCCGATTTCTGACAAAACGACAAAGATCTGAAATGTAAAATCTTCTCTCTCTCTCTCTCTCTCTCTCTCTCTCTCTCTCTCTCTCTCTCACTCACTCTTTCTCCCCCTTTTTCTCTCCGTAGGTGTTGCCCGAACCGTTGAGCTGCTTGAAGTGCATCCTGCTTCACTTCATGTATGTACCATGTCCGTGAACTGGCATTGTCGCCGCAAAGCTGCAGATTTCAACTTCATCACGTGGGGTGGTTTTCCCGGGTGCGCAGCTTCTCCATCTCTTTCCTCCCCGTCGATCTAACTCTGCTGCTGAACGGGCTGACAGTCAGGAACATCGTAGCGGCTAAGAGGTACCGCTGGCACCTGAAGCGAGAGAAAGGCAAAGACATTGAGACGCAGCATCGGCGCGTCATCGTCTTACTCTGCACCATGTCGGCCACTAACACACTGCCGTATTCGACGGAAATTGTAACGTTCATCTGTACTCGAATTACAATGAATTTAAGGGGCGGGGATCACACAAATCCCTCTTACATCGACAGTGAGGTGGGGATCTTATGCTCCTCAGCTCCTGCGCCAACACGTGTATCTATGGAATTACCCAGAACAAATTCAGACAGGAGGCGAAGAACGCGGTTAAACATTTTTCTCTGTTTATTGTTAAACCCATCAAACTGGCACGTCAGCTGGCCTAGATTTAGAGTTCGAACATGTCGAGGCCATTCATTCTATTCCTTCACAGGGTCGTGCCATTCTGTGATCAACTTTACAGCCAAAGCGGACTCCGAACAGGAATATCCATGGAATCAGATTTTGCACCGTTATCCAGTTTATTCTCGAATGACTAATCTTTATTTTCCCAAATGGCCAGCTCAGCTCCACATGGCCAAGCCTTGAGTTCATTGCTGTTGTACTCTATTTTTCAGTAAGGGAAATGTTTCGTGCATATTGATTCCTCTTAATCTATCAGTACTTTCACTTCCATAACCTGTGGGCATGCATGCCAAGGCTCTCCTCAGTGCCCCACCATACAACCGCTGTCGTTTTCCTCATATTTCTAGGTTCAGACTGAGAGCTGTACCGAAATAAAAATATAGGCCTCGAATAATTCTTGTATTATAACAGATACATTGTACAAAGTTGCAGTTGGATTAAAATTCCGGAATCTGAAAACATCCTCAGCTCCTTTACAATTACGTCCTATTTGTCTTCAAGGTCTGGGCTGTTAAAGGTGTTCAGGCAACGAGTGCGCTGATTCTATCCTCGCGTTTAAATTGGTTCATTATTATTGTCAATGTACCCAGGTACTGTGAAACCGCTCATTGTTGGTGTTCAGGCAGCCAGACAATGAGAGCAGTATGATTACAGGATCCTCAGCGTCAGCGGTCGCCTGTCAGTCACCAATCACAGGAAGGCGCAAGCCGACGTCACAATGCACCTTGAACTTGAGGATAGTGAATTTACCGACCGGCATCCAGCGGCCCGGACCATTGATCTGGGAACATGGGATGAAATCCCTTCTCGGCAAATATGCAACTTAACTGAAGTAAATCTGGAATAAACAGCGTGCTTCGGTAACGCAGTTCAATGATGCACCTCAGGGTAAAGGGAATCTCCCGGGATTGGCCCAAATATTAGTGTCTCTGTAAAATGGAGTGTGCAGGTGTGAGGTCCTCCGGTTTGATCCCTGTGTAGCTGAACTTTCTCTGCTCCATGACTGGTGTTTGTGCCAACATAATGAGTCCCGTCTGTTCTCAAGTTCTCAGCCTGAATAGTTTTCTTTTGAATTAGGTTTTGTCAGGAAGATGAAAACAGTCCACCGTTTCAGGGGAGGGTCCCACAGTTTCCTGCAGGTTCCCTATACTCCCAGTCTCTCTCTCGATCCACCACTCTCAAAACGTTCTTCGTCCATCAACTCTCACATTTCCTCATCTCACGCTGTCTCTCTTCGCTAACTTTCTCCTTCCTCCGCTGCATCTCACTCTCTTCAGAGGCTCTGATTCTGAACGATCCCATGTCAGGACAGGGACAACGGGCATTACAGACGGCCACAATATCTACTCTTCCTCTCCTTATAACTTTTGCAGCAGGAGAGGTAGCAATATCTTGGATAGTCCGAGTCGACCTCCTCGAGGAGGAACCCACCCGCACGTGACCCAGTCAGGGCACTGGGAACCGTGCGTATCCCATGTGTTAAAAGACATAAATACGCAAAGAGGTCTTGGGCCCAACGTTTCAGTGCCGGCCATAAGGTAACTAAAAATATTAAACCCATTTCCTAGCACTCAATCCGTAGCATTCTATGCCATAGGATTACAATCGTACACCTAAATACTTCGTAGATGTCACGAGAGTTGCTGGGGGAAAGAAACGTCTTCTTCAAATCCCTCATAAATTTCCGAGCTTCCTTAATCTCTTCTCTATATCATCTAATAATTTTGTATACCACGCTCCAAGGAAAACAAACCCAACCTGCCCAATCTCTACTCATGCCGTCACATACCAGGCAACATCCTGACGAATTCCTTCTGCATCCTCTCCATTCCAATCACGTCCTCCCTATAATATGGTGACCGTAAATACAAACAGTCCTCCAGTTACAGCCTAACTAATACATTATATTATTGTATCACTAAATCCCTCCACTTATACTGTACCGCTAATGAAGGCACGAATTCTATCTGGCTTCTTCGGCGTTATCCACCTGTTCCGCTGCTTTCAGGAATCCCAGAACACCAGGGTCACTATGTTCCTCATAAAACCGTGGCGTCTGTGCCTCTATATCCTACCCTTGTACGTCCTCTCAAAGTGCACCACCACGCCCTTCAGTGTTACATTGCACGTGTCATTGTTCATTCAATCTCACCAACTCATCAATATCGTGCATTAGATTCCCTCCATCCCCCATTGTCAATAACACCTCTGATTGGTGCTATTTGCCAAGTTACTTATCATGCCTCCTACATTCACATTCAGGTTGTTCATGGATAAAGCAGAGAGCAAGCTTCAAAACCTGTCCATATTTTACCTCACTAGTCACAGACATTCAATCAAAAAGAAGAAAGCCTGGAAAATCATATTCTTTCCTCCTGTCACCCAATCAATTTCATTCCAAAGTTGTCATGAGTCCCGGTTCCCATTAGCTCTCATTTATTGGACGATTCTCCCATGTGGGGCCTGGTAAAATGCCTGACCGTAGTCCATGACGATTTCATCAATGGCGTAGCCTTCATTGACACATTTTTATCCGAACTGAGGTGGCAGTGGGTTGGAAGGGGTGGAGTTATTTAGCGCTGCCATTTCCATCTGCAGTCACTGCCATTCCTGCCGTGGATCTCCCCCACGACTGATTCCAACAATGAAGGAACGGTCCCAGTCCGTCTAACTAAGCATATGCTTTAACAACGAGACAGGGTTAAGTATGTTTTTTAGGGTAAGGCGAGTGTAAATATAATTATTGTAGTTATATTCTTCCAGGTAATTCAGTTAGCCAAATAAATAGAGGGCTGACAACGTCGCCGCGATCAGTGAAATACAACAGACCGAAAACTGAGCATGCAAAGCATTGGTAAAAGGGTTGCTCGGACGAGGGAGGTGTTGTTCGGCTTCAGTGTCCTCAGACTAACCAACATTATTGTACAACTGCTATCCCACACGGGATCTCCAGAACTCTCCCCGTGTACGGGTCAGATGCAGCTGAAGGAAGAGCCCTCGGGCGGGAGGACCTCGTGCTCCAGGTTGGGGAGCCTGAACAACAGCAGCCCATCCGAGAGGCTGAATTTTTCATAGCACGTTTCGGGAGTCTCCACGACCGAGGCAGAGGGGGAACGGGTGGGTAGATTTACTTATGATGTAGTTTAGACGTATTAGAGATGGGGAGGGTAGGTTTTTGAAAATTTCTGAAAGAACAATGGTAAAATGGCACGGAAGAGGAGGTTTGGGCCAGTGTGGATCAGCAATGATCATACTGAATGGAGGAGCAGGGCGGAGTGACCTAGTGGCCTACTCCTGCTGCGATTTTCTGGTGTTCTTGTGTTCTTCACAACCAGACCGAAAATTAAGCATGCAAAGCATTTGTAAAAGAGCTGCTGGGACAATGGAGGTATTGATCGAAGTCAGCGTCTTTAAACTAACAGACTTTATTGTACACCGTACTTCAATAGCAATTCGGCCGAACAGCAAAGGACATGTCGAATGGAATAGGAAGGAGGTGAGGGTCAGCAGGAGAATTAAATGTGTTAACGTGTTTTCCGTGGCAAATCTGTGAAGTTTCGTGTTCTTTGAGCCCGCTCTGCCCGAAACTTGAGGGCAGAAAAAGGTGCGGTTTGGTGAGGAGAATGGAATGAATTCGGCTTTGTATTCGGACTCCAGCTCTAGGCCGCCTGCATCGCCAGTTTCATGGGTTTAATGATAAACCGTGCTAGACTTTTAATCCCGTTCGTCAACTCCTGTCTGAACTTGCCTTGGGTCATTGCGTAGATGCTCGTGTTGACACAGCAGCTAACGCGTATGAGCAAGACCCCCACCTCATTGGCGATGTTAGAGGGACTTGTGAGATCCTTGCCCACGAAATTGATTGTGATTCGAGTACAAATGAATGTCACCGCTCCCGTGGTCCCGAGTAGTATGGACGTGCCGGACACGGTGAAGAGTAAGACGATGGACTTGCGCCGATTCTCTGTCTCACAGTCCTTGCCATCCTGTCCCTTCAGGCGCCGCCGGATCCTGCTGGATGCTATAATGTTCTTGACCGTCAGCCCGTTCAGGAGAAGTATGAGAGCGAAGGGGAGTAAGGAAAGAGAGATGTTCGACATCCAGGAGAAAGCCAGCCACCAGATCGAGGTGAAGTAGGCGTCTTTCTGTCGACAGCCCCAGTTCACCTTATTCATGACGTAGCGAGGCTGGTACATGAAGTAAAAGGGGATGAACTTTAAACAACTTAGCGCGCACAAGGACACAATCACCACGGCGGCCGTTCTCTCCGTGCAATATGTGAGTCTCAGCTTCGGACAACAAATGCTGACAAAACGGTCGAAGGTGAAGGACACGGTTAACCAGACAGAATAGTCTAGAGCGACAATCCGCAGGTACACAAATGTAGGGCACACTGTGCTGAGAGTCAGGAAGGATATCGGAGAATAGTAAATGTATATCCCACCGAGCAACACGTGAAAAATTAACACGAAAAGGTCGGAGATCGCCATCGCCATCATGTAACGCGTGATTCCTCTGGAGAGACCGCAATTTTCCCGGTACAGGATCGCAGCCGTCACCACGTTTGCTGGAAGAAGCATAACGCACAGAGAATTTAACAAAGAGTTCATTGTCATGTGTCATTTAATAGCATAGTCATGTTGACCTGAGCACGGTCGCTGAGGGGAACACAAAACACAGCGAAACGACCATTAAGTAACAAGAAATTGTAATAAGGAGGAAAATGCTTGCGTTCGCAGCCACGGCAACATTGGACACGAGACACCGGCAGAAATTAGCGTGTTGCAGTCAATGGGACAATGACACTGACCCAGGAGGGAGCCAATGTAACGGGCTGAATTGTAAGAAATTCAGTACTAAGTCATACAAGACGGAAATAGGCAATGCGACCCAGCGTGTCCGCGACAATGTCAATCACCCAGTCACACGAATCCAACTCCGATTCCTCCGCATATACTCTTTGCATTCCCATCCAGCCATCGCGGCTCGTACACTTCCCAGACTGTACCACTCAACGACACACAACCGAAAACTTCCAGCGGCCATTTAATCTAACAATAGAGTGATCTTTACATAAGATTTGCATGTCGCCAAATTCTACTGAACATCTGCTCAGCAGTTAGCGACCTGAATCATTGTGAATGTTTCATCGCCCACAGATGGTGCCTGATCGGTGAGTTTCATTATTTTGATTTTATATTAACGTATCTGCAGTATTTTGCTTCGCGTCGGTGAAATTCTTATTCCGTGGCCTTATTGGAAACCGACAAGCAATGTCTCCAAATGTAAAGCTAAAATCCCAACAAAGTCTGGAAACCTCGTATTAAAACATTTAATTCTGTAAATACTCATCTGGTCAGGCAACATCTTTGAAGAAAATATCACGTTTTAACAGTTCGTTTGATATCCTTTCATTAGAATTTGCAGAAGTCAGGAAAGGAGGGCGTTTTGAGTTTAAAAAAAAGGAGGAGAAGACGATTTTTTGCCCAACACAGTGGAGACCACGGCACCCTGGATGAGATAAGTGGTGGCGTTAACGGCTAACAGAAGGTGCTCAATGTTTGTGGCTGGAAAGAATCTGCCAGGAGAAAGCGCAAATGCAATTCCTGAGGCAGCTCCCTCTACTTACATCTCTCACACTCAGATTGGTTTCGATTGAGATTCGTTAACCTTCTCTCAGCTGGTACCTCCTGGACATGTGCTTCTCATTATCTCTTGGTCGCCATATTATCACTGAAGAGTCTGTTTCCGTGCCCTATAATACTATTACCCTATATTCTCTTTGGTACCTCCAACGCTTCCTACAGTTTAAAATATATTGAGTTTCATTCTCGCCCTTTTTGAAAGACCCCTGCTTCTCCAACTCCTCAACATTTCCTGTACAATCAATCGAATATCTTCCGTACACCATGTCGCATTGGAGGCATGGCAGCACCGTTACGGTATTGTTCTCCCATTACTGCACCAAAGGTCAGCGAAATGGGCAGCAGAGAATTCACAACATCTTGTAAATCTTCGTGATAGGCGAGGGTGCTACCATTCCTGAAACAATTCGAGGGGTTAACTCTGTTTGCATTCCGGAATCCCACCACGGGGTGGTGCTGGCCAGCCATACCAATCAGATGAAACAACCGCACCCGGGGTCAGTCCATTCCGAAAAGCCGATGAGCTCGTATGCTCCAGAATGTATATTAACCAACGATTCTATACCAGAACACGAGTAACTCGCGAGTTGAGGTCGAGGAGACTTTACTAGAAAAAGAGACACAGACTGTCTCCAGCATTCCTTCAAGAAAGTGAAAGCAAAGGGTAAAGGACAAAGAACAAATGAGCCAGCGTGACTGCCGAACACAAGCGGTAGTAGAAAGCGGAAAGATTTTATGAAAACGGTATCAGAATACACATATATCTTTAGCTGTGAGACAGAGCAGCAGCATATCGAAGGACATGACAAGGCCTACCGGGGATTCCGACCGCCGCCATAATCGGATAAAACATCTCCTTCACGTACAGAATTGGTGCCCGTCCCATTGTTGAAGAGCCGCAGTATTGGCTGCAAAACCGGGGACACAATGGAGCAAGCAGCGCAGTCTGGATCCTCATTAATACCCTCGCCAATCCTCCAGTGGGTTCGGGCTGCGACAGAACAATGAAATTAGTCACAGGCTTTTTAACAAACATATTTGTTTCCGCAGAAATGAAGAAATTTCACCTATCTCTCGGTATAGGAATATTGAATGGAAAGAGAATAGGAAGCCGTTGGGTCATTTCTGACCCATCTCTTGATCCAAGATACAATATCATGAGTCTGTCCTGGAATTGGAGTCTCTTTATTCACAGGACGGCAGTCGTATTTGATGTTGGAGTATTTTAGAACAATCTGAAATCTGAAATATAATCAGTTCTTTCTCACATTTATATCCACGGAGGAGCGAATGGGGCATATCACAATGGTTTGCTCAGATCATATTTCTAATTCTGAGAGTGAACGATGGACACTAGAACTCAGGGAAATAAAGTGTAAAGCGTATATGGTGGGTGTCAGGCTGACCAATTGCAAGTCACTCTTTGATATCACATGACAGGCAAAGCTACAACGCAATCTGTCAATAATATCATCAGAATTTTCTCATTAGATTTTTCATTTTGTGACAGATAACTCTTTTACATAAACAGCTGAAATGTTAAAAAAAGATATGAATTGCAAAGTAAAATAAAAAGAATGTCTGATAATACTCAGCAGGAGGTTGTTTATATGGAGAGAGGAATACTTAAAATTTCAGGTTCATATCCTTCCATCAGATGTGAGTTAAATTAAATAAAAAATGCCAAGAGCTCTGGAGGGAACACAGAAAGAGGCGGCTGATAAAGGAGAGAAAAAGAAGTGTGTTGGGGCGGTGAGATATAACTGGGTAATCAAAGCAGTGCACCTGCTGGAAATGAGATGCTGGCATCTCAGCAGAGGGGAAGGAAAGGAGAGTTAGCATTTCATGTTCTGAAAACTTCAGTCTGTAAATCCACAACGTGAGGTGCAATTCCTTAAGGTATTTTGTTTCTTTAGGACATTGCAAGCACCTCAGGAAACAGAGTGCTCAAAAACAAAAGAAACCCCTGATTGAAAATTCAATGTTTGATAGTACATATTCCACTTGGGTGGCCGACAACTCAATGGCATGAACAATGAATTTTCCAATTTCTGGTAACCCGCAACTCACTGTGTTCCTTTCACACTCCCACGGGATTACCCGCCGCTCGGGTTCTCTCTGACTTTGCTTGCATTTTTCATCCATAGACGAGTCCACATCCATCTTATCTCGACTCAGTACCCCACCATTCAACCGCTTCCTTTGCCTCATCTTTCTCTGTTCAGATTGAGAGCTGTACCGAAATAAAAATGTTGGCATCGAATAATTTTTGCATCAAACCATATACACTGTCTAAATATGCTGTTGAATTAAATTTACTGAAACTGAATCCATCCCCAGCTTCTTTACAATGAAGTTCCATGTACCTTCGTGTTCTGGGCTGTTAAAGGTGTTCAGGCAAAGAGTACGCTGATTCTATCATAACATTTGGATTGGTTTATTATTATTGCCACATGTACCGAGGAACAATGAAAAACTTGTTTTACAAGCCATCTGTACAGATCATTTCATTGCAACAGTGTATTGAGCTAGTACAAAGGATGGGCAGAACAAGCGAACCTTGTTCAGTACCGATACTTTTGGAAATGCTCACTGGGTTCCTGCTGTTGGCGGCTGTCACCTCAACCTTGATGGGTGGTGTTCAGTAAGATAGAGGGAGATGTTCGCCTACAAGAGCCTCAGGGTCAGCAATCAGCTGTCTGCGACCGACCATGGGAGGGTACAGGCTGACCTCACGATGCACCTTGCACGTGTGGACAGTGAAGTTACTGACCGGCATCGAGAGTGCGAACCATTGATCTGGGAACATGGGTTCGAATCCCTCACTGCAACTGGAGGGCTTAACTAAATTAAATCTGGAATAAACATCGAGCGCCAGTAATGCGCTTCACTTATGTACTTCAGGGAAAGGTATGTGCCCGGAATGGCCCAAGCATAACTGTTTGGACAAGAAGGAAGCTGCATATCAGAGCTCCTCCTGTTTGATCCCTGCACATCCTGACTTGTTCTGCCCCATCACTGGTGTTTCTGTCACCATTATCTACGTCCGGTCTACATCCAAACTCTTGTACTGAGTAGATTTCTTTTGAATGAGGTTTTGGAAGGCAGTTGAAAACAGCCCACCACGAGACTACCGAGCTCCCCCCCCCCTCTCTCTCTCTCTCTCTCTCTCTCTCTCTCTCTCTCTCTCTCTCTCTATCTATCTATCTATCTATCTGTCTATCTATCTCTATATATCTGTCTGTCTGTCTGTCTATCTATCTATCTATCTATCTATCTATCTATCTATCTATCTATCTATCTATCTATCTATCTATCTATCTATCTATCTATCTATCTATCTATCTATCTATCTATCTCTCCCCCTCCCTCCCCTATCTCTCTCACTCTCTCTCTGCCTCTTGCCCTCCCACTCTCAAGACTCTCCCTTCACCATCTCTCACACATTTCCACATCTCACCTGTGGTAGCGAGACAGCTGTTTCTACCTTTTTCATTTTAATTGTTTTCACATCAATCCTACTGATGAAGGCGATCTAACAAACGCTTGTTTTTGCGTGAAGTACACGGGGTTTCACTGACGACCCCGAAATCTACTCTTCCTCGCCTTATGACTTCAGTTGCGGGAGAGGTGGCAATATCTTGGACAGTCTGTCGACCTCCTCGAGGATGTCCCCACCCGCAGGTGACCCAGTCAGGACACTGGGCTACGTGCGTATCCCATGTGTCAAACGTCATATATACGGAAAGAGGCCTTAGGCCCAACGTTTCCGTGCTGGCCTTAAGGTAACTAGATATATTAATCCCATTTCCCAGCACCCAATCCGTAGCATTCTATGCCATGGGAATTACAATCGCCCATCTAAATACTTCATAAATGCCACGAGAGTTTCTGGGGGAAAGAAACGTCTTCTTCAAATTTCCCATAAATTTTCGAGCTTCCTTAACCTCTTCTCTCTATCATCTAATTATTTTCTATACCACGCTCCAAGGAAAACAAACCCAACCTGTCCAGTCTCTACTTATGCCGTTACATTCCAGGCAACATACTGGCGCATCTCTTCTGCATCGTCTCCAGTCCAATCACGTCTTCACTATAATATGATGACCAGAAATACAAACAGTCCGTCAGCTGCAGCCTAAATAGTACGTTACATTATTGTATCACTAACTCCCTCTATTTATACGATGTGTTGCCGCTAATAAAGGCACGTATTCTATCTGGCTTCTTCGCCGTTATCCACCTGTTCCGCTGCTTTGAGGAATCCCAAGGCACCAGGGTCTCTCTGTTCCTCATAAAACCCTGGTGTCCAATCTTACACTGTGCATCTATATCCTACCTTTCTCAGTCCTCTAAAATTGCACCACCACGTGTCTCAGTGTTAAAATGCACGTGGAATTGTTCTATCAATCTTACCAACTCATCGAAATCGTTCATTAGATTTCCTCCACCCCCTCCCCTCCCCGTCATCAGCAACACCACTAATCGGTGTTATTTGCCAAGTTACTTATCATGCCTCCTACATTCACATTCAGGTTGTTCATGGTTAAATCAGAGAGCAAGCTTCAAAACTTATCCATATTTTACCGCACTCGTCACAGACATCCAATAGAAAAGAAGAAACTCTGGAACATCATATTCTTTCCTCCTGTCACCCAAACAATTTCATATCAAAGTTTCCATATGGACACGGTTCCCATTAGCTCGCATTTTTGGGCCATTCTCCTATGTGGGGTCTGGTCAAATACCTGACCGTAGTCCATGACGATTTCATCAATGGCGTAGCCTTCATTGACACATTTTTATCCGAACTGAGGTGGCAGTGGGTTTGAAGGGGTGGAGTTATTTAGCGCTGCCATTTCCATCTGCAGTCACTGCCATTCCTGCCGTGGATCTCCCCCACGACTGATTCCAACAATGAAGGAACGGTCCCAGTCCGTCTAAATAAGCATATGCTTTAAACAACGAGACAGGGTTAAGTATATTTATTTAGGGTAAGGACTGTGTAAATATAATTATTGAAGTTATATTCTTCCAGTTAATTCAGTTAGCCAAATAAATAGAGGGCTGATAACATCGCCGCGATCAGTGAAATACAACAGACCGAAAACTGAGCATGCAAAGCATTTGTAAAAGGGTTGCTCCGACGAGGGAGGTGTTGTTCGGATTCAGCGGCTTCAAACTAACCAACATTATTGTACAACTGCTATCCCACACGGGATCTCTAGGACGCACCCCGTGTACGGGTCAGAGGCAGCTGCAGGAAGAGACCTGGGGTGGGAGGACCTCGTGCTCCGGGTTGTAAAGCTTGAACAACAGCAGCCCATCCGAGAGCCTTAGTTTTTCGACGCACGTTTCGGGAAATCTCGACGACGGAGGCAGAGGGGGAATGGGTGTCGAGATTTACTTATGATGTAGTTAAGACGTATTTAAGATGGGGAGGGTAGGTTTTTGAAAGATTTTGAAAGAGAAATGGGAAAATGGCACGGAAGAGGAGGTTTGGGAAAGTGTGGATCAGCAATGATCATACTGAATGGCGAAGCAGGCTGAAGTAACCTGGTGGGCTGCTCCTGCTCCGATTTATCTGGTGTTCTTGTGGTCTTCACAACCAGACCGAAAATTGAGCATGCCAAACATTTGTAAAAGAGCTGCAAGGACGGGGAAGGTGTTGTTCGGATTCAGCGTCTTTAAACTAACAAAACTAATTGTACACCGTAATCCATAGGAGTTCGGCCGACAGCAAAGGACACGTCGAATGTAATAGCAAGGAGGTGACCGTCAACAGGAGTATTAAATGTGTTAACGCTTTTTCCGTTTAAAATCTATGAAGCCTCGTGTTCTTTGAGCCCGCACTGTCCGAAACTGAGGGCAGAAAAAGGGGCAGTTTGGTGACGTTAATGGAGCGAATTTAGCGTTTTACTCGGACTGCAGCTCTAGGCCGCCTGCACTGCCAGTTTCATGGGTTTAATGATAAACCGTGTTAGACGTTTAATCCCGTTTTTCAATTCCTGTCTGAACTTGCTTTGGGTCATTGCGTAGATGCACGTATTGGCGCAGCAGCTGACCCGTGTGAGCAAGACCCCTACCTCATTGGCGATGTTAGAGGGGCTTGTGAGATCCTTGCCTACGAAATTGATTGTGATTCGAGTACAAATGAATGTCACAGCAGCCGTTGTCCCGAGTAGTATGGACGTGCCTGAAACTGTGAAGAGTAAGACGATGGACTTGCGCCGATTCTCCGTCTCACTGTCCTTGCCATCCTGTCCCTTCAGGCGCCGGCGGATCCTGCTGGACGCTACAATGTTCTTGACCGTCAGCCCGTTCAGGAGCAGGATTAGAGCGAAGGGGAGTAAGGAGAGAGAGATGTTCGACATCCAGGAAAAAGCCAGCCACCAGATCGAGGTGAAGTAGGCAGCTTTCTGTCGACAGCCCCAGTTCACTTTATCCATGACGTAGCGAGGCTCGTACATGAAGTAAAAGGGGATGTACTTTAAGCAGCTCAGTGCGCACAAGGACACAATAACCACGGCGGCCGTCCTTTTCGTGCAATATGTGAGTCTCAGGTTCGGACAGCAAATGCTGACAAAACGGTCGAAGGTGAAGGACACGGTTAACCAGACAGAATAGTCTAGAGCGACAATCCGCAGGTACACAAATGTAGGGCACACTGTGCTGAGAGTCAGGAAGGATATCGGAGAATAGTAAATGTATATTCCACCGAGCAATACATGAAAAATTATCACGAACAGGTCGGATATCGCCATCGCCATCATGTAACGCGTGATTCCTCTGGAGAGACCGCACTTTCCCCGGTTCAGGATCGCAGCCGTCACCATGTTTGCTGGAAGAAGCATAACGCCAGAGAATTTAGCAAAGCGTTTATTGTCATGTTGCATTTAATAGCATAGTCACCTTCATCTGAGGACGGTGGCCGAGGAACAAAAAGCACAGCAAAACGACCATTAACAACAAAGTGTAATGAAGAGGAGAACGCTTGCGATAGCAGCAACGGTAACAATGGAGACGCGACACTGGCAGAGGTCAGGTGTTCGTTTGCGTGTTGTAGTCAATGGGCCAATGACACTGACCCATGGGGGAGCCAATCTAGTGGACTACAATGTAAGAAATTCATTACTAAAATCAGAGTGATACAATACGGAAATAGGCAATGTGACCCAGCGGGTCCGCGACAAGTCAATCACCCAATAACACGAATCCAACTCCCATACTTCTGCATATGTTCTTCACATTCCCATCCAGCCATCGCGGGCCGCACACTCTCCAGACGTTACAACTCGCCGACACACAACGGACAACTTCCAGCGTCCACTTAGTCTACCGATAGAGTAGGATTTACAAGCGATTTGCATGCCCCAAAATTCTACTGATCATCTGCTCAGCAATTAGCGACCTGAATCATTGTGGATGTTTCATCGCCCACAGATGGTGCCTTATCAGTGAGTTTTATTATTAAATTTTATATTAAAGGCATCTGCAGTATTTGGCTTCATGCCGGTGAAATTCTTATTCCGTGGCCTTATTGGCAACCGACAAGCAATGGCTCCAAATGAAAAGCTAAAATCCAAACAAAGCCTGGAAAGCTGATATCAAAATATTTAATGCTGTAAATACTCATCTGGTCAAGCAGAATCTTTGGAGAAAATATCACGATTTAAAATTTCGTTTGATAACCTTTCATTAGAACTTACAGAAGTCAGGAAAGGTGGGCGTTTTGAGTTAAACAGACGGAGGAGAGGTCAATTGTGTGCCCAATACAGTGGAGAAAAAAACACCCTGAATGAGATAAGTGATGGCGTTCACCGTTAACAGAAGGTGTTCAATGTTTGTTGATGGAACTGATCTGCCAGGAGAAATGCACATGGGAAGTCCTCAGGCAGCTCGCTCTATTTACACCTCTCACAGTCGGATTGTCTTCCATTAAGATTCGTTCACCTTCTCTCAGCTAGTACCTCCGGGACATGTGCCTCTCGTTATCTCTTGGTCGCCATATTACACTATTACCCTATATTCTCTTTGGTCCTTCCACCGCTACCTACAGTGTAAAATATGTTGGCTTTCATTCCCAGCCTTTTTGAAAGATCCCTGCTTCTCCAACTCCTCAACATTTCCTGTACAATCAATGGAATATCTTCCGTACACCATATCGCATTGGAAGCATGGCAGCACCGTTACGGTATCGTTCTCCAATTACTGCACCAAAGATCGGCGAAATGGGCAGCAGAGAATTCACAACATCCAGCATATCTTCGTGGAAGGTGAGGGTGCTACCATTCCTGAAACAATTAGAGGGGCTGACTGTTCGTTTTCCAGAATCCCACCACGGCGTGGTGTTGGCCATCCGTACCAATCGGAACAAACAAACTCACTGGGAGTGAGTCCGTTCCAAAAGCCGATGAGCTAGTATGCTCCAGAACGTACATTAACCAACGATTCTGTGTCAGAACACGAGTAACTCGCGAGTTGACGTTGAGGAGACTTTAGCAGAAGAAGAGTTTCAGAAGGGCTGCAAAATTCCTTCAAGGAAGTGAAAGAAAAGGGTTAAAGACAAATGACAAAGGATCCAGCGTGACTGCAGAACGCAAGCAATAGCATAAAGCTGAAAGAGTTTATCAAAGCGGTATCAGAATGCACAAATATCGTTAGCAGTGAGACACAGCAACAGCATATAGAATGACATGAAGATGCTTACCGGGGATCCCAACCGCCGCCATAATCGGATAAAAGATCTCTTTCACATACAGAATTGGTGCCCGTCCCATTCTTGAAGAGCCGCAGTATCGACTGCAAAACCGGAGACACAATGGAGCAAGCAGCGCGGTCCGCATTCTCATTAATACCCGTGCCAATCCTCCAGTGGGTTCTGGCTGCGACAGAACAATGAAATTATTCACAAGCCATTTAACAAACATATTTGTTTCCGCAGAAATGAAGAAATTTCGCCTGTCTCTCGGTATAGGAATACACAATGCAAAGAGAATAGGAAGCCTTTGGGTCATTTCTGACTCTTCTCTTGATCCAAAATGCAACGTGATGAGTTTGTCCTGGGACAGTAGTCGCTTTATTCACAGGACGGCCGTCCTCTTTGATGTTGGGGTCTTTTAGAACAGGGAAATCTGAAATATAATCAGTTCTTTCTCACATTTATATCCACGGAAGAGCGAATCTTTTGCTCAAATCATATTTCTAATTCTGAGGTGACCGATCGACACTTGAACTCAGGGGAATCGAATGCAACGCGTATATGGCAGGTGTCAGGCTCACCAATTGCATGTCACTTTTTGATATCACATGACAGGAAAAGTTACAACGCAATCCTCTGTCAATAATATCTGCAGATTTTTCTCATTAGATTCTTCATTTTGTGACGGATAACTCTTTCACATAAACAGCTGAATGTAAAACAAAATGATAGAAATTGGAAAGGAAAATAACAAGAATGTCTGATAACACTCAGCAGGCGGTTGTTTATATGGAGAGAGGAATAGTTGATATCCTTCCATCAGATGAGAGTTAAATTAAATAAAAAATTCCAAGAGCTATGGAGGGAGCTTAGAAAGAGGCGGCTGATAAATGAGAAAAAAAGGAGTGTGTTGGGGCGGTTAGATATAACTGGATAACAAAGCAGTGCACATGCTGGAAAATGAGATGCTGGCATCTCAGCAGAGGAGAAGGAAGGAGAGTTAGCATTTCATGTTTTGAAAACTTCAGTCTGTCAAGCCACAACGTGAGGTGCAATTCCTTAAAATATTGTGTTTCATTTGGACATTGCAAGAAGCTCAGGAAACAGAGTGCTCAAAAGCAAAAGGGACCCTGGTTGAAAATTTAATGTTTGACATTTCATATTCCACTTGGATAGCCGACAACTCAATGGCATGAACATTGAATTTTCCAAATTCATGTAACCCGCACCTCACTGTGTTCCTTTCACACTCTCAGGAGATCACGCGCCGCTCGGGTTCTCTCTGACTTTGCTTGCATTTTGCATCCCTCCACGAGCCCACACCCACCCTTTCTTGACTCAGTACCCTACCATTCAACCACTATCCTTTGCCTGATCGTTCTACCCAAATAAAGAGTATTAGCATCGAATAATTTTTGCATCAAAACATATACACAGTGTAAAGATGCTATTGGATTAAATTTACTGAAAATGAAACCATCCCCAGCTTCTTTACAATTACATCCCATGTATCTCCATGTCCTGGGCTGTCAAATGTGTTCAGGCGAGGAGTACTCTGATTCCATCATAGCATTTGAATTGGTTTATTATTATTGTCACATATACGAGGAACAGTGAAAAACTTGTTTTACAAACCATCTGTACAGATCATTTCATTGCAACAGTGTATTGAACTAGTACAAAGGAAGGACAGAACAAGTGAACCTTGATCAGCACCGATACTTTTGGAGATGCTCACTGGTTTCCTGCTGTTGGAGGCTCTCGCCCAAACCCTGACGGGTTGTTTTCAGACAGCCATACAGTAAGAAGCATAGAGGGTGCTGTGCGCCTACAGGAGCCTCAGGGTCTCCAATCAGCCGTCTGCGACCGACCACAGGAGGGTGCAGGCTGACCAGACCATACACTATGCAGGTGTGGACAGTGAAGTTACTGACCGGCATCCAACGTCCGGACCATTGATCTGGCAACATGGGTTTAAATCCCTCCACGGCAACTGGAGGGCTTAACTAAAATAAATCTGGGATAAACAGCGAGTGCCAGTAATGCGGTTCATTGCTGTACTTCAGGGAAAGGTATCTGCCCGGACTGGCCCAAATATTATTGTTTGGACAAGAGGCAAGCTGCATATCGGAGCTCCTCCGGTTCGATCCCTGAGCATCCAGACACATTCTGCCCATCACTGGTGTCTGTGTCACCATTATCTACGTCTGGTCTACATCCAAACTCTTGGACTGAATAGATTTCTTTTGAATGAGGTTTTGGAAGGCAGTTGAAAACAGCCCACCGTCAGAGTAGCGAGCCATCTCTCTCTCTCTCTCTCTCTCTCTCTCTCTCTCTTTTTGTCTATGTCTCTCTCTCTGTCTCTATGTCTCTTTCTCTCCCTTTATCGTCCTCCCACTCTCAAGACTCTCCCTCAACCATCTCTCACACATTTCCCCATCTCACCTGTGGCAGCGAGATAGCTGTTTAAAGGTTTTGCATTTTAATTATTTTCACATCAATCCTAGTGATGAAGGCGTTCTAACTAATGCTTTATATCAGCGTGAAGCACGCGCGGGTTAACTGATAACCCCGATATCTACTCTTCCTCGCCGAATGACTTCGGTTGAGAGAGAGCTGGAAACATCTGGGATAATCTGAATCGACCTCCTCGGGGAAGGCTCCACCCGCACGTGAACCAGTCAGGGAACTCAGCAACGTGTACACCCCTTGTGCCAAAATTCATAAATTGGAGAGAGGCCTTCAGCCCAACGTGTCCGGGCCGGTCGTCAGGTACCGGGAAATGTTAACCCAATTTATCAGCACTCAAACGGTCGCCTTCTATGTCATGGGATTTCAGACATTTATCTAAATGCTTCATCAATTACATGAAAGTTGTTGCGTCCATCTCTCGTTCATGGAGTGCGTTCCAGATTTCACCCACATCTCGGAGTGAAAGGAACTTCTTCTTCAATTACCCCATAAATTTCTGATCTTCCCAAATCTCTTCCCACTACTATCTAACAATGTTGGCTACCACTCTCCAGTCACCACTGACCACTCCAAGGAAAGCAAACACAACCTGTCCAATCTGTCCTCATGATTCAAGCGTTCCATTCCAGGCAACATTCTGGCGAATCTCCTCTGCACTCTCTCCAGTGCAATCACATCCTCCCTGTAGTATGGTAACTGCAAATACAACCAGTACTCCAGCTGAAACCTAACTAATACATTATATAGCTGTATCACAATCTTCCTGCAGTTATACTCTTTGATACCAATAATCAAGGCAAGTATTCCGTATGGATTACTCACCGTTATCCACCTATTCTGCTGTTTTCTGGGAATCTCTGGGCACTAAGGTCTCTCTGTTGTTCATAACATCCTAGCGTCCTACCTTTCATTGTGCACCTATCTCCTCTCCGTTAGTCCTGTCAAAGTGCACCACCACGTATTTCAGTGTCACGTTCCACGAGTCTTTTTTCTGTCAATCTTAACAAATCATTAACATCCTTCAGTAGACAAGAAAATCCTACGTATTACCAAATGCCACCAATTGGTAGGTACTTGTCATGTTTACTCTTCGTCTTTCTTTTTTTCTTTTCAATCTTTTATTAGTTTCCAAATTAATACAGATTAATATAGAACATCGATCATTGTACATGTAATTCAAAGAGATCAAGAGAACAATCATGGCATAGATAATCATAAAGAATGATACAATATAGAAAATCTTTAGATCTCACGATCTCTTAGTAGATGAGTATAACATAAAAAAAGGAAAGAAAAAGATTTATTGTGTATATAAAAGAAAAGAAAAGAAAATCCCCAAATCAATAAAAAATTTGTAAATAACATAACAAACCAAACTAAAAAGAAATTTTCAAAAAAAAAGACTAAAAAAAAAGAAAAAAAAGGGAAGCTAAAGCAGAAGATTATTGATTTAGAAAACAGGACCAGACGGAACAACATCAGAATTCTCGGACTTATAAATTTGTCGAAAGCAATCAACCTACTGAATTCTTCGCAAACCTTCTGGTTGAATTGTTTCCTTCTATTTTAAAAGCTATACCTTAGATTGACAGAGCACATAGGTCACCGATGAACAAATTTCTTACGGAAAGCAAATCCAGGTCAGTCATTATCTCGTTCCATGACTTTCAAATCAAAGACCTTTTGATTCGTGAATACCGCCGAAAAGGAATGATTAATTGTCAATATTACAAGATTAGAATCGTTGAAAATTTTTCACCTGAAGTTATGAATGAACATGTGAAATTTAGAAAAGGTCATGTCGGAGATTTTTAACCAAGGTTATAAGCCTTTGCTTTGCTACCCGGCAAAGTGAAGAATCATTTGTAAAAAATGGTTCGTACAAATGGTTTACCTCTCCAGCAGATGCACAGGCTTTTCTAGAATCTGAGGATTGAAATACTTCGGAATTATCTTCATTAACATTTACTTTTTAAAATTATTTTTCGATAACTCTTTACTAATACTTTGGATGTTTTATGTACTTTGATTTTTTGATCTTTTTTTGACATGTTATTTTATATATATTCCTTTGAGGTCCTTTACTAATAAACTAACAAAGATACTTGTTATTTCATGACTTTGAAACTGTGGTGTTTCTTTTCGAGTTACTGTTTTGACTGGGTTGAATTTTACCAACCCTGAGAAATTGGCGACAGTTTTATTTGGGTTATACTTTCTTTAGGTAGAGACGCCGGCTTTATTTTGGTCGGCTGCTTTCTCTCTTTAGGTGGGGGGAGGGGCATTGGGTTATTTGGAAGCTGCTTTGGGCTTTTAGCCAAGTCCGTTGCTTACTTACTCTATCAGAATGTCCAGCGTCTTATTTGAATTTACATCTTAATATGGCTTGTATATTACCTTGTTTATTATTCACAGTTAAACAATATTAAAATGGATCGAGTGATTAATTTAACGAGTTTTAATATTAAAGGACTAAACCATCCTGTAAAACGAAACAAGATTTTTGCTTATATTAAAAAGCTCAAAGCCGCAATTAGTTTTCTACAAGAAACTCACGCGCGCAATTGTGAAACTTTACGCTTTTTCAGTCGATAGAGAGGATTACAATAATATTCTTCTTTCCTGGCTAAATCCAGAGCGGTTTCAATCTTTATAGATAATACTGTTTCATTTGTTCAACATAAGGCAATAACGGATACTAATGGTCGTTTTGCTATAGTATCAAGGAAGCTAGATAATAGACTGGTGGTATTTGCCAATATTTACGCTCCAAATACGGACGATCCAGGATTTTTTGAACGAGGTTTTGCACTTTTACCAGATTTGAATCTTTACTCTCTGGTTCTAGGAGGAGATTTTAATTGTTGGTTAGATTCAAGGTTAGATAGGTCATCTACTAAACCAGCAGCTCTTAACAAATCAGCTTTATTTCTTCAATCTTTTTAATGAAAACTGGCGTTACTGATGTCTGGTGTTTTTTTACATCCAGAAGACAAGGAATATTCATTTTTTTTCTCATGTTCATCACACATATTCCAGGATTGATTTTTTTTATTGATAGTCAATTGATTTCATCAATCTGACCTGTGAATATAAAGAGATTGCTCTTTCAGATCATGGGCCTGTCTTTTTATCTTTAAACCTCCCCGGACTCCCTCAAGTATACAGTTCCTGACGTTTTAATCTAACTTTGCTATCTGATAAAGATTGTTTAAAATTTTTGGAGAAACAAATCACTTTCTTTTTTAAAGAGAATACCCCGGGAGAGACTTCTAGTCTTATTATATGGGATGCTTTTAAAGCCTATATTAGACGACAAATTATTTCTTATGCGGCAAGCGTTAAGAAAAAAAAACTAATACAGACAGGATTGATATAGCCAATTAATTGAAACTTTTAGACCAAAAATATGCCTTGGATCCAGATCCCACTTTATATAAAAGGCGAGCTGAAATTAAAACCAAATACGATCTCCTTTTAACATATCCAACTGAGAATCAACTCTTAAAAGATAAAACTCAATTTTATAGCCATGGAGAAAAACAGGTAAATTATTGGCTAATCGATTAAAAACCTCTATAGCTAGACAGCAAATCCAAGAATTTCGCAAAGGCAATGGACAAAGGACAGCAGGTCATTTAGAAATAAATGATACTTTTAAAGAATTCTATTCTAAACTTTATAGTTATGATTCTCCTAAAGAAGATGCTGTAACGATCAACTTTTTTGACCAATTAAGTATTCCTACACTCTCTGCTGATAACCGAAAACAATTAGATACATTTATTACTCATGAGGAAATCGCCGAGGTTATATGATCAATGCATTCTGGGAAGATACTGGGTCCTTATGGATTTCAGGGAGAATTCTATAAGGCTTTCTCTTCATTGCTTATGCCTTATTTAAGTTCTGTTTTTTCGGATTCTTCTAAATTAGGAAGGTTACCCCAATCTTTTTATGAAGCTACCATTTCAATTATTCTTAAGAAGAATGAAAACCCAACGGAATGTTCTTCATATAGACCTTTTTTTTTACTAAATGTTGATGTTAAAATTTTATCTAATGTTTCGGCTCGTAGATTAGAAAATATTTTACCATTAATTATATCCGATGATCAATCGGGGTTTATCAAAAACCGTTATTCTCATTTTAATATTCGTCGTTTCTTAAATATTATATATTCTCCTTCTAAAGAAATATCGGAATATGTGATCTCTCTAGATGCTGAGAAGGCCTTTGACCTGGTCGAATGAAGTTACCTATTTAAAACTTTAGAGAAATTTAACTTGGGTCCAATTTTAGTCCGTGGATTAAATTACTTTATTTATTGCCTTCTGCCCGTGTTCTTACTAATTTTCAACTTTCCGAACCTTTTAAACTTCAACGCTGAACTAGACAGGG
The DNA here is from genome assembly GCF_009764475.1 of Pristis pectinata. Lineage (NCBI taxonomy): Eukaryota > Metazoa > Chordata > Chondrichthyes > Rhinopristiformes > Pristidae > Pristis > Pristis pectinata. The sequence goes on along the minus strand of NC_067438.1, from coordinate 13,501,073 downwards.
ATGCCCTTTGAGCTCTCTGTTATTTGACTTAGTCCTAGAACCTTTAGCTATTGCTTTTCGAGAATATACAGAGATTGTCGGTATCTCTAGGGGAGGTACCATCCATAAAGTTTCGCTCTATGCTGATGATTTACTTCTCTTCATTTCTATTGTTGAGACTTCGTTACCTTCTATGCTTTCTTTACTTCCCTGTTTTAGCCAATTTTCAAGATATAAAATGAATTTACACAAGAGCGAACTTTTCCCTTTGAACAATTTGATACCATTCGATATTAATCTTCCTTTTAAAACTGTAAGAAATCATTTTACCTATTTGGGCGTAACTATTACTAAGAATTATAAACATTTATTTAAAGAGAACTTTCTTGTCTTACTGTATTATGTGAAAAGGATCTTACCAACTTGGTCAGCCCTCTCTATATCGCTGACTGGTCGCATTAATTCTATGAAAATGAATATTTTACCTAAATTTATGTATCTATTTCAGGCTTTACCTGTTTTTATTCCTAAGTCTTTTATTGATTCCCTTGACTCAATCATCTCTTCTTACATATGGGAAAATAAGCATCCTAGATTAAATAAAGTTCATTTTCAGAAAACTAGAGATAATGGAGGGTTTGCTTTACCCAATTTTAGGTTTTATTACTGGGCAGTCAATATACGAAATCTTACTTTTTGGTTACATTATATTAATCACGAAGCCTGTCCAGTATGGATTTCTTTAGAAGTTACTTCTGTTTAAAAAAATTCTATTATTTCTCTCCTTAGCTCTTTACTTACTTTATCAATAAATAAATTAACTGATACTTTGGTAGTTAAACATGCTTTTAGGATTTGGTTACAATTTAGAAAATACCATGGTTTATTGACATTTTCTTGTCTAGTCCCTTTTGCTAATTTTTTCTTCAAACCTTCTTTGACTGATAGAGTTTTTAAAGAATGGGATAGATTGGGTATTACTCGTTTTCAGGATCTGTTTGTAGGAGGAAATTTTTTAACGTTTGTACAATTGGCAACTAAATATAATTTGCCAAAAACTCACTTTTTTCGATATTTGCAAATTAGAGATTTTCTCTGATCTCAAGTACATACCTTCCCTATAAGTCCTGAGAAGAACTTAATAGATGTAATTTTTAATTGAAGCCTTTTTATGATGCTTCAATATCTAAGATTTATGGTAGATTATCAGGAATGAATAAGGACCCTTTAGACAAAATTAAAAATGCTTGGGAACGCGACTTGCAGATTTCAATTTGTGAGGAAACCTGGAATAGAATTTTTAAACTGGTTAATATTTCATCATTATGTGCGCGTCATTCCGTCCTTCAATTTAAAGTGGTCCATAGAGCTCACTTGTCCAAAGATAAGTTATCGCGTTTCTATTCAGATATATCCCCTTATTGTGACAAATGCAATAATAGAGAGGCTTCTTTAATCCATATGTTTTGATCATGTCCGAGTTTGGAAAAATTCTGGGTAGAGGTATTTCAAACTTTTCCCGTACATTTTAAAATAAATTTTAAGCCAAATCCTTTAACCGCATTATTTGGGATTGTTGGAGAAAATGATATAATTTTGAAGACTTCCGACTTACACATATTGGCCTTCGTTTCTCTTATAGCCAGGAGAGCTGTATTGCTTAAATGAGAGGAAACTATTCCTCCCACTCATGCTCAGTGTCATATCTAAATTTAGAGAAGATCCGTTGCTCCACCTCTGGATCCATTATGGACTTCCAAATATTATGGGGACCTTTTTTGAACCACTGATTTGGTGCTTAATGTACAGATATTGGCCAATACTACTATGTCTTTAGGATGCTACTAAACAGCTTTGGTTTTGGTAGTGGGGTTAGATTTTTTTATAATAAAATTATTCCAATTTATCAATATCAATTGATATCTCTTTTGTTTATCAATATGAAGCATTGTGATTTCTAGTGTGATTCAATACAATCTACTTTGTAACTTTTTTCTTTGTTTCATGCATTTTGTACTTCTTATTTGAAATTAATAAAATATTGAAAAAGAAAGAAAATAATTTATTGTGTATATAGAAGAAAAGAAAAAAATCCCCAAATTAATAAAAATTTGATTTGTAAATAATATAACAAACCAAACTAAAAAGAAAATTTCAAAAAAAGACAAAAGAAGAAAAAGAAAACTACTGAAATTTCTCAAGAAAAACAGAACAATATTATGTCGTCAACTGCGTTTCTCTAAATTCAAAAGTTATTGAAAAGGGATCTATATTATGTGAAAGTATTGAATAAACGGACTCCAAATATCTTCAAATTTAAGCGAAGGATCAACAGTACCACTCCTAATTTTTTCCAACTTTAAACACGATATAGTTTGAGAGAACCATTGAAAAGTAGTAGGGGGTATTGGATCCTTCCATTTAAGCAAAATGGATTGTTTGGCCATTAATGTAATAAAGGCAATCATACGCTAAGCGGAAGCAGATAAATGGCCAGACTCTATCCTTGGTAATCCAAAAATTGCAGTGATAGAGTGAGGTTGTAAATCAATATTCAATACAGTTGAGAAAATGTTAAAAATGTCTTTCCAATATTTTTCCAAAAAAGGACAGGACCAAAACATATGTGTCAGAGAAGCCACATTCTATTTACATCTATAACATATAGGATTTATAAGGTGATAAAAACGGGCTAGCTTATCTTTTGACATATGGGTCTTGTGATCTACCTTAAACTGTATCAAAGAGTGTTTGGCACACATTGAAGATGTATTAACTAAATCGAGAATTTTCTTCAATGTTTCTGTAGGTAAAGGTATCTGGAGAATCATTTTTTACTGCACTCAGTTTGTTAATGGATATAGAACATTCAAGATCTCTCCATATTTTACCGCACTCGTCATAGATTTCCAATCACAAAAACAAAGCTGGAACATCACATTCTTTCCTCCTGTTACGCAATCAATTTCAGGTCCAATTTGCCATGTGGACCCGGTTCCCATCCATGATCTCTCATGATTTGGGACCATTATCCCATGTGGGGCTACTCATAAGCCCGACCGGAGTCCAAGATGATTCCATCAGAAGCACAGCCTTCATTGACATATTTTTATCCCAGTGTTACGGACTCAGTGGAAGTCCCTTTAAGACAGAGTGTGTGTGTTTGTGTGTGGGGGGCGTGCTTACGTCAATAGAAGATAAAGGATGTAATGACGTTGTTGAAGAAGAAGAAGGAGAGAGAGAGAGAGAGAGAGAGAGAAGGGAGAGAGACACCAGCCTGCTTGTTTTCTCTATCGATGGATGAGAAACAATAACTGTGTTTGCCACTGAAATCCATGTATGGAAGTTGGAAGTAATCCGGTGGAGTTCACTTTGTTGCTGACCTGTAGAAGGAAACAGGTATTTGTATGTGGACGACCACGGTTCGGATGCTTTTCGGGGTGAGGAAGTCACTACCGAGTAAACACTGAAGTGTCGTTTGGGGTTCCATCGTGGAACATTTGGATTTCGTATTTACTCTCCCTATGTTCTCTACATCTACATCTTATCTTCTGACAACGGTGGTTGTTGAAGAAGCCCTTGCTCATGTTTCACCTTATGGCTTGCGGAACTGAACTTTAAGAACCATTCCGGAACTGGGAGTTTAGGACTTAGTCACACACACACACGAAGAGTTTAGTTTTGGGGTTAACGTTCGAGGTTTAACATTTTTGAATTCTAACATACTAACATTTTTACTTTTATTTTACGTATTATCATAAGTAGTGATTAATAAAATGGTTTTTAACACTGAATGATGCTCAGTGTGTTTCTTTTGTTGTTGGTTCGTGACACCAGCCAAGGTGGCAATGAGCTGGAAGAGGAAGCGTCCACTACCATCTGCAGTCACTGCCGTGCCGCTGTGGATCTCCCGCACTTGCAATTCTAACAATGGAGGAACGGTCGCAGTCAGTCGGAGCAACCACATGCTTTAACCAACGAGACAGAGTTAAATATTTTTTTCTGAATGAAAGATAAATTTAAATGTAAACATTGTAATTATATTCTTCCAGTTTGTTCTGTAAGCCAAATAAACAGAAGGCTGACACATCAATGAAATGAGCCCGCTGTCCCACACGGGACGGCCAGGAAGAGGCACCTCGGCGGGTGAAACTCGTGATCCGGGTTGTGAAGCTTGAACAGCAGCAGCTCATCCGAGAAGCTGAATTTTTCGTAGCGCGTTTCGGGAGTCTCCACGACGGAGGCAGAAGGGGAATGGATGGCAAGATTTAGTTAAGGTGTAGTTTAGACGTATTTAAGATGGAATTGGTAGGCTTTTGAGAGATTTTGAAAGAGCAATAGGAAAATGGAAGGGAAGTGGAGGTATGGGCCAGTGTGGATCACCAATGATCATACTGAATGGCGGAGCAGGCTGGAGTGACCTGGCGGCCTACACTGCTCCAGTTTTCTGTTGCTCTTGTGTTCTTCACCACCAGACTGAAAATTGAGCTTACAAAGAATTTGTAAAAGTGTTGCTGGGGCGAGGGAGGTGTTGTTCGGAATCAGCGTCTTTAAACTAACATACTGTACTTCCATAGGAGTTCGGCCGACCTGTAAAGGACGTGTCGGATGTAACAGGAAGGAGGTGACAGTCAGCAGCAGTATTAAATGTGTTAACGCCGGCGTTGTTTTCGGACTGCAGCTCTAGGCCGCCTGCGTCGGCAGTTTCAATGTTTAATGATAAATCGAGTCATTCTTTTAATCCCGTTCTTCAACTCCTGTCTGAACTTGCTTTGTGTCATTGCGTAGATGCACGTGTTGGCGCAGTAGCTGACTCGTGTGAGCAAGACCCCCACTTCATTGGCGATGTTAGAGGGGCTTGTGAGATCCTTGCCCACGAAATTGATGGTAATTCGAGTGCAAATGGATGTCACCGTTGCCGTCATCCCAAGTAGTATGGACATGCCGGAAACTGTGAAGAGTAAGACGATGGACTTCCGCCGATTCTCCGTCTCGCTGTCCTTGCCATCCTGTCCATTCAGGCGCCGGCGGACCCTGCTGGACGTTACAATGTTCCTGACCGTTAGCCCGTTCAGGAGCAGAATGATACCGAAGGGGACTAAGGAGAGAGAGATGTTCGACATCCAGGAGAAGGCCAGCCACCAGATCGAGGTGAAGTAGGCGGCTTTGGACCGACACCCATAGTACACGTTATCCATGACGTAGCGAGGCTCATACATGAAGTAAAAGGGGATGTACTTTAAACAGCTCAGCGCGCACAAGGACATAATAACAACGGCGGCCGTCCTTTTCGTGCAATATATGACTCTCAGCTTCGGACAGCAAATGCTGACAAAACGGTCAAAGGTGAAGGACACGGTTAACCAGACAGAATAGTCTAGCGCGACAATCCGCAGGTACACAAATGTAGGGCACACTCTACTGAGAGTCAGAAAGGATATCGGAGAGTAGTAAATGTATATTCCACCGAGCAACACGTGAAAAATTATCACGAACAGGTCGGAGATCGCCATCGCCATCATGTAACGCGTTATTCCTCTGGAGAGACCACATTTTCCCCGATACAGTATCACAGCCGTCGCCAGGTTCGCTGGAAGAGTCAAAACGCACAGAGAATTTAACAAAGCGTTTATTGTCATGTGGCATTTAATAGCATCGTCACGTTGACCTGAGCACGGTCGCTGAGGGTAACACAAAACACAGCAAAACGACCATTAAGTAACAAGAAAGTGTAATAAGGAGGAAAACGCTTGCGTTCGTAGAGACGAGTCACTGGCAGAGGTAACGTGTTCATTAGCGTGGTTCAGTCAATGGGACAATGACACTGACCCATGGGGGAGCCAATATAGCGGTCTGCAGTGTAAAAAATTCCTTATTAAAATCAGAGTCATACAAGACGGAAATAGGCAATTCGACCCACCGGTTCATCGACGATATCAATGACCCACTCACACGAACCCAAATCCCATCCCTCCTCATATGCTCTTTACATTCCCATCCAGCCATCGCGGACCGTACACTCCCCAGACTGTACCACTCACCGACACACAACGGACAACTTCCAACGGCCAATTATCCTACCGATGGAATGGGCTTTACAAGAGATTTGCATGCTCCAAAAATCTACTGAACATCTACTGAGAAGTTAGCGACCTGAATCATTGTGGGGGGTTACCTGATCGGTGAGTTTTATTATTTTGATTTTATATTAACGGCATCTGCAGTATTTTGCTTCACGCCGGTGAAATTCTTATTCCGTGGCCTTATTGGAAACCGACAAGCAATGGCTCCAATGAAAAGCTAAAATCCCAACAGAGTCTGGAAACTTCATATTAAAATATTGAACGCTGGAAATACTCAGCTGGTCAGGCAGCATCTTTGGAGAAAATATCACGATTTAACATTTCGTTTGATAACCTTTCATTGGAACTTGCAGAAGTCAGGAAAGGGGGGAGTTTTGAGTTAAGCAGAAGGAGGAGAGGACGATTTTGTGCTCAACACAGTGGAGAACACGGCACCCTGAATGAGATAACTGGTGGCGTTAACTCTTAAGAAGGTGCTCAATGTTTGTTGATGGAACTGATCTGCCAGGAGAAAGTGCAAATGGAACGTCCTCAGTCAGTTCCCTCTATTTACACCTCTCACACTCGGATTGGCTTCCATTAAGATTCCTTCACCTTCTCTCAGCTGGTACCTCCAGGACATGCGTCTCTCGTTATCCGTTTGTATCCATATTATCACTGAAGGGTCTGTTTCCGTGCCCTATAACACTGTGACCCTATATTCTCTTTGATCCCTCCACCCCTTCCTACAGTGTAAAATATGCTGGCTTTCATTTTTGCTGTTTTTGAAAGATCCCTGCTTCTCCAACTCCTCAACATTTCCTGTACAATCAATGGAATATTCTCCGTACACCATATCGCATTAGAAGCATGGCAGCACCGTTACGGTATTGTTCTCCCATTACTTCACCAAAGGTCGGCGAAATGGGCAGCAGAGAATTCACAACATCCATTAAATTTTCCTGATAGTCGAGGTTGCCGCCATTCCTGAAACAATTAGACGGACTGACTGTGTTCGCTTGCCAGAATCCCACCACGGGGTGGTGTTGGCCGGCCGTACCACTCTGATCAAACAACCGCGCCAGGAGTCAGTCCTTTCCAAAATGCCGATGAGCTCGTATGCTCCACAATGTACATTAACCAACGATTCTGTGCCAGAACACGAGTAACTCGCGAGTTGACGTCGAGGAGACTTTACCAGAAAAAGAGACACAGAAAGGCTGCAAAATTCCTTCAAGAAAGTGAAAGTAAAAGGTAAAGGACAAAGGACAAAGGAGCCAGCGTGACTGCCGAACGCAAGCGATAGCAGATATCAGAATACACAAATATTGTTAGCAGTGAGACAGAGCAGCAGCATATTGAATGACATGAAGAGGCTTACCGGGGATCCCAAACACCGCCATAATCGGATAAAAGATCTCCTTCACGTACAGAATTGGTGCCCGTCCCATTCTTGAAAAGCCGCAGTATCGACTGCAAAACCGGAGACACAATGGAGCAAGCAGCGCGGTCCGGATTCTAATTAATACCCGTTCCAATCCTCAAGTGGGTTCGGGCTGCGACAGAACAATTAAATTAGTCACAAGCTCTTTAACAAACATATTTGTTTCCGCAGAAGTGAAGAAATTTCACCTGTCTCTGGTCATAGGAATTCATAATGCAAAGAGAATAGGAAGCCGTTGGGTCATTTCTGACCCTTCTCTTGATCCAAGATGCAATGTGATGAGTTTGTCCTGGGACAGAAGTCGCTTTATTCACAGGACGGCCGTCTTCTTTGATGTTGGAGTCTGTTAGAACAATCTGAAATCTGAAATATAATCAGTTCCTTCTCACATTTATATCCACGGAAGAGCGAATGGGGTATGTCACAATGGTTTGCTCAAATCATATTTCAAATTCTGAGATGAACGATCGAAATTAACTCAGGGAAATCGAGTGTAAAGCGTATATGGTGGGTGTCAGGCTGACCAATTGCATGTCACGCTTTGATATCACATGACAGGCCATGTTACAATGCAATACCCTGTGAATAATATCATCAGAATTTTCTCATTAGTTCTTTCATTTTGTGACAGATAACTCTTTCACATAAACAGCTGAAATGTAAAAAAACTGTTAGAAATTAGAAAGGAAAATAAAAGAATGTCTGATAATACTCAGCAGGCGGTTCTTTATATGGAGAGAGGAATAGTTGATATTTCAGGTTGATATTCTTCCATCAGATGTGAATTAAATTAAATAAAAAAATGCCAAGAGCTCTGGAGGGAGCTTCGAAAGAGGCGGCTGATAAAGGAGAGAAAAAGGAGTGTGTTGGGGCGGTGAGATATAACTAGGAAACCAAAGCAGTGCACATGCTGGAAAATGAGATGCTGGCATCTCAGCAGAGGGGAAGGAAAGGACAGTTAACATTTCATGTTCTGAAAACTTCATTCTGTCAAGCCACAACGTGAGGTGCAATTCCTTAAGGTATTGTGTTTCATTTGGACATTGCAAGAAGCTCAGGAAACAGAGTGCTCAAAAGCAAAAGGGACCCTGGTTGAAAATTCAAAGTTTGACCCTTCACATTCCACTTGGATAGCTGACAACTCAATGGCATGAACATTGAATTTTCCAGTTTCAGATAACCCGCACCTCACTGTGTTCCTTTCACACTCCTACGAGATCAATCTCCGCTCGGGTTCTCTCTGACTTTGCTTGCATTTTGCATCCCTACACCAGCCCACACCCCCCTTGGCTCGACTCAGCACTTCACCATTCAACCGCTATCCTTTGCCTCATCTTTCTCGGTTCAGACAGAGCTGTGCCTAAATAAAAATATTGGCATCGAATAATCTTTGCATCAAAATATATACAATGTGTAAAGATGCTGTTAGATTAAATTTACTGAAAATGAAACCATCCCAGCTTCTTTACAATTACATCCCATGTATCTTCATGTTCTGGGCTGTTAAATGTGTTCAGGCAGCGAGTGTGCTGATTCTATCATAGCATTTGGATTGGTTTATTATTATTGCCACAGGTACCGAGGAACAGTGAAAAACTTGTTTTAAAAACCATCTATACAGATCATTTCATTACAACAGTGTATTGAGGTAGTACAAAGGAAGGGCAGAACAAGAGAAACTTGTTCAGTTCCGATACTTTGGAGACGCTCACTGGTTTCTTGGTGTTGGCGGCTCTCGCCCAAACCCTGATGGGTGGTGTTCAGACAGCCATACAATAAAAAACAGAGTGTCCTGTGCGCCTACAGGAGACTCAGGATCAGCTATCAGCTGTCAGCGACAGACGTAGGGAGGGTGCAGACTGAGCTGACCATGCACATTGCACGTCTGGACAGTGAAGTTACTGACCGGCATCCAGCGTCCGAACCATTGATCCGGGAACATGGGTTCGAATCCCTCTCAGGCATCGAGAGGACTTCACAAAAATAAATCTGGAATAAACAGGGAGCAGCAGTAATGCGGTTCACTGATGTATTCCAGGGAATGTTATCTGCCCGCACTGGCCCAAATATTGTTGTTTCGACAAGAGGGAAGTTGCATATCGGAGCTTCTCCGGTTCTCTGGTTCGATCGCTGCGCATCCTGAATTTTTCTGCCCCATTATTTGTGTCTGTGATACCATTATCTATGTCCCGTTTACATCCAAGCTTAGCCTGAATAGATTTCTCTTGAATGAAGTTTTGGAAAGCAGTTGTAAACAGCCCACCGTGCCCACCGTGAGAGTTGCTCTCTCTCTCTCTCTCTCTCTCTCTCTCTCTCTCTCTCTCTCTCTCTCTCTCTCTCTCTCTCTCTCTCTCTCTCGCCCTCCCACTCTCAAGGCTCTCTCCCTCAACCAACACTCACACATTTCCCCACCTCACCTGTGTTAGCGGGACTGCTGTTTATGTCTTTTGCATTTTAATTTTTTCACACCAATCCCAGTGATGAAGGCGATCTAATTCACATGAAGCACGCGGGCGTTAACTGATGACCCCGATATCTACTCCTCCTCGGCTTTTAACTTCGGTTGCGGGAGAGGTGGAAACATCTGGGATAGTCTGAGTCGACATCCTCGGGGAAGGCTCCACCCGCAGGTGACCCAGTCAGGACACTCGGCAAAGTGTACATCCCCTGTGCCAAAATTCATTCATTGGAAAGAGGCCTTCAGCGCAACGTGTCCGTGCCGGTCGTCAGGTACCGAGAAATACTAAACCAATATCCCAGCACTCAGTTCGTAGCCTTCTATGTCATGGGATTTCAAGCGTTCATCTGAATGCTTCATCAATACCATGGGAGTTTCTGCGTCCGTCTCTCGTTCATGGAGTGCATTCCAGATTTCACACACATCTCGGGGTGAAAAGAACTTCTTCTTCAATTACCCCATAAATTTCTGAGCCTCCCAAATCTCTTCCCACTGCGATCTAACAATGTTGTATACCACGATCCGGTCACCTCTGACCACTCCAAGGAAAACAAACCCAACCTGTCCAATATCTCCTCATGGCTTAAGCATTCCATTCCAGGCAACATTCTGGAGAATCTCCTCTGCATTCGCTCCAGTGCAATCACATCCTGCCTGTAGTATGGTAACCGTAAATACAACTAGTACTCCAGCTGAAGCCCACCTAATACATTATATACCTGTATCACAATCTTCCTGCAGTTATATTCTTTGTTGCCGATAATCAAGGCAAGTATTCGGTATGACTTACTCACCGTTACCCACCTATTCTGTTGCTTTCTGGGAATCCCTGGGCACCAAGGTCTCTCTGTTCTTCATAACATCCTAGCGTCCTACCTTTCAGTTTGCACCTATCTCCTCGCCGTTAATCCTCTCAAAGTGCACCACCACGTATTTCATTGTTACGTTCCACGTGCCATTGTTCTGTCAATGTTACCAAATCATCAACATCATTGATTAGACAAGAAAATCCTACGCATTATCAACAACGCCACAAATTGGTGTCATTTCCCAAGTTACTTATCATGCCTGATACACTCACTTTCAATTTTTTAATGGATATCCCTATTTTACGCACTGGTCAGAGACTTCCAATCGCAAAAGCAAAGCTGGAACATCATATTCTTTCCTCCTGTAACCCAACCAATTTCAGGTCCAATTTGCCATGTGTACCCGGCTCCCATTCATGATCTCTCATGTTTTTGGACCCTTCTGTCATGTGGGGCCTGCTCATAGGCCCGACCGGAGTCCAAGAAGATTCCATCAAAAGCACAGCCATCATTGACACATTTTTATCCGAGCCGAGGTGGAAGTGGGCTGGAATTGGAAGTTGTCACTTCCATCTGCATCACTGCCGTGCCCACCGTGGATCTCCCCCACTAATAATTCTAACAATGGAGGAACAGTCCTAGTCAGTCGGAGCAAGCACATGCTTTAACCAACGAGACAGAGTTAAGTATGCTTTTTACTGCAGGCAAGAGAAGTTTAAATTTAATCATTGTAATTATATTCTTCCTGTTTGTTCAGTAAGCCAAATAAATAGAGGGCTGACACATCAATGAAATGAGCCCACTGTCCCACACGAAACCCCCAGGAAGCTCCACATGCCCGTGTCAACACCAGGTACAGGAAGAGTCCTGGGCGGATGAAACTCTTGCTCCAGGTTCCAAATTTCGCCATCCGAGACGCTGAATATTTCATAGAGAGCACGTGACCGGAATACTCCGCTACGGAGGCAGAAGGGGGATGGGTAGCGATATCAACGGACGTAATTAAGGTGGGGGTGGTGGTTTTTGAAAGGTCGGGGAATTAAGAAGAATGAAGAAATTGAACGGAAGACGAGATAAGGGCGTTGTAGATCAGCAATGATCATACAGAATGGCGCAACAGGCTGAAGTGACCAGATCGCCTCCCCCTGTTTTCTGGTCTTCTTCTGTTCTTCACCACCAGACAGAAAATCGGGCATGAATGTAAAAGAGCTGCTAGGGGGGCTCGCATACAGCGTTTTTAAATTAACAAACTTTATTGCGAAGTCACTCTTCAGTGGGAGTTGGGTCAATTGGCAGAGGAGGTGTGGCATGTGATAGGAAGCAGATAACAGTCAGAAGAAGTATTAAGCGAGTAAACGGTTTCTGGGGTAATACCTTTGAAGTCTCCTGTTTCGCTCTGGCGGAAACTGAGAGCAGAAAAGGGTGCAGTTTGGTGGGGAAAATGGAGTGAATGCCAGTGTTATATTCGGACTCCAGATCTAGACCGACTGTCGCGCCGGTTACATGGATTTAATGATAAAATGTGTCAGGCTTTTAATCCCATTCTTCAACTCTTCTCTGAATTTGCTTAGGGTCATTGCATAGATGCACGTGTTGGCGCAACAGCTGACGCGTATGAGCAAGACCCCCACCTCATTGGCGACGGCCGAGGGGCTTGTGAGATCATTGCCCACAAAATTGATTGTGGCACGAGTACAGATGAATGTCACCGATCCCGTTGTCCAGAGTAGGATGTAAGTGCCGGACACTGTGAAGAGTAAGACGATGGACTTGCGCCGATTCTCCGTCTCACTGTCCTTTCCATCCTGTCCCTTCAGGCGCCGGCGGACCCTGCTGAACGCTACGATATTCTTGACCGTCAGCCCATTTAGTAACAGGGTTAGAGCGAAGGGGAGTAAGGAGAGGGATGAGTTACACATCCAGGAGAAAGCCAACCACCAGGTGGAGGTATAGAAGGCGGCATTGGGTCGACACCCATACTTCACGTTATCCGTGGCGTAGCGAGGTTCGTACATGAAGTGAAAGGGGATGTATTTTAAGAAGCTCAGCGCGCACAAGGACACAATAACCAAGGCAGCCGTCCGTTCCCTGCAGTATGCGAGTCTCAGCTTCGGACAGCAAATGCTGATAAAACGGTCAAAGGTGAAGGACACGGTTAACCAGACGGAATAGTCCAACGCCACAATCCGCAGGTATATATATGAAGGGCACACTGTGCTTCGAATCAGGAACGAGTTTGGAATATAGTAAATGTAGAGTCCTTGAAGCACCACTTGAAAAACTATCACGACCAGGTCGGATATCGCCATCGCCATCATGTAACGCGTGATTCCTCTGGAGAGACCACATCTTTCCCGGTGCAGGATCGCAGCCGTCAGCACATTTGCTGGGGTGGGGGGGGGGGGGCGTGGTGGTGGAGGGGAGTGAGAACAGAACACGGTGAAATGACCATTTAAGCAGCGACCAAGTGTAAGGGAGGGAAACGCTTGAGTTCACAGCGACGGCCACAGTGGAGACGAGCCACTGCAGGTAATTAGAACGACTTTGTTAAGGGAATCAATGCGTTCACTCGCGTGTTGCATTCAATGGGGGCAATGTCAGTGACCTATGGGGGAACCAAAATACCGCCTGCAGAGTGAGAAATTCATGACAAAATATAACGTCACTCAACACAGTAACAGGCACTTCGACCCACCAAGTCCATGCCATCAATCACCCAATCACACGAATCCAACACCGATTCCACCGCATATCCTCTTCACAGTCCCATCGACCTAAACCCGCCCGGCCACGCCCCAGTTTCTGCCACTCACCTGCACATTAGGGACAATTTTACAGTACACAATTACTCCACTGACTACAGGAGTCTTTCATTACATTAGCGTGTCCGAAAATTCGTATGAACATCTGCTGAGCAATTATCTACCTCAATTATTGAATATGTTTTATCGCCCACAGATGGTGTTTGACTGAAGAGGTTTATTGTTTTGATTTGATATTGACGGGATCTGCAGTATTTTGCTTCACGCCGGTGCAATTGTTGCTCGTGTCCTGGCTGGCAACTAGCAAGCAATGGCTACAATTGAAAAGCCTAAAATACCAACAAAATCTCGAAACCTGAATTGATACTGGAAAACTCAGCTGGTCAGGCAGCAGCTGTGGAGAAAGAACCATAATTTACCATTTCATGTTGATTACCTTTCCTTGGAACTTGGAGAAGTCAGAAATCGCGTGCGTGTTGTGTAAAACGGAAGGAGGAGAGCACGATGTTGTATTTGACAGAGCGAAGAGCATGGGAGCCTGAGTGAGACAAGTGGTCGCGTCGCCGGCAGGCAGAGAGAGGGTGGTGAAGATTTGTTAATGGAACTTTGACAAGGCGCAAATGCAACGTCCTCCGACAGCTCCCTCTATTTACACCGACGCACATATTAGCTTGGATTCAGATGCATTTACACTCTCTCAGCCGGCACCACCACAAGTTGTGCCTCTCGTTCTCTCTTGGTCGCCACCCTATCACAGAAGGAGCAGTATCCGTGCTGTATAACTCTGTTATTCTATATTCGCTTTATTCCCCTCCAACCCTTCCAACAACTTAAATTAATTGGCTTTAATTTAGTGTTCTCATCCTTTTTGAAACACCCCTCTTTCTTCACCTCATCAGCCTTTCCAATGGAATCAGGGGAATTAGTTTCTGACACCCTGTCGCATTGAAGGTATGGTATCAACGTCAGCATTGCATTCGCTCAGAACTGCTTTAAGTATCGTTGATATAGGCGGAAGAGAATTCAAAACATCGAGTGAATCTTCCTGATCGGCGAGGGTGCTACCGTTTGTGAAGGAATTAGAGGGGCTTACTGTGTTGGTTACCATAATATACCTGGAATCAAGAATAAAAAGCGTCATAATCCCAGCACGTTGTGGTGTTGGCCACCCGCACCAATCACATCAAATACCTGCACCGGGAGTCAGTCCGGTCCCCAGAGCCGCGGAGACTGACGGGTCTGGACTGGAACTTAAACAAAAGATTCTGTACCAGAACACGAGTAACTTCCTTTCAATGAAGAGGAAGCAAACACGAAAGGACAATGGACAAGTGAGCCAGTGAGATTGCTGAATATTAGCAGTAACAGAAAGCGGAGGACTTTACACAAATAATATCAGAATGCAGAACCCTCGGTAGCATTGACACAGAGAGACAACACATTCAACGACATGAAGAGGGTTACCGGGGATCCCAAACGCCGCCATAAACGGATAGAAGATTTCCTTAACGTACAGAAGTGGAGACCGTCCCATTCTGGAACAATTCCAGTGTCGGCTGCAAACCCGGGGACACAATGTAGCAAGCAGCGGGACTCGGATCCTCATTAGTACCCGCGCCAATCATCCAGTGGTTCGGGGAGTGACTGTACCATGAAATTATTCACAGGCCCTTTAACAAACATGTTTGTTTCCGCAGAGATTAGGTAATTTCGCCTGTCTCTCGGTGGAGGAATACTCATTGTAAACAGAATAGGAAGGTGCGGTGTATATACTGACTCTCCTCTCGATCCAAGATGCAATGTGATAGCTTGTCCCCGGGAGAGAGAGTTGTTTCATTCACAGGACTGCTGACGTGGTTCATGTTGGAGGATTTTAACACTGGGAAATCTGAAATACAATCAGTTCTTTATCAGATTTATATCAACGGAAGAGCGAATAAGGCATTTCACAATGGTTTGCTCAAATCATATTTCTAATTCTGAGGAGAATGATCGACACTTGATCGCAGGGAAATCGAGTATGAAGCCTTCGTGGTGGGTGTCAGGCTGACCAATTCCATGTCACTCTTTGATGTCCCATCACTGGCCATATTGCAACGCAATCCACCTACCAATAATAGCATTATAATTTTCTCATCAGATCTCTCAATTTGTGATGGAGAACCATTTTACATCAGCAGCTGAAAAGCAAAAAAAAGTTAGAAATTTGAAAGGAACATGAAAGAATGTCTGATGAGGCACAGCATGTGGTTGCTTTTATGGAGAGAGGAATAGATACTATTTCAGGTTGATATCCTCTCATCAGAAGTAGGAAAAATCAAATAACAGATAGCAAGAGCTCTGGGAGGAGCTTGGAAAAGTTCGACTGAAAACAGGAGGAGAGAACTATTCCTCAGAATTATTCCCAATAACCCAATGACTTGAATCATTCAATTCAGCACCATCTCTCCAGCCACACCTTCATCTGCGCTCAACTTTTTCTGCACATCACACACTGGCGCAGAGCACCGCGAGTAAACCGATGAGATCTTAGAACATGGAACAGTACAGCACAGGAACAGGTCCTTCAACCCACGATGTCTGTGTTGACCATGATGCCAAATGAAATATAGAACATAGAACATTACAGTACAGTACAGGCCAATATTTTATCCTGATCTATCTAACCCTTCCCTCCCACATAGCCCCTTATTTCTCTATCATTCATGTGGCTATCTAAGAGTCTCTTAAATATTCCTAATGTATCTACCCCAACAACCTCTGCCGGCAGTCCATCTAGAGCTGACTCAGTTTTTTCCATATGGTAAAGGAAGGGAACGTATGTTTTCGGGATCTATTCATTGATAATTGTTTTTCATCTTTTGAACAATTGTCTAATAAATATAATTTGCCTAGCTCACACTTTTTTCGATATTTGCAGATTAGATTTTTTTTTAAAAACTACTATATACTCTTTTCTGACACCTTACAAAATTGAAACTACGGAAAAAAATTTAGGTCTTAATCTTTATCAGAAGGGCTTGATAGCAATAATTTATGATTTAATTTTGAAAATACGTCTAGAATCATCAGACAAAATTAAGAATGAATGGGAAAGTGAACTCCAGACATCTTTACCTATAGAGACTTGGAAGAAAATTCTTCATTTAGTCAATACATCTTCAATGTGTGCCAGACACTCGTTGATACAGTTTAAGGTAGTCCACAGGACCTATATGTCCAAAGATAAGTTAGCTCGTTTTTATAACCATATAAATCCTGTATGTG
The DNA here is from genome assembly GCF_009764475.1 of Pristis pectinata. Taxonomy (NCBI): domain Eukaryota; kingdom Metazoa; phylum Chordata; class Chondrichthyes; order Rhinopristiformes; family Pristidae; genus Pristis; species Pristis pectinata. The sequence continues at coordinate 13,484,292 of NC_067438.1, read as the reverse complement.
ATAGATGTAAATCGAATGTGGCTTCTTTGACACATATGTTTTGGTCCTGTCCTCTTCTGGAAAAATATTGGAAAGACATTTTTAACATTATTTCAAACGTATTGAAGATTGATTTACAACCTCACCCTATTACTGCAATTTTTGGATTACCAAGGATAGAGTCTGGCCATTTATCTCCTTCCGCAAACCTTATGATTGCTTTTGTTACATTAATGGCCAAACGATCCATTTTGCTTAAGTGGAAGGATCGAATACCCCCTACTACTTTTCAATGGTTTTCTCAAACTATATCATGTTTAAACGTGGAAAAAATTAGGTGTGGTACTGTTGATCCTTCGCTTAAATTTGAAGATATTTGGAGTCCATTTATTCAATATTTTCACATGATGTAGATCCCCTTTCAATAACTTTCCAACTTGAAGGAACGGATTTGACGACATAATATTGCCCTGTTTCTACTGAAAAATTTTAGCTCAGTTCTTTTTTCTCTTTTTTTTGTTGTTTGTTTGTTTTAAGTTTTTTTTTGTTTAGTTTATATTGTTTACAATTTTTTTATTGTTTTGGGTATTTTTTAATTTATATAATAAATCTTTTTCTTTCCTTTCTTTTTATTATATTCACTTACTAAGAGACCGTTGGATCTACAGATTTTTTAAAAATATTTTATTGTTCTTTATGATTATATATGCTATGATTTTTATCCTGATATCTTTGTATTACATGTATAAATAGATGCTACATATCAATCTGTATTAATTTGAAAACTAATAAAAAGATTGAAAAAGAAAAGGAACCTTATCAAAAGCCTTAGTAAAATCCATGTACATCATATCCGCTGCTCTACTTTCATCAATGTGCTTTGTCACGTCCTCAAAGATTTCATTCAGGTTCATGAGGCGCGACCAGCCCCTCACAAAGCCATGCTGACTTTCTCCAGTCAGCCTATACTTCTCCAAATGCCCATAAATCCTGTCTCTAAGAATCTTCTCCAGTAATTTGCCCACCACTGAAGTAAGACTCACTGGTCTGTAATTCCCAGGGTTATCCATACTGCCTTTCTTAAACAAAGGAACAATATTAGCAATACTTCAATCATCTGGCAGTACTCCCGTGGCCAGTGTGCAATCAAAGATCATCGCCAAAGGAGCAGCAATCTCTTTCCTCGCTTCCCGGAATAACCTTGGATATATCCAGTCTGGCCCCGGTGACTGATCAATCCTTATGTTTTCGAAAGTTCTAGCACATCCTCTTTCCTCACGTCGACATGCCCTAGCGTATCAGCCTGTCGCGCACCGTTCTCACAAACGTCAAGATATCTCTCACTGGTGAACACTGAAGAAAAGTATACATTAAGGACCTCCCCTACCTCTTCGGACTCAAGTACGTTTCCACTTTTATCCCAGATCTGTCCTACCTTCACTCCACTCATACTCCTATTCTTCACATAAGTGTAGAACACCTTGTGTTTTTCCTTTATCTTAATAGCCAAGGCCTTCTCGTTCCCCCTTTTAGCTCTCTTAAGTCCATTCTTAAGATCTCTGCTGACTACCTTGCAACTCTCCAGATCCCGGTCTGTTCCATGCTTTCTCAACCTTAGGTAAGATTCTTTCTTCCTCTTGACAAGATATTCTACGTCTCTTGTCAGCCACGGTTCCTTCACTCTGCCATCCTTATCTTGTCTCAATGGGACACACCTATCCAGAAACCCATGCAAGTACTCCCAAAACAACCTCCACATTTCCGCAGTTTACTTCCCCAAGAACATCTGTTCCCAATTTACGCACCCAACTTCCTGACTAATACTATTATAATTCCCCCTCCCCCAATTAAATTTTTCCGATATCGTCTGCTCCTATCCCTCTCCAAGGCTATGGTAAAGGTCATAGAGTTATGGTCACTAACTCTAAAATGCTCTCCCGCCGATAGATATGAAACCTGATCAGGATCAGTGCCTAGTACCATGTCCATAATGGCCTTTCCTCCAGTTCATCTGTCCACATACTGTGTTAGGAATCCTTTCCGGACACACCTAACAAGCTCTGCCCCATTTATCCACTTTATACTAAGGAGGTGCCAATCAACATCAGGGAAGTTTAAGTCACCCATGACACAACACTGTTATTTTTGCACCTCTCCAAAATCTACCTCCCGATCTGCCCCTCAGTATCTCTGCTGCTTTTAGGGGGTCTGTAGAATGCTCCCAAAAGAGTGATCGCTGCCTTCCTGTTTCTGACTTCCATCCACACTGACTCAGTAGATGAGACCTCCAGGACGTCCTCCCTTTCTACAGCTGTGATACTGTGCCTGATCAACAAAGCCACTTCCCCTCCTCTTACCTTTGCCCCTTTCCCTTTTGAAACATCTAAACGCCGGAATATCCAGCAGCTATTCCTGCCCTTGCGACAGCCAAGTCTCTGTCATGGCCATCGGGTCATAGTTTCATGTACTTACCCAAACTCTAAGTTTATCATCCTTGTACCTGATATTTCTCGCATTAAAGAAGACACACTTCAACCCATCCAACTGACTGCAAATTTGTCCTTTCAAATCGCTATCCTTCCTCAGTCTTTCTACACTCTGTATCTCCTTATACACTAATGCACCAACCTCTGATCAATCACTCTGATTCCCATCCCCCAGGAAAACTAGTTTGACGACCCCCCCCCCCCACCCCAATAGTTCTAGCAAACCTTCCCGCAAGAATATTGGTCCCCTTCCAGTTCAGTTGCAACCCGCTCTTTTTGTACAGGTCGTACATTCCCCAGAAGAGATACCAATGATCCACAAATCTGAAACACTGCCCCCTGCGCCAATTCCTCTGCCACACATTCATCTGCCAAATCAACCTACTCTTACCCTCACTCACGCGTGTTACAAGCAGCAATCCAGAGATTACCAACCTTCGGGTTCTGCTTTTCAGCTTCCTACCTAGCTCCCTATATTCCCTATTCATGACCTCATCTCTTTTCCTACCTGTGGCATTGGTACCAATATATACCACGACCTCTGGCTGTTCACCCTGCCCCTTCGGAATGCTGTGGACCCGTTGCGAGACGTTGCTGACACTGGCACCCCGGAGGCCACATACCATCCAGGAGTCTCTTCCACGTCCACAGAATCTCCTCTCTGTCCCCCCTACTATGGCATCACCTATCACCACCGCCCTCCACTTCTCCCCCTTCCCTTCTGCGCCACACAACCAGGCTCAGTGCCAGAGACCTGGTCACTGCGGCTTTCCCTTTGTAGGTTGTTTCCCCCCAACAGTATCCATAGCGGTCTGCTGTTATTGAGGGGAAGGCCACAGGGGTACTCTGCACTACTTGCCTATTCTCTGTCCTTCTCCTGACAGTCGCCCACATACCTGCCTCTTGCACCTTAAGAGTGACAGCCTCCCTGTATCTCCTCGTTATCCCCTGGAAGCCCAAGGTCATCCAGCTACATCTCCAGTTCCCTAACACTGTCTGCAAGGAGCTGCAGCTGAATACACCTCGTATAGATGTAATTATCAGGAAGACTGTATGTCTCCCAGAACTCCCATATCTCACAAAATGAACATACTACTGACCTTGGAGCCATTCTAACTATTCGGGCCTGGAAATAAAGGAAACATCAAAGCAAGAAATAAAGAAAGTAACTTACCAGAGATATATCATCGCCTCTTCTCGCTGAAGCCTCTTGAGCCAAAGCCTCAGTCCCCACTCTAACACCGGCCCACTCCGTCAATAGGCACTCCGCTCATCCGTACCTTCCCTCTATTTGGTGCTGTTAATCAGCCAACTGCTGGTAACAATTTACAACTATGCCTCGTTTATACTCTTGCAAGGTCAAACTCACTAATCCAATCTGCCTGCACATTGTATCTTCTCCCTGCTTGTTAGAGTGCCTTTTTAAGTGTCTCTTAAATGTTGCTCTCGTAGCTGCTTCCACCTCCCCCTTGCAGCGCATTTCAGGCACCTACCGCTCTCGCTGTAAAAAAAAAATTGCCGCGTATGTCTTCTTTTAACTTCCCGCCTTTCACCTTAAAGTTATGCTCTCTCGTATTTGAGATTTCCAGTATGGGAAAAAGACCCACTACCAACACTATCTATACTTCTCATAATTGTATACTATCAGGTCGCCCCTCAGTCTCCGACGCTCCAGAGAATAAAATCAAAGTTTGCCCTCCCTCTCCTTAAAGCTAATACTGTATAACCCAGGAAACATCCAGATGAATCCCTTCTGAATCCCGGAAGTCCTCATGATAAGCAAATGAGGTGACAGCGCAGGTAGCTAATATGCCTAAGAAGGTATGTGGGATACTTAATCTTCATTAATCGGGGCATATAATGTGAGTGCAAGGGGGTTATCCTACAAAAATATAACTTATTAGGTGGCCCACAGATGGACTTCTTTGTGCAGTTCTGGTGACACTGTCGGAAGATGTAATTTCACCGGAGACACTGCAGATTCACCGGGATCTTGCCTAGACTTGTGGATTGAATCATCTATAGGGAGAGATGGATAGGCTGGGTTCGCTTTCGCTGGGACGGAAGTGGCTCAGGGGACCTCCGGGAGGCTCAGGAATGGATATAAATTCAGGACGGGCTATCAAAAGTAGCATGGCGGTCATGTTTTTGACGAGAGGGAGTGCAAGTTTAAGGTGAGAGGATGGAGATTGGACAGGATTCGGGCATTTTTTATTCACCGGTAGAGTTGTTGATATCTGGAAAACGTTAGCTGGGATGATGGGAATTGGTGGCAGTGGAAGCAGGAACACTCACAACATGCCAGTGGCATCTACATAAGCACTTCCAATGCAATGGCAATGTCATAGAAAGGAGGCAGAGAGCGCTAACTAGTCGAGCTATATGACATTCCTTCTTAGCTCCAACGACCCGGGTTTGACCCTAACCTCCAGTTTGTTGGCGCCAACTTCACACGTACTTCCTGTGACTGTGCAGGTTTCCCTCCGGGTGCTGCAGTTTTCTCCAAAATGACAACGACGTGCGGGTTGATAGGTTAATTGACCACAGTAATTTGTCCCAGGAAGGATGTGTAAGGCGCAAGATCTGGGGGAGTTGACAGGATTAAGCTGAGAATCAAATGCAACTATTGCAAACTTAGTACACGCAGGTACATGGTAGGCGGCAGGGACACGATGTGGAATGGAGATAGGAAAAGTAAACTAAGGGAGAAGATAGTCAGGTGGATAGGTTTGTGGGTGATGAGCAGGTGACACCAAGTGGGGGTCAGATAATTTCCAGGTAATGATGGGATGCAGGACTCAGAAAGGTGAACAAGCGGAGTGAGAAACTTGGTGAACTAGAGGGATATGATGAGATATCTTTTAGTGGTCACACGTACATTGAAACACATAGTGAAAATCACCTTTTGCGTAGAATGTTCTGCGGGCAGCCCGCTTCCGGCGCCAAGATATCACGCGCACAACTTCCTAACCCGTACGTCTTTGGAATGTGGGAGGAAACCGGAGCACCCGGAGGAAACCCACGCAGACACGGGAAGAAGGTACAAACTCCTTACAGGCAGTGGCCGGAATCGAACACGGGTCGCTGGCGCTGTAATAGCATAACTCAAAAGGAACACAGTGATTGTGAGTGACCCGAAATTGGAAAATTCAATGCACGTAACGGATTTGTACGATCGCCAAGTAGGGTAGGAGGAGTTAAGTATTTAATTTTCCATTTCAAATCACCCACACATCCTGTGTTACTTACTCTCCCATGATTCCACACAGGTTTTCTCTCCCTTTGTTAATAATCTCCGTTCCTTACCCCTTACTACATGGACTCCTTATCCTCTCCCAACTGGTTCCATCTGCCTATCATCCACGTAGCTACCCAAATGGGTTTCGTTTCCTTTGGTTCACCTTTCCTACCCTCTCCCCGGCCCCACATGGCTCCACCTACTCATCGTCCCACACGTCACCTGGTTCCACATATCACCTACTGGCCTCGGTCTCACGCCTGACTTCTTCATACGGGCTATCTTCCCACACCACTTCAGTTCTGATGCAGGATCTCAACGTCGACTTTGTCTCCATAGATGCTGCTTTACCTGCTGAGTTCCTCTATCAGTTTGTTTTTTTTGTTCCTGATTCCAGCATTTACTGTCTCTTGTCTCCATTATCATTTTGTGTATTGTTATGTGCAGATTAGCAGTAACTGTAACTTTGTCAAGTTTAAAGCAAGTGCAGGATAACCTGCTGAGGAGTTATTGGAACCATTTCTCATTCAAATCTCTTTGTAACAACTTAACCAAATCTGAGGCTGCCCAAACACCTTCACAGTGAAAGGTTCACTGGTTGTGTTGAATGACTCAGTCTGGGCAGAAAGACACAAACTACTCAGCAACTCGACGAAGTAAATGTCAGGAGAGGTGCCCAGATGTACTTCAAAGAAGATGCAGGAGAGCTGGAGAGAGGGAGCGAATTATGGGTGAATCATGAGCTCACTTTGCAGTATTTTCATATTCCTTCACCGTGTGATCGTTAAGAATATGGTCTTGAGTTCTGAATATGGGGACAGATGGGGTATTTGAACCTACAAACATGTGACTAAGAAGAGACTGCTCCTCCAACTGAGACAAACTAATATCAATCATTTCAAACGAACGTGCACTTTATTGTGGAATATTGGAAATGTTCATCCCTATCAACAAAGGGATCTGCTAGGTTAATGGAAGTGTAAGGCAGGGGATTAATGCGAGAGATCTTCTCTTCACAGACTCTGACGTAGTTGCTGTGTGTTTCCAATATATCACGTTTATATCTTGAATTCTTCAGACTCTCGATCCCAGCAGCACCCTGAAAAGTGACGGCAAGATGTTGTACAGAGCCAGACTAACCAGGACACCGCAAGGTTCCACGTTACCTGCATTGAACCAGCTGTTCTCTGCAGGCTGTAGGTGGACCCATCAGGAGTAAAAAGACAGCGGGATTGTGGAGATCAGCGAGGAGAACGTGCGCCATTGTCTTTCTTGTCCAGAAGAAACCTATCTCGTTACGAATGTGGGTGATGGGCATATGAAGCCAGGTGGGGAGTGAAATGAGTCTTGTTAAGGGTTGGCTGCACGGGTGAACAATCGGACAGAGAACCCTTGTGGACTAATGGGATGGAAACAGAAAACAGGTGGTGTGAGTTCCCTCAGATTCGAAGGTTCGGTCTTCATACCAGTGGGTTGCAGCTTATGCAATTGAAATATCAAGTGTTAAACATTGAATTCTCCAAAAGGTGCTTGTTTTGCTTGTCTGCACTTTCTCTCCTGGGCTGTTTGCAATGTTCCAATGAAACACAATACCTGAAGTAACACCACCTCATCTTCCGATTTGGCACATTAAAGTACTCAGGACCTACCAACAAATTAAAGAATTTCACTTTTCTAGTTGCATCCACGATGTAAAGTAATTCACCAGAAAATGTAACTCTCTTTCCTTTCTCCTCTGGTGCTGAATCTGCCCAGCATCCTCTGTTTGTACTTCCGATTTCCAGCACAATGGCTGTTTCGCTTTTCTAGTTGTATCTCACAGCCCCAACAACATGCTTTTAATGAAACATTAGCAGATGCTCTCTCCATAGAAGCAACCGCCGACTGTTTCAGCCATCCTTTGTATTTCATTTCAATTTTCCAATTTTTCTCTGCCCTTCAGCTAAATGTATTACTGTTTACGTGAAACAAAGTTATAGAAACATAGAAAAACTCCAGCACAATTCAGGCCCTTCGGCCAACAAAGCTGTGCCGAACATGTCCCTACCCTAGAAATTACTAGGCTTACCCATTTTTCTCACCTATCCAAAAGACTCTTAAAAGACCCTATCGTATCCGCCTCCACCACCGTTGCCGGCAGCCCATTCCACGCACTCACCACTCTCTGAGGAAAAGGCTTACCCCTGACATCTCCTCTATACTTACTCCCCAACACCTTAAACCTATGTCCTCTTGTGGCCACTATTTCAGCCCTGGGGAAAGCCTCTGACTATCTACCCGATCAATGCCTCTCATCATCTTATATACCTCCATCAGGTCCCCCCTCATCCTCCGTCTCTCCAAGGAGAAAGGGCCGAGTTCCCTCAACCTACTTGCATAAGGCATGTTCCGCATTCCAGGCAGCATCCTAGTAAATCTCCTCTGCACCCTTTCTATGGCTTCCACGTCATTCCTTAGTGAGGTGACCAGAACTGAGCACAGTACTCCAAATAGGGTATAATCAGAGACCTATATAGCTGCAACAATACCTCTCGGCTCCTAAATTCAATTCCCCGATTGATGGAGGACAATACACCATATGCCTTCTTAACCACAGTCAACCTGCGCAGCCGCTTTGAGAGTCCCATGGACTCGGACCCAAGATCCCTCTGATCCTCCACGCTGCCAAGAGTCCTACCATTAAGACTATATTCTGCCATCATATTTGACCTACCAAAATGAACCACATCACACTTATCTGGGTTGAACAGCATCTGCCACTTCTCAGCCCAACTTTGCATCCTACCTCTGTCCCTCTGTAACATCTGACAGCCTTCCAAATTATCCACAACACCCCCAACCTTTGTGTCATCCGAAAATTACTAACCCACCCCTCCACTTCCTCATCCAGGTCGTTTATATAAATCACAAAGAGGAAGGGTCCCAGTACAGATCCCTGAGGTACACCACTCGTCACCGACCTCCACGCAGAATACGACCCTTCAACAACCACTTTTTGTCTTCTGTGGGCCAGCCAGTTCTGAATCCACACTGCAATGCCCCTTTGGATCTCATGCCTCCTTACTTTCTCAATAAGTCTTGCATGGGGTACCTTATCAAACGCTTTGCTGAAACCCATGTACACTACACCTACTGCTCTCCCTTCATCTATGTGGTTAGTCACATCCTCGAAAAAATTCAATCAAGTTGGTAAGGCAGGACCTGCCCTTGACAAAGCCATGTGGACTATTCTTAATCATATTATACCTCTCCAAATGTTCATAAATCCTGCCTCTCAGGATCTTCTCCATTAGCTTACCAACCACTGAGATGAGACTCACTGGTCTATAATTCGAGATCTCATGCGAAAATTCTAATGACAAGTTTGGCGGGAGGATTACGTCATAGTTTGGACTGTGATATTAAAGAGTGTCATGAAAATGGTCACACTCTCACCTACCACGTGGGCGTCATGCTCTGTTTCCCTGAGTTTCGAAGTTAACCATTCAAATCATTAGATCTGAATAAAAAAAATAGAAATACCATTTGAACAAACTATTGTGATACGTCCCTTTGTTCTTCCGTGGATATAAGTGTGATTAAAAACAACCAACATCAACCATATGTGCCATCCTGTGAATGAAGGAACTCCCGCCCCAGTACAAGACCTTGGATCGAGAGACGAGTCAAGAATGAGCCCGCAGCTTCCCATCTGCTTTGCACTAAGTATTTCTATACCGAGAGAGAAGTGAAATTTCTTCACTTCTGCGGGAAAAAATATATTTGTTAAAGAGCCTGTGACTAATTTCATTGTTCTGTCACTCCCCGGAGAATTAGCGCGGGTATTAATGAGGATCCGAGCCGCTCTGTTTGCTCCATTGTGTCCCCGGGTTTGCAGCCGACACTGGGACACTTCCAGAATGGGACGAGCTACAATTCTGTGCGTGAAGGAAATCTCCTATCCGATTCTGGCGGCGTTCGGGATCCCTGGTAAGCTTGGTCATGTCGTTCAATGTGTTGCTTCTTTGTCTAAATGTTATCGAGGGTTCTGTATTACGACGGTTCTGTATTGCAGTCTTTCTCGCCCTCTCCCGCTCTCAAAATTTCCTCCTCCCCATCCTGCGAGTTCGTTGTGTTCTTGGTTAAGATCCACTCCAGACCCCAAGAGCACAGCGGCTCCGGGGATTGGACTGACTCTCAGTGCGGGTATTTCATCCGATTGGTGCGGGTGGCTAAAACCACCCCGGGCTTGGAAGGCTCTATATTCTTGATTCCAAGATGAATTCTGGTAACAAACACAGGCATCACATCGAATTCCTTCAGAGATACCTGCTTGAGGTTGTACATTCTCAGATCACTATCTCGCTGACATTTGATGCTATGCTGGGTGAACACTGCATTGAATGGGGTACCATGCTTCCAATGTGATATACTTTTCGGAATATATTTCATTGATTCTATTGAAAAAGGTGTGGCGAAATGGACCAGGAGAAGGGGGGAAGTTTCTGTCACCTCTCCACCACCCCGCCTTCCCGACCAATATCATAAAGGGGTTTCCTGACCGTTGCCTTACTGCGAGAAGCGGGAGTTTGCTATTAGCACAACATAATCATCGTGAATGCACATCTCAGGAGCTTCACCAGGAAGAAACATATGGACAGGGAAGCGACCGGGAGGCAATTGGCAGATGGCCAAGAATGTGCAAAGGGAGTAGATTTGAGGCTGCTCCTAACGGAGGAAGGAACGACAGTGAGAGTGTAATAAATCACCAGACAAAAGGATGTTGAAAGTATTGAACTGAAGAGGCCAGGCAGTAGATATCTCTAGGCTGTACGGATGGAGGAGGTGATGGAGACAGAGTGGAAAGCGAAAGAAGGGATGAGAACATTAAATGGGAGGGCAGCGTGCTTTAAGTTGTGAGGAATGGTGGACGGAGGTAAAGGAATATAGAATCGCAGAATGGTATGCTTCTACAGCAGATAGTAGCACTTCTGTGACAAGGTAGCGACCAAGCGAGAAGGAAAGGCATAAGTGGTGGTGGTGTAGGTAGAGAGAAGGGATGCAGTCTTGATCCAAGCCAATCTATCTTCAGGAGGTGTAAATAGAGGGAGATTGTTTATTCCATTTACACCTCCTACAGACCAACCTTTTCCTTAACAAACCTTCACTGTCCCCTCTCAGCCGGCATCCCTACCAAATGTCCCATTCAGGCTCCCTTGGTGGCCGAGCTGCCAAGCACAACAGAGTGATCTCCAGGGTTTTTCCTTCTGTTGCACCCGATTTCTGACTTCTCCGAGTTCTGAGGAAAGATCATCGAACTGAAATGTTAAACCCTGCTTCTCTCCCCACAGATGCTGCCTGATCAGCCTATTTCCAGCAGTCACTGTTTTAATTTCAGGTTTCCAGACTTTAAAGGGTATTCTTGCTATTCCTTTGTAACCATTGCTTGCAAATACCGAACCGGTCAAACAACCTCTGTGGACAATGAAACACCTGAAATGTTTAAGATCGATAACCTTCAAGGGATGGTCATTAGAATTTGGAGACATGCTAATGTGAAAGACTCGTGCTATCGGTAGATGTATTGGCCACGGTAAATTTACTCCAGTGCGAAGGTGGGTTGGTAGAATCTGAGGTGTGGGCGGGCGGGGATGGGTTAATGGGAATGTGAAGAAAAGATGTGGAAGGATAGGCGTTGGATTCGTGTGACGAGGTGATTGATGACCGGCGGGGAATGGTTGCACCGAAGGACCTGTTTCACTGCTGCATAACTCAGTTAACAAGAATGAATTTCTCACACTGCAACCCGGTATCTTACCCTTCCCCACCATGGTCAGTGTCATTGTCCTATTAAATGCCACATGCAAATCATAGCTTGGGTTTCTTGCACAAAATAGATCATCTGACTACCTACAGTGAGTGGGCTCCAATGAGGCCGTCGCTCTGAATGCAGTCACCTGCCTCACTGTTACAACTGGCACCTGCTTAAATGGTCATTTCTCTGTGTTTTGTACTTCCTCCAGTAAACGTGGTCACGGCTGCGATCCTGTACCGGAGAAAGTGCGGTCTCTCCAGAGGAATCACGCGTTACATGATGGCGATGGCGATCTCCGACCTGCTTGTGCTCATCGTTCACGTATTGCTTCGAGAAATCTACCTTTACCATTCCCCTAACTCCTTTCTCTCGCGCAGCACAGTGTGCCCTTCATATGTACATTTGCGGGTCCTCACCCTGGACTATTCCGTCTGGTTAACCGTGTCCTTCACATTTGACCGTTTTGTCAGCATTTGCTGTCCGAAGCTAAGACGCAGATATTGCACAGAATGGACGGCCGCCGTGGTTATTGTGTCCTTGTGTGCGCTGAGCTGCTTAAAGTATGTCCCCTATCACTTCATGTACGAGCCTCGCTACATCGTGGATAATGTGAACTGGGGCTGTCGGCCCAAACCCACCTACTTCACGTCCATCTGGTGGGTGATTTTCACCTGGATATGCAGCATCTCTCTCTCCTTACTCCCCTTCGGTATAATTCTGCTGCTGAACGGGCTGACGGTCAGGAACATTGTAGCAGCCAGCAGGGTCCGCCGGCGCCTGAAGGGACAGGATGGCAAAGACAGTGAGACAGAGAATCGGCGCAAGTCCATCGTCTTACTCTTCACCGTGTCCGGCACTTCCATCCTGCTCTGGACGACGGCAACCGTGACTTTCATCTGTACTCGTGCCACAATCAATTTTGTGGGCAATGATCTCACAAGCCCCTCCGCCGTCGCCAATGAGGTGGGGGTCTTGCTGATACGTGTCAGCGCAGGCGCCAACACGTGCATCTACGCAATGACTCAAAGAAAGTTCAGACAGGAGTTGAAGAACGGGATTAAAGTTTTTACTCGGTTTATCATTGAACCCATGAAGCTGAGGCGGCAGTCAGTCTGCAGCTGAAGAGCGAATATTACGCGGACATTCACTCTGTTCCGCTCAGCAAGGCGCACCACTCTCTGATCTCAATTCTGGCCACGCCGGATTCTTTGAATGGCAGATTTCACAGACTCCAGGAAAATCCAGTGACGCGTTTAATCCCTCTGTATGACTGTGATCTTCCTATCACAGGCGACATGTCCTCTGTGCGACGACCCATCGCCTTTTGACCACTCTGGCTTTATATTCCATCACTAGGTCGGCAAAAAGAATCATACAGTGTGTCTTCTTCTCCCTGATCCACTTCAAGTTTCTGAGGAAATGCAAGCCAACGCCTCGCTCAATACCTCACCATTTTCCCTCTGCAACTGTTATCCCAATTTTAAGTTCCTACTCCGGCCTGCTGCAAAATCACACAGTGCCACGGATTAATTCTGTTAAAACGTGTTTATTAGCAGTATACTGCCAGGGAGAATTCTCCTGACTCTCATGCAGAGTCTTTATCAGAGGTATCCACAATACAGAGGGGCAGACATAATTAATACAGCCCTTGTCACACACTTAAACAATGCAGCTACACCAATTTCAATTTCAACAAGACAACCATCCTACTCATTATTTTCAGACAAACCTCACACTCATTGATTTTAGACAAACCTCACTCACTGTTTTAAGACAAACCACCTGGTCTTGAGTCAGGGGCTTGCTTGCATTTTTTTTCATTAGTTATATGTACAGTCACAATTTCTTAACCCTTTACTTCCTCATTCCCGCCTTTTATCATATCATGATAACCTAGAGGGGTGCCGAGAACGGGGTCGAGAACTTATTAAAAAAGACGTTGCATCAGGTATTTAAACAGGTCAGCACCACACAGCATACTATAATAATAACGATAAACACTACTGCTCCATGCAGCAGGTATTATGTCCATGATTCTCCTACTAGCCACCTCAACCAACCCTCCCCTCCTGCAAGCCCCTGCCTAAAGCTATCTACTAGGTTCTGAATGACCTGAATGGCATCGGAAATGTTGTAGGACTCATCCCTAACATTGGTGACACATTTGTCCCCTACTATGGCACATATTCCTCCTTGCTGAGCCAACTGGTAGTCCACAGCATACCGGGTCTGTTGGGCATAAAGTCGAAGTTCTGCCTCCAGGCCCTGTATGGTACTGTTTCCCAGCAAGGTCGGTTCACAAATAAGGTCGTTCCGGTTTTTTGCGGCTATAGTTCCTGCCGAACCCCCCCCCCCCCCCCCCCCCCCGAGAGAGAGAGTACTCAGAAACCCATAGCCTAATGACGATAAGGCAGATCCCAACGTAATAGTATCTCTCCAATCTTCATAGAACTCCTCAATAACTGACTGCGCTACGAGTCTTCGTCGGACATGAGCATTCTGGGGGCAGGGGACCTTGATCGGCCCGATCGTTCCCATTGCAAACCAGGCTGGCAGAGTGGGGGTGGCGGTACTGTAAGTACCATTGAAGAGGAACACGTACCCTTCCTCCTGCCCGGGGACAGGTAGCCCCAAAAGCAGATTCCCTGTTCAGAAACGGAGGAACTACCGTCGACGTACAGGTTTAAGTCTGCTGAACTGGAAGGCCTCATCCGAAAGGCCCGGACGGGGTGTAGTCAAAAAGTGGTTACGCATTAAACAGTCATGTGGGGAATCTTCAAGATCCTCAGGTGGGGCCTCTAGAAAGGTGGCAGCGTTAATGATGGTGCAGTAGGCAAAAGTGAGGAGTGGGTTATTCAAGAGCCCTACCTCATATCTGTTTAAGCGGGCCTGGGTAAGGTGTTGCGTCCGATGGGAGGTCAGGAGTACTGTTAGGGTATGGGAGGAATAAACAACTCCTGACTGTTGCAGGGTTATACTGGAGGCTACTGTTACCAAGGAGTAGATCTCTGTAAGCATCAGTGAACACGGTGGGAGCCCCCTAGCAACTGGGTCCAGCCGAGTAGAGTAATATGCCACCGGTCTTTTTCTATCCCCATGGGTTTGAGTAAGGACGGCTGTAGCGCAGTCCTCCAGGAATTCACAAAAAGCTGAAATGGGCGATCATATAGAGGACGTCCCAGGGCCGCTGTTTGAGCTTATCAAAGGCCTCCTTTTACTCCTTGGTAAGTTCAAAAGGTCCCATGGACTGGCTTGAAGCCAGGGTTGTGAGGTGCTTAGAAAGGAGGGCCACGTTAGGTAGCCATTGACTGCAGAAATTTACTAAACCAAAGAAGGCCCACATACCCTTCGGGGTAGCCGGCGGTGGGGTAGCAATGATGGGTGCAATACGTTCGGGAGTGAGCTGCCGCCTAGTTGCACTTAAAAGGGTGCCCACAAATTTAACCTGGCGCTGAGTTCGTTTTACTTTCTGTGGAGGTATTACGTATCCCCAAGAATGGAGTGTGTTAAGTAAAATTGTCCGGTTTGTTTTACGGTTGGGTGCCTGACTCATAATTAGGCACAACCCCTGAGGTTTCCAAGGGGTGCATATTTGGATCGTAGGATTAGCGCTTGCTTGGGTTGGATCGGGATTGGGAACACTCCTATTGGGGAACTGTCTTTTAGCCTTGGCTCCCTTTACCTTATTCAACATAGGTGATGGGTTGGGATCTTTAGGGTCGTCATTATCAGTGGTACAATCATAGTCATAATCGGTGTCCGACTGAAAAATGAGGATCTATGAAGGTCTGTCCCCTACCAAAAAGTTCCGTCGTTTGTGTGTGGCCTTAGAACCATTTGTATGCGGGCTTCCTCTCCGTCTAAGCTGATTTCTAGTTCGGGAAGCAATAGGGTCATGGAATTGTCCTTGGGACGGGACTTGGTTAGCAGTCGTTGATGGTGAGAGCGGAACGGTTTGCAGAATAGTTACATTATATGGGGGCGGCAGTGAAATTGGGGGGGAGATAGGGGCTGTGTTCGGACCATCGAATCCTCCTCGTTTTCGTCCGTATCATTACTTTGGAACAACAGAGGCATGCCAGACGTCGGGAGGTACCTCCACTTTATCATTTTTTTCTGTTTTTATTCCTACATTTTTCCTTATTCTTCTGATCTACCCCTTCCCTCACCCTTCTCTCAGCATCGAGAGACTTCAGAACTTCCCAACTCTTGGGATTTCCTTTTTCATCACATACACTAATCCTCCTTTTACGTGCATTATGTTACCAGCTACTCTGTTTGGATCTATTTGTTAGGTCTTCGGCCGCTTTTCTCCAAGTAGACATTAATATTTTCAATGCTTTCCCTGTATTGCGCTCCCAAATCGCTATTTCTGCCTTTAGGCACTTATCCACATCCCAGGTTCCCCCTAATGGCCGTATTTAATTTCCCAATTTCTTATTGAGGCATACCGATAATTTACAGAAGTTATTCTCATTTTTCGGGTCATTTTTACATAGTTTAAATAGTGGAGTATTGAACCCAAACTTATTGAGAGTTTTTCCAATTTTCGACCGTCAGGTACAAATCGCTACGATTATCTATAAGATTGGGATCTTCCCTTCACCCACTTCAGGTTCCTTACCTTGCCGTGGGGGATTTCCCCTCTTAAGAACCGGTCTAAGGCAGGGTGGTAGTACAGGAGAACCGATCTCAAAACTTAAAGCTCAAAATCTCAAAATTCACAAACTTAAAACCCACACCTGGGGACTCGAACACCAAATCCGAAACTGAGGACTCGAACCCCTTACCCGAAACTGGGGACTCGAACTCCTTACTGTTATTACTCCGAGGACTCGAACCTCAGATAACTTATCTGGAGGACTCTAACCTCCTCTTACCTGTGGCACTCAGACAGGTTCACGAAGAGTCCGTCAGAGGATATTCGATAAGCTAAGGGATCGATCAAGTGTCCGACTCCCTGAGAGGGATCAAGGTGAATCTTACCTTGTGGGCCCTTCCGTCTCAGGTAGGTTATCCCCGTCGATCGCTCACGCCGCTTCCGAGACCTCCTCTTGGACTCCTGGCTGGCTCGCCAAATTGTTATCCCAGTTTTAAGTTCCCACTCCGGCCTGCTGCAAAATCACACAGTGCCACGGATTAATTCTGTTAAAACGCTTTTATTAGCAGTATACTGCCAGGGAGAATTCTCCTGACTCTCATGTAGTCTTTATCAGAGGTCTCCACATTACAGAGGGGCAGACATTATACAGTCCTTGTCACACACTTAAACAATGCAGCTACACCAATTTCAATTGGTAAGCCTAGGATACAAAGACAACCATCACACTCATTGTTTTTAGACAAACCTCAAACTCGTTGTTTTAAGACGAACCTCACACTCATTGTTTTAAGAAAAAACACACACTCATTGTTTTAATACAAACTACCTGGTCTTGAGTCAGGGGCTTGCGTGCATGGTATTTTTTTTCATTAGTTATATGTACAGTCACAATTTCTTAACCATTTACTTCCTCACACTGTGCCTCGCATTTCTAGGTTCGGACTGTGCGCTGTGCTGAAATAAAACAATTGACACCAAGTAATCTTTGTAATTAAAGTCAAAAGGATGTACAATGAAAGTTGTTAGTTTAAAAACTCTGAATCTGAACCGTTTTCCATCTCTTTTAGAATTATATTCCATGTGCAATTGTTTGTCTGGTGGTCAAAACCAGAAGAACACCAGAAAATAGGAGCATAAGTAGGCCAGCTGGTCGCTCAAGCCTTCCTCGAAATTCAATATAATCATATCTGATCAACACAGGCCTTACATCCTCTTCCGTGACAGTAAATGATTGCTCTGTTACCAGAACTATCAAACTTTTGCCCAGCTGCACCTTTCGTACCTCGAATGATTGTGCCACGCTTTCTCTTTCTGCCTTCGTGGTGTGCACTTCCCGGGTCATCCCGTCCGTGGAACATTTATTTCTCCGATGGACTCCTGTTCTTCAATCTCCACAACCTGTATCACGAGATATTCCCACTGAGGACTGGTCCTGAACCTGCAGCTGACCATAGAGTCATAGAGTAATACAGCACGGATACCGGCCCTTCGGCCCACCCAGTCCGTGCCGACTACACTGCCCACCTAGCTAGTCCAAATCTCCTGGGGTTGGCCCATATTCATCCAAGACCTGCCGCTCTATGTACAAGTCTAATTGCTTCTTAAATTATGCTATTTCTCCTGCCTTAATCGCTTCCTGTCTGCTTCTTACGTATATTCTCCACTCTGCGTGAAGGAGTTGTCCCTCAAGTCCCTTTTAAATCTCCCCGCCCCTCACCCTAAACCTATTCCTCCTTGTTTTGGACTCCCCTACCCTGGGGAAAAGACTGTATTCATCTACCTTATCTGCGCCTCTCATAATTTTAAACATTTCGATAACATCGCCCTTCATTCTCCTAAACTGCAAGGATTAAAGACCGAGCCTAGGCATCCTCTCCCTATAACTCAGGTCCTCTAATCCTGGCAACATCGTGTAAACTTTTCTGAACTATTTCCAGTTTAACCAAGTCTTTCCTATAACAGGGTGACCAAAACTGTACACCGTATTCCAAGTGCGGCCTCACCAACAACATATACAACTGCAACATAATGTCCCAACTCCTATACTCAGTGCCCTAACTTCAGAAGGCCAGCCTTCTGAATGCCCTTTTCACCACCCCATCAACCTGTGACGCCGCTTTCACTAAACTATGCACTTGTACTCCGAGGTCTCTCTGTGTCATTCCACTCCTTAGTGCCCGATCATTCACAATAAAAGTCCTACGCTGATATGACTTTCCAAAATGCATCACCTCACACTTGTCTGTATTGCAATCCAGTTGTCACTCCTCTGCCCGATTCGCAAATTGATCAAGATCCCCACTGTCTCAGAAAACCATTGGTAGTATCTACAGGAGGCTCTGCCCCAGGAAGGCAACATTCATCGTCGAAGATCAACACCATGCACGCCATGCCATCTTTTCACAGCAACCATCAGGCAGCAGGTACTGAAACCTGAAGTGCCACACCACCAGGTTCAAGAACAGCCGTTCAACCATTCGGTTATTGAACCAACCCGTATAAACCTAATCAGGACAGTTCAGAAATACTTTCAAAAGTTTGATCACTTTGTCCTAAAATGGACTTTGTTTTCCTAGTTCTCATTGTGTTCTTCCTTGGAAAATTGTGTATAATTTATGTTTAGTTTATGCTTTTTGTGAATACTGTTTATATGATGCTATGTGCCTGTGATACTGCTGCAAGTAAGTTTTTCATTGCATCTGTCCATGCATGAACGTGTGCATATGATAATTAACTCAACTTTGATTTTTGAGAATATCAGGAGTTATGTACTGAATTTTCCAATTTCACGTAAACCAGACATCATGTTTTCCTCACCTCTCCCAGGGGTGCTCACGGGTTTCCTCACCCTTTCTGAATCTTTTCTGTCCCTTTCCCCTCATTACATAAACTCATTATCCTCTCCCAGTTGGTTCCATCTGCCCATCACCCACCTGGCTATCCAAATAAGATTCCTCTTCCTTGACTCACCTTTCCTACACCTTCCCTGCTCCCACTTGGTTCCATCTGCTTATCGATCCGCCTCTTCACCTGGTTGCACCTATCACCACCTAGCCTCGCTCTCCCTCGTCAATTCTTCAGACTGGCTATCTATAGTCTCCGTCCTGACGCAGGGTGTCACTTTGGACTATTCATTTTCCTCCCCAGATCATGCTTTACTCGCTGAGTTCCTCCATTAGTTTGTTATTGTTTTCTCTCCATTCCAGCATTTCCTGTCTCTTGTTGTCTCCATTATCGTATTACAGTTTGATGCATGAAATGCAGCAGCAACTGCGACCTCATCAACTTTAAAGCAAGTGCAGGATAGTCTGAAAAGGAGTGATTGGAACCATTACTAATTCAAATCTCGTTTTAACTCCTGAGCAAATCTGAGGTTGTGTCCCAAATACATTCACAGTGAATGGTGATCCAAGAGGAAAACATTAGCTCAAAAGGTTCACAGATTGTGTTAAAGGACACATTATGGGCAGAGAGACACAAACTTTTCAGAAACCCAAAGAAGGAAATGTCAGGAGAGATGCCCAGATGGACGTCAAGGAGGATGAGGGAGATGTGGATGCAGGGAGGGAATTATGGGTGAAAACATGACCTCGCTTTGCAAACATTTTGAAATTACTTCACCGTATGATCGTTAAGAATATGGAGTCGAGTTATGAAGAGAGATGGTATTTGAGCCCACAGCCACGTCACTAAGAAAAGACTACACCTCGAACTGAGACAAACTGACATCATTCATTTCAACATTTTGTGTACTTCATTGTGGAAGACTGGAAAATGTTGATCCCTATCAACAAATGATAGTTGTAGAAGGGGAGTTTTCGATCTGGAGATCGGTAATTTGTGGTGTTCCGCAGGGATCTATTCCGGGACCCCTGCTATTTGTGATTTTTATAAATGACTTGGATGAAGGAGTGGAAGCTTGGATTGGTAAGTTTGCAGATGACACGAAGGTTGGTGGTGTAGTAGATAGTGCATAAGCTTGTCGTAAGTTGCAACCGGATATAGACAGGATGCAGAGCTGGACGGAGAAGTGGAAGATGGAGTCCAATCCGGAGAAGTGGCAAATGATACACTTTGGAAGATCGAACTTGAAGGCAGAGTATATGGTGAATGGCTGGGTTCCAAGTACATAGATCCCTCATTCTTGCCCCGCAGTTCATCGGGTGGTTAAGAAAGCGTATGGTCTGCTGGCCTTCGTCAGCCGGTGGATTGAGTTCAAGAGCTGAGGTAATGTTGCAGCTCCATAAGACTCTGGTTAGACTACACGTGGAATATCGTGTTCAGTTCTTGTCTCGACATTATAGGACAGATGTGGATGCATTGGAGAGGATGCAGAGTAGATTTACAACGGTGCTGCGTGGATTGGAGAACATGTCTTAAGAGGAGAGGCTGAGTGAGTTAGGGATTTTCTCTTTGGAGTGACTTGATAGAGGTATATAAGATTATGAGACGCATAGACAGAGTGGACAGCCAACATCTTTTCCCCAGAACGGTAATAGCCAATACTTGAGGTCACCCGTTTAAGGTGCGTGGAGGAAATCTCAGGGGAGATGTCAGAGGTAGGTTTTTTTACACAAAGAATGGTGGGTGCCTGGAATGTACTGCCGGGGGTGGTGTAAGGGCCGATACGGTAGGGTCATTTAAGAGACAAGAAGATCGGCACATGGAAGAATGAAAAATATTATGGATGGTGAAGTAGAGAGGGGATAGATTGAACGTGGATAAGGTTTTTGGGTCAGTACAACATCTTCATTCTTTGGGGTTGTAGGCTATCCAAGTGGAATTTGAGGCGTTAAACACTGAATTTCCCAAATGTTCGTCCTTTTGCTTTTGGGTGCTCTGTTTCATGGGTGCCTACAAATCTCCAATGTAACACAATCTCCAAAGTAACGGCACCTCGCCTTCCGACTTGCTACATTCAAGTACTCAGGACCTACCAGTAAATTCAAAAATTTCAGATTTCCAGGTTGCATCAACGATGTAAAGTAATTCACACGAAAAAGCCACTCCTTCTTCTTTTTCTTCTGATGCTGAATCTTCACAGCGTCCTCTGTTGATACTTCCTATTTCCAGCACAACGGCTATTTGGCTGTGAAATATTTATCTTAGAATTAGGAAAATCATTTGTCCAAACCATTGTGACATGTCCAACTGCTGTTCCGTGGATATCAATGTGATAAAGAGCAGATTTTATTTCATATTTCCCTATGTTCAATCAAACTCATCTATGTCCCAGGACATGCTCATGGCATTGCATCTTTGATCGAAAGACGGGTCAGTAATGAGCCACCACTTCCTATTCTCATAACGTTGAGTATTCCACCACCGAGAGATAGGTGAAATTTCTTCATTTCTGCGGAAACAAATATGTTTGTTAAAGAGCTTATGACTAATTTCATTGTTCTGTCACTGCCTGAACCCACTGGAGGATTGGCGCGGGTATTAATGAGGATCCGAACCGCGCTGTTTACTCCATTGTGTATCTGAGTTTGTAGCCGCCACTGCGACTCTTCCAGAATGGGACGAGCGCCAATTCTGTACATGAAAGAAATCTCCTATCCGATTCTGGCGGCGTTTGGGATCCCTGGTAAGCGTGCTTATGATGATGCTTTTCTGTCTCACTCCTGCGATGTTTCTGTAGACTTATATCGCTTTCATCAGCCCTTACCGCTCTCCCTGGCCTCTTGTATTCGGCAACCTCACTGGCTCCCTAGCCCGTGTCCATTTGTCTTTGTTTCCTCTTCCTCAAAGAGACCCTGCCCCGCACTCGAGCAAGATAATAAGAGATAGGATACTTTCTCTCCCGCTCTCTCTCGGTAAAGTTTCCTCGTAGAGGTCCCGTGAGTTTATCATGTTCTGCCACAGAATCATCGGATAAGTTCCAGTCCAGACCCCTCAGGCTTAGTGGCTCGGGGGAACTGACTGACTCCGGGTGCGGGTGTTTATCCTATTGGTGCGGCGTGGACAACACCACCCCGTGCTGAGAAGGTAAGACTCTTTGCTCTTGATTCCGAGGAGTTTTTCGTGTAACTATCACTGGCAGTGTCTCTAATTCCTTCACAATTGGCAGAATCTTCGCTGATACATCGGGAAGGTCTATTGATGTTCTAATTTTCTGACCCGCGATCTCGCTGACATTTTGATGCAGTGCTGGGAAATAAAGCTATATTTAAGGCGGTGCTATGCTTCCAATGCCATATGGTCTTCGGAATATATTCCATTGATTCTCTTCAAAAAGGTGCGCGAAGATGGAGAATGAGAGCTGGTTTCTTAAAACTCTCCGCGCTCTCCGACGAATATTATAACGAACTTATGTGATCGTTGCATTTTTGCTATGTGCGGGAGTTTGATGTGTCCACACTACACACTTCGAACATAAAAACAACAGCAGAGTGCGTTAACACAACTGGATGGTCCCAATGCGCGTCTCAAGAGCGTCACCAAACACATACTGATGGATAGACAAGCGACCAGGAGAGGATCGGGCAGATGGCTAAAAGTATGGCTAAGGGGGTAGAATTGAGGCTCCTGCTAATGGAGGAAAGAGCGTCAGTAAGTGTAAAATGAATATGCAGTCCATCGGATATTGGAACGATTAAAATGAAGAGGCCAGAACTGGGGGCAGTGGAGGCCGTGAGCTGCAAGTCTGGAGCATGTGGTGGGGACAGGTAGACAAAAGGGTACGGAGGGATTTCAAAAAGTATGTGAACACTAAATTTAAGCCAAAATGTTTCACGTTGCAGGGAATAGTGGTCGGAACAAAGGGCATATAGAATCACAGAGCCATTCTGTCATCTGGCATGGTGACTGATCCTTCTGTGATAAGGTGGCGACCAAGAGTGGAAACCCACAAGAGGTGGTGGTGCCGTCTTAGAGACGGTGAAGGGATCTTTATCAAGGTCAGTCTGTCTGCACGAGGTGTAAATAGAAGAAGGTGAAAGGCGACGTTCCATTTACAGCTCCCGCAAGCAGACTAGTCCCATAAACAAAGCCTCACCACCCTCTCTCACCTGGCACCACCGCCATTTGTCAGGCAGAGCATCGTGCGCTCCAACGCTTTTCGTTCCATTTAACTTGAATCACACTCCAAGTTCTGAGGGAAGGTCATAAACCTGAAACAATAAATCCTGCTTCTCATTCCATGGTCCCTGCCTGGCCAGCTGATTGTTCCAGCGTTAATTATTTTGGTTTTAGTTTCCTGCCTGTTTTTGGGATTTCCTTTTTTTTTCATTTGGATCCATTGCTTGACCAGGAGCCATAAAGAAAAGGAAATAAAGTGTAATCGGCAACAAGCAAAATATTTTAGATACCGTCAATATAAAGAAAAACTAATGTTAGAAATTCCTCAACGATCGGGCACCATCTGATGGTAAAGAAACACCTTAGGTATATCAGGTCGATAACTATTCAGGGGATCTCCAGTGGAACTTTGGAACATGCCAACGTAGTGAAAGGCTCAAGATATCGGTAGATTAATTGGCCGCTGTACAATTTCTCCCGTTTGCAGACGTGTGGTGGAACCTGGGGTGTGAGCCGGCGGGGATGACGTTGATGGGAAGCTGCGCCGACGTGCTGCGAGAGTCCATCGGCAATAATGAATTTCTCAGTCTGCAACCCGCTATAATGAACCCTCTCCCCCGCCCCATGAGTCACTGTCGTTGCCCTATTGAATGCCATGTGCTTCCGAAGGCTTGGGATTCTTTCATAAAATAGTTCCTCTGACTAAATGCGCTGTAAAGTCTCCAATGAGGCCGTCACACTGGACAGCCCCCTTCCTCACTGTTGCAACTGGTACCTGCATAAATGGTCATTTCTCTGTGTTTGTGTTTCCTTCAGCTAACGTGTTGACGGCTGCGATCTTGTACCGGGGAAAGTGCGGTCTCTCCAGAGGAATCACGCGTTACATGGTGGCGATGGCGATTTCCTCCCTCCTCGTGCTCATCTTTCACGTGTTGCTTCGAGAAATCTACATTTTTCATTCGTCTAACTCCTTCCTCTCCCGCAGCACAGTGTGCCCTTCATATGTACACTTGCGTGTCCTCACTCTGGACTATTCCGTCTGGTTAACCGTGTCCTTCACCTTTGACCGTTTTGTCAGTATTTGCTGTCCGAAGCTGAGACTCAGATATTGCACGGATAGGACGGCCGCCGTGGTTATTGTGTCCTTGTGCGCTCTGAGCTGCTTAAAGTACATCCCCTTTCACTTCATGTACGAGCCACATTACGTCATTGATAATGTGAACTGGGGGTGTCGGCCCACAGCCGCCTACTTCACCTCCATCTGGTGGGTGGTTTTCACCTGGATGTGCAGCATCTCTCTCTCCTTACTCCCAGTTGGTGTAATTGTGCTTCTGAACGGGATGACGGTGAAGAACATTGTAGCGGCCAGCAGGGTCCGACAACGCCTGAAGGGACAGGATGGCAAGGACAGTGAGACGGAGAATCGGCGCAAATCCATTGTCTTACTCTTCACCGTGTCAGGCACGTCCATACTACTCTGGACGACGGCAACGGTGACTTTAATCTGTACTAGAGTCACAGTCAATTTTGTGGGCGAGGATCTCAAAAGCCCGTCTACCGTCGCCAACGAGGTGGGGATTTTGCTCATACGCATCAGCGCAGGGGCCAAAACGTGCATCTACGCAATGACCCAAAGCAAGTTCAGACAGGAGTTGCAGAACGGGATTAAAAGTCTCACTCGGTTCATCATTAAACCCACCAAACTTGCGAGGCAGTCGGTCTAGAGGTTGAGACCGAATACAACGCAGACGTTCTGTCTATTCTCCTTACCAAACCACACCACTCTTTACTCTCATCTCCGCCCGCTGCAGTCTCATTGAAAAGGAGACTTCATAGATTTTATTTCGGAAAAGATATGTACTCATTTCATCCCCCGGCTGACAGAGATCTCCTTCATTTCATCTGTGGCATGCTCTCCGCGAGTAGGCCCATCTCCTGTTGAAGAGTGACCACGTTGCCTTTATATTCCATCTCTAGGTCAGAAAAGAGAATCATCCAGTGTGCTTTCTTTTCCCTGGTCCACTTCAGCGGTCTGAGGACATGCACGCCAACGCCAGTCTCGGTACCCCATCATTTGCCCGCTGCACCTTGCCTCGCATTTCTCGGTGCGGTCTGTGGGTTGTACTGAAATAAAACCATTGACATCGAGTCATATTTGCAATAAATTCTAGTATGATGTACAATAAAAGATGCTATTATAAATACACTGAATCTGAACACTCTACCTACTCTTTTAGAATTACATTCCACGTTCAATTGTCTGCCTACTGGTCAAGAACACAGAAACACCATAAGATAGGAGCAAGAGTAGGACATCTGATCACTCTAGCTTCCCCGTCATTCAATATGACCATGGCTGATCGACACTCGCCTTTCCTCCTCATTCGTTCCAGTGAACCCTCGCTCTCAATTCCCTGAACTACAAAACCTTTGTCCACCTCCATCTTTAATACCTCTAATGACCGAGCCACCCTTTCTCTTTCTGCCTCCCTGGTGGACACGTCCTGAAAACTCCTGCCCGTGAAACATTTTCGTCTCTCGGATGGACTGCTCTTTCAGTTCCACAACCCGTCTCACGGGTTCCTCACACTAAGAAACTCGTCCTGCACCTGCAGCTAACCAGAGAGTGAATGGGTCACAGAGCAATACAAGACGTACACAGGCCCATCTGCCCAACCAGTCGGTGCCGGCTACGCTCCCCACCCAGCTTGCAGCAATTTCATGCATAAGTCCCATGTCCACCTCAGCTCCTCCCCTCCATGCTCCTATCGAACTGTTTCTTAAATGATACTCTATTACCTACCTCAACCACCTTCTCCATATATTCAGAACGGTGAAAAAGTTGTCCCTCATTACCTTTTTAAATCACGCCCCAACCCTACCCTTATTCTTCCTAGTTTTGGACTCCCCTCAGTCTGTTACCATCCAATGTATCTGTGCCTCTCATAATTTTAAACATGTCTATAAGGTCGCCCCTCAATCTCCTACGTTCCAAGGAATAAAGGCAGCACTGGACATCCTCTCCCGATAACTCAGGCTCTCTAATCCTGGAAACATCCTCGTGAATCTTTTCTGCACACCTTCCCGTTTAACCACACTATAGTCAGTACTCCAATTGCTGCCTCACCAACAACTTATACAACTGCAACATAATGTCGCAACTCCTATACTCAATGATCTGACTAATGAAGGCCAGAATGCTAAATGCCTGTTTCACCACCCCGTCTACCTGTGACGTCGTTTTCACCAAATTATGCACTTGTACTCCTCAGTCCTTCTGTTCCGTTACACTCCTCGTGCCCCACCATTCGTAGTGTAAGTACGACGTTGGTTTGACTTTCCAAAGTACAACGACTCACACATAGCTGCACTGAAATCCATTTGTCACTCCTCGGCCCTCTTCCCTAAACTGATCAAGATCCCCATTTTCTCAGCAAATGTGGCTGCAGGGTCTCAAGTCCCACCTCTCCCTTGCATCCTCCTGTCTAATCTGCAGTCATTAGAAAACAAGACGGAAGACCTGACAGCAAGGTTACATTATCAGAGGGACATATGGCACTTCCGTGTATTCTGATTCGCAGGGATATGGCTCACCCCCAACTCTCCTCACACAGCACTCCAGCCCAAGCGTTTCACGATTCACCGTATGGATCGGACGGCAGCATCAGGTAAGGGAAAAGACGGTGGCGTCTGATTTATGATAAACTCGTCGTGGTGCACGGACGTGGCTGTCCTGTTCCATTCCTGCAGCCCCGACCTGAAACATCTGGCAGTGAAGTGCCGACAGGTCCGCATTCCGCGGAATTCTCCACCGTCATCCTGACTACAAGTTTGCATCTCACCTCAGTCAGACGTCAAACTAGCACTTGAGGAAGAAGTGCTGTTATCAACAAAAATGCAGCGGCATACCCCGGCACCTGTCACATCGTGGTGGAAGACTTTAATTGGGCTAGCTTGAAGAAGTCTCTGCCAAACTACTATCAACACCTCACCTGCAATGCCAGCGGATACAACGCCCTCAACCACTGCTATACTACCATTAAGAACGCCGACATCTCCATCCCTCGACCGCACTTTGATAAATCCGAGCTGTGCTTCTTCTACCTACATACATAAAGAGTCTGAGGAGTGTAACACCGGTGAAGAGGAATCCAAAGAGCCGGATGACAGTAGTGGAGGAGTGAATGTGAGATTGCTTGGAGTCGGTGAACTGTATCCTGTTCAAGGATTCGTCAGCAGACCTAAGTGAATATGCCACTGCGGTAACCGACTTCAAAAGGACATGCATGGACAAGTGTGTACCCATAAAAACATCCTGAGCCTTCCCTAACCACAGCCTTGGATGAACCAGGAGACTTGTAATCCGCTAAGGGCAAGATCTGTGGCGTTCAGTTCTGGCTACCCAGTCATATAGAAACTCCAAATACAACATCCAGAAGGCCATTGTGAGTGCAAAGAGGCAATTTCAAACGAAACTGCGATCACAGATATCCACTCGAAGCTATGGCAGGGCTTTCACGATTTTGCATCCTACAAGGGGATATCGGTTAACATAACTGCCAACAACCCACCACTCACAGATGAGCTCAATATATTTTATGCACCATTGATAGTGAGAACTTGACACACCCACACGAGCCCTCACATCTCCGGATGACCGCGTAATTTTACTCTATCAGGCGGACATCCGGGCATCCTTCAAGAGGGTGACTCCACTAAACGTGTCTAATTCAGACGGCGTACTTGTCTGAGCACTAAAGATCTGTGCTGACCAACTAGCTGGAGTATTTACAGACATATTCAACCTCTCGGTTCCGTGTTCTAAGAATCTCGCCAGCTGCAAAAATACATATATTTTACCGATGCCAAGAAGGTTATGGTGACCTGCCTCAATGACTACCGTTCAGTAGTGCTTAGATCTACCATAATTAAGTGTCTTGAGGGATTTATTATGGTGCGAATTAACTCTTGCCACATAGATGACCTGGATCCGCTCCAGTTTGCCTACTGCCACAACAGGTCAACAGATGTGATTTCTGTGGCTCTCCACAACATCTCCTCTTCCAGGACCATCAACACAGGTGCATGTCAAGGCTGCGTGCTGAGCCCATTCCTCCACTTTCTATTCACACATGAATATGTGGCTAAGCACAGTTCTAACGACATCTTCAAATTCGCCAACGAACACTGCTGTTGCTCGACGAATTGCAGATGGAGATAAGTCAGCTTATAGGACAACTGGTTGAGTGGTACCACAACAACAACATCTCGCTCAACATTAGCAAAACTAAAAATCTGATTGTTGACTTCAGGAAGGGGAAAGAGGGCGAAGATGCGCCAGACTACATTGGAGGTTCGGCGGTGCAGAGAGTCAGCAGCTTTAAATTCCTGGTCATTAACATATCGGATGGCCTGTCATTGCCTTGCACAAAGATGCGATCATGAGAAAAGCACGTCAGCGTCTTTATTTTCTTAGGACCGTAAGGAGGTTCAGCTTGACACCGAACACTCCAAACAAATTTCTTCAGCTGTAATGTTGAAACTGTCCTGACTGGTTGCATCATGGTCTGGGACGGCAATCCGAATGCGCAGAAACATATGAAACTGCAGAGAGTAGTAGACACAGTCCAATACATCACGGGCACATCCCTCCCCTCCATAGGTAGTATCTACAGGAGATGCAGACTCAAGAAGGCAACTTCCATCATCAAAGATCCACACAAAGCGTTCCATGCCATATTATCGCAGCTACCATCAGGCAGGAGATAAAGAAGCCTGAAGTCCCACACAACCAGGTACAAGAAGAGCCCTTCAGCCACTCGGTTCTTGAACCAAACCTAATCACGATAGTTCAGAAACACTATTAAAACTTTGATCACTTTGTCCTAAAATGGATTTGGTTTTCCTGGCTCTAATTGTGTTCTTACTTGTAAACATTATGTATAATTTATGCTTAATTTATGTTTTTTTCCTATTAATTCTCCTTAGGTGATGCTATGTGCCTGTGATACTGCTGCAAGTAAGTTTTTCATTTCATCCGTACACACATGTTCTTGTGCATACAATAATTAACTCGACTTTGACTTTGAGAATCTGAAAGGTTAGTCATTGAATTTTCCAAATTCATGTCACCCAGACATATGCGTTCCTTACCTCTCCCACAAGTCCACATGGGTGTCCTCTCCCTTTATTACCATTTTCCGTCACTTCCCCCTCATTATATAGACTCCATAACCTCTCCCATCTGGTTCCACCTGCCCATCGCCCACATTGCTATCACACTGGGTTTTCTCTCCCTTGGATCGCCTTTCAAATCGCTCCCCGCCCCATTTGGTTCTATCCACTTATCGCCCCGCACTTCACCTGGTTCCACCTGTCATCATCCAGCCTCACTCTACCCCCTCACTTCTTCGTACTGGCTATCTACAGTCTCAGTCCTGATGCAGGGTCTCAACGTCGACTATTCCTTAGGCTTCCCTGATGCTGCTTTACCCGCTTTCCTCCGTCAGTTTGTTACTTTTTGCTTCCGATTCAAGCATTTGTAGTCTCTTCTTGTTTCCAGTATCAATTACAGTTTGCTGTACGCAATTCAGCAGCAACTGCGAACCTTATCGTCTTTACAGCAAGTGCAGGATAACCTGAAAAGAATTGATTGGAACCACTCATAATTTAAATCTCATTATAACACCTGAGCAAATCTGAGGCAGTGTCCCAAATACATTCACACTGAATGGTGATCTCAGAGGAAAGAATTAGCTCAGAAGGTTCACAGATTTGTTGAAAAACGCATTATGTGCGGATAGATACAACGTCTTGAGCGATCCAAAGAAGAAACTGTTAGGAGAGGTGCCCAGATGGACTCCAAAGAGGATGAGGGAGAGGTGAATGGATGAGGGGAATTATGGCTGAATCATGAATTCACTTTGCAGTATTTTCACATTACTTCACCGTGTGACCGATAATAATGTGGGCTTGAGTTCCAAAAAAAAATTGAGGACAGATGGCATGTGAGCCCATATCCACGTGACTAAGAAGAGACTGCACCTCCAACTCAGACAAATTGACATCATTCATTTCAACAGCATATGTATTTTAATGTGGAACAACATAGGAAACTGCGAAGTTGATGGAAGTTTAATGGAGGGGTTAAATGCCAGAAGCTCTTCTCTTTACAGACCGTGACGTAGTTGGTGCATATTTGCGAAATTTCACGTTAATATCTTGAACTCTTCAAACTGTCGGTCCCAGCAGCATCTTCAAAAGTGACAACAAGAAGTTGTACGGAGTCAGACTGACCAGGAGAGGCCCAGATTCTACACCTAGTCTGCATTGAACCAGCTGTTATTTGGAGTCTGTTGGAGATCCCAGAAGGAGAACAGCTGTGCTCAGTCCTGGTGAGGCAAAGCAGCGGGATTCTGGAGACCAGAACGTGGGTCATTTCCTTTCTTGTGGAGGAGAAGAAACACAGGTGGAATCGTATGTGGGTGATGGGCAGAAGAAACCAGTTGAGGGAGGGAAATGAGTCCAGGTAACGTAGCAACATGGAAAAAATGAACAATAGGACAGAGAACCCGTGTGGACTGGTGGGAGTGGAAAATAAACACAGAGGTGTGGGTTACCTCAAGTACACAAGCTGAATCTTCGTACCATTCGGTTGTGGGCTACCTAAGTGGAATATGAGGCGCTAAACACTGAATTTCCCAGAGGTTATTCCTTTTGCTTTTGGACATTATGTTTCATGGGCTGCTTGCAACTTTCCAGTGAAACGCAGTCTCTGAAGTAACAGATCCTCAGCTTCGGACTTGATACATTGAAGTACTCAGGACCTACCAGTAAGTTCAAGAATGTCACATGTCCAGGGTGTATCAAGGATCTAAAGTAATTCGCCTGAAAATGGAACTCTTTTTTCTTTCTCCTCTGATGCTGAATCTTCCCAGTATCCTCTGTTCATAATTCTGATTTACAGCATAACGGCTGTTTTGCATGTAACCATACATCTTAGAATTAGAAATATTATTTGCAATGTCACAAACCAGCAACAAAGAAACACACTGAGCATGTTTCAGTGTTAAAAACTATTTTATTAATCACTACTTATGATAATACGTAAAATAAAAGTAAAAAAAAATGTTAGTATGTTAGAATTCAAAAATGTTAAACCTCGAACGTTATCCCCAAAACTAAACTCGTCGTGTGTGTGTGTGTGTGACAAAGTCCAAAACTCCCAGTTCCTGAATGGTTCTTAAAGTTCAGTTCCGCAAGCCATAAGGTGAAACATGAGCAAGGGCTTCTTCAACAACCACCGTTGTCTGAAGATAAGATGTAGATGTAGAAAAACATAGAGAGAGTACATACGAAATCCAAATGTTCCACGATGGAACCCAAACGACACTTCAGTGTTTACTCGGTAGTGACTTCCTCACCCCGAAAAGCATCCGAACCGTGGTCGTCCACACACAAATACCTGTTTCCTTCTACAGGTCAGCAACAAAGTGAACTCCACCGGATTACTTCCAACTTCCATACATGGATTTCAGTGGTAAACACAGTTATTGTTTCTCATCCATCGATAGAGCAAACAAGCAGGCTGGTGTCTATCTCCCTTCTCTCTCTCTCTCCTTCTTCTTCTGACTTCTTCAACAACGTCATTACGTCCTTTATCTTCTATTGACGTAAGCACGCCCCACACACACATACACACACACTCTCTATCTTAAAGGGACTTTCACTGAGTCCGTAACACCTCCCACCTAAAAAAAAATTTTCCCAAGAAAATTTTAACCGCGCATACAGTTAGTAATGTTAATAATTATCATGCTACACAACTACAGACTATCAGATTAGTACAGATACATGTTTCCCATTTCACATCGGGAAAGACAATCTGCAATCACATTATCTTTGCCTTTAATGTGAGTTATCATGAGATCAAACTCTTGCAAAATTAAACTCCAGTTTAACAGCCTTCTGTTCTTGTTTTTGATTCGGCTCAGAAACACCAATGGGTTATGATCTGTATACACAGTCAATGGTTTCTGAGCGGTGCAAACATATACACTGAAATGTTGCAAGGCTAAAACAAGTGACAGTAATTCTTTCTCTATGGTGGAATAATTCTTTTGATGCTCATTAAATTTCT
Organism: Pristis pectinata; assembly: GCF_009764475.1. Lineage (NCBI taxonomy): Eukaryota > Metazoa > Chordata > Chondrichthyes > Rhinopristiformes > Pristidae > Pristis > Pristis pectinata. The sequence goes on along the minus strand of NC_067438.1, from coordinate 13,452,033 downwards.
TTGAAAAGTAAGCTACAGGATGGTCAATATCATCAAGGTCACCCTTCTGCAACAACACAGCTCCTGCAGCTTCATCACTGGCATCTACTGCTAATGAAAATGGCTTTTCAAAGTCAGGTGTTCTGAGCACAGGATGGTAGCATAAAATGGCTTTCAGCTTCTCAAATGCTTCTTGACAAGAATCTGTCCAAACAAACTTTACTTCCTTCTTCTGAAGATTAGTTAGGGGAAGAGCAATATCAGCAAAATTTTTACAAAATTTTCGATAATATCCAACCATTCCCAAAAATCTTCTAACAGTCCTCGTACCTGTGGGAATAGGGAACTCAGATATTGCTTGAACTTTTGCCTGAACAGGAGCTTGCTTGCCTTGACCTACAACATAACCAAGATACGTCACAGTGGCATGGCCAAATTCACTTTTAGCCAAGTTAACTGTAAGGTTAGCCTTGGAAAGTCTTTCAAACAACCTTTCTAACGCAGAGATGTGATCCTCCCATGTATCATTCCCAGTCACTAAGTCATCAATGTAGGCATCTGTATGTTTTAACCCATGAATCACTGAATTAATCATTCTTTGAAATGTTGCCGGAGCATTTTTCATTCCAAATGGCAAAACATTGTATTCATACAATCCAGAAGGGGTTACAAAGGCTGAAATTTCCCTTCCTCTATCTGTTAATGGAACACACCAGTACCCTTTTAATAGGTCAATCTTTGTAAGAAATTTTGCCTTTCCACTCTGTCTATGCAATCATCCACCCTAGGAATAGGGTAAGCATCTGACTTTGTTACAGCATTCACTTTCCTATAATCTGTGCAAAATCTAACAGTTCCATCAGGTTTAGGTACAATAACACAGGGCGAACTCCAGTTTGAAGTAGAATGTCTAATAATATCATTTTCCAACATGTATTTTATTTCCTGATCAACAAGTTTACTTTTTTCCACATTCATTCGATATGGGTGTTGTTTGATTGGTTTTGCATCCCCAACATCAACATCATGGGTAATTATCGATGTTCTGTTTGGAACATCTGGGAACAGATTTTTAAATTTTAAAATTAATTCTCTCATCTGTTGTTTTTGTGAAACTTGTAAATGGTCCAACTTCGTTTCAAGGTTCTCCAGGATATTTTGGTTTTTAGTTTCGATGGAACAATATTTGGTCTAAATTGGCCTTCCTCAACATCAACATCAGGCATTCTAGAAACAACCTTTACATCATCCACCAAGGCCACCACTGAATCCCTCTCATAATAAGGTTTTAGCATGTTTACATGACAGAGTTGTGTTTCCTTGCGTCTATCTGGTGTTTTGATTATATATGTTAGATCAGTCACTCGAGATTCAATAACATAGGGTCCAGAAAAACGAGCTTGCAAGGGATTATTTTGGCTAGGGAAAAATACCAACACCTTTTGCCCCACTGCGAATGTCCTAGGCCGAGCACGTCTATCAAAATATGTCTTCATTCTTATCTGGCTTGTTTTCAGATTTTCTCTCGCTAGCTGGCAGACTCTCTCCAACCGAGTTTTAAATTTTTGGACATAGTCCAACAGACTCAAGTGAACTTCCTCATTAACCCATTGCTCTCTTAACAACTCCAAAGGTCCTCTCACCCGATGTCCAAACACAAGCTCAAACGGACTAAATCCTATTGACTCCTGGATCGATTCTCTAACGGCAAACAAAAGTAAATGGATACCTTCGTCCCAATCCTTGGTGTTTTCAAAGCAATAAGTCTTCAGCATATTTTTGAGAGTAGAATGAAATCTCTCCAGAGCTCCTTGAGATTCTGGGTGATATTGCAGATGATACAATCTGCTTTGCTCCCAGCTCATAGACTATTTGTTGAAAAATTTTTGACATAAAATTACTACCTTGATCAGATTGGATTTCTTTTGGCAAACCAAACAAGGTAAAAAATTTTACAAGAGCCTTTGACACCGTCTTGGCCTTAATATTTCTAAGGGGTATTGCCTCTGGAAATCTAGAAGTGGCACACATGATGGTTAACAAATACTGATTTCCAGTCTTAGACTTTGGTAAGGGGCCAACACAGTCCACAATCACCTTCGAAAAGGGCTCCCCAAAAGCAGGAATTGGTTTCAAAGGAGCCACAGGGGGTTTTTGATTTGGTTTACCTACCATCTGACATGTGTGGCAGGTTCGACAAAACATCACCACATCTTTTCTCAAACCAGGCCAATAGAATTGTTTCAAGATCTTCCCTACAGTTTTATTCACACCAAAATGACCACCCAAAGGCATACTATGGGCCAGGTTTAAAATCTCATCCCTATAAACCTTTGGAACAACAACCTGATGAATAACTTCCCATTCCTCAGTAACAGGAACATGAGGAGGTCTCCATTTCCTCATTAACACTCCATTTTTGACATAGTATCCAGTTGGCACCTTTTCAATCTCCTCACATGAGAGAGCTTTTTCTTTCAATTCTGTCAACTCAGGGTCCTTTGTCTGTTCCACCACAAACTCCTTCCTCGACAAAGACAAATCTTTAAATTCAGGCTCACTATAAGGATGTTGATCCTCCAGTGAAGACAGAAAAGTCTCAGATAAGGCATCAAAATTTTCTTCCTGTTTAGGACTGTCACAAGGAACCACATCAGACTGCATCGGACTGTCTGTCTTGGCTAATTCTCTAGCTCTAGCTCGAGTCACCGCACATGATGGGTAAACATCTGAATCATCCTCAGACTCATCAATCCTTGGTTTGGTCGTTAACCGTACCACAGGATCACTTTCTCCATTTGCAAGGTCATTTCCCAATAACAAAGAAACTCCTTTCCACTGGCAAACTAGGTCTTATCCCTATCTCGACTGGTCCTTCTACGAACTTTGACTTTAAAATCACCCTGTGAAAAGGGACAGACATGGTCTCACCTGTAACGCCTCGTACTAGATTTACTTCACCAGTGTCACTTTCTTCTCCAAAATTTAAAACACTGTCCAGCAAGAGAGATTGACTAGCCCCAGTATCTCTAAGAATTTTCACTGGCACCTGGGGTGACTCATCATTCAGTGAAACAAAACCCTCTGATACATACGAACGGAATTCTTTTCTCACCTCCTCCAACTTTTCCGATTTTCCCTCTTGCAAGGACTGATCTTTAACAGCATCTCCTAAACCTTTTTGATTTTTAATTGCCTGAAAGCAAGCATTGGGCCCAGCTTCCTTCTTTTTCTTCAAAAGGGCACAATTAGATATCACGTGGCCAGGTTTCCTACAGTAATAACAAGTACGCTCAACAGGTTTCTCCAGCCCTGGCTTCTTTTCATCTTTTCCTTTTTGATTACCTCCCAATTTAATCTCTGGTTTACCTGGATTGTCTTTGTAACTCTTTTGAAAGGTTTTAGGTTGTCCCCACTTGGATTTATGGGTTAAAGCATAATCATCTGCCAACCTAGCAGTTTCTTGTAAAGTTTCCACTGCCTTTTCATTTAAATATGTTGTTAATTCAGCTGGAACACATCTTTTAAAGTCTTCCACTAGTATCAATTCTGTCAATTTATCATAATCCCCATCTACATTTTTTAGCCAGGCACCATCGTTCAAAACATATTCTCTTTCCATTGGCAAATTCCATATAAGTCTGATCTGCAGATTTCCTCAAGTCTCTGAATTTTTGTCTATAAGCCTCAGGTACCAATTCATAGGCCTTCAAAATAGCTTGTTTTACCTTGGTATAATCAGCTGCATCCTCAGCAGACAAATCAGAATAAGCTTTTTGAGCTTTACCTTTAATCACACTCTGTACCATAAGAGCCCATCCTTTCCTTGGCCAGTTTGAACTCACAGCAACCTTTTCAAAATGTTGGAAATACTGATCAACCTGATCTTCTTCAAACGGAGGGACTAATCAAACCTCCCTGCTGGCTGAAAAACCATCATCAGAATCAGATTCCGAACTCCTACGCTTCATTTGTAACTCATGCTGCCTCTTTTTCTCCTCCTCCTCTGCCTCAAACTTTAACCGAATTAGTTCCCGTTCCCGTTCAGCCTCTAACTTCATCCGAGTTATCTCTCGTTCGGCCTCTAATTTATTTTGCTCTCGTTCAGCCTCTATCTTTAACTGGGTTTGTTCTCGTTCAGCCTCTAATCTCTTTTCCTCTTGTTCGGCCTCTAATTTATTTTGCTCTCGTTCAGCTTCTATCTTTAATTGGGTTTGCTCTCGTTCGGCCTCTAATCTCTTTTGTTCTCGTTCAGCTTCTAATTTATTTTGTTCTCGTTCGGCCTCTAATCTCTTTTGCTCTCGTTCAGCCTCTATCTTTGCCAGCTGCACCTGTGCCTCAGAAATTGCTATTTCACTGCCAGGAAACTGTTTTAACACTTCCTTCTCAAACACCTTCTTTTCCACATAATGGCCAGCTATCAGTCTCTGAATATCTGCCTTTCTCATAGACTGCTTTACTTCTGTAAGGTTTAGCCTTGTAGCAATCTTTATCAAATCATCCTTTTTCGCCACCTCCAATCCCTTTTGGGTTGGTGACTCCAAAAATGCCATAATATCCATTGCTGCTGGTTTCCACACACACAAGCCAATTAAAAAAAATTTATCAGACCTTCCTCAAAAATCTTTGGATTGAATCCCGAACAAATCTCGTCAATCTGGGGTACAATCCCAGACGACACTCGTTAACCTTGGGAACTATCCCGGACGAGCCCCCAATTTTGTCACAAACCAGCAACAAAAGAAACACACTGAGCATGTTTCAGTGTTAAAAACTATTTTATTAATCACTACTTATGATAATACGTAAAATAAAAGTAAAAAAAAATGTTAGTATGTTAGAATTCAAAAATGTTAAACCTCGAACGTTATCCCCAAAACTAAACTCGTCGTGTGTGTGTGTGTGACAAAGTCCAAAACTCCCAGTTCCTGAATGGTTCTTAAAGTTCAGTTCCGCAAGCCATAAGGTGAAACATGAGCAAGGGCTTCTTCAACAACCACCGTTGTCTGAAGATAAGATGTAGATGTAGAAAAACATAGAGAGAGTACATACGAAATCCAAATGTTCCACGATGGAACCCAAACGACACTTCAGTGTTTACTCGGTAGTGACTTCCTCACCCCGAAAAGCATCCGAACCGTGGTCGTCCACACACAAATACCTGTTTCCTTCTACAGGTCAGCAACAAAGTGAACTCCACCGGATTACTTCCAACTTCCATACATGGATTTCAGTGGTAAACACAGTTATTGTTTCTCATCCATCGATAGAGCAAACAAGCAGGCTGGTGTCTATCTCCCTTCTCTCTCTCTCTCCTTCTTCTTCTGACTTCTTCAACAACGTCATTACGTCCTTTATCTTCTATTGACGTAAGCACGCCCCACACACACATACACACACACTCTCTATCTTAAAGGGACTTTCACTGAGTCCGTAACAGACAAAACCATTGTGATATGTCCCATTACTGTCTCGTGGATATCAATGTAATTAAGAGCAGATTTTAGTTCCGATTTCCCTGTGTTCAAATCCTCCAAACTCATTCATGACGTTTTGTGAATGAAGCACCACCCACCCCAGGAGATGCTCATCACATTGCATTTTCGATCGAGAGACGGGTCAGTAATGACCCCATGGTTTCCTTTTCTCTTTGCATTGAGTATTCCTCCGCCGAGAGACAGGTGAAATTTCTTTACTTCTGCTGAAACAAATATGTTTGTTAAGGAGCCTGTGACTAATTTCATTGTTCTGTCACTGCCCGAACCCACTGGAGGATTAGCGCGGGTATTAATGAGGATCCGAGCCGCCCTGCTTGCTCCATTGTATCCTTCAGTTTGCAGCCGACACTGCGGCTCTTCCAGAATGGGTAGGGCTCCAATTCTGTACATGAAGGAAATCTCCTATCCGATTCTGGCGATTTTTGGGATCCCCGGTAAGCCTGGTTACTGTTTTGCTGCTCTGTGCCACTGCTTCCGAGGGTTCTGTGCACTGATATCGTTTTCAAAACCGCTTTCCACTCTCCCTTGGCCCTTTATTGGGCAGTCGCGCTGGCTCCGTTGCCCTGTGTCCTTTCGTCTTTGCCTCCTATTCCTCAAAGGGACCCAGCCACACCCTCGATCCAGACAATAAGGGATTGGATTCTTTCTCTACGCGCTCTCTGGGTAAAGATTCCTTGTCGTCACCCCGCGAATTCATTGTGTTCTGCGACAGAATCGTCGGCTAAGTTCCAGTCCAGACAGCTCAGGCTCAGCGGCTCTGGGGAAGGCTCATTCATGGAAGGCTCATTCAGAAAGTCAGCAGGCATGAGATCCAGGGAAATTTGGCTGTGTGGATTCCGAATTGGCTAGCCCATAAAAGACAGGGGGTGGTGGTAGTTGGAGCGTATTCTGACTGGAGGTCGTTGACCAGTGGTGTTCGGCAGGGATCTGTTCTGCGACCCATGATCTTTAGGATTTTTATAAATGACTAGGATGAGGATGTGAAAGGGTGGGTTGGTAAATTTGCTAGTGACGCGAAGATTGGTGGTATTGTGAATTGTGTCGAAGGTTGCTGTAGATAACAACAGGACATTGATAGGATGAAAAGCTGGGCTGAGAAGTGGCAGATGGCGTTCAGCCTGGAAAAGTGTGAAGTGATACACTTTGGAAAATCAAATTTGAAGGTAGAATACAAGTTTAATGGCAGGACTCTTATCAGTGTGGAGGAACAGCGAGATCTTGGGGTCCACGTCCATAGATCCCTCAAGGTTGCCACGCAGTTGAATAGAGTTGTTAAGAAGGCGTATGGAGTGTTCACCTTCATTGGTCGGGGTATTGAGTTCAAGAGCCGCGAGATAAAGTTGCAGCTCTATAAAACTCTGGTTGGACCACACTTGGAGATTTGTGTTCAGTTATGGTCGCCTCATTATAGAAAGGAAGTGGAAGCTTGAGAGAGGGTGCAGAGGAGATTTTCCAGTATGCTGTCTGGATTGGAGAGCATGTCTTATGGATAGTTTGAGTGAGATGGGTCTTTTCTCTTTGGTGAGAAGGATAGTCGTGTACAAAGTGATATCGAGTGGACAGCCGGAGCCTTTTTTGCCCAGGGCGAAAATGGCTAACATGAGGAGCACAATTTTGTGATTGGAGGAAAGTATCCGGGAGATATCAGAGATAAGATTCCTTACACAGAGAGTGGTGGTTGCGTGGAACGCACTGCTGGCAGAGGTTGTGGCGCCGGATACATTAGTAACATTTAAGAGAATCATAGATAGGCACATGAATGATAGAGAAATAGAGGGCTATGTGGGAGGGAAGGGTGATACAGATATTAGAGCAGGATAAAATATCGGCACAACATCATGGGCCGAAGGGCCTGTACTGTGCTGTCATGTTCTATGTTCTGTGTAAGACCGTCATCAAACACAAACGAATGGATAGGAAAGCGACCAGGAGATAATCAGTCTGATGGCTGAAAGTATGATCAAGGGGGTAGATTTGAAGCTGCTTCAAACGGAGGAATGAACGGTAGTGAGTGTGACATAAACCACCAGGCCATGTGATACTGGAACCATTAAAAATGAGGGGCAGTGGAGACCTTGGGTCTGTAAGGCTGGAGCAGGTGGTAGGAACAGGAAGACGAAAGGGTAATGAGGGACTTCCAAAAATGATGCGAGTATTAATTGGAGCCCAACATGTTTTAAGTTAAAGGAGGTGGTGGTTGGAACAAAGGGAAGATAGAATCTCAAAGCGTTACTGTTATGCGGCACGGTTACTGACCCTCCTGTGATAAGATGGCGACCAAGAGCGAAGGAAACCCACAAGAGGTGATGCTAACGTCTGAGAGAGGGTGAAGGAATCTTTATCGAAGCCAGACTGTCTGCACAAGGTATAAATAGAGGGAGTTGAAAGAAGACGTTCCGTTTACACCTCCGCCAGGAAGGTCACTTCGATAAACAAAGCTTCACCACCCTTTCTCGGCCGGCACCATCACCACTGGTCGAGCACAACATTGTGCGCGCCAACGCTCTTCCTTCCATTTAACTTGAATCACACTCCAAGTTCTGAGGAAAGGTCATAAACCTGAAGTGATAAATCGTGCCTCTCTCCACAGTCCCTGCCTGGCCAGCGAAGTAGTTCCAGCATTAATTATTTTAGTCTCAGTTTCATGCCGTTGTTGGGTTTTTCAGCTTTCCATTTGGAGCCATTGTTTGCCCAAGAGCCAAAAAGATATGGAAATAGAGTGTCATTAGAGGGGCAAGGCAAGATAGGTCCAAGCCAACATGGTTTCGTGAAGGTAAGATCCTGCCTGACCAACGTATTGGAGTCTTTTGAGGAAATATCAGGCAGGGTGGATGAGGGAGAGGCGGTAGATGTTGTGCATTTAGACTTTCAGAAGGCCTTCTACAAGGTGTCGCACAAGAGACTGATTAATAAGATGAGAAGTCATGGAATTACACGTAGGATAACAGAATGGCTGGAGCATTGGCTGGTTGGCAGAAAGGAAAGGGTGGGAATAAAAGGATCCTGTTCTGGTTGGCTACCAGTTACTAGTGTTGTTTCGCAGGGGTCGGAATTTACTCTGTAAAATAACGAATTGGATGATGGAGTAAATGGTTTCATGGCTAAGTTTGCAGATGACACCAAGATAGGTGGAGGAGTAGGGAGTATTGAGGAGACAGGAAGGTTGAAAAGAGACCTAGATAGTTTAGGAGAATGGGCAAGGAAATGGCAGATGAGATTCAATGTTGAGAATGTGCAGTTGTACACCTTGGAAACAGAAATAAACGGGCATATTATTATCTAGAAGGGAAGAAAATTCAAAGTACAGAAGTACAAAGGGACTTGAGGGTATTCGTGCACGATACCCTAAAGTTAACCACCAGTTCGGATCGGCGGTAAGGAAAGCGAATGCTATGTTGGCATACATTTCGAGGTATAGTGCATAAAAGTAAGGAAGTGTTGATGTGGCTCTACGGGGCACTAGTGAGGCCTTATTTGGAATATAGTGTACAGTTTTAGGCCATATATCTTAGGAAGGATGTGCTGATGTTGGGGAGTGTTCAGAGGAGATTTACGAGGACGATTCCTGGAATGAAAGGGCGTTTGTCGGCTCTTGGACTGTACTCACTGGAGTACAGAAGAATGAGAGGGGACCTCACAGAAACATTTAAAATGTTGAAAGGACTGGACAGAGTAGATGTGGCCAAGCTGTTTCCCTTGGTGTGTGAATCCAGGACCAGAGGGCACAATCATAGAATTAGAGGGTACAGGTTTAAAACAGAGATGAGGAGAAATTTCTTTAACCAGAGGGTGGTGAATTTATGGAATTCCTTGCCAGGTACAGCAGTGGAGGCCAGATCATTGGAGGCATTTAAGGACGAGATAGGCAGATATCTAATTAGTCAAGGTATAACGGGATATGGGGCTAAGGCCGGAAATTGGGGTTAGAATATTTTTGTTCTGCTCATGGAGCAGACTCCCCCACCCCCACCCCCATTTCTCATTTCTTTTTTCTTTTTCCCCTTTTCTTTGGAGCAGGCTCGATGGGCCCAGTGGCCTTCTTAGGCTCCCTCGTCTTGTGATCTTGTGACCATTGGCAGTAATGAGTTTCTTAGTGTGCAGCCCGCTATAATGCACCCCTCCACCCGCCACATGGGTCACCGTTATTGCCCGAATCAATACCACATGCTTACGAAGGCTTGGGATACTTTCATAAACAAGTTCCCCTAACAACCTGCAGTGTTTGGTCTCTAATAAGGCCGTCGGTCTGAACGCAGCCACCTTCCTCACTGTTGAACCTGCATAAATAGAAACGTCCCTGTGTTTTCTGCTTCCTTCAGCGAACGTGGTGACAGCTGCGATCCTGTATCGGGGAAAGTGCGGTCTCTCCAGAGGAATCACGCGTTACATGGTGGCAATGGCGATCTCAGACCTGCTTGTGCTCATTTTTCACGTGCTGCTCCGAGAAATCTACATTTACCATTCCCCTGACTCCTTCCTCTCCCGCAGCACAGTGTGCCCTTCATATGTACACTTGAGGCTCCTCACCCTCGACTATTCCGTCTGGTTGACCGTGTCCTTCACCTTTGACCGCTTTGTTAGCATTTGCTGTCCGAAGCTGAGACTCAGATATTGCACGGATAGGACGGCCGGCGTGGTTATTGTGTCCTTGTGCGCGCTGAGCTGCTTGAAGTACATCCCCTTTCACTTCATGTACGAGCCACGTTACACAGTGGATAATTTGAACTGGGGGTGTCGACCCAAAGCCGCCTACTTCACCTCCATCTGGTGGATGGCTTTCACCTGGATGTGCAGCATCTCTCTCTCCTTACTCCCCTTCGGAATAATTCTGTTCCTGAACGGGCTGACGGTCAGGAACATCATAGCGGCCAGCAGGGTCCGCCGGCTCCTAAAGGGACTGGATGGCAAGGACAGCGAGACGGAGAATCGCCGCAAGTCCATCGTCTTACTCTTCACCGTGTCCGGCACTTCCATGTTACTCTGGACGACGGCAACGGTGACTTTAATCTGTACTAGAGTCACTGTCAATTTTGTGGGCGAGGATCTCACAAGCCCGTCTACCGTCGCCAATGAGGTAGGGATTTTGCTCATACGCATCAGTGCAGGGGCCAACACGTGCATCTACGCAATGACCCAAAGCAAGTTCAGACAGGAGTTGCAGAACGGGATTAAAAGTCTCCCTCGGTTCATCATGAAACCCATCAAACTTGCGAGACAGTCGGTCTGGAGCTTGAGACAGAATATAACGCAGACATTCCTTCTATTCTCCTTACCAAACCGCACCACTCTTTGCTCTCAGTTCCGCCCCCCGCGGTTTCATTGAAAAAGAGACTTCATAGATTTTATTTCGGGAAATACATGGACTCATTTCATCCCCCCGCTGACAGAGATCTCCTTCCTTTCACGTGCGGCATGCCCTCTGCGAGTAGGCCCATCTGCTGTTGAAGAGTGATCATGTTGCCTTTATATTCCATCTCTAGGTTAGTAAAGAGAATCATCCAGTGAGCTTTCTTCTCCCGGAAACACTACACCTGTCTGAAGACATGCACGCCAACGCCCGGCTCGGTACCCCACCATTTGCCTGCTGCATCTTGCCTCGCATTTCTCGGTTCGGACTGTACACTGTACTGAAATAAAACCATTGCCATCGAGTAATCTTTGTAATCAAAGTCAATATGATGTACAATAAAATATGATAATTTGAAAACACAGAATCTGAACACTTTACCTGCTCTTGTAGATTTACATTCCACGTTCAATTGTCTGCCTAGTGGTCAAGAACACTGAAACACCAGAAAATAGGAGCAGGAGTAGGTCAATCCAGCTTGCCCCGTCATTCAATCTGACCATGGCTGCTCTACATTCGCCTTTCCTCCTCTTTCGTGCCAGTAAACCATCGCTCTCAATTCCATGACCTTTCAAAACGTTGTCCACCTCCATCTTTAATGCCTCTAATGACCGAGCCACTCTTTCTCTTTCTGCCTTTTGGGGGCCATTTCCTGAAACTTCCTGCCCGTGAAACATTTCCGTCTCTCGGATGGACTGCTGTTTCATTTCCACTACCCGTCTCACGTTTTTCTCCCACTAAGGACTCGTACTGCACCTGCAGCTGACCAGAGAGTCATGGACTCACAGAGCAATACAACACGTACACAGGCCCTTCGGCCCAACCAGTCGATGCCGGCCACTCTGCCCAGCCAGTTCTTCGCAATTTCCTGCACTCGTGTCATATCCCTCTCAGACCCTTCCCTGCATGTTCCTATCCATCTGCTTCTTAAATGATACTCAATGACCAACCTCAAGCACTTTCTCCGGCAGCTTCTTCCATATATTCATCACCGTGAATACGTTGTCGCACATGACCTTTTAAATCCTCTCACCCACGCTAAACCTTTTCTACCTAGTTTTGGACTCCCCGAAGTCTCTTTCCATCCACCTTAACTGTGCCTCTCATAATTTTAAGCATGCCTATAAGGTCGTCCCTCAATCTCCTACGTTCCAAGGAATAAAGGCAGCCCTGGACATCCTCTCCGAAAACCTCAGGTCCTCTAATCCTGGAAACATCCTCGTAAATCTTTTCTGCACTATTTCCAGTTTAACCGTATCTTTCTCATAACAGTGTGAGCAAAACTATAGTCAGTACTCCATTTGCAGCCTCACCGACGACTTCTGAAACTGCAACATAATTTCTCAACCCCTATGATCTGACCAATGAATGCCAGCATGCTAAACGCCTGTTTCACCACTCTGTCTACCTGTGACGTCGCTTTCACCGAACTATACTCTTGTACTCCTAGGTCCTTCTGTTCCGATACACACTTCCTGCCCTTCCATACATAGTGTAAGTCCTATGTTGGTTTGACTTTCCAAAATGCATCACCTCACACATAGCTGTATTGAAATCCATTTGTCACTCCTCGGCCCACTTCCCTAAACTTATCAAGATCCTCATTGTCTCAGAAAACTTGGCAGCAGGGCCCCAAGCCCCACCCTTCCCTTGCATCCTCCTGTCTAATCTGCAGTCATTAGAAAACAAGATAGGAGACCTGAGAGCAAGATTACATTATCAGAGGGGTATGCGGCCCTGCTGTGTATTCTGATTCGCAGGGACATGGTTTATCCCCAACTCTCCTTACACAGCACTCCAACCCGAGCGTTTCACGATTCACCCATGGATCGGAGGGCAGCATCAGGTAAGGGAAAAAACGGTGGCGTCTGCTTTATGATAAGTTCGTCATGGTGCACGGACGTGGCGGTCTTGTTCCATTCCCGCTCCACCGACTTGGAACATCTGGCAGTCCGCGGGAGTTCTCCGCCGTCATCTGCAGTCTGCATTCCACATCAGGCAGACATCCAGCTAGCACTTGAGGAAGAAGTTCTGTTATCAACAAGAATGAAGCGGCGTACCCCGGCACCTGTCACATCGTGGCGGGAGACTTTAATTAGGTTAGCTTGAAGAAATCTCTGACTAACTACTATCAACACCTCACCTGCAATACTAGAGAACCAGACGCCCTCGACCACTGTTATACCACTATCAAGAACGCCTACCGCTCCATCCCTCGGCAGCACTGTGATAAATCCGACCACCTGGCTGTGCTTCTACCCGCATACATAAAGAGACTAAGGAGTACAGCACGGGTGAAGAGGATTCCAAAAAGCAGGATGGCAGTAGTGGAGGAGTGAATCTGAGATTGCTTGGAGTCGGTGAACTCGACCATGTTCAAGGATTCGTCAACAGACCTAAATGAATATGCCACTGCCGTCACCGACTTCAAAAGGACATGCATGGACAAGTGTGTACCCATAAAAACATCCCGAGCCTTCCTCAACCAGACGCCTTGGATGAACCAGGATATTTGTGATCCGCTGAGGGCAAGATCTGTGGCGTTCGGTTCTGGCTACCCAGTCATATAAGAACTCCAGGTACAACATCCAGAAAGTCATTGTGAGTGCAAGGAGGCAACTGAAAACGAAAATTCGATCACAGATATCCACTCGAAGCTATGGCAGGGCTTTCACAATTTTACATCCTACAAGGGAATATCGGTTAACATAACTGCCAACGAACCACCACTCACAGATGAGCTCAACATATTTTATGCACCATTTATAGTGAGAACTTGAAACACCCACACGAACTCTCACATCTCCGGATGACCGTGTAATTTCACTCTCTGAAGCGTACATCCTGGAATCCTTCAAGAGGGCGATTCCACTAAAGGTGTCTAATTCAGACGGCGTACCTGTCCGAGTAATAAATATCTGTGCTGACCAACTGGCTGGAGTATTTACAGACATATGCAACTTCTCCGTTCCGTGGTCTGAGGTTCCCGGCTGCTTCAAAAAGACATCAATTATGCCGGTGCCCTAGAAGATTGTGGTGACCTGCCTCAATGGCTGCCGTTCAGTAACGCTTAAATCAACCATAATGAAGTTTTGAGGGGTTGATGATGTTGCGAATTAACTCTTGCATCATAGATGACCTGGATCCGCTCCAGTTTGCTTAATGCCACTGCAGGTCAACAGATGCGATTTCTATGGCTCTCCACAACATCTCCTCTTCGCTGATCATCAACACAGGTGCACTTCAGGGCTGAGCCCGCTCCTCCACTCTCTATACACACATGATTGTGTGGCTAAGCACAGTCCTAACGACATCTTCAAATTCGCCAACGACACTGCGGTTGCTGGACGAATTACAGACGGAGATAAGTCAGCTTGTAGGACACCTGGTTCAGTGCTGCCACAACAACAACCTCTCGCTCAACGTTAGCAAAACTAAAGAGCTGATTGTTGCCTTCAGGAAGGGGAAAGAGGGGGAAGATGCGCCAGACCACATTGAGGGTTTGGCGGTGGAGAGAATAATCAGCTTTAAATTCCTGAACATTAACATATCGGATGACCTGTCCTGGGCCCTGCGCGTAAATGCAATCACAAGGAAGGCACGCCAGCGTCTTTACTTCATTGGGACCGTAAGGAGGTTCAGCTTGACACCAAACACTCTAACAAACTTCCACAAATGTACTGTTGAATGTGTCCTGACTGGTTGTATCATGGTCTGGGACGGCAATTCCAATGCACAGGAACATATGAAACTGCAGAAAGTAGTAGACTCTGTACAATACATCACAGACACATCCCTCCGCTCCACCGGTAGTATCTGCAGGAGGTGCCGACTCAAGAAGGCAACTTCCATCATCAAAGATCCCCACAGACCGGGCCATGCCATCTTTTCACACCTACACCAGACAGAAGGTACTAAAGTCCCACACCACCAGGTTCAAGAAGGGCCCTTCAAACACGGTTCTTTAAACAAAGCTCATCACGACAGTTCAGTAGCACTATTGAAACGTTGATCAATTTGTCCTCAAATGGACTTGGTTTTCCTGGTCCTAATTGTGTTCTTGCTTGTAGAAATTGTGTATAATTTATGGTTAATTTATGTTTTTCTTCTGAATTCTCCTTATGTGATGTTATGTGACTGTGATACTGCAGCAAGTAAGGTTTTCATCTCATGTGTGCACACATGTTCGTGTGCATATGATAATTAACTCAACTTTGACTTTGAGAATCTAAGCAGTTAAGCATTAAATTTTCTAATTTCAAGTCACGCACACATACCTTGCCTTACATTCCTTACCTCTCCGACGAGTCCGCAGGGGTTTCCTCTCCCTTTATTACCATTTTCCGTCACTTCCCCCTCATTATATAGACTGGATACCCTCTCCCATCTGGTTCCACATGCCCATCACTCACATAGCTAACCCAATGGGGTTTCTCTCCCTTGGTTGACCTTTCCTACCCCGTCCCCGCCCCATTTGGTTCCATCCACTTATCGCCCCGCACTTCACCTGGTTCCACCAGTCACCTATTAGCCTCCCTCTCCCGTCTCCCTCTCACATCTTCATACGAGCGATCTACAGTCTCAGTCCTTATGCAGTTTCTCAAGGCCAACTATTCATTTCCCTCTCCAGATGCTGCTTTACCCGCTGAGTTCCTCCGTCAGTTTATTTTTTGCTTCCGATTTTGTTATTTCTTGTTGTCTCCTTTATCATATTGCAATTTGCTGTATGCAATTTAGCAGTAACAGCGACGTTATCAACTTTAAAGCAAGTGCAAGATAAATTTAAAAGGAGTGATTGGAACCACTGATAATTCAAATCTCGTTATAAACCCTGAGCAAATCTGAGGCTGCGTCCGAAATACATTCACAGTTTATGGTGATCGCAGAGGAAAATATTAGCTCAAAAGTTTCACTGATTGTGTTGACGGACTCATTATGTGCAGATAGATACAACGTCTTGATCAACCCAAAGAAGGAACTTTTAGGAGAGATGCCCAGATGGACTCCAAAGAGGATGAGGGGGAGGTGGATGAATGGAGGAAAACTTGGGTGAAACATGAACTCACTTAGCAGCATTTTCACATTACTTCACCGTGTGATCGAGATGAATATGGCTTGAATTTTAAAAAATAGGAGTAATGGTGTTTAAGACCATAGCCACGGGACTAAGATGAGACTGCACCTCCCACTCATACAAACTGACAACATTTATTTCAACAGCATGTGTACTTTATTGTGGAACATTGGAAACTGGTGATTCCTATCAACAAAGGAATCTGCGAGGTTCCTGGAAGTTTAATGCAGGGGTTAAATGCCAGAAGCTCTTCTCTTTACAGACTCTGATGTAGTTGTTGCATATTTGCGAAATTTCCCGTTGATATCTTGAACTCTTCAGACCGTCGGTCCCAGCAGCATCTTGAAAAGTGACAACAAGATGTTGTACTAAGTCAAACTGACCAGGAGTGCCCCAGATTCCACACCCAGTCTGCATTGAACCAGCTGAATTCTGCAGGCTCTTAGAGATCCCAGCAGGAGGACAGAGCTATGCTCAGTCCTGGTGAGGACAAAGGAAGCAGGATTGTGGAGACCAGCAAGAAGAACGTAGGTCATTTCCTTTCTTCTGCAGACGAAACCCAGCTGGATACGTAGGAGGGTGATGGGCAGGAGAATCCAGGTGGGGGAGCGAAATAAGTCCAGGTAACGAGGTAGCAACATGGGAAAGATGAACAATCGGACAGAGAACCCGTGTGGACTGGTGGGAGTGGGAAAGAAACACAGGGAGTGTGAGTAACCTCAAATTCGAAACTTCAATCCTCGTACCATTGAGTTGTAGGCTACCCGTGGAATATGAGGTGTTAAACACTGAATTTCCCAGACATTATTCCTTTTGCTTTTGGAAACTATGTTTCATGGGCTGCTTGCAATTTTCCAATGAAACACAAGCTCTGAAGTAACAGATTCTCAGCTTCGGACTTGATACATTGAAGTACTCATGACCTACCAGTAAATTCAAGAATGACACATTTCCAGGTTGTATCAAGGATATACAGTAATTCGCCTCAAAGGGCAACTCTCTTTTCTTTCTCCTCTGATGCTGAATCTTCCAAAGCATCCTCTGTTCGTTCTTCCGAGTTCCACCACAACGGCTGGTTTGCAGTTAACCATTCATCTTAGAAATGGAAACACCATGTGACAAACCACTGTGATATGTCCAATTGTTGTCCCGTGGATATCAATGTGATTAAGAGCAAATTTTATTTCGGATTTCCATGTGTTCAAATCCTCCAAAATCAGCCATGACATTTTATGAATGAAGCATCTCACACCCCAGGAGATGCTCATCAAATTGCACCTTCAATCGAGAGACGGGTCAGTAATGGCCCTACGGTTTCCTGTTCTCTTTGCATTGAGTATTCCTCCGCCGAGAGATAGGTGACATTTCTTTACTTCTCCGGTAATAAATATGTTTGTTAAAGAGCCTGTGACTAATTTCATTGCTCAGTCACTGCCCGAACCCACTGGAGAATTGGCGCGGGTATTAATGACGAACCGAGACACGCTGCTTGTTCCATTCTATCCCTCGGTTTGCAGTCGACACTGTGGCTCTTCCAGAATGGGTCGGGCTCCAATTCTGTACATGAAGGAAATCTCCTATCCAATTCTGGCGATGTTTGGGATCCCCGGTAAGCCTGGTTACTGTTTTTCTGCTCTGTGCCAATGCTGCCGAGAGTTCTGTGTACTGATATCGTTTTCAAAACCGCTTTCCGCGCTCTCTTGCCCATTTATTGTGCAGGTTCGCTGGCTCGCTTGTTCTGTGCTCTTTCGTCTTTGCTTCCTATGCCTCAAAGGGACCCTGCCCCATCCTCGAGCCGGATATAAGAGATTGGATTCTTTCTCTGCGCGCTTTCTGGGCAAAGTTTCTTCGTCGTCACCCCGCGAGTTCAGCGTGTTCTCCCACAGAATCGTCGGTTAAGTTCCAGTCCAGACCACGCAGGCTGAGCGGCTCTGGGGAAGGCTCATTCATGGAAGGCTCATTCAGAAAGTCAAGAGACGTGAGATCCAGGAAAACTTGGCTGTGTGGATTAAGAATTGGCTCTCCCAAAGTAGACAGAGGGTGGTGATAGATGGGGCGTATTCTGAACAGAAGTCGTTGAGCGGTAGTGTTCGGCAGGCATTTGTTCTGTGACCCCTGCTCTTTGTGATATTTGTCAATGACTTGGGTGAGGATGTGGAAGGGTGGGTTGGTAAGTTTTCCGATGACGCGATGGTCAGTGGTGTTGTTAATTGTGTAGAAGGCTGCACTAGATGACAACAGGACGTCGGTAGGATGCACAACTGGGCTGAGAAGTGGCAGATGGCATTCAATCGGGAAAAGTGAGAAGAGATACAATTTGGAAAATTGATTTGAAGGTGGAATACAAGGTTAATAGCAGGACTGTTAGCAGTGTGGAGGAACAGAGGGAACTTGGGGTCCACATCCATAAATCCCTCAAGGTTGCCGCGCATGTGGATAGTATTGTTCAGAAGGCGTATGCTGTGTTGGCCTTCATTAGTCGGGGTATTGAGCTCAAGAGGCGCGAGATAAAGTTGCAGCACTATAAAACTCTGGTTAGACCTCACTTGGAGTATTGTGTTCAGTTCTGTTCGCCTCATTAGAGGAATGACGTGGAAGTTTGAGAGAGAGTTCAGAGCAGATTTACCAGGATGCTGCCTGGATTGGAGATCATGTCTTATGGAAAGTTTGAGTGAGATGTGACGTTACTCTTTGGAGAGAAGGATACTCGTGTACAAGTTGATATCGAGTGTACAGCCAGAGTCTTTTTTCCCAGGGCAAAAATGGCGAACACGAGGGCGCACAATTTTGTGTTTGGAGGAAAATATTAGGGGGATGTCAGAGATAAGTTTCTTTACACAGAGAGTGGTGGTTACGTGGAACGCACTTCTGGCAGAGGTTGTGGGGGAAGATACATTAGGGACATTTAAGAGAATCTTATATAGGCACACGAATGATAGAGACACGGAGGGCTTTGTGGGAGGGAAGGGTGATACAGTTCTTAGAGCAGGATAAAATATCGGCACAACATTGTAGGCCGAGGGCCTGTACTGTGCTGTAATGTTCAATGTTCTGTGTAAGAGCGTCATCAAACACAAACGAATGGAGAGGAAAACGACCAGGAGAAATCGGTCTGATGACTGAAAGTATGAATAAGGGGGTAGATTTCAGGCTGCTCAAATGGAGCACTGGACGGTAGTGATTGGGACATAAACCTCCAGGCTATGGGATACTGGAGCGATTAAAATTGGGGGGAAGTGGAGTCCTTGCGGTTGTAAGGATCGAGCAGGTGTTGGGAAGAGGAAGACGAAAGGGTAAGGAGATATTTTCAAAACTGGCGTGAGTGCTAAATTGGAGCCCAGCATGTTTTAAATTAAAGGGGTTGGTGGTCGGAACAAAGGGAAGATAGAATCTGAGAGCCATACTGTTATCTGGCACGGTTACTGACTCTCCTGTGATAAGGTGGCGACCAAAAGAGAAGGAAACCCACAAGAGGTGGTGGTGCTGTCTGAGAGAGGGTGAAGGAATCCTTATCGAAACCAGTCTGTCTGCACGAGGTGTAAATAGAGGTAGATGAAAGAAGACGTTTCATTTAAACCTCCGCCAGGTAGGTCCGTTCGATAAACAAACCTTCACCACCCTCTCTCGGTTGGTACCGACACCATTTGGTCAGGCACAACATCGTGCGCTGCAGCACCTTTCCTTCCAATTAACTTGCATCACACTCACAGGTCTGAGGAAAGGTCAGAAAACTGAAATGATAAATCCTACCTCTCCACAATCCGTTCCTGCCCAGCGGATTATTTCCGGCATTAATTAATTTAGTATCAGTTTCATGCCTTTGTTGGGATTTTCAGCTTTTCATTTGGAGCCATTGCTTACCCAGGAGCCAAAAAGACATGGAAATAGAGTATCATCAGCAAGAAGCAAAATACTGCAGTTACTGTCAATATAAAGTAAAAGTAATCTTGGAAATATCTAACTGGTGAGGCCTCATCTGAGGGTAAAAAAAAATACCTTCAGTTTTCAGGTCGATAATTGATCAGTTGGTCTTCAGTGGAACTTTACGACATGGTAATGCAGTGAAAGGTCAATGCTATCCGTAGGTTAAATGATCGCTGTAAATTTTCTCCAGTGTGTAAATGTGCGGTAGAATCGAGGGCGTGGGCGGGTGGAGATGGGGTAATGGGAATGTGAAGAGAACATGGGCAGAGACTGGTTTTGGATTCGGGTGAATGACGACCGGCGGGGAGTAGGTGAGCCGAAGGGCTTGTTTCAGTGCTGCATGAGTCCATTGGCAGTCTACAGCCCGGTATAATGCACCGTGTCTCCAGACCTTTGAGTCACGGACGTTGCCCTATTGAATGCCACATGCTTACGAAGGCTTGGCATTCTTTCATAAAAGTGTTCCTCTGACTAACTGTAGTGATTGGTCTCCAATGAGGCCGTCACTCTGAACGCAGGCACCTTTCTCATTGTTGAAACTGCCACCTGCATAAATGGTCATTTCGCTGTGTTTTCTGCTTCCTCCAGCGAACCTGGTGACGGCTGTGATCCTGTACCGGGGAAAATGCGGTCTCTCCAGAGGAATCACGCGTTACATGGTGGCGATGGCGATCTCCGACCTGCTTGTGCTCATTTTTCACGTGTTGCTCCGAGAAATTTACATTTACTATTCCCCTGACTCCTTCCTCTCCCGCAGCACAGTGTGCCCTTCATATATACACCTGCGGCTCCTCACACTGGACTATTCCGTCTGGTTGACCGTGTCCTTCACCTTTGACCGTTTTGTTAGCATTTGCTGTCCGAAGCTGAGACTCAGATATTGCACGGATAGGACGGCCGCCTTGATGATTGTGTCCTTGTGCGCGCTGAGCTGCTTGAAGTACATCCCCTTTCAGTTCATGTACGAGCCTCGCTTCAACATGGATAATGTGAACTGGGGGTGTCGGCCCAAAGCCGCCTACTTCACCTCCACCTGGTGGATGGTTTTCACCTGGATGTGTAGCATCTCTCTCCCCTTACTCCCCTTCGCTATCATTCTGCTCCTGAACGGGCTGACGGTCAGGAACATCCTGGCGGCCAGCAGGGTCCGCCGGCGCCTGAAGGGACAGGATGGCAAGGACAGTGAGACGGAGAATCGCCGCAATTCTATCGTCTTACTCTTCACCGTGTCCGGCACTTCCATCCTACTCTGGACGACGGCAACGGTGACTTTAATCTGTACTCGAGTCGCAATCAATTTTGTGGGTGAGGATCTCACAAGCCCCTCTACCGTCGCCAGTGAGGTGGGGATTTTGCTCATACGCGTCAGCGCAGGCGCCAACACGTGCATCTACGCAATGACCCAAAGCAAGTTCAGACAGGAGTTCAAGAATGGGATGAAACGTCTAACTCGGTTTATCATTAAACCCATGAAACTGGCCAGGCAGTCGGTCTAGACGCAGCCTTTCACTCTATTCCCCTCTCTGCCCTCAGCTCCGGCCACCGCGGACTCATTCAACAGGTAACTTCATAGATTTTGTCGCGGAAAATTTATTGATGCATTTACTCCCACCCCCCCCCCCCTGCTGGCTGTTACCTCCTTCCTGTCAAGTGTAATATGTCCTGTGAGATTCAGCCCAGCTCCGACTGAGGAGTGACCACACTGCCATTATATTCCATCTCTGGGTCAGTAAAGAGAATCATCCAGTTTTCTTTCTCCCCGATACACTTCAGCGGTCCGAAGACATGCAGGCCAGCGCCCGCTCAGTACCCCACCATTTATCTGCTGCAACTTGCTTCGCATTCCTAGGTTCGGAATGTGCACTGTGCTGAAATAAAACAACTGACATGGAGTAATCTTTGTAAGTAAAGTCAAAACGATGCACTATCAAAGTTGTTAGGTTAAAAACTCTGAATCCGAACTCTACCAAATCTTTTAGATTTAACTTCGATGTTCAGTTGTCTGACTGGTGGTCAAGAACACAAGAACGCCAGGAAATAAGAGCAGGAAAAGGCTCCTGTTCTCTCCAGCCTGCCCCGACATTCAGTACGATCATGGCTGATCTACACTGGCTTTGCCTGCTCTTCCATCGCTCTCAATCCCCTGATCTTTCGAACTTTGACCATCTCTAACTTTAATACGTCTAATGATTGAGCCACCCTTTCTTTTTCTGCCTCCGTGGTGTACACTTCCTGAAAGTTCCTACCCATAAAACAGTCAGTCTCACGGATGGACAGCTGTTGTTCAAGCTCCACAACCCAGAGCACGAGTTCCACCCACTGAGGACTCTTCCTGTACCTGCAGCTGACCAGGATACAGGCGTCGTCTTGGAATTCCCGTGTGGGACAGCGCGTGCATTTGATTGGTCTGGGGCATGTTGTCAGTCCACTATTTATTCAGCTAACTCAGTTCATGGGAAGAAAATATTTAAATCACAATTACTTTTAAATTACGTCTTTTTCTTAATGAAAATGAAAAAAATGCATTTAATACTGTCCGATTCTTTCAAGCTTTCTCTTGTTTAATCTGACTAATTATTAGAATTGCTAGTGTGGGAGGTCCATGGCTGGGACGGTCATGACTGCAGATGGAAGTGGTGGAGCGAAACAAATTTCCCCTTCCAAACGACTGGCTGATCGCCTCGAGCAGAAATGGGTTAATAAAGGCCTTGCAGTTGATGTAATCTTCGTGGTTTTAGTTGTACCTTTGACAAGGTCACACATGGGATATTCATTCAAAAATGTGAGAGATCTTGGCATCCAGGGCTACGTGTTAAATTGGCCCTGAAATTGGTTGGGTGATAGGAGGCATAAGATGATGGTCGAGGGTTGTTTTCGCGATTGGACATCTGTGACGCCTGGGGTAAGGCAGGGATCGGTGTTCAGACTTGCACTTTTCTTTATCGATGAATAAACTGAATCTGAATATCGGAGGCATGATCATTAAATTGATAAATTATACCAATTGGTGGTGTTGGTAGTGTTGTTGATGGGGAAGATGTTCTTGACTAAAGAACGACATTGGTGAGTTGGTAAGGTGGGCAGAGCAATGGACTTCACAAGATCACAAGACAAGGGAGCAGAAGCAGGCCATTCGGCCCATCGAGTCTGCTCCAAGGAAAGGGAAATAGAAATGAGAAATGGGGAATGGGGAAGAAGAAGAAAAAAAAATTCTAATCACAATTACCGGCCTTATCCCCATATCCCTTGATATCCTGACTATTTAGATATCTATCTATCTCCTCCTTGAACGCCCCCACTGATCTGGCCTTCACTGCTGTACGTGGCAAGGAGTTCCACAAATTCACCACCCTCTGGCTAAAGAAATTTTTCCTCATCTCTGCTTTGAAACTGTACCCTCTAATTCTAAGATTGTGCCCTCTGGTCCTGGACTCACCCACCAAGGGAAACAGCCTAGCCACATTTACTCTGTCCTTTCCTATCAATATTTTAAATGTCGCTATGAGGTCCCCTCTCATTCTTCTGTACTCCAGTGAGTACAGTCCAAGAGCCGACAAACGATCCTCATACGTAAGCCCTTTCATTCCTGGAATCATCCTCGTAAATCTCCTCTGAACCCTCTCCAACGTCAACACATCCTTCCTGAGATGTGGGGCCCAAAACGGCGCACAATATTCCAAATGAGGCCTCACTAGTGCCCCGTAGAGCCTCATCAACACTTCCTTACTTTTATACACTATACCTCTCGAAATGAATGCCAACATAGCATTCGCTTTCTTTACCACCGATCCGACCTGGTGGTTAACCTTTAAGGTATCCTGCACGAGTACCCCCAAGTCCCTTTGTACTTCCGTGCTTTGGATTTTCTCTCCTCCTAGATAATAATCTGCCGGTTTATTTCTGCTTCCAAAGTGTACAACTGCACATTTCCCTACATTGATTCTCATCTGCTATTTCCTTGCCCATTCTCCTAAACTGTCTAGGTCCCTCTGCAACCTTCCTATCTCTTCAATACTCCCTACTCCTCCCCCATCTTGGTGTCATCCGCAACCTTAGCCACGAAACCATTTATTCCATCATCCAAATCGTTAATGTACAAGGTAAAAAGGAGCGGTCCCAACACCGACCAATGCGGCACACCACGAGCAACCGACAACCAACCAGAACGAGATCCTTTTATTTCCACTCTTTGCTTCCTGTCAACCAGCCAATGTTCCACCCATTCTGTTATCTTACCCGTAATTCCATGACCTCTCATCTTATTAATCAGTCTCTTGTGAGGCACCTTATCAAAGGCCTTTTGGAAGTCTAAATACACAACATCTACCACCTCTCCCTTATCCACCTTACCTGTGATTTCTTCAAAAAACTCAAATAGGTTGGTCAGGCAGGATCTTCCCTTCACAAAACCATGTTGGCTAGGACCTATCCTGCCCTGCGCCTCTAGGTATTCCGTAACCCCATCTTTGAGGATAGATTCCAATAACTTTCCCACCACTGACGTCAGACTAATAGGTCTGTAATTTCCTTTATGCTGCCTCCCACCTTTCTTATACAAAGGTACTACATTTGCGACCCTCCAGTCCTCCGGAATCACGCCGGAATCTATCGATTTCTGGAAAATTATCGCCAATGCCTCCGCCATCTCTAAAGCCACCTCCTTCAGAACCCGGGGATGCACCTCATCCGGTCCGGGAGACTTATCAGTCTTGAGTCCATTTAGTTTTCCTAGCACCTTCTCCCTAGTAATCTTAACTGAACTCAATTCCATTTCGTGAGACTCCTGACTAACCGGCACATTGCTGATGTCCTCCACGGTGAAGACCGATGCAAAATTTTCATTCAATTCCTCTGCCATCTCTCTATCGTCCATTATAATAGCTCGTGCACCGTTATCAATTGGTCCTATATCAACCCGTGTCTCTCTTTTACACCTTATGTATTTAAAAAAACTCTTAGTATCCTTTCGAATGTTATCCGCCAACTTCCTTTCATAATTCATCTTTTCTTTCCTAATGACTTTCTTAGTTTCTCACTGCAGGTTTTTAAAAGCTTCCCAGTCTTCTGTTTTCCCACTAATTTTTGCTTCTTTGTACGCCGCCCCTTTTGCTTTTATTTTAGCCTTCACCTCTCTCGTTATCCACATTTGTGCCTTTTTTCCATTAAAAACCTTTTTTCTTGGAATATATCTATCCTGCAATTTCCTTATTTCCTGTAGAAATTCCTTCCATTTTTCCTCTGCCGTCCCTCCAGCCAGCTTACTCTTCCAATCAATTAGGGCCAACTCCTCTCTCATACCATTGTAATTTCCTTTGTTCCACTGAAATATCGATACACCAGTTATCAATTTCTCCTTCTAAAACTTGAAACTGAACTCAGTCATATTGTGATGACTGGTTTCCAGTGGTTCCTTTACCTTTAGTTCCCTAATCACCTCCGGTTCATTACACAGCACCCAATCCAAAACAGCCGATCCCCTGGTGGGGACTTCGATCTTAATGCTAAAATATGTGAAGTGGAGTACTTTGGAAGGACTAACAAGGCTGGAATATAGATACACAATGAAAAGTAGGAGGCTAAGTTGTTCTGAGGAACAGTGGCCTTGGTTTCCGAGAATGACTAAAAGGACACGTAGAAGAGGGGCTGAAGAAGGCATATCGGATAGTTTTCATTTCTGGAGATTATAGAACATAATTTCAGCGAGTTTGTGGTACTGGTATATAATGCATTAGATACACCATAGCCGTCCCCGAGGAGTTCGACTCAGACTAAGCAAGGAATTAACACCTTGCCCGCCGCTGAAGTTATATGACGGGAAGGATTAGATAAACGGGGCCGTCAGTTAACCAACGGGTGACTTACGCAAACGCAAAGTAATGCGTTAATTTGACTGCGTTCATCACTGACATCAATGAGAACATTAATTGAAATGTTAAAACTAGAACGGTTGAAACTCATCCACCACAGAGGCCCGTTCGCGCCATCCGTGGGATCGGCATTGTAGTAAAAGTTTCTGAAGAGCAAGAGAAACGGAAAGAGGGAGGGTTGATTGAGATAGAGAGAGAAAGAGAGCACGCATGGGAGAAAGGAGGAGGTTAGGGAAAAGAGGGAATATGAGATGGGAAACGATGTGAGATTTGGTGAAGGAAAAAAGTCCTGAGAGGAGAGACTATGGGAGATAGGGAGGAAACTAAGGGTTCTCGCTGGTCTCAAGGGGATTCGGTTTCCTCGACCTCAGAAAACCTCATTCACCCTCCCCCCAATAACAATATTCAGGGTGGGAGCTTCGTTTTGGACAGGACAATTGGTAATGGCCGCACAAACGCAAGCGACAAGGCAGAGGGTATCAGGATGGGCAGGGATCGAACCCGAGAAGAAAACACCGCACCTTCCCGTCCACTGGCCACGTTCAACTGCGGCATCAATGTTTAGACAATTTGAGGAATGCCGGACAGAACTGAGATTTCGTTTTCATGTCATCACACGCGGGTTAACCATGTCACCGACATTTATTGCCTATCCAGAACTAACACCCTCAGTCGATGAGGCTGTTCCCAATCAACCCCCTAATTAGTGGAATTGAGATTCTGTTCGTCCAGACCGGGCAGATTCGCGTCCCACACTACACCATCCCCCTCCCCCACCAGGCTCCATCTGCCCATCATCTCCAACCTCAGCTCGTTCCATCTATAACCTACTAGCCTCTGTCTCACCCCTCGCCTCTTTATGCTGACTATCTTACCGCTACGCTCTCAGGCCTGCTGCAGGGTCTCAACACGAAACGTGAACTATTCCTTTGCCGCAACAGACAATGCTTTGCACACTGGGTTGC
This sequence comes from Pristis pectinata, assembly GCF_009764475.1. Taxonomy (NCBI): domain Eukaryota; kingdom Metazoa; phylum Chordata; class Chondrichthyes; order Rhinopristiformes; family Pristidae; genus Pristis; species Pristis pectinata. The sequence goes on along the minus strand of NC_067438.1, from coordinate 13,425,379 downwards.
TCCAGCAATTTGTTTATTGCTCCTGATTCCAGCATTTGCTCCCCATTGTACCTCCATCATTATATTTCAGTTTGCTTTGTGCCAGTTTGCAGCAATTGCGTCCTCATGAACAGCACAGGACGCAGCGATAACCCAAGAAGGAGCGACTAGAACCAATTTAAATCCAAATTTCTTTGTAAGACCTGAGCAAATCTGAGGTTAGGTCCCAAACACGTTCACAGTGACTTGTGACCTGCACAGATAAAGGTTCACAAATAGTGTTGAAGGACCCAGTCGTTCCCTCGTTATTTCGTCGTGTGACCGTTGAGAATATGGGCTCGACGTTTGCAGACGGGGAGAGATAGGGGTATTTGAAACCCCATCTATGAGACTAGGAAGAGAACTCACTTTCAGCTAAGACAAACTGATGTCATTCATTTGAACCGTAAGTTTACTTTATTGTGGAACATTAGAAAATACTGATCCTCATCCACAAAGGTATCTGCGAGAAGTTGATGAAAGTTTAAGATTGGAGTTAAATGAAACAAACTCTTCTCTTTACAGTTTCTGACGTAGCTGCTGTGTATTTCCAATGTTTCCAATTTGTATCTTGAACTCTGAAGACTTGCGGTCAGAGCAGCGGCCTGAAAAGAGAAGACAAGTTCATGTATGGAGTCCGAGTGACCAGGAGAGCCCCAGGTTCCACTTCCAGCCCGCATTGGATCATCTGTTCTCTGCAGGCCGGAAAAGATTCCACCAGGACGACAAAGCGGCGCTCAGTCTTCGTGAGCACGCGGGAATGTGGAGGCCAGGGAGGGGAACGTGGGACATTGCCTTTCCTGGGACTAAAAAGCCCAGCTGGAAAGCTATGTGAATAATGGGCAGATGAAACGAGGTGATGATTAATGAGTCACTGTAACGGGGTTGGGTGCAGGGAAGAGGCGAGCAATGGAAGAGAGAATCCGTGTGGACTGGAGGGAGATGGAATGGAAAATAGAGGGTGTGGGTTACCTGAAACTGGAAAACTCAATGTTCATTCCACTGGGTTGTGGGCTAGCCAATTTGAATATGAGGAGTTAAGCAACTAATTTCCAAAAGGTGCTCCATTGCCTTTGGAGCACCCTGTGCCCTGCGCTGCTTGCAAAGTCCCAAAGAAACTTAATATCCCAAAGAACAGCACCTCACCTTGTGACTGGAACCATTAAAGTCCCCAGGACCTGGTACCAAATTCAGAAATTTCACATTTCCATGATGTTTCACGGATGTAAATTGGAAATGGAATTGGAATTTGTTTATTATTGTCACATGTACAGAGGTACAGTGAGAAACCTGTCTTGCATTCTGTTCATATTGGCCAATTGTCATAGTGCATCGAGGAAGTACAAGGTAAACGATAACAGAATGCAGAATAAAGTGTAACAGCTACACAGAAGGTGCAGTCCAGGTAGACATTCAGTTGTAAAGTCATAACAAGGTAGATTGTGAGGTAGATAGTAATTCTTATCGTCCTAGGGAACCGTTCAATAGACATAACTGAGGGATAGAAGCTGTCCTTGAGCTTGGTGATACATGCTTTCAGGCTTTTGTATCTTCCGCCCGATGGAAAAAGGCGGAAGAGGGAATGCCTGGGTGGGTGGGGACTTTGATTAAGCTGGCTGCTTCACCAAGGAAGCGCGAAGTGTACACAGAGCCTATGGAGGAGAGGATCGATTACGTGATCTGCTGAGCAGTGTTCACAGATATGCAGTTTTTTGGCCTCATAGAGCGGTTGTTATACCAAACCATGATACATGCGAATAGTTCTATGGCGCATCGATAAAAATCGTTGAAGGTTAAAGGGGTCATGCCAAATTTCTTTAGCCTCCTGAGGAAGTAGAGGAGCTTGTAAGTTTACTTGGCCGTGGCGTCTACGTGGTTGGACCAGGACAGGCTAGTGGTGATGTTCGTTCCTAGAACTTGAAGTTCTCAACCCTCTCTGCCTCAGCACCGTTGTTGTAGAAATGAGCATATGCACCGCCCCCTTCCTGGTCAATAACCAGCCCGTTTGATTTGTTGACATTGAGGGAAAGTTTATTGTCATGACACCATGTCACTAAGCTCTCTGTCTCCTTCCTGTGCTCCGACTCATCGTTAATTCAGATACGACCTACGACGGTGGTATCATCTGCAAACTTGTAGATGGAGTTAGAGTAGGTGTATACGAAGCAGAGTAGGGGGATGTAAAGTGTTTAAACTGAAAACTTAACACTCTTTACTTTCTCCTCTGAAGCTGAAGCTTCCCCGCATCCTCTGTTTCTACCTCTGATTTCCAACATTTTTCCTGTTTCGCTTTTCCAGTTGGATCTCACGGCCCAACAACACTTCTGATTTCAACCTCATGATTTCAGCCACTTCTTTCTATATTACCGCAAGAACACCTGGTATCAGCAAATTAATTTCTCCAAATTCTGATGGAATGTTATCAAACTCACAGATTAGCTGTTCCTTTCCATGTGAAATCAACGCCCTGCTGAGGATCTCCAGCTATTCTTTGGTTTTCCTTTTAAATTTCCAAAAATATTCTTTCTATCAGCTAAATGCATTACTGTTTATCTAAAACAAAGTTGGAGATCCAGTGAGAAAATCCTAACTAAAGAACTGGGGGAGGATGACGTCGTAACAAAGAATGACATAGAATTGGTCAGACTCACACCCACCACTGAGGCTTCACTGAGTTGCAATTTTGATCACTCATCTTATAATTAGAAATATGCTTTGAGTGAACAAATGCGATGTGGCCCATTCCCTCTTGCGTAGATTTAAATGATTTATAAAACGGATTGTATTTGGGATTTCCCTGCGTTAAGATCCTCCATCTTCGACCGTCATGTGAATGAAGCGACTCCCGCCCCAGGACAAGCCGATCACATTGTATCTTGGGTCGAGAGATGGGTCAGTAATGACCTCACAACTTCCTATTCTCTTTGTATTGAGAATGCAATGCAAAGAGATAGCTGAATTGCTGTAAATTCAGACGTCAAGTGAGATTGATAACTGAATTGACATCAATTCAGATATCAATCTCAATGATTGGTTGATATTGATCAATAGCTGAAATTTCTTCACTTCTGCTGAAACAAATATGTTTGTTAAAGAGCCTGTAACTAATTTCATTATTCTGTCACTCCCTGAACCCACTGGGGCATTGGCGCGGGTATTAATGAGGATCTGAGCACCGCTCCTTGTTCCATGGTGTCCCTGGGTCTGTAACCGACGCTGTGAGTCTTCTAGAATGGGACGGGCTCCAGTTCTCTACATGAAGGAAATCTCCTATCCGATTCTGGCGGCGTTTGGGATCCCGGGTAACACTCATTGTACCTATCAATATGTTCTTTCACTGCCTCAATGTTATAATGTTATCGGGGATTCTGTATTCTCTGATTGGAGTATCTCTCTCTCTCTCTCTCTCTCTCTCTCTCTCTCTCTCTCTCTCTCTCTCTCGCTCCCTTCTCTCTCTGCCTCCTCACTCCCCCCCCCCCCACACACTCTCTCGCTTTTATCCTCTTTCTGGGGAATGTTTCCTCTTTCCCATTCCGCCAGTTACTCGTCTTCTGGCACAGAATCGTTGCTTCAAGCTCCTGTCCAGATCCACGGCGCTCAGCGGCTCCATGGAACGGACTGACTCCGGGTGCGGGTGTTTGATCCGATTGCTGCGGGTGGCCAACACCAGCTGGGAATGTGAGACTCTTCACTCTTTATTCGGAGCGCTATTCTAGTAACAAACACAGGCAGAGACTCCGATTTCATCACAAGTCGTCACCAGACATAAACAAATCAATGGAGAAGATGTCAGGAGACAATCAAGCATATCGCCAAAAGCACAATCAAGTTTATTGACTTGAAATGTTAAAACCCGCTGCCCTCTCCAAGGTTCCTTCCTGATCGGCTGAGTATTTCCAGCAGTAACTATTTTAATATCAGTTTCCTGCCATTGTCGAGATTTTCAGACCTTGATTTGGAGGGATTTCTTGCCCAGAAGCCTGCAGGTCACGGAATAACAAATGAATCGGCAAGTAAAACAAAAATACTGCTGATGCAGGTAACTTAAAATTAAAATAACGCTGGAAATACCTAACGGGTCAGGCACCATCCATGGACAAAGAAACAGCTTCAAAATTTCAGATCTGTTCAGAAGATGTTCATTAGAATTTTGGGGCACGGTCATATCGTTAAAGGCTCGCGTTATCGGTGGGTTAATTGGCCGCTGTAAATTTTCCCCCGTGTGTCGGTGAGTGGTAAAATCTAGGGAGAGGGCGACAGGGGATGGGTTGATGGATATCTGAAAAGAACATGCGGAGGGATTGGTGTTGGATTCGTGTGATCGGGAGCTTGATAGCCGATGCCGACAAGGTCGGTCTAAGTGCATTTGTCCGTGCGGTATGACTCAAATTTTGGTAATGAATTTCTCACACTGCAGCCCGCTACGTTATTTCTCTCATCGGTCAGTGTCATTACCCTATTTAAAGCAACAGACTAACGAACGCTGTTGTTTCTTTCACAAAGTGATTCCTCTGATTACCTGCAGTGATTGGTCTCCAACGTGGCCGTCGGTCAGACTGCAGCCTCCTTCCTCCTTGCTACAACTGGAAACTGCTTAAATGGTAATTTCGCTGTGTTTTCTGCTTCCTCTAGCGAACGTGGTGACGGCTGCGATCCTGTACCGGGGAAGGTGCGGTCTCTCCAGAGGAATCACGCGTTACATGATGGCGATGGCGATCTCCGACCTACTCGTGCTCATCATTCACGTGTTGCTTCGAGAAATCTACATTTACTATCATCCTAATTCCTTCCTCTCCCACAGCACAGTGTGTCCTTCATATATACACTTGCGGCTCCTCACCCTGGACTATTCCGTCTGGTTAACCGTGTCCTTCACCTTTGACCGTTTTGTCAGCATTTGCTGTCCGAAGCTGAGACTCAGATATTGCACGGATAGGACGGCCGCCGTGGTTATTTTGTCCTTGTGCGCACTGAGCTGCTTAAAGTACATCCCCTCACATTTTATGTACGAGCCTCGCTACACCATGGATAATGTGAACTGGGGGTGTCGACCCAAAGCCGCCTACTTCAACTCCATCTGGTCAGTGGTTTTCACCTGGATGTGTAGCATCTCTCTCTCCTTACTCCCCTTCGGAATAATTCTGTTCCTGAACGGGCTGACGGTCAGTAACATCCTGGCGGCCAGCAGGGTCCGCCGGCGCCTGAAAGGACATGATGGCAAGGACAGCGAGACGGAGAGTCGGCGCAAGTCCATCGTCTTACTCTTCACCGTGTCCGCCACTTCCATCCTTCTCTGGACGACGGCAACAGTGACGTTCTTGTGCACTCGAGTCACACTTAATTTTGTGGGCAAGGATCTGACAAACCCCTCTGCTGTCGCCAATGAGGTGGGTATTTTGCTCATCCGCGTCAGCGCAGGCGCCAACACGTGCATCTACGCAATGACCCAAAGCAAGTTCAGACAGGAGTTGAAGGACGGGATAAAAATTCTTACTCGGTTTATCATTAAACCAATGAAACTGGTGCGGTAGTCGTCCTAGATCTGGAGTACTAATATAATGCATGCGCTCACTGTATTCTCTCCAGCTGACTGTGATCTCCTTGCTATCCCGTGCGACATGTCTTCTGCGTGTCATCCGTCTCCTATGGGAGAGTGACCACGCTGCCTTTATATTCTATCACTAGGTCAGTATAGAGAATCATCCAATGTGTCTTCTTCTCCCCGATCCACTTCAGGGGTCTGAGGACATGCACACCAACTTCCCGATCAGTAACCCACCATTTGCCCGCTGCACCTTGCTTCGCATTTCTTGGTTCATCCTGTGCACTGTGCTGAAATAAAACCACTGACATCAAGTAATCTTTGACATTAAAGACAACAGGATATAAAATAAAAGTTGTTTGTTAAAAACACTGAATCCGAACTATTTTCCAGCTCTTTTAGATTTATATTCCATATTCAATATTCTGTCTGGTGGTCAAGAACACAAGAACCCCAGAAAATAGGAGCAGGATTCGACCATCTTATCAGTCAAGCCTGCCCCGCCTTCAATATGATCGTGCTTGATCTACACTAGACTTAGCTCCTCTTCAATGCCAGTAAACCATCCCACTCCACTCCCTGATCTTTCAATACTTTGCCCACCTCTACCTCCATTAGTTCGTCTGATGATTGACACCTCTCTACCTCCGTGGTGTATACCTCCTGCAACTTCCTGCCAATAAAATAGTCAGTCTATCGGATGGACTGCTGTTGTTCAAGCTCCGCAACCCGCAGCACGAGTTCCTCCCACCGAGGAGTCTTCCTGCACCTGCAGCTGACCAGGACATGGGGAGCGTCCTGGAGTTCCTGTGTGGGACGGCGAGCGTGGTCCGCGGGATTGGTCTGCGGGACGTGGTCAGTCCAATATTTATTCGGCTCACTCAAGTTAATAAGAAGATAATAATTAAAGCACAATGACGTTTAAATTACTTCGTATTTATCTCACTGGATTTTTTTTTAAAAATGCATTTCACACTGTCTCGTTCTTTGAAGCTTACTCTTGTTTAAACTGACTGGAACTGTTCATTGCTGGAATTGGTAGTGTGGGAGGTCCACGGTTGGGGCTGTCGTGACTGCAGATGGAAGTGTCATCGCGAAGCAAACTCCCCCTTCCGGCCGACTGCCTCCTCACCTCGGACAGAAATACGTTAATGAAGCCCTTGCGGTTGATTTAATCTTCATGGTCTTCGGTTAGACCTTTGACAAGGTCACACATGCGAGAATCATCCAAAAAGGTGAGAGCTTCTGGCATCCAGGGCTACGTGGTAAATTTGACCCAAGACTGGTTGGGTGACAGGAGGCGGAGGCTGATGGTCGAGGGTTGTTTCGGGATTGGAAATCTGTGATGGCTGGGGTAAGGCAGGGGTCGGTGTTCAGACTTGCACTTTGCTTTATCCATTTACAAAATGAATTTGAATGTTTGAGCATGATTATTAAGTTCACAAATGACACCAATTGGTGGTGTTGGTAGTGATGTTGATAATGGGGAAGATGTTCTTATGTAAAGACCGACATTGATGAGTTGGTAAATGGACGGAGCAATGACACGTGGAGCTTAAAGCTGAAATACGTGAAGTGGAGCACTTTGGTCTGACTAATGAGGCTAGGATAGGGATACACAATGAAAGGTTGGGCGATAGGATGTTCGGAGGAACAGGGAGACCGTGGTTTCTGAGGATGTTTGAAAGCAGCAACACAGCTAGAGGAGGAGAGAACAAGGCATATCGGATACTTGCCTTCATTTCTGTGGTCATAGAATATAATTTCATTTAGTTTATGGTACTAATATATAATGCATTCGTTTGGTCTTCAACGTCCCGGTCGACTCAGACTCTCTAGGATGTTGACATTTTTCCCGCCGCTGAAGTCATATCAGGAGAAGCAGTAGATAAACAGGGCCATCAGTTCACCAACGCGTGACTTCCGCAAACGCAAACTAATGTGTTAATTTGAAAGCGTTCATCAATAGGAATGATGGAAATCAATTGAAGCGTTAAAGCCAGAAACAGTCGTCGACCTTCCATAGGTGTTAAGAATTGCACCCACCCCACAGGCCCGCTCCCACCGCACCTCCCCTGCCATGGGATCCGCTCCGTAGCAGGAGCCTCTGAAGAGCGGAAAGCGAAAGAAAGGGAGAGTGTGGGGGGGGGGGTGGAGAGAGAGAGGGGGGGGACGCAGAGACAGAGACAGACAAAGCAGGGAAGAAAATATAAGGTTGAGTAGCAGAGAGAGCGTGAGATGGGTAAAGGTGTGAGAGTTAGTAGTGGTCGAAAGTCCTACGAGAAGAGAGTCTCTAAGACCTGGAAGAAACTGAACGTCATTGGCTAGTCTCAGGATAATCATGTTTCTTCTACCTCAGAATACGTCATTCGCCCTCCGCCCAAAAGAACAATATTCGAGGGTGGGAGCTCAGTTTTAGAGAGGACAGTTGGTAATGGACACAGAAACACCAGCGACGACGTAGAGAATAGCAGGATGAGCAAGGCTAGAACCGGAGGATCACAGACCCGCACTTCCCGTCCACTGCGTGCAGCACTAATGTTTGGAAACCTTGAGGAATGCCTGAGAAACCCTATGGTTTTGCTTTCATGTATTCACACACGAGATAAAAATGTTACTGATATTTATTGCCAATCCATAACTGACGCCCTCAGTCGATGAGGCTGTTCCGAATCAACATACCCCCACCATCGGTTGATCTGGGTTTCTATTTAACCAGACCAAGCATATTGCGTTGCACACTACACCATCATTCTCCCCCAACTATGTGAGGTGGGAGATGATGGGCTCTATCTGCCCAGCATTCCCCACCTCACCTAGTTCCGACTATAACCTATTAGCCTCTGTTGCACACCTACGGACTATCCTACCGCTACTCTCTCAGGCCGGAAGCTGGGTCTCAAATGCAAACGTGGCCTATTCCTTTATCTGCACAGATGCTGCTTTATACGATGAGTACCTTCAGCAGTTTGTTTTCTTTTTGCTCCCGATTCCAGCACTTGCTGCCCATTGTGTCCCCATTACTATTTTACAGTTTGCCGTGTTCAGGTTTGCAGCAATTGTGACCTCGTGAACAGTGAAGGACGCCAGGATAACCTGAAAGTGACGAGAGCCATTTCAAACGTAAATATCTTCATAACACCTGAACTAATCTGAAGCTGTGTCCCAAACACCTTCACATTGAATGGTGACCATCAGAGAGACAGCGTCACAAATCGTGTTCAAGGATCCACTCTAAGTAGAGACACAAACTCTTCAACAGCCCAACGCTCCAAAATGGGGGAGTGCAATTAGTCTAGGTAGCTGGAAAGGGAGGCTAGACCTGGCGGATTCCCTTATCATACTTCACCATCACCCTCCCCCATTAGGCTCCATCTGACGATCACCACCCGGTTTCACCTATCGCCTACCGGCCTCCACTTCAGCTCTCGCCTCTTTGTACTGGCTGTCCTACCTCTACAGATTCGGGCCTGGTACAATGTCTCAAATCGAAACGCCGAGTATTCCTTTGCCTCCACAGTGCTGTTTTAACCGCTGAGATCCTACAGCAGATTCCGTTTCTTTTTTTCCCGCTTCCAGATTTTGCTGCCCGTTGTGTCTCCATTGTCATATTACAGTTGGGTGAGTGCAAGTTACCAGCAACTGTGACCTCATCAACTTTAAAGCAAGTGTAGGATTACCTGAAAGGAAGTGATGGGAACCATTTGTAATTCAGACATTTTTATAACACCTGAGTAAAGCTAAGACTGTGTCCCAAATACTTCACACTGAGTGATGTTCTAAGAGGAAAACACAAGATCAAAAGGTTCACAGATTTTGTTAATAAACCAAATCTGGGCAGAGAAACACAAACTCCCCAACAACCCAAAGAAGCAAATGTCAGGAGAGGTGTCCAGGTGTCTTCAGGGATAATGCAGGAGGAGGGAGGGAAGGGGTCATGAACCCACTTACCAGAGTTCCCTCATCACTTCACCATGTGATCGTTAAGAATATGGACTCAATATCTAGTGATTGGCAGAGATGGGGGGGGGGGGGCATACGGGGTTTGAATCCCCATCTGTGAGACCAGGAAGAGAATTCACCAGGAACTAAGACAAACCGACATCATTCATTTGAGCGTATGTGTACTTTATAGTGGAAACTTACTTATCCTTATCAACAAAGGAACCTGTTGCAAGTTGATGAAAGGTTAAGACAGGGATTAAATGCCACAAGCACTTCTCTTTACAGATTCTGACGTAGCTACTGCATATTTCCAGTGTTTCCCATTTGTATCTCGAAGTCTCCAGATTCGCGGCCCCAGCAGCAGCCTGCAAAGTGACGACAAGATGTTGTACAGAGTCGGCTTGACAAGGAGAGCCCAGGATCCACTTTCAGTCTGCATTGATTCAGCTGTTCTCTGCAGGCTTGAACATATCCCACCAGGAGGACAGAGCTGTGCTCAGGCCTGGTGAGGACAAAGGCAGCGGGATTGTGGAATCCATGTCGGGGAACTTGGGTAAAAAAATCCCAGGTGGACAGGTATGCGAGTAATGGGCAGATGAACCTAGGTGATGGCGGGAAATGAGTCTGTGTAACTGGCAGTAGAGTGACTGGAAGTAAGAAAAGGCAGAAAGCGGCCGTGCGGACTGGCGGTGAGGGAAAGAGAATAAGGGATTCCCCGAAACTGGAAAAAAAACATTGTTCATCCCATTGGCTTGTAGGCTACGCAAGTGGAATATGAAGAGATAAACAATGAATTTTTCAAAAGGTTGTCCATTTGGTTTTGGGCACTCTGTGTCCTGGGCTGCTTGCAGTTTCCCAAAGAAACACAATACCTCAACGAACAGCATTTCACCTTGTGACTTGCAGCATTAAAGTCCCCAGGACCTCGTATTAAATTCAAGAATTTCACATTTCCATGTTGTGTTATTGATGTAAAGTCGTTCAACTGAAAAGGCAATTCTCTTTTCTTTCTCCTCTGATGCTGAGTCTTTTCCGCATCCTCTGTTTGTACCTCCGATCTCGAAAGTTTCTACTGTTTTGTTTTTCCAGACGGATATCACCACCCCAACAAAACTTTTGTTTTCACTCCCATGTTTTCAGCCGCCTCCTTCTAAGTTTCCGCCAGGTCAACTGGTAAAAGTTATTAACATTTTCTTACTTCTGATTGAAAGTGTAAAACGTGGAAAGTTAAGTGTTCCTTTCTGGATAAAGCAAAACCCTGTGGAGCATTTCCAGCCATTCTTTGTTTTTCTTACAAATTTCCAAAGAAATTCTTTCGTGCAGCTGGATGCATTCGTGTTTATCTAAAGCAAAATTGGAGGTCTGATGAAGAAGTTCTTATGACAGTATTGGGAGGAGGATTACCTTGTAACCTAGACTGTGATGTTATTATCAAAGAGTGACATGGAATTGGTCAGACTCACACCCACCATGTCTGTTTCATTCTCCGTTTCTCTGAGTTCCAATGTTAACCATTCATCTCAGAACTAGAAACATGATTTGTGAGAATGTGTGATGTGTTACATTCCCTCTTCCGTGGATGTAAATGTGAGAATCAGCAGATTATATTTCAGATTTCCCTGTGTTAAAATACTCCAACGTCAACCATGTCGGCCGTTCTTTGAATGTAGCGACTCCCGCCCCAGGACATTCTCATCACATTACATGTTAAATCGAGAGACGGGTCAGTAATGACCTCACGGATTCATTTTCTCATTGCATTGAGTATTCCTCCATCGAGAGATATGTGAAATTTCTTAACCTCTGCAGAAACAAATATGTTTGTTATAGAGCCTGTGACTAATTTCATTATTCTGTCACTCCCTGAACCCCCTGAGGGATTGGCGCGGGTATTAATAAGGATCTGAGCCGCGTTGCTGGCTCCATTGTGTCCCTGGGTTTGTTGCCGAAACTGCTAATCTTCCAGAATGGGTCGGGCTCCAATTCTGTACATGAAGGAAATCTCCTATCCGATTCTGGCGATGTTTGGGATCCCCGGTAAGCCTGGTTACTGTTTTGCTGCTCTGTGCCACTGCTGTCGAAGGTTCTGTGCACTGATACCGTTTTCAAAACGGCCTTCTGCTCTGTCTTGCCGCTTTATTATGTAGTTTCGCTGGCTCCCTTCTCCTGTGTCCTTTTGTCTTTGCTTCCTCTTCCTCAAATGCCCCCCCCCCCCCTCGAGAGTCACGGCAAAGGGGGCGAATCTGAAGCTGCTCTTCGGGGCGGAAAGAAAGGTAGTTAGCGTGGATTTCCAGAGCATGGGACATTGGAACAATTACATTGAAGAGGGCAGAATAGAGGGCAGTGGAGATCTCGGGGCTGTTCGACTGTAGGAGTTGATGGAGAGGGAAAGAGGAAATGGTAAGGAGGGATTTGGAAAAAGGATGAGAACATTAGATATCAACATGTTCTATGTTGTGCGGGGGGTTGGAGAGAACAAAGGCAACATTCACTCAGAGTTAGAATGTCATACGGCACGGAATCAGGTCTTCATGCGACAAGGTGGCGACCAAGAGAGAATGAAAGGCATCACTTGGAGGTGGTGCCGGCTGAGAGAGGGTGAAGGAATCTTAGTCGGAGTCAATCTGTGTAATGGGGGTGTAAATAGAGGGAGCTGATTTAAGACCTTACACTTACACCTCTTGCAGGCAGAGCAGTCCCATTAACAAGCCGTGACCACCGACCCTCAGCCGGTGCCAGCACCACCTGTTGTCTGAAGGCGGCCTCGTTCCTCACTGTTATACTTGGTGGCTGCTTTAATGGTCATTTCGCTGTGTTTTGTGCTCCCTCCAGCCAACATACTGACGGCCGTGATCTTGAATCAGGGAAGGTGCGGATTCTCCAGAGGAATCACCCGTTACATGGTGGCGATGGCGATCTCTGACCTGTTCATGATCATCTTTCATGTATTGCTCCGAGGAATTTATATTCACTATTCCCCAAACTCCTTCCTGTCCCTCAGCGCCGTGTGCCCTACATTTGTTTACCTGCGGATGGCCTCCCTGGACTATTCCGTCTGGTTAACCGTGTCCTTCACCTTCGACCGTTTTGTCAGCATTTGCTGTCCGAAACTGAGACTCAGATATTGCACGGATAGGACGGCCGCCGTGGTTATTGTGTCCTTGCGCGCGCTGAGCTGCTTAAAGTATGTCCCCTTTCACTTCATGTACGAGCCGCTCTTTATCCAGGACAATGTGAACTGGGGCTGCCGTACGAAAGCCGCCTACTTCACCTCCATCTGGTGGGTGGCTTTCTCCTGGATGGGTAACTCATCCCTCTCCTTACTTCCCTTCGCTCTAATCCTGTTCCTGAACGGTCTGACGGTCAGGAACATCCTGGCGGCCAGCAGGGTCCGCCGGCGTCTGAAGGGACAGGATGGCAAGGACAGTGAGACGGAAAATCGAAGCAAATCCATCGTCTTACTCTTCACTGTATCGGGCACTGCCATACTCCTCTGGACGACGGGAGCGGTGACTTTCATCTGTACGCGAACCACAATCAATTTCGTGGGCAATGAGCTCACAAGCCCCCCGGCCATCGCCAATGAGGTGGGGGTATTGCTCATACGTGTCAGCTCCTGCGCCAACACGTGCATCTACGCAATGACCCAAAGCAAGTTCAGACAGGAGTTGAAGAACGGGATTAAAAGTATAACACGATTTATTATCAAACCCATGAAACTAGCGCGGGAGTGCGCCTAGAGCTGGAGTCTGATATAATGCTGCCGTTCACACTGTTAACTGCAGCAATGGGCACCATTTTCTGCCGTTAGTTCCGGCAACCGCGGACTCATTGAACAGGAGACTTCATAGATTTTTCAACGAAACCACTTAAGGTGTTTGATACGCCTGTTGTCTTCTGTCTCCACATATCACGTGCGACAGGTACCCTGCCAGTCTGCTCAGCTTGTTTTGAAGAGTGACCTCGCTGATTTCATATTCCATCCCCAGATCCGTGAGAAGCAATATCTGTTGTGACTTCTCTACGATCCACCTCAGCGGTGGATTTGCCCGCTGCACATTCCCTTGCATTTCTCGGTTCGAACAACCCGCTGCTCTGAAATAAAACGATTGGCATTGAGTTGAAATCAAAGCGATGTGCAATAAAAGTTATTAGTTTAAAAACACTGATTCCCATCTCTTCAAACTCTTTTAGAATTACATTCCACGTTCAATTATCCTCCTAATGGTCACAAGAGCACAGGAACACCAGAAAATAGGAGCAGGTGTTGGACACACGGTCTCTTCAGCCTGCTCCGACATTCAATATGATCATGGCTGATCTGCACTGACCTTACCTCCTCTTCCGTGCCAGTAAACAATTGCTCTCACTTCCCCGATCTTTCAAAATTTTACCCACCTCCCCCCTAAACACGTCTGATGATCCACCCACCCATTGCCACTCTGTCTCCGTGGTGGACACGTGCCGGAACGCCCTGTCCATCAGACGTTTAGCCTCTCGGATGGGCTGCTGTTGTTCAAGCTCCTCCACCCGAGGAACCAGTTCCTCCCACTGAGGCGTCTTCCTGCACCTGCAACTGACCAGGAGAGTCCTGGAGTTTCCGTGCGGGACAGCAGGTGCATTTAATTCGTCTGCGGTACGATGTCATCCCTCTTTTCGGCTGAGAGTTAACAGGAAGAATACAATTAAAGCACAATGCATTTAAATTACACCTATGTTTTTCCTAGCATGAAAATATACTTGACCTTGCCTCGTTGCTTAAAGCATATGCGTGATTAAACTGACCTGGACTGTCCCTTCATTGCTAGAATTGGGAGTGTGGGAGGCCCATGGCTGGAACAGTCGTGAGTGCCGTTGGAAGTGGCTGCGCAAAATACCCTTCCCTTCCTGCCGACTGCCGCCGCACCTCGGATAGAATTGCGTTAATGAAGGTGAACAGTTGATGTGATCTTCATATTCTTCAATAAGACCCTTGACAAGGTCCCATAAAGGACAATGTTCCAAAAAAGTGAGAGCCCATGGGATTCATGGCAACGTTGCAAATTACATCCGAGTTGGTTTGGTGACAGGAGGCAGAAGATGACTGTCACGGGTTCATTTTGCGACTGGATATCTGTGAGGGTTCGTAATTAGTAAGTTGGAAAACAACACGTATTGGTGGTGTTGTTAGCGTTGATAACGGGGAATACGTTCTTGTGTAAAGAACGATTTTGCTGAGTGGTTAAGATGGATAGAGCAATGACACGTGGAATTTAACACTGAAATATGTGAAGTGTTGCACTTGATGGACTAACGAGGGTAGGAAATAAATACACAATGAAATGTAGAGCTCCAGTATGTTTTAAGGAACAGAGTCTCCCTTGTTTCGAGGATCTATGAAAGCAGCAGCACCGGTATATGAAGGGGGAAGAAGGCATATTGGATGCTTGCCTTCATTGGTGGGACCATGAAATATAATTGCAACGAGAGTGTAACTACATAATTCATTAGTTAGGCCACATCTGGAGTACAGTTTGTTTTTCGAGTCACCATACTAAAGGGACGATGTGATTGCGCTTAAGAGGACGCAGGGGAGATTCGTCAGAATGTTGCCTGGCATAGAACGTATAAGCCATGAGGAGAGAGTGGACAGGTTGGGTTTGTGTTCCTTGGAGGGAGGATGGCTGACGGGGTACAAGAGGCAGATATACAGAATTATGAGGGAGAGAGAGATGAGATTTAGGAAGGGGGAAATTAATGGGGAATTGAGGAAGATTTTGCTTTGATACAGAGGGTAGTTGAAATATGGAACACACTGCCTGAGGGAGTGGTGGAAGCAGAGATTCTCACGGCATTTAAGGAAACTTTAGCTGAAGGCTTGAAATCACATGGCACAGAAGGCAAAGGGTTGAATGCTTGAAAATTTGAATAATATTGCCAGGTACCTGATGGCCGGCACCCACACATTGGGTCGAAGGCCTGTTTCCCTGTATATGACCCTGTAGGCTCTTTGGGTGGCGCACGTTGCCCACTATCCTGACTGGGTCACGTGCGGTTGGAGGCGTCCCGGAGGAGGTCGACTCAGACTATCCAAGATGTTGACGCGTCTCCGGCCTGCTGAAGTTATAATACGAGGAGGCGTAAATATCGGGGCTATTTGTTAACTAATGCGTGACCTACGCAAACACAAATTAATGCGTGAAATTGAACGCGTCCCTCACTGGGATCGATGTGAAAATAATTTGAAGCGCTAAAGCTAGAGAGAGTTGTCGGCCTAGCACGGGTAGCGAGAATTGCACCCACCCCGCAGACCCGCTCCCGCAGCTCATGTCCTGTCAGGGGATCCGCTCTGTTACAGGAGCCTTTGAAGAGAAGGATGAGAAAGACAGGGAGAAACACACACACACACACACACACACACACACACACACAGAGAGAGAGAGAGAGAGAGTGAGAGAGAGAGAGAGAGAGAGAGAGAGAGAGAGAGAGAGAGAGAGAGAGAGAGAGATCAGGGGAGAAAGGAGGAGTTTGGGGAACAAAGTAAACGTGAAATGGGGAAAGATGTGAGAGATGGTGGAGGGCGAATGTCCTGCGAGGAAGAGACAGAGTATGTGAGAGCTGCAGGAAACTGAGTTACTTCGCTGCACTTAATGGGATCTTACTTCCTCAACCTCCGAACACCTCATTCCCCCTTCGCCGAAAAGAACACCATTCAGGGTGGAAGTTCGGTTGTGGACAGGACAATCGGTAATGGCCGCACAAAACCCAGCGATGAGGAGACTATCAGGATGCACGGGGATCGAACCGGAGGAGCACAGACCCGCACCTTCCCGTCCACTTGCCACGGACATCTGCGGCACCAATGTTTGGACACCCTGAGGAATGCCTTATAAACCTTGATGTTTTGTTTCCATAGAATGACGCACGGAATGTGCATGACACTCACACTTATTACCTCTTGCTAATTGACTCCGTCAGCCGAGGAGGCTGATTCGAAACACCCACATCGTTGGAATTGGATTTGTATTCAGTCCAGACCGGCCAGATTCACTTCCCTGAATGATATCAGTGAACCGGGTTACTGACGCACGCTTTGTGGAAACAGACTTAATTTTCTCTCTTTAATTCCCCAGCTGCCGTGGAGGGATTCGAACCCCTGATCCCAGATCAGTGGTCCGGGTTGCTGGAGGCCGGTCAGTAACTTCACTGTCCCCACTTTCAAGTTGCATTGTGACGTCAGCCTGCATCCTCCAGAGGTGGGTGGCTGACAGCTGACAGCTGACCCTGAGGCTCCTGCAGTCGCCCTGTCCCTCCCCTGGGTCTCACATTATGGCTGTTTGAACAACCCCATCCCAAGGGTTTGGGCGAGAGAGGCCAATAGCAGGAGGCCAGTAAGCATCTTCAAACTTATCGGTAATGAACAAGGATCGTACATCCATCCTCATCCTTCTCTCCAAACCTCCCCTCATGCAGCAACCGTGGATCTGCAGCACTTTCTGCGAATTTCCGTCAGCTCCACAGCCCGCATTTAGTATCCGTCTGCTCAGGCCAGGAGTTCCATTTCGAGGTTCAGGGAGGTTGGGAAACCGGTATATCCGGCATAACATGCAAAACCTGGTTAAACTGGCGCCTGGACCATAAACTGACAGCCCACCTCTACGGTGCGAGATTCCCAGTCACTCCAAATAACGTCTGGGTCAAAAGCTTCGGTTCCCGGCCTTGTGGACAGATTAACAAACCGTGAATTTAACCTCCAGGGTACTGTAATACTCCCCATTCACCCACATCCTACCTCCACCCCCACCCCCGGCCCAACCGCCCGCCCTTGTGTCATGCGTCACAGGTCTCCGAGTCACTGGGTATATAGAATCTCGCAGGGTTCTCAGAGTACCTGTTAGTCCTTACACTTGCAGTGTGCGTTTTTATTCATCATACTGCTTTTGTCCAGCTTTCGAATTTCCCCACCCCATCCAACTCCAAAATACATCAACCCCACACAAATAGTTCTTCTCTTCCCATCAATAACCCCGCCCTTCCACACATAACCTTTCTTCAGTGAATGCTGCGGTTCAATGGAATGGTTGATGGAGATGGAAAAGCGGACCAGCGAGATGACCATGGAAACTGTCCCTTCTTACTGCTGAAGCGAGAGGGAAGAGGGATATGTGTTTGGTACTGGACTTCCATTGAAGATGGGGAATATTAAAGTTCATTGAATCGGAAAGCGGGTGGAGTGGGACTTCAGTACTGGGGAACTCCATATTGAATGGCCGGTCAGCCTTGAGTGACCAGGTGGCCGATTTCGGTTCCTATTTTCTGATGTTCTTGACCACCAGACGGACAATTGAACATGGAATGCAATTCTAAAGGAGCTGGAAGATGGTTCAAAATCAGTGTTTGCAAGCTAACAAACTTTGATTGTAAATCTTATTCATCTTAATTGCAAATATTACTCAATACGTGTGGTTTTACTTCAGTACAGTGCACAGCATAAATCGAGAAATGCGGGGCAAGGTGCAGACGGCAAATGGTGGAAGGACTGAGAGGAGCTTTGCTGTGCACATCCCTCCGACCGCTCACGGGGATCGGGGAGAAGAAGGAGCACGGGACATTTTTCCGTGCCGACCTGATATAAAAGCAGCGAGGTCAGTCTCCAATAAGTGCTCGGGTTTCACAGCGGGCACGTGGCATGTGACAGGAAGGAGATCACAGTCACCGGGGTGTCAAACGCGTTCACGGTATTTCCAGGATAAAACCTACGAAGTCTCCTGTTAAATGAGTCCACGGAGGGCACAAATGAGGGCGGAGAATGGTGGGGTTTCTGAGACGAATGGAGTGAAAGCCGCCGTGAAATAATCGGTCTCCAGCTCTAGATCGACTGCCGCACCAGTTTCATGGGTTTAATGATAAACTGAGTTAGATTTTTAAGCCCGGTCTTCAACTCCTGTCTGAACTTGCTTTGGGTCATTGCGTAGATGCACGTGTTGGCGCAGGAGCTGACTCGTATAAGGAAGTTCCCCACTTCAGTGGCGACGGTCGAGGGGCTTGTGAGATCCCCGCCCCCGAAATTTATTGTGACTCGAGTACAGATGAAAGTCACGGCTCCCGTCGTCCAGAGGAGTATGGCAGTGCCCGACACAGTGAAGAGTAAGATGATGGACTTGCGGCGATTCTCCGTCTCACTGTCCTTGCCATCCTGTCCCTTAAGGCGCCGGCGGACCCTGCCGGCCGCCAGTATGTTGCTGACCGTCAGCCCGTTCAGGAACAGGATTAGAACAAAGGGAAGTAAAGAGAGAGAGATGCTACACAACCAGGAGAAAGCCCCCCACCAGACTGAGATGAAGTAGGCGGCGATAGGCCGACACCTCCAGTTCACATTATCCACGACGTAGAGAGGCTCGTACATGAAGTGAAAGGGGATGTATTTTAAGCAGCTCAGCGAGCACAAGGACACAATAACCACGGCGGCCGTCCTATCCGTGCAATATCTGAGTCTCAGTTTCGGACAGCAAATGCTGACAAAACGGTCAAAGGTGAAGGACACAGTTAACCAGACAGAATTGTCCAGGGCGACGATCCTCAGGTAGACAAATGTAGGGCACACTGCGCTGAGGGACAGGAAGGAGTTGGGGGAATAGTAAATATGGATTTCTCGGAGCAACACGTGCAAGATGAGCACCAACAGGTCGGAGATCGCCATCGCCACCATGTAACGCGTGATTCCTCTGGAGAGACCGCATTTTCCCCGGTACAGGATCGCAGCCGTCACCACGTTTGCTGGAGGGAGTGCAAAACACAGAGAAATGACCACTTAAGCGGTCAAGAGGTGTAACAGGGATGAAGGAGGCTGTGTTCAGAGCGACGGTCTCACTAGAGACTGTCACCGCTGGTAGTCAGAGGAGCCATTTGTGAAGCAAACCATGTTGTATTCAATCGGACAATGACACTGACCAATGGGGGGAAAACAACATACGCTGCTGCATTGTGAGGAATACATTACGAATAATAGTCATACAGCACGGAAACAAGTTCTTCAACGCACCTCGTCCGCGCCGGCCATTAAGCTCCCAATCACACGAATGCAATACCGATCCATCCGCATATTCTCTTCAGGTTTCCCTCAACCCCAGCCCCGCCCGGCCACTGGAAAGATTCTACCTCTCACTTGCACACCAGCAACATTTTACAGCGGCCAATTAACCTACCGATAGTGGGAGCCTTTCAAGGACATTTGCATGTCCCTAAATTCCAATGAACATCTGCTGAGCATTTATCGACTTGAAATATTGAAGATGTTTCTGTGCCCACAGATGGTGCCCGACCGCTTTGGTATTTCCAGAGTTACTTCTTTTCTATATTGACGGTATCTGTAGTAATTTACTCTTCGACAGTGAAATTCTGATTCCATGCCGTTATTGGCAGACAATGCCTCCAAATAAAAATGTGGAACACCCTGCAGAACTGGAAGGCTGATATTAAAACAGTTAATGCCGGAAATACTCGGCCGGTCAGGCAATATCGGTGGAGAGAGACGCAGGATTTAACATTTCAGGTTGATGACCTTGCAGACATTGCAGAGGTCAGAAATCGACTATTTTAACTTAAATAGTAGGAGGAGCTTTGGAGATCACGATGTTGTGCTTGACAGGGCGGAGACTAAGGGAGCCTGAAGGAGACAAGTGGTGACTGTTCTGGTTGAGGGAAGGTGGTGGAGGTTTGTTCATGGGGCTGATTTGCCTGGCGAAGATGTAAATGGAACGTCCCCAATCACTTCCCTCTATTTACACCTGCTGCAGACAGATTGGTTTCGATTAAGATTCCTTCCTCCTTTCTCAGCCAGCAACACCACAGCTTGTGCTTTTCACTCTCTTTTGGTCGCCACCTTATCACAGAAGCGCCGGTGACCGGGTCATATAACTATGTCTCTATGACTCTGTATTCCTGTCGTTCCTTCTCCCTCTGACAGAAACTCGGAATATGTTGGCCTGATTAATATTCTCACCCGTTTTTGTAAATCCGACCTTACTCTTTCCTCTTCCTTTCTCCGTCAACTCCCCCAGACAAACAGCCCCAACACCTCCACTGTCCCTAATTCTGGCCTCGTTCACTAAACCTTTCTAAAGTCCCATCTTGAAGTGCAATTCACCCTCACTATACATTTCTCCATTCATATCTACCCACTTGGCCGTACTTTTGGTCATCTGACGGATTATGTCTCGGACGATTGCCTATCCATTTTCTTGAGACTGTGGGCGCTCTTCAGATGCGCCTTGGTAGGGTTCTATTATGGTAGCGCACTATGCTGTTGTTATATTTGATGAGAATAGTTTAGGCTCAGCAGACTCCACCAAATAACAATAAAGTGACGATCATGGTATTGATATTGGACGGAGATGGTGGAAAGTTGAAAGAAACCTCCATCCTTCTCCATCTCTTCATATATTTTTCAATAACATTAATGGAATATGTTCCGTACGCCATATCGCATTGGAAGCATGGTACCACAGTCAACGTAGCGTTCTCCCAGCACTGCGCCAAAAGTCAGCGAGATCGGCAGTTGAGAATTCTCAACAGCATGTAGACCTTCCTGATGTGGAGGGTCTGGTTGTGTTTGGTACCAGAATACGTCTTAGAATGTAGAGTAAAGCGTCTCGCATTCTCAGCGCGGGACGGTATTGACCACCCGCACCAATCGGATGAAACATCCGCACCGGTAATCAGTCAGTTCCTCAGATCCACTAATTTCGAGGGGTCTGGGATAGATCTTGAACCAACGATTCTGTACCAGAACATGAGTACCTCGCTGGATGGGGACGAGAAAAGCATTGCCCAGAGAGAGAGAAGGGGAGAGGAAGATTCCAATCACGAGAGCTAAGTCGAGCGCCAGGAAGGATCCCTTTAAGGAAGAGAAAGTAAAAACGAAAGGACACAGGACAAGGGAGCCAGCGAAACAGCTGAATACAAGCGGTAACAGAGAGCGGAGCAGTTTATAGAAGAAGTTTTCAAACTGCATAACTCTCGTACCATTAAGACTGAGCAGCAACACATTAAACGACACGATTGGGCTTACCGGGTATCCCGAACGCCGCCAGAATCGGATACGAGATCTCCTTCACGTACAGAATTGGAGCCCGTCCCATTCTGGAAGTGTCACTGAGTCGGCTGCAAATCAGGGGGCACGATGGAGCAGGCAGCGCGGCTCGGATCCTCATTAATACCCGCGCCAATCCTCCAGTGGGTTCGGGAAGTGACAGAACAACGAAATTAGTCACAGGCTCTTTAACAAACATATTTGTTTACGCAGAAGTGAAGAAATTTCACCGAATTCTCGGTGGAAGAATACTCAGTAAGAAGAGGATAGCGAACCGTGGGGTTATTACTGAACCGGCTCTCATTGCAAGATGCAATGTGATGAGTTCGTCATAGAGCGGGAGTCTCTTTATTCACAGGCTTGATGTAGATGGGGTTTAACACTGCAAAATCCGAAATATATCCGTGCTTTTTCACATTTATGTCCACGGAAGAGGGAATGGGGCATATCACAATGATTTGCTCAAATGATATTTCCAATTCTAAGGTGAAGGATTAACGTTGGAACTCAGGTAATCAGAGTTTGAAGTCCACGTGGCGGGTGTGATTCTGAGCAATTCTATGTTAGTCTTTGAGATCACCTCATAGTCCAAGTTACAACCTAATCGTCTGCCAATAATGTCATTGGACTTTTCTCCTTAGATCTCTTTGTGACCGACAATTATTTCAGGTAAACAGTAAGAAGTTTAGATGAAAGGCGCAAAAACGCTGGAAATTTGAAAGGAAAGTGAAAGAACGGCTGGAAATTCTCAGCAGGGTGTTTGCTTCTCTGGAGAGAGGATCAGTCAATCGTTCAGGTTGATCACCTTCCATCAGAACTCAGGGAAACTAAATAAGCGATGTGGATTGTTCTGCAGGGAGCTAAGAAAGAGGCAACTGAAAACAAGAAGAGGACATAGAGAAACATGCTGTTGGAGCCCTGAGATACAACAAGAAAAGCAAACAGTACAGATACTGGAAGGCGGTTGTGCAAACAGAGGATGTGGCAAAGATTCAGCATCGTTGCAGAAAGAAAAGCGAGTTAAGTTTACAGTTGAATGACTTTACATCACTGGTACGACCTCGAAATGTGAGGGGTTTTATTGAGATTTAGAGTATGTCCTGAAGAAATTAATGAGCCAAGCCATAAGTTGAGGTGCTGTTTCTGGAGATGATACGTTTCATTGCAACACTGTAAGCAGCCCAGGAAACAGAGTGCCCAAAAACAAAATTAGTATCTTTTGGAACATTCACTGTTTAACACCTCGTGTTCCACAACCCAATGAGCATTGAATTTTCCAATATTAGGTAACACAGTGAGTTCCTTTCCCACTCCCACCAGACCACCTGGAGAGTCCATCGCTTTGTTCGCCTTGTCCATGCCTTCCCCCTCGTTACCATCACTAATTACGTTCTCCCACCTAGTTTCATCTGCCCATCACCCATATACCTATTGTTATAGGCTTCAGATCCACAGGAAAGGCAATGGCCCACGATCCCCTCACTGGCCTCCACAATATCGGCTGTCTTTGTCATCACTGGGACTGAGCACAGCTCTCTCCGCCTATTGGGATATCGTCCAACCAGCAGAGAACAGACGATTCAGTGGAGGCTGGAAGTGGACCCTGGGGCACCTCTGGTCAGTCTGATTTCGTACAATGTCTTGCCGTCCCTTTTCAGGCTGCTGCTGGGTCCAACTCTGAAGAGTTCAAGATACAAACGTGGAATATTGGAAATACGCAGAAACTACGTCAAGATCTCTAAAGAAAAAGGTTTGTGGTAGTTAATCCCTGTTTAAACTTCCATTAGATATCCACACCCAGATCGTTAACGCATACAGCAAACAGCAAGGTTCCCAGTGTCAATTCCTGTGTACACCGCTATGGAAGGTTTCCAATTGCAAAACGATCTTTGACCAGCAATGAACCCCACTGCACGTTTCAGGAAACGCCTATCACGCAGTCTACCAGACTGCAGGGAAAGAAGGAATCCATGACAGCGGGACAGACCAATGAACGTACGTGAAACTGTGAGAAAGTTGAGCAGCTGCAGAACGTTACTATGCTCCAACAGTACTCACTTCATTCGGAGAGGACACCCCTGGGGAGGGCAGTCAGAGCCAACAGCAGAGCAATATGGAAGACACAACTCTACAGGACGAGAGGTGAAACACCAAGGCAACAACAGTTAACAGGGTGTTCTATAGTTGCAGACGTGATTTCAGTAATGCATGTTGCATCCGTTCTGCATGGGTAAGTGAACAGTTGGAGCAAGAATTCCTGGTCCATATTGGTATCAATGATAACGGTAGAAAAGGATGAGATTCTGTTGGCAGATCTATAGGAAATGGAAAGTAGCATCTCAAGAGTGGTAATCCTTGCTTCCTTTATACTCGTCAAGAGTACTGGTGGATATTAGCTTCCTTAACCTTATATATGCTTTATTTCTCTTTTTGACTAAACTTACCATATCTCTTGCATCGGGAACCTTACAATCATTATTTTTCATCCTCATCGGAGCATGCTGGTCCAGACAAATGGCCTTTAAAAGACTCCCAGATATCAGATGTAAATTTAACCTGAAAGAGTCGCCACAAATCTACTTTCTCCAGTCCCTGCCTAGTACCGTTGTAATTAACTGTCTCACATTAACGTTCATCCGTGGACCAGACTTATCCTTATCCATAACTATAAAACTTGCGGAATTATTGTCACAGTCCTCAAAATGTCCCAGTGAAACTTAGATCACCTGGCCAGGCTCATTCCGCAATATAAAGTCAAACTGCGACCCATTCCGAGTCCGACTATCTACATATTGTTTCAAGAAACCCTCTTGGATGCCCCTAACAAATAGACCCGCATAAAAAGCCTTAACAATAAGGGAGCCACAGTCAATACTGGGGAAGTTAAGTTCATCCACTACAATAACTTGTGTGTTTTTACATTTTATCCATGATCTGCCTGTTAGCTAAAGGGATGCCTGTCCTACAACCCCGTCATAGTGATTGCACCTTCCTTATTCTTGAGTTACCCAAGTGGCTTCGATGCATGAGCCCTCCAAATCAGTAATGTAACTCCCGCAACTCTTTTACATCCCTCTCTTTCACGTCCGAAACATGTATCCGAAACACTGAGCGGCCAGATCTCCCCTTCTCTCAACCAAGCTTCTGTCATGGCGACAATATGTTACCCGTCTTACCTGTTCCGCGCCTTGCATTAAAATAAATGCACCTCAGGCCGTCATTCCTGCGTGTTTATTATCTTGGACATGCCAGTTTATGCTATTACGCTTTACTTCATTTAACCTCCACCTTCTCCTCGATCACTCCACCTGCGAATCTATCGTCCTGGTTCCCACCCACCCACCACCATCCGCCCCACCCTCACCTCGCCGACCTCACCAATTTAAACCCTTTCCTTCAAACACTTTAGTGGGCTGGAAGCCACCATTGGTAAGGGATATATTAACGTTACATTCAAAGGAGTTTATACTAAATAGTGTTCAGTGTGCTACATGTGGAAGTATTTTTTCCCTTAATACCTACTTTTTTAAAGAAATACTGCATTTTAACAAATTGAAGACATATTTACCCCATGCGTTTGGAAAAATAAATCCTTTGATGAAACAAATAATTTTTCCAGTCAGTCTGTCTGGGTGGTGGAGTCTGGGTGGTGGAAGATAGCACATAAATAGGCCCGTCGGACCAGCATGTCAAACATTCAGTACCCATCTATACCAATCCTATTTGCCAGCACTTGGTCATTGTCGTTGTGCCTTGGAGCAAGTGCTCATTCAGATACTTTCGACTTGTGTTCGTGGGTAGAGTGAGAGGAGCACTTATAATGAGCAGAGGGTAATTCAGGTGAATTTCCAGACAACGTATCTCAATGTCAAGCATGGCACTTAGGTAATGAATAATCTATACCAGCCTCGGACAGATGGTCAGCCAGGGGAGCTGCGGTGGGGAGCAGGGACGATGCCTTTGGTGTCCCTTGTAAGCCGTGATACTGTCATTCAATGTGTTGTTACTCTGTCCCAACTCTACAGAGTGCTCTGTACTCTGCTAGCCTTTAACCCCTTCACTTAACAGCAAGATGTATTGCGATTAACACAGCAAGTTATCCAAAGACCAATTACCGAAGCGTCACCATACAAAAATAAGCGAACAGGGAACGAATTAGAAGATAATTGGACAGATGTGGAGAACGTCGGCAACAGGGGTGGCTTTAAAGCCGCTTTGAAAAGGATGAATTAATGGTTGTGAGGGTGAAATGCAGCTTCCAGAACGTGGGATTTGGAACAATTGTACTGGTGAGATTCTGAATAGGCCAGAATTGAAAGCGAATGGGGATCTCGCGTCAATAGGGCTGGAGGCGGTGTTGGGGATAGCAAGAGGCGAGGATAAAGAGGGGCTTGCAATAGGAACGAGAACATTACCTTGCGGTCGAGCATGTTTCAAGTTGTAGGAAGGAGTGTAGGGAGCAGGGTGATGATCAAGAGAGACCGAAGGAAACAAGAGGTGGTGTTGCCCTCCCAGGAAGGGTGAAGGAATTTTAATCTGAGCCGATCTGACTGAAAGTCGTGTAAATAGAATTCATTTTTCTCCTTCTGTATATCCCTCCTCCAGACAGATTACCCGCCAATAACAAATCACCCTTGGTCTTTTCAGTCTCTCTTGCTGTATGTCCGAGCAACTTCGTTCTTCTGAACAACTTCGTTCTTCTGATGTCGACCCTACTCTGCATTGCAAAAAAAGCGTTAGATTTCCGACCTTATCGAGTTCTGATGAAACGTCAAGGAACTGAAATGTTAAATCTCCTCTCTCTCTCTCTCTCTCTCTCTCTCTCTCTCTCACCCTCTCTCTCTCTCTCTCTCTCTCTCTCTCCCTGTTAATTCGTTGCCAAACCAAGAAGTTTTTATTACGCTGAATACGAACTTAACCAATGAGCCGCAAATGTTCTAAATCTGAAATCGAAATAGAATGCATTCGAACACGCAGACGGCCAGGCGGAAGCCGTGGAGAAAAAAAATTAGAGCCAATGTTCCAGGTCAACGCGCATTCATCAAATCAGGCACCGTCAGTTCTACTTAAGATCCTTGGATCTCAAACATGAACACTTTTCACGGATGTTGCCCGACCTCCTAAGTGTTTCTAGAACTTTCTATTTTTATTTATTTTAACTTTCTATCTTTCTATTTTTATTTCTGTAGGCAAAAGAAACAGACCTCAAGCTTCAGGTCGGTGACTTTTAATCAGATGTTCACAAGCATTTTGGGACTTGGCATTTTGAAAGGAGTAAGCATTTTTTAAATAATGAACCTCTCGCTCTGCAGCTCGCTCTGTTAATCCAAGCCCATGACCAGCGTGACTGTGCTGCTGTATGCCACAGGACAATGAACGCTTTGAATTTCATTTACATTATTCCTCTGAGTATCTCTTGTGATTCGTTTCCATTGAGGCCATCGCTCTCAATCCAACCTTCAAAACCAACCCTAACCTCCATTACCATGGTGGTTATGTTTAAATATTAATTGCACTGTGCTTTCTCCTTCCTCCAGCGAACGTGCTGACGGCTGCCATCCTGTACCGGGGAAGTTGCGGTCTCTGCAAAGGAATCACGCGTTCCTTGGTGGCGATGGCGATCTCCGACCTGCTTTTGATCATCTTTCACGACTTTCTCAAAGAAATATACATTTACTCTTCCCCCAACTCCTTCCTATCCTGCAGCCCAGTGTGCCATACATTTGTATACCTGAAGATCGTCACCCTGGATAATTCCGTCTGGTTAACAGTGTCCTTCACCTTTCACCGCTTTTTCAACATTTGCAGTCCGAAGCTAAGACTCAGATATTGCACGGATAGGACGGCCGCCGAAAGGACAGGAAAGCAAGGGCAGTGAGACCGAGAAGTCCATAGTCTTATCTTCACCGTGTCCGGCACTTACATACAGCTGTGGTCCACGGAACGGTGGCATTTATCTGAACTCGAATCACAGTCACTTTCGTGGGCGGGGTCACATAAGCCTCTCTTACATCGCCAGTGAGATTGGGCTCTGACTCATGCTCCTCATCTGTGGAATGACCCAGAGCAGGTTCAGAGAGGAGGTGAAGAACGCGGCGAAACATTCAACTCGGTTTAATATTAAACCCATGAAACTGGCGCTGCAGTGGACCTGGAGCTGGAGGACGAATAGGACGCCGCGTTTACTATATTCCTTCACAAAACTGCGGCATTCTGTGACCTCTGTTCCAGCCAGAGCTGACTCATTGAACTGGAATCTTCATGGACTCAGATTTTACACCGTTTTCCAGTTCATTCTTGCCTGCTAAATCTTATCGTTTCATCCTGTTCAAAAGATGTTCAGCTCCTGTTCAAAATGATTTAAGCGAGACGTCGTGGTTCTTATATACCATGCATTCATAAGTAAAGAGAAATGTCCCGGGCGTCTTGTCCTCCTTTAATTTACCAGTTCTATCACTTAAGTTGTCTGTGGACATCCACGCCAAGGCCGCTCTCAGTTCACCCATCATTGTCTCACATTTCTCAGTTCCAGCTGTGCTCTCCACTGTAGTAAAAGGATTGCAACGATACATTATCGAAAAAAAATGTAGTTGGATTAAAATCACTGAATCTGAAACTATCAGCAGCTCCTTGAGAATTACGTCCCATATGTCACTATTATTTGTTTATGATGACTGACTGATTGCTTCATAGGGTCTGGGTTGTTAATAGGGTTCAAGAAATTAGTGCAATGGTTCTATCGCTTTCGCATTTAGGACCCTGATGCAAATGTCTTTATATGTAACAATTCATCTCTTTATCTTTCATGCGTTGCAGTCATGATAATATGTGCCTGAGGAACACATAACACAGACCCACAGCCACACGGGCGCAGACCCCACACCCATACACACACACACACACACACACACACACACACACACACACACACACACACACACACACACACACACACGGCAATGATTGGGGAAGTGGGATTTTCTGCAGTACGTTCGTTGTAAAAGTCTTCCACTGTTCAGTTACTGTTTCGCCTGCCGAGTTTTAATTCGCATTGATCTGTCCAAGTGGCATTTCCCCAGTTTTCTCCGGGAAAATCCAACGCGAACAATGAACCGAATGACCCTGTTCTTCGATGTAACTGCAGTGTATTTCCATTGAGTATTCTCTTTTTCTACTTTAGAATAACTCAGGCCCTTTTCCATGACCATTATTAAACATTTCAACCTTAAACAGTACATATGAAACTAATTCTATCTGCCTGCCCATGGTCTCTATCTCTCCATTCCCTGCCTGTACATGTGCCTGCCCAGAGCCTCTTAACGCTCCTTCCACCTGTTCTCCTGGCAGTGGGTTCTAGGCACCTACCATTCACGACAGAAAAAAATACTTGCCTCATAAGTGTCATCTGAGTTTTCCCCCTCTCATGTTAAATCTATGCCCTCTTGAGTGGTTGAAATCTGGATAGCGTTGCCTGAGGGGGTTGCTGGAAGCAGGTACACTCCGAATATTTAAGAGGCATTTAGATAAGCAGTTTCAGTACCATGGCATAGCAGAACGGCAGGGTGTAGAAACTTCAATGTTCATATTATTGGGTTGTGGGCTTCCCAAGTAGAGTATGACGTGTTAGACACTGAATTTGCCAAATTTCTGTAACCCACACCCCCTGTGTTCCTTACCATTCACACGTCTACCCGAGGTTTCTCCACATTTCCTCACGTTTTCTATCAATCACCTCGTTACCTACATTAAGTTCCCTCCCCTTTTTGGTTCCCTCTTCCCATCACCCACACATCTATCTACCTGAGTTTCTTCTCCCCTGGTTGACATTTCCTGTCCACTCCCCGCCCCGATCTGGTTCCCATCATCAGTCCTTTATCCAATCCGAACTATCACCTCCCAACCTCTATCATTACACTCCCACATCGCCCTCCTCCACATGTTTGCATCTGCCCATCATCCACCACTTTATGTGGCTCCACCTATCACCGACCAGACTCTGTGTCACCGCGCCCTTTCACTTCTATATATGTCGACTCTCCATTTGCCTACACAGCTGCTGCTTTACCTGCTAAGTACTGACAAAGGATTTCTTTTGTACCCGATCCCAACATTTGCTGGCCCTTGTGTCTCCGTTATCACATTGCAGTTTGCTCTGTGCAAGTTAGCAGAAACTATGAACTTCAGAACTGTAAAGCAAGTGCAGGATAACCCGAAAAGGAGTGATGGGGACCACCTGGAATTCAACTCTCTTTATAACTCCTCAGCAAACCTGAGGCTGGAACCCAAAGAAGTAAATGTCAGGAGAGAAGCCCAGATGGACTTCAAGGAGAGATGGATGGAGGGAAGGAGTCATGAACTCACTTTGCAGCGCTCCCTCATTACTTCACCGGGCGATGGTTGGGAGTATGGGTCGAATGTTCTGGAGAAGGGGTAGTTGAACCCACAAATATGAGATTGAAGCGAGACCCCACCTCCAACTCAGATAAACTGACATCATTCATTTGAAACGTCAGTGTACTTTATCTGAGAGAATTTTATTCCCAATCAACAAAGAAAACTGCTGGACATTAAGGCTGGAATTAAATGCCAGAAGCTATTCTCTTTACAAACTCTGACGTAGCTGCTCCATATTTCCAATGTTTCCCATTGTTACGTTGAACTCATCAGACGAGTGATACTAACAGCAGCTTAAAAAGAGACGGTAAATTGTTGTACGCAGTCAGACTGACCAAGAGAGCTCCACTTTCAGCCTGCATTGAATCAGCTGTCTTCGA
The DNA here is from genome assembly GCF_009764475.1 of Pristis pectinata. Classification (NCBI taxonomy): domain Eukaryota; kingdom Metazoa; phylum Chordata; class Chondrichthyes; order Rhinopristiformes; family Pristidae; genus Pristis; species Pristis pectinata. The sequence goes on along the minus strand of NC_067438.1, from coordinate 13,395,030 downwards.
CAGGCTGGGAGAGATCCCACCCGGCGGGCAGAGTTCGGCTCAGTCCGGGTGACGACAAAGGAAGGCGAGATTGTGGAGACCAGAGGAGGGAACGTGGGTTACTGCCTTACCTCGGAAGAAACCTTCCTCCCCCCCCCACCCCCGGTGGATAGGTCTGTGGGCGATGGACAGATGGAACGAGGTGTGTGGGGTGGAAAATGTGAGCAAAGGGAGAGAGAAAACACGTGTGGACTGGTGGGAGTAGAAAGGAACATGAGAGTCTTGGCTACCTGAAAAACCAGTATCCATGCCGTTGATTTGCGGGCTACCCAAGTGGAATATGTGTTGTTAGACACTAAATGTTCTCGAAAATGTTTCCTTTGCTTTTGGGCACTCTGTTTCATGGGCTGCCTTCAAATTTCCAATGAAACCCAAAGTATCAGCAACTTCGCCTTCGGACTTGTCGCATCAATGTCCACAGGACCTACTTATTGAAGTCAAGATTTTCACATTTCCAAGTTATACCCATCATGGAAAGTCATTCACCTGAAAATTTAACTCTCTGTTCCTTCTCCTCTGACGCTGAGTCATCCCCGCATCCTCTCTTTGTACTTCCGATTTCCAACATGTCTCCTCTTTGGCTTTTTCGGTTGGATCTCACGGCCCCAACAACACTTTTCCTGACTCCTCCTGTATTCAGCCGCCTCACTCTGAGCTTCCGCCTGAACACCTGGCTTCGGTGATTTAATTTCTCTGACCTGATGGAAGGTTATCAACCTGAAAGATTAGCTGTTCATCTCTCCAGAGCAGCAACCGCCCGCTGAATAGTTCCAGCCATTCTTTGTTCTGCCTTTCAAAGCTCCGAAATGATGTGCATTTTAGCCAAATGTGAAACAAAGTAACAGATGCAATTACAAAAATCTAACGACATTATTGAGAGCACAATGAGGTGATAACTTACACTGTGATCTGATATCAAATAGTGACATGGAATTGGTCAGACTCACACCCAGCACGTTTGCTTCATGCTTCGTTTCCCTGAGTTCCAATGTTAACCATTTATCTCAGAATTAGAAATCTGCATTGAGCAAGCCATTCTGATTTGTCCCATCCCCTCTTCCGTGGATATAAATCTGATGAATTATAGATTGTCTTTCGGATTTCCTCGTGTTAAAACCTTCCAACACCAACCCTGTCGGCCGTTCTGTGAATGAAGCGACTCGCGTCCCAGGACTAACCCTCAGGTTGCATCTTGGATCGAGAGACGGATCAGTAATGACCCCAAAGCTTCCTGTTCTCTTTGCATTGAGTATTCCTCCACCGAGAGACAGGTGAAACTTCAGCACTTCTGGGGAAACAAATATGTTTGTTAAAGAGCCTGTGACTAATTTCATTGATCTGTCACTGCCCGAACCCACTAGAGGATTGGCGCGGGTATTAATGAGGATCCGAGCCGCGCTGCTTGCTCCATTGCGTCCCCGGGTTTGCAGCCGCCACTGCGACACTTCCAGAATGGGACGGGCTCCAATTCTGTACATGAAGGAAATCTCCTATCCGATTCTGGCCGCATTTGGGATCCCGGGTACTTCTTTTTATGTTGTTCAATGTGTTGCTGCTCTGGCTCAATGCTGCCTTGGTTTCTGTGTTCTGAAATCGTTTTCATAAACCCTTCCTCTCTTTTTTACCGCTTGTGCTCGGCAGTCTCGCTGGCTTCTTTATCCTCTGTCCTGCTGTCTCTGCTTCCCATTCATCAAAGGGGACCTCCCACGCCCGAGAGTCTGCATGTAAGGGATTGAATTCTCTCTCTCTCCCTCTCTCTCTCTCTCCTCTCCTCCCCCCCCCCCCCCACCCCCAACCCCCGAGGTCTGGTCCCCACATAATTCCGAGAGGGATTACGGTAACAAACACAGGTAACGCCTCTAATTTCTTCATAAATGGTTGCACCCTCGGTGTACGTCAGGAGGCTCCACTCAGTGCTATAAGTTCCGAGCGCCTGAACTCGCTGACATTTGATGCATTGCTGGGAGAACAGTACATTGACGGCGGTAACGTCCTTGCAATGCGATATGGAGAACAGATCATCTTCCATTGTTTCTATTGAAAAAGGTGTGGACTGAGACGGGGGAAGGAGAGAAGTTTCTGTCAACTCCCCTCCGTCCCCTTCCAATGTTATAAAGACATTACGGAATCGTTTCCTTATTGCTATTTGCGGAAGTTTGCTATATCCATACTGCACATCTTGAACATAAAACCAACAGCATGGTGCGTCAACACAATTGAATCATCCCAATTCACATCTCAGGACCGTCACCAGACAAAAACAAATGGACAGGGAAGCGACAAGGAGATAACCGGGCAATGGCAAAAAGCACGACCAAAGGGTAGGGTTGAAGCGGCTCATAACAAAAGGAAGCAAGGCAGTGAGCGTGAATTAACTTTCCAGAGGATGGAACATTGCGAGGATTAAATTGAAGCGGACAATACTGGGGGCAGTGGACACCTCGGAGCTGTAAGACTGAGGTGGTGATTGAGACAGGAAGAGGAAAGGGTAAGGAGAGATTTGCAGACATGGTGGAACATGATATTGGAGGCCAACATATGTTTAATTGTAGGGAGGGGTGTAGGAAACAAAAACAATGTAGTCATGGAGTTGTACGGCACAGAAGGAGGCCCTTCTGTGAGAAGGCGGGGACCGAGAGAGTGAAAGGTTCAAGCGGTGATGTCGCCAGCTGAGAGAGGGGGAAGGAATCTTAAACGAAGCCAATCTATCCGCAAGATATGTAAATTGAGGAGGGCTTGAGGACGTTCCAGTTACACCTCCACCAGGCACATCAGTTCCATTAACAAACCTTCGCCACCCTCTCTCAGACGGCACCTCCACCATTTGTCTCATCGAAGCTCCCATGGATTCCGCCCTGTCAAGCACAACAGCGTGATCCCCAAAGCTCCTCCTTCTAGTTAACGTAAAAAAAATTCGATTGTTGACTTCCCCAAGTCCTGATAACAGGTCGTCCACCTGTAATGTTAAATCTTGTTTCTCTCTCCTCAGACACTACCTAACCAGCTGAATATCTCCAGCATTAGCTATTTTAATATCATGTTTGCAACCACTGCGGCTGTTCTAGCTTTCTATTTGGAGCCTTTGCTTGCCAGGGACCCAATAACGACACGGGAAAAGAATTTCATTTGTTGAGAAGCAAAATACCGCATATGCGGTTAATACAAAATAATGCTGGCAAACCTAAGCGATCGTGCAACAGGAGTGGGTGAAGGAATATCTTCAATGTTTCACGTCGATAATTGTACAGCAGATATTCATCACGTTAATGTCGTGAAAGGCTCCCACTATCGGTAGGTAAATTGACCCCATTATGCAGGTGAGTGGTAGCATTCAGGGAATCAGGGGAATGGTTCATGGGAATAAAGAGAGAATGCGAAGGAATTGGCGTTTGATTCGTGAGGTCGGGAGCTCAGCGGTCGGCGCGGACTCGCTGGGCTGAATGACCTGTTTCCGTGCTATGTGGTGCAATTTTTCGCAATGAAATTCTGACACTGCAGCCCGCTATGCCGTTTCCCCGCATGGGCCAGTGTTTCATTGGGCTACTGAATGCAATATGCTAAGGAACGGTGGGGTTTCTTTCACGAAATAACTCCACTGATTCTCTGCAGTGATTGGTCTCCAGCGAGGCCACCGCTCCTTTCTCACAGTTACAGAAGCGGGAGCTGGTAGATGCTGGAATCTGGAAAAATAAACTATCTGCTGCAAGAACTCAGCGGGTGGAGCGGAATCTGTGCGGCGGAAAGGAATTTTCGACGCTTTGCGTCGAAACCCTGCATTTTAGGACATCGGTTCAAGAAAGATGTTGCATGAACCCTAAGTTCTTCCAGCAGATTTTTTTGTTGTTGCTCACTGTTTTATTTGGCAGCTGCCTAAGTGGTCATTTCGCTGTGTTTTGTGCTTCTTCCAGTGAATGTGGTGACGGCTGCGATCCTGTACCGGGGAAAGTGCGGTCTCTCCAGAGGAATCACGCGTTACATGATGGCGATGGCGATCTCCGACCTGCAGGTGCTCATTTTTCACGTGTTGCTCCGAGAAATCTATCTTTACTATCACTCTAACTCCTTCCTCTCCCGCAGCACAGTGTGTCCTTCATATATACACTTACGGGCACTCACTCTGGACTACTCCGTCTGGTTGACCGTGTCCTTCACCTTTGACCGCTTTGTCAGCATTTGCTGTCCGAAGCTGAGACTCAGATATTGCACAGATAGGACGGCCGCCGTGATTATTGTGTCCTTGTGCGCGCTAAGCTGCTTAAAGTACATCCCCTTTCAGTTCATGTACGAGCCTCGCTACACCGTGGATAACGTGAACTGGGGGTGTCGGCCCAAAGCCGCCTACTTCACCTCCACCTGGTGGATGGTTTTCACCTGGATGTGTAGCATCTCTCTCTCCTTCCTCCCCTTCGGTATAATTGTGGTCCTGAATGGGCTGACGGTCAAAAACATCCTAACGGCCAGTCGGGTCCGCCAGCGCCTGAAGGGACAGGATGGCAAGGACAGTGAGACGGAGAATAGGCGCAAATCCATCGTCTTACTCTTCACTGTGTCTGCCGCATCCATCCTGCTCTGGACCACAGCACCGGTGACTTTAATCTGTACTCGAGTCACAGTCAATTTTGTGGCCGAGGATCTCACAAGCCCCTCTGCCGTCGCCAATGAGGTGGGCATTTTGCTCATCCGCGTCAGCACAGGCGCCAACACCTGGATCTACGCAATGACCCAAAGCAAGTTCAGACAGGAGTTGAAGACCGGGATTAAAAATCTCACCGGGATTTTCATTAAACCCATGAAAGTGGCGCGGCAGTCGGTTTAGAGCTGGAGACCGAATATAACGCAGATGTTCTCTCGATTCTCCTCACTAGACCGCACCACTCCGGCCACCGCGGACTTGTGATCAGTGGACTTCAAAGATTTTATCCCGTAAAATTCGTTGACGTGGTTAATTCCCCCTCCCCCGTTAAACCGTTAACTGCGATCTCCTTCCTATCACACACGACATACCCCCCTGCGAGTCGGCCCATCTTCCTTGAAGTGTGACAACGCTGCCTTTTATATTCCATCTCCCGATCAGTAAACAGAATCGTCCAAAATACCTCCCACTCCCTGATCCACTTCAGTGGTCGGAAGACACGGACGCCAACTCTGCTCTCAGTACCCCGCTGCACCTTGCCTCGCACTTCTGGCTTCAGACTGTGCGCTGTCCTGAAATAAAACCACTGGCATTGACTAATATTTGCAATTAAAGTCAAAACGAATTCAATAGAAGTCGTTAGTTCAAAAACACCGAATCTGAACCCTCTTACAGCTCCTTTAGAATTACATTCCAAATTCAGTGGTCTGGCGGGTGGTCAAGAACACAAGAACAGAAAATAGGAGCAGAGTAGCTCACCTGTCACTCCAGTCTGCCGCGACATTCCTTATGATTATGGCTGAACTACACTGGCCTTACCTCCTCTTCCGTGCCAGGAAGCTATCGCTCTCAGTTCCTTGTTCTTTCAGATATTTGCCCACTTCCACCTTTGGGACGTCCAATGATGGAGCCACACTTTCCGTTTCTGCCTCTTGTGGTCTACGCTTCCCGAAATGTCCAGTCCATGAAACAGTCAGTCGCTCGGATGGGCTGCTGTTGTTCATGCTCCGCTACCGGTAGCACGAGTTCCTCCCTCTGAGGGCTCTTCCTGCACCTACAGCTGACCAGGAGATGGGGAACGTCGTCGAGTTCCCGTGTGGGACACCGAGTTTATTTGATTGGTCTAGGGGTTGTTGTCAGTCCAGTATTTATTCGGCTAATTCAGTTAACAGGATGAAAATAATTAAATCACAATTGCGTATAAATTACTTCATATTTTTCTTACTGAAAATAAACAATTGCATTTAACGATATCTCGTTCTTTGAAACTTTCGCTTGTTTGAACTGACTGCGACTGCCATTGTTAGAATTGCCTGTGTGGGAGATCCACGAGTGGGGCGGCCGGGACTGTAGATGGAAGTGGTAGCGGGGAACAGATTTCCCCTTCCAGACGACTGGCTCCTCACCTTGGACAGAAGTGCGTTAAAGAAGCCCCTGCGGGTGATGTAACCTCCGTGGTCTTCGGTTAGACCTTTGACGTGGTCACAGATGGGAAATTCGTCCAAAACTATGAAAGCCCATGGGATCCAGGGCTACGTAGTAAATTGGATCCGAAATTGGTTCTGTGACAGGATGATGATCGAGAGCTGTTTTCGCGATTGAAAGCTGTAACGAGTGGCGTTAGGCAGGGATCGGTGTTCAGACTTGCACTTTGCTTTATTCTTTAACAAATTGAATGTGAATGTCGGAGGCATGATGCGTAAACATGCAAAGGACACCACTTGATGGTGTTTGTAGTGTCGTTGATAATGTGGAAGATGTTCTTGTGTAAAGAACGATATTGATGAGTTGGTAAGATGGGCGGAGCAAAGACACGTGGAGCTTAATGGTGAAATATATGAAGTGGAGCACTTTTGGGAGGACTAACGAGGCTGGGATGTAGATACACAATGGAAGGTAGGAAGCTAGGATGTTCTGAGGATGCGTAAAAGGACAGTACGTGTGGAGGAGGGGGTGAAGAAGCCATATCGGATACTTGCCAGCATGCCAACGAACGCTGGGGTTTCTTTCAGGAAATAATTCCTCTGATTCCCTGCAGTGATTGTTCCCCAGTGAGGCCGCCGCTCCTTCCTCACTGTCAGACACAGGACACTGCAGAATTCGGAACAACAAACAATCTGCTGGAAGAACACAGCGGGTCGAGTCGCATCTGTGGGGGGGGGGGGGTGGGAAGGAACTCTCGATGTTTCGGGTCGAATCCCTATATCAGAACCTATGTCCTGATGCAATGTTTCGACACGAAACGTCGACAATTCCTTTCGTCCTACAGATGCTGCTCGACGCACTGTGTTCTTCCAGCAGATTTTTTGTTGTTCCTCACTGTTACACTTGGTGGCTGCGTCCAGCGAACGTGGTGACGGCTGCGATCCTGTACCGGGGAAAGCGCGGTCTCTCCAGAGAATTCACGCGTTACATGGTGGCGATGGCGATCTCCGACCTGCCAGTTCTCATCTTTCACGTGTTGCTCCGAGAAATCTACATTTACTCTCACACTAACTTCTTCCTCTCCCGCAGCACAGTGCGCCCTTCATATGTGCACCTGCAGGCACTTACCCTAAACTATCCCTGTCTGGTTAACCGTGTCCTTCACCTTTGACCGTTTTGTCAGCATTTGCTGTCCGAAGCTGAGACTCAGATATTGCACAGATAGGACGGCCGCCGTGGTTATTGTGTCCTTGTGCGCGCTGAGCTGCTTAAAGTACATCCCCTTTGAGTTCATGTACGAGCCTCGCTTCAGCATGGATAAAGTGAACTGGGGGTGTCGGCCCAAAGGCGATTACTTCACCTCCACCTGTTGGGTGATTTTCACCTGGATGTGCAGCATCTCTCTCTCCTTCCTCCCCTTCGGAATAATGCTGCTTCTGAACGGGCTGACAGTCAGGAATATCCTCGCGACCAGTAAGGCTCCCCAAGTAGAATATGAAAGCTAAGCATTGATTTTTTTTCCATTTCAGATAACCCAAACGCCATGTGTTCCTTACCACTCACACGTCTGGCCGGGTGTTCTTTCCATTTCTTCACGTTTGCCATCCCCTCCCCTCCCTTCCCCCGTTACGCTCATTCCGCTCTTCCATCTGGTTCCATCTGCCTATCACCAACATATCCATCTTACTGAGTGTCTTCTACCTTGGTTCGCCTTTCCGATCCACTCCCCGTCCCCATCTGTTCCATCTTCTCACCATCAGCCCATTATCCAGTTCGAACTATCACCTACCAGCCTCTATGTCCATATTCCTCCATCAGCCTCCCTCACGTGGCTCCATCTGCCCATCCTCCACCACCTCAACTGGCTGCACCCATCACCTACCAGACTCTGTCTCACTCCGCCCTCTCACTTCTATGTACGTGCGACCTTCATTCTGTTCTCAGTCCTGATGCAGGTTCTCGACCCAAAACGTCCACTATCCCTCTGCCTCCACAGATGCTGCTTTACCCGCTAAGTACTTACAGCAGATTGTTTTTGTACCCGATTCCAACATTTGCTGGCCCTCGTGTCTCCCTTATCATATTGCGGTTTGCTGCAAGCAAGTTAGCAGAAACCGTGAACTTCAAAACTGTAAAGTAAGTGCAGGATAACCCGAAAAGGACTGATGGGGACTATCTGTAATTCAACTCTCTTTATAAGTCCTCAGCAAATCTGAGGCTGGAACCCAAAGTAGGAAATGTCAGTAGAGGTGCCCAGATGGACTTCAAGGAGGATGAAGGAGAGATGGATAGAGGGAGAGGATCATAAGCTCGTGTGCAGCGCTTCCTCGTTACATCCGTGGGCGATTGTTTGAACTATGGGTTCGCAATCTGGAGCCACAAAGATGAGACCATTGGTATTGGGTTATTGGTATTGGTTTATTACTGTCACTTTTACCGAGGTACAGTGAAAAACTTGTCTTGCATACCGTTCATACAAATCAATTCAGTACACAGTGCATTGAGGTAGTACAGAGTAAAACAATAACAGAATACACAGTAAAGTGTCACCGCTACAGAGGAAGTGCATTGCAGGTAGAAAATGAGGTGCAACGTCACAGCAAAGTAGATTGTGAGGGCAAGACTCCATCTCATCGTTTTAGGGAGCTGTTTAATTGTCTTATAACAGTGGGATAGAAGCCTGCTGGTCTGTGCCCTCGGGCTCCTGCGTGATGGGAGAGGGGAGAAGACAGAAGGTTCCGGGTGGGTGGGGTCCTTGATTATGCTGGTTGCTTCACCGAGGCAGCGAGAAGTATAGACAGAGTACATGGAGGGGAGGCTGGTTTCCGTGATGTGCTGGGCTGTATCCACAACAGTCTGCAGTTTCTCGCGGTCTGGGGCAGAGCTGTGGCTATACCAAGCCGTGATGCATCCAGATAGGGTGCTTTCTATGGTGTTTAGATAAAAGTTGGTGAATGTCAAAGAGAACAAGCCAAATTTCTTTAGCCTCCTGAGGAAGTAGAGGTGTTGGTGAACTTTCTTGTGCATAGCGTCTACGTGGTTGGACCAGGGCAGGCTCTTGGTGATGTTCACTCCTAGAAACTTGAAGCTCTCAACCCTCTCGATCTCAGCACCATGGATATAGACAGGCGCATGTGCACCGCCCCCTGCCTGAAGTCAATGACCAACTCTTTTGTTTTATTACATTGAGGGAAAGGTTGCTGTCATGACACCATGTGACTAAACTCTCTATATCCTTCCTGTACTCTGACTCATCGTTGTTTGAGATACGGCCCACCACGGTGGTATCATCTGCAAACTTGCAGATGGAGTTAGAGCAGAATATGGCCATGCAGTCATGAGTGCATAGGGAGCAGAGTAGGGAACTGAGGACACAGCCTTCTGGGGCACCACTGTTGAGAATAATCGTGCTGGAGGTGTCGCTGCCTATCCTGACTGTTGGTCTGTTGGTCAGAAAGTCAAGGATCCAGTTACAAAGCGAGGTGTTCAGTCCCATGTATTGGAGTTTGGTAATGGGTTTGCTTGGAATTATGGAGTTGAAGGCGGAGGTGTAGTCAATAAACAATACTCTACCGCAGGTGTCTTTACTGTCCAGATGTTCCAGAGCTGAGCGTAGGGCCAAGGAGATAGCGTCCACTGTAGACCTGTTTCGACGGTAGGCGACTTGCAGTGGGTCGAGGTTGTCCTGGAGGCTGGAGTTGATGCATGCCATGACCAGCCCCTCCAAGCACTTCATGATGGTGGATGTCAGAGCCACCAGGCGGTAAATCATTTGGGCACGTTACATTGTTTTTCTTCGGTAAGGGGATGATAGTGGTCTTCTTAAAACAGGTGGAAACCTCAGATTGAAGCGGGGATAGGTTAAATATATCTGCAAATACCCCCGCCGCCCGCCCCCGCCTGCTGCTCAGCACAATTTCTGAGGACACGGCCAGGGACACCATCCGGGCCATATGCTTTCCACAGGTTGACTCTCTGGAAGACTGATCTTATGTCTTCAACGGCGACCACGGGTTCATTGGAGGCTGTTGGGGTGGGTGGTGTCAAACAATTCCCTTCTGTTCAAAACGAGACCTCACCTCCAACTCAGATGAATTGACATCATTCATTTGAAACATGAAAGTATTTTATTGTGAAACCACGGAAATGTTATTCCCAATTAACAAAGAAATCTGCAAGACGTTTACCAAAGTTTCAGGCGGGAGTTAAATGCCACAGGATCTGCTCTTTATTTCCAATGTTCCCATTGGTATCTTGGACTCTTCAGACGAGCGATACCAGCAGCAGCTTGAAAGGAGACGGCAAGATGTTATACGCAGTCAGGCTGACGAGGAGAGCCTCAGGCTCCTTTTTCCAGCCTTCACTGAATCATCTTTTCTCAGCAGGCTGGGAGAGATCCCATCGGGCGGGCAGATTTACTCTCAGTCCGGTTGAGGATAAAGGAAAGAGGGATTGTGGAGACCAGAGGGGGGATTCGTGAGTCATTGCCTTTCCAGGGGACAAAACCCCCCAGTGGATAGGTATGTGGGCGATGGACAGATGGAACGGGGTTGGGGGGGGGGGGGAGGAGGAGGAGGAAAAAGTGAGCAAAGGGAGAGAGAACTAGTGAGAGTGGAAAGGAACACGGTGGGGGAGGTGGGGAGGGAACTGAAACTGGAAAATTCAATGTTTATACCATTGGGTTGCAGGCTACCCAAGCGGCATATGAGCTGGTAAGCACTGAATATTCTACAAGGTGTTTCCTTTGCTTTTGGGCACTCTGTCTCACGCAATGTTCCAATGAAACCCAATATATCAAGTAACAGCAACTCACCTTCGGACTTGTCACGTTAAAGGCTACAGGACCTACTGTTAAATTCAAGAATTTCACATTTCCAGGTTATACCCATCATGGAACGTCATTCACCTGACAAGTTAACTGTCGGTTCCTTCTCCTCTGACGCTGAGTCATCCCTGCATCCTCTCGTTGTACTTCCGATTTCCAACATGTCTCCTCTTTGGCTTTTCCGGTTGGATCTCACGGCCTCAACAACACTTTTCCTCACTCCTCCTGTATTCAGCCGCCTCACTCTGAGCTTCCGCCTGTACACATGGCTTCGGTTATTTAATTTCTCTGACTTCTGATGGAAGTTGATCAACCTTTTCCTTCCCCTCCCCAAACCCGGCCCATCTGTCCATCGCCCAAGTACGTGTCCTCTGGGGGGGGGGGTTTAACCCCAGGAAAGGCAATGACCCACGATCCTCCCTCTAGTCTCCACAATCCCTCTTTCCTTGTGCTCACCCGGACTAAGCGTAACTCTGCTCTCCAGAGAAGCAACCGCCCGCTGAGTATTTCAAGCCATTCGTTGTTTTGCCTTTTAAATTTCCAACAATGTTGTGCATTTTAGCCAAATATGGAAAAAATTAGCTAAATATTGAAAGGCATAAAAAATCTATAAATTGATTGCCCCTTGTTAAAATCCTCCGAAATGTAAACATGACGGCTGTCCTGTGAATCAAGCGATTTTCCCCACAGCACAAACCCATCACATTGCAACTTCGATCGAGAGATGGGTCAGAAATGATCACACGGCTTCCAGTTCTCTTTGCATTTATTCCTCCACCGAGAGATAAGTGAAATCTCATCAAGTCTGCAGAAACAAATATGTTTGTTAAAGAGCCTGTGACTAATTTCATTGTTCTGTCACTGCCCGAACCCACTGGAGGATTGGCGCGAGTAATAATGATGATCCGAGCCGCGCTGTTTGCTCCATTGTATCTCCGGGTTTGCAGCCGCCACTGCGATTCTTCCAGAATGGGCCGAGCTCCAATTCTGTACATGAAGGAAATCTCCTATCCGATTCTGGCGGTGTTTGGGATGCCCAGTAAGTCTGGTCATATCGTTCAATGTGCTGGTGCTCTGTCTCATTGCTGTCCGGGGTTCTGTATTCTGATATCGTTTTCATAAACCCCTTTCGCTCACTGTCACCGCTTGTACTCGGCAGTCTCGCTGGCTTCCTTGTCCACTGTCCTTTTGCCCTTGCTTCCCATTCATCAAAGGAGACAATCGGCCCTCGAGTCTACTGGTAAGGGGTTGGATCCTCTCCCCCCCCCCCCTCTCTCTCTCGCTCTCTCTCTCTCTCTCACACACACACACACACACACTAATGGTTCCTCGTCTCCATCTCGCAAATTACTCGTGATCAAGCACAGAATCGTTGCCTTAAAATCCAGTCAGCGGCTCCGGGGAACGGACTGACTCCGGGTGCTTGTGTTTGATCGAATTGGTGCGGGTGGCCAACACTGGGATGGGAATGTGAGACCCTTTACTCTTGATTCCGAGAGGGATTGCGGTAACAAACACAGGCAGAGCCTCGAATTTCTCCACAAATGGTAGCACCCTGGCTGGTACGTCAGGAGGGTCCACTCAGTGCTGTAATTCATGAGCGCCCGATCTCGCTGACATTTGATTCAGTGCTGGGAGAACACGATATTGACGGCGGTACCGTCCTTCCAATGCGATATGGTGTACAGGACATCTTCCATTGTTTCTATTGAAAAAGGTGTGAAGCGAGACGGGGAAAGAGAGAAGTTTCTGCTCAATCTCCTCCCTCCCCGTTCAATGTCATAAAGAGCTTACGTGATCGTTGTATTATTGTTGTAGGCGGGAGTTTGCTGTGTCCACACTATACACCTCGAAGAGAAGAGCAATAGCAGAGTCCATCACACAACGGGACCTTTCCAATTCGTATCTCAAGAGCGTCACCAGACATAAACATATGGATAGGGAAGTGACCAGTAACTAATTGGGCAGTTGGCCAATAGTATGACTATGGGAGTAGATTTGAGGCTGCTCCTAACGGAGGAAAAAACGGTAGCGAGTTTAAAGTAAATGTCCAAGCCACCGGATTTTGCAACGACTAAATTGAAGAGGCCAGAATTCGCGGCAAGTGGACATCTCAAGGTTGTAAGGTGGTAGGGACAGGATAAGGAGGGATCTGCAAAAAGGATGTGAACACCAAATTGGAGGCCAACATGTTTTATTGAGTGGTGGTCGGAACGCAGACACGGTAGTGTAGCGGTTAGCGTAACAATTTACAGCGCCAGTGGCTCGGGTTCAATTACGGCCGCTGTCTGTAAGGAATTTCTCCGTTCTCCCCCTGTGTCTGCGTGGATTTCCTCCGGGTGCTCCGATTTCATCCACATTCCAAAGACGTACGGGTTAGGAAGTTGTGGGCATGCTATGTTGGCGCCGGAGGCGTAGCGACCCCAGAACACTCTGCGCAAAAGATGCATTTCACTATGCGTTTCGATGTACATGTGACTAATATAGATATCTTATCCTTCCATTTAACTTGGACCATATTCGAATTCTGATGAAAGGTCATCCACTTAAAACGATAAATCCTGCCTGTCTCTCCACAGATGCTGCCTGGCCAGCTGAGTGTTTATAGCATTAACTGTTTTAGTATGAGGTTTCTAACCATTACGGGATCTTTTAGCCAATGTTTGTCCGGGAGCCAATACCAACACGGAATGAGAATTTCATCGGCTAGATGCAAAATTCGTCAAAAATGGTCAATGTAAAATAATGCTGCTGAAACCTATGTTCTGAATGCAAGGTTTGCAACAACCTGTGTTCTGATGGAAGGTTTCGACCCGAAACGTCGACGATTCCTTTACTCCCACGGATACCGCTCGACCCGCTGTGTTCTCCCAGCTAATTGTTTGTTGTTCCTCGCTGTTACACTTGGTGGCTGCTTAAATGGTCACTTCGCTGTGTTTTGTGCTTCTTCCAGCGAACGTGGTGACGGCTGCGATCCTGTACCGGGGAAAGTGCGGTCTCTCCAGAGGAATCACGCGTTACATGGTGGCGATGGCGATCTCCGACCTGCAGGTGCTCATTTTTCACGTGTTGCTCCGAGAAATCTACCTTTACTATCACCCTAACTCCTTCCTCTCCCACAGCACAGTGTGTCCTTCATATATACACTTGCGGGCACTCACTCTGGACTACTCCGTCTGGTTAACCGTGTCCTTCACCTTTGACCGCTTTGTTAGCATTTGCTGTCCGAAGCTGAGACTCAGATATTGCACGGATAGGACGGCCGCCGTGGTTATTGTGTCCTTGTGCGCGCTGAGCTGCTTAAAGTACATCCCCTTTCAGTTCATGTACGAGCCTCGTTACATCATGGATAATGTTAAATGGGGGTGCCGGCCCAAAGCCGCCTACTTCACCTCCACCTGGTGGAAGGCTTTCACCTGGATGTGCAGCATCTCTCTCTCCTTACTCCCCTTCGGTGTCATTCTGCTCCTGAACGGGCTGACGGTCAGTAACATCCTGGCGGCCAGCAGGGTCCGCCGGCGCCTGAAGGGGCAGGATGGCAAGGACAGTGAGACGGAGAGTCGGCGCAAGTCCATCGTCTTACTCTTCACCGTGTCCGCTATTTCCATCCTACTCTGGACGACGGCAACAGTGACGTTTATCTGCACTCGAGTCACAGTCAATTTTGTGGGCAAGGATCTGACAAACCCCTCTGCCGTCGCGAATGAGGTGGGCATTCTGCTCATCCGCGTCAGCGCAGGCGCCAACACGTGTATCTACGCAATGACCCAAAGCAAGTTCAGACAGGAGTTTAAGAACGGGATTAAAAGTCTCGCTCGGTTTATCATTAGACCTATCAAACTAGCGCGGCAGTCGGTCTAGATTGGAGAACGAATGTAACGCCGGCGTTTATTCTATTCCGCCCTCCTGACTGGCATCTCCTTCCTGTTACCTGCGACATATCCTCTGCGAGCCGGCCCAGTTCCTACTGAAGAGTGACCTCGCTGCTTTAATATTCTATCCTTAGGTCAGTGAAGGGTTACATTTTGTGCCCTTTCTTCTCCCCGATCCACCTTAGCTGTCTGAGGACGTGCACGACAACGCCCCGCTCGGTACCCCATCATTTGCCCGCTGCACCTTGCCTCGCACTTCTCGGTTCGGACTGAGCGCTGTGCTGAAATAAAACCATTGGCATTGAGAAATCTTTGTAGTTAAAGTCAGCACGGAGTTCAATAAATTTTTTAAACCACTGAAAACGAACCCCCTACCAGCTCTTTTGGAATCGCATTCCATGTTCAAATGTCTGTCTGGTCGTCAAGAACGCAGGAAATGGGAACAGACGCAGGCCACCTGGTCACTCAGGTCTGATCCGATATGATCATGGGTGATCTACCCCTCCTCTTGCGTGCCACTTCGCCATTGCTCTCATTTGCACGATCTTTCAAATGTTTGCCAACCTCCACCTTAAATCCGTCTGATGATCTCTCCACCCTTTCCCTCTCTGCCTCGTGGTGTACACGTCCCGAGAAGTGCTGTCCATGAAACATTCAATCTCTCGGACGGGCTGCTGTTCAAGCTTCACAACCTGGAGCTGAGGACTCTATCTGCAGCTACAACTCACCGGGACTTGGCGAGCGTCCAGGAGATCCCATATAGGGTAGCAGGTGCATTTCATTGGTCTGCAGGGTGTTGCCAGCCATT
Organism: Pristis pectinata; assembly: GCF_009764475.1. Lineage (NCBI taxonomy): Eukaryota > Metazoa > Chordata > Chondrichthyes > Rhinopristiformes > Pristidae > Pristis > Pristis pectinata. The sequence continues at coordinate 13,379,428 of NC_067438.1, read as the reverse complement.
GAATTATTTGGCTAACTCAATTAAAAGAAAGAATATAATTAAAACACAATACGTTCACGTAATTTAATATTTTGCTTACCCTCAAAAATATTAAACTCTGTCTCGTTGTTTAAAGTACATGATTGGTTAGACTGACTTGGACTTGGTCTTTCATTGTTACAATTGCTAGTGTAGGAGGTCCATGGCGAAACTGTAAGTGGCAGAGCTAAAAGAAAATCTCCCCTTATGGCTCACTGCCTCCTCTCCTCGGATAAAACTGTCAAAGTGCTTCCTGACGCACAAGACCATTGCAACAATCTCAAGGCTTTCATTAGCGCAAAGTCCCACACGGGAGAATGGTCCAAAAGGCGAGAGAGCGTGAGATCCAGGGCCACGTGCCAAATGGGATCCGGAATGGGTTGGGTGACAGGAGGCAGAGGTTGATGGTCAAGGGTTGTTTCCGCGATTGGATGTGGGTGACTGGTGGGCGTATCGCAGGGGCTGGTGTTGACTATCACTCGCTCTTTGCTATATCTATTAACAAACTGAATGTGAATGTAGGAGGCATGATGAGTAAATTGGCAAATGACATCAATTGGTGGTGTTAGATAAGGAAGACGTTCTTGTGTGAAGAACGGTATTGCTGAGATAGTAAGATCGGCAGAGCAATGACAGTGGAATTTAATATTGAAATAGGGGAAGTGCTGCACCTTGGGAGGACTAACAAGGCTAGGACATAATTACACAATGAAAGGTTGCGCACTGGTATGTTATGCGGAACAGAGTGTCCAAGGATCCCTGAAAGCAACAACACAGGTATATCAGGGAAGAAGAAGGCATACTGGATAGTTGCCGTCATTGGTGGGGACATGGAATATAAGTGCAGGGGGTTTATGGTACAAACATATTCTAATAGTTAGGCCACCGCTGGAGTACAGACTGCGGTTCTGGTCACCACGCGAAAGGGAGGATGTGATTGCACTGGAGAGGGTGCAGAGGAGAATCACCCGGATGCTGCCTGATGATTGATGATGATTGATGTATGACGATTGGAACGCTGCAGCCATGAGGAGAGACTTGATAGGTTGGATTGATAAATTGAAGGACAGATGGCTGAGAGGGTCCTGAGAGACTTGGTGGAGGGAGAAAGTCCCCAGACGGAGAGCGGAGAGAGGGTGGGAGTACGAGAGGCCTGGACAATACTGTGGGCCCCTCTGTGCTCTCACCGAGGTCTGGTTTCCTCCACCTGACAATACCTCATCCCTACCCACTCAAAAAGATATTCTGGGTGGGCGGTTGTGGACTGTTGGTAATGGCCGCACAAACACAGCGACCAGACAGAGAATATCAGAATACACAGGGACCGAACTGGAGGAGTACAGATCCGCACTTTCCCGTCCTCTGGACTCACACCTGCGGCATACGTGTACAACTTGAGGAATGCCTTATAAACCCTGAGGTTTAGTTTTCATAGATTCACACATGGGACGTGCATGTCACTGACATTTACTGTCTATCCTGTATTGCCTCCCCCAGCCGATGAGGCTTGTCCGAATCAATCACATTGGTGGAGCTGGATTTGGATTCAGGCCAGTCCGGGCAGTTTCCCTTCCCTGAACGATATCAATGAACCGCATTACTAACACTCGCTTTAAAGAAACAAGTTTACTTGCCAATTTAATCCCCATAACTGCCGAGGAGGGATTCGACCCCATTTTCCCAGATCAATGGTCCCGGTCGCTGGATGCTGGTCAGCAACTTTACTCTACCCCAGGTCCAAACTGTATTGTGACTTCAACCTGCAGCCTCCTGAGTTCGGTGACTGACAGCCGACAGCTGACCCTGGGGATCCTGAAGCCGCAGAGTCCCCTCCTCTGGGTCTAACAAGAAGGCTGCCTGAGCACCACCCATCATCAGCGTTTGGGCGAGAGCAGCCAACATCAGGAAGCCAGTGAGCATCTGCAAACTTGTGGATATAACTCCCAGTTCTCCAGACACAGCCCCCACCATCCATCCCCCCACCCCACCACACCATTACCCCCACTACGTCCCCAACCCACCATTCCCCCAACCCACCATTCCCCCAACCCACCCCCACCATTCCCCAACTACCACTCACCCCCACCATTTCCCCACCACCAATCAACCCCCACCATTCCCCACCCCCACCACCACCACCACCATTCCGCCCTCGGGTAATATCTCCACATGGCACTGGGTTTATCAAAGTTAAAGTCGAGTTTGCACAGGTATGTATGCACAGGTGCAATGAAGAACTTACTTGCAGCAGAATCACAGGCACATAACATCAGATACACAACAGTCACGAAAAAAAATAAATCATACTCAATTTTTAGAAGAAAATATACAAAATATCCTAGGCCGGTGGGAGTATCTGCGAATCTTTACACACTATTTAATTTGGGGTATTACTCGCCACACCCAATTTATGCATCCAAAATAACCTCCCCCCACCCCCGAACAATGAGGGACGTTATTTAAGGGGGAAATTGATTGAGGTGTATAAAATCATGAGGTGTATAGATGGGGTAGACTGCAGAAATCATTTCCTTATATAAGAGGGAAATAAAACTAGAGAACATTTAGGATAAGTAAGAGGTTTCGAGGGGGCCTCAGGGCGACCCTTTTCACCCAGAGAGTACATGGAATACACTTCCTGGAGGATGGTGGAAGCAGCTGGAAGATGAGATTAATACGGATGGGTATCCACGTTACCATGGATGCGTTGGGCCAAATGGCCTGTTTCCATGCTGTACGATTCTACCTCCCGATACAAGTAACTTCTCTCATCCCATCTATAATCCCGCCCTACCACAACATTTAGACAGCCCTCCAGTGCCCAACTGGGAGGAATCCAGTGCCCATATTCTGCCATCCAGTTGCCAATTGGAGCCATCCAATGCTCCCCCAAGATATCCGATGTCCAGATAATGCCACCCAGTGCCCATGGACTGCACCCGCTGCTCTGTTAGGAGCTGAAATAAAAGCAGAAAAATTCTGAAAATACACAGGCATGTCAGGCAGCACCTGTGGAGAGAGATGAAGAATTTCAGATTGAAGACCCATCGTCAGCGAAGACAAGCTCCTCTACTTCATCAGGAGGCTAAAGAAATTTGACATGTTCTCTTTAACCCTCGCTAATTTTTAATCTGTGCATCACAGAAAGCATCCTATCTGGATGCACCACGGCTTGGTATGGCAACTGCTCTGCCTGGGACCGCAAGAAACTGCAGAGAGTTGTGAACACAGCTCAGCACATCACGGAAACCAGGCTCCTCTCTACAAACGCTGTCTTACACTTCTCACTGCCTCGTTGCAGCAGACAACTTTATCAAAGAGCCATCCCACCCCAGATATTCTCTCTTCTCTTCCCTCCCATCGGACAGAAGATACAATAGCCTGAAAGCACGTTCCACCAGGCTCAAGGACAGCTTCTATCCCGCTGTTTTCAGACTATTGAACGTTTCCCTAGTATAGTAGAACGGACTCTTGACCTCACAATCTACCTCGTTATGGCCTTGCGCCTTGTCTACCTGCACTGCACTTTCTCTAACTGTAATACTTTATTCTACATTCTGTTATTGCTTTTCCTTGTACTATCTAAATGCACTGTTGTAATGAAATGATCTGTATGGATGGCATACAAAACAAAGTTTTTCCACTGTACCTCGGGACATGTGACAATAATAAACCAATTATCAATTTAGAACTTTGGGAGTGAGAAAACAAGTTAGCTCCAAGTGGCAGAGTGGATGGGGAGGGGTGAATAGGACACCACAATCTGATAGGATGAGACTGAGGTTGTCAAGGTAATTTACTGTTTCTGAGCTGTCTGATTGATAGATTAGTCGGGCAGCTAAAGCGAGAAAAAACAGCAATGCATAAAAAATTGTAAATCATAGTTCAGATCTATTGCTGCTGCCTAAAAGAAAAAGGATAATATTGGAAATGCCGAGCAGACCAGCCAGTGTCTGCCGAGATAGAAAACGAAATTCATATCACAGACTGATCAGTTTACCGAAGAATTGGCCAATTCTCTCCCAAAGAGAAAAAAAGAAAATTATCTGAAATGAAAACCAAACTGTGGCAGGTGCATCAAACCTCACTACTCGGGGTTGCAAATTGAACAGGTGTGTTCTGCAAAGTGGTCACTCAATCGGCGTTTGGTTTCTCTGCTGTACAGCAGACCGCACTGTGAACAATGAATGCAAGACCCAAGGTTGGAAGTGAACGGTAGCTTCATCTGAAGGACTGCTTGGGTCCCTGACGGCGAGGTGGCACAAACAGGTATTGTACCTCACCCGTGGTTGCACGGGAAAGTGCCAGGGTTGGTGGGGATGGAAGGGCAGACCAGCGAATCAGAAAGAAATCTGTATCTTTGAAATGCTGATGAGAGGGAAGGGGAAGATGTGTCTGCTGATTGACTCTAACTGAAAGCAGCAGGATGATCCATTGAACGGGAAGGCCAGCAAGTTGAAGGTGAGGACGAAGGCCGCACTATACTTGCTGCGTCTAGAACAGGGGCTGAGAGAAGAGGCGTAGAAAATAGATGAAATATGGTCTATGCCTTTGTTAACTAGGGGAAGTCATGGTTATGGATGGTTAAGGAGAGCCATCCAGTGCCCATGAACCACACCCAGTGCCCATGGTCAGTGGCCAGTGCCTAAAGAGAAGATATCAAGTGCCTGATTGGATCACAAGACAAAGGAGCAGAAGTAGTCCATTCGGCCCGTCGAGTCTGCTCCATCAGCTACACTAATACTATTCCTATCTAGCCCCAATTTCCAGCATTATCCCCATATCCCTTGATACCTTGACTAATTAGATACCTATCAATCTCCTCCTTAAACACCCCCAATGAACAGGCCTCCACAGCTGAATGTGGCAAAGAATTCCATAAATTCACTATGGCTAAAGAAATTTCTCCTCATTTCTGTTCTAAATGGGTACCCTCTAATTCTAAGACTGTGCCCTCTAGTCCTGGACTCACACACCAAGGGAAACAGTTCAGCCACATCTAATCTGTCCAATCCTTTCAAAATTCTAAAAGTTTCTATGAGGTCCCCTCTCATTCTTCTGTACTCCAGTGAGTACAGTCCAAGAGCCGATAAACGCTCATCATATGTAAGCCCTTTCATTCCGGGAATCATCCTCGTAAACCTTTTCTGAACCCTCTCCAACATCAGTACATCCTTCCTAAGATAAGGGGCCCAAAATTGCACACAGTATTCCAAATGAGGCCTCACCAGTGCTCCATAGAGCCTCATCAACACTTCCTTACTTTTATATGTTATACCTCTCGAGATGAATGCCAACATGGCATTTGGTATTCATTTCGAGAGGTATAACTATGGATGCTATCCAGTACCCAGACAGCCATTGAAAAGCAATCTAAATAACCTGCAGATGCTGGAAATCTGAAATAAAACCAGAAGATACAATAAATACTCGACAGATCTGACAGCATCTGCTGTGAGAAGGATTCCGAACTAATGCTTCAGGTCACGGATCTTTCCTCAGAACTGTCCTACAGACTCCCATGCAGTCCAAAGCAGGGAGTTTATCCAGAGTCCACGGACTGGCCTCCAGTGCCTATAATCAAAGTTGGGGTTCTAGACTAATAAATGTTCCAGGTTTCATTTCATTAAAAAAATCTTTATTGTACAGAATTGCATCTAGGGTTCATTAGTTTCATTATTAATGATAAAAATATGAACAATTACAATCACATCAGGCCTTTTAACAAGGAGGATCAATGGGATGTGTTTAAACATTGTCATAAAAAGATTGAGCATTTTTCAAAGAAGTTATTAATTTAAAAAGTTGTTTTCGTTCGTAAGAATCACTTTGTGCGCAGATCAGCCACTGCACAGTTCCCCTGGAGATTCAGTTGGTTTGCAGTGGAGATGTGGGGGGGGGGGGGGAGAGGTGAGGGGTTAGGTTGATGAAGCACTGCAGCTGGGGGAACAGGGGACAGTGGCATATATACTAGGGGCAGTGCCAGACACTGACACATGGAGACAAGGAAGTCACTGAGGAGTGTGTGACAGAGGGAAGGGAAGTGAAAGATGTGCGTGATGCTGAAATGTACTTTTGGCTGGGTTGGTGCAGTGGATTCTTCCAGATCCAGAAACTCACCATATGTAACTTGGGCTGTGCTGAAACCAAACACATTCTGGATGCTATCCCAATGGGATAACAGTACCAAGGTCTGGATGGAGAGGGAAGGTCCCATCACAGTCGAGTCTGGGATTCTGGAAAGCCCAATATTTCTGGCCCCTCCTGGGATATACTGAAGAATGTGGACACTGCAGGGCTCAAGGCTTCTCCTGGTGCTCTGGACAACATTCCGCACCACAGGCATCCTAACTGGCTTTGTGGTTGATCGCAGTCTGTGGGTATTCCAGACCCTGTCAAATCGCTTTACACTGCACTAGTAGTGCGTAAACAGAGTATGCCTGATCACAAATCCTCGCGAAGTTTGCCTGTACCCTGCCTGAGGGTGCCAGCACAAAGCAATGGAACAATCACTTACCTTCCTCATTCAGCATCAGGATCAGGGTGAGGGGACTTGGGTATCACAGAAACAAGTGCAGGAAAACACTCCAAGCTCAGCAAAACACTGATCCGTGGAGGTGAGACCATGGCCACTAACCACAGTTTCCTGGCCAACTGTCTGTGATCCAGGTCTACGGTCACCAGCAACGGGCCTGGGTCAAGACACTTGTGTTCAGCTGAGATAGGCTAATGGAGTGCGGACCACAGACAAAGCCAGGTAGCTCCCTGAACGGGGGCTTCACTCAGTTGATGTCCCTCAGGCACTCCATGCACCCTCGCCCTATGTCCTAGCCGAGGCTTTCTCACCACTTTAAATGAACCTCCCTCTAACTCAAAGGGTGTACTTGGCCAGACTGGTCCTCCTCCTACCCCTCCCATCCAAAGTAATGCTCCATTCAGTCCTGCCCATCAAACAGATTCCAACAGATAATTGACATTATCACAATCTGACAGGGGTTACTATTGCGAATCGCCTCTCAGATCATACAAGAAATCATTGACAGCAACACACAAAGTGCTGGAGAAACTCAGTGGGTCAGGCAGTATCTGTTGAGGGAAATTGACAGTCGACGTTGACTGTCCATTTCCTTCCATAGATGCTGCCTGAACCGCCAAGTTCCTCCAGCATTTTGTGTTGCTCCAGATTCCAGCATCTGCAGTCTCGTGTCTCCAGAAGTTATTGACGCTTGCATGTCAGCAGCACCACTGTTTCTGAATCACCCCTACTCCAGCATCTTGAATCTAAACTGGCTCTCCAGTGCAGTACAGAGGGAGAACTTACAATAGGACGTGAACCAGAGTTACAACGGCTGACGTAACAGATGCCATGGTCCTAATTCAAGGAGGAGGTGAGGAAGTATCCCAGGGTCCTGGTCACCAATCTACATTTTTGACTAGATTACCTGGCCGTTATCACATTGTTATTCACTCTGCAAACTGGTAGCCACAGTTACTTTTAAAGCACTTTGGGTTAACCTGAAGGGGAATGAAGAGAGCTAAGTAAAACTTAAAATATAAAACCTAAATCTATTTAAAAACTCTGATCAAATCTGAGGCTGTGACCCACATTCTCGCAGTCCGAGTGCTGATCCAATAGGCAAACACAAGCACAAACATTTCACAAGTTGAGATAAAGGATCCAGTCTGGGCAGAGAGATGCCCAACACCTTAACAAGCTGAAGAAAGAAATGTCAGGCCAGGTGCCCAAGAGATGTGTTTTAAGATGGATTCAGTAGCAGTGGGTAGATGGAGGGAGGGAATTAGGGTCAAATCATGCCCATACTATTCATAGTACATCTCTCATCGCTGTATCGAGTGATGGTCATGACTATGGGCTCAAATTCTTGAGAGGAGGCAAGGTTGAACACTCACCCACGTAACTGAGAAATGGATCCACCTGCAACTCAGCCAAACTGATACCATTCTTTACAATAGAAAATGTCAATCCCAATCAATAAAAGAATCTGCTAAAAGTTGATAAAAGTTTAAAAACACTGGTTCAATGCCACAACCTCTTCCCTTCACAGAACCCTCTCATAGCTGCTGCTTATTTCCAACATTTTCCATGTGCTTCCTGAACATTTCAGGCTCTCATAGTCCCAGCAGGGGCCTGATAAGAGAAGGCAAGAGGTTGTATGGACTCAGACTGACTAGACAAGTCCCACATTCCATTCCCAACCTGCAGAGAATGAACTGATCTCAATCAGTCTTCCATTGCTAGCTTGAGGGAAGGAAAAAAATCAGCCTGTTTGCTGTTCAAACCTCCTGCTGGACAGATTATGATATCCATGGAATGGCAGAACTGGCTCCGGGGTGCAGAGAACATAATAAAATCTCGTCCAAGACAAACTGTCAAATCTCATTCACCGTCATAGTCCACAGATTAACTCAATTCAAGGTTCAATCCAAGGACGACCAATAGCTCACCATGAATGGTGATCGGATGTGTGTGTGTCCATTCAATGCATCTGCACATACGCACATACACACTCTCACAAAAACACACACACACACGCGCACACAACACACACCAGAGGTGCGAAGAGAAAGCAACTCCAGATCCTGATTCCTGGGATCATCAAACCTTTGGGAATCAATGTGACTTTAAGCAGCTCTCATTGTCTGTTAGTCAGTTCCGAAATTAGTTCGTACACACATCTTCAACTTGTCTCAGTGGCTGCAGCAGATGACCCTTGCGCTCTCGCACCAGTCACTGAAAAGGTAAAAAGCGATAGTGAGTGATATTGGTGGGTGCACAGAGCAATGTAAACTAACAGGAAGCATACAGCAACCAGGTATTAGAGGATGCACACAGTAATGCGTTAGAGAGAACCACGTAATAAAAGTTGTAGAGAGTAAAAGCAGTAAAATAAACATTCGAGAAAACATAGTTACAAATCATGACAGAGGGTATGGCAACAATGAGTATTAGAGGACATGTCTATCACAGGAAAGTTAATCTTTCAAACTGTCCGATTGCTCTCTAACCAATAATGAAAAGATATTGCATTTCCTAGACTGCCCTTGGCTACGGCTTATGTTACTACTTCAAATATAATTAGCTCCATTAGACATGATTTTTTTCTTTTGAAATCAGTGCCATGATTCTTAATTATATTTTCTGATTCCATCAAAACCTGGAATATTTACTTATCCTTCTCTTATGAATGCAAAGCTTACTTGTCTATACTTCCTTGGACCTGCTTCACAAATGATTTCACTGTGTTTCTTTAACACTTTTTAACCATTGCATGCTCTCTCTCCACTTTTGTTGGTGCGACCACTATCAACTTTTCTTCCTGTGTACTCTCTGAGCATTTATTACCGCACATCCACCAGCAGCTTGCGTTAACGCACAAGCTGTTCAGCAAGGGTATGAAGGCAAACTGACTCTTGAATACAAATAGAACCGTAGAAGGATTATAGCACAAAAGATCGTTCAGCCCATCAGGTACGCATCATCTCTCTCATTACTTCCATGCCTGGCCCCTTCTCCCCATGGTAAATGGTTTCAGGAAGCATTTCTTCAGTACACTGTGTGAAGATGTGTTTCCTGAACTAATCAGTGAACTGCCTCGATTTAATTTTAGGATTATGTCCCTTTTTTTAACTCCTACCGGAGGAAATAGCTTCAAAACCCTCCTCATATGGCCCCTTTTGCCCTCAGTATCACTCTAGTGATTCAATGTTGCACACACTCCATGCTCAGTGTATCCCTCTGAGATGCAATGACCAGAACCAAATGCAGGACTTAAGACATGGTCTAACTGGGACTCTGAGCAGCTGCAACATAACTTTTCAGCCTTTTTAACTCTAGGATGTTGAGATAAAGTCCAAGATTCCATTCATACTTACATCTGTTTTACTAGCAATAGCAATTTCTATACTTGGATTCACAATTCTCTCTGCTCACACACACTTCCTTGCTCCAAAGTGGATAGCTTCACGCTTCCCCAAAATGAACTCCATTTGCCACTTTTTCCCACTCACCAATCAGAAAACTTGAAGGCACACATCTCTACTCCTTCAATCAAACCACATCGGTGGTGATGGAAGCAAGAGTCTAATACGTACATTTGGGGTCCCAACAAGTCACATCCTGCCAATCCATATCCATTAATCCCACATTGTCTCCTACCTCCTAACCCGTTCCATAAGCTAGCCTTCAGTTCAATGCTCTCTCCTTTCTGTCAACCATCTCTTGATTGATCCTTATTGAATATCCTATTATAAAACATCAGTGTTTTTATTAATCATGTTGGATGCATCTTCAATAAATGAACCTGGGTTCATTAGACATCCCTTAACCTTCACCAACCCATACCATCTCTCTCTGATACACTCACATCTGTCCAGGTGGTCCATCACACTCACTCTGATAAGAAATTCTGATTGCGTCTGCAGAGAAGCCAAACAGACATCAAGTCCTGCTTTTTTTTCTCTGAACCTTCCTTCAAGAATGGAATGACAGTGACAGAATCCCAATTCAAGGAGACAATTATTCAGTCAAAACGCTTTTTGAAAACCTCCTTACTGATACTTTTGAATAGCCTGGCGTAGAAAACAACCAGTCCTAATTGTTTGCCAATCTTGAACACCAATTTCACTATTAACATAGAACAGTACAGCACAATACAGGCCCTTCGGCCCACAATGTTGTGCTGACCTTTAATCCTCGCCCAAGACTATCTAACTTCTTCTATTACCATTTCTTTAAAAAACTTGTACTGAATCTAGTTCGCGTTTCCCCTTGACTTCTTCTGTTTTCCCTCACATTTCCAGTACATTATCCTCTGAAGGTCAAAAAATATCTATTTCCTGATCTTCATTCACAATATTCTCTGTGTAATCCACAAAAGGGACTACTTTTCACTGAATATACTTGCAAAAACCTCCAATACTGCTGGCACAGTAGCATAGCAGTTAGCGCGACGCTATTACAGTGCCAGCGATCGGGGTTCGATTCCTGCCGCTGTCTGTAAGGAGTTTGTACGTTCTCCCGTGTCTGTGTGGGTTTCATCCGGGTGCTCCGGTTTCCTCCCACATTCCAAAGACGTACAGGTAGGTTAATATGGGTTTAAAAAATGGGCGGCATGGACTCATTGGGCCTGAAGGACCAGTTACCATGCTGCAAATAAAATTTTAAAAAAATTAATACCTTGCCAGCTTTATTTCCTATGGCCCTTTAGCAGCTTTTTATTTTCTTCATTTACTTCCTACTGCAGCCCCCAAATTGCCGTTTTGAGAAGGTTGTGATGAGCCGCCTTTATGAACCTGCAATCCTTCTGGTGAAGGTTCTCCAACCACGCAAGTTCCAGGGTACAGACCCAGGATCAGGGACATTGAGGGTGATGGAGGGGAATGTGGAGGTGTTGTGCCGCCTATGTCCTTTTTGGTGGTGGACGTCAGTGGTCTTGGGATGTCAATGCTTATCACTAAATCTTAAGATGCTCTTTTTCGTTTACAAACACATTGTTTCCAAAAACTTCACCATATATATTCAAGCATCTATAGCCTTTGGAATTTAAACTTTTTTTGCTTCACCTGTCGGAGAAATTCAAGTTTCTTATTCGCACTCTAGATGCATCAGGAAATAAGTAATAGGTTCTTAAATCGAGAGAACAGGCTATCTCAGATTTGCTGTTTAACTATTGACTCTGCATGAAGCAGCAATGACGAACAGTGGATAAGGTGACTGAATATTACATCAGGTTTGAGAAATGGAGAAGCCGTGTTCTTCCATCTCTAAGTGATTCTGTTTCTGCACCTTCACCAATTTATTTCTGAAGTCTGAATGATCCAGTCTTACCCAGCTTTGTAATTAAGTTTCACTGATAACCACTGTGTTATAACATTTTAGCTCAACATCATCTGCACAAGCACAGCCCACTACCGTGCAGCTGGAATGATAGCTGAAACCATTCTCCTTCACACAATGACTGATTGTTGGGGCTGGGGATCAATTCTCCCACCTCCATCCTCGCCATCATAGTCGTACACCATATAAACAGGCCTTTTGGCCCAACTCTTCCATGCTGACCCTGATGCCCGTCTATGCTAATCCAATTTGCCTGCATTGGGCCCGTATCTCTCTACTCATTTCCTATCCAAATGCCTTTGAAACAATGTAACTGTGTCTGCCTCTACCACCTTCTCTGGCAGCCGGTTCCAAACAATCGCCACCCCACTCTGCGTGAAAATTACCCCTCGGATCTCCTTTAAATTTCTACCCTCTCACTTGAAACCTGTGCCCTATAGTTTTAGACTCCCCTACCCCTGGAAAATGACCATCTACCCTTTCTATGCCCCTTATAATCTTATAGGCTGCAGAGGCGAAAGAGGCTGCTGAGCGTTGTAGACTCAGTCAGCTCCATCACGGGCACAACCCTCCCCGGAGTCGAGGACATCTTCAAGAGATGGTGCCTCAACAAGACGGCATCCATCATTAAGGAGCCTCACCACCCGGGACATGCCCTCTTCACGTCACTACCATTGGGGAGGAGGTACAGGAGCCTGAAGACCCACACTCAACACTTCAGGAACGGCTTCTTCCCCTCCGCCATCAGATCTCTGAACGGTCCGTGAACCCACGAACACTACCTCGTTATTCCTCTTTTGCACTATTTATTTATTTTTGTAACTTATAGTAATTTTTATGTCTTGCACTGTACAGCTGCCGCAAAGCAAATTTCACGACATACGTCAGTGATAATAAACCTGATTCTGACTCTAAACCGCTATCCTCACTGCCTTCGGTTCCTACCATCCCAGAGCAGCCCACACTCCCGTTACAAATTTATCTTTGGTTTGTCCTCTGAGGTGGCGACTCTACCAACCATTAACTTCGGTGACTTGCACCTGGCCACCTCTGGCCCAGATGTTGGTGACAGCCGTCATGACCGCCAAGCACCTGCCAAACTCTTCGGCCGGACACTGGGCAGCGAGCGAGGAGAGTTTGCGAGCTACCTTGAAGGCCTGGCTGTATCGTTCCTGCTGAACCTTGGGCCGCTCCCGGGGGGACTGGCGCTGGGGAGAGCAGGCTGGGGATGGCTCGCCACCAGAGAGCATCGGGTGGTGGCGGAGGAAGTGCTCCCGGGTCCAGCGGTCCGAGCAGAGAGAGGGGTCGAAGAGCTGGACGCCCCGCAGCCGCCGGAAGGCCAGGATGTGCCGGCAGGGGAGCCTCATGGCAGTGCGGAAGGCGCACTGGCAGCTGGCCTGGTCCGTGACAATTGCCCGGCGCCGGCAGACAGGCCTGGCCGACTCCGGCTCCATGCCGAGGAAGGAAACCCCCTCCGCCTCCTCCAGTTCCCTCCGCACCCGCGAGAAGGCGAAGTCGGTCAGCAGGTCGCCATAGGCCGAGGCGGTGGAGCCGGCCTCTAGGCCGGCCGGCGGAACCTTCTGAAACATGCGCACCGCCCGGAGGTCGCACTCGGTGCGCAGCGAGTCGATGGCCTTCAGGAGGTCCCGGGTGAAGGACGGCACGTCGGTGAAGTCGCCAACCGCGGCCCTCAGCTTCTGGCTCAGGGCCTGCACCCGCTGCACAGTGCTGGTCAGGTAGCTCTCGTTCTCGTGCTTGAAGCCCTCCACCCACTGGTGCCGAGACTCATGCCAGGTCTTGCGGAAGTAATCGGTGGCTCGCTGCATCTTGGTGTCCAGCAGCTGGCGGTACAGGAGGTCGTATTCCTCAGCCGAGGCCGCGTAGCACATGCTGTGCAGGATCTGTAGGAGCTGACTCCTGGGAGAGAGGGTGGGGAGGGTGAAAAGAGGAAACAAAGTTAGCAAAACAAAGGTAGGTCAAATATGATGGCAGAGTATAGTATTAATGGTAGGACTCTTGGCAATGTGGAGGATCAGAGGGATCTTGGGGTCCGAGCCCATAGGATGCTCAAAGCAGCTGCACAAGTTGACTCTGTGGTTAAGAAGGCATATGGTGTATTGTCCTCCATCAATCGTGGAATTGAATTTAGGAGTCGAGAGGTAATGTTGCAGCTATATAGGACCCTGGTCAGACCCCACTTGGAGTACTGTGCTCAGTTCTGGTCGCCTCACTACAGGAAGGATGTGGAAGCCGTAGAAAGGGTGCAGAGGAGATTTACAAGGATGCTACCCAGATTGGGGAGCATGCCTTATGAAAACAGGTTGCGGGAACTCGGCCTTTTCTCCTTGGAGCGACAGAGGATGAGGGGGGACCTGATAGAGGTGTGTAAGATGATGAGAGGCATTGATCGTGTGAACAGTCAGAGGCTTTTTCCCACAGCTGAAATGGTTGCCACAAGAGGACATAGGTTTAAGGTGCTGGGGAGCAGGTACAGAGGAGATGTCAGGGGTAAGTTTTTTACTCAGAGAGTGGTGAGTGCGGGGAATGGGCTGCCGGCAACGGTGGTGGAGGCGGATACGATAGGGTCTTTTAAGAGACTTTTGGATAGGTACATGGAGCTTAAAAAAATAGAGGGCTATGGGTAAGCCTGGCAATTTCTAAGGTAGGGCCATGTTCGGCACAGCTTTGTGGGCCGAAGGGCCTGAATTGTGATGTAGGTTTTCTATGTGAACTACTGGCGTAGCTCAGAGACACAAGAGACCGCAGGATGCTGGGATCTGCAGCAACAGTCAAAGCGCTGGAGGATCCGAGGGTGCAGTCTCAGAACAAAGGGACGTCCCTTTAGAACCGAGATGAGGAGGAATTTCTGCAGCCCGAGGGTGGTGAATCTGTTGCCACCGAGGGCTGTGGAGGCCAACTCGTTGGGTGTATTTAAGGCAGAGGTTGAGGGGTTCTTGATTGGGAAGGGGGTTAAGGGTTACGGGGAGAAGGCAGGAGAATGGGGTTGAAACGGAAAAATCAGCCATGATTGAATGGCGGGGCAGACTCGATGGGCCGAATGGTCTAATTCTGCTGTTGTATCTTATGGTCTAACTCAGCAGGTCCCTCAGCTGTTCCGGTCCCCATCTCCCTCCCTTTCATCCATGCTCCACCTTCCTCTCCCATCAGATCCCATCATCTTCAGCTCTTTGTCACCTCCACCTATCTTCTCCCAGCCTCTGACGTCGTTCCCACACTCCCCCCCACCCTCATCTGCCTATCCTCCTATCCTCCCACCCTCCCCCCAATCACCTGGATGTCATGGTTCCAAGTGCTGGCCCTTGATTCGGCCCCATTGATGGTGCCTTGTTGTGCAGCACATGGATTCCATGCACTAATAATTGCATAACGACACACACCTGAGCCCCATCAAGAGACTAGCATAAGAACCCTGGTTTCACTAGCACTGGTTGCCAGAGTATTGGTCAACCTTTGGGTATACTTTGTCTCCTAGCTGCTTAGAGCTGTCAACTCTAGAGCAGGCCCAGTTTTGCTGTTTCCTCTAGGATATCCTGTTTCCCTGTTGGGACGAGACCTCAGAGCTCTGAGACAAGATTCCTCTGGTCACTACCTGCGTTTGGTTCTGGGGAAGCATCCCGACTCCAGTCTTGTACTGGTGTTCTGAATTAGGGTTCTCTGCAATCTTGTTCTTCGCTTGACATTGTGACACTGGATCCACACCTGCTAGCTCTTGCTCCACCCCATCCCTCCACCTCTTTATACCGGCTACCTCCCCTCTACCCTTCTGTCCAAATGAAGGGTCTTGACCCAAAACATCAACTGTCCATTTCCCTTCATAGATACTGCCTGACCCACTGAGTTCCTCCAGTGCTCTGGGTCTTGCACTGGTGTTGCTCCCTGTCCTCAGCCTCTTCTACCATTCCAAGCACTGGCAGGAGCAGAGCACTGCCCCCTTCCCCAACCACTTCCTATTTGGTCAGACCCCAGTGGCTGGTATTGGAGGATGGGATGCAGAGGTTGATAGCTGATGCTTGGGTGGGGATCCCTCTACAGCGCATAGCCAGGGGTGGTTTAGTGGACTCCCAGGCTGACCTTCCATTGCATTCCCCACCACAGCAACCCCTGGTGCTCAGCCTGAGTTCAACCCTGCTGTTCTGCTGCAACCATCCATAGCTCCACACCATTACATTTTACATTATTGTTGTCTTTTGCCCTTGTCACTTCATCTCCTCCTCTCCTGTAATGGGGTGGCCATCATGACAGGCTTTTCCCTATTGTACCTTATCTCTTTTCTTTTTCCTGGTCTCTGGTCTAGTTTAGAAATCGTTAGCTATTCCACATCCTCCAATGTCCAGGGCAACAATCAATCTGCTGAAGGAACTCAGCATGCCCAACAGCATCTGTTGGGGGGGGGGTGGTTGAGGAAGGAACTGTTGACATTTTGGGGCAAAACCCTGGATCAGGGGAGCTTCACAGAGGTGCGGAAGGTGCACTGGCAGCCAGCCTGATCCATGACGGTTGTCCGGCCACCACAGAATCTCCTCCAATACTTCTTCAGTCAGTCCTGATGCGGGGTTTCGACCCGAAATTCCTTTCCTCCCACAGATCCTGCTTGACCAGCTGACTTCCTCCAGCAGATTGTTTATTGCTCTGACTAGGCTCACCTTTCTTTCTCCAGGGATGTTGCCTGACGTGTTGAGTAGCTCAGCTATTGGCTCTCTTCACAATGTGGCGTATGGAATGCTTCTATTTGTCAAGGCATCAAGTTCAAGAGTCAGGAAGCTACATTGAAGCTTTATAATACTTGGCTTTGGCTGCATGTGGAATATCACATTCAATTCTGGTCGCCCCATTATGGGAAGGATGTGTAGACTTTGGAGAGGGTGCAGAAGAGGTTTGCTGGGATGCCACCTGGATTAGAGGGTACGTGCCATAAGAGGCTGGACAAACTAGGGTTGTTTTCTCTGGAGTGCCAGAAGCTGAGCGAAGACCTGATAAAAGTTTATAAAATTATGAGAGGGATAGAGAGAGTAGACAGCCAGTATCTTTTTCCCCAGGGTCAAAACGTCTAATACCAGAGGGAATGCATTTAAAGCCGGTGGGGGGGTAGTTTAAAGGAGATGTGTGGTCAAGCTTTTTTTACTAGACAGTAGTGGGTGCTTGGAATGCGCTGCCAGGGGTGGTAGTGGAGGCAGATACGATAGAGGTGTTTAAGAGGCTCTTAGGCACATGAATGTGCAGAGAATGGAGGGATATGGACCATGTGGAGGCAGAAGGGATTAGTGTAATTAGTCGTCATTTTGGCACAATGTATGTGGGCTGAAGGGCCTGTTCCTGTGCTGTACTGTGCTTATGTCCTAATACTCAAATGGTTTGCCATGATCCAAAAAACATCTGCCTGATCAGCACTCTATCCATTGGTTTAAACATCTGCCTCCCCCAACATCTGTGCACTAGGGTTACACAGTGTGCAATGCAGAACCTCCTTCAACATTTCTTCCATCGGATCTCCTAAACTCTCAACCTCCACCACCCAGCAGCCAAGGGCAGAGAGTATGGGAACTCCACCATTCCTTTGTAATGCATGCCTTTAGAAATGAAGAGCTTCGTTGTGACAGGCTAAAGTCCTGGAACTCACTACCCAACACCAACCTTCACACAAGTGGCAGCAGTTCACCACGGCACCTAAGGACGGGGAATAAACCAGGAATCAGCCTTTCCAACAACCTCCTGTATTCCGGAAAAGGTAAAAAAAAATATAGGAAGAGGAGAAAAAAGCAAGGGATGCTTTGGGGGAAAAAAAAAGGTGGAGGTATTGGGTTCAGACAGAGACAGTGGCAAATTACATAGCTAGACAAATAGATGAAGGTACCAGTGGAGATAAATGGGAAGCTACAGATGGACATAATATATGGAAAGCAACTTTGTAGATCCAGACAAGGATATGTTGAAATATTCAATAGATATATTGCATAACGAAATACCTGCATACAATAGGAGATGGAGATTACGAGAAGCAAGCAATTAAGCAATAAATGGACTGATGGATTTATAGCTGACCAAAAGATTAAGGTAGGAAATTAAAATGAAAATTGTGCAGATAATAGAAAGTGTAAACAGGCATTCCCTCTTCTGAATGCAGGGGGTTGGGAAAAAGTGGGATCAAGAAAAGGGGCTTGGGGGGGTGGGGGGAGAAGTGTTGACATGGGTGGGGGGGGGGCAGGCAGGAAAGCCAAGGGAGAGGATGCAGGGAGTGGGAAAGGAAAGGCAAGAGAGGGAAGAAAGAAAGACGGGGAGGGGGAGGAAGAGGAAGAGGGTGGATGGGGGAGGGGAGGAGAGGGAGGGAGGGCAAAGAAGGTGGGTAGGTTGGGAAGGTGGGAAGGGAGGCAAATGAGGCAGAGGTTGACTGGACTGTGGAGACCACACAGATGAACGCAAGTCACAGCCCCATCTGATCCACGTGCCCTGACAGGAACCCACAAGGAGGAATATTTGGGACCCCCCCGCTCCACACACCACCCCCCGCCCCCAACCCCAATGCTATCCCCGCCCACTCCTGCCCCAGGACGGAAGTGCAGCGGCAGAGCTTACTGTTGCCCACTGGTCACGTGCAGCTTCTCGCTGGTCACGTCGTCCTGGAAGGCACGCAGCATGTGGACCAGGCAGGTCAGCGGCTTGCAGTGAGGCAGGACGTCGGACACCACCTCCCCGCTGCACACCTTGCCACTGGTCACCACCACCACCGTCCTCTCGCAAGCCCGGTTCTTCTGCTTGAAGATGCGCAGCAGCTGCCGGACCGTCTCGCGCTCCTCGTTCTGCAGGAACCACAGGCACACCAGCTCGCTCTCCCCGTTGCCGTCGATCACCAGCAGCAGGTACGTGGCGAGCTGCAGGCCCTCCCAGCTGTAGGTGGCGTCCATCAGCAGCACCTCGGGGAACTTCTCGAAGGTCTGCCTCATGCTGCTGTCCTGGTAGTAGATGGCCTGCAGCACATTGGCCTTGCTGACAACCACCACCACAGTGCCATCTGAAAGCAAACATGGGCATGGGTCAGGGCAATCCAATACAGAGACACAGGTGACTGCAGACGTTGGAATCTGGAGCAACACACAAAGCACTGGAGGAACTCAGCAGGTCAGGCAGCATCTGAGTGGGGAAATGGACAGTCGACATTTCGGGTCGAGACCCTTCATCTGGACTGACATCCCAGTCCAGATGAAGGGCCTCGACACAAAAAGCCGACTGTCCATTTCCCTCCGTAGCTGCTGCCTGACCCGCTGAGTTCCTCCAGTGCTTTGTGTGTTGCTGGCTATCCAACACAGGGCCGACTTACAGCCGCTCCCTCTGACAGGAGCGGCAGCAGCCACCTCAATCCCCACACGTTTGCTGGAAACGCTCAACAGTCCGCATCTGTGGAAAGAGAAGCAGCGTTAAAGACTGTTTCAGCTCAAAGACCATTCGCCAGCCTTCAACTGGAAATGTCGACCCCGTTTCATCCTCCAGAGAAGCTGCTTGACCAGCTGAGTATTTCTGTTTTTAGAGGCACCGAGTTAAACATCCTCGGAATCAGGCCCTTCGGCCCAGCTCGTCCATGCCGACCAAGATGCCCATCTAACCTATGCCCATATGCCTGAATTTGACCCACATCCCTCTAAACCTTTCCTATCCATGTAAAATCAAGGTGGTTGCCTAGTCACAGAATCGTGGCGTGATACAGCACAGAAGCAGCCCATTCAGCCAACTGAGTCCATACCAACTATCAATGACCCATCTACCCTAATGGTAGTATAGTGGTTAGCATAAAGCTTTACAGAGCCAGCGACCCGGGTTCAATTCCGGCCACTGTCTGTACGTTCTCCCTGTGTTTGCATGGGCTTCCTCTGGGTGCTCTGGTTTCCTCCCACATTCCAAAAGACGTACGGGTTAGGAAGTTGTGGGCGTGCTACGTTGGCGCCGGAAGCGTGGCGACACTTGTGGGCTGCCCCCAGGACACAATGCAAAAGATGCATTTCACTGTGTTTCGATGTACATGTGACTAATAAAAATACCTTACCCAACCTTACATTAATGCCATTTTTATTTTCCCCACATTCTCATCAACTCTGCCCAGATTCTTCCACTCACCTACACGCGAGGGACAATTAACAGCGGCCAAGTCACCTGCCAACCCGCAATTCTTCAGGATGTACAAGGAAGCCAGAGAACCTGGAGGAGTCCCATGTGGTCTCAGGGAGAATATGCAAGTTCCACACAGACAAGGTCAAGATTGAACCCAGATCACTGGCGTTGTGAGACACCAGCTCTTCTAGCTACGCCACTGTGCTGTCTGGCAGATTCTCAGCATCTGCAGATCTTTGATTTTCAATTTTCAATTAAATTCCTTTCAGTTGAAAGTACGCCATTTATTTTTGTTAACAAATTGAAAACATATTTACCCTCTACCTTTGGGGAAAATACTTTCGTGAAACAACTAATTTTCCAATCAGGGACTGGTGGGTGCCACAGGGGCTCGAGTGCATTCTGGATAGTCATGACCATGTTATAATTTGAAACTGTAAATAGTGAACCATGAAGTACTGTAAATTTGTAATAATATGACACTGTAATCACTGGATAAACCATCTTTGGAAAAGGAATAAAAGGGTAAATAAGGACAGGGAAAGAATGGATTAGATGCACAGTAAAGCCACAAGTACACTGTCCTGTCGCACACCCGCAGGGTAGGGACAGCACAGGATACTCTCTCTACACTGTCCCGTCACACACTCCCAGGGCAGAGACAGCACAGGATACTCTCTCTACAC
The DNA here is from genome assembly GCF_009764475.1 of Pristis pectinata. Taxonomy (NCBI): domain Eukaryota; kingdom Metazoa; phylum Chordata; class Chondrichthyes; order Rhinopristiformes; family Pristidae; genus Pristis; species Pristis pectinata. Next base: position 13,358,749 of record NC_067438.1, on the reverse strand, counting down.
TGTCCCGTCACACACTCCCAGGGCAGAGACAGCGCAGGATACTCTCTCTACACTGTCCCGTCGCACACTCCCAGGGCAGAGACAGCGCAGGATACTCTCTCTACACTGTCCCGTCACACACTTGCAGGGCAGAGACAGCACAGGTTAGATAAGGAGTAAAACTCTCTCTACACTGTCCCATCGCACACTCCTGGCACAGAGAAAACATGGTTTAAGCTGCAGGAAGGCTGTCCCATTCCACAAGATCAACCTAATTCTGGTTTCATTCCAAACAGTAGCAGACCCTGGTCCCATCCTGGTGACAATACCAGACCAGGCCAACGTCAGAGGGAGCATCAGGGGTGGGAGTGACCTGGGGGTGATGGGTTGGGGTGAGTGAGCAATTGCCAGAGAAGTGGCCCCTGGGACGGGGGTGGGATGTGACCTGTGGCCAGAGGTTTGCCCCATCCCTGGGATGGCAGGCAGATGGTGGAGAGACTGCAGAGGAATTGATCTGTTAGTGAATCAGCTTCCTAACCCTGCAGTGAAGGGGGGAGTGATCTACTGGTTGGACAGCATGTTCCTGAAGGGAGGGTGTGAAGTGTGGGGCGGCGACCGGGGTTGGAGAAGGCAAGTAGTGAGAGGTGTGCTGTCCCTGCCATGGGGACAGAGGGAGGGCGGATGGTGAGGGGAGGGTGGGTTGATCTGCTGCAGGGGCAGCAGGCTCTCTCCAAGGTGATTGAGAAAGTGATCCGGTAGCAAATCACTGCCTCCATCCCTGCAGTATTGGAGACAGTGAAGATTCCCATGGTGGGATGAGGGAGTGATCTAGTGACGCAGTGGTACACTACCCCAGGGTGGGGGGAAGAGTGATCTAAAGACATAGCAGCACGCTGTCCTGGGCTGGGGGAAGAATGATCCAATGAGAGAGTAAAACACTGTCCTGGGCTGGGGGAGAAGAGATCTAATGACAGAGCAGCACACTGTCCTGGGTTGGGGAAGAGAGAGCAAATGTGAGAGTAGCACGCTGTCCTGGGATGCAGGAGGGAGTGTTCTAGTGACTGGATGGTACACTATCCTGGGATCAGGGATGAGTGATCCACACACCCTGGGATGGAGGTGGTGGGGATTCACACTATCCTGGTGCTGAATAGGAGCGAACCCATTATCCTGGGAGTGGGGAGTGGTGATCCACACTATCACGGGGTAGGGGAGGTGGGAACCATGCTGGACTGGGGCGGGGGAGGTGGGAACCACGCCAGACCAGGGTGGGGGAGGGGTGAACCCCACTGTCCCGGGGTGGGGGAGGGGTGAACCACACCGTCCCGGGACAGGAGAACAAGCGGTGCAGGCCTGGAGCAACACATTAGCCCTTGGAAGAGGGACTGGCTGGACACCTACCCTTGACAGCCGCCAGCGTGGGCACCATCTTCTCCACGTCAGTCTTGTGGACCTTGGAGCTGGCCCACTTGTCCTTGCGTACGAGGCTGTGGACATCCTGCCGGATGAGCACTTTGCCTGCGACCTCCCCCAGCTGCTCTTTGACACCGGCTCCGTTACTCTGCAGCGAGACCATAGAAGCCACATCCCCACACAGCGCTTTGACAAGGCGCCTTTGGTGCGGAAGCCTCTCCTGTTCTGCCTGTGTGGTACAAGTAAAGATCTTTTAACGTTCCTCCAGTGACCACCATCTCAACAATTTTCTGTCAACCATTGCATCAAAAGTACAGACTGAAACTCTCTCATCCGGCACCTTGGTATTTGAACTGGTGCCGGACCACAGAAATTCCCAACCACAGAAATGCCCCGATCATCTTTCTCCGAGCAGGAAAACTGTTCATATTAAATTCAGACACTCCCCAGACCACACAAGGCTTCAGAGAACTGTCTATAACATAAAGTTTGTCAGAAACAGTCACCTAAGATCGCAAAAGTTTCACTGGTAGGTTAATTAGCTATAAATGAGTACAGATCTTAATTTTAGATCTTAGTTGGAATTAGTTAATTAGTACAAATCCGTACTGCAGATTCAAAACATGCCAGAACACAGGAGTTGCCAGTTCACAGACTGCCAGACTAGAGAGCTTCAACTGTATAGCACAGAAACAGGCCATTCGACCCAGCTGGTCCATGCAGGTCATTTGCTCCACCCATCCCTCTTCATCTCAATCCATCAACTCATTCTTTACTCCTTGTTCTCCAACTGTGGATATTCAACTTCCCTTTGAGGTTACCTGTATATTTCACCTCAATTATTCCTTGAAGGAACCATTTCACAGGCCAGGTGGCTCGCCTATTCACTGGGATAATATATGGACAATCTTCTCACCATGTACTAGCCTTTTGCCAATACTGCTTCATATGATTGGTTGTTCGGAATCTATCAATCTTAGATTTAAAATTTAATATTAACTGTTTCCCAAAGATGCGCGAGTTGCGGTAACTTAATTGGCCACTGTAAATTGCCCCAAGTGTACAGGTGAGTGGGAGAATGTGGGGGGAGTTTCTGAGAGTTGGGGGAGAATAAAATAATGGGATTAATGTAGGACTGGTGTAAATTGGTGGTTGATGGTTGGTGCGGACTCAATGGACCAAAGGGCCTGCATCCATACTGTATCTCTCCATGACTCTAACTTCACTCACAAAAGGCCATCGCTGGTTTTACACCACATTCCTCGTCCCGAGCTCCTCAATGAGCAGCAATAATCTCTCTCCATTAATTCCTCCAAATTCATTCAGCTGAGCAGATGAGACTTTGACCTGCTAAATTCCAGGAAATGCATGACCAACTTCTCCTCATCCCTTGGACAAGTATAATTGTGATAATTCTACCCTGCACTCTTCTGTCATTTATCCTCTACCTTCCCCTCCGAGTGGTGATCAGCGGGAAACAACTTTCTACAGATGTACAGCAGAGAGCACTCTGACCGGTTGCTTCTCAGCCTGGTATGGAGGCTCCAGTGCACAGGATCACAAGAGGCTGCAGAGGGCTTTAGACTCAGCCAGCTCCATCACGGGACATCCCCCGTGATGAAGCTGGCTGACTCTCATAAACTCCTCATTGAGGACATCTTCATAAGGCGGCACCTCAAGAAGGCAGCATCCATCACTGAGGACCCCCACCATCCGGGACATGCCCTCTTCTCATTACTACCATCGTGGAGGAGGTGCAGGAGCCTGAAGACTCACACTCAACGATTCGGAAACAACTTCTTCCCCTCCGCCATCAGATTTCTGAACGGTCCTTGAACACTATTTTGTTATTCCTTTTTTTTTGCACTATTTTGTGTCATTTATAGTAATTTTATCTTTGCACTGTACTGTTGCCACAAAACAACATATTTCACATCGTATAAGTCAGTGATAATAAATCGGATTCTGATTCAGTGGTGTGATAGTATCTTCAAATTATAGATGATTGCCTAAGTAACCCAAAATAACAAGACACAGGAAGTCAGGGTTCCAGCCTCGACACATCTAGTAATACAATCCTCATCCAAGGGCTTATTCCATCCCACTTCTGACCTTCGTCCCTTGGTCTGTCCCTTTAAGTTCATCCAAAGTTTGCTGCTCACGGTCCTGGTTGACTGACCAGTCCCAGTTAGTATAAGTGTATGTTTGTGTTAGTGTGTGCTTGTGTTAGTATTAGTGTTTTTTTGTGTTAGTGTGTGTTTGTGTTAGTATTAGTGTGTGTTTGCGTTAGTGTTTGTTTGTGTTAGTATTAGTGTGTGTTTGTGTTAGTATCAGTGTATGTTTGTGTTAGTATTAGTGTGTGTTTGTGTTAGTATTAGTGTTTGTGTTAGTGTGTGTGTTAGTATTAGTGTGTGTTTGTGTTAGTATTGGTGTTTGTTTGTGTTAGTGTGTGTTTGTGTTGGGATTAGTGTGTGTTTGTGTTATTGTGTGTTTGTGTTAGTATCAGTGTATGTTTGTGTTGGTATTAGTGTGTGTTTGTGTTGGTATTAGTGTGTGTTTGTGTTAGTATTAGTGTTTGGTTGTGTTAGTATTGGTGTTTGTTTGAGTTAGTGTGTGTTTGTGTTGGGATTAGTGTGTGTTTGTGTTATTGTGTGTTTGTGTTAGTATCAGTGTATGTTTGTGTTGGTATTAGTGTGTGTTTGTGTTAGTATTAGTGTGTGTTTGTGTTAGTATTAGTGTTTGTTTGTGTTAGTGTGTGTTTGTGTTGGGATTAGTGTGTGTTTGTGTTATTGTGTGTTTGTGTTAGTATCAGTGTATGTTTGTGTTGGTATTAGTGTATGTTTGTGTTGGTATTAGTGTGTGTTTGTGTTGGTATTAGTGTGTGTTTGTGTTAGTATCAGTGTATGTTTGTGTTGGGATTAGTGTGTGTTTGTGTTGGTATTAGTGTGTGTTTGTGTTAGTATCAGTGTATGTTTGTGTTGGTATTAGTGTGCGTCTGTGTTGGTATTAGTGTGTGTTTGGGTTGGTATTAGTGTGTGTTTGTGTTGGGATTAGTGTGTGTTTGTGTTGGGATTAGTGTGTGTTTGTGTTAGTGTGCCTGACCCACATGGTGTTCCAGTTACACAGCATCTTGATTTTAAGGTCCCCTTATTTTCTTTCACATCCTTCCATGTTCTCAGTACTTCCTAGCTCTGTAATTTCGTCTCGTTGTATTCCACTCTAAAATCCCTCTAAATCTGGCCCTTGCCCATCCCAGAAATTAATCATTGTATCGCTGGCCACAACTTTAACTGCTATGGTTCTAAGATTTAAAATTCCCTCCCTGCGCCTCTTTATCACCCTACAGTAGTCATAGAGATGTATAGCACAGAAACAGGCCCTTCAGCCCACCACATCTATGCCATCCTTCTTGCCCACCTACACTAATCCCACTTGCCCGCACTAGGATGTATCCTTCTATGCCTTCCCTGCACAAGTGTCTGTCTAAATGCCTCTAAAACCTTGAAATCTACCTCCTCTTCTGGCAGCGTGTTGCAGATATCAACCACTCTCTGCGTAAAAAAAAACTTACCCCTCTGATCCCCCTTAAAACTCCTTCCTCTCACCTTAAACCTATGTTTCTTGTTTTCTGATACAGCTATCATGCGAGAAAGATTTTGACTTATCTCCCCTGTCTATACCTCTCATAAGCTTACATACTTCCAGCAGATCACCCCTCAAAACCCACCTGCTTAAAACCCACTGTAAAACATTTCTTGAAACCCATCTTAACCCAGTTATTGGCCATCTGCCATTATCCGTCCTGAGCCAGGTCAGTTCGATTTGTTTGCTACTTCCCCTAAAAGGCAGCTTGAGATATTTTTGGTGTATTAGAGGAACTACATAAATAAGTCTTGTTGTTACTGTTGGGAAGTGACCAGTAAAATAGAGGACATCAATATGGCTCTGTTAATCAGTGCTGAAGTTGTCATGGTTTAGAGTTCAGAGGCTGGGTTGACATCCCGGCAGTGAGTGTAACACTCTCCCATAGAATTATACAGGCTCGTCAGCCCACTGAATCCACACCAACCATCAAGCACAGTTTTTACACTAATTCGCCATGACGCCCACTTTGACACAGGAGCAGTTTCAAGCCCCACTTACATGCTGATGCCTCAGAACAGTACAGCACAGCAACAGGTCCTTCAGCTCCAATGTTGGTGCCAAACCAATTCAGCTAATGACACCTAATCCCTTCTGTCTGCACATGGTCCATATCCCTCCGCTCTCTGCATATTCATGTGCCCATCTAAGAGCCTCTTAAACGCCTCGATTGTATTTGCGTCCATCACCACCCCTGGCAGCGCATTCCAGGCACCCACTAATCTCGGTGTAAAACACCAACCCCACACACCTTTCAACCCTGGGGAAAAGATACCAGCAGTCTACTCTGCCTATGCCTCTCATAATTTTATAAACCTATCAGGTCTCCCCCAGGCCTCCCGCCGCTCCAGAAGAAACAACTCAAGTTTGTCCAACTTCTCCTTATAGCAAGTACCCTCGTAAATCTCCTGGTAAATCTCTTCTGCATCCTGGAGCAATATTCTTCTCTAACAACAAAGCAGAAACTAACCTGTGATCGTACTGCGCAGCGTCAGTTTTAACAAGGCTTGCTTCAAAAAGGAATTTCCTTACATCACCTCAACTTGACCCACAGGGAAGAGATAGGTGTGCAAGTCCAAAGGTCCCTGAAGATGGCAGCGTAGGTATACAACATGGTTAAGGCGGTATACAGAATACTGACCTTCATTAATCAGGGCAGTGAAGCAGGGAGGTTCTGCTCCAATTTTATAAAACACTGGTCAGACCTCAGCTGGGGTACTGCATACAGTTCTGGTCACCACACTGTAAGAAGGATGTGACTGCACTGGAGAGAGTGCAGAGGATATTCACCAGGACGTTGTCTGGGATGGAGCATTTTAGTTATCTGGAGAGGTTGGGTCTGTTTTCCCTGGAGCGGAGGAGGTTAAGAGGGGACATGATTGAGGTATATAAAATTACGTGGGGTATAGATAGGGTAGACTGCAGGACACTATTCCCCATATCAGAGCTAGATAAAACTAGAGGATGTAGATTTAGGGCAAGGGGGAAGAGATTCAGAGGGGATCCATGGGGGACCTTTATCACCCAGAGAGTGGTGAGTACCTGAAACACACTGCCGGAGAGAGTAGTGGAATCAGAGTTGCTGACTGCATTGAAGAAGTGTCCAGACAAGTACTTGAATTGCATGGGCATAGAAGGCTACTGGCCAAGTGCAGGAAGATGGAATAAATACAGATGAGTTCCCACTTGTCAGTGTGGACATGACGAACCGAATGGCCTGTTTCCCTGCTGTATAACTATGACCCATGGTGACAGCCCTTTGCTTGACCTATCCAATTAGCACAGGGACGACTCTTTCATCATAATTGTGCTTTCTTGCTCCCTTCAACGTTTACGCAAGTCCCTGCTTTGGCCATCCTTTCATGGACCCTCGTGGCATTGCCAGGTCCTTTATAGTCTGTATCCTCTGGCACCTGATGCTTCTGCCTCTGGATACAACTTCTCTCTCTTTACTCTATTGTCACCACCTGGGTTTCCTCCTGGCGCTCTGATTCCTGCCACATCCCAGAGACATGCTGGTTACTGGGCTACACGGCCACTATAAATCGGGTGGGTGGTAGGAGAATCAGGAGGGAGTTATAGATACATGGGATCGGATACATTACTGGGAGAAGGGGATTGATAGGATTTCTTGGAAAGCTGGCAAACTCAATGGGCTGAATGGCCTTGTTCTATTTTGTAACAAAATACAATTTCATTTGAAACCTTCCCTGCACCAAGAATAGCCCAACCTTGAGCAGTCTCTCCCCACAACTGAAATCCCTAAACTGTTACTATTCTGGATCCCGAGCCGTCTCCTGAACTCAGATTGGAGGCAATAACCAATGTTTTTTTTGCAATTTAGACCCTTTTACTATTTATTTTCAATTTATGTGCAACTTTGCTTTAAATTCTTGATGGGTCTGGCACTATAGTCTTTGCAGACAGGTTTCTGCTGAACTTGGCACAGACTATGCCACTGTTACCATGAGAACGAATCACTTTACCCCAGGAGTGACAGTGTTATTCTTTGCTTTGTAGACAGAGGCACATCTTTTGCCCCAGTAAAATTCTGTTTCGTTACACCCTCAACCTTCAGCAGAACCGCATGCTCGCTTTGGTTTCGAGGACCACAGTTATAGCCAATAAAACAGCTTTGCACTCAGTGCTTCACCGTGCATTGTTGTTGCTTTTGTAATCAGACTTTCTGTTGGTAAAGCCAAGGATCCACATGTCTTTTTAAAAAGCGCTTTCAATTGTACTTTGAAGATTTGTGTGTACCCGTGCTCAGACCCCCTATACTTTTGTACAATGTTCTACAAGGTTCTTAATCGCACTTTTAAAATAATAACACTGACATATTTGACACTCCAGAGGACAGGGGTAGTACCGTATGTGTATAGAATAACATACAGAGCTCCCTGCAAAAGAGGAGACGTGGGACAACATACACAAGTAGAGACTGACCCGACAATCTGAAGCAGTGGCGGGTCCAAAATTTCCACCTGGCTGGTATCTGTGTGCTGCTTTTACCTGCTGCACTGTGTGGTTATGCGATTCGTTCATCTCTTTCACCACAAACTTGTCTCCGTCAGGAGAGAGGCGGACTTTAATAACGCAGGGACACTTCATCTTGTTGGTTCTGAAACAGACAGTGGGCAGCAGTGTGCAAGTCAACTGGGGAAGGCCAAAGACCAGCAGTGGTTGATCTTCCTTCAGAATCAACACTGAATCCAAGAGAAATATTACATTCACTTTGCTGGCCGGCAGAGTGCAAAAGAAGGATAGAAGACAGTGTGCTGAACGACTGATGGTATAACTGAAGATAAACTCCCTTCCTCTGCTCCTAAAGACATCATCTGTCACTGGGGCCCTGGGTCACCCACTGCCAATGCCCAATAAAGTGCATGCCATGTGTGACAATGAGCCTTACTCTGTGTGTGTGTGTGTGTGTGTGTGTGTGTGTGTGTGTGTGTGTGTGTGTGTGAGCATGCACGTGTGTAGAGGGAGAAAAAGAGAGGGACATAGAGAGACAAGGAGAGGGAGAGGGGCGAGAAGAGGGTATTGGTTAGGGGATGGGGAGGGGGAAGGGGGAAGGGGAAGGGGAAGGGGGGAAGGGGGAAGGGGGAATGGGGAAAGGAGAAAGGGTGAGAACATGGGGGGAAGGCGAGGGGGTAGAGCAGGAGGGGGAAAAAGCAAGGGAGCGGGGGGACTCTGCTGGGGATCTCCATTGCGCTTACCCACTGCAAGGATCCCCTCACCTCTGGTTCGGCCGTTTCCCAGAACCTTTCGTCTTGAATAACTTGCCCCCGTGAATGCAAGCGTAGTCGATCTCAGCAAACTTCAGCGCATCATTCATTGGGCGCTTGGGTGCCCTTCGCCTCTGGGCCTCGATGGTCCGCGAGTGCCTCGTCCACAGCTGCACGGAGCAATCTCTCTGGTAGCGTCGGTACTCCCGGTGCAGCTCGCTGTAGCTTGAGAATTCAGCTCCCACTCGAAAACCCGCCACCTGGGACATGGCTGCCCCCGCTTCAGGAGGAGGTCGACAGACTGCTCCCAACTGGAAGAAGGGAATTGAGAATAAACCACAGGCAGCAGCATGGCAGCCAAGACAGAAAGGATCAGAGCATCTCAAATACAAGAGCAAACTATATACAGGGCCACTGTAAGTTACCAGCAGGGGCCACAGTGAGCTACAAGCAGGGTCCAAAGCAAGATACACACAGGGACCACAGTAAGTTGCACACACAGGGTCCAAAGCAAATTACCCATAGGGACCACAGTAACTGACATAAGTCCCATTCTCCTGGCTTTAGGACTCCCAAACCAACGAATCTCCACGTCCCACCCGTTTTCCTATCCTCTCCAGATCTTTTCCTTGCTCACTGCTGGCAACGGCATCAATTAATTTTTCTTCCTCCTGTTTTTTGAGCCTGAAGATCCATGCAAGAATGATTCAGAAACAGCTTCTTCCCCTCCACCATCAGATTTCTGAATGGTCTATGAACCCATGAACACGACCTCGTTATTCCTTTTTTTTTTGCACTATTTATTTTTGTAACTTACCGTAATTTTACGTCTCAAATAAAATTACTGGCTCACCACCTTACGCACCGAGAACAAGAAAGATCGTCGCCCTGAAAATCCTCCCTCACATCCGGACTACTTCTAGAATTATGGGCTTTCATTTGTGAGTTCCAGCACTCCTTGATTGCCCCAGGGTTACATAGGAAACAGTGAAATAATTCAAGTTACCTTACGACTGCATCAGCCACAGGGAAATATTGATGTTGAAGTGGAGTCAGATACTCCAGCATTCACGAGGATTTCTCAGGAGATGTCAAAACCAAGGGTTATCGGGGAGTCAATACTACTCCAAAGGAGAGGTAGAGTTAAAAATTCCATTAAGTTACCAGGCCGACATCTACCATGTGTGAAATATGCCTGGAAATAGCCAGCAGGTCCGGCAGCATCTGTGGAAAGAGAGACAAAAAAGTCATTCACTTGAAATGTTAACCATTTCTCTCTACACAGATGCTGCCTGATTTGCTTCAGTGTTTATTTCAGATTTCTAGCATCTGCAGTTTTTAGATTTTCACAAAATATGCCTGGAATTTGGAAAACAATGTCATGTTTTTTGAGCCTGAAGATCCACACACAACGATTCAGAAACAGCTTCTTCCCCTCCACCATCAGATTTCTGAACAGTCCATGAACTCATGAACCTTACCTCGTTATTCCTTTTTTTTGCACTATTTAGTTTTGTAATTTATAGTAATTTTATGTCTTTGCACTGTATTGCTGCCACAAAACAACAAGTTTCATGTCATCTAAGTCTGTGATAATAAATCTGATTCTATGTGATCAATTTCAATGAAATAGCAAACATACAGTAGTTATAAATCATACAAGTTATTCAAGACTCAAATTTTCATCCAGGCTTGTCCTTGTGCCTGACACACTTAAGCACAAGATGCTGGGCATATGTGGCAGCCTCCAATCGACACTGAAGCCATTCCTGTTCCGGGGATTTTCAACCATAATGTATGCTTTCTCTCCCTTCAGGTAGAGGCAGGAATGGGTTTTCAAAGGGCCTGTTACTAGTGCTTCCAAGTGATACTGAAGAGGTCAGTCTGGGGTCTTGGGCAATCACTGGCAACACAAGCAATGTACTTTTGTCCGGATCTACTTGGGGCCCATCCACAACCTTAACCGACCTCACCCTACCCACTGATCTGCCAACTCAACTGACCCCTCCCAGTCACCAGGCCTCCACCCTGTTCCTCCTGATTACCAGTCCTCGTCCCCAAACTGCCCTCTGACCCGAGCAATCCCCAACTCCCCAGCCCAACATTCATATACCCAACAAATGCTCCGAGCTCCAGCCCCAAGACTACTGATCCTACCACCATCCAGATGATCGATTCTACCATGACCCCAAATACCAATCTAACTGCTGTCCAATAATTAATTCAACCACCAAACTAGCCAGTTTACTATCATATCACCAACACCCCACCCATACTCCGACTACTGACCCTACCATCTGCCACCAATGAATTACCGATCCTACTACCTCTCTCAACCACTGAACCTACCACCCACCCCCATTTGCCAATCCTACAGCCTCCCACCAACTACTGATAGTAATGCTATCCCAAACTACCAAACCCAACGCCGAAAATTGTGAGGAGTCAATAACCAAGATGCAGACAAGGGAGGGCGGTAAACTCCAGGACATTGGGGAGGGGATAAATCCCAAGAATGCAGGGAGAAAGAAGGGCCGCAAGGAGGCAAAATGCTCGGACATGTGACAGATGGGTAACCCAGAGAACTCAAGCGTACGGCCAAACTTCTGGGGCACATATAGAGGGGCAAAGGACCTGGGAGACAGGGGTTGAGAGGGAAAACCTCTGGAACATGGGACAGAGGGGGTAAACCCCTGGGGTGAGAGGAGATCCTAGACTGGGACAAATCCACAGGACTGGGGGGGGGGGGGGGGGTGGTAATTCCTGGGATTCAATGATAGTCATCCATGTGCTGGCAGGGGGTAATTCCCTGGCATTGGGATCCAGGAGACAATCCCAGCAATTGGGGATGGGGCAATTCCCGGGTTTAGGCAGGATGGTAATTCCCGTAATTGGAATGATTGCCATCCATGGGCTGGCAGAGGCTATTTCCTTGGGTTTGGGGGCAGATTGCAATCCCTAGAATTGGGTGATCAGAGAGAAATGGCAGGAGAAATCCCCAGTATCGGGGATGAAATCCAATCCTTGGAATTGGGGGACGTTGCAATCCCGAGGATCGGAGGCTGTGGGGGAGTCCACGGGATCAAAGTCCTTGGGTTTGGGGAGACGATAATTCCTGGAATGGTGGGGGGGGTTTGGGGAGACGATAATTCCTGGGATGGTGGGGGGGGGGGGGGCAGTTTGTGGCAATCCCCGGGATCAGACATGGAATGGGTTTGGAGAGGATAGTAATTCCTGGGATCAGAATGAAAGTCTGCCATGTGCATGGGGGGGGGGGGGGTGGAGGGGGTGATTCCCTGGGTTGGACATCTTGCAATCCTCGGGATGAGGAGATTGCGGGGAATCCTCGGGGACGGGGGCAATTCCTGGGTTGGCCAGGAATTCCTAGGGGTTGGGATAATGTACCCGTCTAGGGGTGGAGGGTAATTCCTAGGGATTGGGAGCCGTTGCAACCGCGGGATTGAGAGGTGGGGAGGGGGCGATCCCAGGATTTCTGAGGATGGGGGTGGAAATTCCCACCTATTTCACGGGTGCCTGACCCGCAGCCGCGGCCCCGGCGCTTTGTCTGGGCTCCGGGCCCGGGCCCGGGCCTAGGTTGCCGGCTGCCGGCTATCCTGCCGGCGGATCGGCTCTGCTCTCTGATCCCCCGGACGCCTACCGTTCAACTCTTACCAGAGCCTCCTCTCTCTCCCCCCACCATCCGTGTCCAAGCACTGGGAGACCGAGCCGCAGCCTCTCATCTCCAACAACAGCTTTGTCCCGTCCACATCCGCCGGTGCTGCCGGCCGCTAGGCACATGCGCACTGACACAGCAACCTGTCAAGATAGGGCGCTTTCTCCGCCTCCTGGCATTGTGGGATATCCGGCTGCCATTGCTGTCCCATCTCCGCTACATCATTGTCTCTGAGATTGACGCCTATTACAGTGAGAGTAAATTAAGTAGCTTTCAAGCAGGGCTGTCAAGGTGGACGGAGCACAGCGGAGAGATTTAAGGAGGAAATGCGAGGGTTTTTGGCTTTAGTAACTGAAGTTACAGCGGTTAATTTTTTCGTTGTAAAGTATGATGGCGATGAAAAACACTGATGCTGGAGGAACTCAGCAGGCCGGGCAGTATCCGTGTACGATGGAGCGCTGAAATCTCAGTGGGTTGACGGATTAGAGGAGGTAGGTTAAACGGGGAAATTAATTGTTATTTCAGATCCACTGTTTCCTGAATGCAGATTAGCAGTATAATTTGCGAAGTATTTCCGGTTTTATTTTTGATTCGCAGTGTGTTACTTTTGAATGAGAGACTGGTTCTGCTTCCAAAGGTCTCCTCTGACCTTGTTTATCGTGACCCATTGGGAGTGAATGTACAAGAAGGATCAGACAGGAAGGGCCCCTCCCTCTAGCATACACTGCGAGTCTTGGTGCTTGTTGGTGAGTTCTGGTTAAGAGGCATTGGGTCTGCTCCTGCCACGCCTTTGTGTGCTTCCAATGCACGGCCTCAGGGTTCTCATTACCTTGAGGCTAGTCATCTTCAGACAGTATACCTACGTTTAACTGAAGTGGCTTGTGCAAGTCCAAATGCAACCCATGGTCAGAGAATGGTTCAGTACAGAAGGAGGTCAGTCAGACCATTTCGTCGGTGCTGGCACATTAAATGAATAACCAATGTATTCCTACTCCTGTCACCCTGCTTTTTTTTATTTCACACACTGCTAACTTTTGAAAGGTACTGTTGAATTTCGTTCGACTATCACTGCTGAAAGTGCAGCTACGATAATTTAATAATTTACGGTAAAAAGATCAATTATCTTACGTCTTCGCCCATTGGTTGTTCGTGTACCCGCCGACAGAAATGTTTTACCCGCCAGTAACTCCGCCAAAACCCAGAGCCAGCTATGCAGGTCCATGCAAATCCCATTATCACCTTCCTTACTAATCAGATTCCAGTTCTGGTAGCCTTTGTGCTGCTTATCACCCTTTCAGCTGTCTTCATCACCCTTTTCTCCCCGACCAGGTTCCATCTGCTTCTTTTTTTTTGTCAGCCTTCATCTGTCATCCACCTTCCTCTGTCTCCCAACTCCATCCGTCCCCCTCCTGGTTCGAACTGCCCATCATCCTTCACACCTCCTCGGTCCACCAATCGCCCCCGTCTCGCCACTCCCCGTCACCTCTTTATACTGGCCATTTCCCCTCTCCACTCTTAATCCTGATGTAGGGTGTCCAACCGAAACGTCGACATTTCTATTTCTCCCGATGCTGGTCGACCTGCTGGAATTCTTCTAGCTGATTGTTTGTACGTCCATGCAAAGCTGCAGTATTTTTCAGTCGTTCACTCCTGGAATGCGGTGTCAGTGGTTCGGTTAGGAAAGGCCTCAGCAAGCAATGCGCATTCCAAACTTCCCCCGGTGAGTGAACCGTCGTGGCATCGACCTTCTGCAAGTGTCCAACTTCATCAGGTGGTTCAGTAACGTGCATTTAAAACGGAGAGCGGAAAGGTCGTTGAACGGTGCAAACTGCACCACTTCTCTCCGGGTGCCGGCCCCTGTCAATGTGGCGTGCGACCGGGAGGGTGAAGGGCTCGGTGGGTGGGGGAGTTACCGGCCCGGTACGTGGCTCGGAGGGGGGCGTGTGCTGCCTCGGGTAGAGGGGAAATGAGGAGGGGGGGGCATAAAGGAGGGCCCACGTTTGAAAAGCGGCGGGAAGAGGGTTGGATGATGTGGGGGTGGGTAAGAAGGGCCTCGTCCTCCACCCACCCTGCTTCCCCCTCCACCCGAGGCGCGGCTGCCCACTGCTTTCCCCCACCCCACTCCCTCCTCTCCAACCGAGGCGCGGCTGCCCGCTGCTTCCCCACCCCCTCCCTTCCACCCGCGGCGCGGCTGCCCGCTGCTCCCCCTCCCTCCCCCACCCTCCGATTCCTGGGTGCCCACCCTTCAAGTTCGTTTGTTGGAATTCAATCACCCTTTACGATTTTAGCCCACCCAGAGCCCATTTTCCCCACTTATTTAACAAGTTGATTGTTGTATGGATTTTTAATGCTGTTATAGAGTCATATGTCACGGAAACAGGCCATTCAGTCCATAATGCCCATCCAAGCTAGTCCCATTTGCTGGCGTTTGGCCTGTATCTTCTTGAAACCTTTCATATCCATGTATCTGTCTAAGTGTCTTTTACAAATTGCCATTGTACCTGCCTCAACCACCTTCTCTGGCAGCTCATTCCACATACAGACCACCCTCTGTGTAATTTTTTTTTAAATCCCTCGTTCTGATTAAATCTTCCCCTCTCACCTTAAACCTATGCCCTCTTGTTCTCAATTTCTGCAGCCCTGTGAAAAAGGGTGAATGAACTCAATCTATTCCCCTCAAGATTTTATACACACGAATAAGATCACCTCTCAGTCTTTTGTACTCCAACAAAAAAAGTCCTAGCCTGTCCAATTTATAACTTGTATAACTTAGTCCCTCAAGTCCCAGCAACGTCCTTAAATCTTTTCTGCACTCTTTCCAGTTTAATAACTTCTTTCCTATAGCAGGGTGATCAAAACTGAACACAATACTCCAAGTGCAGCCTGTTACCATGCGTGTGATTAGTTTCTTCTGACGCTTGGGTGCTGCCTCTTTGGTTTACTGATGCTATGCATGACTTTTGAAATTTGTATCTCAAGTCCATGATTTGCAAAAAAAAAGCAGACCCCTCTCAGGGTAGATTGATCGCAAATGATCAGTTCCAGGTTCTCAGCTAGTCTAGAGCTCATGTTGGGCCATTCTCAACCTGCACAGCATCCCAGATTGATCCCAGCCCATGCAAGGAATACTTACGATTGAGTGACTTGGCATTCTTCGTCCCACAGTTTATGGGAAAACCCACTTCTAGTGCTGTTTGTTCCTTAAGTTGCTGTGTCAGATGTGCATTGTTCACCTGGTAGTGGACATGTACTTTATGTATGCTGTTATATCAGTTTGCTGCCTTGTGCCCTAGTATTACTGTGATGCAGGGTTTCGACCCAAAACATCAACAATTCCTTTCTGTTCCTTCCCTTACAGGTGCTGCTCTACCTGCTGCGTTCCTCCAGCAGATTGTGTTGCTCCAGATTCCAGAGTCCCTTCTGTCCAGATTCCAGAGTCCCTTCTGTCTCCATATCGGTTTGGAGAATTGATGCAGGTTGATGTGATTTTGAACCTCGTCATGCCCAGACTTGGAAAAGGGGGAATAGATTCTGTCGGAAAAAGTAGGGGTTGGTGCTTTCATTAGCATTTAAAGTTCAGCAGTTTTACTTGTGGTCCAGTCTGGGAAGTTGCACACAAAATTATCAGTTAATGCTTTAGTACTGTAAATAGAATGTACAGCACTATCACAGTGGCTGTCTTTTGCCTTCTGACCTTCCCAGTGGTTATAAATGATTCACCCGTATTTCAAAGAGGGAGGAATTCTCCCCTGTAAGAGCCAAAATTAATCATCGACCAGCAGAAGAAAGCAGGTTATCAAGTTATCATGATTCTCCAAGCTTGCTGTGCACAGTTGAATACTTCATTTCTTGCAACAATGAAGACTCTTCAAAGCAATGTCATTGACCTTAAAGTGATGAAAGATGCTATGTAAATTCAACTACGTTTTTATTTCCTGATGGATTTTCTTGCTACATTCTCAGAGCATGGTCTAATGGCTTTGTCCCTTCTCATCTGCATGCTTCCTCCTGTCCAAAGGACATCAGATGCTGTATGTAGACTGATAATGCCCATTATCACCACTTCATTTAACCTCTCAATTGTTAAATTGCTTCTATGATATCCAATATTGGAACAGCAGAAGTCAATCTCGAACAGCAGATGTCAGCCTCTAACACCAGGCAAGGAAACGCTTGGTCTATCAAATTTGAATTGACTTCTTTGAAGGGCACCCCACTTACTTACACACATCCATACCGTCCCTGAAAATTTGAGTAAGGTAAACCAAAAGCTGATGTATAGTTATTTCTTTTATTATGTTTGTTTAGTTCAGACACATTTCAGGTCTTTATACTAAACAAACATAAATAAGTGAGATTACCCAATGTTCCCCTTTTTTGTTAATCTTTATTGATTCTTAACCCTTTTAACTGTTAAGGAAAACTTGGTATCTTTATACACACACACACACACACACACACACACACACACTCCCTTCCTGATTCATTGCGGCATGACAAGATTATTGTGAATAAGACCCACAGAAGTGAGAAGATTTTTAAAAAGCAGGAGATGTAAACTTATTTACCACCCTAATCTAGTCACACTTCCAAACTGCCTTGGATGTTCCATTTCACAGTGGCAACATAGGTAATTTGAATCTGCATATGACTGATTATGTAACGCAGATCTTAATGTTGAGCAGTCAAGCCCAAACTGCAAATTGTGCAATATGGGTTTGAAACTCTTCAGAAACCAAACAGCAAAATTACTACATTGAACCCTGACCTATTAAATGCTACAGCATCCTAATAATAACTTAACAATCTCATCATTTCCAACTACAGCACAAATCTACAAGCTATGTAAAACAATCAAAAATCCAATTGTAGGACACAGATTAACTTTAATCTTCTATGCATAAGCAAAGTGAGCTAATTTATAAAAGCTGCTGTGTAAACTATATAGAATCTTACATGGCTTAAAGAAGGGCAGGAATTGTTATCATTTCTGGCCATGGGGTTTTTGGACAAGGTAGAGAATGGGATGAAAGAAGAAGGAAGGATCAAAAGATCGGTGAAAGGGTCAGCTGCAGTTGTGAGGAAGATGATATCCTGGGATAATGAACTAGGTGGGACTGAAGGATTGTTACACTGCTGGGAGTGATGAAAAGTCAGATGGAAATGAAAGCAAATACGTAGGAAAATTTCTCAGGTGCAATAACAATAGGTAGGAATATGCAATGCCACTGTTTCTAACTGGGATAAAACTAGTGCAAAAGGTACCCGGTGTGTAATGTTGAAAATGTATTCAAAAGTTCTTTGTACTGAGCAAGCTTAAGAAGAGAGCAGACATTTCTGGAGGTAGTTTTCAACAAATCTGGGCAGATGTAATGGGGATATGGAGTGAGTGATAATTCAATTTGATTTATTATTATCCTGAAAAGGGACCAAGTTAGACCAGAAATAAAAGCTCTTAATTAGAATAAAACAATTTTTCTAAGCTGAGGTATGCTTTATTTAAAAAATGGACTGTAAACAATTATTTGAAGGTAAATGTGCCAGAACATTAGGAGGCACAGAAGGTAGAGATAGTGAATATTCAAATATGATCCCATTTAAAATAAAAATGGAAAGAAGGACCAAACCTCTTAAAAAGGATATAAGGTAGAGCAGCAACAAAGTTATGGCAGCTGCTGAGAGCAACAGTCTCAGAGCGTAGAACATACAGGAATGAAAATAAAAACAAAATTAGATGACAGCAAAGAGTTGGGGGGAAAAAAGGTGGGCTAGTAAAATCTAGAAATGTTAGAGTGCTTTATAAATAAAAAGCAAGGAAATATCTAAGGAAAGAATAGAGCCTAATAATGTCCAAGCAAGTATCCTGTGTAAAGATGCATACTTTGGCCAGGAAGTTTCTTCCTTTGAACTTTGTTGTGCACCTTAATATGGTTTGTGAAAGTTCTGTAAAGATTGAGATCTTCAGTTGTCAGGGTTTATAGAATAGCTTTGTTAGGTTTTCTAGATTTGATAGCATGATGCAACATTCCCTACAGATCTATACAGAGTAATGCACCATAGAAACGGGCCCCATCATCCAACAAGCCCACATGGACCGTCAAGCATCCATTTAGACTAATCTTGTACCAGCTACTCTCCATGTTCCCATCCACTCACCTGCACACTAGGGGCAATTTACAGTGGACCTACCAACCCGCACATGCTTGGAACGTGGGAGGAAACGAGAATGTCCAGAGGAAACTCACTTGGTCATGGAGAATGTGCAGAATCCACACAGGCAACATCAGAAGCTGAACCCACTGGAGCTGTGAGGCAGCAACTGCACCACTGCTGCAACAAGTTCTGGCAGCTGCTAGTGTCATGAGTGTAAGTTCTGCAGCCAGCTCGTAAAAGGATATACCACAATACAAGCAGCACTCTCTCAGCTACAGGAATGTACAAAGATAGGGAGCGGTGTGAGAATCTCCCCAAGGAGAGAGGGACCTGGACAGTGAAGAACAGTGTCCCCAGGAGGCATGTCCTTTATTTAAAAGTGTCACTGAGACCCTTCGGAGCCTGGTGCTCCTGGCAGGGCATTGCTAGGGAGGTCTCTGTAAAATCAAGAGCACAGTGTATGAATACAAGGTAGACCAATCCCTATGCATCACACAAGATGGAGGAACTCAGCAGGTCAGACAGCATCTATGGAGAGAAATAAACAGTCGACATTTCCGGTCGAGACCCTTCATCAGGACCTGATGACTGTCCTGATGAAGCGTCTCAACCTGAAACATCAACTGTTTATTTCTCTCCATAGATGCTGTCTGACCTGCTGAGTTCCTCCAGCATTTTGTGTGTATTGCTCCAGATTCCAGCATCTGCAAAATCTCTTGTGGGGCCAATCCCTTTCTCTGCTCTGCCTTTGTCCAGGGCACAATGAAAAGTAGACAAAGTATTTTCTCCTTCATTATGGGATTAGGTGATCTCACCAGTGTAGCAGTGAATGCCAGGCTAAAATGATCCTGAAGTTAGGAAGCTGAGAATGACCATAACTATGATCTCAATGGACAAAGCAGGGACAAGTGTGAACTTGTCTTTGAAGTTGCCAGAAGTCACAGATCTGTGAGGGTGAAGAATGCAGTTTCAGTGTTCTCCCATTATAGAGCACTGTTTCAGAGGCAGTGAGTGAGTGAAATCTGGTTGTTCTGTAAGTAAGAACTCATTCTTTAGATCCATGTGCTTCAAAATCACATGAGAGATGAATTTTGTGTGTGGCACTGCCATTGATGTAATTTGTAGCAGTTTTATGGTAGAGAAAAGTTGCCAGGGCAAATGGAAATTCTGCAAAAAAAAAAGTTGAGTTCAATTCCCACACAAATGCTAATATTCCCAGAAACGGGCACAATATTACCCTCCCCTGAGATAAGCCAGTTGTTAACTACTTGGTGCTTTCCTGAAGTTGTGCATGAATAATTTCAAGCTATCTGTGTCTAAACTGGTTTACAAAGAAGGGCAGCAGTGCAGACATTGTAATGGAGAAGGAACGTGATGTGTTGGATAAGCTAAAGTCAATAAGGGGAAATTTTAAAGCTTTTAATATTGTGGGAAGTACATCATCCACTGATCTGAATGGAATGTATCTCAATCTGTTGAGAAGCAAACATGGAAATAACAAAGGCACTGGCATTTGTATTATGGCTACAGGTGTGGTGCTGAAGGACTCTTAGCATTACCTCATTGCAGGTGACCCCCTGCGATATGGCCATTCGGGTTACTGAAATTGCAAATCACTGCCCAAAAATTTGAGATGGAGAATAAAATTCACTCTCGTAGAATTTATGTAAAAAAAGTAAATAAATCAATGCAAAATTTATTTTTCTTCAATTCCTTTTTCTTTACACATGCACAGGTGACATGGTTTTGCTATGGAAAATTTGATGGCAATATAGACTGTTCTCGAGGAACACAATTCCGCCCCCCCCCCCCCCACACACACACACACACCGGAGGTCGCCCGTATTTTAAAAAAAAATTTGTGAAAATGATAAGCCAGTTGTTCTTTTGTGGTGGGAAAATAGCTCGGAAAAAATAATGAAAGACAAAATTAATTGCTTATTAGACAATGATGGATTTTTCTTGGCAAGTTTCTTTCTGGTAGATTGCTGAGATGCACATGGGATCCAAGAAAAAATAAGAGCCTATGAGATCCAAGGAAAATAGGCAACTAAGATCCAACATTGGTTCAATCAGTTGTATATTTTATGTTCCTGCTACAAAAACAGAGCTCGTTACTCTCTTCGATCCTTAAATGCCTGGCTTAATTATGTTGAAAATAGGGAGGGAAATGTTTTTGCTAGAAAACAGAAGGCGGTGGAAATGTTTAGTGGGTCAGGCAGCATTCCCTAAAGAGCAACAGAATTAACATTTCAGGTCAATGACGCTACATCAGAACAGAAGAAGTCCGAAAGCAAATGTGTTTTAAGTTGCAGAGGGGACGAAGGTGGAGAGAGCAAAGGGAATGTCTATTGCCAGGGTCAAGTTTGCAGATGATACAAAATGGGTTGTGTCATTAATAGTGGTTTCTACAAAAAAAACTGTAGATTGCAGTAACTTATCAGTATGCAGTCAAGTAGGAAAATAGACTTTAACATGCATAAATTTCAGATAATGCACTTGGGGAGAGCAGCAAAGCAAAGAAAAAACCATAAATAGTCAGATATTGAGTGTGAAAGAGACTGGTAGGTTAGACTAATGGGTTAACTTCCCTTATCGACAAAAGCATAGAATATACTAATTAGGTCACAGTTAAAGTGTTGTGTATAAAACTAGTTACCAAATGACAGGAAGGATATTGCATGAAAGACTACAGAAGAAATATGATGTTACCAGGACTGGACAACCTTGGCTACAATGAGATAGCTGGGCTTGTTTTCTGGGCTGAATGGGGATTTATTTAAGCTGTATATCACTGCAAGGAATGTATGGAAAAGGCCATTTCCCTTAGGAAAGAAGAAGAGGGGCATGGGTTTAAGGTAATTGGCGGACAGGAACTGGGGAGAGATGGGAGTTTGGCCTTGCCTGGTGACAGTGAATCTTCACTGTAATTACAGATTGTTTGGAAGTGCGTCTGAAGTGCTGTGGATTGCTCCTCTTTGGTAGAGACACAGTGGACGTAGAACGGCCTGTAATCTTTAAATGTTCTCTTGATCCAAGAGCAGTTTCTTTGGATCGGAAAGCTGTCTGCTTATTCTTTTTGAATAAAGTTATGAGAAAGAAACCAGGATACCAGTAAGCCCAACATAAGTTGTTGAATAGTGAAGTATACATTGATGGAATGGGCTGAATTTTTTTTTGGCTGATTAGATACAGCTTGTGTGAATTTTTAAAGGATTGTAGCAGACAAACCAGTTTGAATAGTCTTGGAAGTATTTAAGGTTATGGTTTGAGGGATGTCTATGGACATTATTTAAATTGACATCCAGAAACTATTTGATGAAAACTCTTACAATAGACAACTGAGGTTAAAACTCAGGTCGGAGGTAATTTATTGACTTGGTTGAGAACACAGTTGAACTAGAGGAGATATTGAAAATGTACTCTGGCTACAAGGTGCTATTGGGCCTCAGTTTTTCATGCATTTTGTAAGTGACTTAGATGATAGGATAGAAATGCACATGTGCAAGATTGCAGTGGCGCAAGGATGAAGAGCAATTTAAGCAGTGTAAATTCAGCATTAAATTACAAAGAGGTGTGAATAAGTCGAATAGGCAACATTGTGACAAATGGATATCAATAAGGGCAAAAGTATGGTTGAAAGATGTATCACTTCGTATAAGTCATTCAACTATCAAGAACAATTGCAGAAAATCAGAGGCTAAAGCATTGCTTGCCTTTGTATGCAGAGAACTGGAGTATCAGATGATGAAAGTTTTGTTAACAGCAGTACAGACCCCTGGTTAGACAGCAATGGAGCACTTTGAGCAGTTACGGACATTTCAGTCTGGTCATTTTGACTTTGGAAGAAGTGCAGCATAGATTGACCAGAAGGCTGCCTGTAGTTCAGGAGTTAAATTACAAAAACTAGTGTTGCATTCTCTGAAATTTAGGTTGAGGGCTGATTTCATTTTCAAGATAGGCTACGTTGAATGAAACAGACTATTTTCCTTGTTGGGGCATCTGATACTGGAGGAAGTAGTTAAAACTTTAGTTCCAGCTTCTCGGGGATAAAATCAGGAAGCAGTTCTACTTGTAAAGCATTGAAGAAATTTGGAATTCTTTTCTGAAACATCAATTGATACCAGGCAAATGCACAAAATGCAGGAGGAACTCAGCAGGTCAGGCAGCATCTATGGAGGGAACCAAACAGTCAACCTTTCAGGTCGAGACCCTTCATCAGGACTGGGATGGCATCCTTAATCATGACAGGGCGAGAAGAGCTGTCAACAAGGTAACTGTGGGAGTCAATGGGTTTGTAAAAGTGGTTCATCCGTTTCTGGAGATGGAGAGATCCAGAAAGGGGGGAGAGGTGCCAGAGATGGACCAAGTAAATCTGAGGGCCGGGTGGAGGCAAAGTTGATGAAATTGAGCTCAGTATGTTTGCAGGAAGCAGCACCAATGTAGTTGTCAATGTAGTGGAGAAAGAGTTGTGGAGCATTACAGGTGTAGGCTTGGAACAGGGACTGTTCCACGTAGCTGATGAAAAGACTGGCATAGCCAGGGCCCATGCGAGTGCCCATGGCTACACCTTTGGTCTGGAGAAAGTGGGAGGAACTGAAGGAAAAGTGGTTGAGGGTGAGTAACAGTTTTGCCAGACAGAGGAGGGTGGCAGTGGAGGGGAACTGGTTGTGTCTGTTGTCGAGAAAGAAGCGGCAAGCTTTAAGGGCTTTCTGATGGAGGATGGAAGTGTGCAGGAACTCGACGTCCATGGTGAAAATGAGGCAGTCAGGGCCAGGGATCTGGAAGTTGTTGAAGTGATGGAGATTATGTGTAGCATCACAGACGTAGGTGGGAAGGGACTGGACCAAGAGGGATGAAATGGAGTCAAGACTCCATATGTGAGTGTAGATTGTTGTTAACTACTTAGAGATCTTGAGAAAAGGTGGGTACGTGGATTAAGGTGACGAATCCGACCACTCTTAATGCTACAGAACAGGCTTGAGACTTCAATTGGCCTCCTGCTGTTCCTATTCTCCCTGAAGAATTTTGGCACAATGACCAGGGGTATGAGAACAGCCTCCAACAAGCACACCTTGCTTCCTTTGTGCACAGACATGATCCCTCCAGCACCCCACTAGTGCCAGTCACTCAACCTGGGAAAGACCTGTATATTCCTACTCTTCGCTTAGTGTCAAACAACCTATTCTCAATCCATTTAACTCAATTAAGAGTAGGCTTAACAAGTATATGAGGGGGGCAGGGATTACAGTAATAGATTTAGATGAGGAACATTGCGAGGAAGCTTATGGAGCATGACAGGTTGTTCTGTTGTATATCCTATATAATTTACATGACTAAAAATCAATAGTTATGTGCAGATAAAATTAAATTCCTATGACTTGACTTAGGAAGTGATCAGATTGTAAATCTACTTCTACCAACTTTTCTGATTTGAAATTTGCCAAACCATCCTCAAAGTTGCTATTGTAAAGCTAGAAGTTGCCATTGTGAAAGTAAGGAGATAGAACAGACATAAAGTCATAACTAGTTAGCTGTCTAGTTTACCACTATTTTACTGGCCTCATTAAGTTTTAAGTTTAAGTTTTATTTACAGCATGGTAACAGGCCCTTCTGGCCCAATGAGTCCGCGCTGCCCATTTTAAACCCAAATTAACCTACCCATATGTCTTTGGAATGTGGGAGGAAACCGGAGCACCTGGAGGAAACCCACACAGACATGGGAGAACATACAAACTCCTTACAGACAGCGACGGGAATCAAACCCTGATCACTGGTACTGTAATAGCGTCGCACTAACTTCTATGCTACCATGCCCTTAACATTCAGTCCCCTAACAGGAAGAGAACTGTATTTCTTGTTTTCAGCCTCTTCTACTCTGCTTGGTGCAGTGGGTGGTGTAATAACTATGGAGCTGTTGATATCACCACCTGCTAAATTGGGCAGAAGTATTGCATGGCATTAGATATCAGGGGTCTGGTCTCAGGTCCTGGATTGAAATCAACTATTGCTGCTATACTTTGACACACATTTGTTTGTCACCACCCACCCTGACAGCCTCCAATGCAACTGAACCCATGGTCACTGTTGAGGGCACAAGATCAGTCTTGTGGAGAGTGAACCAGAGGAAAGCATCTGGCCTGGATGGTGTCCCTGGCTGTGTCATCAGATATTGTGCTGATCAGCTGGTGGGGTTATTTTCTGACATATTTAACATCTCCCTGCTTCATCTGAGATTCCCACCTGTTTTAAGAAGACCACCATCCCAGTAACATGCCTTAATGACTACTGACCGGTGGCTCTGACATCCACCATGAAGTGCTTCGAAAGGCTGGTCATAGCACACGTCAACTCCAGCCTCCCGGGAAAAACTTGACCCACTGCAATTCGCCTACTGCTGAAACAGGTCTACAGTGGATGCCATCTTCCTGGCCCAACACTCGTCTCTGGAGCATCTGGACAGTAAAGACACCTCCATTAGACTATTGTTTATTGACTACAGCTCTGCCTTTAATACTATAATTCCAAGCAAACATCACCAAACTCAATGACCTGGGATTCAACACCTCCCTCTGCAACTGGATCCTTAACTTTCTGACCAACAGACTGCGGTCAGTGAGGACAGGCAGCAACACCTCCACCACAATTATTCTCAACAATGGTGCCCCACAAGGCTGTGTCCTCAGCCCTCTACTCTCTATTTTCTCATGACCGCACGCCTGGATTCTGCTGTAACACCATCTACAAGTCTGCAGATGATACCACTGTAGTGGGCCATATCTCAAATAACGATGAGTCGGAGTACAGGAAGGAGATGGAGAGCTTAGTGACATGGTGTCATGACAACCTTTCCCTCAATGTCAGCAAAACACAAGTTAACCTACCTGCTCTTCAATAGCTTTGAAGTCAGTTCACTTTCAGTTCGTGTTACCAAGCAGTATGGATTGCTCATTGCCCTCTACAGTGTCACCTGTGCTCCTTTTAAACATAATGTTTTGAGACTGTTTCTATGTTATATTATAAGCAAAAATGAGTCATTGCAGCCAACCCTGAATGATCTCAGATTTCAAGTCTTTCCTATACCATTCGATATGTTGCGGTTTGGACATTTTTCTGTGGAAAAGTATATTTAAAAAAATATATATTAATGCTTTTGCATGTAATACCTGATAGTCTTATCTCTCCACAGTCAAATATTGATGATTGCCTATCTAAAGAAAATTGGCAGAAACTTGGTACTCGTGCCCTGATGTCTGAGGTAAAATAGGTTATGGCTCATTATTGGAATCTGTTTTAATTGACCTATTGGGATATTACAGGAATACAATTTGCTGAGCCATGGTGTTGCATACTGCCATGACACTATCACTTCACGTTCTTTTTGCCCCTCATCATTTAGCCCCTCCACCTCCTCTCAAATGAAGGAAAAACATGCTGGCCATTGCTAAAACAGGAGATGGAGTAGTGTGAATGATAAAGGGATGTTCCTCGTATACTGGAGACTGGTCACTTGATATATCTAAAAATCTTTGATAACTGTTTTGCTCATTGTTAATCATTTGTGAGAAATATTTTCACGAACCAACCTTTAATGTTCCCAGATTTTAGTGACAAATTTACTAAGTCGTCAGGAATTTGTCAATTTGTCCCTCCCATGATCAAAGTTATACAGCACTGGTGTAAAGAAATTGCATCTGAATTATCTATTTGATATCTCATTGACTGCCTTGTACAATTGTTTTGCTCTTCCCTGCATGTGAAAACATGTATTCTTGTATTCCGTCGACCCAAAGCCTTCCCTCAATCTATTCATCTTTTTCTGATGTTTAACTTCAGATCTGGTACCAGTACTAATTAATCACTTTTGCAACCCCTCCAGTGCCTCCATATCTTTTTTTAAATATTACTGTAACTTAAATAGAACTAACTTCTCAAAATGGTGGTTTTGTCCCTCTAGAAATAAATCTGAGTGCTTAGATTGCTTTTATTTTGGGCCTTTTTCCTGATCTGTAGTTCCTTGTTTTCTCTCTCCCTCTTTCCTTAAAATAGTGACGTT
Source organism: Pristis pectinata (assembly GCF_009764475.1). Lineage (NCBI taxonomy): Eukaryota > Metazoa > Chordata > Chondrichthyes > Rhinopristiformes > Pristidae > Pristis > Pristis pectinata. The sequence goes on along the minus strand of NC_067438.1, from coordinate 13,332,105 downwards.
GCATTTGCTACTTTCCAACCCGTGGGAATCCTTCTACAACCCATGGAAATTTGGAATATGATAACCAATGTGTCCACCTGCAAGGCTACGGATCAAGTTCTGGAATTTGGACAGCCCTTTTCCAGCCAGCGTGGACACCACCTTTGTCATAAGCTCTCCATGATTCCCTGGAAATGGGAAGATTTGTCTGATGCACACAATGCAATGGAAGCCCGGAACTCTCTCCCAAAAGGATTTTGGATGCTGCGGGTCAGTTGAAATTTCCACAGCCATGGTAGATAAGATTTTTAGTGAGAGCAATATCAAGGGATTTGGAGCAAATGTGGGGAAACAAAGCTGTGTCCAGGCTATCCCCAGGTAACACATGGGTTCCATTTTTTACAGATGTCCTCAAATTGTTTTTGTCCATAATTTGGAAAATACACAAAAATCACTCGATATGATAACCATACCTCCACAGTATTGGAATGAATGGCATCAAAAACACACAAGACTGATTTTTAAAAAAAGAATTACTAGAAGTGGAGAGAGAAGAAACTAATTCTGCTGTTTATAGGAATGAATGTATGGACGTTGGACTTTTGAATTTAATAATATTATGGGAGCTCGTTCGTATGTACGGCTGTCTGTAAGTTGAGCGTTCGTAACCTGAGGGACAGCCCGGATAAAGATCTGTCATGGTTTAATTGAATGGCGAGAAAGATTAGAGGAATTGAATTGTTTTTGGGACTTTTGCTTTGAAGAGGGATGTTCTGAAAGTTATCTTATTGAGGTATAGAAGGGTATAAATGGCATCTGGAATATAATTTTAAATTAAAGAAAGGGAATGGAATGTAGAAGCACAAGAGCAACAAATTCAACATATGCTTGTGTAGTGTCTGCAGTGATGAACAATTGTGCTATATGATGAGCAAAGTCCACTGATTCCCAGGCGCACCTTCCACATGACAAGGCATTCACAGAAACGTAACAGAGCAAAGAAAATTGCCTAGGATTCTTTTGCTAAATCTGTATCCTCTGGTTGCCAGCATTTATGTTGTTGGAAAGATCTGATTTACTCAATATACTTAATTATCTATGAACTCTCCTTCTACCTTCTCTCCTCTAAGCATAAGTATCCCAGCTTCTCTCAATTTTCCATGTAAGATGAAGTCTTTCATCCTGATAGCATTCTGGTTGATTTCTGCACCCTTTATAGCCTGTGGTACCCATGATTGGGCAGACTAACCTAGTACCAGGTTAGACTTGTAATGTCAAAATTTAGCGTGGCTAACTTGCTTTTATACCTTACATCTGTGTTTATGAAGTCAAAGGTTCTGTATACCTTTTTTAAACAGCTTTCTCAACTTGTTCTGCTGTGGTTTAAAAATTGTCTTTGTACATTGGCTGCAGTCCCTGTCTCAGCATCACTTTAAAATAGTAACATTCAGTTTACATGGATTGTAGAGGGGTTAGTGAGAGCACAACTTGGATGCTGTTCCTTCTCCATTGCTTGGGAAGTCTGTGCAACAAGGATATTGATTCTGGGATGAGTGATGCAGGATGCATGGTTTTCAGTACTGGTCAGTACAACCAGTGTCAGGATTCAGGCACATGTAATAGATGGCTCTTAGTCCAATATATTGGAGGTAAAACTTTGGAGGTCAAAAATCACTGTAGAACTAAATGCATATATGGGTGATAAAATGCTTAAGCTTTTCCCATGATTACAGGCATCTGATAATACCATGAAAAACTCTTTCAGCCAAGAAGCATGCAAAATTCCATCACTTTAAACCATTAATCCCATTAGAAATTGCATTACATGCAACACTTAATTGTCCTCCGACACCACTGGAGTGGTAAGTTTGACTTGTAACCTTCAATTGATCAATCTTGAATGCTGTTATAAAGTGACATTTATACCATCAAAATTGATTAGCTGCATAATTTCTTTTTCATATGATAAGAGCCATTAGAAAAATACATTTTTGATCCAACAACAATGGTTACTCACTGTGTATCTCCTAAGGCTGAACTATCGGAAGATGTTCTTGTCTTCGATAAATCAATCCAACATTCTCACTAGAAGTCCTATTAAGATGAGTTCTCACCTTAGTATCTCAGATAAAGTACAGCAAACAGCAAAGTTAATTTTAAAACTTTATTGATGGAAAATTTGGTCAAAATATGGCAAACCATTTTGCAGGCCTTGTACAAATCTTACAATCCACGACCGTGTGGCCTTGCACCTATTCCAGGGATTACAGACACCTGCACTTCGACAGAGTCATCCGTAACAATTCTACCAGTTCTTGTTCCTTGCACCAGCTGCTAACAAGTTATGGTTAGAAGGCTTAGCACAGCAACCAACACATGGGAAATATCAAAATCCATCCTTGGATACGAATTATTCATATCAAGATCCCACCAGAATGAGTCATCCCTAATCTTGCGCAAGTCATTCTATATCTCAAGTTTAGTGATGCTGGGAGTGATAGATCCATTTCATCACCTCTACCAAATGTTCTGGCAGAGGTGGAATCCTGGTGTAACTGATACTTTAACTCAACTTTGGCAATGACATCTTGCTGATGTAAATGAATGCTTAACAAAATCTGTGCCCCATGACACATAGATTTAACTGGGATGAAACCTAAGTTCCCACTGTTATGGCCCAGGTCATACTGGTATTCCTACTGTATGGAGGCAACATTTTATTCACCAATCCCCTTGTATGCAAATCTTATGACAAATTGACCTGCAATTGCCTTCTCTGTGCAACTCATGCTATCCTATGTCCATATGGGATAGGGACGTGTTTCACCATGTCATCAGGGTAGACAAATATATTCCCAACCTCAGATGCATCCTAATGTGGTCCCATCCACCAGGTTACATACTTGGGGGTATGGTCATGCTCTGTTGAATGGTTCTCTGGTGCACCCTCGTGTTCTCTGTACAGAACAAAGAATTTGTGATTGCATCTACAAGCAGAATAGGGTAATATTGTAGCACTCGTAGCATAATGATATTGTTTTATTTTGTCAATGGCTTTAGTGTTTTTAGCAGGTGCACCCTCTGAATCCCCTGATTTTTGCATTTTCTGGTGGACTGCTCTTAGGGGTTCATCAGTGATAAATGAAGGGAGCTTTCCTTCTGTCATGAACTGCAGTTTTCTTGAGCTTGTTCTGCCATCCATGACCTGTAGATTCCAGTTATGTTATTTTGCATGGCATTCTTTTCCTCTTTTGTAATCCTTTTATCATGGGATTCTAAGTACCTAACAGCATCCCATAAATGGATGCTCAAAATTTGGCTCTCCCTTAATTCCTATTTCCCAACTTATTTATATAGAACTATTTTCTGGTGAGTTTTTGTTTTCTGCTTTTGCAGATTGAGCCAAACCAGGTAAATCAAAACTGATAGCATTACAGAGGATATCTGGCAAAATAACAGGTTATGTGACCCCACTGGCTAATGCTGACATCTATGCCCCACTTGAGCCGCCCCCTGATATTCCTCCTCTAAACCTATCAGTGCAACCTTCTATTCACTTCTTGTCCAGCCTGTTCCTAAAGTCAGCTATACTAATTGCTTCAACCACTTCCTGTGGTCGTGAGCTCCACGTTCCCACTAAATATGGGTAAAAATTTCTTCTGTATTCTTGGTTATTTTTAAATAACTGTATCACACTTATGGCCTTCAGTTATGCTCATTCCCACAAGCAGAAATGGTCTTCCTGCATCCATTGTTTTTGAAAAACTTCATAGTTTTTCTATTAGTTCACCCTGCAGCTGCCTTGTCTCAGGAGAAAACTTTTTTCCTTTCCTAATATGTATACAATTGCATTTCTGGTGTTATCCTTGTAAATCTTTTATGTTACCCTCTCCAGTGCTTCCACATTATGAATAATGTGGCGGCTGGAGGTAGAGGTTGCAGTGTTGGAGACAGTATCCTTCATAACATAAAGATAGCATCACTTATCAGTCCCTGTTGTCATCTGGATTGATCACCTTTAGTCCCAATGTTTATCTTTAATTCTATCACCATTCCCTTTATCCATATGATACCACACGTCCAGCTCAGATTCCACCAGTGTTGCATTTGTCCATTTACCAAAATTCTTTAACATTTGCTGTTGAATCTCTGGTCCCTCTAATTTTATTCCCACCTGCCAGGCCCACCTCAAGTTAGTTGTATTATAACTGGACCAGAAGGTGGTGCAAATCACAATACGATACCAATAAAAACAGAAAATACTGGAAACACTCCACAGGTCAGGCAGCATCTGTGGAGATATGTGATGGGTATCTGACTACTGGAGTACATCCTGTGTGAAGTTGATGCCATTTTGCCAAACCACAGCAGCACTGCCCGTGTCAGTGGTGATGATGTTGGGTTTGGTCTTTAGTGAATGGACTGTTGCAAGCTCAGAAGAGGGTAAGTTAGAAAGAACCAAGCCAGTGGGAAAAATTGGGATGGTCAATATGTAATAAGCAAGAAAGAATATAACGGCACAGTATAGGCCCTTCAGCCCTCGATGTTGTGCTGACGTTTTATCCTGCTCTAAGATCTATCTAACCCTTCCCTCCCACATAGCCCTCCATTTTTCTATCATTCGCGTGCCTATCTGAGAGTCTCTTAAATGTCCCTAATGTATCTGCTCCACCACCTCTGTCAACAGTGCGTTCCACACACCCACCATTCCATGTGAAAAAAAACTTACCTCTGACATCCCTCCTCACCCCCCCCCCCCCCCCGCCATATCTTCCTTCAATCACCTTAAAATTATGCACCTTCGTGTTAGCCATTTTCACCCTGGGGGGGGGGGGGGTGGGGTTGGGGGTTTGGGGGACGTGCTCTCACTGGAGGTCTTATGGGTGCCCATTCCTCATCACAATCACTGTCCTCAAACAGGGTCGTTAAGCCAGAGATGGGTTCGGGATCCCTTGTTTCATTATTAGTTCGAACTTTAGACTGTCCTTCCAGTCCATCTCTCCTATCTATAGCAGCTTTGGCTTGTTTGCGCTGCTTCTCCTCCTCCAGGTTCTGACGCCCATCTACCCACTTACATTCTGCTTTTAACGCCTTCCAACTTTTTGGTATTCCTTCTGCAGTGCATAGGGCAGGCACGGTAGTGTAGCGGTTAGCGTAATGCTTTACAGCGCCAGCGACCCAGGTTCAAATCCTCCCACTGTAAGGAGTTTGTTCATTCTCCCCGTGTGTCTGCGTGGGTTTCCTCCAGGTGGTCCGGTTTCCTCCCACATTCCAAAGACGTACGGGTTGGGAAGTTATGGGCATGCTATGTTGGCGCTGGAAATGTGGCGACACTTGCGGGCTGACCCACACCCCCCCCCCCCCAAAGTCAAGAACACTCTACGCAAAAGATGCATTTCACCGTGTGTTTCGATGTACATGTGACTAATAAAGATACCTTACCTTACCTCTATCCCTTTATCACAGGCATTAGTCCTCCAGTGAGCCAACATGGTGCTGTCCAACTTTGCGTCCAACTTTGCATCCACCTTTTCCTTCCACTCCGTTACTAACGTCTTCCACTTCTTTCCAGAGTTCTTTTTCTGTATCAAGTTTGCAGCTTGTTCACATGAGGTAATATCCCAAGATTCCCCCCCCCCCACCCCCCCAGTGGCCACGTTTCATTCCCCAACCTCTTATTCAGCACTGCACTCATCACTCTCAAATGCTCCTCTTTGTCTGGAAAGTTCTGGCACATGGTACAGGGCCGTGCCTTGCCTGCTCGTATCATTCGATTGCGACTGATCCATATTTGCTGAATAATTTACCCGATTTGGTACCTCCCTGCCCAATCAGTAAGTTGACCAGCACAATAGCCTGCTGCCCGATTAACAACTTTACCTCGTACCGCCTCCTGTTCAATTACCAAAAATTGCTGACCTTATGCGAGTCCTACAGCAGGTTCTTTCCTGATTCCGTCAAGGTCGTGCTATCAGCCCCGGGCGAGGGACCGTGCCTCCAAAGGAACTACGGGGAGCAACAACAGGTAAGATATCTATTGGGCGCCCAGTCAGTCTCCGCAGTCCCCAGAGAGACCTAGCCACTTACTCTGCCCGTCTGCCTAGCACTCCCTATGTTGAAATCCAAGTCACAGCACCAAATGTTAAAGTCGCGTCTTGTTGTGACCCAAAAAGGCTACCTCTTCTGACCCTTTCTCCCTTCTCTCTATTGACTTAATATCATTGCTAACCATCAGGCCCACCCCACCCCCTCTGCCTACCCGCCCATCTTTCCTATACACTGTGTACCCTTGGACATTCAGCTCCCAATCAAACATCCATCATTCAGCCATGACTCTGTGATGGCCACAATGTCATATTTTTTAATCTGTAGCTGTACTATAAGGTCATCCACATTATTTCTAATGCTACGTGCATTTAAATACAGTACATTTAGACCAGTATCTGCTACTTATTTCACTGTATTTCTATTGCTCAGCAAATTATCCTGTCTTTTCACCTGCCTGTCCCTCTTACCATCTTTGCTGTGCACTGTCTTGGACTTGTTTCTATACTCCTCTTCCGCTATCCTAACATTCCTGGTTTCCTTCTCCTGCCAAATTAGTTTAAACCCTCCCTAACAGTTGAATTAAACATTCCTGCCAGGATATTGGTCCCCTTTGAGTTCAGGTGTAACCCATCCGTTTTGAATAGGTCATACCTCCTCCAAAATAGGTCCCAATGATCCAAGAATTTGAAGCCCTGCCCCTTGCACCAGTTACTCTGCCATGCATTCATCTGCCTGATCCTGCTATTCTTACCTTCATTGGCATGTAGCGCAGGCAGTAATCCTGAGATTATTACCCTGGAGGTCTTGCTTCTCAACCTTCTTCCTAACTCCCTGTAATCTTCCTTCAGGACCTCCTCTATTTTTCCATCTATGTCATTGGTACCAACATGTACCAAGACTTCTGGTTGCTCACCCTCTCCCCTCTGAATACTCTGGACACGATCTGAGACATCCCATACCTTGGCACCAGGGAGGCAACACACCATCTGGGTATCCTTATCGGGCTTGCAGAATCTCCTGTCTGTTCCCCTCACTATGGAATCCCCTATAACTACTGCATTTCTCCTTGCTTGCTGGACCACAGCACCAGGCACTGTGCCAAAGTCCCATATGCTGTGGTCTTCCTCTGTCAGGTCATCCTCTCCAACAGTATCTAAAATGATAGACTGATTTCCGAGAGTCACTGCCACAGGTACTCTCTACTATTTCCTTTTGGCTACTGTCCATCTCCTCCTCACTTTCCCTAATTAACCAAAGGTCATCAAGCTGCAGCTCCAGTTTCCTAACATGGTCCCTGAGGAACTGCATCTCAATGCACTTGGCGCAGGTGTAGTCCTCGGAGGCTGGTCACCTCCCAGGATCCCCACATCTGGCACTCCAAGCATAACGCTAATCCTAGATGCATAGTGCTTATGTTACTGTCTAATGTTACTAAAATAAACTAGTAACTTATCCCCTCACTATAAATCTCACCTCTTACCTGTTCTCGCCGAAGCCTGTTAAGCCAAAGCCTTACCACTCTGACTCAGAAGCTGACTGCTCCCCGACGACTGGCCGGTAGACAATACCTCTCTGATATAGGGAAGGTAGGTCGCTCCACCAATCAGGCTGCTCGCTCGTTCTCCGATGCTCCGTACACTAGGCCGCACTCCCAACTCTTTTTTTTTTCAAGTCTTGAACTGGAAATTCCAATTTCTCCCCCTCCCCAGCTCTTTCTCCCACCAATCAGGCCGGGCCAGCATTTATTACCCATCCCTAATAGCCCTTGTGAAGGTGATAGTCTTGAGCTGCTGCAGTCCATTTGGTGAAGGTGCATCCACAGTGCTGTCATGTAGGGAATTTCAGGACCTTGCAACAATGAAAGAATGATGATAGGTTAACAAGCCAGGTGGCATAGACTTGGAGGAGATGTGGTAGATGGTGGTGTTGCCATGTCCCTGCTGGTTTTGTCCTTCTTGGTGGCAGGAGTCACAGGTTTGTGATGTTCTGCTGGTGTGGTCCACAAGAGTAGCAGCACTGTACTTTTTAGCTAATGTCGCCAGAGTGCTTTGGTGGTAAAGGGAATGAGCATTTGAGGAGCTGGGTGCAGAGCCAATCTTGTGGGCTGCTTTGTCCTTGATGGTTTTTGTGTTTCCTGAGTGTTGGAGCTGTACTCATGCAGGCCAGTAGAGTATTCCATCGCACTTTAACTTGTACCTTTTTAGATGGTGGAAGGGTTTTGTGGTATCTGGAGATGGATCACTCGTTGCGGGATACCCAGACTCTGACCTGCTCTTGCAGCTGTTGCATTTACCTGGCTCATCTAGTTGAGTTTCTCGATATTGATGGTTGGATTTCGGCAATGGTAACACCATTGAATGTCAAAAGGAAGTGGTTGGACTCTTGTCTTGTTGGAGATGGTCCTTGCCTGGCACTTCTGTGATGCAAACATTACTTGCTGCTTATTGTGCCTGAATGTTGTCTTGATCTTGCTGTATGCAGGCATGGGATGTGTCATTTGCTGAAGAGTTGCAAGTGGCATTGAACATTGGAAAAGTGACAGGCTTGGCTTGCTGGGCTCAAGTGAAGGAGGAGGAATGGGATGCAGGTGGAGGGCTGCCTTTATCATTTCTGTCTTCATCCAGAGGGTCCTAAGTCCTTCCATCAATGCTTCAGGTTCAGCAGTTTTCTCTTTTAAAGAAGACATACAGCATTGATTATTTTTCTTTCATGCTGCTTGGAACCTTGAATCTTTCTGCAACACAAGAAGCTGTCATTTATGAACCTACCAGATGATTGCGACACTGAAGAATGTCCATCACCTCATCAGTGTGCATGAAACCTTCTTGCAGGCAGTTCGTTGGCAGACCCTTTTTGCGTTCTAGCTGTACATCGATGTCGTAATTCCCCGTGCTGAATGTTTTTGTGTTTATCTGTGCCAGATCCTTGTTAGTGAGAGTTTTGGCATGGGACTTGGATAACTGCAGAATATCATCCTCTTCAACCTCCGATCCCATCTGTCATGCGAGAAGCGCTAGCTCGTTATGACTGTCACTTAATTTGAAGCTAACAAAGTCATTCTCTGCTCCTGGGACTGTTCATGCAATTAACTGAAACTTCATCCCAAGCAGCACCCAGAAAATTAATATCATCCTTTACATTGAATTTCTTCCAGTACTCTTGGACAGAAGACTTCCCCTCACTGCCTTTTCGCTGAATGAACTTGTTCCAGAGATGGTAGGCATAAACAGGTAGCTGTAGCACCCTGATCCAATGGCTGTATAAAAGAGATTGTTCACAGTGACAGGAACACAACTTCAATGTTCAGACAGGGAACCTCAGTCCAAGTCATGAGTGCTGTCATTTTGAAAAATAAGGAGAATCTTGGAGGTCCAATTTTCTTTTACACCACTTTTCTTCACCTCTGGCACAGAATAATCCATAATCCACTCGTTATCAGAATTGAGATGGGACAATCTGAACTGGGCGTCAATAAATGGGCAATTGAGTAAGTGCTACTTAAGAGCACTGTCGATGACAGCTTCCCATCACTTTGCTGATGGTTGAGAGTAGACTGGGTGTTAATTAGCTGGATTGGTCTTTTTACTGCCTTGTGCGAACAGGACCTAACCCGGGCAATTCTCCATGTCGTTGGGTAGATTCTGGTGTGGTAACTGTACTGGAACAGCTTGGCGAGTAGAGGATCAGTCGAGTTATCCATGCCTTATTGTACGATTTCCAGGAGACACTGAACCAAGATTCTACATAAGTCTTCATTGCCTGTGGATTCTTGCTACGGTAAATGAGCAAAGGTTTCAGTTTCTTGATGCCTTTTGCATTGCCACTTAGTAAAAGAGTGAGGCTGTCTTTCAAAGCCTTAAAGCCAAGTGCACTTTTCTTGTTGACTGCAATGTAAGTTCTTGATGGCATCCATTTCCAATACAGAGCTGTCACATTTGCATTGAAATCTTGGTGAGGATGGTAGCTACCGCTGTCGATTATTTGCTGTGGTGTGTTCGGGAATGCCTCAGCAAAATCAAGGTTGGCACTCACAGATTTTCCCTACACTCGTACATTCTTAAACACAAACCATGCCTGGAACCAATGAAATCAGCCATGGCATGCAGCCAAGGTTTCTTTTTTCACATCAGGATTTGCAGTAGAGATCTCTCCCTCTTCTTTCCTGATGTCTTCATAGAGTTAGCCTTCTGCTGCTCAAGAGCAAGGCTGATTGGAATGTTCTTCTGATAAGATCTTCAAGCTGCATGGCCAGCCTATATTACATTATCTCCATTGCTTTGCTGGATTTGTGTGTTGCGTTGAATGCTGTGTTAATAAGCTTTGCTTCCTCACCAATCTCATTACCCTTTTGCAGGGTGGAACAATTAGTTGTCGATGTGAGCCAAGATGGTGAGCTATGACCACAGAACAGTCACCACTTTTACTTTACTTAATAATATCCAGTTTCACACGGAGAGTCACAATTTTGCACTGTTGTTTGTACCAAGTTTCAACCTTTGCACCAGTAATTTGTTGTTTGCTCAACATTTATCACGCTGAATCCACAATCTTGTGACGTGCAATGAGAGCTGTGAAGACTACCTGGAAAGCTTGTCCATCCCCATCTGCTCATTTATAGAAAAAAAAGGCATAACTGCAAAACAGATCAACAAAAGTCAAAAATTGTTCCCTTGTAAAGAAGAAGCAACAAAAAGTGGGACAACAAATAATGAAAACCCTTCGTCTGTCCATGCACGTTAATAGTTTTATCCATGTGACTTGTGTTCATTACTGAAATAAAAACAGAATATGCATCTGTGGGAGGAGAAACAGAGTCAACATTTCAGGTCAAAGATCCTTCATTAGAACTGAGAAAGAGAAAAAAGAAGCTCAGTAACCTGCAGGGAGAGTGGAGGAGGTGGGACATCTGAGTTAGGTTTCTAACACCTGCATTTTTTTTTGATTTTTCATTTCTATGTTCATTACGCTTCTATTTATCTATGTTTGTTTGCTCATTAATGTCTCTGATACAGTACCTGTGTTTTTGGATGTTCTGATATCAGCATTGTGCCAGTTAGTTCACTCATTTGACTAAATAATCCATCATATTTTACCAACTTAAGGTAAAAAAACAATCTTAAAGCAATCTCCACAGATCTTTATTAGTATTCATTTATGGACAAGGCAAACTAATTTCTTCTGATTTCTCCTATTTCCATGCTCCTATGAGTAGTGAGCCAATGATGTGAGCTCTTTTTCCCGTCTCTTTTCTGTTGCTAGGTAAATATTGGGAGTTATGACCTTGCTTTAGCCTCAGTGCCATGGGCTCTTATCTTCCTCTCTCAGATACACAATCAAACAAAAGGGGCAATAGGCTTTAGGAAAACCAGAATTCACATGAGAAAGGAAGGATCTTTTACACTTGAGGCTTTTTCCCCTACGTTGTGCTGAACAATAACAGATTATTGTTGTCAGTATACTGGCTATTAGATAAACGAGTAAGATTGGCTAAAGGATGTCCCCTATTGTCATTTCATACACTGACCAAGTCTTTCTCTTACCTGTTCTGGCTGATGATCAAGGATGCAACACACTTCAGGTGACTAGATCTTCCTTCCCTCTGGCTTAATGATAGCTTGCTGGAGCAGGACACAGTATCTGGGAAATTACCTCTTCCTGATTGAAACTCCTGCAGTGAACCATTGTTTTGAGGTGCTCAGAATCCTGGAAAAGGACATAGGGTTTTGACCCAAAACATCGACAATTCCTTTCCTCACACAGATGCTGCTCAGCCTGCTGAGTTCTTCCAGCAGATTGTCTGGTGCTGCAGATTCTAGCATCTGCAGACACAAGAATGATGAAGGGTCTCAACACGAAACATCAACTGTCCATTTCTGTCCGTAGGTGCTGCCTGACCCGCTGAGTTCCTCCAGCATTTTGTGTGTTGCTTCAGAGAAAACACAGCTGGACTTATACCAAGCACAACAAAAGAACACGATGGTTGTTAGAGGCTCCAGCCTCCATGCTCCAGGTTGTTGAATGATGAGTTTGTCAACAGTCTTTTCAGCCCAGCTACCATCAGCTCTTGGTTCAGTGACACTCCTTTCATCTGGAATGTGGCTGTTTGCTGATGATTTCTCAGTGCTTCTCTTCATTCGCATTCACTCACGAACTAACATGAAAACCTCGGTTGAGGCTGATATGCCACAAGGGACAGGCAATAATTATTTCCAACAAGAGAAAGTCCAGCCACTTCCCTTCAACATTGAACGTCTTTATCATTGTTGGATCCTCCACCATCAGCAACTTGGCTATCGGAGTTGGATCAGCCATGTAAATGCTGCACAGAAGGGTATCTAAAACCCCCAAGCGTTTCCAACATCTAGAATACCAGTGGGTGTACAAGTGAAAACCCCGAACTCAACAGGATCGATGCAATTACTGCGACATCACAGACCCCTGACACTATCCAGCCCATTTGATCAGAGTCATGTCCGCCACCTTTTGTATTGACTCCTTGTAGCACCAGTGGAATGTAGTGGCAGTAGGTTCTGTCAACAGGCTGTGTAGCAAATCTCCCAAGGCTGCTTCAATAGCTTGTAGATCCCACCATTTGGAGGGAGAAAGACAGCAAACAGGTGACAGACAGCAATGTCTCCTCCAGGTTTCTGCTCAAACTACTCGTCGCTCCAACTTGGGGAAAAATACCACTGCTCTGTGTTTGTTTTCTCTTTGTAACCCGAGCCCTACTCTTTTTCTCTTTTCCTGTCATTTTTTGCTTTCTGGCACCTTGGCTTCTGTTTCTGGTTTCTCCCCCCCCCCCCCCACCCCTATTATCTTCCCATATCTCTTCCCATATCTCTTACCCTCCACTCCCACAACCCTTGCAGTATAGGTTGGTTGCTATGGAAGCCCATAGGTGACTGTTCCTGTTTTCCTGCTTGCGCTCACACAGCTGAGCTTGCCAACATTCCCTTATGGTGTGGGAGTTGCTGTGTGTTAGCAGCGAATTGACTGCCCCTTGCAGCTTCCATATCCGATGTACAGAGAGGCTGAGACACTGATCCCAACACTTTAAAAGAATTGGAGCATCTTGGTATCACATGGCAGACACTGAGTTGGAGAGACAAGTGCAGGAATCTGACTGTGTTCTGAACTGTCAGCTCTAGTGGGGACAATGAAGTGCCTTGTGGAGGCTGCTGGAGCATCTGAAGTCCAGGTTATGGAGTTCTGATCAAAAGTAAAAACTTGGCTGATGACCTTAGATCCATGATTAACAAAATGACCTTTTCCAGCCTGTGACACAGTGCTGCATCCAGCGGCATCCGGTCCATACCTGGACTTCCCCCAATGTCAGGCACTGTCCTTGGACTCTCCCTAATGTCAGGCTCTGTCCTGGGCCACTTTCCCCAATGTTTGGCTCCGTCCTGGACTCTCTCCAAGTAACAGGTTCTGTGCTGGACTCCCCTCAATGTTAGTCTAACATTGAGGGGGCAGAACCTATCTTCTCCCGCCCCCCCCCCCCTCCCCGCCCGCCCACGTCAGGGTCTGTCATCAGACTCTCCCAATGTTAGGCTCTGTCCCAGACTCCCTCAATGTCAGTTTCTGTTCTGGACTCTCCTCAAGTACCAGGTTCTGTCCTGGATTGTCCACAATGTCAGGCTCTGTCCTCAGCCTTTCCCAATGTTAGGCTCTGTCCCTGGACTTCTTCCCAATGCCAGGTTCTGTGTCTGTGTTGGCCGCTTTCCCTAGACCTGTTCCTGCACTCTTCTGCAATGTCAGGCTCTGTCCCTTGAGTTTGCATGGTGTCCCCGGGATATTTCTGTGTTAAAGTGATTTTCCTTAATACTGTGACATTAATTCATTCATCTGGTTTCCTGTTTACTGCACCATAAACTTGGGCTGTTCAGGATCCAAAGAAACTGTGTAGATAGCCTGAAGGGTACCTGTTGGTTGCTCTACATTTGGAAATGTACTGAGGTTGAGGCTGTGGTACCCTTAGGGTCAGTTGGAAGTTCACAGACAGACGACCTAGTGTGTCCAAGTGATCTCTCTCAGTCTGCAGCCAGTGTGTGAAATATGGGTGCTATCTTATTTCTGGATAGATGATCTTATACCTATTGTTCTTTGTTTTGACAGTAGATATGAACAAAATCCACATTTATAAATGAGTGTATTTTATAACAAGTTTCATTTGATTGATGTGAATACTGGATTTTATGTGCTGTTCTACAGTGTTATGTTAAAAACAAAGATCTTCAGGGCCATGTGAATATCGATTTGGCAGGATTACTGAAAGTGGTTCTTTTACAAACAAGAAGACACAGGAGATTCTGCAAATGCTGGAATCTGGAGCAACTCACAAAATGCTGGAGGAACTCAGCAGGTCAGGCAGAGTCCCGATGAAGGGTCTCGACCCAATACGTTGACTGTTTATTTCCCTCCATAGATTCTGCCTGACCTGCTGAGTTCCTCCAGCACTGTGTGTGTGTGTGTGTGTGTTACTTTTACAAACACAAAAGCTTCATGTTCTTATAGAATGACCATTGAAAATGTTAAACCTTTATTTAGATGTTGAGAACTCCTGATGTTACAATATGGACTATAAGTTTTGCCTGAACCCATTCAGGGCAATTGGTTACCTTCTAGGACAGAGTATATGAGTGGGGAGATGTGGGAATGACTATTGCAGGTATTACCACCACCTGTGTAAAAGCATCAAGACCAGAAATCACTGGTTTCTGAAATTGGAATGGATGAAAAACTTTGACATGTGTTACTTTTAAGGTATTTCAAAAGGGAAAATTTGTCAGGGATATAAGGGATAATCCATTTTCCTTAAGAAAATAGTGGAAAGTAGTCTTGATGTTTCCTGGGTATTACGAGCAAGCAGGTTTTGATTAAATGAAACTGACCAATGACGAGTCTTCTCAGTCCATTGCCACTGCTTGCTGGAAGTTTGTTCAGTTTCTAAGAGTGAAACAGGCCCAGTAATTTGGGGAAATGAATGTGCTATAATGGACAAGCACTGTGTCTATAATTAGAGCTAGATGGGATCACCATCTTGGTTTTCTATTTTTACTTTGTTTTTGACATTAAAGTTTCTCCAGGGCTCATGGGGGGGAAAAGAAAAGAGTGATCATAAAAAAACATGTAAATTAGACCATAGGAAGTGATTTGAGCATATAAGGTAGAAAAAAGAAAAATTGTACTATCGAATCAAACTTTAATAACTTTAGAGTCTGGGAAAGTGTAGGACAGAATAGTAACCTGCTCATTTTCTCCTGGAGATGTTTGTGGCCTTGATTAAGACACTGACATGAGATAGCCCAGCCTCTCTTCAGAACATCTGGATCAAGGAGGAGATGAAGTAGCAAAAATCTTCAAGCATCCCACAATCAGTTGACAAGATCAGTTGCTAACCCAAGAATAGCCTATGTTGAATGTTGCACATGGCATTTTATTGGGGTACTAGTACCTGTATATGTGCAAAAGTGAAGCCTCAGAATACAGAAGGTCAAGTCCATTTTAGACTGAAGAATGGGCTCTCAGATATGCTCCATCACTTGGCAAATCACCAGATGGAGTAGTTAAGTATCTCAGGAGAGTGTGACATCCTTTTGTTAACTCATCAAGGAACTGATACGGTCTCCATGGGGAAGCTTTCAAAATAACGATGCAAACAGGATAAGGCTAAATACTGGTAACTTCAGGGGGATTGAAGTTGACCTTTTGTGGATTAGGACATTTGAGAGCTGGAGTAACTTTGTCCACAATGTTGTACTCTGTAGCTTTCTGTACAATATGATAACCTCTGCATGATGATATGTATTTACCAAATGCAACATGGACTACTTTTGTGTGTTTAGGTAAATGTAATATTAATTGACAGTGAACTCCCAGGATGATGTAAAGTAAAATGAGAAGGAGAATTCTTTGACTCCATGTCTGGTTCACTCTGAAATATTCTAAATTTTCATTCAGAACTTAAAGCCAACCTTGCAGTTCTTTTATCATCTTTTAGTGGCAGAGCAAATCTGGAAGACAGGAAAATAATGTGTCCATAAGTGGACAACATGTCAGGTTAGAAATGCAAGGGCAAAGAATTCATATGTCCAGGTTATGAGAAGGATTCAGATCCTCACTACAGGAGGTGGATTCCCAGGCCATCACATCTCACAATTGGAATTAAGTGTTAGTCCTGCACATTAACTACACAGATCTGCTGAAGAGGGAAATATTATACTCTAAAAGTGTGACTTCAGCTCAGCATGCAACCGACTTAGTACAAGTTTCTTCACTGCCCACATGTTGATAGAACAAAAATAGAACCTGTTACCCTATTAAGGCATTATGTTCGTGAGATGTGCTGACATGTTGGTCACCCCACAGCTTGTAAATAGAGGCTCTTGGCATGCCCCCAGGGTCAAGCTAAAATCCCTTGGGCACAGGCAACCTAGAACATGAACGTGGTCACTTCATGGCAAGAAGCTATGCCGCTGTGTCCCTTCAAATACTCCTGCTGAAGAATTATATAAATTTAACAATGGCTTTAGGCAACATTATTCCCAAAGGAACACCAGTGCATGCATTACCTGCAGAGCTCTTGTTGCCGAAGTAACATCCCTTTGTTTTCGACCATGGAGTCCACACAAATCAAGCCATGGCTCTCCATAGTCTCACAAGAACACGAGAGTAGGAGTAGGCCACTCAGCCCCTCAAGCCTTCCCTGCCATTCAATACGATCATGGCTCACCTGTCCCAGGCCTCATTCCCTATGAGTTACCCCTTCATCCGTCCCATCCCCACCTCCCCAAATATTCCATAAGTTGCTAATGTTTACAGGAACTGGGTGATCTATTGGGACGTTAATCATTGGTAAATTTATGTCTGGATGGATGGTGGCCCTGAGCATAATTTGTAACACAGGCCCAGACATCAAGTTGAACACAGTGTTGCTCAGTTAAATTTTTCTCAGGGAGAGGGAAACAAAAACTACAGGGCTCGGGTTTCAGGTGAGAGATATTGGGATAAGTACGTGGACAGGAAAGTTTTAGAGGGATGCACGCAAATGGGACTAGCGTAAGTGGGCACCTTGGTCGGTATGGATGAGTTGGGCCGAAGGGCCTGTTTCTGCAATGTATTACTCTGTGACTCTATCAAACAGGGTGGTGGTTAATCGAGTCATAAAGTCGTACAGCATGGAAACAGGCCATTCAACCCACCACGTCCTCACCAATTAGTGGGCACCCATCTGTACTCATCCCATCTTCCACACTTGGCCCGTAGCCTTCTCTGCCTGGGCAATTCCAGTGCTCGTCTAGACACTCCTTACATGCTATCAGTGACTCAGCTTCCACCACTCTCTCAGTCAGTGTATTCCAGATACTCACCACTCTCTGGGTGAAAAAGATCCCCCTCCCATCCCCAAAATATCAATAGACTGAACTGCCCCGGTGAAGGGTAAGCAGACCACAGTGGTTATTTTAGTCTTGGCAGCTCATTAACCGAACGACCCCAGTATAACCAAACTGAAGACCTTGTGTTCTTGAGGTGGTCAGAAGCTACACAGTGGCTGAGTAGGTTGTCACTCCACACCTCGTCAATAGCGGCTGTGTGATTCTCTTGGGGTTGGATCCCCTAAGCACAGACAATCCAAGACCAATCCAAAGGAAGCATTATTTTTCTGAAGACCAGGCCACAGGCATATGGTTTAATCTGTTTGCGTTTCAGTCAAACTTGTTCCTAACCCAGTGTGGACAACTGTGCTTGCTGGGTGGTTGGTTCTGGTTTGTGTACTCACTGAAACAACATGGACACCCAGGAAAAACCCACGCGGTCACAGGGAGAACGTGGAAACTCCACAAAGACAGCGCCGGAGATCAGGATCGAAACTGGGTCTCTGGAGAGGCCAGGCAGCGGCTCAACAGGCTGCACCACTGTGTCTTGTAACATTGGCCATGCTGTTCCAGGCTGGGAGAAGTCAAGGACCTGGGGAGATTCTTCCAGATCATTTAATTACTTGTATTTTCTGTCTCACACAATTTGATTTTCTGTCAACAGAATGATTTCTGACTGCTGAATATGTAATTCTCATCGAATCAAAGAGGCGTACAGCACAGAAGTGAACCCTTTTGGCCCACCTGATCCGTACTGATTGTGGTGCCTATTGACACTAATCCCATGGAACACAGGGACCTAGGAGTGCAAGTGCATGGTTCACTGAAAGTGGTGTCTCAGGTAGATAGGGTGGTCATCAGTCAGGACATTGCGTATTGGAGTTGGGAAGTTATGTTGCAGTTATGTAAGATGTTGGTGAGGCCTCACCTGGGAGTATTTTGTACAGTTTTTCCCTGTTACAGGAAAGACATTATTAAACTAAAAAGAGTGCAGAAAAGATTTACCAGGATGCTGCCTGGACTTGGGGGCCTGAGTTACAAGGAGAGGTTGCGTTGACTAGGACTTTATTCCCTGGAACATTGGAGATTGGGGGGGGGGGGGTGACCTGATAAAGGTATATAAGATCATGAGGGGCATAGACAAGGTGAAAGCACATTGTCTTTTTTCCCAGGGAGGGGGTGCTAAAAACAAGAGGGCATAGGTTTAAGATCAGAGGCGAGAGATTTAAAAGGGACGTCAGGGGCAGCTTCTTCACACAAAGGGTGGTGTGTATTTGGAATGAGCTGCCAGAAATAGCGGTTGTGGCGGGCACACCAGCAACATTTAAAAGCCATCGAGATAAGTCCATGGATAGGAGAGCTTTACAGGGCTATAGGCCAAACACGGGCAGATGGGACGAGCTCACTGGGCAGCACAGTCGTCATGGATGAGTTGGGCTGGAGGGCCTGTTTCCCTGCTGTAAGACTCTATGACTGTATTTGCCCACATTAGGCCCATATCCCTCTATGCCCTTCCTAATCAAATTCCTTTAAACATCATAACTGTATCTGCATCCACCACTCTGGCAGCTCGTTCCAGATACTCACCACCCTCTGTGCAAAACATTTACCCCTCAGATCTCCTTTCAGTGACTCCCATCTCACCTTAAGCATGAACGCTGAAGTTATGATTCCCCTGTCCCAGGAAAAAGATTATATTTGTCCCGTATAATTTTATAAACCCTCCATAAAGTCACCCCTCAGTTTCCTACATTCCAGTGAGAGTACACCAGCCCATCTAATCTCTCTTGATAACTACTGCCCTCCATTCCAGGCAGCATGCTGGTGAAGGCACAAAGGACTGCAGATGCTGGAATCTGCAGCAACAATGTGCTGGAGGAACTCAGCGGGTCGAGCAGCATCTGTAGGAGGAAAGAAATTGTCGACTGCGTCAGGACTGAGAGGGAAGAGGGGAGGTGACCAGCGTAGAGAGGAGAAGGGGAGTGGCAAGAAAGGATTGTGAGGTGATTAGTGGATTGAGGAGATGACAGGCAGGTAGTGCCAGGGGGGGAGGTGAGTGGGGGTGAAGACTGTGGCAGGTGAATCTCTTCTGCACTATTGCTCTCTTCTCAATGACCTGCTAAATACCTTTTACTCTGCAAAATCTCCACACCTCAGGCCACCTTCTGTGGATTTTGCCACCTTCTGTGTGAACTTTCCTCTCATTTTAGATCCTTGGAATAAATTTCTACCCCCTCTGCAAACTCCTCAACCTGTAATCACAGACTGTGGCCACCAGAGGGCTCAGCAATCTTCCAAATAAAATTTGCCCAAACTTCCCAAAATGTATTGGTATTGGTTTATTATTGTCACTTGTACTGAAGTACAGTGAAAAACTAGTCTTGCATACCATTTGTACAGGTCAATTCATTACACAGTGCATTGAGGTAGTACAGGGTAAAAAGAATAACAGAATACAGAGTAAAGTGTCGCAGCTACAGGGAAATATATTGCAGGTCATCAATAAGGTGCAAGGTCATAACAAGGTCAAGAGTCCATCTCATCGTATAAGGGAACCGTTAAATATTCTTAACACAGTGGGATAGAAGCTGTCCTTGAACCTGGTGGTGTGTGCCCTCAGGCTCCTGTATCTTCTACCTGATGGAAGAGGGGAGAAGAGAGAATGACCCGGGTGGGTGGGGTCTTTGATTATGCTGGCTGCTTCACCAAGGCAGTGGGAGGTAGCGAGAGGTAGAGACAGGGAATGAACCTGGAAATGGTCTATTCCCAAGCTGAGGAAGTCACGCACGCTACTGCTCTCTGGCCACAGGACACCTCTTGGAGAAGGGATTTGACCTCTTTGGTCTGGAATCCTAGCTGCCGATTCCAGGCCAGGTTCACAACAGGTCATTTACCTGAACGGGAGAAATGAGCTGGAGACACAAGAGACTGAGGATGCTAGAATCAGGAGCAAAACACTGGAGGAACTCAGCAGGTCAGGCAGCATCTGTGGAGAGAAATGGACAGTAGACACTTTGGGCCAAGATCCTTCTTCTGGACTAAGAGACAGAGGGGAGATAGCCAGTATAAAGAGGAGAGGGGAAGGGGTGGAGCAAGAGCTGGCACTATGGATAGGTGAAGCCAGGTGAGGAGGAGCGATAGGCAGATGGTGGAGGGGAGAGTGGGAACAGCGACAGAGCCTGGGAGGTGAATGGTGGAGGTGACAGAGGGCTGTAGATGGTGGGGTCTGATAAGAGAGAAAAGTGGAGCATGGAACCAAATAAGGAAGGTGGGGAGGCGACCCAGTGGGAGGAGTGTGTGTGATGGCCAGATGGAGTGGTTGGAGGAGGGTCCGGAGTTGAGGGTGGGATGGGTGTCAGAGGAACTGGGTAGGTCAGGAGGAGAGAGGAAAGGGACAGAGGGGAAGCAGGTTACCTGAACTGTCTGAGGAAAGGTAGGAAAAGCTTTCCATTCAACTTAATTTAGTGTATATGTTTCTAACAATGTATGTGTGTGCAGCCTTGTTGACTTACTGTTACAGTAACACTCCGATAATCCGGCGCCCTCAGGAATATCTGTTGGTACCAAACCAACAGATATTCCAGAGTATTGGATGTTACTCCTGTTGACTCCTAAAAGCAGTGTTATTTCATATTTTTTCGCTCGTTACACGGTGGGATAATAAATTTTCCAGTGAACCCAGTGAGTTTGTAGGAAATAGGATGTGCAGACTGTGGAGAGGGCGCAGAAGAGGTTAGCAGGATGCTGCCTGGATTAGAGGGCATGTGCTACAAGAAAAAGTTGGACAAACTTGGATTGCTCTCCCTGGAGCGTTGGAGGCAAAGGGGAGACCTGACAGAGTTTTTAAAATGATGAGAGGCATAGCTAGGATAGACAGTCAGAATTTGTTCCCCAGGGTAGAAATGTCAAACACCAGAGGACATGTTGTTAAGGTTAGAGGGGGAAATTTAAAGGCGACGTGAGGGACAAGTTCTTCTACGCAGACAGTGGTAGGTGCCTGGAATGGGTTACCAGGGGTAGTAGTGGAAGCAGGCAGTTTAATGGAGATTAAGAGGCTTTTAGGTACACACATGACTATAAAGGGACTGGAGGGATATGGATGATACACAGGAACAGGACATTTAGTATAAATTAGAATCAATATCGACGCATCATCCTGGGCTGAATGGCCTGTCCCGTGCTGTACGTTCTATGTTCCATGTATACAATAAGTCTGGGACTCTGGCTCCAGACAGAACCAAAACTGGGGGTGTTGTGGATAGCGAGGAGGCTTGTCTAAGCCCAGAGCAGGGCATTGATCAGCTGGAAAGTTGGGTGGAGCAATGGCATGCGGAATTTAATCCCGACAAGTGCTAGCTGATACATTTTGGGAAGTCAAATAGGGGGAAGACATCTCCTGTAAAAGGCAGGGCGCTAAGGGATGTTGATGAACAGAGACCAAGGGGTCCATGTCCATAATTCCCTGAAGGTGGAGACACAAGTCAACAGGATGGTGAAGAAGGCATATGGCAGGGAATGATGGCAAGCAGCAGGTCAAGCTTGGAGGGACGTTGGTGGAGGGTTGTTTTAAGGAGGAAGTTTGGTCTCTGGTTATCTGAAGGGACAGTAGCAGCAGCAGATGCAAAAGTGATAAATCTGTAGCTTTTCGGGGCTGGGATGATCAAACTGAGGGAGATTGGAGCTGAGGGGGGTGAGACGGGATGATAGAACGCAAGGATGAGGTGAGAGTGTTTCCCTGGAGGGGTTGAACACAAGGGCGAGAATGCTGAAATTGAAATTTAGGAAGAGTGGAAGCAATTGTGAATAAAAAAGATGGGGCTCCTCGGTGTCTAGGACTTGGTGCCGATCAGGATGTAAAGGCAGCAGAGTTTCAAAGCAAAATTCCCACACACAGGCCGTCCCTGGGCAAAGAACAGGTTCCATGTTTGCAGACGTCCATCAGCCAATTTTGTCTATAAGTGGGAAAATGCACATAGGCCACTCGATATGGTAACCGTCCCTGCACATTGTTGTAATCAATGGCATCAAAAACACATAAGGCCGATAAGAAAGAGCAATTACTAAAAGTGGAGAGAGAGAGAGGAAACTAGTTCCACCATTCGTAGGAACAAACACTGGATTTTCAAATTTAATAATATTGTGGGAGCTGATTTGTATGTAAGTCATTCTTAATCCATGGACGGCCTGTAGAGGAAGACGGGTGACAGATGAGGAGCATTGAAGTCTGCTCGAGCCAACAGCTACGGTTTGCACTGGTATCTTGAAAGTATCCCCAAACATTTCACAGGAGCATTATCGAACAAGGTTCGACACTGAGTCACCTATTGAAACCGGTGATCAAAGTCTTGCTCAAGTTTTGGAGCGTTAAAGGAAGAGGGAGAATCGAGGAGTGAAGGAGTTTTGGGAGGGAATTCCAGAGCCTGGGACATAGACAAGTGGAGGTCCGGCCACCAGTGGTGCAGTGAAATAGGAGCTGGGAAAAGGCCAGGACTGGACGAAGCCGGAGACCCCAGAGAGAGGGAGGGGAAAGGACAACTGATGTGTAGCTGGACCAGCAGCCAATGTGGATGGATGATTGACAGAGGTGATGGGTTCACTGGCAGCTGAGCCAAGTCTGGGCAAATACTGTGGTGGAGCTCAAGGTGGACAATTCTTCTGATGGAGCGAATGTACATCTGAACCAGGCCTGAATAGATATTGCGATCAGACTTGTTCAGTTTGAGACCATAGTCAGAGATGAAAAGGACACTATCTACCCTGATAGAATACTTGTCTGGAGGAGTGTAGTTCCATCAACAATCAAGAAGCTCGATAGCATCCAGGAGTGAGAAACCCATGTGACTGGTACCCCATCCATCACCCAAAACATCAGTTCCCTCAACCACTGGTAAACAGTGTCTGCAGTGTGGACCTTGCACAGCAGTTACTCACCCAGGCTACTCCAACAGCACCTCCCAAACCCATATCCTTTGTCACCAAGGACAAGAGCATCAGGCATGTGGCAACACTTCCATTGGCAAGTTCCCCTTCAGGAACCGCACCATCCTGATTTGGAAATATGTCAATGTTCATTGTTGGGGGTCTAAATCCTTGAACTTCCTCCCCAACAGAGCATCTTCAAGAACATGGCTCACCCTCACTATCTCAAAGAATGGGCAATGAATGCAGCCCTTGCCAGTGAACCACAGTGAACTAACCCCGGTTAGTTCTGTCAGTGGTTAAACTGAACCCAAAGCTGTCAAATTGTCAGATCATAATAAACCTTCCACTGGGTTCATGAAGGAAGGAAACCTGTCCACCTTAACTGTGCTGTGGTACGTGTGACTTCAGCCCTCTGAATTGAACTAGAGATTCAATCTATTGTATCCTTGTCAGCTCGGAAAGGACACTCAATGCAGTCATGTGACTCCGGATGTGGTTATGCGATGGAGTCTGTGGAGAGAGTTTGTTTCACAACACGAGTGAACTGTGGCTTCAACATGACACGCCATGGAGCAAACACATTAACATTTCAGAGGTAAGGATGAGGTACATGGGTGGGGGTGGGGGTGAGGTACAGTGTTGGTGATGTAGAGAGGGGATGGTGAGCTGGCCCTGGATGTCACCCTGAGGTGTTTGCAGATGACACCACAGAGACACCGTGTAGGTGAGAAAGAGAAAGGGGCAAAAGGTGGATCTGTTGGAGGCTCCTGAGATGGGAAGCTAATCCTCACTCATTTCTGAAATCAGAAAGGGAAGTGGACAAGCAGTCAACAGTCCTCTGTGAATCACAGGGTGATGTAACATTATCAAAGCACAGCTAGAGTTGGAAATGGATAATGCAGATGTCCAGCATTGCAGGAGAAAAGAAGTAGAAGTGATAAAATTAGGATGTGCAAGGGAAACGGAATAGAAAAGAATGAGATCAGCCCAGCTGCTGTTGGTGGCGAAGTACCAACCCAGCAATGTATGGTCAGGGGAGCAGCACTGAATGATTCTTGCTCCTTGGAGTGCTGCACAGACAGAACTTTTACATTCATGATCACTACATTCAGTAGTGTAAACTCCAAAAGAAAAAAAGACCTGGCACCATAACTACTTACATGGCCCTCTGGGACGATGCACCCTTTCATTGTTTGAGGGTCTTCCCCACCTGACTCAGCCTCTCCATGTGTGGCAGTGGAAGGGTCCTTCCCCACAGGGCCTTAAGCATTGGCTGCACCGAGCTTCAGTGCGTCCCGCCGCACATACTCCCGTACCCTGGAATGTATCGGTTGGCAGCATTCCCTTACAGACATCTCCCTATGCTGGAAGTCCAACAAGTTTCAGGCAGACCAAAGGGTGTTCTTCACCAGGTTGATGACCTTCCAGCATCACTTGATGTCTGCCTTGGTGTGTGTCCCTGGGAACAGCCCGTAGATCAGAGAGTCCTCTGTTATGCAGTTGCTAGACATAAACCAAAACAAGGACCCTGGCATCCTTCTCCACACCCTCTTAGCAAATCCCCAGTCTGCAAAGAGGTGGGTGACCTTCTCTTCCCCACTGCAGCCGTCCCGAGGGCAGCATGTGTTGGGGATGAGATGTCATCTGTACAGGAAGGATCTAACTGGCAGCCAAGCAAGGTCTTTGTGCTTGTTGGTCAGATCTGGCGATGAGACATTCTGCCAGATGATTTGGACAGCTTGCTCAGGGAACCACCCCACTGTGTACATAGAGTTCCTGTCCCGCAGTGTCTGCAGTACATTCCACGCTGACCACTGCCTGATTGACTTGCGGTTAAAGGTGCTTACTTGGAAGAACTCTTCCACAAAGGACAGGTAGTGTGGCAACGTCCAGCTGACCGGGACATTGTGTGGTGGAGGGACCAGGTCTTTCTTCCACAACGCCAGGGACAGGTAGAACCTCAGCACGTAGTGACACTTGGTGCCCATGTACTTTGTATCCATGTACTGCCTGATACAGCCTCACGTGAAGGTGATCATCAAGACGAGGGTAACGTTGGATACAATTTTGCCCCCATTCTCTGGGGACTTGTGCAGCGTGACCCATCGGACTTGCTCCATCTTGGACCC
Source organism: Pristis pectinata (assembly GCF_009764475.1). Lineage (NCBI taxonomy): Eukaryota > Metazoa > Chordata > Chondrichthyes > Rhinopristiformes > Pristidae > Pristis > Pristis pectinata. The sequence continues at coordinate 13,306,649 of NC_067438.1, read as the reverse complement.
CCAGATAAACTGGAAGACATCCCAGAGATCACCGAGGCAGAGGGGCGGGGAACAGGCCACACCTGCGCCAGGTACAGCAGCCCTGTTCCTCCCAGTTATTGACAGAGAACACATTTTTCCACAGACCCATTTATTGTTTAACCTTCCATATCTGCTGCAGCCAACTTTTGTTGCACGCCACAGGCCCCTTAGAACCAGATCCCCAGCACCTTCAGGTAGTCAGACCTGATGGCGAACGGGACATTGGATCGGTCAGGCCAGTTACTGAAGAGCACGGCCTCGGTCTTCCTGCAGTTGACTCCGGCCCCCGATGCCAACTCGAATTGGTCGCAGATACTGATCAATCTGCTAACTGATCGTGGATCTGAGCAGAAGATGGCGACGTCATCCGGCTACAGGGAGGTTTTGACTTGTGTGCCTCCACTGCCTAGCAAAGTCACCCCTCTGATGCTCTCGTCTTTCCTGACGGATTTGGCAAAGGGTTCAATGCAGCACATGAACAAGACAGGGGAGAGTAGACAACCCTGCCTACTCCAGATTTGATGGGGAAACTATCTGTCTCCCACCTATTGATTTGAACTGCACTACGGATATCTGTGTAGAGCAGTTGGATCCAATTTCTGACTCCCTCCCCAAAACCCATTTTGGAGAGCACGTCCAACATGTACGTGTGTGATATCTTGTCAAAGGCCTTCTCCTGGTCCAAGCTGACCAGGCAGGCATCCACCCCTCTGGCCTGCACGTAGGCGATGGTATCCCTGAATAGTGCAAGGCAGTCAGAGATTTTCCTGCCAGGTACAGCACAAGTGTGGTCCGGGTGGATCATTTGTCCCAGAGCAGACGTGACCCTGTTGGCGATGGCCTTCAACAGGATCTAATAATCCACATTCAACAATGAAATAGGTCTCCAATTCCTGATATCCTCCCCTCCCCCTTCTGCTTGTTGATGATGGTAATGGTGCCTTTCCTCATGGAGTCTGACATGCTGCCAGCCAGAAGCATAGCATTGTACACTTCCAGCAGGTCCAGGCCCATTCAGTCCCAGAGAGCCAAGTAGAACTTTGCCAGTAAGCCATCGTTTCTGGGAGTTTTTCACTGCATTGATTGCCCTTTCCCAGCTGACAAGGATACAATGAATTGAATCTCCAGTTCGATTCAGAGGGCTGAAGTCACACATACCACAGCACAGTTAAGGTGGCAGGTTTCCTTCCTTCATGAACCCTTTATTATGATATGACAATTTGACAGCTTTGGGTTCAGTTTAACCACTGACAGAACTAACCGGGGTTAGTTCACTGTGGTTCACTGGCAAGGGCTGCATTCATTGCCCATTCTTTGAGATAGTGAGGGTGAGCCATGTTCTTGAAGATGCTCTGTTGGGGAGGAAGTTCAAGGATTTAGACCCCCAACAATGAAAGAACAGTGACATATTTCCAAGTCAGGATGGTGCGGTTCCTGAAGGGGAACCTGCCAATGGTAGTGTTGCCACATGCCTGATGCTCTTGTCCTTGGTGACAAAGGATACGGGTTTGGGAGGTGCTGTTGGAGTAGCCTGGGTGAGTAACTGCTGTGCAAGGTCCACACTGCAGACACTGTTTACCAGTGGTTGAGAGAACTGATGTTTTGGGTGATGGATGGGGTACCAGTCACATAGGTTTCTCACTCCTGGATGCTGTCAAGTGTCGATTGCTGATGGAACTACACTCCTCCAGACAAGTAGAGAGCATGCTATCAGGGTAGATAGTGTCCTTTTCATCTCTGACTATGATCTCAAACTGAATAAGTCTGAATGCAATATCTATTCAGGCCTGGTTCAGATGTACATTCACTCCATCAGAAGAATTGTCCACCTTGAGCTCCACCACAGTATTTGCCCAAACTTGGCTCAGCTGCCAGTGAACCCATCACCTGTCAATCATCCATCCACATTGGCTGCTGGTCCAGCTACACATCAGTTGTCCTTTCCCCTCCCTCTCTCTGGGGTCTCCGGCTTCGTCCAGTCCTGGCCTTTTCCCAGCTCCTATTTCACTGCACCACTGGCAGTCGGACCTCCACGTCTGTATCCCAGGCTCTGGAATTCCCTCCTGAAACCCCTTCAACTCCTTGACTTCCCCTTCCTCCTTTAATGCTCCATGAAACTTGAGCAAGATTTTGATCACCGGTTCGAATAAGTGGCTCGGTGTCAAACCTCGTTCAACAATGCTCCTGAGAAGTATCTGGGGACACATCAAAGATGCCGGTGCAAACTGCAGCTGTTGGCGCTTCCAGATCAGATGATTCTAATGCTCTTCATCCGTCACCCATCTCCCTCCACAGGCCGTCTGTGGATTAAAGAACACTGGACTTACGGCCACGCCTGCATACGAACATGCTCCCGTAATATTATTAAGTTCAAAAGCCCGATGTGTGTCCACGTTGTTCGCATGAACGGCAGAATCCTCTCTCTTTCCATTTTAGTAATTCTTATCAGTCTTGTGATTGCCAGTCATTACAACACTGTGCCGGTATGGTTACAATATCGAGTGATTTTGTTCTATTTTCGCATTTATGGATAAAATTGACTGATGGGCGTCTGCAAACATGGAACCTGTTCATTGCCCAGGGATGGCCTCTGTGTGCAAATTTTGCTCTGAAACTCTGCTGCCTTTACATCGTGGTCGGCACCAAGTCCCAGACACCTAGAAGCCCCGTCTTTTTTATTCGCAATTGCTTCCACTATTCTGGAACTTCACTTTCAGAATCCTCACCCTTGTGTTCAACCCCTCTAGGTATACACTCTCTCCTCATCCTTGTGTTAAAGTCGACCTGCGCTCTGTAATAAATCAGACAACAGAAGAACCAACGAACTTACGATTAATGCTTTATTAGTTTTCGCTAGCGGGAGTGAGGGATACAGAGAAAGAGTAAACAGTGTAACCCGAGCTCTCTATTGATACTCAAAGAAGTCTCAGTTATGGCGTATCTTTATACCCACTTTCGTGGGAAAGCCTGGTGGGAAGTTACACTTACTAAGTCAGTCGTTTACATAAAGCTTTTAACACAAGATATGTCTAAAAAACTACTTTCTTTCCCACTCACACCTGGCCATGACTGTTATCACCTCATGCCTGAGGTCATTCTTTACTCTGGGAAGCCACTGACAATGAGAAGCATACCATTAACCCTTACATTGCCAGTCATTAATCCTTGCATTCCCAGCTATCTTTTACACTTGCAGTCTAGCATCCCATGTCTCACCCACCCCTCCCATCTCCAATCTCCCTCAGTTTGACCAAAGTCAGACCCCAAAACGTGCATGCTTATCACTCCTGCATCTACCACAAGCTACTGGCAACTGTCCTCTCAGGTAAACAGAGTGCTAACGTCCTTCCTAAAACCCTTCACTGGTACCCCACCATTCATACACCCCTCCAAAGCTTGACTTGCTGCTCCCCATCATCCTCTGAAGAGCCTTGGCATGTTTTCCCTTGTTCTATTAACAGCATCGCTGAGACCTACTGTGCACTGAGAGCACTGGTCGCCTACCCCAGACCATTGCGCCTCGTGCAGTTGCAGACTCCACAGGAGTCTGACTCCCAGCTCACTGGCAGAACATCCAAGAGGCAGACCCTGCCCTGGTTTGCCAGCTGAAGTTGTATGTGTGCGAATGTTTTTGATATTAACGAACATTCAAAATCAATTCAAATTTTCCCTCTTATATATTGAGCTTCCCCTTTTCCTATCTTCAGTACTGGAGAAGGGTCTTGACCCAAAACGTTGACCGCCTTCCTTTCTCCACAGATGCTGCCTGGCCTGCTGAGTTCTTCCAGCATCATCGTGTTTTTCATCTAGATTCCAGCATCTGCAGTCCTTTGTTTATCTAACGTTTGAAATCACTTGAAACAGATTCAAAAGCAGCAAAACTCCACAATAATCTGACATTCAATTGTCCAGAATTCTGTCGGTCTGGTATCTGGTTGACTCATTATACCAGAATGTGAGCTGGGGGTCCAGAGTGTGACTGGGGTGTGCAGCCAGAGCTGGGGGTCCCGACTGTGGACAATGTGCATGGCTGGAGCCAGGGTTGGGGTCCGGAACGCCAGAGGTCAGGGACATGGGTGGGTTTACAGTCATAGAGCCATACTGTACAGAGTCAGGCCCTTCAGCCCATCATATCTGTGCTGCTATTCACCCATCTACACTGATCCCACACCTGCATTATGACCGTATCCTCCTGTACCAAGCCTATTTGTCAGAGTCAGAATCAGGCTTATTCTCACTGATTTATCACATGAAATCTGTTGTTTTAAAGCAGCAGTACGTGCGTGACATAAATTTACTATAAAGTACAAAAATAAAAAATACAAAAAAAAACAAGGAATAACGAGGCAGTGTTCATGGGTTCATGGACCATTCAGAAATCTGATGGCAGAGGGGAAGAAGCTGTTCCTGAATCACTGAGTGTGGGTCTTCTGTCTTCTGTCCCTCCTCTCCAGAGGTAGTGATGAGAAGAGGGCATGTCCCAGATGGTGAGGGTCCTTAGTGATGGATGCCACCTTCTTGAGGCACTGTCTTGAAGATGTCCTCAATGGTGGGGAGGGTTGTGCCCATGATGGAGCTGGTGAGCCTAAACCCTCTGCAGCTTCTTGCAATCCTGTGCATTGGAGGCTCCATACCAGGCTGTGATGCTACCAGTCAGAATGCTCTCCACTGTACATCTGTAGAAATTTCTTTGGTGACATACCAACTCCCCTCACACCCCTAACGAAGTAGAGCTGCTGGCATGCCTTCTTCCTGATTGCATCAACACGTTGGGCCCAGAATAGATGCTCTGAGATGTTGACGCCCAGGAACTTGAGCTGCTCAGCCTTTCCACCGCTGGGCCCTCAGTACGGACTGTCGAAATGTTGTAATTGTATCCAATACCACCTCCGCTGGCAGCGAGTTCCAGATATCAGCCCCTCTCTGTGTAAAAACCATTCCCCTCTGATCCCCTTTAAAACTCCTTCCTCTCACCTTAAACCGATGTTTTCGTACCCCTATCATGGGAAAAAGACTTTGACTATTTAGCCATCTATGCCTCTTGTATACTTTGTATAAACTTATATATCTTATATACTTCTATTGGCTCGCCCCTCAGCCTCCTTCACTCCAGGGAAGACAAGCCCAGCCTGTCCGGTCTCTCCTCATAACTAAAGTCCTCCAATCCAAGCAACATCCTGGTGAATCTCCTCCGTCCTCTCTCCAGTGCAGTCACGTCCCAGAGTATGGTGACCAGTACTGCGTACAACACTCCAAGCGTGGCCTAACCAATCCTTTGTAAAGTTGCAACATCACGTCCCGACTCTTGTATTCTGCACCCCGACCTATGAAGACAAGGGTGCCCCTTGCCTTCTTCACCACCCTACTGATCTGTGTGGCCACGTTCAGGGAACTGTGGACCTGGATCCCAAGGTCTATCTTCATCAACATTCCTTAGTACGCTGCTGTTTACTGTAGATGCCCTCCCCATATTTGACTTCCAATGTGCATCACATTGCTCCTGTTGGGATTAAATTCCATCTGCCAATGGTCTGCCCACATTTACATCGGATCTCTATCCTGCTCCAGCCTTAAACAACCTTTCTCACTACCACAACGACTGGAGCCAGGGACCCGGAGCGCTGTATATTTCCTCCTTCCTTTCTACTCCCTGGGTTCACTGGAAAATTTGTTATTCCACTGTGTAATGTGTGAAAAAAAGAGAAATGAAACTGCGATTGGGTGTTAATAGGAGTCACATCCAATACTCTGGAATATTGGTTGGTTGGGTACCACCAAAGTCCTGAGGGTGCCGGATTATCGGAGTGTTACTGTCATTACAGAAGTCAAAAAGGCTGCACGCACAAACATTACTACAAACATATAAACTGACTTAGTTAAATTGAATAGAAAGCTTTTCATCCCTTTCCCCAGAGAGTTCAGGTCACCTGCTCCCCCACCGTTCACATGCATCTCCTCCCACCTTGTCTCCTGCATCCGCTGCTCCCGGTCTGGCCTCCTCTACATCGGCGAGACCAAGCGTGGACTGGGAGACTGGGCGACCACTTCACAGGGCACCTACGCTCAGTCTGCAACGGCCATCCCGTGCTCCCAGTTACAGACTATTTCAACTCCCCCTCCCATTCCCACACTAACCTGTCCATCCTTGGCCTTCTCCTCTGCCAGGGTGAAGCCCAGCACAAACTGGAGGAACAACACATATTCTGCCTGGGTAGTCTACAGCACAATGGCATGAATATTGAGTTTTAAAATTTTAGGTTAACCCTGCCCCCCTCCCCCTTCCACCCCCCCCACCCACCATTCCTCCAGTCCTCCCAGTTTTGTCCCCTTTCCCACACATCTGCCAGCCACCCCTTCTCCCATCTCCATCCCCTTCCCCCTCCTGACTCTATCCACCCACTTTACACACAGGTTCCTCCCCAACCCCCACACCCCCACCCCCCTTCTGGTTCCAGCTGTCGTTCACCTCTCCCCAATAGCTCCCATTTTCACCTCCTTATCTAAATCCAGCCTTTGTGTTCCTACTGTCTGTCTGAGAGGGACACCTGCCACTGTCTCCCAACTCCACCCCCCCCCCCCGCTCCCCTCCCCCACCTGGCGCTATCTGCCTCTCATCTCACACCCCTCCTCAGACCACCAGTCACCTCAGGATCCTTTCTCCGATGACCAAGTCGATCAATGGAACTGTTCGCCAATCCCTGCAGCCGCCCCTGACTTCCCCCCACGACCCAGGGGCAGGGAATGTCCTGATCCACCCTCGTTGCAGCATGGTCTCGATTTTTGGAATTGATTCCTCAGGCTCTGTTCTTCCTTTCCCCAGTCCGTCCCCTTCCCACTTCCATCCGTGACACCACTGAGCCATAGAGAGACAGGACCGTCAGCCCACTGAGTCTGTGCCGACCCACTTACTATAGTTTAACTGTACTATAGTAATAATAACTATACTAAAATAACTATACTATAGTTATTTTGGTATAGTTATAGTATAGTTATTATTACTATACGATAGTTATTTTATTCTCTCCACATTCTCATCAACTTCCCCTCCCCGCACCCCCCACCCCCCGGCATTATCACACTCACCAGCACATTAGGGGGAGTTTAAAACAGTCAAAGAAACAGCCAAGGAACATTATTGGGACAGGGAAGGAAGCCGAGGCATCCGGAGGAACACAGCGTGGTCACAGAGTTTACACCAGGACACGACGAGGAAGGAGGAAGTGGGACGTTCACACATGACTCCTGCTCCGGAGGATTCAGATTTGCACGTCCTCCCTGTGACCCCGTAGGTTTCCCCCAGGTGCTCCGGTTTCCTCCCACGTCCCAAAGACGTGCGGGTCAGTGGTTTAATCGGCTGCTGTAAGTTGCCCCTGGTGTGTGATGAAGGGTAGAATCGTGGGGGGGTGGGGCGGTGGGGGAGGTAATGGGAACGTGGGGGGGGAATTAAATAAAGATGTGGGATTAGTATAACAGGATGCCTGTTGGTCAGTGCGGACAGAGTGGGCCGAATGGCCTGTTTCCTTGCTGTATCGCTGTGTGACTCAAAATGATTGACGTTTTTCTTTTCAGACAAAGCATTGGACTGGTTCATATCAGTTGATATGAACCAGTCCAATGCTTTGTTTGAAAAGCACAATTAGACTGTTGCCTGTGGTCAGTCCCCCTGTTGCTTTATTGTACACACACATAGAGTCTAACAGCACAGAAACAGGCCCTTCAGCCCATCAGTTCCTTGCCAACTGAGAACTGCCCATTTGCACTAATTCTAAACTGATCCCATTTTTTTTTGCCCCACATTCTTGCCATTTCCCACCTTACCTACACATCTGGGGCAATTTGCAGTGACCAATTAACCTCCTGTTTGGGATGTGGGAGGAAACCGGAGCACTCAGGGGAAGCTCATGGGATCACAGGGAGAACGTGCAAACTCCACACAGACAGCGCCGGAGGTCAGGATTGAACCCGGGTCTCTGGAGCTGTGAGGCAGCGGCTCTACCTGCTGCGCCACTGTGCTGGGTGAGCTTTTCTGCAAGTGAGGGTTGAGTGCAGAGTGGACTGGTGTACAGCAAAATGCACAGTGGGTGGAAGCAATGCAGGAGTGAGCTGTGAGGGATGCAGAGCTGTGGGGGAAGGAGTGAGGTGGCAGAGGAGTGAGTGGTGCAGGAGTGAGGGTGAGGAGTACAGGAGAATGAGGGCTACAGGAGATTGAGGCTTGTCTGAGGTATACAGGAGTGAAGGACAGGAGGTGAATCTCTGAGGTACATGGGAGTGAGTGGTGATGAGGACAGGACTGAGGAGTGCTGGGTACAGGAGTAAGGGGAAAGGAGTGAGGGCGAGTGGGGGTGTTTGGAGTGGGGCTGTTCAGAGAGTGATCGATTGGGTCTGGATCTGGAGGAACGCACGCCACCGGAGTGAAGTGTAGGTGTGTGGGCTCTACAGGAACAAATGCTCGAGACGGCTGGCTTTGCTTGTATATTCATTGACAGTATGTTGGTGAGGCCCCCTCCAGTTGCCTCTGAAACAAGCTGAGACTATTTCAGAGACCACTTCCAGAGTGACACAGTAACTGAACCTTTGGACCAACAAGTACGACCCTGCGTTAAGGCTCCACTTGAGACTCGTCTGGTTACTCCAACCCTATCTGTGCAACAGCCTGGTCCTTCTCCCTCAGCTTGCCCCATCTCCCCATAAACCCATCTATAATATCCACTTCTCCCGCTTCCACACACCCATTGCTCTGGGGATGAAGATATTTCTGCTGTTCGCTATTGGCGATGATCTTGCTGACCATATCTGATTGACGGCTTCTAGTTACACACTTACCACAAGTTGAATCCTATCAAAACCTTGCATCAATTTAAAGACCTCCATTTGTTTGCTCTCAAGCATCAGAGAATAGAAACTCCACCAGTTTCTGATCCGTTTCCCATCACACATCGGGTATCGCCCTGTAAATCCACCCTGCACCCTCCGCCTCTGTAATTAGAATTGGTTTATTATTATCACTTGTACCGAGGTACAGTTGAAAAATTGCCTTGCATACCGTTCATACAGATGAATTCATTACACAGTGCAAGGTAAAACAATAACAGAATGCAGAATAAAGTGCCACAGCTACAGAGAAAGTGCAGTGCAGGTAGATTATAAGATGCCAGTAACAATGAGGTAGATTGCGATGTCAAGAGTCCATTTTATCATTTTAGGGAAGTGTTCAATAGTCCTTTAACAGCGGGATGGAAGTTGTCCTTGAGCCTGGTGATACATGCAGCCTATCAGCTAGCAAACTCATTGCACGCAGTCATCTCAGCATATCGCAATGCAGGTTTACCAAAAGTTCCCCAATTTCAGAGTTTGTTCATCTACAAATAAAACCAAGTGCTTGGTTTGATTTTGTTTTTAGTGGCGTTGTTAGGATGTGTCACATTTCTGGTTGGTGCATTACACATTATTCCTCTTACCAACACAGTCCAGCATTTTCCAAGTAATAAAGAACCTCTCTGTCTGTCACACAACAGGTTACCACAATGGGGAACTGACCCAGAAGGGGAAATGCCTGAAGCAGAGCTGCCACATTTGGACTAAAAGGCAGGGTAGGATTGACGGGCCGAGTGGCCTACTCCTGCTGCTTTTTGCTCAGGTTGCATGAGAAATGCGGTCCAGGGGGTCAGCTGTACAGGTGGGTGATGGGAAGGGTGGGTAGTGAGGCAGGAGAGCTGCAGGGACGGGGTCAGCCATCACTGGGGGAAGTAGGCTGGCGTTTGCTGCCCACAGCCCTGCTTCCGAGTTGGGACCTCGCCTCCGCAGGTGCAGGGTCATGACCTGTGACCTGACCAACCACAGGGAGGGTGAAGACCTGCAGGGAAGGCAGGACCTCCAGATGGCTCCCGGGGCCACGAGTTGGAGGAGAGGTGAATTTGTCTGGTGGGATGGTGCAGAGAGGGAGGGGTCCAGACTCCTGGTTCTGGAGAGGTGGGTCCTGTTGTGGCCTGAAGAGGGCCATTCCCGATATCTTGCGAGGAGGCAGTTGGTGCTGCTTGGGAGGGTTTAAACTGGAGTCAGGAAGGGCAAGGGAGGGTCCAAGGCTGGAGAGAGTGCAGAGGGGATTCACAAGCACGTTGCCAGGGTTGGAGGGCTGCAGTTATGGGGAGAGGTGGATGGGATGGGACTGTTTTCCCTGGAGTGGAGGAGGCTGAGGGTGACGCGACAGAGGTACAGATAGGGGTAGATAGATCAGAACCTTTTACCCACGGCAGGGGTGTCTAAAACAAGAAGGCAGATGTTTAAGGTAGAAGGAGTTTTGAAGGGGGAAGTTCTTTTACACAGAGAGTGGTCGATACCTGGGGCTGCCACAGGAGGTGGTGAAGTCTGATGCAACCAGTACGTATAAGAGGCAGTGAGATAGGTACTAAATAGGCATGGCATAGAAGGGGACAGACCTAGTGTAGCTGGGCAGAAAGGTTAGCAGGGACTTGGTGGGCTGAAGGCCCCTGTCTGTGCTGTACTTAGATCCCAGGTGCTTTAAACTTCTGGCCCAACCAACATGTGGGACCTTGTCAAATGCCTTATGAAAGTCCATATAGTCCATATCGACTTCCCTCATCAATCTTCTTAGCTGCCTCCCTCAAAACTCTCAATCAACATAGTGAGGCAGGATTCCATCTGCACAAAGCCATGCTGATGATCCCCAATCAATCCCTGCCTTTCCAATTGTAATGAATCCTGTTCCTTTGAATCTTTTTCCAATAATTTCCCTACCACTGATGTAAGGGTCACTGGCCTATTGCTTGCCACAAGAGAACACAGGTTTAACGTGCTGGGGAGTAGGTATAGAGGAGATGTCAGGGGTAAGTTTTTTACTCAGAGAGTGGTGAGTGTGTGGAAAGGGCTGCCGGCAATGGCGGTGGAGGCGGATATGATAGGGTCTTTTTAAGAGACTTTTGGATAGGTACATGGAGCTTAAAAAAATAGAGGGCTATGGATAAGCCTAGTAATTTCTAAGGTAGGGACATGTTTGGCACAGCTTTGTGGGCCCAAGGGCCTGAATTGTGCTACAGGTTTTCTATGTTCTATGTTCTATGTTCTATCCCTGCGGCCCTTCTTGAATAAAAGTATAACATTAGTTATCCTCCAGCCTTCTGCTACCTCACCTGTGGCTAACGAAAATGGATAAGTCTCCATCATGGCTCTAGAAATCTTCCCCCCCCCCCTTGCTTCCCGTAGATCTCATCCATCTCTGGGGATTTATCCACCCTTGTACTTTCCAAGACATTTAACACCTCCTTCTGAACACTGATCAACGTATATCAACGTATCTCACCCTGAGCTCCCTGTCTTCCCCACCTTTCTCCTTGGTAATTGCATCATTGGTAATTGGTTTATTATTGCCACATGTGCCTGGATACAGTGAAAAGTTTTTATTTGTAAGCCGTCCCAAGAGATCATACCGTACGTAATGACATCATAGTAATGCAAAAGGACAAAAACAGAATGCGGAATATAGTGTTACAGTTGCAGAGAAAGTGCAGTGCAGGTTGACAAATAAAGTGCAAGGGTCACGATGAGGTAGATTTTGAGATCAAGAGTTCACTTTTAGCCGTTTTAGAGTCTTATAAACAGTGGGTTAGAATCTGCCCTATTGGGGGGGGGGGGTGTGTCCTTGATTACGTCGGCTGCTTTCCTGAGGCAGTGGCAAGTGCAGATGGAGTCAATGGAGGGGAGGCTGGTTTGCGTAATGGACTGGGCTGTGTTCACAACTCTGCAATTTCTCGCCTTGGGCAGAGCAGTTGCCATACCAAGCTGTGTTGCATCCGGATGACATGCTTTCCATGATGCATCTGCAAAAATTGGTGGGAGAGATTGAGGACACGCCAAAGTTGGTAAATACAGGCAAGAAGTATTTATTTAGGACCTTTGCCATGTCCCCTGGCTCCACACATAGAATGCATCTTTGGACATTTTTAATATTATTTCAATTGTATTGAATATTGATTTACAACCTCATCCTATTACTGCAACTTTTGGGTTACCAGTGATGGATTCTGGCCATCTATCCGCTTCAGCTTGTCGTATGATTGCGTTTGTTACATTAATGGCCAAGAGATCCATTCTATTTAAATGGAAGGATGTTATACCTCCTACCACATTCCAATGGTTTTCTCAAACTATAACATGTTTAAACTTAGAAAAAAATAGGAGTGGTACTGTCGATCCTTCGCTTAAATTTGAGGAAGTTTGGAGTCCATTTATTCAGTATTTCCATATGATGTAAGCAGACCTTTCCCGAATCCCTTTCAATAACCTTCTATTCGAATATAGAGGAGCAGAGCTGATGACATAATAATGTTTCTCAACCGTAGAAATGTGACAATCCAGCTTGTTTTGTAGTTTTTGGTTTGTTTTTGTTTTTTTTTTGTTTTGTTATGGTTTTTTTTAATTTTGGTGTTCTCTTTTCATATAATCAAATTTCTTTTCAAATTCTTTTGTATCATGTTCATTTAGTAAGAAATTGAGAGGTTCAGATTATATATTTTACTCCCTGTGTTTGTATATGTTAACTGTTATTTTTGTAATCCCAATCTCTTTGTACTGTGTGTATAATTTCTATTGTTATGTGTATTAATTTGTGACTTGAAATTTAATAAAAAGATTGAAAAAGAAAAGGATGCATCGTTTGTTGCTGACGGGACATCCATTACTTTGTTACGCTCTTGCTTCTAATAGAATGCCTTGGGATTCTCCTCAGTCTTTACTGCCCCCAAGGGCCCCTTTTGCCTTCCTGATTTCTTTCTGAAATTCCCTCTCAGGTTCCCTCCTTTCTGTTCCTCAAGGGACTCACTTGTTTTCAGTTGCCTATACCTGTCATATGCTTCCTTTTTTTCATCAAACCCTTAATACCCCTTGTTAATCAGAGCTCCCTAAACTTGCCATTCTTGCCTTTCACCCTTACAGAAAACATGCTCACCCTGGACTTGAGACACGTACAACCCCCACTTGTTAGGTGTTGTTTTACTTGCAAGAATCTGCTTCCAATCTACCTTTGCAAGCTCCTCTCTTACACTATTGAAATCAACCTTCCACCAATTTAGGACCTTAACTTGAGAACCCACCTCATCTCGTTCCAGAACTACCTTAAAACCTGCAGAATTGTGATCACTATTCCCCAAATGCTCTCCCACCTGCCCAGCTTTATTTCCCAGAATAAGGTCAAGTGCAGCCCCGTTTCCAGTTGGACTCTTTACATATTGTCTCAACTTTTCTGGATGCATTTTATAAATTCCAACCCATCTGAGCCCCTTGAACCAAGACAACCCCAATCAATGTTGTCAAAGTTAATGTCCTGGTGCAGGGTTTCGACCTGAAAAGTCCCCGTGTCTATGTGGGTTTCCTCCAGTTGCTCCGGTTTCCTCCCACATTCCAAAGACGTATGGGTTAGGAAGTTGTGGGCGTGCTATGTTGGCACCAGAAACGTGGTGACACTTGCGGGCTACCTCCAGAACACTATGCAAAAAGATGTATTTTACTGTGTGTTTCGATGTACATGTGACTAGTAAATATATCGAGTTCTTGATACACCCTCTGGGTTAAAAAGTTGCCCCTCAAATTGACCTCACACTATTCGTAATGTTGTCTCCCAAAATGTGGCGCCTTCTTACACACTTCTCTCCACACTGCAACACTCACCCCTCCCACTCACTGGGTTAATAGGCCGCTGTAAATTGCCCCTTGTATGTGGCAGGATCTGGCTCGGGGGGGGGGCGTTGATGAGAATGTGCGGAGAATAAAATGGGATTCGTGCAGGATTAATGTTAAACAGATGCTTGGTGGTTGGGGTAGACTAGATGGGCCGAAGAGCCTGTTTCTGGGCTCTACCTGCAGCACTCAATGTGTAGTCCTGGTCCTGAGGAGCTCAAACAGGACCAGTTGGAAGCGACCATTTCAGCCTCTCCACTGTACACGGGTAACATTCTTGAAATCTCATCAAGAGAAATTTAAAAGGAACGCCCCAACGAAACGGGGCAGGGTACTGGAAGCGGTTTGACCCTGTGAAGGTGGGAAGGGTGGCACACTGGGGAAGTGGGAGAGACGTGGGCAGGGGAGGGTAATGGGAGAGGAACTAGAATTGGAGGGTGACCACCCTAGGGGTGGTGAAGGGAGAGCACCCTGGGGGTGGGGGGAGGGGTGGGGGAGGATGTGGAGGGAGAGCCATAGGCGTATGGCAGGGAATCAGGCCATTCGGCCCACCACGACCATGCTAACCAGTGGGCACCAATCCGTGTTAATCCCATCCTCCAGCACTTGGTCCTCAGCCTTCTATTCCTGGGCGATTCACGTGTTTGTACGGAGACTTCGTCAGTGCTGTCACTGACTCTGCTTCCACCACTCCCTCCGGCAGTGTGTCCAGGTACTCACCGCTCTCTGGGTGAGAAAGGTCCCCTCTAACTCTCTTACCCCAAATCTATGTCCTCAGTATTATCTACCTCTGATATGGGGAATAACGTCCTGCAGGCTACTCCATCTATCCCCCGCACTACGGTATATACCTCAGTCATGTCACCTCATAACCTCCTCTGCTCCAGGGAGACTGGACCCAACCTCTCCAGTCTCTCCTCATAACCCAAACATTCCTGGTGAATCTCCTCTGCACCCTCTGCAGTGCTTACACATCCTTCCTATAGTGGGAGAACGGGAGAAAATGGGGGCGGGATAGGGAGAGAGCACAGGGAGAGAGAGAGAGAGCACAGGGAGAGAGAGAGCGCGCACGGAGAGAGAGGGCACAGGGAGAGAGAGGGGGGGAGAGAGAGAGGGCATAGGGAGAGAGAGAGCACAGAAAGAGAGAGCACAGGGAGAAAGAGAGTACATGGGGTAGTGCAGAGCAGGGGGGAGGGGGTCAGAGGTAGAGAGTGCATGAGGAGAGTGTGAAGGAGCGGATGGGGTGGGGGAGGTGGGAGATGGGAGAGAACAGACGGGGAGATGGAGTATGGGGGAGAGGGAGAGAGCTCAGGGGTAGAGAAGGAGAGAGAGCGGGGGGAGCGGGAGACAGTGCTATGTGGCCGAGTGAGGTGCACAGGAATGGTGTGTGGTGGGGAGGGGTGGATGGGAGCCGGGTGGGGAGTAGGGAGGTGTGGAGCGGAGGGGATTCGGGACCAGAGCAGCAGCGTGCAGCAGTGTGTCAGACAGAGGGACGGTCCTCGGATGTCCAGGAGCGGCGGGACATGGGGAGGGAGGGAAGGGACGCGGTGAAGGAAGGACGGGACGCGGGGAGGGAAGGACAGGACAGGGGCGCTGTGTGGATGGATACATAGGAGACTGCAGATGCTGCAATCTGGAGCAAAACCACAAAACTGCTGGAGGAACTCAGCGGGTCAGGCAGCATCTGCGGAGGGAAATGCACAGCCGAAGTTTCGGGTCGAGACCCTTCACCTGGAGTGAAAGAGTAGAGGGAAAGTAGCCAGCCAGGTGAAGGGTCTCGACCCCAAATGTCCACTGTCCATTTCCCTCCACCGATGCTGCCTGACCTGCTGAGTTCCTCCAGCAGTTTTGTTGTTTTACCGAGTGGACGGAGACGGTTTGTGGTGATCAGTTTCCGTCGGGCTCCTGGGAGGACTCTGGAAGTCTGCCCAGCGATGTATTAGTCACCGGGACCTGCTGCTTGCGCCACCCTGTCTTGATGCAACCCGTGTTTCTCCACACTCGCCTGCACCCTGACTGGAAGTGGTTTGGCTCTGAGCCCTCCGGCTGCACATCCCGTGACAGACAGACTCTCCGCTACCCCCACACTCCAGCGCAGTAGGGAGTGGTGATTCCTGCAGAAGGATTCTCGGTTACAGCAGTCTCTCACTGGCTGCCCCCTGGAGAGGGCACCGTTCACTCCCGAGCTGCCTCTGTCAATCTGATCTCAGCCCTCAGCACTTCACTGACCAACGACCGGGGTTCAGTAGGTGCGAGGAATCATCGCGATGGAGAGTTGGAACGGACCGGCATCACTCCTTTTCACCGTGTTGTCTCTCTGCTCTGGCCCGGGAAGCCAGGCAGGTAAGGCGAGGGTGGTGGTGATGGGGAATGTCGGGGGTTGCCTTTGGAAAACCCATCTCTGATCTGCTGAAGATCAACCTGATCCCAGACGTGGCGCCGTTAGACTGGAAGCCTTCCCCGCCTCACTCCCGGGACCGAGAGAAGCGAGAGAGGAAATCCAAAGGGTGGCCCAAGATGTTGGGAAATTTCTGAAGTCTATGAACTCGGGATAAAATGATCCTTGAAAATGTTCGACCGGCGGGAGGGAACTGGTGCGTGTTGCCAAACAGGAACGTTCCTAACACTGGCACCGCATGAAGACAATTAATCTGATCTTCACTGCCCCTTAACTGCCACATCAGGTCCGTCTGTTTCACCCCACCAGAGGAATGCCCTTTGTTCTACCCATTCCCCCTTCCGCCTCAGTAGTCGCCATGGGCATAGTGGGCCGAATGGCCTGTTTCTGCGCGGTCTGAGTTTGTAACCTTCTCTGCTGCCGAAAACTAATTTGATTTCTCTTGTTCCCAGTTTTGACTCAGGCCCCTGAATCTGAAACGTTAACTGTTTCTTTCTCCACAGATGCTGTTGAGCGTTGCCAGCACTTTCTGTGTTTTATTTGCAAAGTGTATGGGGAGTTAGCTGAAAGTTTTGAAGAGGTCGCTGAGGTGATAGACTAGGAGGGTGTTGATGCACGTTATGTACAAGGACTTCTGGGGGGCTTTTCAAAAAGTCCCTCTCAGGAGAGTTGTCAGGTTAACACAGCCCAGGGCAAATGATTGAGCAGGAAATGGAGGGAATTGACAGTGGACATGAGCGGTGGGTCATCGAGGTGCCGGTGTAGTGCGCTGGTCAGTGTGTTTTCAGACGGCAGACTATGGGAGAGAGAGTTCTGTGTCCAAACTGGCTGCTTACTGAAAATAAGATGAAAAGGAAGCAGTAGAAATGGAAGCAAAAACCAGAAAAAGACAAACTGTGGCAAAACTAGTCTCAGATAGCCGGGAATTTAGGATGTTCGGGGTGATTTCAGGTCAAGTTAAGTCGAATTTATTGTCATGTGCACAAGTACTGTGAGGTACAGGTGCAATGAAAAACTTGCTTGCAGCAGCATCACAGGCAGATGGGTACAGACAACACACAGAATATAAACTATGCATAAATTATACAAGACAATGAAGAAAAAAGACTGTGCAAAACAAGGCATTCGTGGAGAAATGAAAGCACAATTGGAGACAAGTCCATGGTAGTTCAAGAGGCGTCCCATTGCTGAGGTAGGGTTAGGGCTGTGCAGGTCGGTTCAAGAACCTGATAGTTGTAGGAAAATAGCTGTTCCTGAATCTGGAGGTGTGGGACGTCAGACTTTTGTACCTCCTGCCTGACGATATCAGTGAGAAGAGGGCATGGCCCGGATGGTGGGGATCCTTGATGACAGATGCCGCCTTCCTGAGGCAGTGCCTCCTGTAGATGCTGCCAATGGTGGGGAGGGCTGTGTCCACTACTCCCCGCAGCTTCTTGCGTTCCTGTGTGTTGGAATTGCTGTACCAAGCCGTGATGCGACCGGTCAGGGAATGTCAAAATATTAAAGGAAGGACTGAAGCTGTGAAGCATTTCGGCATGGCACAGTGGTTCAGCGAGTAGAGCCGCTGCCTCACAGCTCCAGGACCCTGGTTCGATCCTGATTCCTGGTGCTGTCTGTGTGGAGTTTGCATTTTCTCCCTGTGACTGCGAGGAACACTGCAGTCCTGATGCAGGGTTTCCATCTGAGACGTCGACTATTCCAGTTCCCCTCCACAGACGCTGCCTGACCCGTTGAGTTCCTCCAGCAGATTGTTTGCTGCTCCAGATTCCAGCATCTGCCGTCCCTTGTGTCTGTCTGCTGGGAATATTCAGCAGGTCGGGCTGTATCTGTGGAGAAGGAAACAATGTTTAATTTTGATCTTTCATCAGAATTGAAGGAGAAGAGAAAGGAGAGGAAGGTTAGAGAGAGAACGATAGATCTCTTTATTGGTCACATGTACATCAAAACACACAGTGAAATGCATCTTTTGCCTAGAGCGTTCTGGGGGGCAGCCCGCAAGGGACGTCACACTTCCAGCGCCAACATAGCACGCCCACAACTTCCTAACCTGTACGTCTTTGGAATGTGGGAGGAAACCGGAGCAACCAGAGGAAACCCACCCAGACACGGGGAGAACGTACAAACTCCTTACAGACAGTGGCAGGATTTGAACCCGGGTCACTGGCAATGTAAAGCATTACGCTAACTGCTACACTACCGTGCGTTCTGCGGGCTGCAAGAGACCGTGTATCATCTGGGGTGTGTGAGGGTGCAGCCCTTAGTTGCCTATTTGAAGGGACCTCCTGGCTGCCCTTTGCCCTACTGTCCCAGTTTGATGTAGTACGTAGTATATAATAAACTTACTTTTCTAATTTAAAAACTAAACAGTCCAACGTTTCCTCTGCACTGCCCCCTGACAGTGCGTTGCATCCCAGTTCCGACAGAGCACCGCTCCCCCACTACCATCCCACTGACAGTGCCTCACTGACTCACTGACTGTGCACTGCCCCTTCGTCAGTACACCACAACATTTGACCTACCCCACCACAGTGTGTCCCCCTGTCATCCGTCCCACTGACAGTGCGGTACTCACAGTAGCTGACAGTGCAGCACTCCCTCAGTACCCCTCCGACCATACCGCAGTCCCAGAGCAGACACTCCACAGTGCAACACTCCCTCGGTACTCAATGAATACATTTTTCGGAATCAAGCCTATCCTGACCACTCCCTCCTGCCCCTTCTTCCTCGACTCTCATTCTCTCCCTTCTCTTCCTTTTGTTCTTCTTTCTCTCCAGAACGGAGGAGGGGTGGCTGGGGAATCCCATGTAGCAACTCAGAAACTTACAGCAGGGCACCAAGCAACGCAGCACCCTGGGATATTGCTTTGTGAACAGGGGCTGATGGAAAACATCGTCGTCCGTACTGCACTTTGGGCTGTCGTTAGTGGGGCAGTCAGAAATGCTGGGCAGACTCCAGCCAGCTGCATTCTCTTCCTAGAGAAGGAAATGAAACCAGCGTTTGAAAAATAGTAATTTCAGATTGTGCAATCTTCACATGTACTTTCTTATGACTCGGGGGAAGAAACCACTTAGCTCATCAAATGTTTGCATTCAATCATGGCTGGGTTTTCTTTCAACCCCATTCTCCCGTCTTTTCTCCATAACCTTTAACCCCTTTTACCACTCAAGAACCTATCAATCGCTCCCTTAAGTATGCTCCCAGTGACTTGGCTCCCACCGCCCGCTGTGACAGCGAATTTCACAGATTCACATTAACTATTTCTCTTTCCACAGATGCTGCCTGATCTGCTGAGTGGTTCCTGCATTCCCCTGTTTTTATTAGAAGTTCAGATTATTTATATACAAGCTTTCTTAAATGAACGCCATGTATCTTCAGGCTGAAAGCTTACATCTTTCATTTTTTTTTTTGCTTCTTATCTGCATGGCTGAAGAAATTCCTCATCTCTGTTCTAAAGGGACGTCCCTATATTCTGAGGCTGTGTCCTTGGGCCCAACACTTTCCTACTAATGGAAATATCTCCACAACCACTCTATGCAGACCTTTCAGTATCCGGTAGGTTGCAATGAGATCCCCCCTCACCCTCCTGAACTCCACTTAGTACAGGCCCAGTGACATCAAACGCTCTTCATATGTTAACAGTACCAGCGCAGTCCAACACCTTCCCTCTTATACCTGTGACCCATTGGATGATATTCAACAGTTGCCAGTTCCCTGCTCCCAACTGGCTCATTTTCACCAATGGACATCCAATCCCTCGAAACCTCCATCCCTCACCAGAACACTTTGAGGGCCCTCTGCATCTTCCTTAAACAAAGGCCCTTGATTTCCCTCTGCCAACACATCCGCCTGGCTGCACTCGTCCTCAGCATTGAACAACAACCCCTTCAATTCCACACACTTTCTGCAGATCAAAGGTGTAGCTGTGAGAACTCACCTGGGCCCAAGGTAAGCCTGTCTTTTTCTGGGATAGAACAGAGAACTATACAGCACAGGAACAGCCAAACATATTAAACTAGTACTTAAATGCCTAACTAAATTAATCCCTTCCGCCTACTCAATGTCCATATCCCTCCATACTCTGCACATTCATGTGCCTATCTAAGAGCTTCTTAAATACCTCTATCATATTTGCCTCCACTACACCCCTGGCAGTGCATTCCAGGCACCCCACCACTCTCTGTGTGAAAAAAAAAACTTGCCCTGCACATCTCCTTTCAACTTACCTCCTCTCACCTTAAGTGCATGCCCTCTAGTATTACACATTTCGACCCTGGGAGAAAGATACTGACTGTCTACTCTATCTGTGCCTCTCATAATCTTATAAACTTCTAACCGGTCTCCCCTCAGCCTCCGCCGCTCCAGAGAAAACAACCCAAGTTTGTTCAACCTCTCCTTAGAGAACATGGCCTCTAATCCAGGCAGCATCCTGGTAAACCCCTTTCTGCACTTTGATACTTGGAGCAGTTTTTGTTTCAGCCCCACTCGGGCTCCCTCACTCAACCCTTTTCCTGGTACATCGATGACTGCATTGGGGCTGCTTCTTGCCCTCGTACCGAACTCGAAAATGTCATTGTCCTTGCTGCCAATTCCTCGCCTGCTCTCATCCTCACACAGCGCATCGCCAGGTCTTTCCGGCCCTCACTGATCTCACAAATGTCCTTTACAAACCTACAGACTCCCAGGGCGATCTGTACTGTTCTTCCTCCCACTCTGCCTCTCCAGGACTCCGGAACTTTTCCCCGTTCTCCTTCTCCGTCACACTTGCCGTGGCGATGAGAATTTCCACACAGTTGCCTTTGAAACCTCTCGCTTCTTCTTGAACCTTGGCTTCCCCTCTATCGTAAAGGACCACGCCGCAGTATGTTTGTCTGTCACTGAGAGGAGACCCTGTAGTGGGAGCCTGTGACTGCTGCTCCTGCCCTCCTCGGTGCTGGGGATTGGGACGTTCTGTTGGAGTCGCCTGTGTGAGTAACTGTTTGGGCCGACGCAGCGAGGTCTGTTTTAGTGCTGGGGAGCCAGACCAGGGGGCTGCTTGATCCGGGATGGTGTCTGTGTGGTTGTGCACTCATCCGGGCAAGTGGAGAGTGTTCCATCGGACTCCTGGAATTGTGCCCTGTAAATGGTGGGGATCCTTGGTCGTTTTCTCACACTCTCTCTCTCTGTTCTTTTGCTCAGGCTCCCACAGCTTGATGTATTTCTACCTCCAAACCGTCAACATTCCTGACCTGCCAGACTTCTCCAGGGTCGGCATGTTGGACGACCTGCAGATAGACTACTACGACAGCACCCTCGAAGAAGTAGAAACCAGTCATCAGTGGATCGCAGACGGTCTCTCGGCTGAGTACCGAAAAGAGCAGAAAGAAATCACAGACAAGCTTCATCAGCTCCTCTCTATGCATCTGAAACAAATCGGCTCGTTCTTGAGTATGTGTCCTTGACTTCCACTCCACTACCCTTTGAGGCTAACGCTAAATTGCAGTGTCAATGTCCCTTACCTGGTCACCTGCCACAATGACGCTCCCCAGATGTAACTCCTTGCTGGGACTCCCTGTGTTGTGCTGCACATTCAATACATATTTACTTACTGCATCTTCCTGTTCTCAACACAAAACATGTTGATGTCACGATCCTCCACTGTGACTCTGCAGTGGACGCGCATTGGCGCTGACTGTACAGTCTCCCACTGTGAGCCCCTGCTCTGTACCACATATTGACGAACAGTGCACGGACCTTCAATGTGTTCTCTGCTCTGTGGGCACAGCAGTGCCCACTGGACAGTCTCAACATGACTATCTGCTCTGCACCGTGCACTCTGCAAAAGTTCAAGTTTATTGTTGTCATCGGCAGAAATGCACAAGATACAAATGCCATGAAAATTAGCCTTTTGCAGAACCAGCGCTGTAGATTACAAGACGAGGACAAACATAAGTTAACATAAAGCTAAATTAGCATAAATTATGCAAAACGTGAACATATGCGAAAAATAATACACCAAACATAATGATACTTGTGCAAAATTGAAAAAATACAGTCTGAGGTAGTATTAAGGCTTTTCAGGTGGGTTCAAGAACCTGATGGCAGTGGGGAACAAGCTGCTGTTGAACCTTGAGGTATGAGTCTTCAGGCTCCTGATCCTCCTGCTTGATGGTAGCATCGAGAAGAGGGCATGGCCGGGATGGTGGGGGTCCCTGATGATGGACTTCGCCTTCCTGAAACATCGCCTCCTGTAGATGTCCTCACTGGTGGGAGAGATGTATCTGATGGAACTGGCTGAGTCCACCACTCTCTGTAGCCCCTTGCGTTCCTGTGCGTTGGAGTGCCCAGATGCAACCAGTCAGAATGCTTTCCTCTGTACGTTTGTAGAACTTTGTCAGAGACTTTGATGATATGCTGAATCTCCCTAAACTTCTCTCCCACCAGAGATAAACCTCTGTGCCACGCACACACTTTCTCACCTGGATTACTGATGCCATCAGACACTGTGCTTTGTACCACACACTGACACACGCTGTACACAGTACACTGTTGCACTATGCTCTCTGCTGTGACTTTACACGGTCCCTCACTGTGGCCCATTGCTCTGTACACCTCATGGTCACGCACTGCACGCAGCATTTAGGTGTTTTGCAGAACCTTACCTGGGTAAGTCTGTGTTCTAAGCATTGGAAACCTCAGCCATTGACGCGGATTAATCTGTTGATCCTTTGCAGGTATCAGCTACATCCAGGGAATCTGGGGCTGCACACAATCTGGAATTATGTTCAATGCGATTCTAAAGTTCAACATCCCACATATTGGGGAGATCAGCTGTAATATCGCCAAAGAGAAGTGTACGGGCACTGGTTTGCTAGCAATGTTCAACGATCAGCTTAACCTACTCAGTGCTATTTACACTGCTGAACTGAAGAGCAGCTGCAGTCAGTATTTGCAGAGAGCTCTTCAGCTTGCTGAAGGGGTACTTGAAATGCAAGGCAAGTAGAACATCTCTGTACGTAACCTCCATGTGTGACGGCGAGAGAACTCCTGGTCTGGCATGGTGATGGATCTCTCAGTCCGAGACAGTTAGGGATCTCCCAATCTGAGATGGTGAGGGGTGTCCCAGTCCAAGATGGTGAGAGATTTCCTGAACTGAGAAGGTGAGGGATGTTCCGATTCGGGACATTGTGGATTCTCCTGATAGGGGAAGGTGGAATATCTCCCAAACAGCGATGGCGTGGGATCCCCGATCTGTGATGGTAAGGGATCTCCAAATCCGAGCTGGTCAGGGAGATACCAGTCTGGGACAATGAGAGAACTCCTGATCTGTGATGGTGAGGGAATCTACTCATCCAAGATGGTGAGAGACCAACTGATCGGAGACAATGAGGGACCTGCTGGTCCTCAAACGTGTGGGATCTCCCGGTCCAGGACAGAGAGGGAACTCCTGATACAAGACGGTTATGGACGTCCCAAGCCCAGTGAGGGTTCTCCTAACTCTAAATGCTAAGGGAGCTCCCAATCCAGGACATTGAGGGAATTATTGATCTGGGATGATGAGGGATCTCATGATTCAGGTCATTGAGGGATCTCCAGAACCAGGCCAATGAGCTGAAGTTTAGACAACGATGGGATGCTCCATCATGGAATTTGAGGACAATAACAATCTGGGACTTTGAGTGACCCCTGGATTGGGAACAGTGCCTGTAACCTCGATCTAGGCCTGTCAGATTATTGGCTGTAGTCTGCATGGCCTGCGGCTGGTGAGTGTGATTGGATAGTGAGTGCCATGGTGAGGCAGGTTCCAGTTTGAGGCAGTGAGGAGAGTGAGTGTAATGCCAACCTTGGACACTGTCATTTCCATCTGTGACGGTAGGGTAACGTCACTCTGTGTTGAGTTAGTGATGTTATTCACCATTCTTCCCCAGTTGCTCCAGAGCTTCAGGTGTTAACAAGGAAGCCCACAGCTACTGAAGGCCAGAGTCTCCTGTGCATCATCACTCCCTTCTACCCTCGCGCCATCAACGCCACTTGGCTGAAGAACGGACAGGTCGTCTCCGAGGGCTACAAGGTGACCGTGCTACCAAACTACAACGACATGTACTGGATGGAACTTGTCATTGAGCTGCAGGGCAACAATCCGGAGATGTATACCTGTCAGGTCCAGCACAGCAGCCTGCCAGAGACACTGATGCTGAAGGGAGGTAGGTCACTGTATGGTACAGAACTTGCTTCATTCTGCCTGTGGTGGCTCATAGACTCCTACAGCAATGAATGAGGCCCTTCGGCCCACCCTACTCATGCTGACCCTCTGGAACCCATCTATTCTAAGCAGCACTCGGTCTGTAGCTTTCTCTGTCTCGGTGATTCAAGTGCTTGTCCCGATAAAATGCTGTGAGAGTCTTTGCCTCCACCACCACCTCAGAGAATGAGTTCCCAACTCCCACCACCCCTTGGTGAAACAATTCTTCCCACATTCCCTGTAAACCTCTTAATGCTCACCTTATATCATCCTCTTGAGCTATGGACGCCTCTGCTGTGGGGAAAAGTTTCCTGCTGTTAAAGAAAACAAATAAAGCTGAAGCCGCCTGCATACAACTGCAGCACTGGCTGCGTTCTTCCAGCATTGTGTGTTTGTTTCCTGTCTACGCCCCTCACAGTTTTGTCTAACTCCCTCAGGTCTCTCCTCAGCCTCCTCCCCTCCAGGGAAAACAGACCCAGCCTATCCCTTCTCTCCTCACTGAAACACTCCACCGCAGGCAACATCCTGGTGAATCTCCTCTGCACCCTCTCCAGTGCAGTCGCATCTTTTCTATCTTCTGGTGACCACAACTGTACACAAAACTCCGGATGTGGTCTCCCCGATGTTTTATAAAGCTGGACCATTACTTGCCTGCTCTTATATTCTCGGTCCTGATTAACGAGGGCCAGCATCCTGTATGCTTTCTTCACCAGCCTATCTACCTCTTTGAGACCTGATCAAGTATCTCCACTCCTCTCTCACGCACCTCTGTAAATGTCTTACTTCCAAGAACATATCCCATTTCCTTTTTGAAAGTTATTATTTTCTACGTTCTTTTACCAATCTGTTCCCTCTGGTTACCAGTTGTCCTGTCACAGGAAGCAGTTATGTGTTGTGGGTCAAAGAAATACAAAAGTCACTCAAGAGAAAGAATAATTAAGAAGCAAATGGAATTGTGGGTCAAGGCCTGACTGTCACATGGTCACTGCCTGGTTGATGAGTGACTGATATTCCTAGAGTCACACAGCATGAAAACAGGCCCTTCAGCTCAACTGGTCCATTCTGACCTCAGTGCCCATCTAAGCAAGTCCCATTTACAGGCATTTGGCTTATATCCCTCTCAACCTTTCCGATCCATGTCCCTCTCCAAATGTTGTCAATGTACCTGCCTCAGCCACTTCCTCCGGCACCTCATCCCATATACGGACCACCCTCTGGATGAAAAAGTAGCCCCTCAGGTTCCTTCTGAAGCTCTCCCCTTTCACCTTAGACCTATGCTCTCTAGTCATTGATCACCCACCCCTGGAAAAAGGACTGTGCATTCACTCTTTCTATGCCCCTCATGATTTTAACGCCACCCCTCAGCCTCCTCCACTCCAGAGAAGACAGTACCAGCCTATCCGGTCTCTCCTTATGACTCAAAACTTCCATTTTTGGCAACATCCTTGTGAATCATCTCTGCACCCTTTCCAGCTTAATGGCATCCCTCCTTCCTTAAGATCACCCCTTATTCTCCTGGGCTCCAGTAAATAAAATCCCACCCACCCCAGGCATTCTCTCCCCCCCCCCCCCCATTGGGCAGAAGATACAAAACCCTGAAAGCACGTACCTCCAGGCTCAAGGACAGCTTCTGTCCCTCTGTTATAGGACTATTGGATGGGCCCAGTACAATAGTATAGTACTATAAGATGGTCTCTGGACCTCACAACCTTCATTGATACGGCCTTACACCTTATTAACTGAACTGCACTTTCTCTGTAACTGTAACACTTTATTCTGCATTCTGTTATTGCTTCACCTTTCACTAATTCAGTGCACTGCTGTAATCATTTGATCTGTACAGATAGCATGCAAAACAAAGTTTTTCAGTGTACACTGGTACATGTGACAATAATAAACCGATTTATCAAATAAGGGATAGGATAAGAATAAAAGACGACATCTTAAAGACACTGACATAGGGCTGGTGATTCTAGGTTTCCGAGACGCACAACTTCAGCTGTACAAAGTCTCCACTGAGGCAATCTGGTCAATGAGGAGTTTCCAGAGAAAATAATAAGATGCTTAAAAATGAAGCAGTGTCAATGAAACCAAAATAGAAATGTTAGTTTGAAAAGTTATTTTTTTATTTATGCCCAGCTCAGGGTGAGGGACATTGAACTTCCTCACAGTTCCACACCCAATGATGTGCCACAAATACTCCAGAGGAAGGGCTGTGGAAGGAAATGGACAGTTGACATTTCGGGTCGAGTTCCTTCATCTTGGAACGTCGACTATCCATTTCCCTCCACAGATGCTGCCTGACCCACTGAGTTCCTCCAGCGGTTTGTGTGTTGCTCCAGATTCCAGCATCTGCAGTCCCTGGTGACTCCTTGGGGAGGGATGTGTTGACTGAGATCCAGAGTAATGTTTGCTCTTCGCTGCCCACTGCACACCCCCAACTGTGTGACGTTCCGCAGATTACGCCTCTTCCGCAGAGGCAAGTGAGGAAGGAAAAAGTTATTGGAGTGTGCACGAGGAGTTCAGAGTAATTTAGAGGGAAGTGGGATTGGATGGGCACGGGGCTGTGGATTGTGTGGAGGAATCTAGTTTGGACTGCGTTGGAAGGGCTGGTATTCAGTAACCAGAGCCTTGTGCTTGGGACAAACAGCAGGAACCTGATAGCAAAGGGGAAATCCTGAGCTGAACAAACACGAGGATGTTCACTGGGAAACAGAAACTCTCCTTGTTACTCCTCGGACTGTGGCTTTCATGGCTGGGGAGGGGCAGGGTACCATTTACATGCTGAGTGAGTCCGTACAATGGAATGTTCTTGTTCCCTGCACTGACCTTCCTCATCTTGTCAGCCAAATGTACAACTAAAATAAGAATTCATTTCACACAGAAAACAATCTCCCTTCTTTTCCTCAAAGCAGTAAAACAGATAAGTTTGGAAGCAAAAGGATTTTGAGTTTTACCATTGTACCACAGTTCACTCTGGATGTTTGAGATGTGTTTGGTTCACCTTGTATCTCCCTGGTGTTAACACTTTCCCTTCCTTACACATGTGGCGGGATCGCTATCAGAGTTGAAAACCAAAAACCAAACTGCAGATGACGGAAATCTAAAATAAAAAGCACCCTGCAGGCCAGGGTTGTATTTGTGGGACGAGAAACAGAGTTAATGTTTCAGCTTAACGACCCTGTATCACTGTAGTTTACTGGTGTTTCCTGTCTGATGCAAGTTGAAAGCTATTTTTATTCCAGATGTGGAGGTTATATTAAGCAAGAGTGGACGGTGAGACAGATGGCATGCAGTATGACATAGGCACGATTAGTCACAGATGTGGTTATACTGGAGCAACCTTACCCTGAGAACATCCTGACATATACAGCAGAGCTTGTTTGTGTCGACAGGAGTGTATGGCTGGGACTTGAGTATGTCAGTGTCACTGTCTCAAACCCATACCGATGTGACGTTTGAAAATAAAAAAAAACCTGCAAACATCTAAAGGTAAAAACAGAAAATGCAGGAAATGTTCAGCCGGTCAGGCAGCATCTGCTGAGCACTTACTTCGTTTTCTGTTTATACCCTATGTGATATTTCCTATTCATGCCATAAGATTAGAAACAAATATCACATTCACAATAAGGTGACTCTCGTGTGGAAGGGGATCTTTATATGTCAACACACCGAGGGTGTATTGAACAGTCACACCATGTTTAGCCAATAATTGGTTCAGGAAAAAAATACGTTCTCCCAGGGCATCAAATATTACATTGTGCACTGTACAGCACTTCGGGTAAGAGCTCAAAGACACTCCACTGATGCAAAAACCTACCAGCAATTTATAGTGTTCGCTTTATGCTATAGTATAATACAATAGTTACATGTGGATTGTGCAATTTCACAATAATTCATCAGTAATTCACTCTTTGTCGTATTTAATCATCGTTTATTTCTGCTGGATGTGCCTCTATCTTCCTGGCAACCACTTCCCCCTCCTCTCTGTAACTGGGTGCTCTAATTTAGGATCATGTTTACTGTGGTGACTCTGCTTATCTTCTGATCAGCTCTCCTGCACTCAGCCTGCATCCCAACCTGCATTTGTTCATCTCTGCTCCAGCTGGCTACACCATGAAATCTAAACAACTTCCTGCTCTGCTCTTCTAACATCACCTTTGAGCTACCTCCACTATTGGCTCATTTTCCCATGATCCTTCTCCTGTTTGTCTGGCACCTATATTGACCATATGTTGTGTGAAATGGTTCTTTTCGGCCTTAAGGATCAAGGACTCTGGACACGAGCTTTGGATATCAAAACTAGTTTAATTACAAAGGCAAACGCGGGGACAGAATGGATGGGAACCGATACTCACTGACACACACGCAAGAGACCGTGAACACGAGAGAGGATCGCAACTAGGATAAGATACACTCTCACACACACACACCGATACACACAAGCACACAATAACAATGTACAACTCCAGGATATAACACTTCAATGCCTGACCCACACCAGCATTGGCTCTAACACTGCCCGGAGTCTGAGTGAAGCGCTCCCAAACCACGTCGTGATGCCCCCTTACCAGTGAATTCTGCAGCGCTGTCTCACTACTCCTGGCGTCATGAAAGAGGAAGAGCTAGGGGTTGCATCCCTTTTTATGGTGCTGGGAGGCTGGGTGGAGCCTCACTGAGTGATTTAAATAGGCCAATGGTTTGGGGGTCAAAAACAAAGGTACCTGCCACAGCAAATGGTCAGGCAAGTTCAGAGTGGTCAGGCAAGTTCAGAGACAAAAGGTACTTTCACACCTAAGGGGTAGTGGAGCCGCACCTTGATTGACAGTAGTATCACTTCCGATCAGAGGAGCAATGCTGTCCTCAGATCAGCAGGGGTCAGTGTCGTTAGTTTCACGTAACAGCCATGTGGATTTCTCACAACACCATATCACAAACCATCCCAATTTGCTTATGATACCCGGAGATTCCTTCTTCAGCTTTCTTTACCCCCTCTCATCCTACCAATTACCTTCGATCACAGTCTCCTAGGTTTTGGAACACTCTGCTTCCTATCTACTCCATCCTGGCCATTTATAACTTTACAAATCTCCCCTCGGCCTCCTGAGTTCCTAAGAAACAACCACAAACTATCCAATTATTCCTCAGGGACAAAATTACCCAGTCTTTGCGAATCTCCCCAACAACCTCTCCAGTGCCATCGCATCTTTGTATTTCACCTAATGTGGGCTGTGGACTCCATCTACACCTCTCGCTGCCTCGGTAAAGCAGCCAACATAATCAAAGACCCCACCCACCCCAGATATTCTCTCTTCCTCCCCCTCTCATCGGGCAGAAGATACAAAAGCCTGAAATCACGTACCACCAGGCTCAAAGACGGCTTTTATCCCGCTGTTATAAGACTATTGAACTGTCCCCTAGTACGATAAGATGGACTCTTGACCTCACAATCTATCTCGTTATGGCCTTGCTACTTATTGTCTGCCTACACTGCACTTTCTCTGTAACTGTAACACTTTATTCTGCATTCTGTTATTGTTTCGCCTTATACTACCTCAATGCACTGTGATAATGAAATGATCTGTATGGATGGCATGCAAAACAAGGTTTTTACTGTACCTCGGTGCATATGACAATAATAAACCAATTTACCAACCTTTACTTGATGGGCAGGCGTTGGGGAGCCCCGTGGAGCTGGTCCCATGCTGGGACTGATGGCTGTGCTGGCGATGGTCATTGGAGCGGTGTAGGGGAGCAGCAAGGAGGGAGCCAAGGCGTCATTGCAGGTAGGTACACACGCAGATCCCTTCACTGACACTGCTCGCCGTGACAGGATTGCACATCCAATCTCTTCTCGTTCCTCCTTTCCAGATGAGCGTTTGGTCCTAATTCAAGTCCAGCTCTGAACATGGGGTGGAGACTCTGCCTGGTTTTGTGATGCGTGGCGGCAAACCTCAGCGAGCTTAGTGTTGCCTCCGGTGTGGTAACCGGTTGGATGAATCTTCTGCAGCTTTGCAGCACTCCCGTTTATCAATGTTTTAAAGTTTTCTCATATCTCACTCAGGATTCAAGTTTTACTTTGAGCCTCTCATCCGTAAGGTCCTGCCTGAGATGAGTTGCTCTCCCAACCCTAACTCCACTGCCAATGCCGTATGTCAGACCCTTTCTGTGAAGGGTTGTGGCCAAGGCACATTAATGGGAAAGAGCACAGGAAGTTTTACTGGGCAATTGGAAGTGCCTCTCTGGAAGTGGGAATGCCTGTTGTGGACATTAGGTACGCTAGAGGAATTCTTTCCTTAATGGGAGATTGGGAGGGTACAACATTTAGTTTAAAATATGAGCAAAAACCACTCTATAATGGGGTAATTTGGGGATAAGGTAGAATTATAAAATATGATAAGATAAGGTATCTTTATTCATCACATATACATCAAAACACACAGTGAAATGTATCTTTTTTTACTTGGAGTGTTCAGGGGGCAGCCGCAAGTGTCGGCACCAACATAGCATGCACAACTTCTAATCTTTGGAATCTTTGGAATGTGGGAGGAAACCAGAGCACCCAGAGGAAACCCACGCAGACACGGGAAGAACGTACAAACTCCTTACAGACAAAGGCCGGAATTGAACCCTGTCGCTGGCACTGTAATAGCGTCACGCTAACCACTACACTACCTGCCCTGAGAACCAGACAATGGTGTAGATGTGGTTACTTCCCCTGTTGTGAGGTTGGACAAACTTGGGTTGTTTTCTCTGGAGTGTCGGAGGCTGAGGGGAGACCTGATAGAGGTTTATATGATGATGAGAGACACAGAGAGTGTGAATAGTCAGTCTTTCTTTCCCAGCAGAGAAATGACAAAAACCAGAGGGCACAGATTAAAGGTGAGTGGGGTAAGTTTAAAGAAGATGTTCGGGGAAAGCTTTTTACACCAAGAGTGGTGGGGGCCTTGAATGAGCTGCCCAGGGTAGTGGTGGTGGAAGCAGACCTGATAGTCGCGTTTAAAGACATTTAGACAGACACAGGAACGTGCGGGGAATGGATGGATATGAATCATGTGCAGGCAGACAGGTTTAGCTTAATTTGGCATCATGGTCGGCACGGACATTGTGGGCCGAAGGGCCTGTTCCTGTGCTGTACTGTTCTATGTTCTAAAATCTAATACAATGATGTGTAATGCTGTTGTATCACAGAACTGTATGGTACTGGGCAATCTGCAGTGATAGAGGTGACTGCCTTGTCGATATTACGGCTCTGGACAGAGGGAGCAGTGATTTGTTTGTTACCTGAAGACACAGTAAGAAAGCAAGTAGAACTGCCGCCTCACTGCTTCAGTGACCCAAGTTCAGTCCTGACCTCCAGCACTGCCGGTGTGGAGTTTGCACGTTCTTCCTGTGACCGCTTGGGAGCTCCTGGTTTCCTCCCTCATCCCAAAAATTGGCCACCGTAAGCTTCCCCTGGTGTGTGTAGGTGAGTGGGAGAATCTCAGGGGAGTTGATGAGAAAGCTGTGGGGCGGGGGGGAGTAAAATGGGATTGGGATGAATGAGTGGTGAATGGTTGGCACGGACTTGGTGGGCCGAAGGGCCTGTTTTCATGCTGTATGTGTATTTGACCTGATACAAAGGAGAGAATCTTGCATGCAGGAGGGCCTGTCTTGCACTGCTGGGTTGTAAAGATTTCCCTCTCTGCCCCTTTGCCTGAAGGACAGGTTGTGAGCAAGGCGAGGAGCGTACTCAAGACTGACCTTTCACCTTTGGGACCAGGTCATCACCCAGACGATGCTGATGACCTCTACAGGTGTGGGAGATCCCGAAGGTTTGGGGCAATCTCAGTCCAGCTTAGAACGACCAGCGATTTGTAGCTAAATGACTTGTCACCTGATCCCAGGAATGCTGGAACGGGACACGGCACCCCTGTGTTAGTCAATATCTCCTCCATGTGTTGGCGAGTCACGGTGGAACGTTTGTGATCCCGGCACTGAGTACCATCCAGGGAGTGTCTGGGATCAGGGACCCCTTCGTGTTAAGAAACCTGAAGTGAGATCACCAAGCGCTATTAATAAATGTTCTCTATCATTGTGATCTCAATGTTTGTCACTCTTGTCAGAAATACAGCCCCTCTGAGCCTTTAACCCTTTCAACTCCGTGGGATATCCGGGAAGTGTTTTACCACCCGTAAATCGTGCAGGCAAGTTGTGAAGTTGGAAAGGCGGTATGCAATCTGTGCACAGTAAGATCCCACACAGAGCAATGAAATAATGACCAGAGGAGGTGATTCTCAGGTGAGGGGAAACATTGACCTGACCATGGAGACAGCTCTCCCGCTCTTCAAATATCCTCCTGGGATTTTCTCTACCTCAGAGGCAGAGGGGGCTTTGGTCTAATGTCTCCTCCGAAACACAGCACCTTCAACGGTGTAGAAATCCCTCTGAATTGCACTCTGATCCTGCAACGTTCCCTCAATACCGAGTCTCTGACAATGCAACCCTTGCTCGGCACAAACCGTCCAAGGGGGCACCCATGCAATGGCACAACGTTTCCTGCAATGCTCCCTCTGCACTGACGGTGCAGCACTCCAAAGACACAATCCTTCCGCAGCACTGCACCTCTGACGCTGCAGCGCTCCCTCGGCAATGCTGCTTCTTCAGACGATTCACTTCTGAATGTGAAACAGTCCCATTCCCCCAAAGGTGGAGACAGGCACCTTCCCTCCAACTGTGTAGTACTCCCTTGGCACTGCCCCTCCGTCACAGCAGTGTTCCCTCAGTATCCCCTGTTGACTGCTTCCTTGGAATTTCCCTTTACAGTGGAGCTATGCCTCAGTATTGCTCTTCTGATCGGTGCAATGTTTCCTCAGTACCGCCACGTAATGTTACGGACTGACAATGCAGCACTCCCTCACCACTGGCCTCTGCATGCAACACTCCAAGCACTGCGCCTCCAACAATGCAGCACTCCGGGTGTTGTCCTCTCCCAGTGCATTAATAACCCAGCACTGAAGATGCAGCCTTCGCACGCTGCTGTTCCTACGGTGTATTTCTTTACAAAAAAAAGAGGTTACCCCGGGTCACGAAAGGGTTCTGTTCCTGAGAACCGTGTGTGGGAGAAGGTCAACAAACAGCCGTGACGGGGGAACGAGCAGGCGCGGGAATAGCCGGCCTCACTGACTCAGTGAGTGAGGGAGTCCGCTCAGGGCTCACAACTCTGCTGGACCGAGCCCCCGGTTATTATGGTTGTGGACGAGGGTGGAGATAGGGAATGGGCACGTGGAAATGCCCCGTTCCCACCTGGCAGAAGATGCCTGCGATCCCGCAGCAGCCGGTGAATCCATCCCCATGCACACTTTCCAACAGCTGGCACCGCGGCTCATATCACTAGTTCCGGACTCCAACTGCACGGTCACTCTCCGACCGCACAGGCTAACTCCAAATCACTTGGTTCACCTCTCAGACTCGCCTGTGAAGCTCTGCTCTGAAGTCAGGGAAGCTTAACTTGTTTCACAAACTGTTCAAAAATTCATCGGAAATTTTTCGTAAAGTTGAAAATTCGTAAGTAAGGTCGTTCGTGTGTGTCCACGCCTTGAGTGTTTGTAACCCGGGGAGCGGCTGTACGCTGTAAAACTTTGATAATCTGATGTTTCGGCATCTGGATCACAGGTAATGTTTCCCTCTCTCCCTGGACGCCACCGGAGCCCCGGCACCCACGTTCCCCTGAAACTCACTGGGGTCCCTGGTTTCTGTGTTCCCCTGAAAACCAACAGGGCCCCGAGTCCTTAAATGCTCTCCCCACTCTCCGTTGAGATTTACCAGGAACTCAGTTCCCGGGCTTCCCTGAAATTCACCAGGGCCACGGTTCCTTTGGTCGTCTGAAACCTCACCCAGTTCTCGGGCTCCCCCGAAACTCACCAGGGTCCCGGATCCCCTGCACCCTTTAAACTTACTGGGGTCACTGGGAAATATATGGTATTGTATAATATCTTTTGAAAAGAGCCATCAGTGTATTAATAGGGATAACATTCAATACTCTGGAAAATCTGGCACCGCTAAAGTCTTGAGCGTGCTGAATTATCTGAGTTTCAGAAGCCTTACGATGGAGGGGATGCGGTCGAGATTCACCAGACGGGAACGTGGCCCGGCAGCTCTCCCATGTGAGGAGAACTTGAGTCGGCTCGGCCTGGCCAGAGTTAAAAGGAGATGTGAGCTCAAACAAAATCTTAGAGTGCTTGACACGCGACATGTGTGGACACACCAGAGACTGCAGATGCTGGAACCTGGAGCAACAAACTATCTGTTGGAGGAACAAAGCGGGTCGAACAGCATCTGTGCGTGGCGGGGGAGGAATTGTCGCCGTTTCGAGTCGAGACGCCGCATCAGGAGTGAGAGTGGAGGGGGTAGAGGAGTGGCGAGAAAGGATTCCAAGGCGATCGGTGGAGTGAGGAGGTGACAGGCAGGTGGCGCCACGTCGTGGGGAGGGGGTGAGGGGGGAGTGAACTGGGCTGGAATTGAGAGACAGCGGCAGGTGAATGATGGATGGGACGAAGAGGGGGGGGGGGAGGAAAGCAAAACAGATGAACCAAGTTGGGGAGGGGGAAGGCGGAGGCAGCTGCTGGAGGGGTTGAACAGGCGCATATTGCACTCCCGCTGCTGGATTGGGATGAGTAAAGGAGGTGAGAATGGGACCCCTGAGGGGAGAGGTGCATGGCAGATGGAGCCAGACTGGGTCGGGCGAGGAGTCTCGTGTGAAGTGGGCGGATGGAACCAGGAGAGGGGAAGGAGATGAAGATGGGTTTAGGGGAATTGTGGGTGTGTGTGGGAAAGGGGACAACAGTGGATCAGAGGATCAGAAACAAAGATATAAGGTAAGATATTTATTAAACACATGTAGATCGAAACACACAGTGAAATATGTCTTTTTGCCTTGCTAAGAATATGCTGGGGGCAGCCCACAAGTGTCTCCACTATTCCGGCGCCAACATAGCATGCCCACAGCTCCTAACCTGTGCGTTCTTGGAACGTGGGAGGAAACCGGAGCACCCGGAGGAAACCCACGCAGACACGGGGAGAACGGACAAACTCCTTACAGAGAGCAGCGGCGCCAGGTCGCTGGCGCTGTAATAGTATTAAGCTAACCGCTACGCTACCGTGCAGCAAGGGGGAAAAAAGAGTGTAATCTAAAATTGGAAAACTCAATATTCACGCCAATGGATTGTGGACTACCCTGGTGGAATGCAAGATTTTGTTCCCCGGCTGAGGAGTCACTGTCCCAAGATACGAGGTGGGTAATTTACAAAGTACAGGAGAGACTTGTTCACTCGGAGGCTGGTGAACCTTTGGATTTCTTTGACGCGCTGAGTTTCTCCGGCAGTTTTGTTGTTTTGCCGAGTGGACGGAGACGGTTTGCGGTGAGCAGCTTCCGTCGGGCTCCTGGGAGGGCCCTGGAAGTCTGCCCAGCGTTGTATTAGTCACCGGACGCTGCTGCTTGAGCCACCCTGTCTCACTGTCACCGCACTTGATACAACCTGTTGTTTCTCCACACTCGCCTGCACCCTGACAGGGAGTGGATTGGCTCCGAGCCCTCCGGATGCACATCCCGTGACAGACAGACTCTCCGCTGCCCCCACACTCCAGAGCAGTAGGGAGTGGTGATTCCTGCAGAAGGATTGTCGGTTACAGCAGTCTCTCACTGGTTGCCCCCTGCAGAGAACACCGTTCACTCCCGAACGGCCTCTGTCAATCTGATCTCCGCCCTCAGCACTTCACTGACCAACGACCGGGGTTCAGTCGCTGCGACGAGTCACCGCGATGGAGAGTTGGAACGGACCGGCATCACTCCTTTTCACCGTGTTGTCTCTCTGCTCTGGGCCGGGAAGCCAGGCAGGTAAGGCGAGGGTGGTGGTGATGGGGAATGTCGGGGGTTACGTTTGGGAAACCCATCTCCGATCTGCTAAAGATCAACGATCCCAGGCGTGGCGCGTTAGACTGGAGGGCTTTCCGCCTCACTCCCGGGTCCGAGAGAGGCGAGAGAAGAAACCAAAGGGTCGCCCAAGATGTTGGGAAATTTCTGGAGTCTATAAACTCGGGATAAAATGATCCTTGAAAATGTTCGACCGGCGGGAGGGAACTTACGGGGGTTCCCAACCAGCAACGTCCTTAACACTGGCTCCGCATTAAGACAATTAATCAGATCACCGCCCCTTAACTGTCACATCAGGTCCGTCTGTTTCACCCCACCAGAGGAATGCCCTCTGTTCTACCCATTCCCCCCTCCCGTCTCAATAGTCGCCATGCACATAGTGGGCCGAATGGCCTGTTTCTGCGCGGTCTGAGTTTGTAACCTCCTCTGTTACCGAAAACTAATTTGATTTCTCTTGTTCCCAGTTCTGACTCGGGCCCCCGAGCCTGAAGCGTTAACTGTTTTTCTCTGCACAGATGCTGCCCGACCTGCTCAGCCTTGCCGGCACTTCCTGTTTTTATTTGTAAAGTATATGAGGAGTTAGCTGAAATCTTGAAGAGGTCTCTGTGGTGAAGGACTGGGAGGGCGTTGATGCACGTTATGTACAAGGACTTCTGGGGGGCTTTTCAAGAAGTCCCTCTCAGGAGAGTTGCCAGGTTAACGCAGCCCAGGGCAAATGATTGAGCAGGAAATGGAGGCAGTTTAACAGTGGATGTGAGCGGTGGGTCATCGAGGCGCTGGTGTTGTGCGCTGGTCAGAGTGTTTTCAGGCGCAGACTATGGGAGAAGGAGAGTTCTGCGTCCACGCTGGCTGCTTGCGGAAAATAAGATTAAACGGAAGCAATAAATCACAAAAAGACATTGTTCAGCTGAAACTGTGGCAAACTCGCCTCAGATAGATGGGAATTTAGGATGTTCCGGGTGATTTCAGGTCAAGTTGATTCGAGTTTATTGCCATGTGCACAAGTACCGTGAGGTAAAAGCGCAATGAAAACTCGCTTGCGGCAGCATCACAGGCAGGTGTTTACAGACAACACACAGAATATAAATTATGCATAAATTACACAAGACAGTGAAAAAAGTGTGCAAAACAAGGCATTCGTGTAAAAAAGGAATGCAGAATCGCAGACACCTCCATGGCAGTGCAAGAGGTGGTCTGTCGTGTGCCGTTGCTGAGGTAGGGTTAGGGTTGGGCAGGTCGGTTCAAGAACCTGATGGTTGTAGGAAAATAGCTGTTCCTGAACCTGCTTGTGTGGGACTTCAAGTTTCTGTACCTCCGGCCTGATGGTAGCAGCGAGAAGTGGGCATGGCCCAGATGTAGGGGATCCCGGAAGATAGACGCCGCATTCTTGAGGAAGAGGGCTATGCCCGTGATGGACAGGTCTGTGTCCACTACTCTCTGCAGCCTCTTACGTTCCTGTGTGTTGGAGTTGCTGTACCTGGCTGTGATGCAGCCAGTCAGGGAATGTCAAAATATTAAAGGAAGGACTGAAGCTGTGAAGCATTTCGCTGTGCCACAGTGGTTCAGTGAGTAGAGCCGCTGCCTCACAGCTCCAGGACACTGGTTCGATCCTGATTCTTGGTGCTGTCTGTGTGGAGTTTGCACGTTCTCCCTGTGACTGCGAGGAACACTGCAGTCCTGATGCCGGGTTTCGACCCGAGATGTCGACTATTCCTCTTCTCCTCCACAGACGCTGCTCGACCTGTTGCGTTCCCCCAGCAGATTGTTCGCTGCTGCAGATTCCAGCATCTGCAGTCTCTTGTGCTGTCTGCTGGGAATACTCAGCAGGTCAGGCAGAATTTGTTGAGCAGGAAACAACGTTTAATTTTGATCTTTCATCAGAACTGAAGGAGAAGAGAAAGGAGAGGAAAGTTAGGGAGAGAAAGATAAAGGATAAGCGAGAGAGAGGGAGAGTTACTAATCCTTAAATCTCCCGCTGACATTTGGTCAAATGGCTCGATGGATCTTCTGTGCTTTGATCTCCTGTGGTAAAGAGCAGGTGAGGAAGCAGACTTAGTCAAAGGGTGAACAAACAGAAGACGGGGAGAGGGGAAACAGATTGAGAGGATATAACACCATAAGATATAGGAGAAGAATTAGGCCATTCAGCCCATCGGGTCTACTCCGCCATTCGATCACGGCCGATTATTTTCTCAACCCCATTCTCCCTCATTCTCCCTATAACCCTAGACCCACGACCAGTCAAGAATCTATCAATCTCTGCCTTAAATACACCCAATGACTTGGCCTCCACCGCCTTCTGTGGCAACGAATTCCACAGATTCACCACCCTCCGGCTGAAGAAATTCCTCCTCATCTCAGTTTGAAAGGATGTCCCTTTGTCCTGAGGACGTGCCCTCTGGTCCTAGACTCTCCGACTGATGGTAACAGTAAGGTGTAAAGAGTTTGTACGTTCTCCCCGTGTCCGGGTGGGTTTCCTCTAGGTGCTCGGGTTTCCTCCCACATTTCAAAGACATACAGGTTAGGAAGTTGTGGGCATGCTATGTTGGCGTCGGAAGCATGGCGACACTTGCGGGCTGCCCCCAGAACACTCTACGCAAAAGATGCATTTCACTGTGTGTTTCAATGTACAAATGACAGGTGGCTTTGGAATCCCATGTACCAACTCGGAAACTGTTGCAGAAAAGTATCACACGGGCTCGGCAGGCATCTGCTTCAGAAATCTTTATTGTAGCTTGATATCATGGAGAACCCCACTCCTAAAAGCGGAGTTCCGCAGCTCTGCCCGACCAAGGGATTACAACCTTTATTTATATTACAAGAGTACGTGACCACAAGCATCCAAGCACCAATAGCAGAAGTGAATAGCAGAAAGAAATGGCAGAAGTGACCAACCATAGTTTCAGCCTTAGTCCAGCACTCTTGAGGAACAAAGTATAATTAGATTGCCGCATCCTGTGTGGCCGACAAGACACAGGACATCACAATACATGGAGAGCTCCTTGGCTTTCAGAAGAACAAATGTTAACTCTCTCGCTCCCCTCATGCAGAAATTCGAGAACATTCTCAATTGTGTTTCACATTTCTCCCACAGAAACTTACTACAGGGCACCACTCCATGCAGCACCCTGGGATATTGCTTTGTGAACAGGGGCTCTCAGAGTTCCTCACTGGGAATGGAAAACATCGTCGTCTGTACTGCATTTTGGGATGTCGTTAGTGGGGCAGTCAGAAATGCTGGGCAGATTCCAGCCAGCTGCATTCTCTTCCTAGGGAAGGAAATGAAACCAGTGTTTCAAAAATAGGAATTTCAGATTGTGCAATCTTCACATTTACTTCCTTATGACTCGGGGGATGAAGCCACTTAGCCCATGAAATGTTTGCATTCAATCATGCCAGGGGTTTTATTTTTCAAACGCATTCTCCCACCTTTTCTCCATAACCTTTAACTACCGATACCACTCAAGAACCTATCAATCTCCCCCTTAAGTACGTACAAGGAATTGGCCTCCACTACGTTCTGTGTGAACGAATTTCAAAGATGCACCACCCTCTGGATGAAGAAATTCCTCCTCTCAGTCCTAAAGGGACGTCCCTATATTCTGAGGCTGTGTCCTTGGATCCCAGACTTTCCTACCAATGGAAATATCTCCACAACCACTCTATCCAGACCTTTCAGTATCTAGTAGGTTGCAATGAGATCCTCCCACACCCTTCTCAAATCCATCGAGTACAGGCCCAGAGACATCAAACGCTCTTCATATGTTAGCAGTACCAGCGCAGTCCAACACTTTCCCACTTTCACCTGTGACCCTTTGAATGATCTACAGCAGTTTCCAGTTCCCTGATCCTAACCGACTCATTTTCACCATGGACATCGAATCCCTCAACGCCTCCATCACTCGTCAAGACACTCTGAGGGCCCTCTGAATCTTCCTTATACAAAGGCCCTTGAATTCCGTCCGCCAACACATCCGCCTGACCGTACTCGTCCTCAGCGTTGAAAAACAACCCCTTCAATTCCACTCACCTTCTGCAGATCAAAGGTGTAGCTGTGAGAACTCAATTGGGCCCAAGGTAAGCCTCTCTTTTCCTGGGATAGAGCAGACAACAGCACAGCATAGGAACACACAACAATGTTGTGCCAAACATATTAAACTGGTACTTGAATGCCTAACTAAACTAATCCTTTCCGCCTACACAATGTCCATATCCCTCCATTCTCTGCACATTCACGTGCCTATCTAAGAGCTTCTTAAATACCTCTATCGTATTTGCCTCCACCGCCACCCCTGGCAGGGCATTCCAGGCACCAACCACTCTATGTGTGAAAAATAACTTGCCCTGCACACTTCCTTTGACCTTACCCCCCTCACCTTAAATGCATGCCTTCTTGTATTAGACATATCGACCCTAGGAAAAAATACTGACTCTCTACTCTATCTGTGCCTCTCATAATCTTATAAACTTCTAACCGGTCTCCCCTCAGCCTCCGCCGCTCCAGAGAAAACAACACAAGTTTGTCCAACCTCTCCTCCGGTCTCGAATCAAGGCAGCGCCCTTTTGCACTTTGATACTTGGAGCAGTTTTTGTTTCAGCCCCACTCGGGCTCCCTCACTCAACCCTTTTCCTGGTACATCGATGACTACATTGGGGCTGCTTCCTGCCCTCATACAGAACTCGAAAATGTCATTATCCTTGCTGTCAATTCCTCGCCTGCTCTCATCCTCACACAGCGCATCGCCAGGTCTTTCCGGCCCTCACTGATCTCACAAATGTCCTTCACAAACCTACAGACTCCCAGGGCGATCTGTACTGTTCTTCCTCCCACTCTGCCTCTCCAGGACTTTTCCCCGTTCTCTTTCTCCGTCACACTCGCCGTGGCGATGAGAATTTCCACACAGTTGCCTCTGAAACCTTTCGCTTCTTCTTGAACCTTGGCTTCCCCTCTATCGTAAAGGACCACACCTCAGTATGTTTGTCTGTCACTGAGAGGAGACCCTGTAGTGGGAGCATGTGACTGCTGCTACTGCCCTCCTTGGTGCTGGGGGTTGGGACGTTCTGTTGGAGTCGCCTGTGTGAGTAACTGTTTGGGCCGACAGAACGAGGTCTGCTTTAGTGCTGGGGAGCCAGACCAGGGGGCTGCTTGATCGGGGATAGTGTTTGTGTGGTTGTGCACTCATTTGAGCAGGTGGAAAGTGTTCCATCAGACTTCTGAACTGTACCCTGTAAATGGTGGGGATCCTTGGTCGTTTTCTCACTCTCTCTCTCTCTCTCTCTCTCTCTCTCTCTCTCTCTCTCTCTCTCTCTCTCTCTCTCTCTCTCTCTCTCTCTCTCTCTCTCTCTCTCTCTCTCTCTCTCTCTCTCTCTCTCTCTCTCTCTGTCCTTTTGCTCAGTCTCCCACAGCTGGATGTATTTCTACCTCCAATCTATCAGCATTTCTGAGCTGCCAGACTTCTCTAAGGTCGGCATGTTGGACGACCTGCAGATAGACTACTACGACAGCACCCTCGAAGAAGTAGAATCCAGGCAGCAGTGGATCGCAGACGGTTTCTCGGCTGAGTACTGGAAACAGCAGAAAGAAATCACAGACAATCTTCATCAGCATCTCTCTATGCTTCTGATACCAATCCACCCGTTGTTTGGTATGTGTTTTTGACCTCCACTCCATTGACCTTTGAGGCTAACGGTGAATAGCAGTGTCTATGTCCCTTACCTGGTCACCTGTCACAATAACGTTCCCCAGATGTAATTCCTTGCTGGGACTCCCTGCGTTATGATGCACATTCAGTACATATTTACTTAATGCATCTTCCAGTTCTCAACACGAAACACGTTGATGCCACGATTTTCCACTGTGACTCTGCAGTGGACGCGCATCAGCACTGACTCTACAGTCTCCCACTGTCAGCCCCTGCTCCGTCCCACATATTGGCCCACAGAGCAGAGAGCACTTCAATGTGCTGTCTGCTCTGTGGGTGTCATTGTGGCAGGTGACCAGGTAAGGGACATAGATACAGCAGTGCCCACTGCACAGAGTCGGAACATGACCTCTGCTCTGTACTGTGCACTCTGCACAAGTTCAAGTTTATTGCTGTCATCGGTAGATATGCACAAGATACAACTGCCATGAAAATTATCCTTTTGCAGCACCAGCACAGTACATTACGAGATGACGAAAAACATCAGTTAACATTAAGTGAAATTAATATAAATTATGCATAACGGGCGCACGTGCAAAAAACGCTAAATTAAACATAACGATACTTGTGCAGAATTGGAAAAAACAATACAGTCTGAGGTAATGTTAAGACTTTTCCGGTGGGTTCAAGAACATGATGGCAGTGGGGAAGAAGCTGTTGTTGAACCTTGCGCTGTGGCGTCTTCAGGCTCCTGTACCTCCTGCCTGATGGCAGCATCGAGAAGAGGGCATGGCCTAGATGGCGGGGGCCCCTGACGATGGATGTCCTCCATGGTGGCGACAGCTGTCCCCGTGATGGAACTGGCTGAGTCGCACCACTCTCTGTAGCGCCTTGCGTTCCAGTGCGTTGGGAGTTCCCACACCAGGCCGTGATATAACCAGTCAGAATACTTTCCTCTGTACGTTTGTAGAAATTTATCAGAGACTTTGATACTGTGCTGAATCTCCTTAAACTTCTCTCCCACCATGAATAAACCTCTGCGCCACACACACACTTGCTCACCGGGATAACTGATGCCATCAGACCCTGTGCTTTGTACCACACACTGACACACGTTGTCCACAGTACACTGTTGCCCTATGCTCTCTGCCGTGACTGTACACGGTCCCTCACTATGGCCCACAGCTCTGTATACCTCATGGTCACGCAGTGCACGCAGCATTTACGTGTTTAGCAGAACCTTACCTGGATGGGTCTGAGTTCTAAGCATTGGAAACCTCAGCCATTAACACGGATTAATCTGTTGTTCCTTTGCAGACATCAGCTACATCCAGGGAATCTGGGGCTGCACACAATCTGGAAATATGTTCAATGCGATTCTAAAGTTCAATGTCCCAGATATTGGAGAGATCGGCTGTGACATCGCCAAAGAGAAGTGTACAGGCACTGGTTTCCTGGCAATGTTCAACAATCACCTTAACCAACTCAATCTCACTGACGGTCCTGAACTGAGGAGCAGCTGCGGTCAGGATTTGCAGAGAGCTCTTCAGCTTGGTGAACAGGCACTTGAAAGGCAAGGCAAGTGGAACATCTCAGCACGTAACCTCCATGTGTGACGGTGAGAGAGCTCCTGGTCTGGGATAGTGACGGATCTCTCAGTCCGAGACAGTTATGCATCTCCCAATCCGAGATGGTGAGGGGTTGTCCCAGTCCAAGATGGTGAGTGATTTCCTGAACTGAGAAGGTGAGGGATGTCCCGATTCGGAACATTGCAGATTCTCCTGATGGGGGATGATGAAATATCATCCAAACAGGGATGGTGGTGGATCCCCGATCTGGGATGGTGAGGGATCTCCTACTCCGAGCTGGTCAGGGAGCTACCAGTCTGAGACAATGAGAGATCTCTTGATCTGTGATGGTGAGGGAATCTGCTAATCCAAGATGGTGAGAGACCAACTGATCCGAGACAATGAGGGACCTGCTGGTCCTCAAATGTGAGGTATCTCCCGGTCCAGGACAGAGATGTAATTCCTGACACAAGACAGTTATGGATGTCCCAAGGACAGAGAGGGTTCTCCTAACTCTAAATGCTGAGGGAGCTCCCAATCCAGGACAGTGAGGGAATTATCGATCTGGGATGATGAGGGATCTCATGATTCAGGTCATTGATGCATCTCTAGAACCAAGCCGATAAGCTGACGTTTAGGCAACGAGGGCATGTTCCATCTTGGAATTTGAGGACAATATGAATCTGGGACATTGAGTGACCCCTGGATTGGCAACAGTGCCTGTAACCTCGATCTAGCCCTGTCAGATTAATGAACGTAACCACTGGCTGTAGTCTGCATGGCCTGGGGCTGGTGAGTGATTTCAGACTGGATAGTGAGTGTCATGGTGAGGCAGGTTCCAGTCTGAGGCAGTGAGGAGAGTGTGTGCAATCCCAACCTTGGACACTGTCATTCCCATCTGTGACGGTGGGGTTGCGTCACTCCGTGTTGAGTTAGTGATGTTATTCACCATTCTTCGCCAGTTGCTCCAGAGGTTCGGGTGTTGAAAATGAAGCCCACAGCTACCGAAGGCCAAAGTCTCCGGTGCATCATCACTCCCTTCTACCCCCGC
The DNA here is from genome assembly GCF_009764475.1 of Pristis pectinata. Lineage (NCBI taxonomy): Eukaryota > Metazoa > Chordata > Chondrichthyes > Rhinopristiformes > Pristidae > Pristis > Pristis pectinata. Next base: position 13,262,151 of record NC_067438.1, on the reverse strand, counting down.
GCCATCAACGCCACTTGGCTGAAGAACAGGCAGGTGGTCTCCCAGGGTTACAAGGTGACCGTGCTACCAAACTACAACGAAACGTACTGGATGGAGCTCGTCATTGAGCTGCAGAGTAATGATTTGGAGATGTATACCTGTCAGGTCCAGCACAGCAGCCTGTCAGAGACACTGATCCTGAAGGGAGGTAGGTCTTAAATTGAGGAAGTCTGTCATTCTGTAGCCTTTTCACTGCTGCAATGCACTACAAGTCTATATGGATATATATATTGTGCAACAAATGTAATTTTCTTCAGCTGTCCTGGATTTTGTTCAGAGGAGGTCCCCTGGACCCTTGCTTTCTTTGCATAATATTGCTGGTATTAGTCCAAAAGTGTACAAACTAATGCCATATTTAATGGGATCAAACGGTACATTGGTTATGCACAGAATTTTAAAAGAATAATTTCAACAGCAAGATAAAGGGATCCTGGACTGTATAGTATACTCTGAAGAACAAGGATCTTCTTTGGGCTCATTTAAGGTCTATTTCTAGCTGTAGCCGCTTATTTGTTCAACACCAATCTGTCAATCGACTTTATCTCCACAAGTTTGAGTTTCATTCACTGTGAGGTTCAAAGGTCACAAAATGGATCTTTCCAGCTGAACTTTTGCATTTCATGTATTCAAAGCTGGGATTTCAGTTTTAACATTAGTCTAATGGTAAATGCGAAGAAATAGATAACATTTACGTGAATTGTTATAGAAAGTGCATGATCCAATAAATGATTAGAAATTTTACAATACAAAATGAGGAATTTAAGTTAGAAGGATATATGGGAGGAAGGGGTTAGATACTCATAGGTGTGGTTTGAAGGGTGGCACAACATGGTGGGCCGAAGGGCCTGCATTGTGCCGTATTGTTCTATGGTTCTATGGTTCTGTGGTCACTGTATGGTACAGATCTTGCTTCATTCTTTCTGTGGTGGCTCATAGACTCATACATCACAGAAGGAGGCCCTTCGGTCCACCTGTACTCATGCTGACCCTCTGGAACAAGCACTTAGACTGTAGATTTCTCTGCCTCGGCGATTGAAATGCTTGTCCTGATAAAATGCTGCGACAGTCTCTGCCTCCACCACCCCCTCAGGAAGTGTGTTGCCAAATCCCACCACCCCTTGGAGAAACAATTCTTCCACACATTCCCTCTAAACCCCTTAATCCTCACCTTACACCTACCTCTCGAGCCATAGACACCTCTGCTGTGGGGAAAAGTTTACTCCAGTTAAAGAAAGCAAAGCTGAACTTGTCTGCATACAACTGCAGCAAATAAAACTGGCTGCCTTCTTCCAGCAGTTTGTGTTTGTTTCCTGTCTACGCTCCAACACAATCATTCATAACTCCCTCAGCTCTGTCCTCAGCATCCTCCCTTCCAAGGAAAACAGACCCAACCTATCCCATCTCTCCTCATTGGAAATCTCCACCCCAGGCAACATCCTGGTGAATCTCCTCTACACCCTCTCCAGTGCAGTCACATCCTTTCTATCCTCTGGTGACCACAACTGTACACAACGCTCCAGATGTGGTCACCCCGATGTTTTATTAAGCCGGACCATAACTTGCCTGCTCTTATTTTCTGTCCTAATTAACAGACTCCAGCATCCTGTATGTTTTATTCACCACCCTATCTACCTCATTGAGACCTGATCAAGTATCTCCACACCTCTCTCACGCACCTCTGTAAATGTCTTACTTCCAAGAACATATCCCATTTCCTTTTTGAATGTTATTATTTACTGGGTTCTTTTACCATTCGAGTTAAATCTGTTCCCTCTGGTTACCAGTTGTCCTGTCACAGGAAGCAGTTATGAGTTGTGGGTCAAAGAAATGCAAAAGTCACTCAAGGGAAAGAATAATTAAGAAGCAAATGTAATTGCGGGGTAAGGCCTGACTGTCACATGGTCACTGCATGGCTGACGAGTGACTGATATTCCTGGAGTCACACAGCATGGGAAGAGGCTCTTCAGCTCAACTGGTCCATTCTGACCTCGAAACCCATCTAAGCAAGTCCTATTTACGGGCATTTTGCCCATGTCCCTCTCAACCTTTCCTATCCATGTACCTCTCCAAAGGTTTTCAAAAGTACCTGCCTCAGCCACTTCCTCCGGCATCTCATTCCATATACGGACCACCCTCTGGGTGAAAAGGTAACCCCTCAGGTTCCTTTTGAATCTCTCCCCTCTCACCTTAGACCTATTCCCTCTAGTTGTTGATTACCCAACCCTGGAAAAAGAACTGTGCATTCACCCTTTCTATGTCCCTCATGATTTTATGCACCTCTATAAGGTCACGCTTCAGGTCCTCCGCTCTAAAGAAGACAGCACCTGTCTATCCTGTCTCTCCTTATAAAACTTCTATTTCTGGCAACATCCTTGTGAATCATCTCTGCACCCCTTCCAGCTTAATGCCATCCTTCCTTCCTTAAGATCACCCCTCATGTTCCTGGGCTCCAATAAATAAAACCCCACCCACCCCGGATATTCTCTCTTCCCCCCTTCTCCCACTGGGCAGAAGATACAAAAGCCTGAAAGTACGTACCACCAGGCTCAAGGAGAGCTTCTGTCCCACTGTTATAAGGCTATTGGACAGTCCCAGTACAATAGAATAGTGCAATAAGATGGCCTCGGGACCTCACAAACTTCATTGATACGGCCTTACATCTTATGGACGGGTGCGGGGCTCCGAATCGTGTGGAGGAACCTAGTTTGAACTGTGTTGGAAGGGCTGGTATTTATCAGTCAGAGCCTTGTGCTTGGGACAAACAGAAGGAACCTGCTGATTAAAAAGGGGAAATCCTGTGTTGAACAAACACAGGAAAGTGCACTGGGAAACAGAAACGCTCCTTGTTACTCCTCGGGCTACAGCTTTCATGGCTGCCAAGGGGCAGGGTGCCATTTACATCTGGCTGAGTCCGTACAATGGAATGTTCTCTTTCCCTGCACTGACCTTCTCATCTTGTCAGCCAAATGTACAACTCTAAAATAAGAATTCATTTCACACAGAAAACAATCTCCCGTCTTTTTCTCAAAGCAGTACAACAGATGAGTTTGGAATCAGAAGGATTTTGAGTTTTACCATTGTACCACAGTTCACTCTGGATCGCTGAAATCTGTTTGGTTCCCCTTGTATATCCCTGGTGTCAAAACTGTCCCTTCCTTACGCATGTGGAGGGATCTCTATCGGAGTTGAAAACCAAAAACCAAACTGCAGCTGCTGGAAATCCAAAATAAAAGCACTCTCCAGAGCAGAGTTCTACTTGTGGGAACAGAAACAGAGTTAATATTTCAGCTCAATCACCCTATATCAGTGTTATCTCTGGAGCCAATTCCAAAACCAGTCGCACTGTACTTTACTGGTGTTTCCTATCTGATACAAGTTGGAAGCTGTTTACAGTCTAAGTGTGAACGCTTTATTGAGCAAGCGTGGAATGTGAAACAGATGGCATGCAGTATGACATGGGCACGATTAGTCACAGATGAGGTAACACTGGAGCTACCTTGCTCCGAGAATATCCCAACATGTACAGCAGACCTCCTTCATGTCGACAGGCGTGTGTGGCTGGGACTTGAGTATGTCAGTGTCACTGTCTCAAACCCATACCGATGTGACGTTTGAAAATCAAAAACAAACCTGCAATCATCTGCAATAAGCTAAAAATAAAAACAGAAAATGCTGGAAATATTCAGCCGGTCAGGCAGCATCTGCTGAGCACTTCCAGCATTTTCTGTTTATACCCTATGTGATATTTCCTATTCATGCCCTAAGATTAGAAACAAATATCACACTCACAGTAAGGTGATTCTCGTGTGGAAGGGGATCTTTATATGTCAACAAATCGAGGGTGCATTGAACAGTCACACAAGATTTAGCCAATGATTGGTTCAGGGAAAAAAAATATTCTCCCAGGGCATCAAATATTACAGTGTGCCCTGTGCAGTACTTCGGGTAAGAGCTCAAAGACACTCCACTGATACAAAAAACTTCCAGCAATTTATAGTGTTCGCTTTATACTACAGTATAGTACAATAGTTACATGCGGATTTTAAAATTTCACAATAATTCATCAGTAATACACTTTTCTTTGTCGTATTTGATCATCTTTCTTTTTCAATCTTTTTATTAATTTTCAAATTAATACATAATAATACATACAACATCGGTAATTATACATGTAATACAAAGAGATCGGGAGGACAATCATGACATAGATAGTCATAAAGAATAAAAAAAAGAGGAGTTCCAAGCCCCACGGTTTATTAGTAAACGAACATATTACAAAAATAATCAAAACGACATAGAAAAAGATTTATTATATTAAACAAAACAAATTGAAAAAAAATTATAAGTAATAAAACGAAACAAACCAGAAATAAATATCAGAAGAAAAAAAACTGGATTGATATTTCTCGATAAAGAAGGAGCATTATTATGTCGTAAACTCCGCTCCTCTAAGTTCAAACATTATTGAAAAGAGATCTATATCGTATGAAAGTATTGAATGAATGGACTCCAAACTTCCTCAAATTTAAGCGAAGAATCCACAGTAGCACTGTGGATTTGATTTGTATTTGTATTTGATCATCGTTTAGTTCTGCTGGACGTGCCTCTGTCTTCCTGGCAGCCATTTCCCCCTCCTCTCTGTAACTGGGTGCTCTAATTTAGGATCATGTTTACTGTGGTGACTCTGCTTATCTTCTGATCAGCTCTCCTGCACTCAGCCTGCATCCCAACTTGCATTTGTTTATCTCTGCTCCATTGGGTACACCTGGCAATCTAAACACTCCCCGGACTGATTTACTGCTCTGCTCTTCTAACGTCGCCTCTGAGCTACCTCAACTATTGGTCTATTTTCTCATGATCCTTTCCCAATTTGTCTGGCACCTTTTTTTGACCATATCACAAACCTTCCCAAATTTTTTCTGATTCCCGGAGATTCCTTCTTCAGCTTTCTTTACCCCCTCCAATCCTACCAATTACCTTCGATCTCACTCTCCTAGGTTTTGGACCACTCTGCTTCCTATCTTCTCCATCCTGGCCACCTATAAGCTTACACATCTCCCCTCAGCCTCCTGTGTCCCAAACAAACAACTACAACATGTCCAATCATTCCTCAGAGACAAAATTACCCAGTCTTTGCAGATCTCCCCTACACCCTCTCCAGTGCCATCGCATCTTTGTATTTCACCTAATGTCTACACCTCTCGCTGCCTCGGAAAAGCAGCAAACATAATCAAAGACCCCACCGACCCCAGATATTCTCTCTCCCCCTTCCTCCCATCGGACACAAGATACAAAAGCCTGAAAGCACGCACCACCAGGCTCAAGGACAGCTTCTATCCGGCTGCTATAAGACGATTGAACAGTCCCTTAGTATGATTAGATGCACTCTTGACCACACGATCGACCTTGTTATGGCCTTGAACCTTATTATCTGCCTGTACTGCACTTTCTCTGTAAATGTAACGCTTTATTCTGCATTCTGTTATTGTTTTCCCTTGTACTACCTCAATATATTGTAATGAAATGATCTGTATGGATGGCATGGAGAAAAAAGTTTCTCTCTGTACCTCGGTACGTGTGACAATAATAAACCAATTTACCAACCTTTACTTGGTGGGCAGGAGTTGGCGAGCCCCGTGGAGCTGGTCCCATGCTGGGACTGATGGCTGTGCTGGCGATGGTCATTGGAGCGGTGTAGGGGAGCAGCAAGGAGGGAGCCAAGGCGTCATTGCAGGTTGGTACGCACGCAGATCCCTTCACTGAAACTGCTCGCCGTGACAGGATTGCACATCCAATCTCTTCTCATTCCTCCTTTCCAGATGAGCGTTTGGTCCGAACTCAAGCCCAGCTCTGAACACGGCGTGCAGCCTCTGCCTGGTTTTGTGATGCGTGGTGGCAAACCTCAGCGAGCTTAGTGTTGCCTCCGGTGTGGTAACCGGTTGGATGAATCTTCTGCAGCTTTGCAGCACTCCCGTTTATCAATGTTTTAACGATTTCTCACATCTCACAGGATTCAGGTTTTACTTTGAGCCTCTCATCCGCAAGGTTCTGCCTGAGATGAGTTGCTCTCCCAACCCTAACTCCACTGCAAAGGCCGTATGTCAGACCCTTGCTGTGAAGGGTTGTGCGAAGGCACGTTAATGGGACAGAGCACAAGAAGTTTTACTGGGCAATTGGAAGTGCCTAGCTGGAAGTGGGAATGCCTGTTGTGGACATCGGGTACCCAAGAGGAATTCTTTCCTTTATGGGAGATTTAGTTTAAAATATGAGCAGAAACCGCTCGATAATGGGGTAATTTGGGGAAAAGGTATAATTATAAAATATGATAAGATAAGGTATTTTTATTCGTCACATGTACATCAAAACAGTGAAATGTATCTTTTTTACAGAGACTGTTCTGGGGGCAGCCCGCAAACTGTCGGCACCAACATAGCATGCCCAGAACTTCCTAACCTGTACATCTTTGGAATGTTGGGGGAAACCGGAGCACCCGGAGGTAACCCACGCAGACACGGGGAGAACGTACAAACTCCTTACAGACAGCGGCTGCAATTGAACACGGGTCGCTGGCGCTGTAATAGCGTCACGCTAACTGCTACACTACCTGCCCTGATAACCAGACAATGGTGTAGATGTGGTTACCTCCCCTGTTGTGAGTTTGGAGAAACTTGGGTTGTTTTCTCCGGAGCGTCGGATGCTGACGGGGAAACCTGATAGAGGTTTATATAATCACAAGATACACAGAGAGACTGGGTCGTCAGTCTTTCTTTCCCAGCAGAGAAATGACAAAAACCAAAAGGCACAGATTTAAGCTGAGAGGGGGAAGTTTAAAGGAGATATGCAGTGAAAGCTTTTTACACCAAGAGTGGTAGGTGCCTTGAATGAGCTGCCCGGGGTAGTGGTTGTGGAAGCAGACATGATAGTGGCGTTTAAAGACATTTAGACAGACACGGGAATGTGCGGGGAATGGATGGATATGAATCATATGCAGGCAGATAGGTTTAGCATAATTTGGCATCATGGTCGGCACAGACATTGTGGGCCGAAGGGCCTGTTCCTGTGCTGTACTGTTCTATGTTCGAAAATCTAATACAATGACCTGTAATGCTGTCGTATCCTAGAACTGTATGGTACTGGGCAATCTGCAGTGATAGAGGTGTCACCCTTTGCGACTGCCTTGTCGATATCACTGCTCTGGGCAGAGGGAGCAATGATTTGCTTTTTACCTGAAGACACAGTTACATAGCAAGTAGAACCACTGCCTCACTGCTCCAGTGACCCAAGTTCAATCCTGACCTCCAGCACTGTCGGTGTGGAGTATGAACGTTCTTCCTGTGACCGCTTGGGACCTCCCAGTTTCCTCCCTCATCCCAAATGTTGACCACCGTAAGCTTCCCCTGGTGTGTGTAGGTGAGTGGGCGAATCTCAGGGGAGTTGATAAGAAAGTTTTGGGGTGGCGGGGAGTAAAGCGGTATTGGAGTGAATGGGTGGTGGACGGTTGGCACGGACTCTGTGGGCCGAAGGGCCTGTTTCCACGCTGTATGTGTCTATGAGCTGATACAAGGGAGAGAACCTCGTATGCAGGAGGGCCTGTTTTCCACTGCTGTGTTGGAAAGAGTTCCCCCTCTGGCCCTTTGCCTGAAAGACGTTGTGAGTGAGGTGTGAAGCAGACTCAAGACTGACCTTTCACATCTGGTACCAGGTCATCACCCAGACCATGCTGATGACCTCTACAGGTGTAGGAGATCCCGAAGGTTTAGGGCAATCGCTGTCCAGCGTCGAGCGACCAGGGATTTGCAGCTGTGTCCTGTCACCTGATCCCAGGAATGCTGGAACCGAACACTGCACCCCTGTGTCAGTCGATGTCTCCTTGGAATTGGTATTGGTTTATTATTGTCACTTGTACCGAGGTACAGTGAAAAGCTTGTCTTACAAACCGACCATACAGGTGAATTCATTATACAGTGCAGTTACATTGAGTTACTACAGAGTGCATTGATGTAGTACAGGTAAAAACAATAACAGTACAGAGTAAAGTGTCACAGCTACAGAAAAAGTGCAGTGCAATAAGGTGCAAGGTCACAACGAGGTAGATCGTCACGTCATAGTCCATCTCATTGTATAAGGGAACCTATCAATGGTCTTAGCACAGTGGGGTAGAAGCTGTCCTTAAGTCTGATAGTACTTTGCCTCAGTCTCCTGTATCTTCTACCCGGTGAAAGAGGGAGAAGAGAGAATGTCCCGGGTGGGTGGGTTCTTTGATTATGCTGCCTGCTTCACCAAGATAACGAGAGATAAAGACAGAGTCCAAAGAGGGGAGGTTGGTGTCCGTGATGCGCCGGGCTGTGTCAACAACTCTCTGCAGTTTCTTGCATCTGTTGCCTCCATGTGTTGGCGAGTTATGGAGGAACGTTTGTGATCCCGGCACTGAGTATGATCCAAGGACAGTCTGGGATCAGGGAGCCCTTCATCTTAAGAAACCTGAAGTGAGATCACCGAGCGCTATTAATAAATGTTCACTATCCTTGTGATCTCAGTGTTTGTCAGTCTTTTCAGAAATACAGCCCCTCTGAGCCTTTAACCCTTTCACCCCCATGGTATGTCCGGGAAGTGTTTTACCGCCCGTAAATCGTGCAGCTAAGTTGTGAAGTTGGAAAGGTGGCATGCAATCTGTGCACAGCAAGCTCCCACAACGCGCAATGAAATAATGACCACAGGAGGTGTTTCTCAGGTGAGGGGAAACATTGACCTGAACATGGTGACAGCTCTCTCGCTCTTCAAAATTATCCTGGAATTTTCTCCACCTCAGAGGGGGCTTTGGTCTAATGTCTCCTCCCAAACAAAGCAGCTTCAACAGTGTAGAAATCCCTTTGAACTGCACTCTGATCGTTCATCGTTCCCTCAATACCGACTCTCAGACAATGCAACCCTTGCTCGGCGCAGCCCCTCCGAGGGGGCACCCACGCAGTGGAAAAACGTTTCCTGCACTGCTCCCTCTGCACTGACGGTGCAGCACTCCAAAGGCACCATGCTTCCCCAGCACGGCACATCTGACGCTGCAGCGCTCCCTCGGCAATGCTGCTTCTTCAGATGATTCACTTCTGAATGCGAAACAGTCCCATTCCCCCAAAGGTGGAGACAGTCACCTTCCCTCCAACTGTGCAGTACTCCCTTGGCACTGCCCCTCCGTCACAGCAGTGTTCCCTCAGTATGCCGTGTTGACTGCTTCCTTGGAATTTCCCTTTGCAGTGGAGCTATGCCTCAGCATTGCTCTTCCGATCGGTGCAATGTTTCCTCAGTACCGCCACGTAATGTTACGGCCTGACAATGCAGCACTCCCTCACCACTGGCCTCTCCGAGCACTGCGCTCTCCAAACACTCCAAGCACTGCCCCTCCAACATGCAGCACTCCGGGTATTGTCCTCTCCCAGTGCATTGATAACGCAGCACTGAAGAGGCAGCGTTCCCAATCTGCTGTTCCTCCTCCGGTGCATTTCTTTACAAAAAAGAACGGTTTTCCCGGGTCACGAAAGGGTTCTGTTCCTGAGAACGGTGTGTGAGAGAGGGTCACACAAACAGCTGTGACGGGGGAACGAGCAGGCGCGGGAAGAGCCGGCCTCACTGACTCAGTGAGTGAGGGAGTCTGCTCAGCTCTCCCAGCTCTGTTGGACCCAGCCCTCGGTTATTGTCGTTGTAGACGAGGGGGGAGATAGGGAATGGGCACGTGCAAATGCCCCATTCCTACCCAGCAGAAGATGCCTGCAATCCCGCAGCAGCCGCTGAATCCACCCCCATGCACTCCCCCAACAGCTGGCACCGCGGTTCATACCACTAATTCCCGCCTCCAACGCACGGTCAGTGTCCGACCGCACAGGCTAACTCCAAATCACCTGGTTCACCTCGCAGACTCACCTGTGAAGCTCTGCTCTGAAGTCAGGGAAGCTTAACGTTTCACAAATTATTCAAAAATTCATCGGAAAATTTTCGTAATGTTGAAAATTCGTAAGTAAGGTCGAAGGTGTGTGTGCACGACTTGGGTGTTTGTAACCCGGGGAGCGGCAATACTCTATAAGACTCTGATACTCTGATGTTACGGCATCTGGATCACAGGTAATGCTTCCTTCGCTCCCTGGACTCCACTGGTGCCCCGGCCCCCACGTTCCCCTGAAACTCACTGGGGTCCCTGGTTCCTGTGTTCCCCTGAAACCCACCAGGGCCCCGAGTCGTTAAATGCTCTCCCCACGCTCCACTGAGATTTACCAGGGACCCAGTTCCCGGGCTCCCCTGAAATTCACCAGGACCACGGTTCGTTTGGTCGTCTGAAACTATAGAACTATAGAACAATACAGCACAATACAGGCCCTTCGGCCCACCATGTTGTGCCGTCCTTCAATTCACCCAGTTCTCGGGCTCCCCCTAAACTCACCAGGGTCCCGCATCCCCTGCACCCTTTAAACTTACTGGGGTCACTGGGAAGTTTATACTATTGTATAAGATCTTTTAAAAAGTGCCATCAGTTTACTGATAGGGATAACATTCAATACTCTGGAAAATCTGGCACCGCTAAAGTCTTGAGCGTGCTGGGTTACCTGAGTTTCAGAAGACTTACTACGGAGCGAATGCGGTCGAGATTCACCAGACTGGGATGTGGCCCGGCAGCTCTCCCATATGAGGAGAACTTGAGTTGGCACGGCCTCGCCAGGGGATGAGAGGTGAGCTCAGACAAAATCTTAGAGTGCTTGACAAGCGAGATGTGGGGACACACCAGAGACTGCAGATGCTGGAACCTGGAGCAACAAACTATCTGCTGGAGGAACAAAGCGTGTCGAGCAGCATCTGTTGGGGGAGGGGGGGAGCGTGGGGAAAAATTGTCGACGTTTCGAGTCGAGAAGCCGCATCAGGACTGAGAGTGTAGGGGGGAGATGGTCGGTACAGAGAGGAGTGGCGAGAAATGGTTCCGAGGCGATTGGTGGAGTGAGGAGGTGATAGGCAGGTGGCGCCAGGTCGTGGCGGGGGGGGGGGGGGAAGGGGGAATGAGCGGGAGTGGATTTGAGAGACAGGGGCAGGTGGATGATGGATGGGACGGTGGTGGGGAAGGAAGCAAAACAGATGGAGCGAGGTGGGGGAGGGTGAAGGCGGAGACAGCTGCTGGAGGGGATTAAACAGGCGCACAACGCGCTACCACTGCTGGATTGGGATAAGGAGATGAGAATAGGAACCATTAGGGGAGAGGTGCATGGCAGATGGAACCAGATTGGGTGGGGCGGGGGAGCCTGTGTGTGGTGGGTGGATGGAACCAGGAGAGTGGAAGGGGATGAAGCTGGGTGAAGGGGGACTGGGTGTGTGTGTGTGTGTGTGTGTGTGTGTGTGTGTGTGTGTGTGTGTGTGTGTGTGTGTGTGTGTGTGTGTGTGTGTGCGGGAAAGGGAAACAACAATGGGAGGATCAAAGGATCAGAAACAAAGGGTGAGGGGGGGAGGGGGAAAGAGGGTTATCTAAAATTAGAAAACTCAATATTTATACCAATGGGTTGTGGACTACCCTGGTATAAAAGATTTTGTTCCCCGGCCGAGGTGGGTCATTTAGAACTGAAAGAAGGAGAAACTTGTTCACTCGGAGGCTGGTGAACCTTTGGAGTTCTCTGCCTCTGAGTGCTGTGGAGACGCCGTCATTGAGTTCATTCAAAGTTTCGGTATATTACAGAGACCTGTCCCTGCACCTCCTCCCTCACCACCATTCAGGACCCTTCCAGGTGAGGCAGTGCTTCAACTGAGAGTCAAAGGGTATCATTTACTGCATCCAGCGCTCCTGGAGCAGCCTCCCCTGTATCGGTGAGATCCGACACGGATTGGGTGACCTCTTTGACGAGCACCTTCGCTCCGTCCGCCACAACAGTCAGGACCTCCCGGTGGCCACCCACTTCAATTCCACATCCCACTCCCGTACTGAAATGTCTATCCAGGGCCTCCTCTACTGCCACGTTGAGGCCAGGTGCAGGTTGGAGGAACAACACCTTCTATTCTGCCTTGGTAGTCTCCAACCTGATGGCCTCAACATCGATTTCTCTAACTTCCAGTAAGCACTTCCCTCTGTTTTCCCTCATTCCTGTGGGCCCTTCATCCCTTCTGTTTCCCTTACCCCGCCCTCATGACCTGCCCATCTATTCCCCACCTCATTCCCGTTATTCCATGGTCCACTGCCCTCTCCTACTGGATTCCTTCTTCTTCAGCCCTTTCTCTCTTCCCCCATCACCTCTCAGCTTCTCACATCACCCCCTTTCATCGCCCCTCCCCCACCCACCTACCTTCCCCTCTCGCCTGAACTCACCTATCACCTGCCAGTTTGTGTTCTTCTCGCTTCCCAAACCTTTCATTCTGGCCTTTTCCCTCTTCCTTTCCAGACCTGATGAAGACTTAGTTCCCTCCATAGATGCTGCCTGACCTGTGGATTTCCTCCAGCATTTTGTGTGTGGCTCTCCAGACTTTAGCAGTGCCACACTGTCACATTTACCAGAGTAGTCAATGTTATCCTATTATTCCCTTGATGCACTTTTTCATTTTTTTTCAGATCTTATACAACAGTGTACATTTCCAGTGACCCCAGTAAGTTTAAAGGGTGTACAGGAACTGGGGCCTCGGTGAATTTCAGCGAAGCCCGGGAACTGGGTCCCTGGTAAATTTCAGCGGAGCGTGGGAATTTCAGGAGAGCACAACAGCTAGGGCCCCTGGTGAGTTTGAAGGGGACACAGAAACCTGGGACCATAGAACCATAGAACCATACAGCACAAAACAGGCCCTTGGGCCCACCGTGTCGTGCCGTCCATTAGACCACCCTCACACTACCTAACCCCTTCCTCCCGCATATCCCTCTATCTCACGTTCCTCCATATGCCTATCCAACAAGCTCTTGAACCTGTTCAATGTATCTGCCTCCACCACCACCCCAGGCAGTGCATTCCATGCACCAACCACTCTTTGGGTGAAAAACCTCCCCCTGACATCTTCCCTGAACCTCCCACCCATAACCTTAAAGCCATGACCTCTCGTCTTGAGCATCGGTGCCCTGGGAAGGAGGCGCTGACTGTCTACTCTATCTATTCCTCTCAATATTTTATATACCTCTATCATGTCTCCTCTCATCCTCCTCCTTTCCAGTGAATAAAACCCTAGCACCTTAAGCCTCTCCTCATATTCAATACTCTCCAATCCAGGCAGCATCCTGGTAAATCTCCTCTGCACCCTCTCCAACGCCTCCACATCCTTCCTATAATGAGGCGACCAAAACTGAACACAGTACTCTAAGCGTGGCCTAACTAGAGTTTTGTAAAGCTGCATCATAACCTCGCGGCTCTTAAACTCAATCCCTCGATTTATGAAAGCCAACATCCCATTGGCCTTCTTAACTGCTCTATCCACCTGTGAGGCCACTTTCAACGAACTGTGAATATGAACCCCCAGATCCCTCTGCTCCTCCACACTGCCAAGTACCCTGCCGTTTACCCTGTACTCTGCCCTGGAGTTTGTCCTTCCAAAGTGTACCACCTCACACTTCTCCGGATTGAACTCCATCTGCCACTTGTCCGCCCAGCTCTGCATCCTATCGATATCCCTCTGTAAGCTCCGACAGCCCTCCACACTATCCACAGCTTGAGACGAGTGAGGGAACCGGGGCAATGGTGACATTCAGGGAGCAAAGCAAACATTACCTGTGATCCAGGTGCTGAAACATCAGATTATCAAAGTCTTACTGTGTGTAGCTCCTCCCTGGGGACACACATGAACAAGTTTACTTACAAATTCAGAATCAGAATCAGGTTTATTATCACTGACGTATGTCGTGAAATTTGTTGTTTTGCGGCAGCAGTACAGTGCAAGACATAAACACTACTATAAGTTACAAAAATAAATAAATAGTGCAAAAAAGGAATAACGAGGTAGTGTTCATGGGTTCATAGACCGTTCAGAAATCTGATGGTGGAGGGGAAGAAGTGGTTCCTAAAACGTTGAGTGTGGGTCTTCAGTCTCCTGTACCTCCTCCCTGATGGTAGTAACGTGAAGAAAGCAATTCCCGGATGGTGAGGGTCCTTAATGATGGTGCCGCCTTCTTGAGGCATCACCTCTTTAATATGTCCTCAATGGCAGGGAGGGTTGTGCCCGTGATGGAACTGGCTGAGTCTACAACCCCTTGCCGCATCTTTGGATCCTGCACATTGGAGCCTCCATACTGGGCAGTGATGCAACCAGTCAGAATGCTCTCCACCGTACATCTATAGAAATTTCTAAGAGTCTTTGGTGACATACCGAATCTCCTCAAACTCCTAATGAAGTAGAGCCCCTGGCATGCCTTCTTCATGATGACATTAATGTGCTGGGCCCAAGATAGATCATCTGAGATGTTGACACTCAGGAACTTAAAGCCTCTCACCCTTTCCACCGCTGACCCCTCAATGAGGACTGGTGTGTGTTCTCCCAAATTCCCCTTTCTGAAGTCCAGAATCAATTCCTTGGTCTTGCTAACGTTGAGTGAGGTTGTTGTTGCCACACCACTCAACCAGCCAATCTATCTCACTCCTGTACATCTTCTCATTGTTGTCTGAGATTGCCAACAGTGGTGTCATGGGCGAATTTATAGGTGGATTTATGGATTCTATACCTGCATACTCATCTTTGTGAATCATGCACTAAGACACCCACATCCCTCTCTACATCAGAATGCTGTATTCTCTCACCATTCAATAACATGTTTTTTATCCCTGTTGTTGAAACGGAACAGGTACTGTATGAAGCAACTTGCAATGGTGACCTTGTTTGGCACTGAGCACTACCATTCTCAATGACAGCAAAGAAAGTAGGCTTCAGGCTACAAGTGGCTACTAATATTTTTTTGTGTCAACTCTACCCTTAATATTAGTGGCAGGCTTAAATTTTCATCTGCCTAGCCACACAGTCATGAGTCCAGAGAGAGTTGAGCAGTGGGCTAAGCACTTATCCTTGAGGTGCACCTGTGTTGATTGTCAGCAAGGAGGAGATGTTACTACCGATCTGCGCTGACTGTGGTCTCCTGATAAGGAAGTCGAGGATCCAGTTGCAGAGGGAGATACAGAGACCCAGGATTTGAAACTTGTTGATTAGTACTGATGGGCTGATGGTGTTGAATGCCAAGCTATAATCGATAACTAGCAGCCTAACATAGGTTTTTCTGTTGTCTTGGTGTTCCAAAGCCGAGTGGAGAGCCAGAGAGATTGTGTCTGCTGTGGACCTGTTGTGGCGGTAGGCAAATTGCAGTGGGTCCAGGTCCTCACTCAGGCAGGAGTTAATTCTAGCCATGACCAACCTCTCAAAGCACTCCATCACAGTGGATGTGACCATTACCAGGCAATATTCATTGAGGCAGCTCACCCTGCTCTTCTTGGCTACTGGTATGATTGGTGGAGCAGGTGGGAACCTCCGAATGCAGCAGTGGGAGGTTGAAGATGTCCTTGAACACTCCAGCCAGTTGGTCAGTGCAGATTTTCAGTACCCGGCCAGGTACACAGTAAGGGCCTGACGTCTTGTGAGGGTTCACCCTCTGAAGGATGTTCTGACATCTGCCTCCAAGACGGAGATCACAGGGTCTCCAGATGCTGTGGGGATTCGCACAGGTGTAGTGCTATTCTCCCTTTCAAAGCGTGCATAAAAGGCGTTGAATTCATAAGGGAGTGAAGCATCACTGCCATTTATGCTCTTAGGTTTTACCTTATAGGAAGTAATGTCATGCTAACCCTGCCACAGCTGTCGTGCATCTGATTACGCCTCGCACTTCACACTGAATTGCCTCCTCACTCTCACAATGACCTTTCGTTGGTCGTACCTGGACTTCTTGTAGGGTTCTGGATCGCCAGTCTTGAACTCCACAGATCTAGCCCTCAGCAGACTGCGAATCTCCTGGTTCGTCCAGGGCTTCTGGTTTGGGAAGACTCGGAATGTTCTCGAACACTCACACTCATCCACGCAGGTCATGATGAACTTTAACTTTAGGAAAGTTTTCCTATGAATTTTTAAACAATTTTTGAAACAAGTTGAGCTTCCCTGATTCACAGGTGAAGCGGAGCTTCACAGGTGAGTTGGCGCGGTGAATCAAGTGATTTGGAGTTCGCCTGTGCGGTCGGAGACTGACCGTGCAGTTGGATGCGGCTGAAGCGGAGAAGATGTTTTTTGTTGCGGGAATTAGTGGTCTGAGCCACCGTGCCAGCTGTTGGGAAGTGCGCATGGGAATGGATTTGCCGGCTGCTACGGGATTGCAGGCATCTTCTGCCGGATGGGAACGGGGTGGGGTGCATTTGCCATGACCTTGTCTCCCCACCCCACACTCCGAGCCACAATAACCGAGGGCTGGGTCAAGCAGAGCTGGGAGCGCTGAGGAGACTCCCTCACTCATCGAGTCAGAGAGGCCGGCTCTTCCCTCGCCTGCTCGTTCCCCGTCACGTCTGTTTGTGTGATCCTCTCCCAAACACAGTTCTCAGGAACGGAACTCTTCCGTGACCCGGAGTAACCCTTTTTTTTGTAAAGAAATGCACCGCATCTTCAGTGCTGTGTTATCAATGCACTGGGAGAGGACAACACCCGGAGTGCTGCATTGCTGGGGGCGCAGTGCTTGGAGTGTTACATGCAGAAGCCAGTGGTGAGGGAGTGCTGCATTGTCAGGTGATACCATTGCCCTATCAGAGTGGTGATACTGAGGAAACATTGCACCGTTCGGAAGAGCAATACTGAGGCACTGCTCCACTGCAAAGGGAAATTCCAAGGAAGCAGTCAATACGGCATACTGAGGGAACACTGCTGTGACGGAGGGGCACTGCCAAGGGAGCACTACACAGTTGGAGGGAAGGTCCCTGACTCCACCTTTGGGGGAATGGGACTGTTTCACATTCAGAAGTGAATCGTCTGAAGAAGCAGCATTGCCGAGGGAGCGCTGCAGCGTCAGAGGTGCAGTGCTGCGGAAGCATGGTGCCTTTGGAGTGCTGCACCGTCAGTGCAGAGGGAGCAGTGCAGAAAACGTTGCGCCATTGCATGGGTGCCCCCTTGGAGGGGCTGTGCAGAGCAAGGGTTGCATTGTCTGAGAGTCGGTATTGAGGGAACGTTGCACAATCAGAGTGCAGTTCAGAGGGATTTCTACACTGTTGAAGGTGCTGTGCTTGAGAGGAGACATTAGACCAAAGCCCCCTCTGCCTCTGAGATGGAGAAAATCCCAGGATGATTTTTGAAGAGCGGGAGAGCTGTCACCATGTTCAGGCCAATGTTTCCCCTCACCTGAGAACCACCTCCTCCGGTCATTATTTCATTGCTCTATGTGGGAAATAGAGTGAATACCCCCTTCCCTACTTCTCAACTTGGCTGCACTGTAGCAAGACTTATGGGCGGTAAAACACTTCCCGGACATCCCACGGGGGTGAAAGGGTTAAAGACGCAGAGGAGCTGTATTTCTGAAAAGACTGACAAACACTGAAATCACCAGGAAATCATAGTAAACATTTATTAGTTAAGATTTCTTTATTAGCCACATGTACATTGAAACACACAGTGAAATGCATCTTTTGCATAGAGTGTTCTGTGGGGCAGCCCACAAGTGTCGCCGCTCTTCCGGCACCAACATAGCGTGTCCCACAGCTTCCTAACCCGTACGTCTTTGGAATGTGGGAGGAAACCGGAGCAACTGGAGGAAACCCGAGCAGACACGGGCAGAACGTATAAACTCCTTACAGACAGCGGCCGGAATCGAACCAGAGTCGCTGGTGCTGTGAAAGCGTTACGCTAACTGCTACACCACCGTGCCTGCCCCTGATAGCACTTGCTGATCTCACATCACGTTTCTTAACAACCGCAACACTGAAACCTGAATCCTGGTGAGATGTGAGAAAATGTTAAAACATTGATAAACAGGAGTGCTGCAAAGCTGCAGAAGATTCATCCAACCGGTTACCACACCGAAGGCAACACTAAGCTCGCTGAGGTTTGCCACCACGCATCACAAATCCAGACAGAGGCTCCACCCCATGTTCAGAGCTGGGCTTGAGTTAGGTCCATCGCTCATCTGGAAAGGAGGAATGAGAAGAGATCGGATGTACAATCCTGTCACGGCGAGCAGTGTCAGTGAAGGGATCTGCGTGTGTACCTACCTGCAATGATGCCTTGGCTCCCTCCTTGCTGCTCCTCTACACCGCTCCAATGACCATTGCCAGCACAGCCATCAGTCCCAGCATGGGACCAGCTCCACGGGGCTCGCCAACTCCTGCCCACCAAGTAAAGGTTGGTAAATTGGTTTATTATTGTCACATGCACGGAGGTACAGTGAAAAACTTTGTTTTACATGCCATCCATACAGATCATTTCATCACATCAGTGCATTGCGGTAGTACAAGGCAAAATGATACAGAATGCAGAATATAGTGTCATAGTTAATAAGAAGGTGCAGTACAGGTAGACAATAAGGTGCAAGGCCATAACAAGGTAGATTTTGAGGTCAAGAGTCCAT
The DNA here is from genome assembly GCF_009764475.1 of Pristis pectinata. NCBI lineage: Eukaryota > Metazoa > Chordata > Chondrichthyes > Rhinopristiformes > Pristidae > Pristis > Pristis pectinata. The sequence goes on along the minus strand of NC_067438.1, from coordinate 13,243,604 downwards.
ATGATCGTACTAGGGGACCATTCAATAGTCTTATAACAGTGGGATAGAAGCCGTCCTTGAGCCTGGTGGTACGTGCTTTCAGGCTTTTGTATCTTCTGCCTGATGGGAGCGGGGAAGAAGAGAAAATGTCCGGGGTGGGAGGGATCTTTGATTATGTTGGCTGCTTTACCGAGGCAGCGAGAGGTGTAAACAGAGTCCATGGTCCACATTTGGTGAAATACAAAGATGAGATGGCACTGGAGAGGGTGTCAGGGAGATTTGCAAAGACTGGGTAATTTTGTCTCTGAGGATAATTGGAATGTCCAGAGTGGGTGACGTCTTATTCATTGGAGTGTAGGAGAATGAATGGTCATCTTAAGGATCTCAAGGGAGGAAGGAAGGAAGGATGTCATGAAGCTGGAAAGGGCACAGAAAAGATTCACAAGGTTGTTGCCAGGAATGGAGGGCTTCAGATATAAGGAGAGCCAGCACAGAGCTGGACTGTTTTCTCTGGAGTGTAGGAGCCGAGACCTTATGGAGGTTTATAAAATCATCAGGGGCATAGAGAGGGTGAACACATAGTCTTTTTCCCAGGTTTGGGGGAAATCAAGAAAGAGAGGGCATGGGTTTAAGGTGAGAGGGGAGGGATTTAATAGAAACACGAGGGGCAACTTTTTCACAGAATGTGGTCAGAATATGGAACCAGCTGCTAGAGGAAGCAGTTGACACAGGTACATGGACAACATTTGGAGAGGTACATGGATAGGAAAGGTTTATACGAATGTGGGCCAAATGCAGGTAAATGGGACTTGCTTAGATGGGCATCTTGGTTGGCATGGACCAGTTGGGCCAAAGGGCCTGTTTCCGTGCTCTATGGCTCTAGGAATATCAGTCACTCATCAGCCAGACGGTGACCATTTGACAGTCAGGCCTTGCCCCACAATTCCATTTGCTTCTTAATTGTTCTTTCTCTTGGACACATAACTCATAACTGCTTCCCGTGACAGGACAACTGGTAACCAGAGGGAACAGATTTAACTCGATTGGCAAAAGAGCCCAGTAAATAATAACTTTCAAAAAGGACATGGGATAAGTTCTTGGAAGTAAGACATTTACAGAGGTGTGTAAGGGAGGAGTGGAGATACTTGATCAGGTCTCAAAGAGGTAGACAGGGTGGTGAAGAAAACATACAGGATGCTGGCCTTCGTTAATCAGGACGGAGAATATAAGAGCTGGCAAGTTATGGTACAGCTTTATAAAACATCGGGGAGGCCACATCCAGAGTGTTGTGTACAGTTGTGGTCACCAGAGGATAGAAAGGATGTGACTGTGCTGGAAAGGGTGCAGAGGAGATTCACCAGGATGTTGTCCAGGGTGGAGTGTTCCAGTTAGGAGAGAAGGGATAGGCTAGGTCTGTTTTCCTTGGACGGGAGGAGGCTGAGGGGAGAGCTGAGGGAGTTAGATAAACCTGTGAGGGGCGTAGATAGGAAACAAACACACAATGCTGGAAGAACGCTGCCAGTGCTGCAGTTGTATGCAGGCGGCTTCAGCTTTATTTGTTTTCTTTAACAGCAGTAAACTTTTCCCCACAGCAGAGGTGTCTATAGCTCGAGAGGTAGGTGTAAGGTGAGGATTAAGAGGTTTAGAAGGAATGTGCGGAAGAATTGTTTCTCCAAGGGGTGGTGGGAGTTGGGAACTCACTCCCTGAGGGGGTGGTGGAGGCAGAGACTCTCACAGCATTTTATCGGGACAAACACCTGAATCGCTGAGGTAGAGAAAGCTACAGACCAAGTGCTGGTTAGAATAGATGGGTACCAGAAGGTCAACATGAATAGGGTAGGCTGAAGGGCCTTCTTCTGTGCTGTAGGAGTCTATGAACCACCACAGGCAGATTGAAGCAAGTTTTGTACCATACAGTGACCTACCTCCCTTCAGCATCAGTGTCTCTGACAGGCTGCTGTGCTGGACCTGACAGGTATACATCTTCGGATCGTTGCCCTGCAGCTCAATGACGAGCTCCATCCAGTACGTGTTGTTATAGTTTGGTAGCACGGTCACCTTGTAGCCCTCGGAGACGACCTGCCCGTTCTTCAGCCAAGTGGCGTTGATGGCGCGGGGGTAGAAGGGAGTGATGATGCACCGGAGACTCTGGCCTTCAGTAGCTGTGGGCTTCCTTGTTAACACCTGAAGCTCTGGAGCAACTGGGGAAGAACGGTGAATAACATCACTAACTCAACACAGAGTGACGTTACCCCACCGTCACAGATGGTTGGGATTACACTCACTCTCCTCACTGCCTCAGACTGGGACCTGCCTCACCATGACACTCACTATCCAGTCTGAAATCACACTCACCAGCCCCAGGCCATGCAGACTACAGCCAGAGGTTACGTTCATTAATCTGACAGGGCTAGATCAAGGTTACAGGCACTGTTCCCAATCCAGAGGTCACCCAATGTCCCAGATTGATATTATCCTCAAATTCCATGCCCTCGTTGTCTAAAATTAAGGCTCAGCTCACTGTCCCGGATCCAGAGGTTCTTCACTGTCCCGGATCGGGAGGTCCCTCACCGAGATCCCTCAAGTGTCTCGGATTAGGAGGTACCTGACCATCTCGGATTGGGAGCTCCCTCACTGTCACACGCAGAGGTTTGAGATGTTCCACTTGCCTTGTCTTTCGAGTGCCTCTTTACCAAGCTGAAGAGCTCTCTGCAAAAACTGTTTGCAGCTACCATCCACCACACGAACTATTGCATTGTCGGTGAAATAAATTTGCTGAAGTTGATCGTTCAGAATTGCTGGGACACCTGTGGCAGTACACTTCCCAATGGTGAGATCACATGTGATGTTTCCAAAATCTCGAATGCCAACCCTTACAAATGTATTGAACGTATTTTCAGATTTTATGCAGCCCAAGAGCCCCTGGATATAGCTGATGTCTGAAAAAGGACCAACACATTAATCTTCATTAATGGCTGAAGTTTCCAATGTCTAAACTCAGACCCATCTAGATAATGTCCTGCTAAAGATGTAAATGCTAGCGTACTGCACTACTTCCTCAGGAGGCTAAAGAAATTTGGCATGTCCCCTTTGACCCTCACCAACTTTTATTGATGCACCATAGAAAGCCTCCTATCTGGATGCATCACGGCTTGGTACGGCAACTTCTCTGCCTAAGACTGCAAGAAACTGCAGAGAGTGTGGACACAGCTCAGCACATCATGAAAACCAGCCTCCCCTCCGTGGACTCTGTCTATACTTCTCGCTGCCTCGGTAAAGTAGCCAACATAATCTGAGATCCCACTCACCCCGTACGTTCTTTCTTCCCTCCTCCCATTGGGCAGAAAATACAAAAGCCTGAAAGCACATACCATCAGGCTAAAGGACAGCTTCTATCCCACTGTCATAAAATGATGGAACGGTCGCCTAGTACGATAAGGTGGACTGTTGAATTTACAATCTACCTCGTCGTGACCTTGCACCTTATTGTCTGCTTGCCCTGCACTTTCTCTGTAACTGTAACACGTTATTCTGCATTCTGTTATTGTTTTCCCTTGCACCACACTGTTGTGATGAAATGATCTGTGTGGATGGCATGCAAAACAAAGTTTTTCACTGTACCTCGGTACATGTGACAATGATAAACCAAATTACCAATTTAGAGGCGCACAGAGCAGTGGGCCACAGTGAGGAACTGTGTACAGTCACGGCAAAGAGCATGGGGTGACAGTGTACTGTGTACAAACATGCGTCAGTGTGTGGTACAGAACACAGGATCAATAATCAAGGGGAGGAACTGTGTACAGTCAGCATAAGTGTGTGGCACAGAGGAATATTCATGATGGGGGATTGTGTACAGTGTGTATCAGTGCGTGGTATAGGGCAAGGCTCATGTTGAGGGACTGTCTAGTGTGCATCAGGGTGTGTAGCAGGAGGTAGACCAGCGTCTCTACTTTCTTAGAAATTTAAACAGATTCGGCATGTCATTAAAGACTCCACAAACTTCTGCAAACGTGCAGATGGAAAGCATCCTGACTGGTTACATCACAGCCTGGTGTGGGCACTCCAATGCACAGGAATGCAAGGGGCTACAGAGACCGGTGGATTCAGCCAGTTCCATCATGGGTACTGCTCTCCCCACCATCGAGGACATCTGCAGGAGGCGATGTCTGAGGAAGGCGACATCCATCATCAAGGGACGGCCACCATCCGGGCCGTGCCCTCTTCTCGATGCTGCCATCAGGCAGGAGGTACAGGAGCCCTATGACCCCACACCTCAAGGTTCAACAACAGCTTCTCCCCCACTGCCATCAGGGTCTTGAACCCACCGGAAAAGCTTTAACCCTACCTCAGACCTTTTTTTCTCTCTCAAGTTTGCACAAGCGTCGTTATTTTAATTTTGCTGTTCTTTATACTTGTAAGTTATGCATAATTTATGTTAATTTGACTTTACGTAAACATGTTTGTCCTCGTCTTGTAACGTACTGTGTTGCTGCTGCAAAAGGCTGACTTTCATGGCATTTACGCCCTGTGTATTTATGCCTCTGACAACAATAAACATGAATTTGTACAGAGCCAGGTGTCAAGGTAAGGGATTGTACAATGTGCACTGTGCGAGCACAGAGCAGGGGCCCACAGTGGGCGACTGTACCGTCTACACCGGTGCTTGTCCACTGCAGGGTCACAGTGGAGGATCGTGACATCAACGCGTCTGGTCTTGCAAAACAGGAAGTCGCAGTAAGAAACTGAGCACTGAATGTACAACACAACACAGGGAATCCCAGCAAGGAGATTACACTGCAGTTCCAAGCCATGCCAAACTGAATGGGGGCCCATGTCTGGCCATGGGGATTAGGGTTAGACCTGTGCAATGCGAGTGTGGGCAGTGGCTCTGATTCTCAATGCTTCTCTGAGGACCTCAGTGAGGAATGCGAGGTGGGTTCTCAGGGACGGATTCTGAAGAGCTTATTTTGAAGGGCTGGAATTTCTCTGGAATTTCTGGGAAAGAATGCTTTTAATCGGGGGTAAGTTTTTGGTAAGGAAGGTAGAGGGATTTGAAAGCAGGGATAGGGACTTTAAAACTGATGCCGCTTAATAGGATCCTTTGGCTGGTTGACATGTTGTGCAAGTCACGGTGAGCCTCAAAGGGCAGTGGAGATCAAAGGCACGCACTGATGAGTGGGGTGAATGGTTTCAGATATACAGAGAGGAACTGATGAATCCTGTCTGTGATTTCTTTCTGATGGTTCCAGTAGTCAGCCGTAAAACCGTCCGCGACCCACTGCTGCCTGGCTTCTATCTTCTGGAGGGTGTTGTCGTAGTAGTCTATCTGCAGGTCGTCCAACATGCCGACCCTGGAGATGTCCCGCAGGTCAGGAATGCTGATGGAATGGAGGTAGAAATATATCAAGCTGTGGGAGCCTGAGCAAAAGGACAGAGAGAGAGAGAGGATTGTGAGAAAATGACCAAGGATCCCCACCCTTACAGGGGCACTGCTTAGGAGTCTGATGGGACACTCTCCACTTGCTCGGATGAGTACACGACACCACATAGACCCTACAACACCACACAGACACCATCCCGGATCAAGCAGCCACCGGACTGGTTCCCCAGCACTAAAACAGACCTCGCTGCGTCGGCCCAAGCAGTTACTCACACAGACCACTCAGTTACACACAAGCACACCTGAGTGAAGTTGAGTCTGAGCCTTGTGGGTTTTGGTGGGGCCTGTCTGGCATCAGGTCACCAGGAAGGTTTGGCCTCTCGAGAGAAGAACCCAACTGCAATGGGGGCAGAAACCAATGGGTCCCAATCCTCCAAAACACTGAGCGGGTCTTGGGCCTCAGCCTAGACTGTTGTCAGAGATCAGAGAACTGTGACCACAGGGAATGTGACCACAGCTAGCACAGTGGCGCAGCGGGTAGAGCCGCTGCCTCTCAGCTCCAGAGACCCGGGTTCGATCCCAACCTCCGGCGCTGTCAGTGCGTGGAGTTTGCTCGTTCTCCCTGTGACCGTGTGGGTTTTCCCCCCGGGTGCTCCGATCCCCTCCCACATCCCAAAGACGTGCCGGTCGGTAGTTGAATTAACCGCTGTAAATTGCCTCAAGTATGTGGGTGAGGGGTGGAATCTTGTGGGGGGGGGGGAGCTGATGGGAATGTGGGGAGAATAAAAGGGAATTGGTGTAAATGGGTGGTTGATGGTCAGTACAGACACAGTGGGCCGAAGGGACTGTTTTTACACTGTGTAACCCTGTGACACTAAGGGTTTAACCTTTATCCACACTAGGGTCCAGGTGAGCAGGGAGGCAATGGCACTGTGGTATTATCACTGGATTAATAATCTGAGTCCTGGGGACTTGGGTTCGAATCTCACCACAGCAGATGGTGATAAATTTGAATTCAAATTCTGGAATTCAAAGATGTGATGACCATGAAAACCATAGTTGATTGTTGTAAAGACCCATCTGATTCACTAATGTCCTGTACTGGAGGAACACTTTCCTGGTCATAGAGTCATCGAGATATACAGCACAGAAACAGGCCCTTTGGCCCAACTGGTCCATGCCGACCAAGATAGGCCATCCAAACTAGCCCCATTTGCCAGCGTTTAGCCCATAACCTTCTAAACCTTTCTAGTCCATGTACCTATCCAACTGGTCCATGCCAACGAAGATTTGCATCTAAGCTAGTCCCATTTGCATGTATTTGGCCTATATGTGACTCCAGACCACAGCAGGGTGGTTGACTTTTAACTGCCCTCTGAAATGTCCCAGCAAGCTGGTCAGTTATAATAAAACGGATCACCTGGAATCAGCCCAGGCATCAGAAATGACAATGGCAAAAACTGTCAACCCTGTACGGTTCCCCTTATTAACATCAGAGGTGGTCTTATAGAGGTGTACAAAATCATGACAGACATAGTCAGGGTCAATGCGCATAGTCTTTTCCCAGGATTGGGGAATCAAGAACTAGAGGACATAGGTTTAAGGTGAGAGGGGAAAGATTTAATAGGAACCTGAGGGGCAACTTTTTCACCCAGAGGTGGTCAGTATATGGAACGAGCTGCCAGAGGAAGCGGTTGAGGCAGGTACATTAACAACACTTAAACGGTACTTGGACAGGTGCATGGATAGGAAAGGTTTAGAGCGATATGGGCCAAATGGGGGCAAATGGGACTTAGATGGCAATCTGGGCCAGCATGAACCAGATGGGCCGAAGGGCCTGTTTCCATGCTGTATGACTCTATGACTCTAACTGGGGGGCTTGTGCCAAAACTGAGAGAGCTGCCTTACAGACTTAGTACTCCTTAGACCCAAACAACACTGTGGGCATACCCTCACCTCAAGGACCACAGCGGTTCAAGAAGGCGGCTCACCACCGCCTTCTCAAGGGCAACTAGGGATGGGCAATTAAATGCTGGCTCAGCCTGTGAAGCCCACATCCCCTGAGCGAACTGGTGTCCCAACTATGGCTCAGTGGGTCACACTCTCACCTCCGAACTCAGAATGTTGTCACATGAAGCCCTGCTTCCGAAACGTGGGCACAAACTGCCCACTTGTCCCGCCACCAGGTTGAATGAGCTATTCAGTAGAGGCCCCGTCTGCCCCCTGCGGTAAACGAAGGCACTAGTTATGGAGAGTGCTCTTCCCCCAGCACAACATTCACAGAAACTCTCCACCAACATCACCAAAAGGCCAGTTGGACGTCACAAAATACCTCACGGGATCTTGCTGTGTACTGATTAGTGGCTGTGTTTCCTCTGTTAGAACAGTCACTGCACCGCAAAAGAAATGTGTTGGCTTTAAAACTGCTTGTGATGTGGTGGGAATTCGAGGCAACAGCTTGAAGCAGAGTTTTGTCTGCGTCACAGTGCAACAACTGAACAACTCACCAAGTAACGGCAAACTTTGCAGAACATAGAATACAGCCTTTGAAGTGAATACAGTCAGTTCCCCTTTAGGGAAGACACAACTCATTTGGGCGAAATATTGTCATAAAACGAGCAAGGATTGAGATTCACGGATAATTTTTGTCCTGGATGCGGGTGAAGTTCTCAGATCCCGAAACAGGCCATTCGGCCCACGATGTGCATGCCAACCACGGAGGAGGGAGGGGGAATGGGTAGAACAAAGGGCAGTCCTCTGGTGGGGTGAAACAGACGGACCTGATGTGGCAGTTAAGGGGCAGTGAAGACCAGATTAATGCGGTGCCAGTGTTAGGAACTTTCCTGTTTGGGAACCCGCGCCAGTTCCCTCCCGCCGGTCGAACATTTTCAAGGAATATTTTATCCCGAGTTTATAGACTCCAGAAATTTCCCAACATCTTGGGCGACCCTTTGGATTGCCTCTCTCGGACCCGGGAGTGAGGCGGGGAAGGCCTCCACTCGAATGGCGCCACGCCTGGGATCAAGTTGATCTTCAGCAGATCAGAGATGGGTTTCCCAAACGCAACCCCCGACATTCCCCATCACCACCACCCTCGCCTTACCTGCCTGGCTTCCCGGCCCAGAGCAGAGAGACAACACGGTGAAAAGGAGTGATGCCGGTCCGTTCCAACTCTCCATCGCGGCGACTCCTCGCACCGACTGAACCCCGGTCGTTGGTCAGTGAAGTGCTGAGGGCGGAGATCAGATTGACAGAGGCAGCTCGGGAGTGAACGGTGTCCTCTCCAGGGGGCAGCCAGTGAGAGACTGCTGTAACCGAGAATCCTTCCGCAGGAATCACCACTCCCTACTGCTCTGCAGTGTGGGGGCAGCGGTGAGCAGTTTTTGCTCCAGATTCCAGCATCTGCAGTCTCCCGTGTCTCCATTCATCGGCACCCCGTGTCCCGTCCCGTCCCGTCCCCTCCCCTCCCCTCCCCTCCCACTCTCTCCCTTCCCTCCCCTGTCCCACCCAGTCTCTCCCCAACCCCTCCGCTCCCCTCCCCTCCCCCTCCCCCCTCCCCTCCCCCCCTTCCCCTCCCCCCTCCCCTCCCCCCCTTCCCCTCCCCCCTCCCCTCCCCCCCTTCCCCTCCCCTCCCCTCCCCTTCCCCTCCCCTTCCTCCCCTCTCTCCCCTTCCTTCCCTCCCCAACCCCTTTCTTCCCGCCTCTCCCCTCCCTCCTCCCTCCTTTCCCTCCCTTCCCCCACTCTCTCCTTTCCCTCCCTTCCCCCCTCCCTCCTTTCCCTCCCTTCCCCCCTCCCTCCTTTCCCTCCCTTCCCCCCCTCCTTTCCCTCCCTTCCCCCCTTTCCCTCCCTTCCCCCCTCCTTTCCCTCCCTTCCCCCCCTCTTCCCTCCCTTCCCTCACCTCCCTCCCCTCCCTTCCCTCACCTCCCTCCCCTCCCACCCTCACCTCCCTCCCCTGCCTCCCCTCCCCTCCCCTCTCCTCCCCTCCCTTCCCCTCCCCTCTCCTCCCCTCCCTTCCCCTCCCCTCTCCTCCCCTCCCTTCCCCTCCCTTCCCCTCTCCTCCCCACCCTCCCTTCCTCCCCTACCCCCTCCTCCCCTCCCTCCCCTCTCCCCCCTCCCCCCTCCTCCCCTCCCTCCCCTCTCCCCCCTCCCCACTACCCCCCTCCCCTCCCCCCTCCCCTCCCCACCTGCCCTCCCCCCTCCTTTGCCTCCCCTCCCCTTTCCTCCCTCCACTCCCCTCCCCCTCCCTCTTTTCCCTTCCCTCCCCCCTCCTTTCCCTCCCCTCCCCCTCCCTCCTTTCCCTCCCCTCCCCCTCCCTCCTTTCCATCCTCTCCCCTCCCCATCCTTCCCCTCCCTCCCCTCCCCAACCCCTTTCTTTCCTCCCTCCCCAACCCCTTTCTTCCCTCGCCCGTCCCCTGCCCCGTCCCCTGCCCCATCCCCTGCCCCGTCCCCTCCTCTCCCTCCTTTCCCTCCCCTCCTCTCCCTCCTTTCCCTCCCCTCCCCTCCCTCCTTTCCCTCTCTCCCCTCCCTCCCCAACCCCTTTCTCCCCTCCCTCCCCAACCCCTTTCTTCCCTCCATTCCCCCTCCATTCCCTTCCTCCCTTCCCCTCCTGTCCCCTCCCTCCCCTCACCTCCCCACCCTATCCCCTTTCTCCCCTCCCCACCCCGTCCTGCCCCACCCTCCTCGAGTCCTGCCCCTCCCCTCCCCTCCTCACATCCCACCACTCCATGACACCCAAGGACTGCACTTCTCTCCAACACACTGCCATACCCCACTGCCCTGCCCCCAACTCCCCGGCGCTGCAGCCTTCTACACCACCCTACCCCCACCCTGCTACCATCCACCCCTCCGTCTCACACCCCGTTCCTGACTACCTAACTCGCCGATGTCCCACTCTCTCCCTCTCCCTCCATGTGCTCTGTCTCCCCACCCCGTACCTTCTCCCTCTCCACCAACACCCGCCACCCAACCCCCACCATCCTGGAGTTCAGGTCCAGCATGTTTCCTGCAAGGGTTAAAAGCAAAAATGTCAAAATTAGGGGACTCTGATTTACAAGCGATATTAAGGGTTTGATGAAAAAAAGGAAGTATATGACAGGGAGAGGCAACAGAAAAAAATGAGTCCCTTGAGGAACATAAATGGTGTAGGAGAGAACAAGAAAGAAATCGAGAGGACCAAAAGGGTCATTGGGGGCAGGAAAGATTGAGGAGAATCCCAAAGCTTTCTATTAGAAACAAGAGGGTAACGAAGTAATCGATGTCCCGTTAGCAAGCAAAGGTGCATTCTATGTGTGGAGCCAAGGGATGTGGCCAAGGTCTTAAACGAATAATTCGTGCCTGTATTCACCAAATTCAGTGTGTCCCTAATGACTCCTACCAATTTTTACACATGCACCAGAGAAAGTATCCTATCCTGATGCATCACAGCTCGGTATGGCCACTGCTCTGCCCAAGACCATGAGAAGTTGCAGAGAGTTGTGAAGCCAGACCAGCCTCCCCTCCATTGACTCCGTCTATGCGTCCCGCTGCCTCAGGAACACTGCCAATATAATCAAGGACCCCTTTTACCCTGGTCATTCTCTCTTCATCCCCTTCGCATCAGGCAGATTCAAAACCACTGTTATAAGACTCTAAAATGACCCTTGATCTCCCAATCTACCTCATCGTGACCCTTGCACTTTATTCGTCTGCCTGCACTGCACTTTCTATGTAACTGTAACACTATATTCTGCATTCTGTTTTTTTTTCCCTTTCGCATTACTATGATGTATTTACATATGTATATTATGATCTTTAGGGATGGCTTGCAAATAAAACTTTTCACTGTATCCCATGACATGTAACAATAATAAACCAATTAAAAAGGAGAAATATGTGGAAGATAGTGAGCTCAGGGTGAAGTACACTGATATTCTGGAGCAGGTCAGTTTTCAGAAGGAGGTGTTAAATATCTCGGAATGCACAAGGGTGGATAAATCCCCAAGGGATGAGATCTATCCCAGGATGAATCTGCAAGGGGACAGATTTCTAGGGGATCTTTTCATTTATGTTAGCCACAGTTGAGGAACCAGAAGACTGGAGGACAGGTAACGTTCCTTTATTCAAGAAGGGCCGCAGGGATAAGCCAGCTGTCAATAGGCCAGTGACCCTTACGTCAGTGGGAGGGAAATTATTGGGGAAAAAAATTCAAAGGAACGGGACTTGTTACACTTGAAAAGGCAGGGATCGATTGGGGATTGTCAGCATGGCTCTGTGCAGATGCAATCCTGCCTCACTAAGTTCATTGAGATTTTTGAGGGGGTATCTCGGAAGATTGATGAAGGAAGGCCGAAGATGTTATGGACTTTCATAAGGCATTTGACAAGGTCCCACATGTCGGTTAGTCCAGAAGTTTAAAGCACCTGGGATCTAACTACAGCACAGAAAGGGACCTTCAGCCCACCAAGTCCCTGCTAACCTTTCTGCCCAGCTACACTAGGTCTGTACCCTTCTATGCCGTGCCTTTTTAGTATCTATCTCACTACCTCTTATATGTACTGGTTGTATCTGACTTCACCATCTCCTGTGGTAGCCCCAGGCATTGACGGCTCTCTGTGTAAAACTCCTTTGACCTTAACCCTCTGCCTTCTTGTTTTAGACACCCCTGCCATGGGTAAAAGGTTCTGATTTATCTACCCCTATCTGTACCTCTGTCGCGTCACCCTCAGCCTCCTCCACTCCAGGGAAAACAGTCCCATCCCATCCACCTCTCCCCATAACTGCAGCCCTCCAACCCTGGCAACGAGCCTGTGAATCCCCTCTGCACTCTCTCCAACCTTGGACCCTCCCTTGCCCTTCCTGACTCTGGTTTAAACCCTCCCAAGAAGCACCAGCTGTCTCCTCACAAAATATCGGGAATGGCCTTCTTGAGGCCACAACGGGACCCACCTCCCCAGAACCAGGAGTCTGGACCCCTCCCTCCCTGCACCATCCCAGCAGACATGTTCACCTCTCCTCCTACTCGTTGCACCGGGAGCCATCTGGAGGTTCCTACCTCTGAGGTCCTGCCTTCCCTGCAGGTCTTCACCCTCCCTGTGGTTGGTCAGGTCACAGGTCATGACCCTGCACCTGCAGAGGTGAGGTCCCAACTCAGAATCAGGGCTGTGGGCACCAAACGCCAGCCTACTTCCCCCAGTGATGGCTGACCCCGTCCCTGCAGCTCTCCTGCCCTCACTACCCACCCTTCCCATCACCCACCTGTACAGCTGACCCCCCCCCAGACCGCGTTCCTCATGCAACCTGAGCAAAAAGCAGCAGGAGTAGGCCATTCAGCCCGTCAATCCTACCCTGCCTTTCAGTCCGAATGTGGCTGCTCTGCCTCAGGCCTCATGACCCCTTCTGAGTCAGTTCCCCTTTGCGGTCCCCTTTGGTGTGACAGATAGAGAGGTTCTTTATTATTTGGAAAATGCTGGACTGTGTGGGTTAGAGGAACAATGTGTAATGCACCAACCAGAAAGGTGACACACACTAACAATGCCATTAAAAAAAAACCAAGCACTTAGGTTTACTTATAGATGAACAAACTCTGAAAATGGGGAAGTTTTGATAAGCCTGTATTGAAATGTCCTGAGATGACTGTGTGCAATGAGTTTGCCAGCTTACAGGCTGCAAGTATCACCAGGCTCAAGGATAACTTCCATCCTGCTGTTAAAGAACTTTTAAAGGACCTAGAACGATAAGATGGACTCTTGACCTCACAATTTATCTTGTTATGACCTTGCACCTTGTGATCTAACTGCACTGCACTTCCTCTGTAGCTGTGACATTTTATTCTGCATTCTGTTATTGTTTTACCTTGCACTGTATAATGAATTCATCTGTATGAACGGTATGCAAGACAATTTTTTAACTGTACCTCGGTACAAGTGACAATAATAAACCAATTCCAATTACAGAGGCGGAGGGTGCAGAGAGGACTTACAGGGTGATACCTGATGTGTGATGGGGAACGGATCGGACACCGGTGGAGTTTCTATCCTCTGATGGTTGAGGGCAAACAAATGGAGGTCTTTAAATTGATGCAAGGTTTTGATAGGATCCAACTTGTGGGAAGTGTGTAACCAGAAGCCGTCAATCAGATATGGTCAGAAAGATCATTGCCAATAGCGTATTCAGCAGAAATATCTTTGTCCACAGAGCAAGGGGTGTGTGGAAGTGGGAGAAGTGGATATTATAGATGGGTTTATGGGGATATGGGGCAAGCTGAGGGAGAAGGACCAGGCTGTTGCACAGATAGGGTTTGAGTGACCAGAGGAGTCTCAAGTGGAGCCTTAACACAGGCTCGGACTTGTTGGTCCAAAGGTTCAGTTACTGTGTCACTCTGTAATTTACTGCAAGGGAGGGGGAGAGAGAAGAAGAAGGTGTGCGTTTACCTAAGATTGGAAAGAGCATTATTCATGCCATTGGGCTGTAGACTACCCGGGTGGAATATGTCTTGTTCCTCCAGTTTGAGTTGGCCTTCACCCTGGCAGTGAAGAGGCCAAGGACGGACAGGTCAGTGTGGGAATGGGAGGGGGAGCTGAAATAGTCTGCAGCTGGGAGCTCGGGATAGCCATTGCAGACTGAGCGTAGGTGCTCTGTGAAATGGTCGCCCAGTCTCCCAGTCCACGCTTGGTCTCACCGCTGTGGAGGAGGCCAGACCGAGGGCAGCGGATGCAGGAGACAAGGTGGGAGGAGATGCATGTGAGCGGTGGGGGAGCAGGTGACCTGAACTCTCTGGGGAAAGAGACGAGAAGCTTTCCTTTCAATTTAACTAAGTCAGTTTATATGTTTATAGTAATGTTCGGGTGTGCAGCCTTTTTGACCTGTAATGACAGTAACACTCCGATAACCCGGCACCCTCAGGACTTTGGTGATACCCAACCAACCAATATTCCAGAGTATTGGATGTGACTCCTACTAACACCCAATCGCAGTGTTATTTCTCTTTTTTTCACATGATACTCATTGGAATAACAAATTTTCCAGTGAACCCAGGGAGTAGAAAGGAAGGAGGAAATATACAGCGCTCCGGGTCCCTGGCACCAGCTGTTGTGGTAGCGAAGAAGGTTGTCTAAGGCTGGAGCAGGATAGAGGTCCGATGTAAACTTGGGCAGACCATTGGCAGATGGAATTTAATCCCAATAGGTGCAAGGTGATGCACATTGGAAGTCAAATCGAGAGAGGACATTGGTATTGGTATTGGTTCATTATTGTCACTTGTACTGAGGTACAGTGAAAAACTTGTCTTGCATACCGATCGTACAGGTCAATTCGTTACACAGTGCAGTTACATTGAGTTAGTACAGGGCGCATTGAGGTAGTACAGGTAAAAACAATAACAGTACAGAGTAAAGTGTCACAGCCAGAGACAAGGTGCAGTGCAATAAGGTGCAACATCACAGCAAGGTAGATTGTGAGGCCATAGTCCATCTCATCGTATAAGGGAACTGTTCAATAGTCTTATCACAGTGGGGTAGAAGCTGTACTTGTCTGGTGGTACGTGCCCTCAGGCTCCTGTATCTTCTACCCGATGGAAGAGGAGAGAAGAGAGAATGTCCCAGGTGGGTGGGGTCTTTGATTATGCTGGCTGCTTCACCAAGACAGCGAGAGGTAAAGACAGAGAGAGTCCAAGGAGGGGAGGCTGGTGTCCGTGATGCGCTGGGCTGTGTCCACAACTCTCTGCAGTATACAGTAAACAGCAGCGTGCTAAGGAATGTTGATGAAGAGAGACCTCAGGTTCCAGGTCCACAATTCCCTGAACGTAGCCACACAGATCTGTAGGGTGGTGAAGAAGGCACGGGGCACCCTTGTCTTCATAGGTCGGGGTGCAGAATACAAGAGTCGGGACGTGATGTTGCAACTTTACAAAGGATTGGTTAGGCCACGCTTGGAGTGTTGTACGCAGTACTGGTCACCATACTCTGGGACGTGACTACACTGGAGAGAGGACGGAGGAGATTCACCAGGATGTTGCTTGGATTGGAGGACTTTAGTTATGAGGAAAGACCGGACAGGCTGGGCTTGTCCTCCCTGGAGTGAAGGAGGCTGAGGGGCGAGCCAATAGAAGTATATAAGATATATAAGTTTATACAAAGTATACAAGAGGCATAGATGGCTAAATAGTCAAAGTCTTTTTCCCATGATAGGGGTACGAAAACATCGGTTTAAGGTGAGAGGAAGGAGTTTTAAAGGGGATCAGAGGGGAATGGTTTTTACACAGAGAGGGGTTGATATCTGGAACTCGCTGCCAGCGGAGGTGGTATCGGATACAATTACAACATTTCGACAGTCCGCACTGAGGGGTTAGCGGTGGAAAGGCTGAGCAGCTCAAGTTCCTGGGCGTCAACATCTCAGAGGATCTATTCTGGGCCCAACACATTGATGCAATCAGGAAGGAGGCACGCCATCGGCTCTACTTCGTTAGGGGTTTGAGGAGAGTCGGTATGTCACCAAATTTCTACAGATCTACAGTGGAGAGCATTCTGACTGGTTGCATCACCGCCTGGTACATAGCCTTCAAAGCACAGGATCGCAGGAGGATGTAGAGGGTCATAGACCCAGCCAGCTCCATCACAGGCACAACCCTCCCCGCCAGCGAGGACATCTTCAAGAGGCAGTGCCTCAAGAAGGCGGCATCTGTCACTAAGGACCCTCACCACCCGGGACATGCCCTCTTCTTGTTACTACCTCTGGAGAGGAGGGACAGGAGACAGAAGACCCACACTCAACGATTCAGGAACAGCTGTTTTCTTAAAATCACCTTAAAATTATGCCCCCTTGTGTTAGCCATTGTCGCCCTGGGAAGAAGTTTCTGACCGTCCACTCGATCTATGTCTCTTATCATCATGTACACCTCTATCAAGTCACCTCTCATCCTCCTTCTGTCCAATCCTCATGATATGCTCTCCAATCCAGGCAGCATACTGGGTAAAACTCCTCTGCACCCTCTCTGAAGCTTCCACATACTTCCCATAATGAACCGACCAGATCTGAACACAATACTCCACAAGTGTGGTCTGACCAGAGTTCTATAGAGCTGCAATATCACCTTGTGGCTCTTGAACTCATTACCCTGACTAATGAAGGCCAACACTCCATACGCCTTCTTAACAACTCTATCAACCTGTGCAGCAACCTTGAGGGATCGATGGACATGGACCCCAAGATCCTTCTGTTCCTCCAAACTGTTAAGAGTCCTGCCATTAACCTTGTATTCTGCCTTTGATAATGTTACCTCACTGTAATTCACAAAGGACGATCTGGCTGTTCGTCCCCGTCCCTTGCTGACTTCAAAAAGAAGTCAGGATTAGCTTCCCATCTCGGGAGCCTTACCCCCAACTCTGTACCTCACCCACACCCCTGTACCTTACCCCCACCCAGTCCCTTACCCCCACCACTGTCCCTCACCCCCACACCTTTACCTGACCCCCAACTCTGTACCTTACCCCCACCCCTGTCCCTTACCTCACCCCTGTCCCTCACCCCACCCCTTTACCTGACCCCCTATTCTGTACCTCACCCACATCCCTTTACCTGACCTCCACCTTGTCCCTTAACCCCACCCCTGTCCCTCACCCCCACCCATTTACCTGACCCCCACCCCTTTACTTGATCCCCACTCCTGTACTTCGCCCCCACCCCCTCACCACCAGACCCTTATTTCCCTCCTTTCCCCTCTCCCACCCACTCCCATCTGCCCATCACCCACACACTCCTCCCACTGGGTTCCCCCCCCCACACCCCCACTGTTCCCATCTGCCCCCCCCCACCTCCCTTATTTGGTTCCATGCTCCACCTTCCCCTCCCGTCAGACCCCACCATCCGCAGCCCTCTGTCACCTCCACCTACCCCCTCCCAGCCTCTGTCGCTGTTCCCACTCCCCCCTCCTCCATCTGCCCATCACCCCCTCCTCACCTGGATCCACCCATCACCTGCCAGCTCTTGCTCCACCCCTTCCCGTCTCCTCTTTATACTGGCTATCTCCCCGCTGTCTGTCAGTCCAGAAGAGGGATCTTGGTCCCAAGTGTCAACTGTCCATTTCTCTCCACAGATGCTGCCCGACCTGCTGAGTTCCTCCAGTGTTTTGCTCCAGATTCCAGCATCTACAGTGTCTCCAGTTCATTTCTCCCGTTCAGGTAAATGACCTGTTGTGCTTATCTCAGGTGAAGCTGGCCTGGAATCCACAGCTAGGATTCCAGATCGAGGTCATCAAATCCATTCTCCATGAGGTGTCCTGTGGCCGGAGAGAGGAAGCGTGCGCGACTTCCTCAGCCTGGGATTAGACCAGTTCCAGGTTCATTCTCTGTCTATACTTCTCGCTACCTCCCACTGCCTTGGTGAAGCAGCCAGCATAATCAAAGACCCCACCCACCCGGGTCATTCTCTCTTCTCCCCTCTCCCATCAGGCAGAAGATACAGGAACCTGAGGGCACATACCACCAGGCTCAAGGACAGCTTCTATCCCACTGTGATAAGACTACTTAATGGTTCCCTTTTACGATGAGATGGATTCTGGACTTCTAAATATACCTTGTTATGACCTTGCACCTTATTGTCGACCTGCACTGCACTTCCCTGTAGCTGCGACACTTTATTCTGTATTCTATTATTCTTTTCACCCTGTACGACCTCAGCGCACTGTGTAATGATCTGTACGATTGGTATGCAAGTCAAGTTTTTCACTGTACCTCAGTACAAGTGACAATAATAAACCAATACCAATACATTTTGGGAAGTTTGGGCAAATTTTATTTGGAAGATTGCTGAGCCCTCTGGTGGCCACAGTCTGTGATTACAGGTTGAGGACTTTGCAGAGGGAGTAGAAATTTATTCCAAGGATCTAAAATGAGAAGAAAGTTCACACAGAAGGTGCCAAAATCCATGCCTGCAGAGTGGAGATTTTGCAGAGTAAAAGGTATTTAGCAGGGCATTGACAAGAGAGCAATAGTGCAGAAGAGATTCACCTGCCACAGTCTTCCAACTCCACCCCCCCCAGCACTACCTGCCTGTCATCTCCTCAGTCCACCAATCGCCTCACAATCCTTTCTTGCCACTCCCCTTCTCCTCTCTATGCTGGTCACCTCCCCTCTCCGTCCTGACGCAGTCGACAATTTCTTTCCTCCCACAGATGCTGCTCGACCCGCTGAGTTCCTCCAGCACATTGTTTGTTGCTGCAGATTCCAGCATCTGCAGTCCTTTGTGCCTTCACCAGGATGCTGCCTGGAATGGAGGGCAGTAGTTATCAGGAGAGATTGGATGGACTGGTGTACTCTCACTGGAATGTAGGAAACTGAGGGGTGACTTTATGGAGGGTTTATAAAATTATACAGGACAGATAGTCAGAATCTTTTTCCTGGGACAGGGGAATCAGAACTTCAGCGTTCATGCTTAAGGTGAGATGGGAGACACTGAAAGGAGATCTGAGGGGTAAATGTTTCACACAGGGGGTGGTGAGTATCTGGAATGAGCTGCCAGAGTGGTGGATGCAGATACAATTACGACATTTAAAGGAATTTGATTAGGAAAGGCGTAGAGGGATATGGGCCTAATGTGGGCAAATACAGTCATAGAGTCTTACAGCAGGGAAACAGGCCCTCCAGCCCAACTCATCCATGATGACTGTGCTGCCCAGTGAGCTCGTCCCATCTGCCTGCGTTTGGCCTATAGCCCTGTAAAGCTCTCCTATCCATGGACTTATCTCGATGGCTTTTAAATGTTGCTAATGTGTCCACCTCAGCCACTGTTTCTGGCAGCTCATTCCAAATACACACCACCCTTCGTTTGAAGAAGCTGCCCCTGACATCCCTTTTAAATCTCTCGCTTCCGATCGTAAACCTATGCCCCCTTGGTTTTAGCGCCCCCTTGGTTTTAGCACCCCCTCCCTGGGAAAAGATGATGTGCCTTCATCCTTTCTATCCCTCATGATCTTATATACCCCTATCAAGTCACCCCTCAATCTCCTACATTGCAGGGAATAAAGTCCTAGTCAACGCAACCCCTCCTTGTAACTCAGGCCCCCAAGTCCACGCAACATCCTGGTAAATCTTTTCTGCACTCTTTCTAGTTTGGTAACATCCTTCTTATAACAGGGTGACATATCCAGGACATGCCCTCTTCACATTACTACCATCGGGGAGGAGGTAAAAGAGCCAGAAGACCCACACTCAACAACTTCTTCGCCTCCGCCATCAGATCTCTGAACGGTCCATGAACACCACTTCACCATTACTCTTTTGCACTATTTGTATATTTTTGTAACTTATTGTAATTTTTCTGTCTTGCATTGTACCGCCGCTACAAAACAACACATTTCATGTCATATGTCAGTGATAATAAACCTGGTTCTGATTCTGAGCAAAACTCTACACAATACTCCAAGTGTGGCCTTACCAACGTCTTGTACAACCGCTACATAACTTCCCAACTCCAATACTCAGTGCCCCGACTGATGAAGGCCACAATGCCAAACACCTTCACCACCCTATCCACCTGAGATGTCACTTTCAGTGAACTATGCACTTGCACTCCTAGGTCCCTGTGTTCCATGGGATTAGTGTAGCAAGGCACCACAATCGGTCCAGATGAGATGGGCCAGAAGGGCTCATTTCTGTGCTGTACGCTTCTTTGATTCGATGATGATTATGGATTCAGTAATCAGGGATCAGGGACTAATATTGTTTTTGTTCTGTTTTTTACCTGTACTACCTCAATGCACTCTGTACTAACTCAATGTAACTGCACTGTGTAATGAATTGACCTGTACGATCGGTATGCAAGACAAGTTTTTCACTGTACCTCAGTACCAGTGACAGTAATAAACCAATACCAATAATAATCTGTTGTCAGAAAATCAAATCGTGTCAGAGAGAAAATGCAAATAATTAAATGATCTGCAAGAACCTCCCCAGGTCCTTGACTTCTCCCAGCCTGGGACAGCATGGCCGACATTACAAAACACAGTGGTGCAGCGGTAGAGCCGTGACCTCGCAGCTCCGGAGACCTGGGTTCGATCCCGACCTCCAGTGTTGTCTGTGTGGAGTTTGCGCGTTCTCCCTGTGACCACGTGGGATTTCTTCCTTGTGCTCCGGTTTCCTCCCACATCCCATAAATATGCAGGTCGGTAGGTTAATCGGATGCTGTATGTTGCCCCTGGTGCATATAGGTCAGTGGGAGATGTGCAGGGAGTTGACGGGAATGTGGGGAGAATAAAATGGGTTAAGGGTAGCATTAAAGTGGGTGTCTGATTGGTGGGCCGAAGGGCCTGTTTCCATTGCTGTATTTTTCTCTATGACTCCAGCAGACAGCAGAAAGGCTAAGAGTGAGTTTGGTTAATTGCCCATGTTGTTTCAGTGAGTACACAAGCCAGAACCAACCGCCCAGCAAGCACAGTTGTCCACACTGGGTTTGGAACAAGTCTTTTGACTGAAATGCAGATGGATGAAACCATTTGCCTTTGGCCTGGTCTTCAGGTAAATTATACTTCCTTTAGATTGGTCTTGGATTGTCTGTGCTTAGGGGCACCAGCTCCAAGAGAATCACACAGCCACTATTGACAAGGTGTGGAGTGACAACTTACTCAGCCACTGTGTAGATTCCAACCATCTCATGAACAGGATGTTTTCAGCTTGATTGTACTGGGCTCACTGGGTTATTGAGCTCCTAAGACTAAAATACTGTGGTCTGCCTACCCTTCACTGGGGCAGTTCAGTTTATTGATATTTTGGGGATGGGATGGGGATCTTTTTCACCCAGAGAGTGGTGAGTATCTGGAATACACTGACTGAGAGAGTGGTGGAAGCAGAGTCACTGATAGCATGCAATCACTGTCTAGATGAGCACTGGAATTGCCAGGGCAGAGAAGGCTACAGGCCAAGTGTGGAAGATGGGATGAGTACAGATGGGTGCCCACTAATTGGTGAGGACGTGGTGGGTTGAATAGCCTGTTTCCATGCTGTATGACTTTATGACTCGATTAACCACCACCCTGTATGATGGAGTCACAGAGTAATACATCGCAGAAACAGACCCTTCGGCCCAACTCATCCATGCCGACCAAGGTGCCCACTTACGCTAGTCCAATTTGCGTGCATCCCTCTTTCTTGTCCATGTACTTATCCCAATGTCTCTCACCTGAAACCCGAGCCTTGTAGTTTTTGTTTCCCTCTCCCCGGGAAAAATTTAACTGAGCAACACTGTGTTCAACTTGCTGTCTGGGCCTGTGTTACAAATTATGCTCAGGGCCACCACCCATCCAGACATGAACTTACCGATGATTAAAGTCCCAATAGGTCACCCAGTTCCTGTAAACATTGGCAACTTATGGAACGTTTGGGGAGGTGGGGCTAGGACGGAGGAAGGGGTAACTCATGGGGGATGAGGCCTGGGGCAGGTGAGCCATGATCTTATTGTGTAGCAGGGAAGGTTTGAGGGGCCGAGTGGCCTACTCATGCTCTCTTGTGTTCTTGTGAGACTGTGGAGGGCCGTGGCTTGGTTTGTGTGGACTCCATGGTCGAAAACAAAGGGTTGTCACTTTGGCAGCAAGAGCTCTGCAGGTAATGCATGCACTGGTGTTCCTTTGGGAACAATGTTGACTAAAGCCACCGTTTATATAATTCTTCAGCAGGAGTATTTGAAGGGACAAGGTGGCATAGCTTCTTGCCATGAAGTGACCACTTTCATGTTCTAGGCTGCCTGTGCCCAAGGAGTTTTAACTTGACCCTGGGAGCACTCTAAGAGACTTGCACAGCCTCTGTTTACATAAAGATTTGTTCTTTCTGTTCAAAATTTGTTCAAAAAAATTATTCACTAAAAGATGATAAAAGAACTGCAATGTTGGCTTTACATTTCTGAAATATTCTCAATTTTCATTTCGAGTGAACCAGACATGGCGTCAAAGAATTTTCCTCCTGATTTTACTTTACATCATCCTGGGAGTTCACGGTCAATTTATATTACATTTACCCAAACACAAAAGTAGTCTGTGTTACATTTGATAAATATATATCATCATACAGAGATTATCATATTGTACAGAAAGCCACAGAATATTGTATAATTAAGAAATTATGGACAAAGTTACCCCAGTTCTCGAGTGCCCCAATCCACCAAAGTTTATCTTCAATCCCTCTAAATTAGCAGTACATTTAATCCTACCCTGTTTGTATCAGTATTCTGAGATAGGGTTGAGAGTGCAGCTCATCTCGGGTAGGACTGTACAGGGGAGAGGCTCAAACTTCAATGCTCGGAAACCTGAATCCTGTGTGAGATGTAAGAAAAAGTTACAACATTGACAAACGGGAGTGCTGCAAAGCTGAGGAAGATTCAGCCAACCGATTAGCACTCCGGAGGCAACACGAAACTTGCTGAGAAGTGCAGCCACACATCACAACACCAGGCAGAGGCTCCACCCTGTGTTCAGAGCGATGCTTGAGTTAGGACCAAACGTTCATCTGGAAAGGAGGAATGAGAAGAGGTTGGATGTGCAATCCAGTCACGGTGAGCAGTGTCAGTGAAGGGATCTGTGTGCGTACCCACCTGCAATGACGCCTTGGCTCCCTCCTTGCTGCTCCTCTACACTGCTGCAATGACCATCGCCAGCATGGCCATCAGTCCCAGAATGGGACCAGCTCCACGGGGCTCGCCAACTCCTGCCCACCAAGTAAAGGTTGGTAAATTGCTTTATTATTTTTTACACGTACCGAGGTACAGTGAAAAACTTTGTTTCCCATGCCATCCATACAGATCATTTCATCACATCAGTGCATTGCGGTAGTACAAGGCAAAACAATACAGAATGCAGAATAAAGTGTTATACTTAATAAGAAGGTGCAGTGCATGTAGACAATAAGGTGCAAGGCCATAACAAAGTAGACTGTGAGGTCAAGAGTCCATCTTATTGTGCTAGGGGACCATTCAATTGTCTTATAACAGTGGGATAGAAGCCGTCCTTGAGCCTGGTGGTACGTGCTTTCAGACTTTTGTATCTTCTGCCCAATGGAAGGGGGGAGAAGAGAGAATGTCTGCGGTGGGTGGCATCTTTGATTATGTTGGCTGCATTACCGAGGCATCGAGAGGTGTAAACAGAGTCCACGGCCCACATGAGGTGAAATACAAAGATGAGATGGCACTGGAGAGGGTGTAGGGGAGATCTATAAAGACTGGATAATTTTGTCTCTGAGCAATAATTGGATAGGCTCTGGTTGTTTCTTAGGAACACAGGAGGCTGAGGGGAGATTTGTAAAGTTATAAGAGGCCAGGATGGAGTGGATAGGAAAGAGCTAATGACCTTAGCAGAGTGGTCTAAAAACTTAAGTGGCTCAGATCAACGGTAATTGGTAGCATTGGAGGGAGAAATGAAAATTGAAGAAGGAATTTCTAGAAAATTGGGAAGGTTTGCGATATGGTCAATATAGGTGCCAGAAAAACTGGGAAAGGATCATTGGAAAATGGGCCAATACTGGAGGTAACTCAGAGGTGACGTTACAAGAGCAGAGCAGTAAATCAGTCCGGGAAGTGTTTAGATTGCCAGGTGTAGCCAATGGAGCAGAGATAAACGAATGCAGGTTGGGATGCAGGCTGAGTGCAGGAGAGCTGATCATAAGATAAGCAGAGTCACCACAGAAAACAGGATCCTAAATTAGAGCACCCAGTTACAGAGAGGAGGGGAAAATAGCTGCCAGGAAGATAGAGGCACGTCCAGCAGAAATAACCGATGATGAAATTGTGACAAAGAAAAGTGAGTTACTGATGAATTATTGTGAAATTGTAAAATCCGCATGTAACCATTGTAACGCGAGTATTATAAATTGCTGAGAGTTTTTTGGGTCAGTGGAATATTTTTGAGCTTTCACCCAAAGTACAACCCAGTGTACACTGTAACATTTGATGTCCTGGGATAGTGTTTTTTCCTGAACCAATCATTGGCTAAATCTTGTGTGACTGTTAAGTACTCCCTTAAGATGTCCACAGGAAGAGAACCTCTTCCTCCATCGAGTCACCTTACATTAATGGGACATTTGTTTCTCAGATTCTTGTGGCATGAAACAGAAATATCATGTGGGGTAAAAACAGAAAACGTTGGAAATACTCAGCCGATGCTGCCTGACCTGCTGAATATTTCCAGCATTTTCTGTTTTTATTTTTAGATTTCCAGCATCTTCAGGTTTTTTTTTGATTTTCTAACCTCGCATCGGTATGGGTTTGAGACAGTGACACTGACATACTTAAGCCCCAGCCACACACTCCTGTCAACACAAACAAGCTCTGCTGTACATGTCGGGATGTTCTCAGAGTAAGGTTACTCCAGAGTTACAACATCTGTCACTAATCGTGCCCATGTCATAATGCATGCCATCTGTTTCACATTCCACTCTTGCTTAATAAAACCTCCACACTTAAGAATGAAAACAACTTCCAACTTGCATCAGACTGGAAACACCAGTAAACTACAGTCCAACTGGTTTTGGAATTGGCTACAGAGATAACACTGATACAGGGTCATTCAGCTGAAACATTAACTCTGTTTCTTGTCCCACAAATACAACCCTGGCCTGCAGAGTGCTTTTTATTTTAGATTTCCAGCATTTGCAATTTGGTTTTTGGTTTTCAACTCTGATAGCGATCCCGCCACATGTGTAAGGAAATGATAGTGTTAACACCAGGGAGATACAAGGGGAACCAAACACATCTCAGGGATCCAGAGTGAACTGTGGTACAATGGTAAAACTGAAAATCCTTCTGCTTCCAAACTCATCTGTTTTACTGCTTTGAGAAAAAGAAGGGAGATTGTTTTCTGTGTGAAATGAATTCTTATTTTAGAGTTGTACATTTGGCTGACAAGATGAGGAAGGTCAGTGCAGGGAACGAGAACATTCCATTGTACAGACTCACTCAGCATGTAAATGGCACCCTGCCCCTCCCCAGCCATAAGAGCCGCAGCCCGAGGAGTAACAAGGGGAGTTTCTGTTTCCCAGTGCACTTCCTCGTGTTTGTTCAGCTCAGGATTTCCCCTTTACCATCAGGTTCCTGCAGTTTGTCCCAAGCACAAGGCTCTGGCTGCTGAATACCAGCCCTTCCAACGCAGTCCAAACTAGATTCCTCCACACGATTCACAGCCCCATGCCCATCCAATCCCACTTCCCTCTCAGTTACTCTGACTTCCTCGTGCACACTCCAATAACATTTCCTTCCTCACCTTCCTCTGCGGAAGAGGCATAATCTGCGGAACGTCACACAGTTTGGGGGGGGTGCAGTGGGCAGTGTAGAACAAATGTTACTCTGGATCTCAGTCAACACATCCCTATTCAGGGAGTCACCAGAGACAGCAGACGCTGGAATCTGGAGCAACACACAAACCGCTGGAGGAACTCAGTGGGTCAGGCAGCATCTGTGGAGGGAAATGGACAGTCAACGTTCCAAGATGGAGGACCTCAACCCAAAATGTCGACTGTCCATTTCCCTCCACAGCCCTACGTCTGGAGTATTTGTGGCACAATATTGGGTGTGGAACTGTGTGGAAGTTCAATGTCCCTCACCCTGAGCTGGGCATAAATAAATGAATAACTTTTCAAACTAACATTTCCCTTTCGGTTTCAGTGACAGTGCTTCATGTTTAAGCATCTTACTACTTTCTCTGGAGACTCCCCATAGACTTGATTCCCTCAGTGGAGACTTTGTTCAGCTGAAGTTGTGCGTCTCTGAAACCTGGAATCACCAGCCCCACGCCAGTGTCTTTACGATGTTGTCCTTTATTCTTAACCTGTTCCTTAGTTGATGGGGATCTCAACCACAGCTTCTGCATTCCCACACTTCAGTTCTCACCCCTGTCTAATCCCAGCCAGCAAAGGGTTCCATTTCTGAAACAGTGCAGCACAGACAAAGGATCTTCAGCCCACGATGTTTTGCCGAACTAATTAAACTAATGACACCTATTTAAACCAATCCCTTCTGCCTGCAAATGGTCCATATCCCTCCATTCTCTGCATATTCACGTGGCTATCCAAGAGCTTCTGAAATGCCTCAATTGTATCTGCTTCCACCACCAGCCCTGGCAGCCCATTCCAGGCACCCACCACTCTCTGTCAAAAACTTGCCGCGCACACCTCCTTTGAACTTTCCCCTCTCACCTTAAATGCATGTCCTCTAGTATTCAATATTTTGACCCTGGAAAAAAGATACCAGCTGTCTACCTACGTGCCTCATAATTTTATGATCTTCTGTCAGCTCTCCTCTCAGTCTCTGCCACTCCAGAGAAGTTTGCCCAACCTCTCCTTATACCACATGCCCTCGAATCCAGACAGCATCCCAGTAAACCTCTTCTGCACCCTTTCCAAAGCCTCCACATCCTTCCTATAATGGGGCGACCAGATCTGAATGCAATAATCCAGATGCAGCCTAACCAGAGTTTTATAAAGCTGCAACTTAACTTCCTGACTCCTGAACTCAATGCCTCGACCAATAAAGGAAAGCAGGCCATACGCCTTCTTTACCACAGCAGGGTGGTTGACTTTTAACTGTGCTCTGAAATGGCTGAGCAAGCCGGTCAATTGAAATAAACCAAAGCGGATCACCTGGCATCAGCCCAGGCACCAGAAACAGCAAATGGCAAAAACTGTTGACCCTGAAAGGTCCTCCTTATTGACATGAGTTGTGAGCTTATCAAGGTGTATAGAATCGTAAGGGACACAGGTAGGGTCAATGCGTGGTCTTTTTCCCAGGGGTTGGGGAATCAAGGGCATAGGCTTAAGGTGAGAGATTAGAGAGATAAAAAAGGAACCTGAGGAGTTACCTTTTCACCCAGAGGGTGGTCCATATATGGAATGAGGTGCTGGAGGAAGTGGTTGAGACAGGTACATTGATAGCAGTTAGAAGGTACTTGAAAAGGTACATGGACAGGCAAGGTTTAGAGGGATATGGGCCAAACGCGGGCGAATGGGACTAGCTTAGGTGGGGATCTTGCTTGGCATGGACCAGTTGGGCTGAAGGGCTTGCTTCCGTGCAGTAAGATTCTATGACTCTTTGAATATCAGTCACTCGTCAGCCAGGCAGTGACCATTTGACAGTCAGGCCTTGCCCCGCAATTCCATTTGCTTCTTAATTGTTCTTTCTTTTGAGTGACTTCTACATTTCTTTGACCCACAACTCATAACTGCTTCCTGTGACAGGACAACTGGAAACCAGAGGGAACTTTACTGGTAAAAGAATCCAGTAAATAATTACTTTCAAAAAGGAAATGGGATATGTTCTTGGAAGTACGAAGTTTTCAGAGAAACAGAGGAGAAACAAAGGACTGCGGATGCTGGAATCTAGGTGAAAAACACAATGATGCTGAAAGAACACAACAGGCCAAGCAGCATCCGTGGAGAGTAGCAGGCGGTCAACATTTTGGGTCTTCAAGAAGGGTCCTGACCCAAAACGTTGACCGCCTGCTTTGCTCCATGGATGCTGCCTGGCCTGCTGAGTTCCTCCAGAAATTTTCAGAGGTCTTTCAGAGAGGTAGACAGAGTGGTGAAGAATGCATACAGGATGCTCATTAATCAGGGCATAGAATGTAAGAGCAGGAAAGTTATGGTACAGCTTTATAAAACATTGACGAGGCCACATCCAGAGCATTGTGTACAGTTCTCATCACCGGAGTACAGGAAGGACGTGACTGCACTGGAGAGGGTGCAGAGGAGATTCACCAGGATGTTGGCTGGGATGGAGCGTTCCAATGAGGAGAGACAGGATAGGCTGGGTCTGTTTTCCCTGGAGGGGAGGAGGCTGAGGGGAGACCTGAGGGAGTTATACAAATCTGTGAGGGGTGTACACAGGAAACAAACACAAAATGCTGGAAGAACGCAGCCAGTTTTATTTGCTTTCTTTAACAATAATAAACTTTTCCCCATAGCAGAGGTGTCTATAACTTGAGAGGTAGGAGTAAGGTAAGGATTAAGAAGCTTAGAGGGAATATAGGGGAAAATTGTTTCACAAGAGGGTGGTGGGAGTTGGGAACGCACTGCTTGAGGGGGTGATGGAGGCAGAGACTCTCACAGCATTTAAGAATTACCTAGATATTTAAAAGTACAAGAGACAGCAGAGGTTGTAGATTCAACCAGCTCCATCATGGGCACAACCCTCCCCACCATCAAGGACATCTTTAGGAGGCAGTGCCTCATCCATCAGTACGGACCCTCACCAGCCGGGACATGTTACTACCATCAGGGAGGAGGTACAGGAGCCTGAAGATGCACACTCAATGATTCAGGAACAGCTTCTTCCCCTCCGCCATTAGATTTCTCAATGGTCCATGAACCCATGAACACTACCTCGCTATTCCTTTCTTTTTGTACTATTTATTTACTTTTGCAATTTATAGCAATGTTATGTCTTTCCTGCTGCAGAAACAACACATTTTACATCATAGAACCATAGAACAATACAACACAATATAGGCCCTTCAGCCCACCATGTTATGCCGACCTTTAAAACTCGCCTAAGACTATCTAACCCCTTCGTCCCACATATCCCTCTATTTTAAATTCCTCCATATGCTTATCTAACAATCACTTGAACCTGACCAATGTATCTTCCTCCACCACTACCCCAGGCAGCGCATTCCATGCACCAACCACTCTCTAGGTGAAAAACCTCCTTCTGATATCTCCCCACCCATTACTTTAAAGCCATGCCCTCTTGTATTGAGCACTGGGGCCCTGGGCAAGAGGCACTGGCTGTCTACTCTATCTATTCCTCTTAATACTTTGTACACCTCTATCATGTCTCCGCACATCCTCCTTCTCTCCCAAGAGTAAAGCCCTAGCTCCCTTAGTCTCTCCTCATAATCCATACTCTCCAATCTAGGCAGCGTCCTGGTAAATCTCCTCTGCACCCTTTCCAACGCTTCCACATCCTTCCTATAATGAGGCGACCAGAACTGAACACAGTACTCCAAGTGTGGTCTAACCAGAGTTTTGTAGAGCTGCATCATTACCTCGTGGCTCTTAAACTCGATCCCATGACTTATGAAAGCTAACATCCCATAAGCTTTCTTAACTATCCTAACCACCTGTTCATATCCACTTTCAGTGATCTGTGGATATGAACCCCCAGATATCTCTGCTCCTCCACACTACCCAGAATCCTGCCATTAACCTTGTACTCCGCCTTGGAGTTTGTCCTTCCAAAGTACACTACCTCACACTTCTCCGGATTGAACTCCATCTGCCGCTTCTCAGCCCAGCTCTGCAACCTATCAATATCCCTCTGTAAGCTTCGACAGTCCTCCACACTATCCACAACACTGCAAACTTGCTAACCCACCCTTCTACCCCCTCTACCCCCACAGCATATGTCAGTGATAATAAATCTGATTGTGTTTTTGACAAGAACTTGAATCGCCGAGGCAGAGAAAGCTCCAGACCAAATGTTGGTTAGAATAGATGGGTACCAGAGGGTCAGCATGAATGGGTTGGGCTGAAGGGCCTCATTCAGTGCTGTATGAGTCTATGAGCCACCACAGGCAGAATGAAGCAAGTTCTGTACCGTACAGTGACCTACCTCCCCTCAGCATCAGTGTTTCTGACAGGCTGCTGTGCTGGACCTGACAGGTATACATCTTCGGATCATTGTCCTGCAGCTCAATGATGAGCTCCATCCAGTACGTTTCGTTGTAGTTTGGTAGCACAGTCTCCTTGTAGCCCTCAGAGACCACCTGCCCGCTCTTCAGCCAAGTGGCGTTGATGGCACGGGGGTAGAAGGGAGTGATGATGCACCGGAGACTCTGGCCTTCAGTAGCTGTGGGCTTCCTTGTCAACACCCGAAGCTCTGGAGCAACTGGGGAAGAACGGTGAATAACATCACTAACTCAACACAGAGTGACGTTACCCCACCTTCACAGATGGAAATGACAGTGTCCAAGGTTGGGATTACACACACTCTCCTCACTGCCTCAGACTGGAACCTGCCTCACCATGACACTCACTATTCAGTCTGAAATCACACTCACCAGCCCCAGGCCATGCAGACTACAGCCAGAGGTTACGTTCATTAATCTGACAGGCCTAGATCGAGGTTACAGGCACTGTTCCCAATCCAGGTGTCACCCAATGTCCCAGATTCATATTGTCCTCAAATTCGAAGATGGAGCATGCCTTTGTTGTCTAAAGTTAATGTTCAGCTCACTGGCTTGGATCCAGTGATCCCTCAATGTCCCAGATTGGGAGTTCCCTCACTGTCCTGGAATCATGAGATCCCTCACTGTCCAGGATTCCCAGATCAGAAGATTCCTCACTGTCTTGCATCGGGAGTTCACTCGATATCTCAGATTGAGAGCCTCTTCACTGTTTTGAATTAGGAGATCACTCTCATTCCCTGAATTGGAACATCCCGACCCATCTTGTATCAGGAGCTCCCTCTCTGTCCAAAATCAGGAGAACCCTCAATGTCCCAGTCTGGGAGCTCCCTCACCTTCTGAGATCAGGAAATCCTTCACCATCTCAGATCGGGACACCCCTCACTACCTCGAATCGGGACATCCCTTACCATCTCGGATCGGGACACCACTCACCATCTCAGATTGGGAGATTCCTAACTGTCTCGGACTGAGATATCCCTCACTATCCTGGACCAGGAGCTCCCTCACTGTCACACATGGAGGTTACACACTGAGATGTTCCACTTGCCTTGCCTTTCAAGCACCTCTTTACCAAGCTGAAGAGCTCTCTGCAAATACTGAATGCAGATCGCGTTCACTGCAGCAAAGTCAGTGAAAATGAGTTGGTTAAGCTGATCGTTGAACATTGCGAGGACACCAGTGCCCGTACACTTCTCTGTAGCGATGTCACAGATGATCTCTCCAATATCTGGGACGTTCAACTTTAGAATCGTATTGGACATATTTCCAGATTGTGTGCAGCCCCAGATTCCCTGGATGTAGCTGATACCTGCAAAGGATCAACAGATTAATCCACATTAATGGCTGAGGTTTCCAATGCTTAGAACTCAGACCCATCCAGATAAGGCCCTGCTAAACACGTAAATGCTGCGTGCACTGCGTGACCATGAGGTGTACAGAGCAGTGGGCCACAGTGAGAGACCGTGTACAGTCACGGAAGAGAGCACAGGGCAACAGTGTACTGTGTACAACGTGTGTCAGTGTGTGGTACAAAGCACAGGGTCTGATGGCATCAGTCATCCAGGTGAGCAAGTGTGTGCATGGCACAGAGGCTTATTCATGGTGGGAGAGAAGTTTAAGGAGATTCAGCATGTCATCAAAGTCTCTGACAAAGTTCTACAAACGTACGGTGGAAAGCATTCTGACTGGTTGCATCAGGGCCTGGTGTGGGAACTCCCAACGCACAGAAACGCAAGGGACTACAGAGAGTAGTGGACTCAGCCAGTTCCATCCCGGGACAGCTCTCCCCACCATCGAGGACATCTACAAGAGGCGACATCCATCATCGAGGACCCCCACCATCCGGGCCGTGCCCTCTTCTCGATGCTGCCATCAGGCAGGAGGTACAGGAGCCTGAAGACCCCACACCTCAAGGTTCAACAACAGCTTCTTCCCCACTGCCGTCAGGTTCTTGAACCCACCTGAAAAGCCTTAACACTTCCTCAGACTATATTTTTTTCAATCTTGCACATATATCATTCTGTTTATTTTATTGTTTTTTTCATATGTGCCCATTATGCATAATTTATGTTAGAATACAGAACATTACAGCACAGTAAGGCCTTTTGGCCCAAGATGTTGTGCCGACATTTTATCCTACTCCAAGATCTATCTAACCCTTCCCTCCCACATAGACCTCCATTTCTGTATCATTCATGTGTCTATCTAATAGTCTCTTAAATGTCCCTAAAGTATCTGCCCCTATAACCTCTGCAGGCAGTGTGTTCCACATACCCACCACTCTCTGAGTAAAACACTTACCCCTGACATCCCCCTTATACTGTACCTTCCTCCAATCACTTTAAAATTATGCCCCCTCGTGTCAGCCATTGTCACCCTGGGAAAAAGTCTCTTACTGTCCACTCGATCTGTGCCTCTTATCATCTTGTACACCTCTATCAAATCACCTCTCATCCTCCTTCTCTCCAAAGAGAAAAGCCCTAGCTCGCTCAGCCTATGCTCATAAGGCATGCTCTCCAATCCAGGCAGCATCCTGATAAATCTCCTCTGTACCCTCGCTAAAGCTTCCACATCCTTCCTATAATGAGGCGACCAGAACTGAACACAATTCTCCAAGTGTGGTCTAACCAGAGTTCCATAGAACTGCAATGTTACCTTGCAGCTCTTGAACTCAATACCCCGACTAATGAAGGCCAACACATCATACGCCTTCTTAACAACCCTATCAACCTGCACGGCAATCTTGAGGGATCTATGGATGTGGACCCGAAGATCCCTCTGTTCGTCCACGCTGCCAAGAGTCCTGCAATTAGCCTTGCATTCTGCCTTCAAATTTGATCTCCCGAAGTGTATCAGTGTTTGCACTTTTCTGGGTTGAACTCCATCTGCTTCTCAGCCCAGCTCTGCATTCTATCAATATCCTGTTGTAATCTACAGCAACCTTCTACACTATCCCTTACACCACCAACCTTTGTATCATCAGCAAAATTCCTAACCCAAGCCAACTGACTAACGCAAGCAAACTTACTAACCCAAGCAAACTTTCTAATCCATATAATAATTTGACTTCATGTTAACTTATGTTTGTCCTTGTCTTGTAATGTACCGCGCTGGTGCTGCAATAGGCTAATTTTCATGGCAGTTGTATCTTGTGCATTTATGCCTATGACAACAATAAACTTGAACTTGTGCAGAGTGCACAGTACAAAGCCAAGGTCATGCTGAGACTGTCCAGTGGGCACTGCTGTGCCAACAGAGCAGAGAGCACATTGAAGGACTGTGTACTGTTCGTCAATATGAGGGACAGAGCAGGGGCTCACAGTGGGAGACTGTACCGTCTGCGCCGATGCGCGTCCACTGCAGAGTCACAGTGGAAGATCGTGACATCAACATGTTTCGTGTTGAGAACAGGGAGATGCAGTAAGTAAATATGTACTGAAAGTGCAGCACAACACAGGGAGTCCCAGCAAGGAGTTACATCTGGGGAGCGTCATTGTGGCAGGTGACCAGGTAAGGGACATTGACACTGCAATTTACTGTTAGCCTCAAAGGGTAGTGGAGTGGAAGTCAAAGACACATACTCAAGAACGAGCTGATTTGTTTCAGATACATAGAGAGGAACTGATGAACTTTGTCTGTGATTTCTTTCTGCTGTTTCCAGTACTCAGCCGAGAAACCGTCTGCGATCCACTGCTGCCTGGCTTCTACTTCTTCGAGGGTGCTGTCGTAGTAGTCTATCTGCAGGTCGTCCAACATGCCGACCCTGGAGAAGTCTGGCAGGTCAGAAATGTTGACGGATTGGAGGTAGAAATACATCAAGCTGTGGGAGACTGAGCAAAAGAACAGAGAGAGAGAGGAGTGTGAGAAAACGACCAAGGATCCCCACCATTTACAGGGCACAATTCCAGGAGTCTGATGGAACACTCTCCACTTGCCCGGATGAGTGCACAACCACAGAGACACCATCCCGGATCAAACAGCCCCCTGGTCTGGCTCCCCAGCACTAAAACAGACCTTGCTGCGTCGGCCCAAACAGTTACTCACACAGGCGACTCCAACAGAACGTCCCAACCCCCAGCACCAAGGAGGGCAGGAGCAGCAGTCACAGGCTCCCACTACAGGGTCTCCTCTCAGTGACAGACAAACATACTGGGGCGTGGTCCTTTATGACAGAGGGGAAGCCAAGGTTCAAGAGGAAGTGAGAGGTTTCAGAGGCAACTGTGTGGAAATTCTCATCGCCACGGCAAGTATGAGGGAGAAAGAGAACGGGGAAAAGTTCCGGAGTCCTGGAGGGGCAGAGTGGGAGAAAGAACAGTACAGATCGCCCTGGGAGTCTGTAGGTTTGTGAAGGACATTTGTGAGATCAGTGAGGGCCGGAAAGACCTGGCGATGCGCTGTGTGAGGATGAGAGCAGGCGAGGAATTGGCAGAAAGGGCAATAACATTTTCGAGTTCTGTATGAGGGCAGGAAGCAGCCCCAATGCAGTCATCGATGTACCAGGAAAAGGGTTGAGTGAGGGACCCCGAATGGTGCTGAAACAAAAACTTTTCCAAGTATCCAAGTGCAGAAGGGGTTTACCAGGATGCTGCCTGGATTAGAGGCCATGAGCTATAAGGAGAGGTTGGACAACCTTGGGTTGTTTTCTCTTGGGCGGCGGAGGCTGAGGAGAGACCTGATAGAAGTTCATAAGATTATGAGAGGTACAGATAGATCAGACAGCCAGCATCCTTTTCCCAGGGTCGAAATATCTAATACTAGAGGGCATGCATTTAAGGTGAGAGGGGTAAGTTCAAAGGAGATGTGCAGTGTTTTCTTTCACACAGAGAGTGGTGGGTGCCTGGAATGCACTGCCAGGGGTGTAGTGGAAGCAAATACAATTGAGGTGTTTAAGAGGCTCTTAAATAGGCACATGAATGTGCAGAGTATGGAGGGATATGGACATTGTGTAGGCAGAAGGGATTAATTTAGTTAGGCATTTAAGTACTAGTTTAATTAGTTTGGCATAACACTGTTGTCTGTTCCTGTGCTGTATAGTTCTCTGTTCTATCCCAGAAAAAGGCAGGCTGACCTTGGGCCCAAGTGAGTTCTCACAGCTACACCTTTGATCTGCAGAAAGTGTGTGGAATTGAAGGGGTTGTTGTTCAATGCTGAGGACGAGTGCGGCCAGGCGGATGTGTTGGCAGAGGGAACTCAAGGGCTTTTGTTTAAGGAAGATGCAGAGGGCCCTCAGAGCATCCTGGTGCGGGATGGAGTTGCAGAAGGATTGGATGTCCATGGTGAAAATGAGCCAGTTAGGATCAGGGAACTGGAAACTGTTGAAGATCATCCAAAGGGTCACAGGTGTAAGTGGGAAGGTGTTGGACTGCGCTGGTACTGCTAACATATGAGGAGCGTTTGATGTCTCTGGGCCTGTGCTCGATGGAGTTCAGAAGGGTGAAGGGGGGATATCACATTGCAACATACAGGATACTGAAAGGACTGGATAGAGTGGTTGTGGAGAGGATGTTTCCATCAGTGGGAGTGTCTCGGATGAGAGCACAGCCCCAGAATAAAAGGACGTCCCTTCAGAACTGAGATGAGGAGGAATTTCTTCAGCCAGAGGGCGGGGGAATTTGTGGAATTCATTGCCACAGACGGATGTGGAGGTCAAGTCATTGGGTGTATTTAAGGCAGAGATTGACAAATTTCTTGAGTGGTGAAGGGGTTTAAAGATTACAGGGAAAAGGCAGGATAATGGGTTTAAAGTAAAAAATCTGCCATAATTGAATGCAAAGATTCAATGGGCCAAACGGCCTCTTCCCCTGTACCGTAAGAAATATGGGTGAAGATTACACACCTGAAATTCCTTTCTTCAAAACCTTGACTTCATTTCCTTCTCTGAGAAGAGAATGCAGCACGCTGGCACCTGCCCAGCGTTTAACTATGCATTCACACCCTCTCTCTAGATCAACGCTCTGCCTTCCCCCACTAACGACAGCCCAAAGTGCAGTACAAACCACGACAGTTTCCGTCCCCAGTGAGGAACTGCGAGAGTCCCTGTGCACCAAGCAATACCCCAGGATGCTACATAGAGTGGAGCCCAGTTATGAGTTGGTACATGGGATTCCCCAGCCACTTGTCACATCTGTGGGCCGCAAGAGACCATGTAACATGTGGAGGGTGTGAGCTCACAGCCCCTATTTGCCTATTTGAAGGGGCTGCTCCTTGCCTGCTGACTGCACTTTAGCCCTACCCTCCTAATATTCGGTCACCTGGTGCGGAGCGGGGTGGGTTGGGAGGAGGACGTCCTGGTCCCCTTGTCCCTAGCCAAACTGGCCATTCGAGGGACATGGGCCGAGCCGACTGCCTGCCATCTTCCGGGGTTGTGTTCCTGCCCGAGTATCCGTTGAGAAAGAACAGGCAGCGTCCATGGACACTGTGGAGGTGTTCCTGGACTGTTGGGCACCCCAGGGGATTGAATGCATCCTGGATGAGGATGGTAATATTGTAATTGGAAGTTCAGTTGTTGTAGCTTGTAATAGTTTGGTGTAGTACTTGTAATAAATTTGCTTTTCTCATTTAAAAACAAAATAGTACAGCATTCCCTCTGCACTGACTCATCAGTGTGTTGCAGCCCAGTGCCAAGAAAACACTGGCCCCCAATTCTGCTCCCCCCCAGTGCCGACAGAGCGCCACTCCCCCACTGGGTCAGAGAGTGCCTCACTGACCCACTAACTGTGCACCTCCCTCCGTCAGTACACCACAACCTCTAACCTGCCCCTCCACATTGCATGGCCCCTGTACCGTCCCACTGATTCAGTGTATTCACAGTGAATCAGGGGATTCACAGTACCTGACAGTGCAGCACTTAAAGTTCCTGGGAGTGAACATCACCAACAGCCTGTCCTGATCAACTCACGTAGATGCCACGGCCAAGAAAGCTCACCAGTGTCTCTACTTCCTCAGGAGGCTAAAGAAATTTGGCATGTCCCCTTTGATTCTCACCAACTTTTACTGATGCACCAGAGAAAGCATCCTATCTGGATGTATCACGGCTTGGTATGGCAACTGCTCTGCCCAGGACCACAAGAAACTGCAGAGAGCTGTGGACACAGCCCAGCGTATCACGGACACCAGCCTTCCCTGCTTGGACTCTTTACCTCTCGTTGTCTTGGTGAAGCAGCCAGTATAATCAAAGACCCCACCCACCCGGATCATTCTCTCTTCTCTTGTCTTCCATCGGGTAGAAGGTACAGGAGCCTGAGGGCACATACCACCAGACTTAAGGACAGCTTCTACCCCACTGTGATAAGACTATTGAATGGTTCCCTTATACAATGAGATGGACTCTGACCTCACAATCTACCTTGTTGTGACCTCGCACCTTATTGCACTGCACCTTCTCTGTAGCTGTAACACTTTGCACTGTACTGTTATTGTTTTTACCTGTACTACCTCAATGCACTCTGTACTAACTCAATGTAACTGCACTGTGTAATGAATTGACTTGTACAATCGGTTTGTAAGACAAGTTTTTCACTGTACCTCAGTACAAGTGACAATAATAAACCAATACCAACACCAATACTCCCTCATTACCCCTCCGACCACACCACAGTCCCAGTTTTATCTGTGCTTTACCTGCTCCCACAGACTCTCCCTCCATCCCTCCTGCCCTCTCCCCCCACCCCAATCCATCCACTGGTGCTTATGCCAGTGTGACAGTGGCTGTGCAGAAGGTTCCTCACAGTGCAGCGTCTGGAAGTGACCACATCTTGTGGTGTTCTCACTGAGTTGCTATTCCCAGACCAATATCCGCATTTCCCAAAGGGGGATATGCTTCAACATTGATCCAAACTGACCCCCTAGTTCTTAATGGATGTGAGTGACTCTGACAGTGAGAAATAGATCTACTGACCACTGTAGAATGGCTCCAGAAAGCGTGTTAACCAGTTCACCTACAAGCAGGCTCTAAGCTTTAGAGAAGCATTAAAAAAAGAGATCTACCCATTGGAAGGGGCAGAGAGGTTTGACCACACTAATGTGTGCTGAGACAACTGTCCTCTTTTGCAGAAGAGAGTTGAAGATTGTGCGTGCAAGTCATAGAGAGATAGGGCATGAAAGCAGCCCATCAAGCACCCTTTTATTCTAATCCCATTTTATTCTCCCCACATTCCCATCAACTCTGCCCACATTTCACCAGTCACCCACACACAAGTCAGCTTTGCAGGCACAGTAGCGTAACGGTTAGCCTAATGCTGTGACAGCGCCAGCGACCCAGGTTCAATTCCGGCCACTGTCTGTAAGGAGTTTGTACATTCTCCCCGTGTGTCTGCGTGGGTTTCCTCTGGGTGCTCCGGTTTCCTCCCACATTCCAAAGACGTACAGGTTAGGAGCTGCGGGTGTGCTATGTTGGCACTGGAAATGTGGCGACACTTGCAGGCTGCCCCCAGGACACTCCACGCAAAAGATGTATTCCACTGTGTGTTTTGATGTACGGTGATGTACAGGTGCAATGAAAACCTTGCATCACAGGCTTATAGATTCAGATAACATGCAGAACATAAATATAGCTAAAATATACCAGAGAGTGAAAGGAAAAAAGGGCAGTTTGCAACAAGCAAGTAACCTACCAACCCAAACATCTTTGGGATGTGGGAGGAAACCAGAGCTCCCAGGGGAAACCCATGCGGTCACAGGGAGAACATACAAACTCTACACAGACAGCACCGGAGGTCGGGATTTGAGGCAGTGGCTCTCCTCACTGAACCACTGTGCCATGCCAAAGTGTTTCACAGCTTCAGTCCCGAACAGATGATAATTTAGACCCTGGTGCCTGCCCCCCCCACCCCCACCACAGATCTGGATTTTCCAAACGTCCCAGCAGAGAAAGGGCAGGTGGGCATATCATCCCCCACCCTGATGGACCACTTGAAAAGGACTGTCAATGGGCAGCACAGTGGCGTAGCCAGTAGAGTCTCTACCTCATGGCTCCAGAGACCCGGGTTCAATCCTGACTTCGGGTGTTGTCTGTATGTGGAATCTGCACGTTCTCCCTGTGACTGCAAGGGTTTCCCCCACATGCTCTGTTTTCCTCCCACATCCCAAAGACAGGTGGATCGGTGGGTTAATTGGCTGCTGTGAAATGCCCCAAGTCTGTAGGTTAGTGGTGGAATCTAGGTAGAGTTGATGGGTATGTGGGGAGAATAAAAGGAGATGAGTGTAATTCGGTGGTTGATGTTCGCCACGGACCCAGCAACTCTGTGAGTGAATCTCTTCCTTTAATATTTGACATTCCCTGACTGGTTGCATCATAAGCTGATGCAGCAATTCCAATGCACAGGAACGTAAGAGGCTGCAGAGAGTAGTGGACACAGACCTGTCCATCATGGGCACAGCCCTCCCCACCACTGACAGCATCTACAGGAGGCGCTGCCTCAAGAGGGTGGCATCTATCATCGAGGATCCCCACCATCTGGACCATGCCCTCTTCTTGCTGCTACCATCAGGCAGGAGGTACAGAAGCCTGAAGTTCGGGAACAGCTAC
Source organism: Pristis pectinata (assembly GCF_009764475.1). Taxonomy (NCBI): domain Eukaryota; kingdom Metazoa; phylum Chordata; class Chondrichthyes; order Rhinopristiformes; family Pristidae; genus Pristis; species Pristis pectinata. The sequence goes on along the minus strand of NC_067438.1, from coordinate 13,204,088 downwards.
TTTCCAACAACCATCAGGTTCTTGAACCGACCTGCAAAACCCTAACCCTACCTCAGCAACGGAACACTACAGACCACCTCTTGCACTGCCATGGGCTTGTCTCTGACTGTGTTTGTTTTCACATTAATGTCTGTTTTGCACACTGTTTTCCAACTGTCTTGTATAATGTATGTATAACATGTTCTGTATATTGTTTTCTGAATCTATGTGCCTGTGATGCTGACATTGTACCTGTCCCTCACTGTACTTGCGCACATGACAATAAACTTGACTCAACTCGACTTGAAATCACCCCAAACATCCTAAATTCCCAGCTACTTGAGGCTAGTTTTCCCACAGTTTCAACTGACCAATGTCTTTTTGTGATTTATTGCTCCCATTTCCGCTACTTCCTTTTCATTTTATTTTCAGTACGCTTGGAAGGCTAGAGACAGGATAAAGTATTTGGATAGACAGGGCCTGATTAGGGATAGTCAACGTGGCTTTGTGCATGGTAGGTCATGTCTGAGCAATCTTACAGAATTCTTCGAGGAGGTTACCAAGAAGATCAATGAGGGAGAGGCGGTGGGTGTTGTCTATGTGGACTTCAGCAAGGTCTTTGACAAAGTCCCACATGGGAGGCTGCTCCAGAAGATTAAGTCGCTTGGCATTCAGGATGAAGTAGGCAATTGGATTCAACATTGGCTTAGTGGGAGAAGCCAGAGAGTGGTTGGAAATGGTAGTCTCTCTGATGGGAGGCCAGTGACTAGTGGTGTGCCACAGGAATAGGTACTGGGTCTGTTGTTGTTTATCATCTGTGTTAAAGATTTAGATGATAATGTGGTAAACTGTATCAGCAAATTTGCAGATGACACAAAGAGTGGGGGCAAAGTGGACAGCGAGGAAGGCTATCAAAGTTTGCAGTGTGATGTTGACCAGCTAGGAAAATGGGCTGAAAAATGGCAGGTGGAATTTAATGCAGACAAGTGTGAGGTGATGCACTTTGGGAGGAGAAACCAGGGTAACACCTACACAGTGAATGGTAGGGCTCTGAGGTGTGTGGTAGAACAGAGGGACCTGGGAATACAGATCCATAGTTCCTTAAAAGCAGCTTCACAATGAGATAGGGTTGTAGGGAGACCTTGTGGCACATGGCCTTCATAAATCAGGGCATTGAGTACAGGAGTTGGGATGTTATGTTGAAGTTGTATAAGACATTGCCGAGGCCAAATTTAGAGTATTGTGTGCAGTTCTGGTCACCTACCTACAGGAAAGATACGAATAAGCTCGAAAGAGTGCAGAGAAAATTTACAAGGATATTGCTGGCATTTGAAGACCTGAGTTATAGGGAAAGGTTGAATAGTTTAAGACTTTATTCCCTGGAGTGCAGGAGAATGAGGGGAGATCTTATACAGGTATACAAAGTTATGAGGTGTATAGACAGAGTGAATGCATACAGGCTTTTTCCCCCAAGGCTGGGCGAGACTAGAACTAGAGGACATAGGTTCAGGGTGAAAGGTGAAATATTTAAGGGGAATCTGAGGGGGGACTTCACTCAGGGTGGTGTGAGTGTGGAACGAGCAGCCAGCAGAAGTGGTGAATGCAGGATCAATTGTAACATTTAAGAGAAGTTTGGATAGGTACATGGATGGGAGGGGTTTGGAGGGATATGGTCTGGGTGCAGGTAGATAGGACTAGGCAGATCAGATTGGCATGGACTAGATGGGCCGAAGGGCCTGTTTCTGTGCTGTAGTACTATAACTCTAAGCAGCCAGTGTGGACACAGAACTCTTTCTCCCATAGTCTGCCATCTGAAAACACACTGACCAGCGCCTCGATGACCCACCGCTCACATCCACTGTTAAACTGCTTCCATTTCCTGCTCAATCATTTGCCCTGGGCTGCGTTAACCTGGCAACTCTCCAGACAGGGACTGTTTCAAAAGCCTCCGGAAGTCCTTGTACATAACGTGCATCAACGCTCTCCCAGTACATCACCTCAGCGACCTCTTCGAACTTTCAGCTAACTCCTCATACACTTTGCAAATAAAAACAGAAAGTGCTGGCAACGCTGAGCAGATTGGGCAGCATCTGTGGAGAAGAAGCAGAGTTAAAGTTTAAGGCCGAAGATGGAAACACTCAGCAGGTCGGCCAGCATCTGTGGAGAGAGAAACAGTTAACGTTTCAGATTCGGGGGCCTGAGTCAGAACAGAACGAGAGAAATCAAATTAGTTTTTGGTATCAGAGAAGGTTACAAACTCAGGCGGCGCGGAAACAGGCCATTCGGCCCACTATGTGTGTGCCGACCACGGAGGCGGGAGGGGGAATGGATAGAACAAAGGGCATTCCTCTGATGGGGTGAAACAGACGGACCTGATGTGGCAGTTAAGGGGCAGTGATGATCAGATTAATTGTCTTAATGCGGTGCCAGTGTTCGGAACGTTCCTGTTTGGGAACCCGCGCCAGTTCCCTCCCGCCGGTTGAACATTTTCAAGGATCATTTTATCCCAAGTTTATAGACCAGAAATTTCCCAACATCTTGGGCGACCCTTTGGATTTCCTCTCTCGCCTCTCTAGCTCCCGGGAGTGAGGCGGGGAAGACCTCCAGTCTAACGACGCCACGCCTGGGATCGTTCATCTTCAGCAGATCAGAGATGGGTGGGTTTTCCAAACGTAACCCCCGACATTCCCCATCACCACCACCCTCGCCTTACCTGCCTGGCTTCCCGGGCCAGAGCAGAGAGACAACACAGTGAAAAGGAGTGATGCCGGTCCGTTCCAACTCTCCATCGTGGTGACTCGTCGCACCGACTGAACCCCGGTCGTTCGTCAGTGAAGTGCTGAGGGCGGAGATCAGATTGACAGAGGCAGCTCGGGAGTGAACGGTGCCCTCTCCAGGGGGCAGCCAGTGAGAGACTGCTGTAACCGAGAATCCTTCTGCAGGAATCACCACTCCCTACTGCTCTGGAGTGTGGGGGCAGCGGAGAGTCTGTCTGTCACGGGATGTGCAGCTGGAGGGCTCGGAGCCAAACCACTTCCAGTCAGGGTGCAGGCGAGTGTGCAGAAACACGGGTTGCATCAAGACAGGGTGGCGCAAGCAGCAGGTCCCGGTGACTAATACATCGCTGGGCAGACTTCCAGAGTCCTCCCAGGAGCCCGACGGAAACCGATCACCACAAACCGTCTCCGTCCACAACAAAACTGCTGGAGGAACTCAGCGGGTCAGGCAGCATCTGTGGAGGGAAGTGCACAGTCGACGTTTGGGGTCGGGACCCTTCACCTGGCTGGCTACCTTCCTTCTACTCTTCCAGTCCAGGTGAAGGGTCTCGACCCGAAACGTCGGCTGTGCATATCCCTCCACAGACGCCGCCTGACCCGCTGAGTCAGAGAGTCACAGAGCACGGAAACAGGCCCTTCGGCCCAACCGGTCCTTGCCGGCCTAGATACCCCATCCGAGCGAGTCCCATTTCCCAGCGTTTGGCCTCTTACCTTCCAAACCTTTCCTATCCGTGTACCTGTCCAACTGTATTTTAAAAGTTGTTATTGTAGCTGCTTCAAACACTTCCTCTGGTAGCTCGTTCCATGTACAGACCACCTTCTGGGTGAAAAAATTGCACCTCAGTTCCTCCAGCATTTTGACTTTTGCTCCAGATTCCAGCAACTGCAGTCTCTTGTATCTCCATCCACTGGGCATCCTTCTCCTCCTCACTTCCACACCGCCACCCCCGACCCTCCCCCCACATCCCACCCCTCCCTCCCTCCCTCCCCACGTCCCACCTCTCCCTCCCCACTTCCTACTCCCAACCCTCCCTCCCCCGCGTCCCGACCCTCCCTCCCGCGACCCTTCACTCACAGCGTCCCGCCTCTCCCACCTGAACCCTGCCCCTCCCTCCCCACTTCCCATCCCCTTCCCTCCCTCCCCTTGCCCTGTCCCTCCCATCCCACCTCCCCCTGTGCATTCCCTCATGTTCCCCTCCCCCTCATGATTCCACTACCCCATGGACTGTCTCTCTCTCCCTCTCTCCCACCCTCCCTTGTTTTGGTTTATTATTGTCACTTGTACTGAGGTACAGTGAAAAACTTGTCTTGCAAACCGATCGTACAGACCAATTCATTACACAGTGCATTGAGGTGGTACAATGGGAAACAATACAGAATGCAGTGTCACAGTGACAGATAAAGTACAGTGCAGGTTAACATTAAGGTGCAAGGTCATAACGAGGTAGATTGTGAGGTCAAGAGTCCATCTTGTCATACTAGGGAATCGTTCAATAGTCTTACAACAATGGGATAGATGCTTTCTTTGAGCCTGCTGGTACGGTTTCGGCCCCTATTTCCCCACCGCACCCATTCTCCCACTGCACACCCTCCCACTCAGCTGGAGTGCTGAGTGCAGTCTACACTCTAAGAAGGAGGTGCCAGCACTGCAGAGGGTGCAGAGGAGATTCGTAGAACATAGAACAGTACAGCACAGGAACAGGCCCTTCAGCCCACAATGTTATGCCAAATTAAATAAATTAGTAATCAAATGCGGAACTAAACTAATCCCTTCTGCCTACACAATATCGATATCCTTCCATTTTCTGCACATTCAATGCCTACCTAAGAGTGCCTTGAACACCCCTATCGTAGCACTCCATCACCACTCGGTAAAACAACAAAACTGCTGGAGGAACTCAGCGGGTCAGGTAGCATCTGCGGAGGGAAATGCACGGCCGACGTTTCGGGTCGAGACCCTTCACCTGGACTGGAAGAGTAGAGGGAAGGCAGCCAACGAGGTGAAGGGTCTCGACCCCAAACGTCGACTGTGCATTTCTCTCCGCAGATGCTGCCTGACCCGCTGAGTTCCTCCAGCAGTTTATTTTGTCTGCTCCAGATTGCAGAATCTGCAGTATCCTGTGTCTCCATCCACATAGCACCCCGTGTCCCGTCCCCACCTCCCCGCGTCCCGCTGCTCCTGGACATCCGAGGCCTGTCCCTCTGTCTGACATATTGCCGCACACCGCTGCCCTGGTCCCGACTCCCCTCCACTCCAGTCCTCCACACCTCCCTACTCCCCACCCTGCTCCCATCCCCCCCTCCCTCCCACACACCATTCCTGTCCACCTTATTCGTCCACATACCACTGTCTCCCACTCCCCCGTGCTCTCTCCTTTTCTACTCCCCCTGCAGTCTCTCCCTCTCTCCCATACTCTCTCACAGCTTCGCCCGTCCGTTCTCTCCCATCTCCCACTTCCCCCACCCCGTGCGTTCCTTCACACTCCTCTCATGCGCTCTCTACCTCTCTCCCTCCCCCTGTGCTCTCTCCACTACCCCATGCACTCTCCCTCTCCCCCTGTGCTCTCTCCCTCTCCTGCCCCCATTTTCTCCTGTTCTCCCATTATAGGAAGGATGTGTAAGCACTGCAGGGGGTGCAGAGGAGATTTACCAGGAGTGTTTGGGTTATGAGGAGAGACTGGAGAGGTTGGGTCCAGTCTCCCTGGTGCAGAGGAGATTAAGAAGGGACATGACTGAGGTATATACAATTGTGCAGGGTATAGATGGAGTAGCCTGCAGGACACTATTCCCCATATCAGAGCCAGATAAAACGAGAGGACATAGATTTGGGGTCGAGAGTTAGAGGGGACCTTTCTCACCCAGAGAGGGTGAGTAGCTGGAACACACTGCCGGAGGGAGTGCTGGAAGCAGAGTCACTGACAGCACTGAAGAAGTGTCCGTACAAAAACGTCAATCGCCCAGGGATAGAAGGCTGCGGACCAAGTGCTGGAGGATGGGATCAACATGGATGGGTGCCCACTGGTTAGCATGGGCATGGTGGGCCGAATGGCCTGTTTCCCTGTTGTATGCCTATGGCTCTCTCTCCACATGCTCCTCACCCACCCACCCACCCCCAGGGCACTCTCCCTTCACCACCCCTAGGGTGGTCTCCCTCCAATTCTAGTTCCTCTCCCACTACCCTCCTCTGCCCATACCCCTCCCACTTCCCCAGTGTGCCACCCTTCCCACCTCCACAGGGTCAAACTGTTTCCGGTACCCTGGCCCATTTTGTGGGGTGTTCCTTTAAAATATCTCTTGATGAGATTTCAAGAATTTTACCTGTGTACTGGTGGTGAGGCTGAAATCCCTACTTCCCACGGGTCCCTATTAAATCTCTCCCCTCTCACCGTAAACCTGTGCCCTCTAGTTCTTGATTCCCCAACCCTGGGAAAAATACAGCATGCATTCACCCTATACGTGCCCCTCATGATTTATACACCTCTATAAGGTCACCTCTCAGTCTCCTATGCTCCAATGAAAAAAGTCCAAGTGAGTTGTTGAATCTAATGGGAATGTGGGAAGTATGAAATGGATTAGGGTAGGATTAGTGTAAAAACAGGTGCTGGATGGACTTGGATGTCTGAAGCTCATGTTTCCATAACATATCTCTCTGTGATTGGTAAATTAGTTTATTATTGTCACATGTACTGAGGTGCAGTGAAATGTGTCTTGCATACTGTTCATACAGATCATTTCATTACACAGTGCATTGAGGTAGTGCAAGGGAAAACAATAACAGAATGCAGAATAAAGTGTTACAGTTACAGAGAAAGTGCAGCGCAGGCAGACAATAAGGTGCAAGGCCATGATGAGGCAGATTGTGAGGTCAAGTGTCCATCTTATCGTACTGGGGACCTTTCAATAGTCTTACAACAGCAGGATAGAAGCTGTCCTTGAGCCTGGTGGTACGTGCTTTCAGGCTTTTGTATCTTCTGCCCGACAGGAAGGGAGAGAAGAGAGAATGACCCGGGTGGGTGGGATCTCGGATTAGGTTTGCTGCTTTACCGAGGTGGTGAGAAATGTAGACAAGATTCCATGGAGGGGAGGCTGGTTCCCTATCTGCAATGCTCAAAATGTGGTACAGAACATGTTTAGTGAGGAGTCTCGAGCCTTATCACTGGCATTGACTTATTGGGCCAAAGTTTCAGTTACTGTACCACTCTGGAAGTGTTCTCTGAAATGGTCTCAGCTTGGTTCCATGCAACTAGAGGGGGCCTTGCCAACATTCTGTCATCAAACACACAAGAAAAGCCAGCCATGCTGAGAGTTTGTTCCTATAGGGCCCACTCATCACTCCGGTGGCATGCATTCCTCCCGATCCAGACCAATCGATCACTCCATGAACACCCCCACTCCAAACACCCTCACTCCTTGTACCCAGTACTCCTGTCCTCATCACCACTCACTCCTGTATAGGTCAGGCATTCACCTCCTGTGTCCTTCACTCCTGTATACCTCAGACAAGCTCCTGCCGCACTCCACATCCTCTACTCCTCAGACTCACTTCTTTCTTTTTCAATCTTTTCATTAGTTTTCAAATTAATACAGATTAATATATAACATCAATGATTGTACATGTAATACAAAGAGATCGGGAGAACAATCATGGCATAGGTAATCATAAAGAACAATAAAATATAAACAAATCTGTAGATCCAACGATATCTTAGTAAATGAATAGAATATAAAAAGGAAAGGAAAACATTTATTATTTATATAAAAGAAAAAACCCAAATCAATAAGAAAAATTATAAACAATATATCAAACCAAACTATACAGAAAAATCTCAAAAAAACAAAAAGAAAAGAAAAGAAAGACTGTGCTGAAATTTCTCAGTAGAAACAGAGCAATATTATGTTGTCAACTCTGTTCTTCTAAATTGGAAAGTTACTGAAAGGGGAGCTATATCATGTGAAAATATTGAATAAATGGACTCCAAGTATCTTCAAATTTAAGCAAAGGATCAACAGTACCACTCCTAATTTTTTCCTAGTTTAAACATGCTATAGTTTGAGAGAACCATTGAAAAGTAGTAGGGGGTATTTAAGCAAAATGGATCGTTTGGCCGTTAATGTAACAAAGGCAATCATACGGTTAGTGGAAGGAGATAAATGGCCAGACTATCCTTGGTAATCCAAAAATTGCAGTGATAGGATTAGGTTGTAAATCAATCTTCAATACATTTGAAATAATGTCTTTCCAATATTTTTCCAAAAGAGGACAGGACCAAAACATATGTGTCAAAGAAGCCACATTCGATTTACATCTGTCACATATAGGACTTATATGGTGATAAAAACGGGCCAGTTTATCTTTTGACATATGGGTCCTGTGAACTACCTTAAACTTCAAAGAGTGTCTGGCGCACATTGAAGCTGTGTTAACTAAATGAAAAATCTTCTTCCATGTCTCTGTAGGTAAAGATGTCTGGAGTTCACTTCCCCATTCATTCTTAATTTTGTCCAGTGATTCTGGACATAGTTTCATAGTTAAATCATCGATTATTGCTATCAAGCCCTTCTGATAGGGATTAAGACCTAAAATTTTTTCCGTAATTTCAGTTTTGTAAGGTGTCAGAAAAGTGGGTGTAGTAGCTTTTAGAAAGGGTATAGTACAGGGCAGCCTGTGGGACCCTTCCATTCATTCCAGTCCTCCCAATCAAAGCCATCACCATGGGAACACCCATGGGTCCCAACCATGCCTGGATACGTCGAACCGTACTTGGTTCAGTCTGAATCATGTCCCTTTTCTCTCCCCTCTTGATCTACCCAGTTCCTCCTACACGGCCCCCAGTCCTCCCATCACCTGTTTCTTTCCCTTCCTCCACGCACTCCCATCTGCCAATCACCCACACACCCCTCCCACTGGGTCCCCTCCCCCACCTCCCTCGCTTGATTCCATGCTCCGCCTTCCTCTCCTATCAGACTCCATCTTCAGACCCTTGTTGCCTCCACCTTACCACCTCCCGGCCTCTTGTCACTACCTTCCCTCCCCCATCTGCCTGTCTGGATCCACCTATCACTTGCCCCACCCGTTCCCCTCCCCTCCTTATACTGGATACCTCCCTCCCTGTCCGTCCTGACGAAGGGTCTCAACCCGAAACGTCAACTTTCCATTTCCCCCACAGATGCTGCCTGACCTGCTGAGTTCCTCTAGCAGTTTGTTTTTTGCTCTCCCTCATCTTTGATTCTCTCTCCTCCCCACCTCCCTCCCTTTATTCCACGGTCCGCTGCCCTCTCCTACTGGATTCCTTCTTCTTCAGCCCTTTGCCTCTTCTACCGATCACCTCTCAGCTTATTACATCTTCCCCACCTCCCCGACCCACCTACCTTTCCCCCCTCACCTGGACTCACCTCTCACCTGGACTCACCTCTCACCTGCCTGCGTGTGCTCCTCCCCCTCCCCCCACCTTCTTATTCTGGCCTCTGCCGTCTTCCTTTCCAGTCCTGGTGAGGGGTTTCGGCCTGAAACGTCGACTGTTTATTTCCCTCCATGGATGCTGCCTGACCTGCTGAGTTCCTCCAGCACTTTGTGTATTTCTCCAGATTCCAGCATCGGCAGAATTTCTTGTGTCTCTTCGATTCTGATTGTGCTGCTCCCTTCACACCAACATGTGGAATCTGGGTAAACCTGTTAGACCAGTGAGAGGTATTTGAAAGACAACTTTCTGAACATCCCATCCCTGAAGGGATAGAGCTCTGATATCTAAAAAAAACACAGATAGACTTAACTAAAGAACTCAGTCGGTCAGGCAGCATCTATGGAGGGAAATGTTCAGTCGATGTTATGGGTCGAGACCCTTCTCTTCCACTCTTTCCTCCCCCATCTGCCTATCATCTCCCTCATCTGGATCCACCTATCACCTGCCAGCTCTGGGCAGGCACGGTCATGTAGCGGTTAACGTGATGCTATTACAGCGCCAGCGACCCGGGTTCAATTCCCACCACCATCTGTAAGGAGTTTGTACGTTCTCCCCGTGTCTGCGTGGGTTTCCTCTGAGTGCTCTGGTTTCCTCCCACATCCCAAAGACGTACGGGTTTGGAAGTTGTGGGCATGCTATGTTGGCGCGGGAAGCGTGGCGACACTTGCGGGCTGCCCCCAGAACGCCCTACGCAACAGATGCATTTCAACGTGTGTTTCAATGTACATGTGACTCATAAAGAGATCTTACCTTATCTTATCTTGCTGCACCCCCTTATGCTGACTACCTCCCCTTCATCTTTCAGTCCTAATGAAGGGTCTCGACCAGAAACGTCGACTGTCCATTTCCCTCTACGGATGCTGCCTGACCCACCGAGCTCCCCCAGCATTTTGTGTGTTGCTCCAGATTCCAACATCCTCAGAATTTCTTGTGAACTCGTACATATATTGCCTAAGAGAACTACCATTCGTTGCATTTGTCCTACCCTTATCAATCCTCCCAAAGTGCATCACCTCACACCTATCCGGATTAAATTGCATCTGCTACTGTTCATTTTCCCAGCTGATCAGTATCTTCCTATAATCCGACTCTCATCTCCCCTATCAACACCACTGCCAATTTTCAGGTCCCCTGCAAAAACCTTCTACAGGTCAATAGGGTTGTTAACAAGGCATATGGAATGTTGGCCTTCATTAGTCGGGGTATTGAGTTCAAGAGCCATGAGGTGATGTTGCAGCTCTATAGAGATCTGGTTAGACCACACCTGGGGTATTGTGTTCAGTTCTGATCGCCTCATTATAGAAGTGATGTGGAAGCTTTAGAGAGGGTGCAGAGGCAACATACCAGGATGCTGCCTGGATTGGAGAGCATATTTTATGAGGACAGACTGAGCGAGCTGGGGCTTTTCTCTTTGGAGAGGAGGAGGATGAGAGGTGACTTGATAGAGGTGAACAAGATAAGAGGCATAGATCGAGTGGACAGTCAGAGACTTTTTCCCAGGGCAACAATGGCTAACACAAGGGGACATAATTTTAAGGTGATTGGAGGGAGGTATAAGGGGGATGTCAGAGGTAAGGTTTTTTTTTTACACAGAGTGGTGGGTGAGTGAAACGCACTGCCGGCAGAGAATGTGGGGGCAGATGCATTAGGGACATTTAAGAGACTCTTAGATAGACACATGAACGATGGAGAAATGGGGGAGCTATGTGGGAGGGAAGTGCTAGATAGGTCTTAGAGCAGGATAAAATGTCAGCACAACATCTTAGGCTGAAGGACCTGTACTGTGCTGTACTGTTCTATGTTCTATGAAATCTAAATTGTTAATGTATGTAAACAGCACAGAACCCAGCACCGATCTGTGTTGTACACCATGGTCACAAAATCAAACCTCCATAGTCACTCTCTGCCTCTTGAATTCATTTCACTTCGATATTTGACTGCGCTCCTTCCTTCCTCAGTACATCCGAGTAAATCTAAATTCCCCAGCGGGATGGGGCACAGAGTACCCTCTCGAACCCTCCCCTACAGCATCAGCAAACCTCCCCACAAAGATGTCAGTCCCATTCCAGTTCAGGTGCAACCTGTCCGGCTTGGATATGTCCCCCATCTTCCCCAGAAGAGGTCTACTCTTATTCGTACACGGTACCTTGCAACAGGTGACACCAGAAGTAGTCCAGAGATTGCAGCCCCGGTAATCCTGCTCTTTTTTTTAATTTTACAAAGGTTTACTCGCTAAAAGCACTACAAAGGACATCCTGTATCAAAACCACAACAACTAATACAAGAAAGTAGAAATAAAAACAATGCAAACTACATAACTACAACAAAGAACTAACAACCGCAAAATGCATCTGCAATAATTCAGACGAGAATCGCATTTTCACCGTCCACGACACAAGCGATCCCGAGGAGAAAGTCCTGCTCTTTTTTTATATATTTTACAAACGTTTATTCACTAAAAGCGCTACAAAAGGACATCCAGTGTCAAAACTACAACAACTAATAAAAGTAGAAGAAAGTCTATGCAAACTACAAAACTACAGCAATAATGCTATCTAACAACCGCTAAACGCACACACAATACTTCAGACGAGAATCGCATTCACACCGTCCACGACACACGCGAATCCCGAGGGGAAGTCCTGCTTTTTTTTCAGCATTCCTCTGGTACTGCAACACTCCCTCAGTACCGCCCCTTTTTTTTAATTATTACAAACGTTTACTTACTAAAAGCACTACAAAAGGACATCCAGTGTCAAAATACTGCAACTAATACAGAAAGTTGAGAAAAAAAATGCAAACTACAGCAAAATAACACTCACTAACAACCATGAAATGCACACGCAACACTTCAGATGAGAATCCCATTCACACTGTCCATGGCACATGTGATCCCCTGAGGGGAAAGTCCTGCTCCTTTTTTCTTACAAACGTTTATTCACTAAAAGCACTACAAAAGGACACCCAGTGTCAAAACTACTACAACTAATACAAAAAAGTAGAAGAAAAACTATCCAAGCTACATAACTACAGCAATAATGCTAACTAACAACCGCTAAATGCACACACTATACTTCAGATGAGAATCCCATTCACATAGTCCATGGCTCATGTGATCCCGAGGGGAAAGTCCTGCTCTTTATAACCTGTGACCTAGCTCTTTAAATAGCAGGACCCTCCCCCAGCTCTCCACGTCATCAGTACCAATGTGGAGTACCAATGTGTTTACCCTTCCCTTTTAGAATGTCCTGCAGCAGCTCAGAGACATCCGTGACCCTGGCACCAGGGAGGTAACACACCATCCAGGAAATCTTGTTTGGGGCCACAGAAACGCCCAAGCGCTGGCCTTACAACTGACTCCCCTATCACAACAGCTCTCCCCTCCTGTGCAGCAGAACCATCCGTAGTGTCATGGCTTTGCTGCTTCCTACTGCGAGGCAACAATATCGCCCCCAGAGCTTCTGCTCACTCCTTGCTCCTGTCTGGAGTGAATATCACCATCCTGGTCCAACCACACACATTCCATGGCCAAGACACCAGCACCTCTCTTTCCTCAGGTGGATGAAGAAATTTGGCATGTCCCCTTTGACCCTCGCCAATTTTTAATTGATGCACCACAGAAAGCATCCATAGAAGGTATTCGGGGGAGATAGCGGATTGGATTCATAATTGGTTCAGTGGTAGGAAGCAGAGGGTGATGGTCACAGGTTGTTTCTGACTGCAAGCCTACATCTAGTGGCGTGCCACAGGGGTCAGTGCTGGGGCCGTTGCTACTTGTAATTTATATAAATGGTTTGGATGTGAACGTCCAAAGCATGGTTGCTAAGTTTGCTGATGATACTAAAATAGATGATGTTGTAGATATTGATATTGGTTTATTATTGTCACTTGTACCGAGGTACAGTGAAAAACTTGTCTTGCATACTGTTCGTACAGGTCAATTCATTACACAGTGCAGTTACATTGAGTTAGTACAGACGGCATTGAGGTAATTCAGGTAAAAACAATAACAGTACAGAGTAAAGTGTTACAGCTACAGAGAAAGTGCAGTGTAATAAGGTGCAAGGTCACAACTAAGCAGATCATGAGGTCATAGTCCATCTCATTGTATAAGGGAACCGTTCAATATTCTTATCATAGTGGGGTAGAAGCTGGCCTTAAGTCTGGTGGTACGTGCCCTCAGGCTCCTGTATCTTCTACCCGATGGAAGAGGAGAGAAGGGAGAATGACCCATGTGGGTGGGGTCTTTGATTATGCTGGCTGCTACACCAAGACAACGAGAGGTAAAGAGAGTCCAAGGAGGGGAGGCTGGTGTCCGTGATGCGTTGGACTGTGTCCACAACTTTCTGCAGCTTCTTGGACAGAGCAGTTGCCGTACCAAGCCGTGATACATCCAGATAGGACGTTTTCTATGGCGCATCGGTAAAAGTTGGTGAGAGTCAAAGGGGACAAACCAAATTTCTTTAGCCTCCTGAGGAAGTAGGGTCACTGGTGAGCTTTCTTGGCTGTGGCACCTACGTGAACTAGTATAGAAGGTTATGAAAAATTACAGGGGAATCTTGATCAGATCAGTATGTGGGCTGAGGATTGGAAAATGGCTTTCAATCCAGTTAAATCTGAGGTTTTGCGTTTTGGAAGGACTTGTACAGTGAATGGTAGGGCCCTGGGGAGTGTCATAGAACAGAGGGACCTAGGAGTGTAAGTGCATAGTTCATTGAAAGTGGTGTCTCAGTTAAACAAGGCGGTGAAGAAGGCATTTGGCACACTGGCCTTCATTAGTCAGGGCACTGAGTATAGGAGTTGGGAAGTTATGTTGCATTTATATAAGATGTTGGTGAGGTCTCACTTGGGAGTATTTTGTACAGTTTTGGTCACCCTGTTATAGGAAAGATGTTATTAAACTAGAAAGAGTGCAGAAAAGATTCACCAGGATGCTGCCTGGATGAGTTACAAGGAGACTTTATTCCCTAGAACGTAGGAGACTGAGGGGTGACCTGATAGAGGTGTTTAAGATCACGAGGGGCATAGACAGGGTGAAAGTACATCGTCTCTTTCCCAGGGAGGGGGTGCTGAAAACAGGAGGGCATAGGTTTAAGATCAGAGCCAAGAGATTTAAAAGGGACATCAGGGCCAACTTCTTCACGCAAAGGGTGGTTCATATTTGGAACGAGCTGCCAGAAATAGTGGCTGAGGCGGGCACATTAGCAACATTTAAAAGCCATCTGCATAAGTACATGGATAGGAGAGCTTTAGAGGACTATGGGCCAAACACGGACAGATGGAACTAACTCACTGGGCAACGCAATTGGCATGGATGAGATGGGCCGAATGGCCTGCTTCCATGCTGTATGACTATCCTGATGCATCGCAGCTGGGTTTGGCAACTGCTCTGCCCGTGACCGCAAGAAACTGCAAGGAGTCGTGAACTCAGCTCAGCACATCACGGAAACCAGCCTCCCCTCCGTGGACTCTGACTACACTTCCCGCTGCCTCAGTAAAGCAGCCAACATAATCAAAGACCCCACCTGCCCTGGACATTCTCTCTTCTCCCCCCTCCCATCGGGCAGAAGATACAAAAGCCTGAAAGCACGTACCACCAGGCTCAAGGACAGCTTCTATCCCGCTGTTATAAGACTATTGAACCATCTCCTAGTACGATAAGATGGATTCTTGACCTCACAATCTACCTTGTCCTTGCCTTGCACATTATCACCTGCCTGCACTGCACTTTCTCTGTAACTGAAACACTTTATTCTGCATTCTGTTATTGTTTTCCCTTGTACTACCTCAATGCACCGTCGTAATGAAATGATCAGGATGGATGGCATGCAGAACAAAGTTTTTCACTGTACCTCAGTACATGTGACAATAATAAACCAGTTTACCGATTTACCAAATAGAACATAGAACAATTACAGCACAATTCAGGCCCTTCAGCCCACAAAGCTGTGCCGAACATGTCCCCACCTAAGAAATTACTAGGCTTACCCATAGCCCTCTATTTTACTGAGCTCCATATACCGATCTAACAGTCTCTTGAAAGACCCGATCATATCAGCCTACACCACTATTTCCGGCAGCCCGTTCCACGCACTCACCACTCTGAGTAAAAAACTTACCCCTGCCATTTGCTCATCTTCACAGCATGGGTCCCATGTCTCTTATCCACACAAGTTGTTGTAAGATAAGTTTGAAAGGTCTCAAAGGGCAAGGACTCTGGACACAGTCTTTAGAGTTAGAATGATTTATTTATAAAAGACAAACGCAGGACAGGATAAACGGGAATGAACACACACATATACACACACACTCAGATGATTACAAATATGGGGGGAAATCACAACAGGGGTGAGACACACACACAGAATGAACTGGGTACAAATGATCAAGGAAGAAACAATACGATGCCTGCCACTCCTAAGTCTCAGTGCTCTACGCTAACAGGAATCTACTTAGGACACCCCAACCCTTATGGTCTCTTCAGCATTGTTTCACAGTTCCTGGAGCAGTCAAGAAAGAGACAGAGAGCCATGCACATGTGGCAGTCTTTATAGTGCTGGAGGGCTGGATGATCCCAGCCCAGGTAGTT
Organism: Pristis pectinata; assembly: GCF_009764475.1. Classification (NCBI taxonomy): domain Eukaryota; kingdom Metazoa; phylum Chordata; class Chondrichthyes; order Rhinopristiformes; family Pristidae; genus Pristis; species Pristis pectinata. The sequence continues at coordinate 13,188,282 of NC_067438.1, read as the reverse complement.
TAAACAAGCCAATTGCCCAAGGCCAGGTACAAAGGTGTTTACAGAGACCAATGGTCAAGTGTGTGCACTAATGAGTGGGTGGAGCCAGACCTCGATTGACAGTGATGTGGCTTTCGACCAGGTGGTCAGTGTTGTCACGTGACAGCCATGACCCCTCACAATACATTCCACCCCTCGAAAGTCAAACCACTCACCAATCATGGGAATAACTATCACTAAACTTAGAAATATGCATCGGTGTACAGTACTTATGAAAGGCAGACATGGTCCTAATAATCTGGCATGTGCAGCACAAGACACAGATAGCTGTGACAATTAGAACAAGGGTAGTGGCCCAGTGGATGACAGTTGACCACCATCCCCCCCAGAGACCCGAACAGCCACCAGTTTCACCATGAAGTGTCGTGCTGGAGGAACTGGTCCCTTGCTTTTTGAATTTTGGCCACCGAGTCCCTAATGTGAGCAGCCAAGTGAGTGATGTTGCTGGACTCGTCAGGGATAAAGGTGCAGCACTCCTTACCAATCACTGCACAGGTACCACCATCTGCAGCGAATAGGTAGTCCAGGGCCATTCAATCTGCAAGGTGACCATCCTGACAGCCGTCATCTCGGTTGCCGTCTGTGTCAGGGCATCTTCGGTATGATGCAGTGCCACTGCTGTTTCGTTGGCCAGCGTCTCGAGCACACTGGTCATGTGGATGACCTCACAGGACAATCGGGCCATGCCATACGTGGGGAACCTTTCCGCCTCCATGATGGACCTCTTGTCCCTATGGCCGTTGTATGCCGGGTGCTCCCCAAGGTCATCGAGGACATGGATATAGGGCATCACAAACGCCGGAAAGCAGCAGCCATACCAGCTCGTGGGGAGCCACGGGTAGGCACGGTAACCGCAAATCCAGTGGGTCCTGTTCAAAGTCCAGGGAACCTCCAGTTTAGCAGCACCATCGGCAGTGGTCACTGAGGCATCCGGATACCAGTTTCGCTTGCAGTTGCTGCAGCCAACTGAAAGGGTGGATCCATGCTCATTCAGGAGCCTGCACCAGCACTCCTTAAGCTTGCTCACCAGCTGTGGAACGACCCTGAGAGTCGGGACAGGTGGAGGTCAAATTGTATGAAGGGAAATACCAGTTCCTGAAACACCCAACCCATCGGGGATCGCTGGAAGGAATGTTATGTAGTAGTGAGGAGAGTGGTGGGGAACTGCCATCTGGCCCCCCCCCCCAAACAGATATACCAAACCCCACAGGTACAAAAAGTCTGTGTAAGCAGTTCATTTGAAGATCATCCGGGGGATTAATGTAAGTGGCAGAGCTTCACTGGCGTGTGCTGGGGTCTGGACGCAAATCCAGCAGTCTGATCTATTGGAGGTGCTGGCAAATTTGTAGGCTAATCTGAGGAAGGTGTTAGCAGACGTCCTGATGCCGATCATCGCAGTGAGCAGGAGAACGGACTAGAGTAGTGCCATTGTCCTGTAGGGGGCGGGGGGGGGGGCGGGGGTTTGAGGAACAGACTCATTCTCGGCAGGTCAGGTGTCAGGTATGAAGACAGGATAGGTTAGTTTGACCCAGAATCACGACCCAACAGGTGCCTGGCACTCCGTGCAATGACTTCTCCCTGCTGACGGGGGCCCTGTGTCTGTCGGACCCACACTCTCCCTGAGTCTTCAGTCTCGGGGGGTCCGGGATCTTGCAAGTCGGGAGGTGGGGAGTGTGCCAGATGGCGGGTTTGTGGGGACCCCCCTGGGCCAGTGGACCGTGTATTCAGCTGGATGACGGCCTGCTGTAGCACACTCAACCACCCCTGCAGCGTGTGGGAAGGGGTTAGCGTGCGGGAAGGGGTTAACTTGCATACTTTCTCTTTCATCAGACCGTTCAGTCTTTCAATCAGGCCTGATGCCTGTGGATGGTAGGGAGTATGGAGCAGCCGCCCAGTTTTGGACTTTAGCCCCAGCAAAGTGTGAGCCCTGATCAGATTGTACCTCCATGGGACTCCATAGATGGAGGAGAGGTACTCCAATCCTTCGATGGTGCTGTTCTGTTCGGCCATCTCACAGGGCACCGCCACCAGGACACCCGAGTATGTGTCCACCATCGTCAGGGCATATTGCTTCTTATTGTGGCATGGGAACGGTCCGATAGAGTCTATATGCCACAAGCGACCCACTCCCATGCCGCAGCCAATGCGACACGATGGCCCTACTGGCCAGCCTCGTGGCTTAACTTGTTGGCAGATGGGGCAGTTTATGACAGTGGTCTTGCATTGATCCACTGTGAGGGTGACCCGGAACTGCTCTGCCCAGCGCCGTGAACCATCGGCCCCTAGGTGACCACTCTTGCGGTGTGCCCATGCAGCTAACATGCTGAGGTCAGGTTCCTCCGAGGAGGCGGTAGCGCAGCATATCTGGGCAACCAGATCCACAGTGGCATTATGTATGGCCTCCAGTGTATTTTTGTGGGTGTGAGCATCCATGTGATGGACAAAAATCTGTCTGTAGGAAGCCTGATCCCAGATAAGGTGCCAGTGTCCCTGTCCCCAGAGGGGGCATCCATGAATTTCCCATCCCGTTTCGTGCCACCGCGCCATCCACACCGCCATACTGTTGGCCACTGCCCAAGAGTCTGTATAGATGAGGACTGGCCCGGTGGTGTTCTGCATGGTGAGTGCTACTGCCGCCAGTTCGGCAAGTTGGCTAGATCCACCCACTCCCTCTTTGGTCAAGGTTTTCCCTGTGGCGGGATGAAGTGCCGCCACTTTCCAATGTTGCTTCCCACTTTCCAGCAGCTGGAGCCGTCTGTGAACCAGGCGTGCAATTTTTGTTCAGGGTCGAGGGAGTCGAAGGGTTGGCTCCAGGACGTGCGGGAGGGCTGGATCTCAGGTATGTCCCGGGGTGGGTCCTGGGACTGGGGGAAGGACATGACCTGTTTGTGGAGGCAGCTGACCCCTTCCGGACTGGGTTTGGCCCGGTCCACTACGTACTACTTCCACTTCACTATCGAGGACCTCTGGGTTCGGCTTTCTTCGTGAGTGGAGTCAGGGGACTTGATCCAACACATTATGGGCAGGTAGGGGCAAAGGACCACAGGGTGAGTGCCAGTTTGGTGCTCGGTGACAATGAGCGCCAGGTAGCAGGCAAGCAGCTGGCGCTCAAAAGGGCTGTAGCGAGTAGCGGCCTCAGGCAATGATTTTGTCCAAAAGCCGAGCGGGACTCCCCTGGGCCTTTTGCCAGAGGCTCCATTTTGCAACCGACTCGCTAGTGGAGACCTGTAAGTCGAAGGGGACCCCTTCCTGTCAGGGAGCAAGTGGCAGGGCTTGCCTCGCTGTCTCAAAGGCGGCCTGTTGTTCGGGTCCCCATGAAAAAATGGCCTTCTTCTGAGAGACCCTATAGAGGGGTCTAAGGAGCATGATGAGGTGGGGTATATGCTGCTGCCAATAGCCGAGGAGACCCACGAAGCTCTGGGTGTCAGTTTTGTTGGAGGGGACGGCAAAATTTAAAATCTTGTTTCTGGCAGTTTCAGGAATGGCCTGTGTTCCACTGAATTCCGAGAAACAATACATTCTGGGTTGGGACTTGCACTTTTTCCATATTAATGACTTAAAGTGGCAGTACACAGCAGATTATGCTGCTTTATCTGCATAGCGTGTTGCCAATAACAGGGCTGTGGGGCATGCCCAGCAGGACAAGGTACATACATAGGAAAAAGAACAACTGAGCCAAAAGGATGAGGCATGGGAACAGATGGCTGTGGCACAGGTAGAAAGAAAGAGCGAGTTACCTGGGGTTGGGGTATTCAGTATTGAGTCAGGAAGGCTGCAGTGTGCATAGGCCCTGGCCTCAAGGTCATTGGCTCAGGTCTGGGCAGTCTGAACTGCCTCCTGCAGTGTACAGCACCGCTGCTGGAGCACCTCTATCTCCCTATCTTTCTGGAGACATGTATTCTGCATCTGGCTAGTAATCCCAGCCTGGCATCTCAGGAGAGACGCAAGCAGCCAGAAGGCACCCCTTTGACTCCCTTTGGCCCTGGGGAACCCTGACTTCTGGAGGAGGGCAACCACATGGTGCCCCAGTTTCTGACCACGGGGGTCTAACTGCTCAGCCCAGTCCACTGGCTTACCGTGATCTGCCAGCATGCTGGCCAAGCTCCCAAATCCCTCACACTCATCAGTCCACCTGGGGATCCTACCCTCAGTGCCTGTGCTGGCCTTCTTTCCCCTGTTCCAAAACATCCTTCCCTGCGTCTGTGTCCAGCTAAGACCTTCAAGAACCTGCTCACAGCGCCATATGTTGTAAGGCAAGTTCGAAAGGTCTCAAAGAGAGGAGCGGAGTTGACAACATTATTATGTTCATCGAGAAGTATCAGTCCAGTTTTTGTTTTGAGATTTTGTTTTAGTTTATTTTGTTTTATTACTTATAATTATTTTCCATTTGCATTTTTTTTATATACAATAAATCTCTTTCTCTTTTTGATTTTTTTTGTAATATATTCATTCACTAAGAAACTGTGGGGCCTAGAATATATTTTTTAATCTTTATGACTATATATGTCATGATTGTTCTCCTGACCTCTTTGTATAATTACCGATGTTGTATGTATTAATCTGTATTAATTTGAAAATTAATAAAAAGATTGAGAAAGAAAGAAAGAAAGAAAGAAAGAAAGGTCTCAAAGTCAAGGACTCCGGACACAGTCTTTAGAGTTAGAATGATTTATTTATAAAAGACAAACACGGGACAGGATAAACAGGAATGAACGCACACATACACACACGCACTCTGGTGATTGCAAACGTGGGGGATCGCAACAAGGGTGAGATGCACACACAACGAACTGGGTACAAATGATCAAGGAAGAAACAATACGATGTCTGCCACCCCTTGACTCAGTGCAGGCACAGCTCTACACTAACAGGAATCTACTAAGGACGCCCCTAACCCTTATGGAAGTACACACTCTTACCAATGGTCTCTTCAGCATTGTTTCACGATTGCTAGAGTAGTCAAGAGAGAGAGAGAGCCACGCACATGTGGCACTCTTTATAGTGCTGGGAGGGCTGGGTGGTCCCAGCCCTGGTAGTTTAAACAAGCCAATCGCCCAAGGTCAGGTACAAAGGTGTTTACAGAAGCCAATGGTCAAGTGTGTGCACTAATGGGTGGGTGAATCCAGACCTTGATTGACAGTGATGTGGCTTTCGACCAGGTGGTCAGTGGTGTCACGTGCCAACCGTGACCCTTCACAATACACAAGTCCAGCATAAACTCCAGGAACAACACTATGCACACTGCAGCCTTCCTGACTCAATACTGAATACCCCAGCCCCAGGTAACTCGCTCTTTCTTTCTACCTGTGCCACAGCCATCTGTTCCCATGCCTCATCCTTTTGGCTCAGTTGTTCTTTTTCCTATGTATGTACCTTGTCCTGCTGGGCATGCCCCACAGCCCTGTTATTGGCAACACGCTATGCAGATAAAGCAGCATAATCTGCTGTGTACTGCCAATTTAAGTCATTTGGTCTCAACCTATCGGAGATATTCCCTGTGTTCTACCCATGGAACACACTGCCTGAGAGAGTGGCGGATGCAGAATTGCTAACAGCATTTAAGAAATGTCTATATGAGCACTTGAATTGGCCAGGTATAGCAGGCTGTGGGCCAAGCGCTGAGAGACAGGATTAATATAGATGAGTGCCCACTGGTCAGCACGGACAGTGGGCTGAATGGCCTGTTCCCCTGCAGTAAGACTCTATGACACCCCTCCCCACTTTCTCTTACTCTCTTCTCTCTTTCTCTGCTTGGATGAAGGTTCCCGGATCTGAAACCTGATGTGTTTCTCTCTCCACAGATGCTGCCTGACCTTCTGTGTGTTTCCAGCCCCATTGTCTGACTTTATTTCAGATTGCTTTTTTTTGCTTTTCCCGCACAGAAGCCAGCTTTGCTTCACGGATTCAGCAAGCAGTTGGAGCAGCAATAGTGCGGAAATCCCATTTGAAGGGAAAGAATGATGCAGCGAAGATGCATTTCCAAGCAGTCATATCCCACCTCTGTCATTAATAGATTTTATTAGTATTTGTAGCAAATCAAGTAAAAATATTTACAACACATTTTACAAAATCATGCACCACAATGGTAACCCTGATAATGTACCATAGAAATATTTTACAAGTTTGTTTTTACACCGGACCTAATAGTTAGCAACGTTCCTTTTCAGGAGATGATGCCAATCTGTTAGACCCAGTTGAAGTCCACCCATACACCCTGAAAGAGCTGAATTACCTTGGTTACCACCATACCCCTCACCCTGACCCAAGCAAGGTCACGTGATTCCCTCCGGCCAACGGCAAGCAAAATGTGAGGGATCACAGGGGCAGCAAAGACCAGTTTGCTGAAGAGGATCTCTGGATAAGGGGTAGGAGCGCTGACTCAGGGTCATTGTTCGCCAGGGCCATTTGGTCAGTCATAAATCTGAGCCCCAAGACGTCAGGGGATGGAGCATAGTAGGGCTTTTGTCTTGCAGTTCCAGTGACCCAGGTTAATCCTGACCTCCGGTGCTGCCTGTGTGTGGAGTTTGCACGTTCTCCCTATGACCGTGTGAGTTTCCCCCGGGTGCTCCAGTTTCCTCCCGCATGCCAAAGACGTGCGGGTTTGCAGGTTAATTGGCCGCAGCGAATTGTCTGTAGTGTGCAGGAAAATTGTAGAATTTCAGGGGAAGTTGCCAGGAATATGGGAAGAATGAAAAAAAAACTGGGATTCTCACAGACTGGTGTGAGTGGTAGAGACAGGGGGGAGTTGAGGAGAATGCGGGGACAATAAGATGGGAGTAACGTAAATGCATGGTTGATGGTCGTCACGGATCCTCCGGGCCAAAAGGCCTGGTTCTGTGCTGTATGACTCCATGATCCCACAACATTCTTCCAAACAGAAGTGTGCCCACAAGGCGTGGAAGGCGATTAAAGATGAAATCTTATTTAGGAATCTGTGGACAATTCATTCCCCCTTCTTGATTACACATGGAGAGGTATGATCGAGCAGAGTCTGTAGTCAGAGGCCTGGTTACACAAGCATTTTGTCTTTCTCACCCTTGCTATCTTGTCCTTCGGTTGCTATTTTCTGCCACGGCTGATCACTGTCAGAATCTAAAACACAAAATCACAAGATGAGTGAAGATTCTGGGCAAAATTTATAATAAAGCAGCAATTTGTGATGTTAAGAAATGAACCCTAAAGAACATGCTTTTGTTACACACACAAAGTTTGCACAGAGCAGTGGTGCTAAACACTTCGTATTTATCCTTTGTCACTGCGCCTCAAGACAGTGTTACATGCCTCGGTGTTAGTAAGATCTGTCCCATGGGATTTAAGATACGATAAGATCTCTTTATCAGTTACACGTACATCGCAACACACAGTGAAGTGCATCTTTTGCATAGAGTGTTTTGGGGGCAGCCCACAAGTGTCGCCACGCTTCCAGCGCCAGCATAGCATGCCCACAACTTCCTAACCCATACATCTTTTCATAATGTGGGAGGAAACCGGAGCACCCAGAGAAAACCCATGCAGACACACAGGAAGAATGTACCAACTCCTTACAGACAGCTGCGGGAATTGAACCCGGGTCACCGGTGCTGTAATAGCTTTACGCTAACCGCTACACTACTGTGCCTGGATTTGGGGAATGAACTTGGCCAGGAACCTGTCTCACCCTGAGGTCTCTGTGACTTCAGGGGAGAAGGAGGGGTCTCTCCAGGTACAAGACGTTGGCGAGGCTTTATTTTGTATACCGTGTTCGGTTTTGGTTGCCCTGCTGTGGGAACGATGCCATTAAGCCGGAAAGAATACGGGATTTACTAGGATGTTGCCAGGACTCGAGGGACTGAGTTACAGGGAGAGGTTGAGCAGGCTAGGACTTTATTCACTGGAGCATGGGAGAACGAGGGGTGATCTTATACAGGGTGTATAAAATCATGAGGGGCGTAGATAGGGTGAACGCACACAGTCTTTTTCCGCAGAGTTGGGGAATCAAGAACTGGAGGGCAAAGGTCTAAGATGAAAGGGGAGATATCTGAGGGGTGACTTTTTCACCCAGAGAGTGGTCCATATATGGAACGAGCTGCCAGAGGAAGTGGTTGAGGCAGGTACATTAACAACATTTAAAGAACACTTGGACAGGTACATGGATAGGAAAGGTTTAGAGGGACATGGGCCAAACACAGGCAACTGGGACGAGCTTAGATGTGAATCTAAGTCAACATGGACGAGTTGGGCTGAAGGGCCTGTTTCCGTGCTATCCTCACTCTGGGGTCACCGCTGTTCCGCTCTCTATCAGTGAACTGTACCATTCAGGTGGCAGTTCTTCCTCTACACGCTCTGCCTCCTCCCCAGCTACTCTCCCAAACCTTCAAACTATCACACAATAGGTACAGCATGAAAGGAGGCCATTCAGCCCATTAAATCCGTGCCGATGCTGCCCAAGAACTATCCAGCGCTTCCCATTCACCATTCTGTGCGTTTCCCCTCCGTCCCGCTCTGCGTCTCACCTGCCCTCAGCCTCACAGTCTTGCCTCGCCACCTCCAGCCCCACACTCCATCCCTCGCCCACCCCTCAATGCTCCTCTACCCCTCCCCAATGCTGTGATCCATCCCAGGAACCAAATTTTCCACTCCGTGGTACTCGCGGTCTGATGGTACTGACCTGACAGTGGAGAGTTAGTCCCAGTAGATCCTAAACAAAGGAAGACGCACAGGTCAGTTGTTGAGAAATGTCACCATGAAAACATTGCCAGAGACTCTGTAGTAAAGTGCTTCAAACATTTTCATCTAAATGCGGCCAGACAGTTCCACAACTACGTCACATTCCAGAACTCATCCTTGAGGTCTAATCATACCCAGCACTGTTGGAGGGTGATAACTGAGGGAGCCCTGCCCCGCAGGACAGGGAAATGAGGGAGCGCTTGATGGATAGTGTGGACTTGGTGGTCGAATAGCCCGTGTCGCTGCTGTACGTCTCTGTGACAGACTCTCGATCATCATCTCTGCTCGATTTCCATGCAATTCTGCAGCCTAAAATTTGGCTGCTGACATCTCAACACACAGGCTGTGAAGTGTTTCACGTTAAAACCATGCACCAATTATGAGAGGCCTGTTCACGACCCTGGCATGAATGCTGGAATACAGAATGCTGTCTTACCCTTGGATAAGCAGGCGGTGCATTTCATTCTTTCTCGTCTGTACATCAAGGCAATAACAGCCACCAGCACAATGCCAATTATCAAAACGATGCCGACAATCCACGACACAGCAACACCATACTGGTCTACTTAAAACAAGGAGAGAATCATTGCCAGACCACCGTACAGCAACCAACAGTCCGCCCGCACTCTTGCCGCCCCTTACTAGGGATTATTGTGGAAGGATTGCAGCATAGGAGGAGGCCAGTCCACACCAACTCAACAGTAGAACAATCTGGCCAGTCCCTCTCCGCGCAGCCCACAAAGTCAGGGTCGAATCCCGAGGCTGTTGGGAACCAGCTCCAACATCTGCACCGCTATGGCACTGGCTCTTCACCCTCCCCGGAGAGACTACCGCCCAGCTCTTCAGGGACATCCTTGAACGTGGCACCAGGAGAGACAACCGACCATCCTGAGGTCCACACCTGCCCACACATCCCACACTCCTGACCGTCTTCCCCCTCCCTGCACAGCTGTGGTCTTGCCACTGGAGAACTCCTTGAGCAATGGGTGCTGGTAGAAGGTTGAGAGCTGGGCATAAATATCACCAAGTTGCCCAGCTCTGGCCACACTGACACCACCGCCAAGAAGGAACACAAGCGCCTCTGCTTCCTCAGAAGACTAAGGAAATTCAGCATGTCCCCGGTGATGCTTGCCAATTTTTAAAATCGATGCACCATAGAAAGCATCCAATCCAGAGGCCTCACGGCTTGGTGTGGCAACTGCTCTGCCTGTGACCGCAAGACACTGCAGAGAATCGTGGACACAGTTCAGCACATCACGGAAACCAGCCTCCCCTCCGTGGACTCCGTCTACACTTCCCGCTGCCTCGGGAAAGCAGCCGACCTAATCAAGGACCCCACCCACACCGGACATTCTCCCTTCTCCCCTCTCCCGTCGGGCAGAAGATACAAAAGCTTGAGAGCACGTACCACCAGGCTCGAGGACAGATTCCATCCCACTATATATCAGACTCTTGAACAGATCTCTCAAACGCTCAAAGATGGACTCTTGACCTCACCATCTACCTCGTCGTGGCCCTTGCACCTTATTGTCTGCCTGTACTGCACTTTCTCTGTAACTGCAACACTATATTCTGCATTCTGTTTTCCTTCTACCATCTAGATGTACTTGTGTAATAGAATGACTGGGATGGATGGCACACATATCAAAACGCTTTTCACGGTATCTTGGTACGTGTGAGAATAATAAACCAATACAAATACCAATACCTTACACCCACACCACCCCTTCAACTCACATTACTGATTCCTCATCCTGTTCTTACCCCAGACAACAGTCACTCCTTCCGGCACGCTGCTGTGCTGCACGTGGCAGGCATGCTCCCGCCTCTCGCCAGGCTCCAACAGCAGGGATACCTTTATCTGGTAGGTGTTGTCGTGGTTTGGTAAAATGCTAGAGCTTGCGTGCGGGGGCAGAGGTTGGCCGTCCCTGAACCAGGTCACGTTGATGGTGCGTGGGTAAAAGCCAGTGGCCAGGCAATGGAGAGCGAGGTTTTGACCATCTGGAGTTTTCCTGGAGTAGACCAGCACCTCTGGAACAGCTGAGGGAGAAGTCACAGGTCATAGAATGGTACAGCGTGAAACAGGCCCTGCAGCCCAACATCCATGCCTAGAGGAAGAGACAGAGAGCACGCGCGCCAAGGCCTCCTAAGTGCACATTTGCACATTCTACAGTAGCACGGTGGCGCAGCGGGTAGAGCTGCTGCCTCACAGCCCCAGAGACCCGGGTTCGATCCCGACCTCCGGCGCTATGTGCGTGGAGTTTGCACGTTCTTCCTGTGACCGTGTGGGTTCCCCCGGGTGCTCCAGTTTCCTCCCACGTCCCAAAGGCGTGCATGACGGCAGGTTAATTATCCACTGTAAATTGCCCCTGGTGTGTCGATGATTGGTAGAATCCTTGGGGAGGGGAGTTATGTGAATGTGCAGAGAATAAAATAGCTTTACTACCAATGCTGCACTCCTGTAGTACTCCGGCCGAGATTATGAGTTCCGGTCCCACAGTCGGGTTTGAACCCATGGCTTTCTGGATTACAGGCAAGAGGTTCACTGCCTGAGCAACAGAGGACAAATATTTGCAGGTAGGTTCAGCCACCATTAGCACCACCTGCTCTAATGCTGATGAGCTTTTAACATAGCGTGAAACAGTGCCATGATTGGACAGATGCAACTGGATCGAATAAGATCTGCTGAAGGTGAACTCTCACCAGTTCCCACTGTTGCTCAGTTTGATTATTAGTCGCAAGATTTAGGCCACCGACAAACAAAAAATTGCAGCCCAAAGATAAAGAGCAAGGTAACTAATTGGATAGCTCACTCAAAGAGCCTGCATAGGCATGCTGGGCTGAATGGCCTGCTTCTTTGCAGTAGGAATCTCCAGATCATTCAATGCATGCTTCATAGTAATTTATCTCAAAGCAGTTCAATAGGAAAGCACTTGGAAAGTAAACAGAACACAGAACATTACAGCACAGTACAGGCCCTTCGGCCCACAATGTTGTGCTAACATTTTATCCTGCTCTAAGATCTATCTAACTCTTCCCTCATCACCCTCCATTTCTCTATCATTCATGTGTCTATCTGAGAGTCTCTTAAGTATCCCTAATGTATCTGCCCCCACAACCTCTGCAGGCAGTGCGTTCCACGCACCCACCACTCTCAGTGTAAAAAAATTACCCCTGACATCCCCCTTATATCTTCCCACACAGCCATCCATTCTCTATTACCGACCTATAACACTCCAAAACAGCCTCTCATATCTTCCTCCAATCACCTTAAAATTATACCCCCTCGTGTCAGCCATTGTCGCCCTGGGAAAAAGTCTCTGACTGTCCACTCGAACTATGCCTCTTATCATCTTGTACACCTCTATCAAGTCTCCTCTCATCCTCCTTCTCCCCAAAGAGAAAAGCCCCAGCTCACTCAACCTATCCTCAGAAGACATGATCTCCAATCCAGGCAGCATCCTGGTAAATCTCCTCTGCACAAATGACTGCAATTAATTCTCACATAACAGACACCACCAAATGCTTTCCGACACACACAAAAAGTGCTGCAGGAACTCAGCAGGTCAGGCAGCATCTATGGAAGGAAATAAACGGTCAACGTTTCATTGGGACTAATGAATCAGGTGGAGTCCTGATGAAGGGTCTCGACCCGAATCGTCGACCGTTTATTTCCCTCTGTGGATGCTGCCTGACCTGCTGAGTTCCTCCAGCACTTTTTGTGTATTGCTTCAGATTCCAACATCTGCAGAATCTCTTATGTCTCCTAATGCTTTCCAGGCAGCACGTATTTTGAAGATTACTCACAGAACACAGAACAGTACAGCACAGGAACAGGCCCTTCGGCCCACAATGTCTACACCGAACACAATGCCGAACTAAACTATTATCTCTTCTGCCTGCACAAGATCCATAACCCTCCATCCCCTGCATATTCATGTGTCTATCTAACAGCCTTTTAAACCCCACCCCTGGCAGCCCGTTCCAGGCACCCACCATTCTCCACGTTAAAAAAAAACTCGCCCCACACGTCTCCTTTGAACTTTGCCCCTCTCACTTTGAATGTCTCACAAGTCAAATTTATTGTCATCTGCCTAAGTGCATATATGCAGAGGTGCAATGAAAAACTTACTTGCAGCAGCATCACAGGCACTGAGCATCAAGTAAGTATGCCCTCTGGTACTTGACATTTCTACCCTGGGAAACAGATTCTGACTGTCCACCCTATCTATGCATCTCATAATTGTATGAACTTCTATCAGGTCTCCCCTCAGCCTCTGACTGTCGAGAGAAAACAACCCAAGTTTGTCCAACCTCTCCTTATAGCTCCTGCCCTCTAATCCAGGCAGCATCCTGGTGAACCTCCTCTGCACCCTCTCCAAATCCTCCACACCCTGCCTGTGATCTACTCATCGAGCAAACAAACCTCTGTGCCACTGATGACATGTCACAGACTTTCCTTGGCTTCTAGAAAAGCCCCTCGAGAGTTGTGGATCTCCTCAACTCTGGGGAGCAGGTCTGGTTGTAAAAGTAACAGAGAATGTAAGGGTTAATGTTATCCAGCTGCTGTGGCCTAACCACGGCAGGACTATAGTAGAGATGCATGATGTCCAGGTGTCCTGTGTAAATCAAAGAGGTAGTTAAAGGCGTATCCCTTGTCTTTGCGAGCTGGTTGCGATAAGCAGTTATCCTCGGAGCCTGGAGCTGTCTGTGACTTCAGATTGTAACCCAGCAGCAGTTCATCATGTTGCAAAGTGCTTAAAGATAAGAAAATAATGGATAATGAAGGAAGGAGTAAATCATTCTAATTAAGAAAAAATAATTGTTAGCATAGCTTGGTATGTGAAACAGCACATAGGCTTCTTTGCTTTATAAGTATGAAAGAGGGACCCTGGCATGTGAATCTTCGAGTGAGGATCAATACAGAGCTCGGGTTACACTGTTTACTCTTTCTCTGTATCCCTCGCTCCCGCTAGTGAAAGAAAAATAAAGTGCTTGTCTTGTACGCTCCTTGGTTCTGTTAGTCTTTGCTTTATTACAGCGCGGAGCGACTTTAGCATGGTGGTTCGTTGAATGAAAACGGATCCTGTCACCTTTCCTCGTGACCTGAGCTGCTGGTTCCAGTTGGGAACAACCCCACGGAGTTAGGGGTTGGGCTGGAACACGCGGGAGAGCGTTGGCAGCAAGGGGGGAGGTGGCCGGAAGGCGTGCGTTTCGCCTGACCTACCTCTGCGAGACAGCGTCTGGGCTCCGTACTTGAGGTACTTCCTCAGCCACTCGACGCAGATCTTCTCCGTGTAATGTTTCTTGTAGAGGTTGTTGGCGTTGTCTCTGTTCCACTTGTCCCTCGTTTCCAACGCAATGGGGGAAGTGGTGACCCAGGTGGAATGCTCAAGGTCAAAGCTGATCAGGTCTTGGCCATTGAAGGCGTACTGGCGGACCCCGCTCACCATCCCATCGTCTGACACCCGGCAGCCGGAGGTGTATTGCAGATAGTTCAGCCCTGGAGACAGAGAAACTGTCAGAACCCGGCCCCAACTCGCACACATCCTGTACGAGTCCATGGAACCCCGGGGCATGCACTCAACATGGACGTCCATTCACCATTGCTACCCGTTACGCTCTCACACTGCCATCCATTCACTATTACCCACCCATTACACTCCCACACACTGTTACCCACCCATTACACTCCCACACGGCCATCCACTCATGATTACCCACCCATTACGCTCCCACAAAGCCCACTCACTATTACCCACCCATTACACTCACACATGGCCACCCACTATTACCCACCCATTACACTCACACATGGCCACCCACTATTACCCACCCATTACACTCACACATGGCCACCCACTCACTGTAACCCAGCCATTACACTCCGAACATGGCTGTAACTCCCATTATGCACTCTGCGTCAAACACCACTCTCATTACATTCCCAACATGGCTGTCCGCTCACTATAACACACCCTGGGTCACGCTTGTCCACTTACCATTTCCCACCCTTCGCACTCCCAGTATCACTGTCCTCTCTCCATTACACCCCTGGGTTAACCTCCCAACATGGTCGCCCACTCCCATTACACACCGTGTTACACTCCCAACGTGTGTCTGCACATCATTACACAATGCATGCAGTGTGAAACCAGGTCACTCTACGAGCACTAGGATACACGCACTTGTCCTGCTGATGTTTGTTCGCTGAATCGCTATCTGGAGGTTGGCCATGGACAGCTTGTGTCGATTGATAAGTCTCTGGGTCTCCTTCTTCCAGTAGTCACCGTCCAGTTCTCTGTCCATCCACGGCTGTCGTGAGATGTCGTTCTCAATGTTGCTGTCAAAGTAAGTTATCTGGACATCGTCCAAAAGTCCGACGTGAACAAACTCAGGAAAATCCACATTTCCGGCCATCGAGGTGTAAAAGTATTGTAATGAGTGTGTCTCTGCCAAACACAACACAACCCAGCTTCATAATGGGATCACACATCACGGCAATACCCCTCCCACATCTCTCCTCCCCCACCAGTCCCCAGTGATGAGCAGACAAAGCTCACATCTTCAACTCAATGCTTGCTTGACGAAAATCATTAAAAGCAGACAGGTAGAAGGGAATGTGTTCAGTTCTAGTCTCCACACTACAGGGTGTATGAGGTAGCACCAGAGAGGGTGCAGAGGAAATTCCCCAGGACGTTGCCTGGGGTGAAGTGTTCCGGTTACGAGGAGAGACTGGAGAGACTGTGTCCGTCTTTTTGGAGAGGAGGAGGTTGAGGGGAGACTTGATAGAGGTGTGCCAAATTATGAGAGGGTAGATAATAGGAAGCTTTTCGCCATTACAAAGGCGTCTAAAGTAGACAGCATAGATTTAAGAAGAGAAGTGACAGGTTGAGAAGGGATCTTAAGAAAATGTTTTCACCCAGAGGGTGACTGCAATCTAGAATGCAGTTTGAGGTGGGGGCGGGTAATCTCAAAGAGTATCTTAAGTGGGGAGACAACGTGCCAGTTCGCAGTGGTGGGTCAGGGTGGAGAGAGAAAGCAGTTTGAAATTCTTGGGCGTTAACATCCCGGATGACCTATCGTAGCAGGCAGATACAACCATGAAGGCGGCACGCCAGTACCTCTACTTTCTGAGAAACTTAAGGAGTTTGGCATGTCACCAAATACACTATGAGATTTCTACAGATGCACTGTTGAAGGTATCTTGACTGATTGCATCACGGCCTGGTACGGCAATTCCAATGCACAGGAACACAAGAGGCTGCAGAGAGTGGTGGACACAGCCCAGTCCAGCACGGGCACAGCTCTCCCCACCACTGACAGCATCTACAGGAGGCGCTGCCTCCAGAAAGGCGGCATCTATCATCGAGGATCCCCACCATCCAGGCCATGCCCTCTTTCTCACAGCTATGGTCAGGCAGGAGGTACAGAAGCCTGAAGTCCCACACCACTGGGTTCAGAATGAGCTACTTTCCTACAACCATCAGGTTCTTGAACCGACCTGCACAACCCTAACCCTACCTCAGCAATGGGACACTACAGACCACCTCTTGCATTATCATGCACTTGTCTCTGTTTCTTTTTTGTGCACTAATGTCTTGTTTTTGCACATCTATTTTTTTCTCTTCACTACCTCGTACAACTTGTATACAATTTACATTCAAGAGCCACATGGTGATATTGCAGCTTTGTAGAACTCTGGTTAGACCACACCTGGAGTATTGTGTTCAGTTCTGGTCGCCTCATTATAGGAAGGATGTGGAAGCTTTAGAGAGGGTGCAGAGGAGATTTACCAGGATATTGCCTGGATTGGACAGCATGTCTTATGAGGATAGATTGAGTGAGCTAGGGCTTTTCTCTTCGGAGAGGTGGATAAGAGGTGACTTGATAGAGGTATACAAGATGATAAGAGGCATAGATCGAGTGGACAGTCAAGAGACTTTTTCCCAGGGCGATAATGGCTAACACGAGGGGACATAATTTTAAAGTGATTGGAGGAAGGTATAAGGGGGATATCGGGGTAAGTGTTTTTACACAGAGAGTGGTGGGTGCGTGGAACGCACTGCCGGCAGAGGTTGTGGGGGCAGATTACCATTTTTTTTGGGAGTTCTGGAGCTGAGAAGTATTTAAAGTGAGGTAGATATATGATCGGGGTTTGAGGCATGTAGGGAATCGGGAGTCGAGGCTTGGGAGGATGAGTTTGACTATAAGGCATAATGCAAACAGTACACACAGCACCGGACGTGGGCATTGAACCGGGGTCCACGGTGCAGTGAAGCGGCAGTTCCACCTGTTCCACCACAGCTCAGCTTTTATGATTTTTTGAGGTGATGCGGCTGGAGTGACCCAAACACCGGGTTCCAAAAAAGTTTGGACTTGGAGGGGGACGGCAGCGGTCTGCAAGCAGGGTCATTTGTTTCCCTCCAGGGAAACAGCAGAGGGAGACGGGCCCAGCACCGTGAACAGCCCGGGTAGGTTGAGTGAGCTCGGGCTTTTCTCTTTGGAGAGGAGGAGGATGAGAGGTGACTTGATAGAGGTGTACAAGATGATAAGAGACACAGATCGAATGGATGGTCAGAGACTTTTTCCCAGGGAGACAATGGCTAACACTAGTGGAAGTAATTTTAAGGTGATTGGAGGAAGGTATAAGGGGGACATCGGGATAAGTTTTTTTTACACAGAGAGTGGTGAGTGTGTGGAACGCACTGCCAGCAGAGGTTGTAGGGGAAGATACATTAGGGACCTTTAAGAGGCTCTTAGACACATGAATGATAGAGAAATGGGGGGGGGCGATGTGGGAGGGAAGGGTTAGATAGATATTAGAGCAGGATAAAATGTCGGCACAACATTGTGGACGGAAGGGCCTGCACTGTGTTGTAGTGTTCTGTGTTAACACGGGGCAGGAAGGAAGCGCTGTATGCTTTCTCCATGGTCGACGGGCCTCTGCTCAGCTATAATGGACCTCGGCCAACACTGGAAAGGTGCAGATCACACCCCTTCCCTGTAGCTCCCAAACGAAGTTAAAACGGAGCGTTTTTAATGTTATCTGTTCCTCAACCAACACCCCCCCCCCCCCCCCCGGGACCCGGGGCCGTAATTATGCGCCCTTGTCGTCAGTCAGGGGACTTGCACAGGGCTCCTTCACCGGAGTGGGTTTATCGAGATGGAGTTAAACATCACCCCTTTCAAACTGCGGCCGGAGTCTGGAAACGATCCTGGAGTTGTTTCCCAGGACAGAAGTGGGGGCTGGAGGAATGAAATCTCCACTTACCTGCACAGACCCAGCGAATGGATAGACAGAGGACACAAAGTATTAACAACATTCTCCAACCCAATGCCCCGAGAAGGGCTAACATTAACGTTCAAGGAAACATAAAAAAACTTTTTTGAAAAAAATTAACCGCATTTCACTCCACGACACGAATCTCCTCCAGCTCGGTGCAAAGCCGGAAATAAGCAACGAATCATTGGCTTGTCCAATGCAAGCAGCCAATTAGAGGTTTAACAGAACTGATCACCAGTTACTAGGCAGCCTTGACACAAACAGTTTGAGAAAGCACGGAGCAACCGGAGAGGTTCACTGGCATGTGGCCTGGATTAGAGGTTTTTAGCTCTGAGGAGAGGTTGGACTCACAGGTTTCTTCTGGAGTGTCGGAGGCTTAGGGGCGTCCTGATAGAAGTGTAGAAGAGCAGTAGAGTCTTTTTCCCAGAACAGAAATGTCAAATACTAGCAGACATAGTGTTAAGGTGAGAGGGGGAATGTTTAAAGATGTGTGGGCAAGTTTTGTTTTACTAAGAGAGTGCTAGGTAACTGGAACATGCTGCCAGGGGTGGTGGTGGAAGGAGATGTTAGCAATGATAGACATCGCACTCATTGTTCAGTATAATTGATTTACAATGAAGAGATTCAAAGACAGGTATCACACTCATTGTTTAGGACAAATTTCAAACCTCAAGGTGGCAGATGATAGCAATGTTTATTGGGATTGGGATTGGTTTATTACTGGCACTTGTTCTTGAGGTATAGTGAAAATCTGGTCTTTCATACCGTTCGTATAGATTAACTCATTACCCAGTGCATTGAGGTAGTACAGGGTAAAACAATAACAGAATGCAGAGTAAATTGTCACAGCTACAGAGGAAGTGTAGTGCAGGTAGACGATAAGATAGATACCTTTATTAGTCACATGTACATCGAAACACACAGTGAAATGCATTTTTTGCATAGCGTGTTCTGGGGGCAGCCCGCAAGTGTCGCCACACTTCCGGCGCCAATATAGCATGCCCACAACTTTCTAACCCGTACATCTTTGGAATGTGGGAGGAAACCGGAGCACCCGGAGGAAACCCACGCAGACACGGGGAGAACGTACATAATCCTCACAGACAGCAGCCGGAATTGAACCAGGGTCGCTGGCGCTGTAATGGCATCATGCTAACAACTACACTACTGTGCCTGGTCATTACAAGGCAGATTGTGAGGTCAAGAGTCCATCTTATCGTGTAAGGGAACCGTTCAATGATGAGATGGACTCTTGACATCAGGAGCACCCAGACAATGACGTTTGAGATGCTCCCAAAGTTGATTAACGAAAGTTAGACAGGCTCACATATAAATGATGGAAATAATAGGAGCATTTAAGTAGTGGATTCACTTGGAGCAAAAAACGAGCTGCTGGAGGAACTCAGCAGGTCAGGCAGCATCTGTGGAGGGAAACAGACAGTCGACATTTCGGGTCGAGACTCTTCAGCTGGAAGTCCATATGAAGGATCTCGACCTGAAACCTCAACGAGACTGGATCAAGGGTTTCAACCCAAAACGTTGACTGCCGGTTTCCCTCCACAGATGCTGCCTGACCTGCTGAGTTCCTCCAGCAGCTCGTATTTCTTTGGCTTCAGATTCCAACAGCTGCAGTTTCTTGTGTCTGTAGTAAGTTCACCTGATCCAGACTGCATGCATCTTGGATAGCTGGGGGAAGTCAGGGCTGAAGCTGCAAAGAAATTGGCCATAATTCCATATGGACACAGGAGCAGGCATTCGAGGCCCATCATCTATGCTGGCTGGTAGAGCAATCGTAGAACAGTTTTGAGGGGCCGAGCAGCCTCCTCCTGTGGCTACTTTCTTATGGAGATGCAAGAAACTGCAGATGATGGGATCTGGGGCAAAACAAAAACAAACCTGCAGGAACTCAGTGGGTCAGGCAGCATCTGTGGAGGCAAAGAGATGGTGGATGTTTGGGGCTGAGACCCAGTATCAAGACCGAGACGCTGCCTGACCTGTTAAGTTCCTCCAGCAGTTTGTTTCTTTGCTTCTCGTGTTCTTACGCTGGAAGCAGTTAGCAGTTAACATTTCGGGTTGACGCTGCTGTGTTCCTGGCTAGCGTCATGGGTACAGGCTGGAGAGAGCCGTGCCCAGCTCATTCCTACTGACCAGCTGCCACTGGTTAACCACATGCCCTCCCCGGGTTACAAACACCCGACATACGTACAGCCGGTACACAGGGATGGGCGTTTGGGAGACTGGCGGGATGGACGGGGATGGATTCACTGGCTGCAGGTATCTGGTGGGTGGGAAGAGGTTTCTTCCACCTTACTTCTCTCCCCATACCCAGCCCCCCTACACCCTGTCCCAAGCCACAACAATCAGGGGCTGGGTGGAGCGGAGCAGAGCTGGGAACACTGAGCAGGCTCACCGTCACTCACTGAGCCAGTCAGGCTGAGGAAGTAAAGGGTTAAGAAATTGTGACTGTATATATAACTATTGGTATTGGTATATTATTGTCACTTGTACTGATGTACAGTGAAAAACTCGTCTTGCATACCGATCGTACAGGTGAATTCATTACACAGTGCAGTTACATTGAGTAAGTACAGAGTGCATTGAGGTAGTACAGGTAAAAACAATAACAGTATAGAGTAAAGCGTCACAGCTACATAGAGAGTGCAGTGCAATAAGGTGCAAGGTCACAACAAGGTAAATCGTGAGGTCATAGTCCATCTCATCGTATAAGGGAGCCATTCAATAGTCTTATCAATAGTATTATCAGCTAGAAAGTTGGGTGTAACAGTGGCAGATGGAATTTAATCCAGACGAGTCAGAGTTACTACATTTTGGGAAGTCAAATACTGGCAGGACGCATGTGATAAATTGCCGGGACCTTAGGAGGGTTGATGTACAGAGAGACCTTGGGGTGTAAGCTCATAGTTCACTAACACAGGCGGTTAGGGTAGTGAGGGTGGCATATGGCATGCTGTTGTTCATAGGCCAAGAAAAAACCATGCAAGCAAACCCCTGACTCAGGACTAGGTGGTAATTACTGTGTCCGCAACTTGATTGCAAGCCAATTATACTAAACAATAAGGGTGATGGTTATATTAAACAGTAAGTGTGAGGTTTGTCCTGAACAATGAGTGTGATACCTGTCTTTGAATCTCTTCATTGTAAATCATTTATACTGAACAATGAGTGCGATGTCTGTATTTGAATCTCAGGAGCCTGATCGAAACTTGTGGAGTTGCATTCATTAAGTGTGTGTGACAAGGACAGTATAAATTGATGTCTGCCCCTCTGTATTGGGGAGACCTCCACTAAAGACTCTCATGCAGAGTCAGGAGAATTCTCCCTGGCAGTATACTGCTAATAAACGTGTTTTAACAGAATTAATCTGTGGCACTGTGTGATTTTGCAGCAGGCAGGAGTGGGAACTTAAAATTGGGATAACAACTAGGCCGGCTGGGGGCGGTGCTGTGCAATCATTTTCTGAGTCGGTTCACCGACACCCCTGCCAGGAGGAGACAGTGTACCGCGTGTACATGGAGCGCGAGGGGTCGCAGCCCCTCTTTGCCAGTCTGAAGGGGCTGCTGCTCAAGTTCTGGCTGCACTTCAGCCCCGCGCTGCTGATCTATGGTCACATGGTGCAGCGGAGGTAGTGGGGGGTGGTGTCACTCGCGGGATCTCCTGTTCAGTCTTCTCCTGAGCCTCTCCAAGCCAGCTGTCTGCGGGTCCGGGCGGCCGTGGGTTCCGCCCAGGCCCCCTGCCGCCGGGCTTACGTCCGTGCCCAGATGTCCTCAGAGAGGCAGCGCCCGGTATCCATGGGCACCCTAGGGGATTCCCACGATCGGTGGGCGCCCCACCAGGGGATCGCATGTGTCGTGGACAGTGCAAACAGGATTCTAATCTGAAGTAGTGCATTTTGCGCTCGTTTAGCGTTCTCTGATGTAGTTCTGCGTCTGCGTAGTTCTTTCTTGTATTAGTTGCTGCAGTTTTGACACTGTATGGCATTTTGTAGTGCTTTTAGTGAATAAACTTCTGTAAATTCATAAAACAAAAGTGAAGCTGGCTGGCGTCCACTCTTCCCATGTCTGCTCGCTCCCCCGTCACCACTGGTTCTGCCACCCGCTCCCACACACTGCGTCCGTTCGTTTCTGACTCATGAGCAGTTCGGGTGACGAGCAGTTCTCAGGAACAGAACCCTGTGGTAACCTGGGGATTGGCTGCAAATCGATCGAGTTCTTTGATGAGGTAAGTGCCGGGGTTGGGGAGGGCAAAGTACATTGTGGAGTTTCAAAATGCATCGACAAATGGCCGCATAATAAACTCATAAAGAAAGCTGAAGTCCATGAAATAAGTGCGGCAAAGACCCCCTCTTTGCACTCTCCTCACACAGTGGCTGTTGGAGCATAGAACAGTACAGCACAGGAACAGGACCTTCAGCCCACTCTGTCTGCACTGACCATGATGTCAATTTAAACTGCACATCTGCCTGCACATGGTCCATATCCCTCCATTCCCTGCCTGTTCAGGTGTCTGTCTAAATGCCTCTTATGGCAACTGCTCTGCCTGGGATTGTAAGAAGCTGCAGAGAGTTGTGGACACAGCTCAATCCTCCATGGATTCTGCCTACACTTCTCGCTGCCTAGGTGAAACAGCCAACATAATCAAAGACCCCACCCACCCGGGACATCCTCTCTTCTCATCTCTACCATCAGGCAGAAGATACAGGAGCCTGAGGGCACATAGCACCAGGCTCAAGGACAGATTCTATCCCACTGTTATAAATTATTGAGATTATACAATGAGATGGACTCTTTAACCTGACAAACTACCTTGTTATGACCTTGCACCTCATTGTCTACCTGCACTGCATTTTCTCTGCAGCTGTGACACTTCACTCTGTACTCTGTTATTGTTTTTACCCTGTCCTACCTCAATGCGTACGAACGGTACACAAGACAAGTTTTTCACTGTACCTTGGTGCAAGTGACAATAATAAACCAATTCAAATACGAATTGTTGATCTATAGTCCTCTTTTTTTATTGTATTCTGATTTTATTGTATTAAGCACCTCACAGTGAACTACAGATTACAGCAGTCCAGGTAATGGAAATTCAACCTTATGGAATTCACAAATCACTACCAAAGAATCTGAGATACAGAATAAAAGTTCGCTCTGATGGAATTCATGTGTCAATTTTTATTTTCAGCTCGCGTTTCTTGAATCATGTGCCAATAATGTGGCTTCATGTTATGGAAAATTGCAATACGGTCTGTTTTCTGGGACAGCATCTCCTCCCCTGTAATGAGCGGTTGTTGCCTATACAGATAATTAACCATCATCTGTTGAACAAGCTCATTACATTCCTTTTGCTGTGAAAGACTTCACTATTAGACACAGGTAATCATGAAGTATTCTTTCCTCTGTCACCATTAATATTTCTTGTTGGTCCCTCTTTGGCCTTACCACCCCTTGTTGTGTCCATCTAACACAGAATGATCAGAGCTAAAAGCCATTTGGCCCATTGTGTCCCTGCCAACTCTCTATCGGAACAATCCTCTAAATCCACACGCTGGCCCTTTCTCCGAAGCCTGCACAGAATTCTCGGTGATCTACCAACAGAGGGCATAGGTTTAGGGTGAGAGGGGAAAGATTTGAAAGGGACATGAGGGGTAACTTTTTCACACAGAGGGTGATGTGTATATGGAACGAGCTGCCAGAGGACGTGGTTGAGACAGGTACAACAGTATTATTTAAGAAGAACTTGGGATGGGTATGTGGAGGGGCGGGGTTGGGGGGTTTGGGCTGAATGAAGGAAATTGGGACTAGTTGGGTAGCCACCATGGTCGGTATGGACTGGTTGGGCTGAGCGACCTATATCCATGTTGTATTGCTCAAATGACGCTTATCTTGTGAGATTGCAGTCCCAGCTAGGAGAACTAGACCTGCAGCAGCTGCTCCCTGTTACAAATCTTGTTGCACAAAGCAGGGAATTCACTACATGGTGATGCACACAAATGATTTATGGCACCTCTGCACTACTCTTGCTCCTTCAGAGTTACCAGTGCTCAGAGAAAAAGTGGTTAATGGACTCATACCAATTTGTGCTCAGATTTCATTCCATGGTCCACCTCTCCAACGTACTGAAACTGAAACTCTGTAGGTAAAGAGAATATCCCTGGCACAGCAGATACAATACAACACTCAAACATACTGCAGAAGACATGTAGGACACCCAGCGTACCACCCTGACATTTCGACAGAGGGTGACACTGCTGGTAGAGCCACTGCCTCACAGAACCAGTGACGCAGGTTTGATCCCGACCTCCGACACTGTGTCTGGAGTTTGCACGTTCTCCCTGTGACTGTGTGGGTTTCCTTCCAGGTGCTCCAGTTTCCTCCCACATCCCAAAGACATGTAAGTCAGTAGGTTAATTATCCAATGTAAGTTGTCTCCAGTGTGTGGGTAAATGGTAGAATTTGAGGGGAGGTTGCCAGGAATATGGAAAGAATAAAAAAATATGGGATTAGTAAATAATTAAATAGATAGTTGATAGTCAGCATGAACTCTGGTCTGAAGAGCCTATTTCTGTGCTGTATGATTCTATAACACTACTAAGCTCAGGCTAAAGCCAAAAAAAAAGTTTATTGAAAGTTGTAAATTAATCAGAATCGAACACGGCAACATGATTTGTAACATAGACCGATATCTTTATTCATTGTGGAAGTCAAAATATCTTTACAGAATGTTTACATGTCCATTTTCTGCACCTTGAGTTAATAAGGACGTGTTCTACAGTGCCACAATGCCATCCCTGTATAATGAAGTAGGGCAATCTCATTGTAGCCATCATTTCCTTTAATACCAGGGGAGCAACACAGGAGTCAGTGATAGGTCACTCATGGTAGATAATGACTGTCTGCTTCTTAATGGCGCATTTCCACATATGGGTTGTGCAGAACGCTGTTGTTCTTTTAGATATTACTGTATCTGCAGGAGGCACTACCTCAAGAAGGCAACATCCATCGTCAAAGATCACCACCATGCCATCTTCTCACAGCTAGCATCAGGCAGGAGGTTCAGAAGCCTGAAGTCCCCACACCACTACAGCTACTTCAACCATTCAACTCTTGAACCAATTGGCACAACCCTAATCACTACAGCTTAGCAATAAGATAGCCACTTTGATCACTTTGCACTAAAATGGCAACACTATGACCACTTTGCACTACAATGGATTTTTTTGTTCTGTGTCCTTTCTTGTAAAAATTGTGTATAATTTATGTTTATGTTTTTCTTGTGAATGCTGCTTATCTGATGCTCTGTGCCTGTGATGCTGCTGCAGGTAAGTTTTCCATTGCACCCGGGCATACACGGACTTGTGCATGTGACAATAAACTTGATCTTCACTATTGATCAACTGGCTGTAGGAGAGAAATGGGGCGTGACTGCTGATGTTGAACCATTAATACTGAAGGTTTTAGTTTTGAATTTTCTTCCAACTTGCAAACCTCTGGGCCCACAGCGGCATAGCTTGTAGAGCTGCTGACTCACAATGCCAGAGACCCAGGCTCAATCCTGACCTTGCGTTGAGCTTTCATGGTCTCCCGCATGGGTTTTCCCATAGTGCTCCGGTTTCATCCCACATCCCAAAGATGCGTGGGTTGGTAGTTTAATTGGCCACTGTAAATTGCCCTTCGTGTGTAGTTGAGGGTGGAATCTCGGTGGGGGTGGGGGGGGAAGGGTTGATGGGAATGTGGGGAGAATAAAAAAAGGGATTAATGTAGGATTAGTGTAAATGGATGGTCAGCACAGACTTGGTGGGCTGAAGGGCCTGTTTCCATGCTGCATCTCTCTTTGACTCTTGGGTAGGTTTCCTCCTGAGGAGGCTGCACTGTAACGCCGCAGAGAGTTATGCACCCTTCGGCCCAACCAGTCCATGCCGACCAAGATGCCCCATCCAAACTAGTCCCATTTGCCAACAATTGGTCCATGACCTTCTAAACGTTCCCAGATGTCCTAGCCTGCCCAACCCCTCCCTATAACTCAGGCCCTCGAGTCCTTGCTACATTCTCGGAAATCTTCTCTGTACTCTTTCCAAATTTAATGATGTCTTTCCTTTAACCCAGCGACCAAAACTGTAAACAGTGCTCCGAGTGTGATCTCACCAACGCCCTGAGTGATGAAGGCCAGCGTGCCAAATGCCTTCTTCACCACTCTGTCTACCTGCGACACCGCTCTAAGCAAATTATATACGTACTTCCGGACTCACTTCCACAGCCAACTGTCCTTCCTGGGCACTCGTCTCCGCTGCCATCCTGTGTAGTGTGACTTCCAGCTCCGTTCCTAAGCTTCCCAGTTTGGCCCCAGCAATGGTCCCAGGTACTTGCCTTCCCATCTTCTTCAGCCCTTTGCCTCTTCCGCCTGTCACCTCCCAGCTCCTCACGTCATTCCCACTGCCCCTCTCCTCCCCCACCCACCTACCTTCCCCCCCTCACCTGGATTCACCTATCCCCTTCCTGCGTGTCCTCATCTCCCCCCCCCCACCTTTTTTACCCTCTTCCTTTCCAGTCCTGATGAAGGGTCAAGGCCCGAAACTTTGACTGTTCATTTCCCTCCATAGATGCTGCCTGACCCGCTGAGTTCCTCCAGCATTTTGTGTGTGTGTGTGTGTGTGTGTGTGTGTGTGTGTGTGTGTGTGTGTGTGTGTGTGTGTGTGTGTGTGTGTGTTGCTCCAGATTCCCAGCATCTGCAGTCTCTCTTGTGTCTCTATTCTCACTCCTCGGTCTCTCCGTTCCACAACACTCCCCTGGGCGCTACCATTCACCGGTACAAGTCCTGCCCTAGGTTAACTTCCCCAAATGGAACACTTCGCCCTTATCCGAATTGAAAGCCATTTGCCAGTCCTTGAACCTCTCGCAGCACACAGACATAGTCTGAAAATACATAGATCTGAGTCCTAAAGTGCGGCTAAAAAGCAGCGTGCGAGAACCACAAGACATAATATCGGAGGATTTCCCGTGAAGCAGAGGTCCGCTCCCAGCTCCGGCTGAATGGCTGGGAGGCGTCACCCTGCAAAATAATAACATTAGCTGATCATATCAACGTTTTGGTTGGTTGGTGGCTGCAGTTGACTAACTATCCGGTGCCGCTGATTGGTTACAACAGCTGCCATTCAAGCGATCCCTTGTTGCATCTGGTTCGGTTCCTTCCCGCGTCTGGAGTGGAGGCGCTGCAGCGTTTGCCAACAATAAATTACCCAGCAGAGTCCAGACTGCACTGTGGGAGAAGGTGGAGGGACGGGGAACGGCCTTTGTGCTGTGGGAAAGCAACCAGCCTGTCTGGGATTGGTACCAAACTTTCAGGCTGAAACTGAAAGTTTATTAGAAGCTGGGTTTAGCGGGCTGACCTTGCAAAAGTAAGATGCCTTGTGACGACCCGAGAAATGCAGAGTCCCAGATTATTTTCCTCAGTTTCCTATCAACGATGAGAATTAATTTCCCGTGGGAGATATTTCTCTGCGGGCAGTCCCGTTGTAACGAGGGAACGGATGCAGACACGTCCCGCGAGTTTGACCCTGAGTTTCCTTCTGGTGAAACATGTTGAGGACGACTCTGTATTCTGAGGCAATGAACAGGTTAAACCGCTGGAAGAACTCAGCGGGTCGAGCAGCATCTGTAGGGGAGAAAGAAAATTGTCGACGTTTCGAACCCCTGCTTCAGAAGGAAGAGGGGAGAAGGATGATAGCCGGTATAAAGAGGGGGAGGGGAAAACAGAGGCGACGAGGTGACAGGTGGATTGAGCAAGGGTGAGGGGTGGCGGGCAGATGGAGCCAGGTTTTGGGGGTGGGGGGGTGGTGGTGGGAGGCTGGTCAGGGGGCAGGTGGGCGGTAAATGGCGGTAATATTACGAGCCAGGTTGCTACTTGGTGAGTGTCCCTTTAAGGCACCTGAACAGTAGTGTAGTGGCAGTTGCTCAGAGGGCCGAAGGGAGAGAGAGAGAGAGAGAGTTGGTGGCACTGACTGCCGGTCTCTGTATCTATGGATGAAGAACAATAGCTGTGACTGTCACTATACAATCCACGTATGGATTTTTGCAGCAATCTGTGGAGTCCACTTTGTCGTTAGCCTGTACTGGAAAGCAGTGGGCGGCCACGTATCGAGTGGGCTCGGTGTGGCAGATACATCGGAATTAAGCAATGGAGACCTTCGGTGATTGAGGCGTCGTATTATTCCATCGTGGAACTTGTGGATTGCGTAAACTCCTTCTCCCTACATTCTCTCTACTTTCTACAGCGGTTTTCAGAAGCCTTTGCTCATCTTTCTACCTTAGGACTCGCTGAACTGAACTTTGAGGACTGTTCCTAGACTTGGGGGTTTGGGAACTAGCTACACACACACTTCGAGTGTATTTTGGGGTCAGTGTCTATCTAATGTTTTTATTTCTCTTATTATTACAAGTAGTTATTAATAAATAGATTCTAACATTTAAACATGGTTCATTGTGTTTCTATTGTTGCTGGTACGTAGCAGTAGACATGGGAAGACAGGTCAAAAGGAACCAGGCTGGGGAAGGGGAGGGGGAAGGTGGAGGCAGGGCTGGAGGGTGACAAGCAGGATCACAAAGGCTACAAGTGCTGGAATCTGATAAGTAAGGAAGATGATAATTGGACCATTCAGGGAGAGGTGAAGAGCAAATGGGTCCAGATTGTTGTCCACATTCTGAGGAACGTTCAGAATCTCATAAGTGAAATAAATTCAACGTGCCTGAGGAGTGTGTCAGGTAAAGGTGTACTTCCATATTTTCCCAAGGCCATTCAGTCCATTGTGTCTATGCCGGCTCATTAACTACTCCCCAAATTAATTTCCCCATGTAACATATCGCCCCGTGGCTTGGTGTGGGGAGGGTCCATGTGACGGCTGGTGATGCGTGGGCTGGAATGGCTAGTGCGGCCCCTCAAGGCTGAGATGTGGGGCTCAGACCCGTACCCTATCAGGTATGGTGAGTGTGGCCACTCCTAACCCTAACCCTAACCCTAACCCAGGGCCCTACCATTCACTGTATAGTTCCACCACAGGGAAAGAAGGGGAGAATGGGAATAACTGGATTGCTCCACGGAGAGCTGGCATAGAGAGAGGGTCCAAGTAGCTTCCTTCTGTGTTGTATCCATTCAATGATCCTATCCTGTAACTGTATCAGTCGAGTGGCTGAAGCAAAATGGGATTGGTTTATAAATATTCAAGATTTCAGAATCAGATTTATTATCACTGATTTATATGAGGCAAAACTTGTTGTTTTGTGGCAGCAATACAGTGCAATAACATAAAATTATTATAAGTTACAAAAATAAATAAATAGTGCAAAAGAGGAATAACGAGGTTGGGTTCATGGACCATTCAGAAATCTGATGGTGGAGGGGAAGAAGCTGTTTCTGAATTATTGGGTGTGGGTCTTCAGGCTCCTGTACCTCCTCCCCAATGGTAGTAACGAGAAGAGGGCATGTCAGATGGTGAGGGTCCTTAGTGATGGATGCCACCTTCTTGAGGCACCGCCTCTTGAAGACGTCCTCGATGGCGGGGAGGGTTCTGCCTGTGATGGAGCTGGCTGAGTCTGCGACCCTCTGCAGTCTCTTGTGATCTTGTGCATTGGACCCGCCGTACCAGGCAGTGATGCAACCAGTCAGAATGCTCCCCACTGTACATCTGTAGAAATTTGTAAGAGTCTTTGGTGACGTACCGAATCTCCTCACGTCCCTAATGAAGTAGAGCTGCTGGCGTGCCTTCTTCGTGATTGCATCAGTGTTGGGCCCAGGATAGATCCTCTGAGATGTTTACTCCGAGATTTTATACGCTGTGTGAACCTGCTCCTACCACCATGCGTTTGGGATTTCATTAAAGACAAGGTATCTTTATTAGTCACATGTACATCGAAATATACAGTGAAATGCATCTTTTTGCGTAGTGTTCTGGGGGCAGCCCGCAAGTGTCGCCACGCTTCCGGCGCCAACATAGCACGCCCACAACTTCCTAACCTGTACGTCTGTGGAATGTGGGAGGAAACCGGAGCACCCGGAGGAAACCCACGCAGACACAGGAAGAACATACAAACTCCTTACAGACAGCGGCCGGAATTGAACCCGGGTCGCTGGTTCTTGGCACTTTTCTCGGAATTGGCTCCCTGGACATTCTGCTTTGGCCTCAGGATGCTGTCCCTTGGCGCCAAGACGTGTTGGAGCTGAGAATTCCCGCAACGAACCTTTGGGGATACACTTCCCCTGGGTGATCGGGTCGGACACAGGGTTGCCGCCGCTGTCGTGCCTGGAGAGTGACGAGAGGGAACCGAGCTGCCGCTGAGTGCAGGACCTCAGCCGCAAGGCACATAGGAGAGGTGTTTGTGGGCGGGCGGGGAGGTCGCTTCACAACAAAAGACAGCGCCTGGTTCTGCAGAGAGTCCGAACTTCCAGCAGCGGGCGACGGAAGGTAAAATTCATCGTGCAAAGCCTTCACTGAAACCAGGGTTGGATGCGGAACGTTTCATGTGCTGCTAAACGAGGTTGATGAATCCGCCCGTAGGCTGTCTGGGTGACACGGTCAGTTAGTGTTGGCTGGGAGTTGTCTTTTGGCGAACGCTGCTCTTCGGAGAAAGCAAGATGTTGCTGTAGGAACCTGGCCATCATGTCAAAGAAAATCTGTTTCCTGAACCAATCTGTGGCAGAGCAGATCTCTGACGTTCATGGTTACAGTCATTCAATGGCAGTTTAAGAACAGAGTCATAGATGTCCGTGTCGAGCAGGATACCGCCTAAAGAAAAGGCTGTTCTCCATTCCCCCCCCCCCTCACCCCCTCACCTCCCCCCATCCCCCCGCAGGTGCTGCCTGATCCGTTGAGTTCCCCCAGAACTTTGTTTTTCGCTTCAGAATCCAGTCCCGGAGTGTCAGAGGGAGTGTGGGAACCGGGGTCCCGGTGTGTTAGAGGGAGTGTGGGAACCGGGGTCCGGGTGTGTCAGAGGGAGTGTGGGAACCGGGGTCCGGGTGTGTCAGAGGGAGTGTGGGAACTGGCACCACCGTGTGTCAGAGGGAGTGTGGGAACCGGGGTCCCGGAGTGTTAAAGGGAGTGTGGGAACCGGGGTCCCGGTGTGTCAGAGGGAGTGTGGGAACCGGGGTCCCGGAGTGTTAAAGGGAGTGTGTGAACCGGGGTCCCGAGGTGTTAGAGGGAGTGTGGGAACCGGGGTCCGGGTGTGTCAGAGGGAGTGTGGGAACCGGGGTCCGGGTGTGTCAGAGGGAGTGTGGGAACTGGGGCCCCGGGTGTTAGAGTGAGTGTGGGAACCGGGGTCCGGGGGTGTTAGAGGGAGTGTGGGAAACGGGGTCCGTGTGTGTCAGAGGGTGTGGGAACTGGGGCCCACTCTGAGTGTGGGAACCGGGGTTGAATGACAAATTCCTGCTTCTTTTCATGGGCTCACAGTATGATACAACTCGCTAACGGACCCTTCGGCCCAGCTCCTCAATGCTGACCAAGATTCCCATCTCAGCTAATCCCATATTCCTGTGTTTGTCCATGCACCCGTCTCAATGTCTTTGAAAAATTGTAACTGTACCCGCCTCTCCCACTTCCACCGGCAGCCCGTTCCACACACCCACCACCCTCTGTGTGAAAAACCTGCCCTTTAAATCTTTCCTCTTTCACCTGTAGTTTTGGACTCCCCTAACCGGGGGAAAAGACTGCAACCACCTACCCTATCCATGTCCTTCATAATTCTATAAACCTCTATCAGGTCACCCCTCAGCCTCCTCCGCTCCAGGGAAAACTGTAGTGTAGCGGTCAGCGTAACACTTTTACGGCGCTAGCGACCCGGTTTCAATTCCAGCCGCTGTCTGTAAGGAGTCTGTACGTTCTCCCCGTGTGTCTGCGTGGGTTTCCCCCGGGTGCTCCGGTTTCCTCTCATATTCCAAAAACGTACGGGTTAGGAAGTTTTGGGCATGCTATGTTGGCTCTGTTGGAAGAGTGGCGACCCTTGCGGGCTGCCCCCCAGAACATACACTCTAACCCAAAAAAAGACGCATTTCACGGTGTGTTTCGATGTACATGTGACTAATAAATAAATATCTAAAAAAATCTTTAAAACAGCCCCAGCCTCTATAACTCAAGCCCTTCAATCCAGGCAACAACCCTCTTCAATCACATCCTTCCCCACAGAGCGGTGAACAGAACCGCGCACAATACTCTGCGTGGTCTAACCAACGTTTTGTACCATTGTAACGCGACCTCCCAGTTCTTCTGCCCAATGCAGCGGCCAGCGTTCCACACGCCTGCCTCGCTCCCTGTGTGGCCACTTTCCTCGCCTTCACCACGACACGATTCAGCCGATACCTGATTGATATCTGCGGTGGAAAGCAGCAAGTGATCAGTGCCACAGGTGACCATGTCGTTCAGGTGGAAAGGACAAAAATAATTCACGATCTACTGAGCAGAGGGGCAAATCCACAGCTATCCAGCGACACGCTTTTTGGAATTTTTGGGGAGCTTTCCTAAGTAGATTCACCTGGGATGGGACGTTTCAGTTATGAGGAGACACTGGAAAGGCTGGGTGTGTTTTCCATGGGGTGGGGGGGGGGTGCTGATAAAATTATGAGGCGTGGATAACGGGGAACGTTTCTCCATAGTCCAAAACTAGAGGGTGTGGGTTTAAGGTGAGGGGTAGGGAGAGGTTCAGAGGGGACCTGCAGATTTAGTTTTCCCCCAGAGGGTGGGTGGTATCTGGGCCGCACTGGCTGAGGGGCTGGTGGAGGGAGAGACTCCCACAATGTTTACTGAGTACCTGGACAAACAGGTCACGGTACAGGATGTCACACGGACCGTGCTGGTAAACGGGATGAGTATCGACGGGAGACACAAGACATGCTGGAATCTGGAGCGAAAATCAAACGGCTGGAGGATCGGGCCGCGCCTGCGGAGGGAAATAGCAATTTGTTTTTTTTTAGTACGGACGGGAACTTGCTCGGCACGGACATCTATGACTCTGAATTTTTAAGCTGCAACTTAATGACTGTAACCATGAGTTTCAGAGACGTTACTAACCCGCTGGTTAGTAAAATCAGCCTCCGGTTCGTGGTGGAATCCGCATCTCTACATTCGGATAGCGTGGGTGAAAACCTCCCAGCAGTGGTTACAGTGCTGTCTAAACACTGTGGTGCTGTGGGCGGAGAGTGCAGGAGTTGTGCTTCAGATGAGACAACAGTAACTTTCCATTCATCCGGCACGCTGGAGACATCAGTGGTGCAGAGCTGCCAGATTGTTCAGACTTTATCGGATGTTATTCCAAATAATACCCCAGGACATATTAAGTCACTTCTCTTTACAAGTAACTCGGTACAGAATCATAACACATTTTCCAGTAAACCCGGTAAGTTTAACCGGAGCAAGGGACAGTAACCCGTGAGGTTCAAAGGAGTGTGTGTACCGGGGTTCCGGGTGTGTCAGAGGGAGTGTGGGAAGCGGGGTCCCGGTGTGTCAGAGGGAGTGTGGGAAGTGGGCCCCGGTGTGTTGGAGGGTGTGTGGAAATAAGCCCCAGTAAACTAAAGCCATACCGTCGGGGGCTGTTCCGCTGCTCCAGCTTTCAGGAGAGTTATTCTTCGGCCAATGTTCATCAACCAACGGGCATCACTGCTAAAAGATGATGTCACGTCGCCCTGTTATTGTGGGAGCTTGCTATGTACAAAATGCCTCCTGTGGTACAACAGTGTCTTAACTTGCTACAAAGGGCTCTGGGTGCCTTGAAGTCGTGACAGGAAGGATATAAAAATAAAACCTCTCCCTGTAGGTGTTTTTAGTATCCGGTAAACACAAGTCTCCAAATTGTCAAACTGAGTCCAATATCCAGCATTGGATGCGTGGGAAATTCTGCGAACTACTTAATGTGTCTTTGTTTCCAACCACAAACTCCATTCCCAACCCACTGACCTTCCCTCCTCTGCAGACAATATGAGCAGTCGGTTTGCAATCCCATCACCATGGGCAACTGGTAGCGCTGCCTCTTCACAGATCCTCAGCAACCACAGAATCAGAATCAGGTTTATTATCACTGATATATGTAATGAAGTTTGTTGTTTTGCGGCAGCAGTACAGTGCAAGACTTAAAAATTACTATAAGTTACAAAAATAAATAGTGCAAAAGAGGAATAATGATTTGGAGTTCATGGACCATTCAGAAATCTGATGGCGGAGGGGAAGAAGCTGTTCCTGAACTGCTGAGTGTGGGTCTTCAGGTTTGACCCTGACAGGCTCTGTCTGGAGTTTGCACGTTCTCCCTGTGTCCCAGTGGGTTTCCCCCCGGGTGCTCTGGTTTCCTCCCACATCCCAAAGACGTGCGGGTCTGTGGGTTAATTGGCTGCTGTGAATTGCCCCCAGTGTGTGGGTGAGTGGTAGAATCTGGGGGGGTGGGGGGTTTGATGGGAAGATGGGAGAGTAGGTTACAGATAACATTAGTGGGGGAATAGGATAGCTCTGTGAGTCAGCATGAATTCGATGGGCTGAAAGACCACCTTCTATGACACAAGTACGGAAATCACTAATAGTAGCTATTTGTGACCTTTATAGCTGATGAGCCCAGTCCCTGCCTCAGTGCCCCACTGATCTCCTCCTGCCCCCTCCCTCTGTTAACTCTACGCTTGACCAGTCCAGGGTTCACCTGTCTGGATTCCTTCACGTTACCTGCCATAAACTTGGGGGTCACCCACAAACCTGGAGGCCTCACCTGCATCAGCTCCCATTTGCCTGCCATCCCTAAGCCTCCTTGGCACTAATGGGTTATTGAGTCCTTAGAACCATAGAGCAATACAGCATGGATACAGGCCCTTCGGCCCAATCAGTCCATGCCGACCACAGTGCCCATCTAGCATCCCAGTTTCCTGCGTTCAGACCATATCCCTCCAAGCCCCACCCCTCCAAGTGCTTCTTAAATTATAATATAGCACCTGCCTCAACCACTTCCTCTGGCAGCTCATTCCATATACTCTCCACCCTCTGGGTGAAAAAGTTGCCCCTCAAGTCCCTATTAAATCTTTCCCCTCTCACCCTAAACCAATGCCCCCTAGTTTTGGACTCCCCTACCCTGGGGAAAAGACTGTTACTGTCCACCTTATCTATGCCTCTCATAACTTCAAACACTTCTATAGGGTTGCCCCTCATTCTCCTACGTTCCAAGACCTCGCCTGGCCAACCTCTCCCTATAACTCAGGCCTTCTAGTCCTGGCAACATCCTCATAAATCTTCTCTGCACTCTTTCCAGTTTAACCACGTCTTTCCTATAACAGTGTGACCAAAACTGTACTCAGTACACCAAGTGTGGCTTCATCTACACCTTATACAACTGCAACATAATGTCCCGACTCCTATACTCAGTGCCTTGACTGATAAAGACCAGTGTGCTAAAAGCCTTTTTCACCACCCTGTCTACCTCTGACACCACTTTCAGTGAACTATGTACTTGTACTCCAAGGTCCCTCTGTTCCATTACACTCTCTGGTACTATTCAGGGTATAAGTCCTACAGTGGTCTGACTTTCCAAAAAGCATCACCTCACACTTATCTGTATTGAAATCCATTTGCCACTCCTCAGCCCACTTCCCTGACTGATCAAGATCCCCCTGTAATCTACGATAACCTTCTTCACTGTTAACAACATCTCCTAATTTATTGTCATACTGTTATCAGAATCAGGTTTATTATCACTGACATATGTTGTGAAGCTTGTTGTTCTGCGGCAATAGTACAGTGCAAGGCATAAAAATTACTATAAGTTACTAAAATAAATAGGTTGTGTAAGAGATGAATAACGAGATAGTGTTCATGGGTTCACGGACCGCTGAGAAATCTGATGGTGAAGAAGCCATTGAGTGTAGGTCTTCAGGCTCCTGTACCTCCTCCCCAATGGTAGTAACGTGAAGAGGGCATGTCCCAGATGGTGAGGGTCCTTAATGATGGATGCCACCTTCTTGTGCCCATGAAGAGCTGGCTGTGATATTATGTGTGTATGTGTCCTTACCAGCTCAGATACTGGCACTTCAAGGACAGAACGCCCTTTCATGCCCCATTTTGAATGGGGGGATATTTCACAGGGTGAGATGTGGAATGAGTGGCTTGGAGTGAGGGAGGAGGGCAGGAAATCTAATAGAGTCACACAGAGGAATGCAGCCCTTCCTCTCCCCCAAGTCCGCACTGATGATTACACTAATCTTACATTTATCTCCATAAGATGTAGGAGCAGGATTAGGCCATTCGGCCCATTGAGTCTGCTCCAACATTCAATCACGGCTGATTTATTTTTCCCTCTCAACCCCATTCTCCTGCTTTCTCCCTGTAAACGTTCACACCCTCACTAATCAAGCACCTATCAACCTCCGCTTTAAACACACTCAGTGACGTGGCCTCCACAGCCCTCTGTGGCAATGAATTCCACAGATTCACCACCCTCTGGCTGAAGAAATTCCTCCTCATCTCTGTTCTAAAGGAACGTCCTTCTATTCTGAGGCTGTGCCCTCTGGTCCTAGACTCTCCCACTACTGGAAACACCCTCTCCACGTCCACTCTATCCAGGCCTTTCAATATTTGGTAGAATATTGACCACCTTTCATTCTGTTCCCATTTTCAACAACCCCCAGGTTCTACCATTCACCCTCACACTGAGGGCAATTTACAGTGGCCAATTAACCCACCAACCCCGCACGTCTTTGGGATGTGGTTGGGGGGGGGGGGGGGGGGGAAACTGGAGCACCCGGGGGGGGGGGGGGGAACCCATTCAGTCACAGGAGAACGTGCAAACTCCACATACAGACAGTGCCGGAGGTCAGGACCGAACCTGGCAACGTAATAGCTCCATCAGCTGTGTCCCTGTGCAACGTCAGTCTACGACTCTGTGAAATTTGTAGGGCGAGCAAACAAATTGGGACCCCTCCTTTTCATAATATCGCAGCAAGCTTCATCCCTTGCTGTAGTGTGAAATTTTTAACTCATCACTCTTTGCAATTGCAATTTAAATTACTTTTAATTTTAATGGCATAGATCCACCGACTATTACATATGCCTATGAATGTGTAGAATCCGGGAAAATAGTAGCGGTAGGCCACTTGGCCGCTCATGCCCCGGCCATTCAATATGATCATGGTTGAAGCAACACACAATCTGCTGGAGGAACTCAGCGGGTCGGGCAGCATCTGTGGGGGAAAGGAATTGTCGACGTTTTGGGTTGAAACCCTGCCATCGGGACTGAGAGTGGAGAGGGGAGATGGGCAGTAGAAAGAGGGGAGGGGGAGTGGTGAGAGGGGCGCCCAAGTGATTGGTTGACTGAGGAGGGGTGAAAGATGACGGGCAGGTTGCACCAGGGAGGGGAGGGGGAGGTGGTGGAGATGGGAGACAGCGGCAGGTGGATGATAGATGGAGGAAGACAGAGAGAAAAAAAAATGTAGGCAGTTGGAGCAAGGGGAGGGAAGTGTGAAGGTTGGAGACGGCTGCTGGAGGGAGATAAGCATAGATGCCGCTGATTTTTTGTTGCTCCAGATTCCAGCGTCCGCAGTCTCTTGTGTCTCTGTGATCATGGCTGATCTGCCCCAGGCCTTATCTCAGCTACTGTGTCAGTTCCCTCAATTCACGATAAGTCTGTGTTCACTACAGGTCTGCATTCACTGCGGGTATGCGTTCACTGCGGGTCTGTGTTCACTGCGGGTCTTTATTCACTGTGGGTCTGCATTCACTGTGCGTCTGCATTCATTGCAGGTCTGCATTCACTGTGCGTCTGCATTCACTGCGGGTCTGTATTCACTGTGGGTCTGCATTCACTGTGCGTCTGCATTCACTGCAGGTCTGCATTCACTGTGGGTCTGCATTCACTACGGGTCTGCATTCACTGTGGGTCTGCATTCACTACGGGTCTGTATTCACTGTGCGTCTGCATTCACTGCGGGTCTGCATTCACTACGGGTCTGTGTTCACTACGGGTCTGCGTTCACTACGGGTCTGCATTCACTGCGGTCTGTATTCCCTACAGGACTGTATTCACGATAGGTCTCTATCCTTCAATTCTTCTGTCTTTCAAAAGTGTACCTACTACACCCCTACGTCAACTTCTGTCTGTAATGTACTGTGCTGCTGCTGCAAAACGCTAATGTTAATGGCATTTATACCCTGGGTGCGTTTGCTAAGGGCAATAAACTTAAACTTGAAACTTGAACTTTAAACCACCTCCCATTTAAGTCCCCACAATGCTCTGGCCTCCACAACTCGAGGACAGAGAATTCCAGAGACTCATCATCCACTGAGAGAAGTGACTATGTCCCCTCCTTCGACATACCCACTGGGGAAACCATCTCAACATCTACCCTCTCACGCCCTCTGTTTCAATACGATCACCTCTCCTTCATTTGGAACAAGCAATGGATCAAAATGCTAAGCCTTTCTTTGTCTGGAGGCTGTACATTTTTCAGAGGATACGGATCCCTCCCGACCACCAAGCACCCATGCACGTTTGGCTGCAAGTGCTGGGGTCGACCATCGCTGGCCCCCCAAAAACCTTCAATGCATCGGTTCCCCGCAGCCGAGAAGCTCGCCCAGCGATGCAGCCGCTGCAGGGCTCGGCTGGGTGATTGACACCTCTGGGCGAGGGCAGATCGACGTTTCCCCCGGCCTCCATTGGCTGTCTGTCGTGCCAATCAGTAAGGAACCGCCCAGTTGCAGCGGCGGCCTCTCTTCCTGTGCCAGTGACTGGAGCGGAGACGGTGAGGCTGAGACCGCGGGGGTGGGGAGATGCATTGATCGTGAGTGTTGTGGGGGTCAGCGGCGGTGTCGCTGCTGCTGCTGCTGCTGCTGCTGTGGGAGAGGGCCAGGTCTCTGAGACACACCGGGCCGAGTGAGTGTGCTGCAGAAAGCCGGATGCATTCCCTTTTTATTTATCTGCAGGCTGCTTTGTTGATGGAGGTTGTTGGACGGAAGGGAGCAGGTGTGATGTGGGTCTCTCGGAGCAGCTGGGGAGGGGCATGCATTGCCCCCAGAGCCCTTGACGGCTGCAATGGGCTTCAGATTTTTTTTAGTCCAACGTGATCCGGGCTTCATGAGTGTCAGACAAAGGTCAGCTCCGTGCATCTCTCTCCACAGAGGCTGCCTGGGCTGCTGAGTGTTTCCACCGTTCTCCGCTGTCAGTGCAGGCGGCTTTAGCTAAAGCAACGAACAGTCTGCTGGGGGAACTCAGCGGGTCGAGCAGCATCTGGGCGGGGGAGGGGGGTTGTGGTGGGGGCTGGGTGGTGAGGGGGGCTGTGGTGTGGGGGTGGTGAGGGGGGCTGCAGGGTGGTGAGGGAGGGTGGGGGTGGTGAGGTGGGCTGTGGGGAGGGGGTGGTGAAGGGGTGTGGGGGTGGTGAGGGGGGGCTGTGGGGTGGGGGTGGTGAAGGGGTGTGAGGGTGGTGAGGGGGCTGTGGGAATTGTTGGTGGGGTGTGGGGGTGGGAATTGTCAGCAGCAGGTGGGGTGGGGGAATGTGGTTGGGTGTGTGGGGCACGGTGGGGTGTGGGAATTGTCAGCGTTTCGGGTCGAAGCGCTGCATTGGACACTCGTGCATCAGATCCTGTTGCAGGGTCTCGACCCGAAACATCGACAGTTCCTGTCCCCCAATCCCACAGGTGCTGCAGGACCTGCTGAGCTCCTCTGGCAGATTGGGTGTTGCTCCGGATTCCAGCATCTGCAATCTGTTGTGTCTCCACTACTTTTTTGAAGGTAGGTGAAGTTTATTCCCTGGGGAATATTCCAAGCAAAGACAGGAAGGGCAGCCCAGTGGCGCAGCGGGTAGGGCCACTCCCTCATAGCGCCAGAGACCCGGGTTCGATCCCAACCTCCGGCACCGTCTGTGTGGAGTTTGCCCGTTCTCCCTGTGACCCCATGGGTTTCCCCCGGGTGCTCTTGTTTCCTTCCACATCCCAGTGGCACGCTGGTAAGTCAGTGAGTGGTGTGGCCACTCGATGGAAATGTGGGGAGAATAAAATGGGACGAGTGTAATTAGTGTAGGTGCTTGGCCAGGGTGGATTCAGTGGGCTGAAGGGGCTGTCTCTCTGCTCTCTATGACAAAACAGCATCATAAGGCATCAGAATCCACCTAGAGAACAACAATTCAGCTGTGGTGCAGTGGGTAGAGCCGCTGTCTCATGGTTCCAGAGGCCTGGGTTCGATCCTGACCTCCGGCACTGTCTGTGAAGTTTAATGCCAGGGGAATATTCAGGGGGGTGGAGTGGGGGGCAGTGGGGGTACACAGTGACCCAGCGGGTAGACCCACTCCCTCACAGCGCCGGAGACCCCGGTTCAATCCTGACCTCCGGTGTTGTGTGTGTGTGTGGGGTTTGCACGTTCTCCCTGTGACTGCGTGTGTTTCCCCCGGGTGCTCCGGTTTCCTCCCACATCCCAAAGATATAAGGATTAGGAGGTTAATTGGTCGCTGTAAATTTATCCTAGTGTGTGGGTAAGTGGTAGAATCTGGGGTGGGAGGGGTGTTGATGGGAATGTGGGGAGAATTAAATGGGATGAGTGTAAATGGTTGGCACAGACTCGGTGGGCCAAAGGGCCTGTTTCCATGCTGTATTACATCTTTATTACATCTTGTCTGATATGAGGGGTTAAGGTTTTCAATAATTTTCTTTTCTGGAATATTTTGAAGCAAAAGTGGGCCGAGATTTATCCTTTTGTCAGTTTTATTTATTAACCTTGCAAGGCTGCAGAGACAACACATCACAGCATGTGCCAACGATCGTATAGTAACAACAAGATAATCCCCAGTGCACAGTGATCCCCACTGACTTGGAGTTCTCAATCAGACATTACTGCCCTCTCAGATCTGGGGCTCGGTTTTAACCCCTGATCACAGGCATGCAGACACAGCGTGAACATAGCCGGGACCCGAAACTGGGCTCTCCCTCCTGGGCCAGACAGCTGTAGGAAGGATGCAGCAAGCTTCAAACAAAAAAGGGTGCAGTAAAGATTCACATGGTTGTTACTGGGACTGGAGGGCTTGAGTTATAAGGAGAGGCTGGATAGGCTGGGACTGTTTTCCTTGGAGCGAAGGAGGCTGAAGGATGACCTTATAGAGGTGTAAAAAAAATCATGAGGAGCATAGATAAGGTGGATGATCACAGTCCTTTCCCCAGAGTCTAAAACTAGGGCATTGGTTTAAGGTGCGAGAGGAAAGATTTAAAGGGGAACAAAGGGGAAACTTTTCACACACACAGGGTGGTGGGTATATGGAACGAACTGCCAGAGGAAGCTGTAGAGGCAGCTACGATTATGACATTTAAAAGGCATTTGGACAGGTACGTGGATGGGAAAGGTTTAGAGGGATACAGGCCAAACGCTGGCAGATGGAACTAGCATCTTGGTCAGCATGGACGAGTTGGGCCGAAGGGCCTGTTTCCATGCTGTGTAACTCTATGGCACTAAGAAGTGGGTTCAGGTGCTGCAGGTTGAGTGGAAGATTTGCATGCTATTGAGTATTTGGATGTTTCTTTTGGAGGGAGTGTTCTTTGCTGTGTCGGTCAGGGGAGCATCGAGGGAAGTCGTAAGCACTGGAGGTTGGATTCCAACTCCACAAGCAAACAAATCTAAGTCGCACATATTTGCCCTTCTGTTCGAGCTGCAATCTGAAACACAATGGAAGCCACAGCATATGGCTGGCAGAGTAGCGTAGCTGGTAGAGCCGCAGCCTCACGGCGCTAGAGACCTGAGTTCGATCCTGACCTCGGGCACTATCTGTGTGGAGTTTGCATGCTCTCCCTGTGACTGTGTGGGCCGGTAGGTTAATTGGCCACTAAATTGCCCCCAGTGTGGTAGAATCTGGGGGGGAGTTGATAGAAATGTGGGGAGTGCAAAATGGATTAGAGTAAATGGGTGCTTGATAGCCAGCACAGACCTGGTGGGCTGAAGAGCCTGTTTCCATGTTGTGGAGACACAAGATACAGCAGACACTGGAATCTGG
This sequence comes from Pristis pectinata, assembly GCF_009764475.1. Classification (NCBI taxonomy): domain Eukaryota; kingdom Metazoa; phylum Chordata; class Chondrichthyes; order Rhinopristiformes; family Pristidae; genus Pristis; species Pristis pectinata. The sequence continues at coordinate 13,146,266 of NC_067438.1, read as the reverse complement.
AGCAACACGCAACCTGCTGGAGGAACTCAGCGGGTCAGGCAGCATCTGTGGGAGGGAAGGAATGAGTCCGGATGCAGGGTTTTGACCCGAAACGTCGACGTTTCCTTTCCTCCCACAGACGCTGCTCGACCCGCTGAGTTCCTCCAGCAGATTCTGTGTTGTATCTCTCTCCGACTCTATCACAGTTGTGAGGTTTCTGCTTGAAATTGCAACAACCCCCCCCCCCACCCCCATCGTTAAAGTCCTGTTTGTACATTTAGAGCTCTACTGATTTCTGACCAGTGTTCCGCTCAAAGGATAAAATTTCCCAACTTGCAGGCAAGCAGCAGAAGTTCGAGGTGTATCACTGTGACCATTTTACCCAGCCACCTGCCCTTGGCTGAAGGTAATTTGGATCACACTATTTTGCATTGCAGGTGCTCTTGTTAGCAGCCTGGCTTTTTCAAATTGAGTAGCTGTGGCTGTAGAGAGAATTAATGAACTGTTTACTTGGGCAGGTGGAGTGAGATTGCAACTTAGAGTATTGTGTGCAGTTCCAGTCGCCATGCTATAGGAAGGATTTCAGTAAGCTGGAAAGGGTGCACTTATATGGAGAGGCCGGGACTGTTTTCCCTCGAGTGTACAAGGCTGAGAGTGACCTTTTAGAGGTTTATAAAATCATAATGGGCATGGATAAGGTGAATGGTCACAGACTTTTTCCAAGATAGGGGAGTCTTAAACTAAAGGGCATAGGCTTAAGGTGAGAGGGGAAAGATTTAAAGGGGACCTGAGGGGCAACTTTTTCACACAGAGGGTGGTGGGTGTATGGAATGAGCTGCCAGAGGAAGTGGGAGAGATGGGTACAATTACACCATTTAAAAGATATTTGGACAGGTACATGGATGAGAAAGAGAGTCCTTTGACTGCAGGTGCTGGGATCTAGATGAAAAAGCTACAAGATGCTGGAGGAACTCAGCAGGCCAGGCCTCATCCGTGGAGAAAAGGCTGAAGAAGGGTCCTGACCCATAACGTTGACCGCCTGCTTTTCTCCACGGATGCTGCCTGGCCTGCTGAGTTCCTCCAGTTTTTCACATGAATAAGAAGGGTTTAGAGGGATCAGGGCGAAGCACAGGCAAATGGAACAAGCTCAGGTAGGTACCTTGGTCAGCATGGATGAATTGGACCAAACGGCCTGTTTCTGTGCTGTCTAACTTTTATAACCCTAACTTCCATAGTGAGAGTATCATGGCACACTTAGTAAGGAGCTGGCTAATTGTACAGGTTAGTGCTGGAGTGCGGAATTGATCATTGTTTACATTCTACAGAAAGCTAACAAAGCCGAAATTGAATTTAGTGTCATAGGCACAGGAGCAATGAAAAACTTATTTGCAGCAGCATCACAGGCACATAGCATCATGGAAGCAGCATTCACAAGAAAAACATAAATTAAACATAAATCATACACAATTTTTACAAGCAAGAACACAATTAGAACAAAAGAAAACAGTCCATTTTAGTGCAAAGTGGTCATAGTGTCAAAATTATCAATTTCTGCAAATTACACCATTTAATATTGTTCACGTGTTTAGTCATTGTTTGTCCCATGTAGTTATGATGGTTCTGTGTAAGCAGTAAGAACAGGAAGCAAGCTCTAATCTAACAAAGCAACTTCAACCTTTATCTCGGATTACAATGAGTGTTGCCTAATGCAATGCAATTTAAATCTCGTTGCTGAAGTGTGAACACCCATAAGATCACGTAAGGCACAGAGATCAGCTTCGCCACAATAGGAAAAGTACAATAAATCCAAAGAAACTTATGGGAATACCAATTTTTAGTCCCTAAGTGTAGGAACATTAAATTTAGCACATCTAATCCGAACCCCTACTAGGGCAACACACTAGTAGAGTCACTGCCTCACAGCTCCAGAGACCCGGGTTCGATCCTGACCCCCGGCGCTGTCTGAGTTTGCATGTTCTCCCTGTGACCACCTGGGTCTCCTCTGTGGTGGGTGCCTGGGGTGGTGGTGAAGGCAAATATGATAGGGGCATTCAAGAAGCTCTTAGATAGGCACATGAATGTGAGGGAAATGGTAGGATATGGACATTGTGTCGGCAGAAGGGTTTAGTTTAGTTGGGCATTTTATTACTAATGTAATTGGTTCAGTGCAACATTGTGGGCTGAAGGGCCTGTTCCTGTGCTGTACTGTTCTATGTTCTATGCTCCGGTTTCCTCCCACATCCCAAAGATGGGTGAGTTAGTGGGTTAATTTGCTGTTGTAAATTGCCCCTGGTTTGAGGGTGAGGGGTAGAATCTGGGGGGGGGGGGGATGAGAATGGGGGGAGAATAAAAAGATGGGATTAATGTAGGATTGGTGTAAATGGGTAGTGAATGGTTGGCATGGACTTGATGGGCCAAAAGGCCTATTTCCATGCTGTAACAGGGACCCTCTAACAGGGACGTAGCACAGGTAGTTATTTGAAACTTTTAAGATGAATGATTTGGAAATACAGTTTCAAAATTTGTGGAAGTTGCGTGGTTGGTGAGTGTAATTAATATCGATAACAATATTAGGTCTTGGTTCAACAACAAATTAAATTCCGAAATGGGTCATATTATTGGTGGGAGTTAAGGAACGCACATATATCTTGAAAAATGAGTCAAGGTAATGGAGAGGAGTGAGATACACGTTTGCAAATCATTCAGCATTGCAAAGTAGGTTAAACAAAGCTGGAGTAATACAGATCATGTGTTCATTTCTCAAGAAAAAGATGCTGAACTTGCATAGGACCATGGTTATTCCCATAGTTAGGAGTACTGTGCATGGTTGTAACAATGGCAAATGCTCTAAATACTCACCAGGTCAGGCAGCATCTGGAGACACCTGAGACTGCAGATGTTGGAATCTGGAGCACCACACAAAATGCTGGAGGAACTCAGCGGATCGAGCAGCATCTGTGGGAGGGGGGAAGGAATTGTCAACGTTTCAGGTTGAAACCCTGCATCAGGACTGAGAGGTATAGAGAGTGAGAGGGAGCAGTGAGAAAGAGCCAGAGGTGATTGGTGGAACAATGTGGCAGGGGCGGGGTTTGGATGATGGACAGTTTGAGCTAGGTTTCGGAAGGGAAGGGGTGGAACATAGAACAGTACAGCACAGAACAGGCCCTTCGGCCTAAAATGTTGTGCCGACATATCTATTCCCTCCTACCTACAGAATGCCCATATCCCTCTATTTTCCTCTCATTCGTGTGCCCATCCAAGCCCCTCTTAAAAGCCCCCAATGTATTTGCCTCCACCACCCTATCAGGCAATGCATTCCAGGCATCCACCACTCTCTCAGTAAAAAAACCTACCCCCTCACGTCTGTTCTGAACCTACCCCCTCTCACCTTAAATGCATGCCCTCTGGTACTGGATCGCTCAATAATGGGAAAAGGGTGGAGCTGGCAGGTGGACGATAGATGGAGGCAGATATAAAACAAAGAGGAAGATGGAGCCGTGAGGGGCCAGGGGAGGGTGAAGGTGGAGATTGTGATTAGCAGGAACACTAAGGGCTACCAAAGGAAGGTGGTGATGGGAACCACTGGGGGAGAGATGTTGCGCAGATGGAACCAGGAGCAGATGGAGGAGAGGGGAGAGCCGGTGGGTGAAATGTGTGCGTAGTGTGCAGATGAAGCTGGGAGGGGATGAAAATGGGTGGTGGGGGTGTGGGAAAGGGAATTAAAATCAGGGGACCAGAGGGAGAACGGGGGAGAGAAGCGGGAAGAGAGGATTACCTGGTATAGGAAAACTCAACGTTCACACCATTAGGTTGTAGACTACCCGGGGAGAAAATGAGGGAGCTCCTGTAGAAAAGTGAGGGGACTGATGTGAGCTGTTACACCAGGTCTGCTTCTTTCTCCACAGCTGCTGCCTGACCTGCTGAGTGTTTCCAGCATGTGCTGTTTTTATTTTAATTTTCCAGCATCCGCAGCTTTTTTGCATCTTCAACTCCTGTGACTAATTGTGATCTCCATGTTGTGCAACAGTATAAGATTCGCGTAGAAGAGCAGGACTGTGAGATCGTAACTGTCGGAAGATCCGAGAAACCAGGGCTCTTCAACAAAGGAAGGTATGTGTGAGGTGAACAGATAGAGACAGAGTCATACGGTGCGGAAACAGGCCCATCGTCTCCATGGTCACCATCCAACCCTACCGTTCCCATTTACCTGCATTTATTCTTTAGAAATGGTAGCCAATGCGATGTATTCACTTGTCTGAGTAGTCCCCCACCAGAGATCAGAAGTACAAGTCATCAATAAAATCCAGGTAGGAATGAGGAAAAATGCTCGCACCTGGAGTGTGTAGAAGCTGGAACTCCCCAACACAAGCAGATGTAGTAAGTGGCATAGAATGGGATTAGTGAAGGGTTACTGTAAATGGCTGCTTCATGGCCAGTGCTGACTCGGTGGGCCAAAGGGTCTGTTTCTCGACTCTGTGACTCTATTTACATATCGTTTTGGTCACCCAAAACTTGGCCAGACAGGAAAGAGTACAGAGAAGACTTACGAGGATGTTAAGATAAGATTATCGGTCACACGTACATCGAAACACACAGTGAAATGCATCTTATGCATAGAGTGTTCTGGGGGCAGCCCGCAAGTGTCACCACGCTTCTGGCACCAACATAGCACGCCCACAACTTCCTAACAACCCATACGTCTTTGGAATGTGGGAGGAAACCCATGCAGATATGGGGAGAACATACAAACTCCTTACAGACAGTGGCTTGAATTGAACCCAGGTCGCTTGTGCTGTAATAGCGTTACGCTAACTGCTACACTACCGTGCCAGGACTAGAAGGCCTGAGTTACAGGGAGAGGTTGGCCAGGCTAGGACTTTATTCCTTGGAATGTAGGAGAATGAGGGGCAATCTTATAGAGGTGTTTAAAATCATGAGAGGCGTAGATAAGGTGGACGGTAACAGTCTTTTCCCCAGGGTAGGGGAGTCCAAAGCTAGGGGGCATCGGGTTAGGGTGAGAGGGGAAAGATTTAAAAGGGACTTGAGGGGCAACTTTTTCACTCAGAGGGTGGTGAGTTTATGGAAGGAGCTGCCAGAGGAAGTGGGTGAGGCAGGTACAACAGTATCATTTAAGAAGCACTTGGATAGGCACATGGAGGGGTGGGGCTTGGAGGGATATGGGCCGAACGCAGGAAATTGGGACTAGTTGGATGGGCACCATGGTCAGCATGCATTGGTTGGGCCGAAGGCCTGTATCCGTGCTGTATTGCTCTATGGTTCTTAAGGACCCACTGGTGCCAAGGAGACTTAGGGATGGCAGGCAAATGGGAGCTGATGCAGGTGAGGCCTCCAGGGTTGTGGGTGACCCCAGGTTTATGGCAGGTAACGTGAGGGAAACCAGACAGGTGAACCCTGGACTGGTCAAGCGTAGAATTAACAGAGGGAGGGGGCAGGAGGAGATCAGTGGGGCACTGAGGCAGGGACTGGGCTCATCTGCTGTAAAGGTCACAAATAGCTACTATTAGTGATTTGTGTCATGGAAGATGGTCTTTCAGCCTATATGCACGCTGTATTGCTCTATGACTGAAAGGCAGCTAAGATTTGCGAGAGAGAGGGACAGAGGCTGACTGGGTTTGAAGGGTGACAGGAGGTTTGTGAGCAGTTTCCTGGCTGCCGTGGACCATTCATGCCAATTGGCCTCTTTCTGTGCTGTAATTTGCATATAATTATTTTTGGGCAACACTGTACTTGACCACCCAATCCCAGACATGGGTTGCTCAGTGGTGGAGGAGCGAAATAGCCACAACGGCTAAAGACAGAGTCCGTAGCACTTGGGTGGAACCAAAGTGGAATCTGGGACATGAATCTTATTGGTGCCTGTAGGAAGGCAACTCGAATCCTTCATCAGAATCAGGTTTATTATCACTGACATATGTCGTGAAATGTGTTGTTTTGCGGCAGCAGTACAGTGCAAGGCATAAAAATTACTATAAGTTACAAAAATAAATAAATAGTGCAAAAGAGGAATAACGAGGTTGGGTTCATGGACCATTCAGAAATCTGATGGTGGAGGGGAAGAAGCTGTTCCTGAAACATTGAGTGTGGGTCTTCAGGCTCCTGTACCTCCTCCCCGATGGTAGTAACGAGAAGGGGGCATGTCCTGGGTGGTGAGGGTCCTTAATGTTGGATGCCACCTTCTTGAGGCACTGCCTCTTGAAGATGGTCTCGATGGTGGGGAGGGTTGTGCCTGTGATGGAGCTGGCTGAGTCTACAACCCTCTGCAGTCTCTTTCGATCCTGCGCATTGGAGCCTCCATACCAGGTGGTGATGCAACCAGTCAGAATGCTCTCCACCGTACATCTGTAGAAACTTGCAAGAGTCGTTGGTGACATACCGAGTCTCCTCAAACTCCTAACGTAGTAGAGCTGCTGGAATGCCTTCTTCATGATTGCATCAATGTGTTGGGCCCAGGACAGATCCTCTGAGACGTTGACACACTTTTCATTCAGAGCAGATGATTAATATGGACAGAGAGAGTGGAGGAGCTTGAGGTGTACTCCCTGCCAAGGATGTCCTTTACGGACAGCACAGAGGCTCAACAGGTAGAGCCGCTACATCACAGCCCCAGAGAACCAGGTTCGATCCCAACCTCCGGCACTGTGTGTGTGTGTGTGTGTGTGTGTGTGTGTGTGTGTGTGTGTGTGTGTGGAGTTTGCATGTTCTCCCTGTGATCGTGTGGGTTTCCCCCGGGTGCTCCGGTTTCCTCCCACGTCCCAAAGACATGCAGGTTAATCCAGTGTAAATTGTCCCTACTGTGTCAGTGAGTGGTGGGATCCGGGGGGAGTTGAGAGTGTGGTGAGAATAAAATTGGATCAGTGTAAATGGGTGGTTGATGGTCGGCACGGACTCAGTGGGCTGAAGGGCCTGTTTCCGTGCTGTGTGACTCTGCGGCTCATTTTCCCAACAGCCTCAGGACACCGAGGATTGTTCACTGACAGGGGTCCGATCTGGGGAGAAAGGGGAAACCAGAGAGGCAACTGTTGGGGGGAAGAGCACGCCCAGATGTTGGGAGAGAGCATCCCGTGACGTTGCTGCCTCCTGTTCAGCAGTGACCGGTTAGAATTGGAGCAGTCACAGATGTACAGCACAGGCTCCTGCCTTTCTTAGAGACGTGCAGTGCGGAAATAGGCCCTTTGGCCCATCGAGTCCATGCTGACCATCGACCCGCTCCCCTTCTGTCCCTTTTCTTGTTCCTCCTGCACCTCCCTCCCAGTCCCCCATCACCCTGTTTCTTTCCCCTCCTCCACCCACTCTATCTGCCCATCACCCACACACACCTCCCACGGGGTCCCCATCCCCGCGCCCCCCCCCCCCACCTCCCTCATTTGGTTCCACGCTCCACCTTCCTCGCCTATCAGATCCCACCATCCACAGCCCTCTGTCACCTCCACATACCACCTCTCGGCCTCTGTCGCCTTTCCCCCTCCCCCCTCCTCCACCTGCCTATTGGTATTGGTTTATTATTGTCACGTACCGAGATACATTAAAAAACTTGTCTTGCATACCGATCGTACAGGTCAGTTCATTGCACAGTGCAGTTACATTGAGTTAGTACAGAGTGCATTGAGGTAGTACAGGTAAAAACAATAAACAATTACAGAGTAAAGTGTCACAGCTACAGAGGAAGTGCAGTGCAGTAAGGTACAAGGTCACAAGATAGATTGTGAGGTCAGGGTCCATCTCATTGTATAAGGGGACCGTTCAATAGTCTTATCTCTGTGGGATAGAAGCTGTCCTTGAGCTTGGTGGTACGTGCCCTCAAGCTCCTGTATCTTCTACCCGATAAAAGAGGAGAGGAGAGAGAATGCCCCGGGTGGGTGGGGTCTTTGATTATTCTGGCTGCTTCACCACGGCAGCGAGAGGTAAAGATGGAGTCCATGGAGGGGAGGCTGGTTTCCGTGATGCGCTGGGCTGTGTCCACAACTCTCTGCAGTTTCTTATGGTCCTGAGCAGAGCAGTTGCCATACCAAGCCGTGATACATCCGGATAGGACCTCCTCTCCTATCATCCCTCCTCACCTGGATCCACCTATCACCTGCCAGCTCTTGCTCCACCCCTTCCCTCCAGCTCTTTATACCAGCTCCCTCCCCTCTATTTGTCAGTCCAGATGAAGGGTCTCGACCAGAAACATCAACCGTCCATTTCCCTTCGCAGATCCTCCAGCAGTTTGTTTGTTGCTCCAGATTTCCGGCAACTACAGCCTCTTGTGTCTTCAAATGAGTCCTGTTGCCAGGACTTGAGGGACTGAGTTATAGAGAGGTTGGGCAGGCTAGGACTTTATTCCTTAGAGTGCAGGAGAATGAGGGGTAATCTTACAGAGATGTATAAATTCATGATGGGCATAGATAGGGTGAAGTCTCTTCCCTCCCAGAGTTGGGGAATAAAGAACTAGAGGGCATAAGGTTTAAGGCAAGAGGGGAAACATTTAAAAAGCGCTTGAGGGGCAACCTCTACACCCAGAGGGTGGTCCGTATATAGAACAAGCTACCAGAGGAAGTGGTTGAGGTAGGTACAATAACAGCATTTAAAAAACAGAGAGAGGAAAGGTTTAACATAGAACAGTACAGCACAGGAAAAGGCCCTTTGGCCCACAATGTCTGTGCTAAACATGATGCCAAATCAAACTAACTCTCTTCTGCCTGCACCTGATCCGTATCCTTCCATTCCCCGTATATTCATGTGTTTATCTAACAGCCTCTTAAATGCCACTATCGTGTTTGCTTCCACTACACCCCCAGGCACCCACCACTCTCCGTGTAAAAATAAAAACCTGCCCCGCACATCTTTAAACTTTCCCCCTCTCACCTTAAATGCATGGCCTCTAGTACTTGACATTTCTACCCTTGGGAGAAAGATACTGGCTGTATATCTATGCCTCTCATAATTTTATAAACTTCTATCCGGTCTCCCCTGAGCTGCTCCAGAGAAAACAACCCAGGTTTGTCCAACCTCTCCTCATAGCTCATACCCTCTAATCCGGACAGCATCCTGGTGAACCTCTTCTGCACCACCCCCCACCCCCCCCCCTCCAAACCAACACCCCCACCACCACATCCTTCCTGTAATGGGGCGACCAGAATTGTCCGTGACCAGGAAGGAGGTGGAAGCTGTGAGCAGTTTCGAGGGATATGGGCCAAACACAAGCAAATGGGGACGCAGGACCGCAGATGCTGGAATCTGGAGCAAAACACAAAATGCCAGAGGGACTCAGCGGGTCGGGCAGCGTCCGTGGAGGGAAATGGACAGTCGACGTTTCGGGTCGAGACCCTTCACCTGAACTGAATGATGGAGAAGAGGTAGCCAGTCTAAAAAGGTGGAGGGAAAGGGTTGAGTAGGAGCTGGCAGGTGATAGGTGGATCCAGGTGAGGGGGGGGGTGGTGGGGTGATCGGCAGATGGGAGAGTGGGAGGTGACAAAGGGCTAAAGGTGGGAGAAGAAGGTGGAGCGTGGAATAAAGGGAGGGAGGTGGGGAGGGGAGCCAGCGGGAGGGGTGTGTGGGTGACGGGCAGACGGAAGGGGTGGGGGAGAGAAGAGAGGGAGGGTGATGGGGGGAGCCGGGTGGGTCAGGAGGAGGGAGAAAAGAGGAGAGGGACGGAGGGGGAGCGGTCACCAGAAGCCGGGAGGATCCAGCGTCCTGCCGAAGGGTTCCCGACTCGGAAACGTCGACCGTCCATCTCCCTCCACGGACGCTGCCCGACCCACTGAGTTCCCCCCCCAGCTCCCTTGCATGTCGCTCCAGATTCCGGCAACTGCGGTCCCTGGTTCCTCAACGTGCGAAAATGAGGTGCCGTCCCTCTGGTTCGCGGATGGGGCCGGCTCGGCTGGGCACCTCGGTTGGCACGGACAAGTCGGGCCGAAGGGCCTGCTTCCCTGCACTAATATATCGAGCTACAATTGACGCGTGGTTTCCTGCTGCCATTCTTGTTTTGCAGACTGCGTTAGGGGAAGGAGAGTCAACGGGGCTGGACTCCGCGCCTGCCTGAAGCCCCAGGCGACGAAGGCATCCCGCCGGCGCCGTTCACCGACCCCTTCCTGTTTGCCCGCAGCACGCCGTCCCGATGGGGAAGAAGCCTTACAAGTGCGAGCTGTGCGGCTGGACCTTCGCCCGGCCCTCCGACCTGGGGGACCACCTGCGGATGCACACCGGCGAGCGGCCTTTCAAGTGTGAGGTCTGCGCCAAGGGCTTCAGCCGCTCCTCCAGCCTGGTGAAGCACCGGCACGTACACACCGGCGAGCGCCTCTTCCGGTGCAAGGTGTGCGAGAGGGCCTTCGCCCAGGCCTCCGGCCTGCTCCGGCACTGGCGCCTGCACACCGGCGAGCAGCCCTTCCGCTGCAAGGCGTGCGGCCGGGCCTTCCCCGAGCAGTCGCAGCTGGCACAGCACCGGCGCAGCCACACTGCTGCCGGCGAGGGCTTCAAGTGCGGGGCATGCGGCAGGGCGTTCGCCACACCGGCTGGGCTGGGGGGGCACAGGTGTGCCCCCAAGGGCGAGCGGTCCTTCCACTGCGAGATGTGCGGCAAGGACTTCTGCAGCGCCGCCTACCTGGTGGTGCACCAGCGCATCCACACCGGCGAGCGGCCCTTCGGCTGCGAGACCTGCGGCATGGCCTTCGGCAGACGGTCCTACCTCCGGATCCACCGGCGGACGCACGCCCGGGAGAAGCCCTTCCACTGCGAGACCTGCGGCAAGGTGTTCTGCAACCTCTCCTACCTCCGGACCCACCAGCGCATCCACACCGGCGAGCGGCCCTTCCGCTGCGAGACCTGTGACAGGGACTTCTGCAGCTCGTCCTACCTGGCGATCCACCGGCGCATCCACACGGGAGAGAGGCCCTTCCGGTGCGAGGCCTGCGACAAGGCCTTCCTCAGCTCCTCCTACTTCCTCAAGCACCAGTGCGTCCCAACGAGGGACAAACCGCTAAAATGCGAGTTCTGCAACAAGGGCTTCACCCAGCTGGCGGACCTTCTCAAACACCAGCACACCCACACCGGTGAGCGGCGGTTCCAGTGCGAATTCTGCCACAACTGCTTCACCTACTCCTCCTCCCTGGAGATACACAGGCGCACCCACGCAGGAGAGAAACCCCCGGCCCTTCCTTCAGGTACCCACAGCGAGAGCAAGAGTACCTAAAGGCAAAGATTTGGAATGCCTTGCCCAAAAAGAGCAAACTCGACAGGGCTTTCAAAAGGGAACTGGATGTACTCTTTGAGGAAAGGAAGACTTGTGGGTTTCGGGGGGAAGGGGGGGAAGAGGAGGAGGACCAGAGATAACTAGATAACTCAGAGCCAACACAGGCAGGGTGGGTTGAACGGGGTGAAATGAGTCTTACCAAACTGTCCGGCTGATGCTCTGTTTATAATCTATCAGCGTATCCACACTCAAAGGATCCACGCAGAAACTATTGCGAACAGGAATGTCAGTTACAGTATTGGCTTCATGTCTGTCACCTTAATCGTATCCGTTCCGGGGGTTAAACTGTGGCTATTGTGGGCCAGAGTCTGGAATATGTAAGATAAGATATCTTTATTAGTCACATGTACATTCGAAACACACAGTGAAATGGACCTTTTGCGTAGAGTTTCTGGGGGCAGCCGGCAAATGTCACCACGCCTCCGGCGCCAACATAGCATGCCCACAACTTCCTAACCCGTACATCTTTGGAATGTGGGAGGAAACCAGAGCACCCGGAGGAAACCCACACAGACACATGGGGAGAACGAAGGCGAGAATCATTCATCACAGAGGTACAATCCCCCCATTTACTTCACGTCAATGAAGATCTTGTGACCCAGAACTCCACAGCCTAACCGCCGAAAGATTTCACTTTCAAACTTTCCACTTTTAAAGTGAATGTCCAAAAGCAAAATAAGGCAGTTGCTGTAAAACTGAAATTAAAGCAGAAACACTCAACTAGCCAGACAGCGTCCGTGGAGAGAGAGAGAAACAGAGTTAACGTATCTGACGTTTCATCAGAGTCGATGACATCTTCAAGTTTAATTGGTCTGTTGAAATTGTGTAGCTACTGTAGTTATGGTGGACATATCTCAATCTATCCAATGGGGAACTGACTTCTAAGCAGAGCTTTCTGTGTAGAGAATTTGCATTATTTTGCTGTAAAGGCTGTTTTGGTGTGTGTCTTTTGGAGGAATGCCTTTCTTTCTTTCAGTTGTGGCAAACACACCCATGTTGCAATTGTTAGACTGGTCCTTTGGAAGTTTACAGTGCTGAGATGCTTCTGATAGGACAGGAATGAGTGGGAATTGGGGGTATGAGGGGAACACGACCCCTCCCCATAATCATTGAAAACAAACGAAGTGGGGGTTTGAACACAACACACGTCCACCCCATAACACCAAGGAAGAGGGCTCATTCCTGCTCACAGGCCTTGTCAAGGGGTATCCTTCAGAGAAGCAGCTAGTTCACTACTGACAAGGCAGGTGTATACAATGAGAACGTCCCTTGAGGAATCTGAGTTTACCTCAGAGAATATAGAGGCACCAGATCAGTTTGGAGACTTTGCCCAACTAATATTCAATGTAATGTAACATTTTCTAGAGGTTTAGAGTATGTATCTGTGTCATTCCACTAACAGGAGAGAAGTTCCCCGTGATTGTTTTGGTTTTAGAAATGCTTTAAATATTGATGTTGGTAAATGATTGTGTTGCTTACCTGCTTATTTCTGTATGCATTTATACTGTGCAGTAAATTTGATATTTGGCTTTATTCCAAACTGTGTAGCTTGTGAGGATTTATTTTCCCACATTTTCACAATGGGTGGGTGGGGAGGTATACTAAAGTCGACAAAACCTCTGCTGCAAAGTAGCTGGTGGTTTCCCCACCACCTTGTCGGGGCAGCTCATGGTGGGCAATAAATGCTGACCCTCTCAGTGACACCCACAATCCAAAAGGAGACTAAACACAGTGCTCACCAACAGGCGGCACAGTGGCGCAGCTAGTAGAGGTCCCGTCTCGCAGTGCCAGAGACCCGGGTTCGATCCCGACCTCCGGCACTGTCTGTGTGTGTGTGGAGCTTGCACATTCTCCCTGTGACCGCGTGGGTTCCCCACCCCCCCACCCCCCCCCCGGCTGCTCCGGTTTCCTCCCACATCCCAGAGACACGGGTGGGTTAATTGGCTGCTGTAAATTACCCTCTGGGTGTAGGTGAGGGGTAGAATCTGGGGCGAGTTGATGGGAATGTAGAGAGAATAGAAAAATGGGATTGATGTGAATGGGTAGCCAATGGTTGGCACAGACTTGGTGGACCGAAGGGCCTGTTTCTGTGCTGTATCTTTCTATGATACTCCACACAACTGTATGCCTTTCCAGAGTTCCTTTGCAGTGAACTCCCACGTCCAACTTGCCCGTCTTCTTGCGCAGTCCCTGGGGATTGAGGGTGACTTGCGTCCACTGCAAGTGATCTGAAGTGACCCACGTGTGGAGTGCAGACTCTTCCAACGATGGGGTGGGAGGTGGCGGATGGAGCAGGAGGGTGGGTCGTTTGTGAGGAGGGGCAGCCCTGATGCAGTTCCTCTGTGTGCTCGCAATGCAAGGCCTCGAGCTTCACAATCCCATCCCGGATGCTAACCCTCCACTTTCACCAGTCACGGGCCAGAGATTCCCAGGAGTCAGTGTGGATGCTGTATTTCTTCAAGGAAGCTCGGAGCACGTCCTTGAACCTTCTTCTCTGTCATCCCAGGACAGAGCTCGGAATTGGGGCTCTGGTATCAGGCACGTGAAGCACGTGGCCCATTGTAGCTGAGAGTGTAACTTGGGGGACATTGCTTGGAGAAAGATCACCGACATTGGTTTGCTTATACTTCCAGTGAAATTGGAGGATACTGCAGAGATAGCACTGATGGCATTTTTCCAGTGGGATACCTGCTGTGGATAGTCCAGGTCTCAGAAGAATACCAGAAGGCAGAGACCACTGCTGGCCAGGAGGCCGCGAGTTTTGTACCAATCTGAGGTCTTGATATTCCCTTTGTTCTACCCATCACTCTCCCGCCTTCTCTGCGGCTGTAAGCTCGCTACCTTTTTATTCAAGGCTGTGGTGGTGAATGATGGAGGATTTCATCATTGACGTCTGTGGTCACTGGGAGGAGACCAGATACGGGAAGCAGTCCGTTCTCCAGCATTTGCCCTTATTGTCTGGGGCCAGTCGGGAAAGGGACCTGCAGATATTGAATGTCAGGCCCGTTCTCTCTTGTGCTTCAGTGAGGGAGTCAGAGATGCTTTCAGCTCGACCTCCGAGCACGTGCAGATGCGGTCCTTGTCTGCACAAGCGCAGCCCCGCTACGAGGTTCTGCTAACCACCCCTCCGCAGTGTAGTCACCACAGCTTGAACGGATACTCACGAGTTCTGAAGGTCAGGGGAAGGTTGGTTGAGGTGAGAAAACTTGGGAAGAGTGTTGGGGCAATGATGCAGCCATGTTTGACACTGTTCCCTGTACTTACATTCCATGCCCTCTGCAATAAATTCCCCACATCCATTTAACTCCCTAATTGCTTACTGTATCTTTAAATTAATTTTCTGTAAATGAGCAGTTTTTCTTTTTCTACTTGTGTAGTCCAGCCTCCTGGGCGTATCCCACAGCCTTACCATTGGCAATGCATTACACAGACAAGTATAATCTGATTTTAATGGACACCAAACTGCTGTTCACTCATTTGGTCTCACCCTATCAGAGATATACCCTTTGTCCTACCCATCCCTCACCCACCTTCTCTGCTGCTGTAAACTAATTTGCTTTCTCTCTTTCCCAGTACTGATGAAGGAGCCCCAAGATCTGAAACGTCAGCTATTTCTCCCTCCACAGGCACTGAGTGTTTCCAGTATTTTCCATTTTTATCTCAGACTTCCAATACCTGTGTTTTTTATTTTCATTAGGTTTTAATGTTAGTCAATGTCTTATCAAATCTTGCAAAACAAAACCCTCAGAAGCCTGTCTTAACCATGTCCTTATAAATCTCCTGCTTACCACTTTTGTTATTTAAACCAAAATGAGTCACGTTTTTTAGATGTGATCTATATTGGTGCTCTCTTTAATGACCCCAAATTTTCCAAAGGACTCATCCACCAGGTTAGATCCCAATAAACTTCCAATGGTAGATATTGGATTGTGGCAGGAAGCCAGTGGGAAGGGATCGTCATTCTCCCATCCTGGGTATGAGCACGTACCACAATTACACCCCTTCTCACTCAGGGTATCTGCATTTCTTGACCAATTTTGATGGCCCATTTGAGTTCCCTTCAACTTGTTCAAGGGTCTTAACACTCCCGAATGGACATGAGCGACCTTTCCATTGGTTGGTGTGTAAAACTCAAAGTCATGGGTTTGAGATCCAAAAGTCACAAAGGCTTCCTACATTCGAAAAATGTGTTGTAGATTCCTCTTTTGACCTGGTACCAGCAAGTCTACAACAAGAAATCCTGCCTTCATGCCCTTTGTACCACTGGTTAGACACACGTCCAGCTACTTTCTCACTTCGTGCCCTTCAGAAACCTGAACTCATCCAATACTCTGCCTCGGTCTGGACTCCCAACTCTAATCAGGTCCCATTCTCCCTTTCCCCTTCCTCTTGCTGAGCTGACATTGCCTTGTAGTTAGGCCAAAGCCTCGATTTTAAAATTCTCTGCCTTCTTTACAATTTCTGTAGGCCCCTCATACCTCTACGAACTTCTCCGGCCCAACAATCCCAGGAGATTTCTGCCTTCCTCCAGTGCTACCCCCTCCATTTAATTCCTTCATCAATCACAGACCAAGATAACAAGGCTGAACACTCTGTCAATCCCTCTCCGAACCTCCCTGCTCCATCCCATGCTTTAAGACACTTGGCTGACACTCCCACCATCCAATGACACACAATGCAACATCCAGTCACAGCCCTGACCCACCATCATCCAATCACAAACTGATCGCTCGCAGTGCCCAATCACATCCCAGACCAACCAAAACCAACCACTTTCCTCTGACTTTTTGTCATTTTTGATTCTTATTTGATTAAAGAACTTGTGGAACAACTGAAGGGTTTCACAGAAGTGCGAGATAAGTACTTGTAGTGGTTTCAAGATTATATCGGCATTTGCCTCATGAAATTAAGAGATTCGAGTACAATCTGTGCCAGTCGGTAAATTAATTGTCTCTGCTGTAAGTTGCCCCCAGTGTGTAGGTGAGTGGCAGAAGCTGGGGGGAGTTGATGGGATTGTAGGGAGAACAGATTAAGTTGGGAATAGGATTCCTTTGAGAGCTGGCATAGTCCAAATGGCCTCCTTCTACGTTGTAAGGAAATATGGATTGGTTCAAACAAGCTTACTTATTACAACACCAAAGGAGACCATTCAGCCCATTGAGTTTAGGTCAACTCCCAGCCGAGCAGTCCCATTCCTGAGCTCCTGCTCTCTCTGTACTTTATTCTCAAATGCCCGTCAACTCCCCTTTCATTCCTTTGCCACTTGCCTACACTAAGCGGCGAGCTACAAGAGCTGATTAACCAACCTGCACACCTTTGGGATGTGGAAAGAAACCGGAGCACTGAGGGGGGTGGGGTGGGGAGGGGAACTCGGGATCACAGGGAGAACGTGCAAACTCCGCACAGATGGCACCCAAGGTCAGGATCGAACCCGGGTCCTTGCTGAAGGATATGATTGCTCCCGGTGCTCTCTTACATGGACGTGGGAGATCAATGTCGCTTTGGACACCACTCCCATGCAACCCCGGAAATGAAGCCGGGGCACCCCTGCAGGGGAGGATCATGGGGCCTTGTCAGTGAGACATAAAGAGGGCCAACCTGACCAGGCTGCAGACCCCTATAACACAACTACCTCCAGGGGCCTTATTCTCTGCTAAACCCCCTCTGTGGGTCTACTTCAGGGAGTCCACACCACCAATCACAACCCAGCACCTGCAGCACCCAATCACAGCCTTGACCACCATCACCCAACCACTCCCAACAACACTGACCCACCCACCAGCTAATCACAACCTGACACTCTCAACATCAAATAACAACACACCCCGCCAACACCCAATCACAATCCAGACCCACCATCACCCAATCACAATCCAGACCCATCTTCACTCAATCACAATCCACTCACTCCCAACACCCAATAACATCACTGACCCCCAACCTCCAGTCACAACCCTGTCCCATCCCATCTGAAGGCAACCTGACATTGGCAATACCTAATCACAACCCCTGAGCCCTCACCACCCAATCACAGCCTGGCACTCCCAACACCCAATGACCACCCTGATCAGCAACATCCAATCACAATCCAGACCCACCACTACCCAAATCACAACCTAACACTTGCAACACCCAATCACAAGCTGATACTCTCACCAGCAAATCACAAACTCATGCCCCCGACACCCAATCATAACATTGACCCACCACCACTAAACCGACCCTCATCACCACCCAATCCCAAACCTGTCACCCTATCTCCCTCCAACCATATCCCTGGTATGGCCACCACCACCCAATCACAACCTTGATAGTCCCCACCAATCCAATCACAATACCGACCACCGCCACCACCATCCAATCACCATCCTGATTATCCTATCTCCATCCAATCATAGCCCCGACACGGCCACCACCACCCAATCACAACCTTGACGCCCCCCCCACCCCACCTTCACTGCCCAATCACAATCCCAACTTGTAGCAACAGCTCCCCTCAATTACCCACCCCCTCTCAAACCACAGCAGCCTATCCCGTAGCCACTTCCCTGCCTGGTATCCCGACCCTTCACTAAAAAAGTATGCATCTGGATTTTCCTGCAGATGTTTCCAATGCTACATTGCACAAAGGAATCGAGGAGAAATTCTGCATCCACGCTGCATACATTGATAGGAGGAGAACTGTTTGTTGGTGGTCGTATCCCTGTCCCACAATGACCGGGTGGTAGTCCTTCCAAGAGAAATAAAGGACTGTAGATTCTGGAATCTGGATGAAAAACACGATGGTGCTGGAGGAACTCAGCAAGCCAGGCAGCATCCGTGCTGGAGGAACTCAGCTCAGATACTGCCTGGCCTGGGTAGTCCTTTCAATGTTTACGTTACCTCTGCTCAGCAACTGCTGACAGACTTGCACTGTAACCACATCAACTGCTGACGGAAATCCTGCCACCACCTACTGTGGTAGCAAATGCATAGGTGTCTTGTGAATGCTGCTTATTTTCTTGTGAATGTTGCTTATAGAATGCTACATGCCCTTGATGCTGCTGCAATTAAGTCTTTCATTGCATACATGCACTCGTGCATATGACAATAAGCTCGACTTTGACCTTGAGGTCACATGCTGGCGATTACACACAGCGACCAGAGAAGGTTCTGATGTTGTTGTCAATTGTGTCAATCAGAGACAAACCATCTTCCTGCTGACAAATGTGCAAAATGACATGGTGTCTGCAGAAGCTGTAAACCTGACATTAAAATAGGAGGTGCTGGAGACACACAGCAGGTCAGGCAGCGTCTGTGCAGGGAAAAATGGGGTTAAGGTTTCAGTCAAATGCCCTGCATCAGCACTGGGAAAGAAAGAAAACGAGCTTGTTTAAAGTTGCAGTAATGGTGGCAGAGGGGTTGATAAGACCTCCAGGTCTGGCGGATGGAGTACAACGTTTGTAAATGCGAAGTCATCTGCCTTGGAAGGAAAAATAGAAGATCAGATTATTATATAAATGGTGGAAGACTGTAGCATGCTGTTGTGCAGAGGGACTTGGGTGTGCCTGTGCATGAATTCCAGAAGGTTGGTTTGCAAGTGCAACAGGTTTATCAAGAAGGCAAATGGAACGTTGGCCTTCATTGCTGGAAGGATCGAATTTAGGAGCAGGGAGGTTATGCTGCAAATGTACAGGGTACTGGTGAGGCCGCACCTGGAGTACTGCGTGCAGCTCTGGTCTCCTGACTTGAGGATGTACTGGCTTTGGAGGAGGTCTAGAAGAGGTTCACCAGATTGATTCCAGAGATGAAAGGTTAGCCTATGTGGAGAGATTGAGCCACCTGGGATTATACTCGCTGGAATTCAGAAATAATGAGAGGGGATCTTACAGAAACATATAAAATTATGAAAGGGATGGATAAGATAGAGACAGGAAGGTTGTTTCCACTGGTAGGTGAGACTAGAACTAGGGGACATAGCCTCAAGGTTCAGTGGAATAGATTTAGGATGGCGTTGAGGAGAAACTGCTTTTCCCAGGGAGGAGTAAATCTGTGGAATTCTCCACCCAGGGAAGCAGTAGAGGCTACCTCATTAAATATATTGAAAGCACTGTTAGACAGATTTTTGCATAGTAGGGGAATTAAAGGTTATGGGGAAAAGGCAGGGAGGTGAACCTGAGTCCACGGCCAGATCAGCCATGATCTTATTGAATGGCGGAGCAGGCTCGATGGGCCAGATGGCCTCCTCCTGCTCCTGTTTCTTATGTTCTTACAAAGGAAAGAAGAGTTAATTTTTCAGATTGAACACACTTTATCCCCACAGGTGCTGCCTGACTGACTGTTTCCAGCAGTTCCTGTTTTTATTTCAGATTTCCAGCATCTGCAATATTTCACTGTTTGTTTAGGTGGGGTAGCTGTTTCTTGACAGGATAAAATGGGCTGAATGGCCTCTTTGTGTCTTAAACTTTCTATGATTTTGTGATGTTTCTGCTTTTGCACCTCTCTTTGCTACTTTAAGCTGCTGCTTAAAACCTTCCTCTTTAATCAAAGGTCACGGGACAAGAATGAGAAGGGAGTGGTTGGTGAAGATGGGAGAGAGGACCAGGGACCCAAGAAGCAAATGATCCCTTCTCGATCTTCATTCAGAATCCATCACCATACTTACCCTCCCATCACCTTTCGCCATTCTAAAGACATCCCAGGCTTAAACAAACATAATAAAATACTGCAGCCTCTAGAAATCTGAAATAAAAGCAGATCAAGGCACATCCATGGGGAGAGCAACAGAGTCAATGTTTCAGGTCGATGACCCTTTGTCAGAACTGCAAAAGAGATAAAAACAAGTTTCTTTGGCAGAGAGGGTGGAAAAAGGATGGATAGGACAAAGGAAATATCACAGGTTGGGTGAGGCCAGGATTGCCATAGGGATAAGTTGTTGATGATTGACAATATTTGAGCCACTATAGTTTCATGACAGTATATGTGGAAACTTTCCTACTGATGTTTTCAGAATCCAGCTGCATTATTCACCTGCCCAATACCAGCCCCTCAATATGGACACACTTTTGTGAGCTCTGTCACAAGAAGAGGTTACCAGGAGGACAGAGGAAAAGATTTCTCCTTTTATAAAAGCAACATTGCCACTGATTCCCAGGAATCTGTGCATTGGAGCCTGGTATGGGGGAGGAGGATTGTAAGAGGCTGCGGGGGGCACAACCCTCCCCGCCATCGAGGACATCTTCAAGAGGTGGTGCCACAAGAAGGCAGCATCCATCACAAAGGACCCTCACCATGTGGGACATGCCCTCTTCTCGTTACCACCATCAGGGGAGAGGTACAGGAGCCTAAAGACTCACACTCAATGTTTCAGACACAGCTTCTTCCCCTCCGCCATCAGATTTCTGAACGGCCCATGAACACTACCTTGTTATTCCTTCTTTTTGCACTATTTATTTATTTTTGTAACTTTATGTCATTGCACTGTACTAGTGCTGCAAAACAGCAAGTTTAACATCATTTAAGTCAGTGATAATAAATCTGATTCTGGCTCTGAAACTGAAACTTCTGGCCTGTGGCTGCTCGAAGTGGAGAAGGAGCATTTAGGACGTCATGGTGAATGTAGAGGACACACATTGGGAGCACACAGAACCCTGCGTAAGTAGCAGGAGGAGTAGACCACCTCCCAGTCACCCAATGTGTTCCTTCCACCACCAGGGTCCCACATTAGGCTCATTCATCACCACATAGTCTGCAGAACTGGGGTGGAAACAAGTCCCATTTATTCATGAGGGTTCATCTAAGAAGAAGTCTCTGGCCTATGGCCAGAGAGGCTGAGGACAATCCTTCTCCCACTGTTTACTTGTGTTAAACATCACATATGAAATCATGAGGGGCATAGATAGGGTGAATGCACACAGTGTTTTTCCCAGTGTTGGGGAAATCAGGAACTAGAGGCCATAGGTTTAGGGTGAGAGGGGAAAGATTTAATAGGAACTTGAGGGGCAACTTTTTTACACAGAGGGTGGAATGAGCTGCCAGAGGAAGTGGTTGAGGAAGGTACAATAACAGCTTTTAAAAGACAGCTGGACAGGTACATGGATCGGAAAGGGTTGGAGTATTATGGGCCAAATGCTGGCAAATGGGACTAGCTTGGATGGGGTATCTTGGTCGGTGTGGACCAGTTCTGTTACCGTGCTATGTAATTCTATGACACTGTGGTGGTTGGAAACCTCCTGGTGATCTTCAGTGTTACAACCAATAGTGACCAGAGGAATCCTCCCAATGAGATTTGTGCTGTCTCTGCGCAGGAGGGGAGTGGGGAGGGAGGAGAGAGTTAGGGGAGTAGTTGAGGAAGGGGGAGAAGGGGAGAGGGACAGAGAAATGTAGGTGGGGTTGAGGGATGTTTAGGTGTGGGAGAGGAAACTTGGTGCTGGTGTCCACAATGTTCCTATACAACTCCCCTACAAATAAATCTTCGAACTGATGTTTGGACAGACATTGTAACATAGAAACTAGGAGCAGGCCATTCATCCCTTCAGTCCTGACCCACTATTGAACACCCACTTCAAGACCCAGTTCCCACCTTCTCCCCCTATCCCCTGATCACTTTGGCATTAAGAGGTACACTTACCTCCCTCCTGAATACCTTTATTGCCTTGTCCTCCACTGCCTTCTGTGGGAGAGGATTCAGCAGGTTCACCACCCTCTGGGTGATAAACTTTCTCCAAGTCTCAATTGTAAATGGCATCCCTGTATCCTGAGACTGTGATCCCCAGCTCTGGAATCTCAAATCATCAGGAACATCCCCTTGTATCAAGCCCTGCTAAAATTCTCTAGATACTGATGAGATCCCCACTCGTTCTCGTTGAATATAAGCCTAACTGATCCAATCTCTCCTGATACGTCAGACCTCCCGTCCCAAGGATCAGCCTGGTGAACCTTTGCTGCACTCCCTCTGTAGAAGGAACATCCTTCCTCAGATAAGGGGACCCAGACTGCACACTGCACTGGAGATGGAGTCTCCCCAAGGCCCTGTACAGTCACAGCGAGACATCCTTGCTCCTGGACTCAAATCCTCTCACAATGAAGGACAACGTCAACATTTCCCCTCCTAACTTCTCGCTGCACCTGAACACTTGCTCTCAGCAACCATTATACAAGGACACCCAGGTCTCAGTACACACCATCCTTTTCGCAGTCTATCACCATTTGGTCGATAATGCTGTTCTGTTTTAGAATCAGAGTGGGTGACCTCACATTTATCTGTGTTAAACTGGTAGTGTAGCGGTTAGCGTAACGCTATTACAGTACCAGCGACCCGGTTTCAATTCTGGCCGCTGTCTGTAAGGAGTTTGTATGTTCTCCCCGTGTCTGCGTGGGTTTCCTCCGGGTGCTCTGGTTTACTCCGACCTTCCAAAGACGTACGGATTAGGAAGTTGAGGGCACGCTATGTTGGCACCGGAAGCGTGGCGACACTTGTGGGCTGTCCCCAGAACACTCTACGCAAAAGATGCATTTCACTGTGTGTTTCGATGTACATGTGACTAATAAAGAGATCTCATCTCATCTCACCCAACTTGTTCACATCGCATTAGAGATTCTCTGCATCCTCACAGCTCATTCTAACTCCCAGCAAACTTGGAGATGTTGCATTTAGTTCCCTGATAGATTTGAACAGCTGGGGCCCAGGCACCGAGCCCTGTAGTATCCACACGTTACTGCTCGCCACCCAGAAAAATATCTGTTCCTTCATACTCACTGTTTCCTGTCAACCAATTCTCAATCTGTCCCAGTATATCCCACCTAATCCCATTTGCGTTAATTCTGCACGCTAACGTCTTATGTGGGACCTCATCAAAAACCTGACAGTCCCAACACACATCGTCTGGACCTCTCCTGTTCATTCCATGTTACATCCTCAAAAACCCCAGTAGATGACATTAAGCATGATTTCTCTTTCACAAACCCATGCTGATTTTATCCAATCCTGTTATCTACAAACCCACTGACTCCCACAGTTACATTGACTGCACCTCTTCCCGCCCTGTCACTTGTAAGGACGCCGTCCCCTTCTCCCCGTTCCCCCACCTCTGCCGCATGTTCCCATGATGAGGCTTTCCATTCCAGGATGTCCAAGGTGTCCCCTTGTTCAGTAACCGGGGTTTCCCTTCCATCACCACCAATGCTGTCCTCACCCGTATCTCCTCCACTTCGCGCACTTCTGCCCTCACCCCCTCCCCCCGCCGACATGACAGGGACAGGGTTCCCCTTGTCCTCACCTACCACCCCACGAGCCTCCGTACGCAACACATCATTCTCCGCAACTTCCGCCACCTCCGACGGGATCCTACCACCAGGCACCTCTTCCCCTCACCCCCTCTCTCCGCTTTCCGAAGGGACCACTCTCTCCGCGACTCCCTTCTCCACTCGTCCCTCCCCACCGATAACCCGCCCTGGCACTTATCCCTGCAACCGCACCAAGCGCTACACCTGTCCCTGCACCTCCTCCCTCACCACCATTCAGGGTCCCAGATAGTCCTTCCAGGTGAGGCAGCCCTTCACCTGTGAGTCTGAGGGTGTCATTTATTGTATCCAGTGCGGCCTCCCCTACGTCGGTGAGACATGACGCAGATTGGGCGACCGCTTCATCGAGCACCTTCGCTCCGTCCGCCGCAACAGCCAGGACCCCCCGGTGGCCACCCTCTTCAATTCCACGTCCCACTCCCATACCGACATGTCCATCCACGGCCTCCTCTACTGCCACGTTGAGGCCAGACGCAGGTTGGAGGAACAACACCTCATATTCCGCCTTGGGAGTCTCTAACCTGACAGCCTCAACATCGATTTCTCTAACTTCCGGTAACCCCTCCCCTTCTTTTTCTCCCCCCCCCCCACTCCTTTGTCTTCCCTTATTCCTGTGGCTCCCTTCCCCCACCTTGATGTCCTGCCCATCTCCTCCCCTCCCCTCCCCCATCCTTTATTCCAGGGTCCACTGCCCTCTCCCACCAGATTCCTCCTCCTCCAGCCCTCGGCCTCTTCTACCAATCACCCCTCAGCTTACTACGTCTCCCCCTCCTCCCGCACCCACCTATCTCCCCCCCCCCCCTTCACCTGGACTCACCCGTCCCCTGCCTGCATATGCTCCTCCCCCTCCCCCCACCTTCTTATTCTGGCTTCTGCCCTCTTTCTTTCCAGTCCTGGTGAAGGGTCTCAGCCCGAACCGTCGACTGTTTATTTCCCTCCACGGATGCTGCCTGACCTGCTGAGTTCCCCCAGCACTTTTTGTGTGTTACTCCAGATCCCAACACCTGCAGAATTTTGTTTGTCTCAATGCTTTCAAATGTTCTGTCATTACGTCTTTTAGAATAGACTCCAACATTTCCCCCACTACTGACGTTGGACCATCTGGTCTGTAATTATTATTGTCACTTGTACCGAGGTACAGTGAAAAACTTGTCTTGCATACCGTTCATACAGGTCAATTCATTACACAGTGCATTAAGGTAGTACACAGTGCATTGAGGTAGTACAGGGTAAAAACAATAACAGAATACAGAGTGAAGTGTCACAGCTACAGGGAAGTGCATTGCAGGTAGACAATAAGGTGCAAGGTCATAACAAGGTAGAATCATGAGGTCAAGAGTCCATCTCATCATATAAGGGAACCATTCAATAGTCACAGTGGGGTAGAAGCTGTCCTTGAGCCTGGTGGTACATGCCCTCAGGCTCCTGTATCTTCTGCCTGATGGGAGAGGGGAGAAGAGAGAATGATCCGGGTTGTCAGGCCCAGGGGACTTGTCAACCTTTGGCCCCATTAATTTCCACAGCACTATGCTATACTGATTCCCTTCCCTTCCTCCCCCTCTCTGGATCCTTGGTTCTCTGACATATCTGAGGGGTTTACTTGTATCCTCTTTCACAGTCACCACAAATCTTGTTGTTTATATTTACTAGGTCACCAGAGAAAGGGTCCCAACAAAATCTTCCCGTAGATAGCACCCTATGCATTACGGTTAAACTCTGATAATCCAGCATCTGCTTGTTCAGAAGTCCTGACAATCCGGCATCCGGCTCTGTCATTCAACCGGAATGCAAGCCTGTGGTCCAGGGTCCAGCTGCATCCGGGATATGGGCTCCGAGGTCCGGACTGTGAGCCGGGTGAGCAGCCAGATCCAGGGCTGGGGTCGGGAACACCAGGGACCAGGAACGCGGGTGGGTTTGCGGCAGGACTCGGGGTCCAGGGGTACCTGTATGTTCCCTGCTCCCTTTAAATACACCGGGTTCACTGGAACATTTATTATACAGATTACAGCTCTCTAATGCGGCATTCTATGATCCGGCAACTCCTGTGGTCCGTCATATTTTGAATCTGTAGCACAGATCTGTACTAATTAACTAATTCTAACTACGATCTAACTGGGAGCCAAAATTAGCTACGATCTGTACCAACCTGTAGCTAACTAACCTACCAGTGCACCTTCTGTGATCTCAGCTGACACCGATCTCAGCCGAAAGCCCTTTCAACTTATGGAAACTTTGGGTTATGGATGGTTCTCGGAAGCCTCAGGTGAACTGGAGAGTGTCTGCACTTAAAAAGGAACAGTTCTCCTGTTCAGAAGAAGATGATCGGTGGGGGGGGGGGGGGGGGGGGGGGGGGGGGGGGGGGGGGGGTGAAGTTTCTGTGTTCCAGCCCCAGGCAGGTCCCAAGGAGAGTTTCAACCTGTACTAACATGAAACGGTAAAAATATATGTTGTAGTAACATCCAATAGCCCAGAAAATCTGTTAGTTTGACATCTTGGGACCTGGCAGGCACGGTAGCGTAGCGGTTAGGGTAACGCTATTACAGTGCCAGAGACCCGGGTTCAATTCCCGCTGCTGTCTGTAAGGAATTTGTACGTTCTCCCCGTGTCTGCTTGGGTTTCCTCCGGGTGCTCCAGTTTCCTCCCACGTTCCAAAGACGTACGGGTTAGGAAGTTGTGGGCATGCTATGTTGGCACCGGAAGCCTGGCGACACTTGTGGGCTGCCCCCAGCACATTCTCGGTAACGCAAAAAGACGCCATTCACTGTGTGTTTCGATGTACGTGTGACTAATAAATAAATATCTTCGATCTTACAGGATCCTATCTAAAAATTGTGCCAGGGAATTTCTTTGCCAGGAGGCTAAATAAAGATTGACCATTTGGATCCAACACAGTTAACAGAGCCCTTTTCTCATTTGTTCTTGTGCTATTTTTCCTCTATCTCCTGGTTTAATTACTTTGTTTTAAGCTTGCCCTTTGATGCTTGCTACACAATATCTGACTTTAATTCTCTTCATTTGTCTTAGAACGATTGTTGACAACAACTTCTCCACTTGGACCCTTCCATAAGTCAGTGAGAAGTCAGTAAGAAGTGACAGTATTGAGCAGCCAGTAGAGCCACAGCCTCTCAGTGCCGAAGACACGGGTTTGATCCTGACCTCTGGCACTACCTTGTGGTGTTTTCACGTTCTCCCTGTGACCATGTTTGTTTCCTCCGGGTGCTCCGGTTTCCTCCCACATCCCAAAAACAACATGGGGTTAGTGGGTTAATTGCCCCTCATGTATCGGGGTGCGGTAGAGTCTGGGGAGAGCTGAGAGTGTGGGAGGATAAAACATGTGATTACTGTAAGATTAATGTACATGGTTGGTGAGGACCTTGTGGGCCAAAGGACTGTTTCTCTCTGACTTTATCCTGATCTGATTACAATCTACTTGAAAAAGTGGGTATCTGAGTGAAGTCAGCCTATACTCTGTTGTAATAGGAACATGCAACTGTTCACCAAGCTGCTGATACTCGATTTGGAACTGCCTTTGATGAGCCTCGACGGAGACGGAAGAGAATTGGAGGAATTAATCTTGTCCTGACTGTCTTCCACTGCCTTGAAGCAGAAGCAGTGGGAAGAGGAGACCCAATAGGTACTTGAGGATCACCTCTTCAACCAACTTTATTACCGTAAGATGGCCTTTTGCAAAGCCGTTCAGTCAAGCGACAGTGTCTCTTCCAAACCATTGCTTCGAAAGCCGTTGTGGTTTGAGGTTTTCATTGCAGCAGTGTTCCAGAAGACAGGGTATTGGTAAAAGGTTATACAAGCAGTGATTTCAAACAACTGGTAGCACCAGCAGAGGTGCGAAAAGATTCAGGTCTGCAAGTATTCGAATGTTAAAAGGCCTGGACAGAGTAGATGTGGCAAAGTTGTTTCCCATGGTAGGGGAGTCTAGTACAAGAGGGCACAACTTCAGGATTGAAGGGCGCCCATTCAGAACAGAGATGTGGAGAAATTTCTTTAGCCAAAGAGTGGTGAATCTGTGGAATTTTTTGCCACAGGCGGCTGTGGAGGCAAAGTCATTGGGTGTATTTAAGGCAGAGATTGATAGGTATCAGAGTAGCCAGGGCATCAAAGGTTATGGTGAGAAGGCGGGGGAGTGGGGCTAAATGTGAGAATGGATCAGCTCATGGTAGAATGGTGGAGCAGACTCAATTGGCCGAATGGCCGACTTCTGCTTCTTTGTCTTATGGTCTTCTGGTATTCATTTCTTGTTGAGAACTGGCCCACCAAACCAGATTATTAAACTGTAAGGGGTGTGAGATTTTAACTCCTTCCATACTCTTCATACACAAGTGACTTCAGATGGTTGAATGTCAACATAATGTTGAGGGGGACCTGACAGAAGTGCGTGAAGGTATAAGGGGCATAGATAGGGTAGACAGTAGGGAACATTTCTCCATTGGAGAAGTGTCTGTAATCAGAGGGTGTAGATTTAAAGTAAGGGTTAGGAGGTTTAGCGATGATCTGAGGAAGATTTTTTGTACCTGGAGGGTGGTTGGAATCTGGGACGTACAGCCCGAGAAGGTGGTGAAGACAGAGGCTGCCACAACATTGAAGAAGTATCTAGACGAGCACTTGAATCGCCAAGACAGAGAAGGCTATGGAGCAAGTGCTGGTAAATGGGATTAGATGGGTATTTGATCATCCCCATGACATGGTGGGCCAAAGGACCTGTCTCCATGCTGTATGACACTATGACTACCATGATCTCCTGTCCATTACAACACAAGGGCTGTTACACAGGTGAGGAGGCTGCGCAGGTGCGACGCGACTTTGCACAAGGAAAATTATGGTTGCGCTGGAGAAGGTGCAGAGCATGGAGCGTTTCAGTTATGAGGAGAGAGTACAGAGGCTGCATTTGTTTTCCCTGTGTTACGAGACAGGTTGCTATTTGGCGAATGTCCCTTTAAGGCAGACGGTAGAGTAGCAGTGTGGTTGTAGTGTTATCAAAACAGCAAGACTATAGCAATGTCTTATAGCAGCGACGAGAGAGAGAGAGAGAGAGAGAGAGAGAGAGAGAGAGAGAGAGAGAGAGAGAGAGAGAGAGAGAGAGAGAGAGAGAGAGAGAGAGAGAGAGAGTTTCTGTGGGTGGCCACGTATCGAATGCTTTCGGGGTGGCAGATACTTCGGAACAAAGCAGTGGAGATCATCGGAGATTGAGGTGTCGTAGGGGTTCCATCGTGGAACATGTGGAATTCGTAAATTCTCTACATTTTCTCTTCAGTCAACGGGGGTTTTGCAAAAGCCTTTGCTCACGTCTCACCTTATGACTTGCTGAACTGAACTTTAAGAACTATTCCTAGACTTGGGATTTGGGAATTTGCCACACACACACTTTGAGTTTATTAGTTTTGGGGTTAATGTTTAACATCTAACGTTTTTGCTTTTCTTATTATTACCACAAGTAGTTATTAATAAAATAGTTTCTAACACTTATACATGACTCGGTGTGTTTCTATTATTGCTGGAGGGGAGGAAGTTAGGAGGGGACATAATTGAGGCATATAAAATTATGTGGGGGAATAGACAGCATAGACAGCAGGAAACTTTTCCCCATGTCAGAGGTAGATAAAACTAGAGGGCAGGCATGGTAGTGTAATGGTTAGCATAATGCTTTAGAGCGCCAGCAACCCGGGTTCAATTCCAGCCACAGTCTGTGTGTACATTCTCCCCGTGTCTGCGTGGGTTTCCTCCCACATTACAAAGATGTATGGGTTAGGAAGTTGTGGGCATGCTATGTTGGCGCTGGAAGAGTGGCGACACTTGCAGGCTGCTCCCAGAACACTCTATGCAAAAGGTGTATTTCACTTTGTGTTTCGATGTGCATGTGATTAATAAAGAGATTTTATTTAGGGGAAGGAGGAGGAGGTTCAGAGGGGAATCTGGGGGGGGACCTTTCTTACCCAGAGAGTGGTGAGAACCTGGAACACACTGCCGGAGGGAGTGGTGGAAGCAGAGTCACTGACAGCACTGAAGAAGTGTCTAGTGTTTACGATATTAAATGAACCATAGAACCATACAGCACAAAACAGGCCCTTCAGCCCACCATGTTGTGCCGTCCATCAAGCCACCCTCACACTACCTAACCCCTTCCTCCCGCATATCCCCCCATCCCACACTCCTCCATATGCCTATCCAACAAGCTCTTGAACCTGTTCAATGTATCTGCCTCCACCACCACCCCAGGCAGTGCATTCCATGCACCAACCACTCTCTGGGTGAAAAACCTCCCCCTGACATCTCCCCTGAACCTTCCACCCATAACCTTAAAGCCATGCCCTCTCGTCTTGAGCATTGGTGCCCTGGGAAGGAGGCGCTGACTGTCTACTCTATCTATTCCTCTCAGTATTTTATATACCTCTATCATGTCTCCTCTCATCCTCCTCCTTTCCAGTGAATAAAACCCTAGCACCTTAAGCCTCTCCTCATATTCAATACTCTCTAATCCAGGCAGCATCCTGGTAAATCTCCTCTGCACCCTCTCCAACGCCTCCACATCCTTCCTATAATGAGGCGACCAGAACTGAACACAGTACTCTAAGTGTGGCCTAACTAGAGTTTTGTAAACCTGCATCATCACCTCGCGGCTCTTAAACTCAATCCCGCGACTTATGAAAGCCAACATCCCATTGGCCTTCTTAACTGCTCTTTCCACCTGTGAGGCAACTTTCAATGAACTGTGAATATGAACCCCCAGATCCCTCTGCTCCTCCACACTGCCAAGTACCTTGCCATTTACCCAGTACTCTGCCCTGGAGTTTTTCCTTCCAAAGTGTACCACCTCACACTTCTCCGGATTGAACTCCATCTGCCACTTGTCAGCCCAGCTCTGCATCCTATCAATATCCCTCTGTAAGCTCCGACAGCCCTCCACACTATCCACAACACCGCCCATCCTAGTGTCGTCCGCAAACTTACTAACCCAGCCCTCCACCCCCTCATCTAAGTCATCTTTAAATATCACAAAAAGTAGAGGTCCCAGAACCGATCCCTGCGGGACACCACTAGTCACTGCCTTCCAATCGGAGGGCACTCCTTCCACCACAACCCTCTGCTTTCTACAGGCAAGCCAATTCCTAATCCACACAGCCAAGCTTCCTTGGATCCCTTGGCCTCTGACCTTCTGAAGAAGCCTACCATGAGGAACCTTATCAAACGCCTTACTAAAATCCATGTAAACCACACCCACCGCACTGCCCTCATCAATCTTCCTGGTCACCTCCTCAAAGAACTCTATCAGGCTTGTGAGGCAAGATCTTCCCTTCACAAATGACCCGGATGAAAACGTAGCTGTGTGGGTTAGTAAGTTTGCAGACGATACAAAGCTTGGTGGTGTTGTGGATAGTGTAGAAGATTGCCAAAGGATACAGCGGGATATAGATCAGTTGCAGATATGGAAGGAGAAATGTCAGATGGAGTTTAATCCGGCCAAATGTGAGCTGTTGCACTTTGGAAGATCAAATGTAAAGGGACAATACACAGTTCATGGCAGGGCCCTTAACAGTGTTGATGTACAGAGGAATCCTGGGGTCCAAGTCCATAGCTCCCTGAAAGTGGCTACACAGGTTGATAGGGCAGTAAAGAAGGTGCATGGCACGCTTGTCTTTATGAGTCGAGGCATTGAGTTCAAGAATGGGAAAGTTATGTGGCAGTTCTATAAAACTCTGGTTAGGCTGCATCTGGAGTATTGCATTCAGTTCTGGTCGCCCCATTACAGGAAGGGTGTGGAGAGGGTGCAGAAGAGGTTCACCAGGATGCTGCCTGGATTAGAGGGCATGTGCTATAAGGGAAGGTTGGACAAAATAGGGATGTTTTCTCTGGAGCGGTGGAGGCTGAGGGGAGACCTGATAGAAGTCTATAAAATTATGAGAGGCACAGATAGACAGCCGGTATCTTTTCCCCAGGGTCGAAATGTCTAATGCTAGAGGGCATGCATTTAAGGTGAGAGGGGGGAAAGTTCAAATGAGCTGTGCGGGGGAAGTTTTTTTACACAGAGAGTGGTGGGTGCCTGGAATGTACTGCCAGGGTTGGTGGTGGAGGAAGATACGATAGAGGCATTTAAGAGACTCTTAGATAGGCAGATGAATATACAGGGAACAGAGGGATATGGATCATGTACAGGCAGAAGGGATTAGTTTAATCAGATGTCATCAGTTTATTAACGGCACAGACATCGTGAGCCAAAGGGCCTGTTCCTGTGCTGTATTGTTCTACGTTCTACGTTAATCTCATTTTTTTATTCTCCCCACATTCCCTTTAACTGTCCCCAGATTCTACCACACACAGGGCTATTAGAGTGGCCAATTTACTCACCAGCAGATACAGGAGGAAACCAGAGCACCCAGGGGAAACCCACGCAGTCACAGGGAGAACATGCAAACTCCACACACAGACAGCGCCGGAGGATGGGGTAGAACCTGGGTCTGTGGCATCGTGAGGCAGCGGCTCTGCCTGCTCGCCACTGGGCTGCCTCAGGTGTTCTGCAGTTTCCATGTTTTCTAGTCTTGATGAGTGAAACAATCTGTTGAACCTATGGAATGGACGTCAAGTTGTCAGTGGCCACCTGCACTATTTTTGCAGGGTGTTCAGTGTTGTTTAGTTAGTAATTTAGAATGCGTTTGCATGTTCACACGCAGGTGAGGAAGCAGGGCACCTGTCTGCATTAGCTGATGAGACAAGATGTAAAATTAGCTATCTCCCTCTTCATCTCTATGAATAAATGTGCGGTGTAAACAAGGGTGCTCTTTCAAAAAATCAAAGTCAAAGTCGCATTTACTGTCACCTGCATGTCCAGGTGTGCACAGGTGCAATGAAAAACTTACTTACAGCAGTATCACAGGCACAGAGCATCAGATAAGCAACATTCACAAGAAAAACATAATTAAACATAAATTACTTTCAATTTTTACAACACAATTAGAACAAATAAAACAAAGTCCATTTTAGTGAAAAGTAATCAAAATGGTCATAGTGTTGCTATACTGAGGTAGTGATTAGGGTTGTGGCAGTTGGTTCAAGAACCAAATGGTTGAAAGGAAGTAGCTAAACCTGGTGGTGTGGGGACTTCAGGCTTCTGTACCTCCTGCCCGATGGCAGCTGTGAGAAGATGGCATAACCCAGATGGTGGGGATCTTTGATGATAGGTGTTGCTCTCTTGAGGCAGTGCCTACTGTAGATACAACCGATGGTGGGAGGAATGTGCCCGTGATGTATTGGGCTGAGTCCACTACTCTCTGCAGCCTTTTCTTTCCTTTTGAGGAAGCGAGGCTTGTGTGCAAGAGTACTACTAGTTTCCTCAAGTACTCCACTAATAAGACACTTAATGACAGGAAGATGAAAATATATTGGACTGTTACACCAGTGTTACAATCATGCAAGATCCATTTGAAGTTCTGGCAAAGTCCATTGAGAACTTTAAAATGTTTGTTACTTTATTTTGGGAAAATGGTTTAAAATATGAGTGTAATACTGTATATTAAACCTTAACCTGCTGAGTACTGTGAATAGAGTTATACGGCACAGAAACAGGTCTTTCGGCCCATCTCATCCGTGCCAACAAAGATGTATGTTTGGCCCATATCCCTCTAAACCTTACCCAACTATGTACTTGTCCAAGTGTCTTTTAAATGTTGTAATTGTACCTGCCTCAGCCACTTCCTCTGGCAATTCGCTTTATGTACCCACCACCCTCTGTGTAAAAATGTTGCCCCTCAGGTTTCTGCTAAATCTTTCCCCCCTCACCTCAAACCTATGCCCTCTGATTTTAGACTCTCCTACTCTGGGAGAAAGACTGTGAGTAGAGTCTGTGAATAAAACTGTGAACACACTTTACCACATAAAGTTACATCTTGCAATAAATATACGTTTTTAAACATTGGTCAAATATCTTAGACAGTTGTTATGTTCCACTGCCCATTGACACAATTAGAAAGATATGCTGTTCATGTATGTCAAATTAATTTGTTCAACCACATTGTTGGGCTGCACAGTGGCGCAGCGGGCAGAGCCACTGCCTCACAGCCCCAGCGACCCAGGTTCGATCCTGACCTCAGACGCTGTCTGTTTGCATGCTCTCCCTGTGATTGGGTGGGTTTCTCCCGGGTGTCCAGGTTTCCTCCCACATCCCAAAGATGTACGGGTTGGTAGGTTAAATGGCCACTGTAAATTGGGTGGTAAAAGTCTGGGAGGAACGGATGAGAATGTGGAGGGAATAACATGGGAGTGTAGGATTAGTGTCGTTGACGTCCAATGGTCAGACCGGACTCGGTGGGCTGAAGGGCCTGTTTCCCTGCTGTGTGACTCTAGGACTACAACTGCTCACTAATTAAATGACTGTTCTCTCTGCTGATAAGATTGCAGTTGGCGGGAGAGGTGCAGCTCCCACTGGGAAATGCTCAGCTGACATAAACCGTGACTTAGGTAGGCAGCTGGAGTAATGTCTTCCACTTACGCTGAACCATGAGGTGCATTCGGGTTGGGGTTATAGATGGAATGGTGAGTGCCCATAGAGCCATACAGCGCGGAAACAGACCCTTCGGCCCAACACGTCCATACTGATCAAGATTCTCAAGTAAACTAGTCCCATTTGCCCACATTTGGCCCATATCCTTCTAAACCTTTCCTAACCATGCACCTGTCCAAGTTTCTGTTAAATGTTGTTAATGTACCTGCCTCAGCCACTTCCTCTGGCAGCTCGTTCCATATTCGGACCACCCTCTGTGTGAAGAGGTTGCCCCTCAGGTCCCTTTTAAATCTTTCCCCTCTCACCTTAAACCTGTGCCCTCTAGTTATTGATTCCCTTTCCCTGAGAAAAAGACTGTGTGTGTTCACCCTGTCTATGCCCCTCATGATTTTATACACCTCTATAAGGTCACCCCTCAGTCGCCTACACTGCAAAGAATAAAGTCCTAGTCTGCCCAACTTCTCCCTGTAACTCAGGCTCTCAAGTCCTGGCAGCATCCTTGTAAATCTTCTCTAGAAAGAAAGATAGATAGATAGACAGACAGACAGATAGATATATAGACAGATAGATATATAGACAGAGAGAGAGAGAGAGAGAGAGAGAGATGTTAAGCAGGTAAATCTCAGCTGCTTAATTGGGCCTGTCCCATATTGTTATGAAGCAACTGGGATCATGGAGGATTCAGAAGGTTGTTAAACTGGTCCACGGAATTTTTCAATTGTTATCCAATACATTTTGTCAGATATGAAGAGGGAGACAGCTAATTTTAAACCTCGCTTCATCAATGGGCAGGCACGGTAGTGTAGCAGTTAGCATAACGCTATTACCGCACCAGCGACCCGGGTTCAATTCCGGCCACTGTCTGTAAGGAGTTTGTACGTTCTCCCCGTATCTGGGTGCTCCGGTTTCCTCCCACATTCCAAAGACATACAGGTTAGGAAGCTGTGGGCATGCTATATTGGCACCGGAGGTGTGGCGACACTTGCGGGCTGCCCCCAGAACACTCTATGCAAAAGATGCATTTCACTGTGTGTTTCGATGTACGTGACTAATAAAGAAATCTTATTATTATTATAATGCACGCTGATGCTCTGTTTTCTCACCCGTATGTGAACATGCAAACGTATTCTAAATTACTGACTAAACAACACTGAATATCCTGTAGAAAAATGGGTGGGTTTAATGGGAGGGTGGGTCAGGCCTCTGACTGCATCCTAGACCTTGGGGATGCTACATTTTTCCTGCCACAATACTGTAGACTCTGCCACTCAAAACAAAAGAATGAGAAACTTAGTTAAATGCAGCCTGCTTCAAATGTCCCACGGGTTAAATTGGAACATAGAACATAGAACAGTATAGCACAGAATAGGCCCTTCAGCCCACAATGTTGTGCTGACATAGCTATTCCCACCTACCTACAGAATGCCGATATCCCTCCATTTTCCTCTCATTCATGGGCCCATCCAAGCCCCTCTTAAAAGCCCCCAGTGAATTTGCCTCCACCACCCTATCAAGCAACGCATTCCAGGCATCCACCACTCTCTGGGCGAAAAACATACCCCACACGTCTGTTCTGAACCTTCCCCCTCTCACCTTAAATGCATGCCCTCTGGCATTGGATCGCTCAGTAATGGGAAAAAGATACTGCTTGTCCACCCTATCTATGCCCCTCATAATTTTATACACTTCCAACAGATTACCTCTCAGCCTCCACCGCTCCAGAGAAAAGAGCCCAAGTTTGTCCAGCCTCTCCTGATATCACATGCCCTCTAATCCAGGCAGCATCCTGGTAAACCTCCTATAGTGAGGATACTCTAAATGCAGCCTAACCAGAGTTCTATAGAGATGCATCATAACTTCTTGACTCCTATACTCAATACCTCGATTAATGAAAGCAAGCATTCCATAAGCCTTCTTAACCACCCAGTCTACCTATGTAGCCACTTTCAATGAGCCATAGATTTGTACCCCAAGGTCTCTCTGCTCTTCAACACTCTTAAGGCTCTTGATATTAGTCCTGCCAAGATGCAACACGTCACATTCATCCGGGTTAAACTCCAGTGGGGTCGCCGGCTGGGTCCTGCCAGATGTGTGTGAGGGGTAGGAAAGAGCGAACACCTGATGCAGCTGCAAGCATTGAAAGCAGCTGTTGTGACTGTAGGAAGCAGGCTCCCTAGGTGGAAAGGAAAGGCCAAAAGTTCAATGGAGATATGTGGGGCAAGTATTTTTACAGAGCGGTGGGTGCCTCGAATGTGCTGCCAGGGGTAGTGGTGGAGGCAGATACGACAGAGGTGTTTAAGATGCTCATAGATAGGCACACGGATGTGCAGAGAGTGGAGCGGTATGGACCATGTGCAGGCAGAAGGGATTAGTTTAATTAGCTGTCATTAGCTTAATTAGTTGGGCACAACGTTGTGGGCCAAAGGGCCTGTTCCTGTGCTGTACTGTTCTGTGTTCTGTGTTCTATGATCAATACTTCAGGCACTGTCAAAGGCCCAAGCTGCAGTAAGACATCTTTACACCAGTATGCAAATCCCCTCATAATAAAGGCTAACATACATTTGCCTTTTTAATTACTTGCTCCACCTGCCTGTCGGCTTTTGATGACTTAAGTACAAAGCACACCCAGGTCTCTTTGAACATCAACACTACGCGATCTCGCACCATTTAACAAATACTCTGCTTTCTGCTCTGAGCAATGAAATAGATGACCTCAGAGGTTTCATCATTATGTTCTAACTGCCCTGTTATTGCTCATTCTCTCGGTTTGTGCATCTCCACTTGAAGCCTGCTCCACACATCCTCACATTCGCCTCCCTACTCACAATGCTACCTGCCACTGTACCATCAGTAACTTTGAAATAAGATGGTTGGCCCCACCAGCTCAATCCTTGCTACGATTCCCATGCAATCCTACTAGTCGCAGCCCTCCAACTTGAGAAAGATCTGTTTATTCCCATTCTTTGCTTTCTGTCTAAAAACCAGCTCTAAATCCATGGCAGTACATTACCCAAAGTTCATGCACTCTTGCCTCGTTGACCAACCTCCTCTTATGGGGCCTTATCAAAAGGCTTCTGAAAATCCAAACACATTACGTCCACTAGCTCCCACTGTATCTAATCAACCCAGTCACATCCTCAAAGGCCTCCTTTAAATTAGCCAAATATAATGTTCCTTTCATATTTGGCTAATTTAATTCTGCTCCAACATCTTGAAAGCCCAGACATCCAGGCAAGAATGGCATCTTCCCCACAGCTGTCAGACTTCCCAAACCAGTCACCTCCCTCACACCCCCTTCCTGGTGGTGCTGCCACATTCTCCGACTCTTAAATCTCTTCCAGTCTTTGGGATGTAGATCATGGAATTAGGATAAGATCTCTTTACTAGTCACATGTACATCAAAACACACAGTGAAATGCATCTTCTTGCGCAGAGTGTTCTGGGAGCAGCCCGCAAGTGTCGCCACGCTTCCAGCGCCAACGTAACATGCCCACAACTTCCTAACCCTTACGTCTTTGGAATGTGGGAGGAAACCGGAGCACCCGGCAGAAACCCACACAGACACAGGGGGAGAACGTACAAACTCCTTACAGACAGCTGTGGGAATTGAACCCGGGTCGCTGGCTCTGTAATAGCGTTACACTAACCGCTAAACTACCGTGATTATAGAGTCACACACCTCAGAAACAGGCCCTTTGATCAACTCCATGCTGACCGTTTTTCCCATCTACACTAATCCTAATTGTCCGCATTATGACCTTTTCCCTCTATGCCTTGCCTATTTAAGTGTCTGTCTAAATGTCAAAACCAGGATAAGAATCAGATTTATTACCACTGACGTTGTTTTGTGGCAGCAGTAAAGTGCAAAGACATAAAAATCTATAAATTACAATTTAAATATGCAAACAAAAAGGAATAATGAGGTAGTGTTCATGGGTCATTGAGAAATCTATGGTAGAGGGGAAGAAGCTGTTCCTGAATCGTTGTGTTTGGGTCTTCGAGCTGTTAAAGTGGTGGAGTCCCAAACATGTGGGAAGGGACTGGACAAGGAGGGAATAAGATAGAGTCAAAATATATCAGTTCATTGGGGCAACAACCTTCTCTGGCAGCACATTCCAGATATGTACTGATGTTGGAGAGGGTTCAGAGAAGATCTACGAGGATGATTCCCGGAATGAGAGGGCTTACATACGATGAGCAATTGTCGGCTCTTGGACTGTACTCATTGGAGTATAGAAGAATGAGAGGGGACCTCATAGAAACATTTCGAATTTTGAAAGGACTGGACAGAATAGATGTGGCTAAGTTGTTTCCCATGGTGGGTGAGTCCAGAACTAGAGGGCACAGTCTTAGAATTAGAGGGTACCCATTTAGAACAGAGATGAGGAGAAATTTCTTTAGCCAGAGGGTCGTGGATTTATGGAATTCTTTGCCATGTACAGCTGTGGAGGCCCGACCATTGGGGCCATTTAAGGAGGAGATAGATAGGTATCTAATTAGTCAGGGTATCAAGGGATATGAGGAAAAAGCTGGGAATTGGGGCTAAATGGGAGAATAGTTTAGCTCATGGTGAGGTAGCGGAGCAGACTCGATGGGCCGAATGGCCTAGTTCTGCTCGTTTGTCGTGATCTTGTGATATCAACCACTCTGTGCAAAAAACTCACCTTCAGATCCCCTTTAAGGTCTTTGGGATTTATCAGCTGTAGTCTCAACTTCCCTACCAATATTCCTGGTGAAAGAATAGTGCTAAAGTAGTTGGTAAGACTAAATGCTGATAATAAATACTTATTTCCTTCAGTTCCTCATTCTCACAAGGCTCGTGGTTTCCTGGTATTTCCAGCAGAATGTTTGTGTCTTCTCCTGTGATCAGCTGTTTAATTCCCCTGACATTTCCTTATCCCCCATCCTAAATTGTCAGCAAGAGACCCGCAATTGCCCTCAATAGTCTTTGCCTTTTTACATATCTGCAGAAGTTTGTATGTTTTTCCCTGGTTCTGTGAGACCATTTTCTATTATGACTCATTCATAACGTGACTCATATTATGA
This sequence comes from Pristis pectinata, assembly GCF_009764475.1. Lineage (NCBI taxonomy): Eukaryota > Metazoa > Chordata > Chondrichthyes > Rhinopristiformes > Pristidae > Pristis > Pristis pectinata. The sequence continues at coordinate 13,107,204 of NC_067438.1, read as the reverse complement.
CTCATATTTTATCTTGCCTTTGTTTATCCATTTCTTGGCCCTACTCTGCTGAGTCATAAAATGCCCCCAGTCCTCAGGCCTACTGCCACTTCTGGCAACTTCATAATCCTCTACCTTCAACTAAATGCTAACTTCTTTTGTCAGGCTCTGATGGACTACTTTTTCTTTTGGGGTTTCATGCCTTGATCAATATTTTTGCAAATGATGGGTTAACTCTTTAGATGCAAGCCCAGTGTCATTCCCTTCAACGTATTTTCCCAATTAGTCAGAGCTGAATGCCCTCTCATTCATAGGTTCCTCTGTTAAGATATAAGACCCTAGTTAGATTGAACTACATCACTTTCAAACTCAATGTAAAATCCCATCGTATTGTGATCACTCTTCCCCAAAGCCCCCTACAGCAAGATTATCAATTAACCCATTTTCATTGCAAAAAAAACAGGATCTAAAACAACCTTTACTCTCGTGGCTTGTCCATATGTTCATCCAGAAAACCATCTCGTATACATTCCATGGGCTTCCCCTCCACTGCTAATCCAGTTGATAGTAGATTAAATTTCCCCATGATCCCCATTCCACCTATTTTTCATGTCCAGTGCTGCGACCACAATTTGGTTACCTAAGAAAAACTCCTACCAATGTTTTCTGCCCTCGAGCAATTAGCTCAACATGAATTGATTCTAATTCGAGATCACGATCTGTCAAGCCAAGATCATTTCTCACCACGGCACTGATCTCTTCCTTTATAAATATCTCTGCATCACGTCCTTCTCCTTTTAATTTCTCCCTCCTGGAGGTCGAACATCTTGAGCATTTGGTCACCCTGCAACGATGCTTCCATACTGGAACTGAGATCATACCCATTTCCTTTTATGCCATAAGCTCATTTACGTTGCTAATACTGTGAGCGTTAGGATATAGCAGCTTTAAATTTGCCTCTTGACCATTTTTCTGTACTTTGACTCCATTTGATGCCCGACTTTGGTTTTGACGTCTGTTTACTTTCCTTATTACTGATCCAGTTTTCCCCTTCCCGTTTTGTTTAGCTTCTCCCCAATTTCACTTTAAGTTTCCCTCCCCCTGTCAGGCTGCTTCAGACCCTCTCCAACACCAGGACCAAACCAACCTTAGTCAAGCCCTGAAGAGATAAAACCCTCCTGACCCACATGCCCCAGAAATGATCGCAATATATTAGAGCCACTCCAAGTCCCTTGAGTACTTGGATGTACTTCCCGACGATTGGGTTTTAAAGTGACAACATCTTCCTTTAATGACTCGCCCAACATGCTGGACCCCTGGGTGCTAAACTGGATGGTCAGCCTCGAATCCAGTGCCCAAGTCTCCCATGCAGAACAAAGCCACAGGCTATGAGCCAGAGGTTGCATCCCTCTCAACAATTACAATGTTTAAAAGATATTCGGACAGGTACGTGGATAGGAAAAGATTTAGAGGGTGTATTAAAACAGGTTCTTTTGGGTTCCTTTCGAATGACAGAATTGGTAATGAAAGACGCCGCATTTTCACAAAAAGTTTGAGTAACTTTATTCAACACAACTAAAAACGAAACACAACGGAAACTACGGGTCTAATCACAAATTTAATCAAACCCAAATTAAAAGAAACAGGTCCAAAAACTCAATCTCTCTCACTTAACACTTCCCTGGTCAAATCGAGCTCACGTTTGCATGCAGTTCCCAGTGATGCTTATCGGCATCCAGTACTTAGCAACATTGCGTTCTCTGCCACTCAGTCTATCGCCGAAGGGGAGCCCCAGGGTACTTCAGCGAGACGTGAAGGGGCTCGACAGTCGCCAGGCGTTGGCCGTGAACCAACCCGTGGAGAAGCTCTGAGGGACTCTCTTGCAGGGCGCATCTTTATAGTCAAGGAGGGCTTTGTGCTCCGTTTGGTCCCAGCATGACAAAGGACTCCACACCTTTGCTAAACCCTCCCGCTGTTTTCGAGAGTCTCATCAGTCATTAGTGCAGGAAAATTCCACTGTTAATGAACAGATAAAAATTCCGATCTTCTAGAGGGCAGGTGGCTCTATAAATGTATAGCTGAGAAGGGTTTGTGACGAACTCAAAGTCCTGAGATCTTGTTACCTTGTTGTGACCTTGCACCTTATTGCACTGCACTTTCCCCATAGCTGTGACACTTTACTCTGTACTGTTGTTGTTTTTACCTGTACTACTTCAATGCACTCTGTACTAACTCAGTGTATCTGCTCTGTGTAACGAATTGACCTGTAGGCAAGACAAGTTTTTCACTGTACCTCAGTACAAGTGACAATAATAAACCAACACCAATCCATCTCCCCCTCCCCCATCCACTACCTTCCCCCCTCACCTGGATTTGCCTATCACCTGATGTGCTCCTCCTCCTCGCCCCCACCGTCTTATTCTGGCTTCTGCCCTCTTCCTTTCCAGTCCTGATGAAGGGTCTCGGCAAGAAACGTCGACTGTTTATTTCCCTCCATGGATGCTGCCTGGCCTGCTGAGTTCCTCCAGCACTTTTTGTGTATTGCAGGTGGAACCAGTTTAGGTAAGCACCTTGGCCAGCATGGACATGTTGGGCTGAAGGCACAGTTTCCATGATGTACAACTCAAAGACTCTAACCCAACTCCCACCAGGAAACACCGCAGGTATCTAAAGCCCCCTCTCCCACTCTATCTCTTGCCACACGCTCATTTCCTGCGTCCTTTTATTTCTGTACCTGTTCACACTGGGCATAATCCTGAGATTACTATCTTTGAGGTCCTGCTTTTTAATCTCTTTCCCAGCTCCCTAAAATTTCCAAATGTAATAAATCAGTGTGAATTCCGGAGCTGAAATGTCTTGGGGTTGCTCCCACTGACAACTCATTTGTTCAGGGTGTAATCTCTGCTTAGAAAGCCTGTGGCTTTAAATTCCACATGGGGGATCTGAGCATAGTGTTCTTAGGATGACCCACCAAGGTAGTGCTGTATGTTGGATGAACCATTCGAGGAACATGTTGTCTCTTTTGGACCTACCTATCAGATTCAGATTCAGATGAATTTATTGTCACATACACCAGGGTGCTGTGAAATTCCTTGCTCGTGTGAAACTCACAGAGTAAACACTATGTATGGTAATAATAAATACAGCAACGAGCACAAAACAACAGAAAGGTGCAAAGACTGTCATGCAGTCTGAAGTAGTGCAGAAAGAAATGCTGAAGTCACAATAATGGAATAGCTGAGAGAGGGAAAGCTAAGAGTCGGACAACATGGCAGCACCACCGGGAAGGGGATGTGAGAGAGGTGGGTGGTTCAGGAGTCTGACAGCAGTGGGAAAGAAGCTGTTCCTGAGTCTGGACGTCTTGGCTTTCAAGCTGCTGTATCTTCTCCCAGAAGGTGGAAGAGAGAAATGGGAGAAGAGAGTCAAGTTTAATTCAGGGAGCTTGGAATGTCAGTAATTTATCCTCTGTCGGGTAGATTCACATTATATTCATTGCTGTTGATGGATTGTTTAAACACACTGTACATATCAGATTCATCTCCTGGGTGACAGTCACACACCCTGTGAAACCAGCAGTGCGTACAGAGAGGGTGGAGTGGAGGCAGCCCTCTGGCGACACTCAGCACCCTGTCCCGACACAGTCACGGGCAGGACAGGAAGTGGAACGTTTGGATGCTGTTCCCGTATCTCAAGTGCAGACTTGCGACTGACAGTAACTTGAACCAGAGGGTGGTCACCCATCCTGCACCACCTCGGCGACCGCCGTGACGTGTCAGACGGAGATGCAAGAGGCTGCCGAGGCTGGAACCCGGAGCAAAGAGGAGCTCGGCGGGTCAGGCAGCTTCTGTGGTGGGGGGGGGGGGGAGGGAAATGGAGACCCTTCATCTGGATTGAAAGAATAGAGGGGGAGGGGACAGGCAATATAAAAAGGTGGGGTGAGAGCCAGGTGAGGATGGGGTGACGGGCAGATGGAGTTAGGTCGGGGAGGGAAGGGTGGAGGTAGTGACAGAGGCTGGGAAGTGATAGGTGGAGGCAGCAGAGGGCTGCGGGTGACGGGATCTGATCGGAGACGGAGGTGGAGCATGCGACCAAATGAGGGAGGTGGGGAGGGCAGATGGGAACAGTGGGGGGGGGGGGGGGGGAGGGGACCCAGCGGGAGGAGTGTGCGGGCGATGCTGGGAGGGGTGGTTTGCCACTCCCCTCTCTTTCCCATTCCTGATCCTGGTCCTTTCCTATTGTCCTATCATAGTTTTCCTATATTATTTTCATATGATATAGAAGGAGGCCGCTTGACCCATCGAGTCGATGCCAGCTCTCAGAGCAATCCCATTCCCTGTACCTAGTCCTCCCCACATTCCCACTAATTCTATTACCCACCTACATACTAGGAGCAATGCACCTCAGCCAATTAACCTCCCAGCTGGGGTATGGGGAAAAACCTCTGAGTGCAGTGGATTCCCAACGTGGAGTCTCATCCCAATCTCATCCCGCTGCCCTGCTCTGTCCCTCTATAAATCCAACATTAATCCCTCTATCCTGTTCCCTTCTCATCATTATTCATTGGAATCTATCCCACTTTCCTTCTCTCTATCGGCACAGTTCTGTATCAATACAAAACGAACCCCACTGCGCCACTCTTTCCCTGTAAACCTGTATCAGTCCAAAGTGAATCTCTCCTCCATGAATCCACACCCAGTCACACTGTTATCTGCTCTCCCAATTGCCCTTTATCAGCCCCAAGGTAATCTTGATGCCCTGATCTTTCCTGGAGGAGCTAAATCATGGAAGTCCTGACGCAGGGTTTCAACCCGAAACATTGACATTTCCTTTCCCCCACAGATGCTGCTCGACCGCTGCTCCTCCAGCAGATTCTAGCATCTGCAGTCTCTTGCGTCTGTAATCATAGAAGTTGGCTGTTTAGTCTCAACACTGAGATGGTGGCTGGTCTATAAATCCCACCATACAGTGTTATTGAAGAAAGCCCAAAGAAACGCTATGGGCAGCTCACTGGTGCAGCGGGTAGAGCCACTGCCTCTCAGCTTCAGTGACCTGAGTTCGATCCCGACCTCTGGCGCTCTCTGGGTGGAGTTTGCACATTCCCCTTGGGTTTCCTCCAGGCGCCCCGGTTCCCTCCCGCATCCCGGTTCACAAGATCACAAGACAAAGGAGCAGAAGTAGACCATTTGGCCCATCGAGTGTGCTCTGCTACCTCACCATGAGCTAAACTATTCCCATTTAGCCCCAATTTCTGGCTTTTTCCCCATATCCCTTGATACCCTGACTAATTAGATACCTATCAATCTCCGCCTTAAACACCCCCAATGATTGGGCCTCCACAGCTGTTTGTGGCAACAAATTCCATAAATCCATGACCCTCTGGCTAAAGAAATTTCTCCTCATTTCTGTCCTAAATGGGTACCGTCTAATTCTAAGACTGTGCCCTCTAGTCCTGGACTCACCCACCAAGGGAAACAGCTTAGACACATCTACTCTGTCCAGTCCTTTCAACATTAGAAATGTTTCTATGAGGTCCCCTCTCATTCTTCTGTACTCCAGTCCAAGACCCGACAAACACTCATCGTGTGTAAGCCCTTTCATTCCGGGAATCATCCTTGTAAATCTTTTCTGAACCCCCTCCAACATCAGTACATCCTTCCTAAGATAAGGGGCCCAAAACTGCACTATATATTGGGTGTCTGCTATTAATTGGATGCTACACATTGCGCCGAGTATGCGGGTGAGTGATAGGGTTGATGGGAATGTGGGGAGACTGTCTTACAGGGAATGGGATTGCTCTGAGAGCTAGAATAGACACAAAGGGTCAAATGGCCTCCTGAAGGACGTATAGAAATAATATAGAAAACTGTAATAGGAGTAGGTTGGTAGGAGTGAGCAAGAAGCTGTAAGAAGGAGAGATGAGTGGATGAAGGGTGGGGTTGTGTTGAACGGGGACTGTTGTGCTGGAAATCCCCTTCTATGCCCATTGTTCACACTACATGACACGATCAAATTCCAACTCTTTCACTTTCATTTGGCACAGGTTCATCGAGCAAAGGTCTCAACCCAGCACTGTGTGTTTACCACGAATTCCAAACCACTTGTTCATCTCCATTTTGTAGCTGGGCTTGCAGTGTCCACACAGTCCCAGTCCGGGGGCATTGCTCCTTCTGTTAACCTGAAGATGGAGGAGTCGCTATGAGCATTCCCTGTTCTCCTGGTGGATACTTGTCATGTAACCCTGGGAGGATCAAAGCAGAGCTGGGGCTGGCCAGTTTTATAGTCAAGTGATACCAATTGAAACTACTGACCATAGAGTCATAGAGTCATACAGAATGGAAACAAGCCCTTCGGCCCAACTGGTCCCTGCCGACCAAGATTCCCATCTAAACTAGTCCCATTTGCCCATGCTTGGCCCATATCCCTCTAAACCTCTCCTATCCATGTATGTGCCTGTCGAAGTGCCTTTTAAATGTTGTTAATCTGTCTACTTCAACCAGTTCCTCTGGCAGCTCATTCCATATGCATACCACCGTCTGGGTGAAAATGTTGCCCGTCAGGTTCCTATTAAACGTCTCACCTCTCACCTTGAACCTATGTCCTCTAGCTCGTGATTCCCCAGCCCTGGGAAAAAGACTGTGCGCACTTACACAATTTATGCCCATCAGGATTTTATACACCTCTATAAGATCACCCCTCATTCTCCTACACTCCAATGAAAAAGGTCCCAACCTGATCAATCTCCCTCCATAACTCAGTCCCTAGAGTCCCGGCAATATCCTCGTAAATCTCCTCTGCACTCTTTACATGAATAAAGTTTATTTTTGAAATCTTTCCTATAGCAGGGTGAACAACACTGAACACAATATTCCAAATGTAGCTTCACCAATGCCCATAATACTGATCCCATATCACCTTTGACATACACCGCTTGATCCGACTCTCAACACCCAATCGGTTTCATTATCTCCACCTCATCACAGAACATAGAACAGTACAGCACAGGAACAGGCCCTTTGGCCCATGATGTTGTGTCAAACTATTTAAGCTAATGACGCTTAATTAAACTAATCCCTTCTGCCTGTACATGGTCCATATCCCTCCACTCTCCGCACATCCATGTGCCTATCTACGAGCCTCTTAAACGCCTCTGTCGTATCTGCCTCCACCACCACCCCTGGTAGCGCATTCCAGGCACCCACCACTCTCAGTGTAAGAAATCTGCTCCGCGCATCTCCTTTGAACTTTTCCCCTCTTACCTTAAATGCATGTCCTCGAGTATTAGACATTTCGAACCTAGGAAAAAGATACCAGCTGTCTACTCTATCTATGCCTCTCATAATTTTATAAACCTCTACCCCGACCTCTGGCCCGACCGATCCAACGTACCCTTCACCGTCAGGCCTGACTACCTGAAGGTGCTGGGGATCTGGTTCGGAGGGGCCAGGGCGTACAAAATTGGCAGGAGCGGATTGGGAAGGTGAAGCAGAGACTGGGACAGTGGGAGCTGTGCTCCCTCTCAATAACTGGGAAGAACTTGGTCATCAGGTGTGAGGCGCTCTCAGGGCTGCTATACTTGGCGCAGGCGTTCCCTGTTCCTCCCTCCTCTGGCTTGTGAATCACCCGCACCATCGTCCAGTTCATCTGGGGATCCAAGATGGAGCGGGTCCGACGGGTCACCACACACAAGTCCCTGGACAATGGGGGTAAAGGTGTCCCCAGTGTCGCACTCCTCCTGATGACCACCTTCATCTGTGGCTGCATCAGGCTGTGCATGGAACCAAAGTACGTGGGCACCAAGTGTCACTACGTGCCGAGGTTCTACCTGTCCCTGGTGTTGCAAAGGATGGGTCTGCCCCCTTTGCCGTGCAACACCCCAGTCAGCTGGACGTTGCCCCACTACCTGTCCTTCGTGAAAAAGTTCTTCCAGACCAACACCTTTGACCACAAGTCCATCAGGCATTCGTCAGCCCGGAACATCCTGCAGACACTGCAGAAGAAGGACTCGATGGATACTGTGGGCTAGTTCCCTGAGCAGACTGTCCAGGCTATCTGGCAGAATGCATCACCAGAGCTCACCAACAAGCACCAAGACCTCGCTTGGCTGGTGGTGAGAGGGGCCCTCCCAGTCAGATCCTTCCTGTATTGTCGAAACATCAGTCCCAGCACACACTGCCCCTGGGAAGACTGCGCTGGGACCGAGACGGTCGCCCACCTCTTTGCAGGCTGTGGGTTTGCGAGGACGGTGTGTCGAAAGATGCAAGGGTCCTTGTCACGTTTCATCCCCAGCAGCTGTGTAACAGAGGATTCTCTAATCTACGGGCTGTTCCTGGGGACACATACACACAGAGACAGACATCAGCTACTGCTGGAAGGTCGTCATCTCGGTGAAAGATGCCCTTTGGTCTGCCCGAAACTTGTTGGTCTCCCAGCACTGCGAGATGTCCATAGGGGAATGCTGCTGACTGGCACATTCTAGGCTGCAGGAGTACGTGCTGAGGGATGCACTGAAGCTGGGCGCAGCCAATGCAAGGGCTCGGTGGGGAAGGACTACAGGTTAGGGTTCTTCTGCCACTGGAGAGGGAGGGGCGGGGTCTGGCGAGAAAGCCCCTTAAATATTGTAAGTACAGGACCGGGTAGCCTCCAGGGAGGCACACATGTGGCATCGGTGCTGTGTTTTCTATATAAAAATGTAACACTAATGATTGATCCGTACATGAATGTAAAGGTTTGCACTGTTTTATTGTTGTATAGAGTTTGTTTTTTTTATGATGAATAAAGCTTATTTTGGAATAATTTAAAAAAAACCTCTATCAGGTTTCCCGTCAGCCTCCGGCGCTCCAGAGAAAACAACCCAATTTTGTCCAATCTCTCCTTATAGCACATGCCTCTAATCTAGGGAGCATCCTGGTGAACCTCTTCTGCACCCTCTCCAAGACTGCACACCCTATAATGGGGTGAACAGAACTGAATGCTATACTCCAGATGCGACCTAACTACAGAGTTTTATAAAGCTACAACCTAACTTCCTTTTCTATTCTTTCCATCTGATCCCACTGAATATCCCCAGGTCACAGCAGCTCATCTGATTATAGGGAGGCATTGTGGCGCAGCAGTGGAGCTGCCGCCTCACAGCTCCAGAGACCCGGGTTCAATCCTGACCTCTGGCACCGTCTGTGTGGAGTTTGCATGTCCTCCCTGTGATTCTGTGGGTTCCCCCCCTCCCCCCCCCCCGGGTGCTCCGGTTTCCTCTCATGTCCCAAAGACGTGCGGGTCGGTAGGTTAATTGGCTGCTGCAAATTGTCCCCAGTGTGTGTGTGTGTGTGTGTGTGTGTGTGTGTGTGTGTGTGTGTGTGTGTGTGTGTGTGTGTGTGTGTGTGTGTGTGCGCGTGTGTGTGTTTGCGCATGTGCGCGGGGTAGAATCTAGGGGGGTTGATGGGAATGTGGGGAGAATGGGTTACAGAGAAAATTTGTGGGGAATGGGTTTGCTGTGTGTGACATGGCATAGACTCAATGGGCTGAATGGCCTCCTTCTATGATAAGGAGATATGGAAATGAAAATATGGAAAATATTCAAGTAGCCCATCCCAATCTGAACCTTTCCTATCCATGTACCTGTCCAAGTGTCTTTTAAATGTTGTTAATGTACCTGCCTCAACCACCTCCTCTGGCAGCTCATTCCATATACTGACCACCCTCTTGGTGGAAAAAGTTGCCCTTCAGGTTCCTATTAAATCTCTCCCCTCTCACCATAAACCTATGCCCTCTAGTTCTCGATTCCCCAACCCTGGGAAAAAGACTGTGCACATTGATCCAATGATATCTTTATTAGTCACATGTACATGGAAACACACAGTGAAATGCATCTTTTGTGTAGTTCAATTTGCGGAATTGAACCCGGGTCGCTGGCACTGTAATAGCGTTACGCTAACCGCTGCACTACCCTGCCTGCCCTATTTATGCCCCTTATGATTTTATACACTTCAAGAAAATCACCCCTCATTCTCCTACACTCCAATGGAAACATTCCCAACCTGCTCAATCCCTCTCCATAACTCAGTCCTGGTGACATCCTCGTAAATCTCCTCTGCACTCTTTCCAGCTTAATGGCATCTTTTCTATAGCGGGGTGACCAAAAGTGAACACAATATTCCAAATGCAGCCTCTTGTACAATTGCAACAAAAAAAGCTTAACAATTGAATGTGATTAAAAACTGTAAATTCCCTGACATTCTTCGACCTGCAATGTTAATTTTGCTTATCTGTCCGTAGATACTGCATGATTTGCTGAGGATTTTTAGGAAATTTTGTTTTTAGTTCTGGAAATCCCCTCAATCCAATGGCCTCCTCTGCAGTTTTAAAACCAAGGCTGAAGAAATAACTTTGGTCTTGAGACTCCAGAATTCTAAATTCTGAGCACTGGAAAAGAGCAAATGTAAGCCCAGAGATGAAAATATTCAAGGTTCAATCGACCCCATCGCGGTGAGAGGGGGTGTGCTGGGTTCAGGGTGTGGACTGGAGCCTGATCTGGTAATTCCCGGAAACCTTCAGTGTTTTTTTGTAACCAGTTGTGAAACTGATAGCAACCTCTCACATGCACACATGCGCAGTTAAACAGGAGGGCGCCACCAGTGTCAATAACAACCCGCTTCTCTGCGGGCAAGCGTCGCTCCTCTGATGCTAACCCCCAGCTCTGCGTCCACTGCTCTCTCTTGTAAGAAGCAATGCAAAACCAAGAGGTTTAGATGAGTTTTTAACGTTAATGTTGGATAATCTGAGCCATTGCAAAAGGGTAAAATCTCGTTGATTTTTTTTAACATTACCGTTGGATAATCCGAACCATTGCAAAACGATAAGATCTAGCTGAGTTTTTAACATTTTACTGTTCAAGTCGAAGTCTGGTTTATTGTCCTATGCGCAGGTGCAATGAAAAACTTCCTTGAAGCAGCATCAGTTAAGCAGCATTCACAAGAAAAACATAAATTACGCACAATTTTTAACAAGAAAACACAATTAGAACAAAAATCAAAGTCCATATATCCACTGTTGGTTAATCTGAACCATATCTATTTTCTATATTTCTTTTTCTATAATTCTATCTATATTCCCATCAATGTTTCATTTTCTGTCTCTCAACTTGCACTGATGTTTTTATGTTCTGTTTATTCTGTCGTATGAGCAATGTATAATATATGTAAATGTAAGTTTATGTTAATTTATGTTGTAATTACGGTGCTGCAAAAAATCTAATTTTCATTGCCATTTATGCTTTTGCAATGGTGTAAATTCAAGTTTATTGTCACGTGTCTGTGCAAAAGGATACTGTCAACTGCCAATGCAAGCAGATGAGGTGTAACTGAGCCTTGAATGTGAAAAGTCATACTGCATAAGCTCCCTGTTCTGTGGAACAGTAGATTTGGACAGAACCCAACTGCCTCGGAATAATTATTTCAAAATGACAATGATTCGTAAAATCGTAGCAACTTATGCTGTTGTTTTGTTTGGGATGTTTCAACCTGCGCTTTAATGAAATGCCAAGGTAGATTTGTCAAATTTTTGCCCCCTTCGCGCTGTGACGCAGGTGGCTAGGGGATGTCCAGCCTGCACAGTGCTTTCACTCTGAAGTTTTCTGGTGAGATCGCTGACGGTCGCGTCTCGGCACACCGCCCTCGCTTCGCGATCTGCAAAGTCTATCGAGGTCTTTCGCCCGGAGACCGATGACGCGGTGCTGATGAATATTGCGATTGGCTGTTCCTGGGCGAAAGGGCAGGGCGCCGCTTTCCTATTGGTGCCGGGCGACCGGTTGGTTGCGCTTAGTTGGAAGTTGGGACCGCGGGCGATCAGTCGCTGAGATCGGGGAGTCAATTCCGCTGGAGTTGGTGGTGTGCGCCAGGTGTCCGATCATCCATAAGACACAGAGGAGCAGATTTAGACCATTCACGATGCTGAGAGTCTTGATCCTACTGTCTCTGGGGCTGCTGTGTGCCGCGAGTAAGTGAGCTTGTTGCTTGGCAGGGTTTGGGAATCCAGCGGGCTCCATTCGGCCCCTTGCCCTTGTGCCCGCTCGCTGAAAGATCTCCCTTGGTCCGGATCCGCTCGGCCCTCACTCCAGAGGAGACCTCCCCATTGACTCCAGGGCCCCACGTCCTATCTGTCTGAAGCCCATTCACCCTCGCTGGAAAAGAGCCCTCCGCCTTAGCCCTAAAATCCCATGTCCCTCCCTCTCTCTTTCTGAAAGTGCTGCCCCTTAGTCCTAATGCCCCATTGCCCCCTACCCAAAAGGAGTCCTTCCCACTAATTGTAATGCTCCGTCATCTCTCTCGAAGAACACCTTCCCATTAGCCCCAATGCCCCATTCCCTCTCTCTCAGCCCTTCCCACTAGTCCTAATGCCCCATGACCTCTCTCCCCATTAGTACCAATAGCTCGTGCCTTCAGAAGGAACTCTCCCATTAAACATACCCTGGGCCCTCTCTCTTAGGGGGAGCCCCCCACCCCATTAGTCCTAATGCTCCATGTCCTCTCTTCCAAATAGAGTCCTCCCCATTGGTCCTGATGCTCCTCCTCTCTCTCTTTGAGAGACCCCCTCGTCCTATTGGCCTTAATGCCCCATGCGTGCTTTCTCTTTTTCTTGGAAAGAGGTGCCCCCTCCAGTGTCCCATATCCTGCCCTCACCCTGAAGCCTCTGGAAAGAAGACCCCCTCTGGTCATTAGCCCCGTCTTCCACCCCCATCACCTTTGGAAAGGATCCCTCCCAGCGCCTCCAATGGCCCGTTGTCCTTTCCCTCTCAAAGAGCTTCCAATTAGCCCCAACTCCCCAATGCCCCGCTCGCATTCTGAAATAGACCCCACTCCCCCCCCCCCCCCCGAGAGTTGGATGCTGTTCCTGGGGATATTGGGTGAATGCTGGAGCAAGGGAATGAATTTGGATGACCAGCTTTGACCGTGTCGAATGGCAAAGCAGGTTCAAAGGGGTGAACAATCTCCTGTTCCAACTTTCTGTTCGCCCCAGTGGCCCTCTGCACCCTCTCTCTGCAAGTGCCCCGTATTAGCCCTATTGCCCCATGCCCTCCCCTCTTGGAAAGACACCCCCAAGCCCATCAACCAGAATTCCCTATGTCTGCCCCTTGCACTCTTAGAAAGAACCCTCCCATTCTCTCTGATGTCCCTGTCTCTGAAAGAGATGCCTGTTAACCCTAAAACCCATGCTTCTCTTTCTCAGTCTGTGCCCCATTAGCCCTCTACCCCTCTGAAAGTGCTTCCCATTAGTGCTCATGCCCTCTGCCCTCTTTCTCATGGAAAGCCCCCACCCAGCCCTATTAGTCTCTATGCCCATGCCCACTCTCCTTAAAAGAGGACCCCTCCAAAGCCCAATGCCCTGTCTCTGAAAGAGCCGGCTCCACCCTGCCCCCCTCCCCCATTAGCCCTAATGTTCCACACCCACCCCCCTCACGGAAAGCGCCTCCAATTAACACCCAGTGCGTCCCCTCGCTCCCTATTGCCTCCGTGAAGAAGTTGAGTTTGTGAAATGTAGAGGAGTTGGGTATGTTTGGGAATCGACAAGGGGAATTGGCTGTTTTAGATCCAGTACAGTGTAATGAGAAAGGGTTAATTAATAACCTTCAGGTAAAGGGTGCAGAGGAGAGACCATAACATAAATCCTGCATAAATCCTGTGATTCAAGCTAAAATCAATTGTGAAGGTATGAGGGGCAGGTTGGCTGGAACTGACTGGGAAACTCCATTAAACGATATGACCCTGGATGGACTGTGGCTTGTATTCAAAGCAATAGTACTTCACTTATAACACAATACATTCCTTTAAGGCATAAAGACCCAACAGGAAAAGTGCTCCAACCATGGATTAAGGGAGAAATAGCATTAAGTATAAGGAAAGAGCTCATAAAATTGCCAGAGAAAAAAACATCAAGCTTGAGGATTGAGAATGCCTTAGCATTCAAAAAATGTTGATCTAAAAATTGATAAAGAAAGGGGGGTGAAAAAAGAATGCGAAAGAGACTGTAAAGGCTTCTATCGTTGTGTAAAAAGGAAAACTCTAGTGAGGACAGGTGTGAACCACAGTCAGAGACGGGAGATAGCAAAAGTCGAGCTGCTGGAGGAACTCAGTGGGTCAGGCAGCGTCTGTGGAGGGAAATGGGCAGTTGACATTTTGGCCTCAGACCCTTCATCTGGACTGGATGGGTAGAGGGGAGATAGCCGGTAAGGGATAGAAGTGGGGCGAGAGCTGGCAAGTGATAGGTGGATCCAGTTGAGGAGATTGATTGGCAGATGGAGTCAGGTGGGGTGGGAAGGGTGGAGATAGGCTGGGAGGTGATCGGTGGGGGCAACAAAGGGCTGCCGACGGGAAAGGAAGTTGCAGCATGGAACCAAATAGGGAGGGGGTGGCGGGCAGATGGGAACTGTGTGGGGAGGAGGGGGAGGGCATTCAGTAGGAGAGGATTTATAATGGGGGATATGGAAACAGCGGAAGAATTAAAACTTTGTATCTACCTTCTTGGAAGAAGACACAGACAAAGTGTCTCAAACCAAAGGTCCTGTGTGAACAAGTAAAAGAAGTAAGTATGAGTAAGGGTAAACCAGTAAAAAAATAGATCCTTCAAACTCAAAGAGCCAATGATCTCCATTGAAGGGATGGCGACGGAGAAAGTTAGACAGTCTGCTTATCATCTTCCAAACTCCCACGGATTCTGAAATGATCCTGCGGACTGGAGTGTGGCAAATGTGACCCCACTATTTAGGAAAGAGGGAGAGAGGAAACTGGGAACCACCAGCCTGTTAGATCTACCTGGGAAAATGGTGAATTCTGTGACATCAAGACACTCAGAAAATAATATGACTGATCAGAGTCAACTGAAAGAAATATCATGTTCGACTAATCTATTGGTGTTATTTTAAATGTGTCGAGTAGATGAGGGAGAATCAGTGGGTGGATAAGGTCCCACGCAGCAAGTTAGAGCACATAGAATTGAGGATAATTTGGAAAGTATGGATTATGAGGAGAGACTAAGGGAGCTGGGGCTTTTCTCTTTGGAGAAGAGGATGAGAGGAGACATGATAGAGGTGTACAAAACATTAAGAGGAATAGATAGAGTGGACAGCCAGCACCTCTTTCCCAGGGTACCAATGCTCAATACAAGAGGGCATGGCTTTAAAGTAATGGGTGGGAAGTTCAAGGAAGATATCAGAGGAAGGTTTTTTATCCAGAGAGTGGTTGGGGCACGGAACACGCTGCCTGGGGCGGTGGTGGAGGCAGGTACATTGGTCAAATTCAAGAGATTGTTAGATAAGCATATGGAAGAATTTAAAATAGGGGGATATACCCCCTACTACATTTCAATGGTTTTCTCAAACTATAACATGTTTAAACTTAGAAAAAATTAGGAGTGGTACTGTTGATCCTTCGCTTAAATTTGAGGAAGTTTGGAATCCATTTATACAATATTTCCATACGATATGAACAGACCTTTTTCGAATCCCCTTCAATAACCTTTGAATATAGAGGAGCGGAGCTGACGACATAAGAATGTGGTTTTTTTTAATCGAAGTAATGTCAGTCCAGTTTTTTTTAAGTTTTTGGTTTGCTTTTGTTTAATGTTATATTTCTTTTTGAGTTGGGGGTTTTCTCTTCATATAATTAAATTTCTTTTCAATTTTTTTTCTCATCGTGTACACTTAGCAAGAGTGCAGGAGGTCTAGATTATATATTTTACTCCTTGTGAGTATAAATATTAACTGTCATTATTGTTACCCCGATCTCTTTGTATCATATGTATAATTATTAATATTATGTAAATCAATTTGAATTACTTTGGAATTCAATAAAAAGATTGAAAAAGAAAGGAAATTGGGGGATATATGGGAGGAAGGGGTTAGATAGACAGGCGAGGTCTAAAGGTCGGCACAACATTGTGGGCCAAAGGGCCTGTGTTGTGCTGTACTGTTCTGTTCTATAATATACATGTGCAGATTGAGAGTTGGTTAACACATAGGGGATAATAGGAATAAATGGAACTTCTTTTGGTCTCCTTTCAGAGGAAAGGATGTGGTTGCTATGGAGGGACAGCGGTGAAGGTGCACTCCACTGGTTACTGGGGTGGCAGGGTCTGACGTTTGAGGAGAAGTTGAGTGCTCAAGAGTTTAGAAGCATGAGACCTTATTGGAACTCACAATATACTTAAGAAGGCTTGACGGATTACATTCTGGGAGGATGTTTACCCTGGCGAAAGAATCTAGAACTGGGGTGGCACAGTCTTAGAACTAATGGGGAGACATGAGTGCATGAGAAATTTCTTCACACGGAGGGTAGTGTGCCTTTGGAATTCTCTGCCCCAGGGGGCTGTAGGGGCTCAGTCACTGGTTACATTCAAAACAGGTTGATAGGTTCTGGGACATTGAGGGAATGGAGGGATATCGGGAGAGTGTCACAAAATGGCGTTGAGGTAGAAGAACAGCTGCGATATTGTTGAATGGAGGAAAAGGCTGGAAGGGCCGAATGGCCTGCTTCAGGTTCTGTTTCTCACTGTTAGCTTCAGTGCCACTGCACCCTCTTACTCAAAGTTCTGCAGCAGCTGTATTGCCCCATCCTGTCTTTCTGAAGGCTCCCCACTAATTCCAATGCCCCCCTGCCCTTTCTCTGAAAGAGTTCCCTCCATTCTGAAGTGCCAGCTGACTGAACCTTGGACTGGGTCAGGCAGCGGTGTGTCATACATTGCTCTCCACGGTTTGGCCGTAGGTGTTTGTACAGTGCTGAGAAGGTTTTTATTGCTTTTCCACAGATAAATGCATGAAGAAGCTATCTGCAAGATAGATTCCTTTAGCATGCTGATTTTAGCTGTGGTGTAAATGTGTACAACACATTGTTGTGTGTTTAAAACAGTGGAAACGGAAGCCATTGCCATGGTCTAATACTGCACAACAAGGGGAATTCTATAATATTCATACTTCCCTATTTCCTTTCAACATATAAGGAGGCCGTTAAGCCTGTCAAATCCGCGCTGACTCACAGAGCAATCCTATTCCCCTACTGATTTTCAGGGTAATCAATTCTGGATTCCCATCAATCCCACCACACACTTACACATTAGGGGCAGATTACAGTGGCCGATCAGTCTACCAACTCGTGGGCCCTTGGGATGCTGGAGTAAACTACAGCTCTGGGGGGAGCCCACGCGATCACAGGGAGAGCGTGTGCAGGTAGCGCCAGAGGTCAGGATCGAACCTGGGTTGTTGGGAGTTGTGAGGCAGTGGCTCTACCTGCTGTGCCATGGTGACAGCACACTACACCACTCCTTCACCACGACTTTAAAATTGCCTGCCTTGTCCTGGTGTCAGTTTAAAATTTTACTTTCATCTTTCTTCACACAGCGAGTTTTTTTCCCCAGTGTTCACAACCGACTCCTACATTTCCTTCCTATATTTTTGATTTTGGGTGGCTCTTTCTGTTGTATCCAGCTCCAGGGAAGAGAGATCCCGACAGTATATGAGCGGCTCCATAAAGATTGGGAGTGCGGGAGTGTGAGACCTTGGCACAGT
The DNA here is from genome assembly GCF_009764475.1 of Pristis pectinata. Classification (NCBI taxonomy): domain Eukaryota; kingdom Metazoa; phylum Chordata; class Chondrichthyes; order Rhinopristiformes; family Pristidae; genus Pristis; species Pristis pectinata. Next base: position 13,089,677 of record NC_067438.1, on the reverse strand, counting down.
GCATGAATATTCCCATAAAACTCTGATAATCCGGCACACATGCTGGCCAACAGACATTCCAGACTTTCAGACGTTCTTCCAATTAATATCTCAACGCACTTTTAATTCACTTTTTTTTAAGATGCTACACAGTGCTATAAGTTTTCCGTGAAACAGTTAAGCTTAAAGGGAGTGCCAGAAGTGGGGTGGAAAAGGGTCGCAGGATGTGGGTGTCAGAGAGTGGAGAGGAAGTGCGGCAAATGTTACCTAGTGAACCAGATGCTGAGGCATTGGATTTTCTGAACAGTGGATTATTGGTGCTTTGTTGTCGTTGGAAGGTTTTTTTTTGTCCATTCTTGGGACTGTGGGAGTTGCTCTATAATCAGATTTTACTGCCCCTCACCAACTGTTCAGAAGGTGGTGACGAGAAACCTTGAACTACCACCTTCTGTATAGTGAATGCTTTTCCAGTTGTCGTTATGTGAGGTGTTCGAGGAAGGTGAGTCGGGAGAGTGCCTGGATGAGTGCTTGACAAGGTGGCCCACTTGTCACCCAGTGTTCTGGCCTGAATATCCACTGGTCCAAAACAAAACCAGAAAATGCTGGAAGCACTTAGTGAGTCAGGTGGCATCTGGAGAGAGGGAGAGAGAAGCAGGATCGATTTTTCAGGTCGATGAGCAGAATTGGGGAAAATTAGTTTAACAGGCATATGCAGAGAAGTGAAGAGAACAAAGGGAATGTCTGTGAGGTGGTGGGGATCAACTGCAAATGGATGCCACAGATTGGTGGAGACTAGCAGAGGGTAGAAGGACGTTAATCTGTCAGGAGGAGGGGAAAATAGCGAAGGAGCCAAAGAAAGCAGTGAAGACAAACTCTGCTGGAACTGTGCGATACAGAATGCAGCGGTTGCTGGAAATCTGAAATGAAGGAGACTGTTGGGAGAGCCCAGCAGGTCATGCCTCACCTGTGGTGAGGAGAAAACTGAGTTCCGTCAGAAATGGTCAGTGATTGAAAAGTGAAAAAAAAATGCAGATGCTGGTAATCTGAAACATAAACAGAAAATGATAGAAACACTCAGCAGGTCAGGCAGCATCTGCAGAGAACATATAATGCCCCACGTCAATACCGTGAGAAGTCATGGACCTGAAACACCAACCCTGCCCCCCGCCTCATAGGTACAGCCTGATCTACTGAGCACTCCCAGCTGTCCCTGCTTCCATGGGTATTGGTCACGTCTAACCCAAACTGGAAAGGCTGGTTATCTGAAATTGTTGAATTCAGTGTTGAACCCCAAGGGTTGTAACCTGTCTAGATGAAAAATGCTGTGAAGGCAAAGACATAGAGTCAGAGTGGGAATGTGATGGGAGATTTACAGGAAGTTGGAAGTTCAGGGTTGCCCTTGTGGACTGAACAGAGATGTCCTGCAAAACGACCACCCAGTCTGCAGTGGTTGTCCGGTGTAGACTGGACCACATTGTCAACAGCACGCTAAATTGGAAGAGGTGCAGGTGAACCTCAGCTTCACCTGGAAGGAGTCTTTGGGATGCAGGATGATGAGAAGCAAAGAGATGAAAGGGCGGGGGTTGCATTTCATCTGGTTTCATGGTGGAATGACGCCTTGAGAAGGTCAGTATACCTGATCACTGCAATTTTTGGATTACCAATGACGGAATCTGACCACCTATTTGCTGCTGCTTGTCTTATGATTGACTTTGTTACATTAATGGCCAAGCCATCCATTTTGTTTAAGTGGAAGGATCCAATACCCCCCACTACTTTTCATTGGTTTTCTCAAACTATATCATGTTTAAACTTCGAAAAAATGAGGAGTGGCACTGTGGATTCTTTGTTTAAATTTGAGGAAGTTTGGAGTTCACTTATTCAATATTTTCATATGATATAGATCCCTTTTCAACAATCTTTGAATTTCGAGGAGTGGAGTTGACGACATAATAATGCTCTTTGTTCACCGAGAAATATCAGTCCAGTTTTGTTTCTCTTTTGAAATTTTTGTTTTCATATTATCACTTACAATTTTTTTCGATTTGGGTTCTTTTTATATAATAAATCTTTTTCTTTTTCCTTTTGACTTTCCTTTTGTAATATATTCGTTTACCAAGAAACCATGGGGCCTAGAATATTTTTTTATTCTTTCTGATTATATATCTCATGATTGTCCTTCTGATCTCTTTGTATTGTGTATAATTACCGATGTATTCATCTGAATATTAATAAAAAGATTGAAAAAGAAAGAAAGAAGATAAGATGAGTGGGTAGAAGGGTGGACCATGGGAGTCATGGAGGGAACAGTCCCTTAAGAATCCGAAAGGGGAAGTGAAGACATGTCTGGTGGTGGATGATGTATCGAATGTGGACACTGGTGGGTTGGAAGGTTGGGGGAGGGGAACGTCCTACATGCTCTGGCTGGGGGATACAGAGGATGAAAGCATCATGGTTGCAGTGATTACCAGTGATCTCTGCCACCAAGGAAGGGTAACAGTGACAGGGGAAAACCGTTACCAATGGGTTCCTGACATCAGCCAGATGAAGTATATTGACCATCCATCATCGCTGGGTCTAAATCCTGGAACTCCCTCCCCAAAAGCACCGTGGGTGCACCTTCACCAGAAGGACTGCAGTGGTTCAAAACGACCATCATCTTATCCAGGGAAAACCGGGCAGTGCCAGCGATGCCTTCATTTCATACACAAATAAAGAAAGGCATATGAGATCTGGAGGGGAGGGACCCGGATGGCTTGCCTCTTGAGCAGGAACACAGGGTAGATAGAGTCCTCCTTCTCTTCTCCTCTTGAGAGGAGACATGATAGAGGTGTACAACATATTAAGAGGAATAGATAGAGTGGACAGCCAGCATCTCTTTCCCAGGGCACCAATGCTCAATACAAGAGGGCATGGCTTTAAAGTAATGGGTGGGAAGTTCAAGGGAGATATCAGAGGAAGGTTTTTTACCCAGAGAGTGGTTGGGGCATGGAATGTGCTGCCTGGGGTGGTGGTGGAGGCAGGTACATTGGTCAAATTCAAGAGATTGTTAGATAAGCATATGGAAGAATTTAAAATAGAGGGAGATGTGGGAGGAAGGGTTTAGATAGTCTTAGGTGAGGTGTAAAGGTCGGCACAACATTGTGAGCCAAAGGGCCTGTATTGTGCTGTTCTGTTCTATGATTCCCCAGGGTAGAAATGTCAAATACTAGAGGGCATAGGTTTAATATGATGTGGGGAAAGTTTAAGGGAGACGTGCAAGGCAAGTTTTGTCCTTAAACTGAGTGGTGGGTGCCTGGAACTCAGTGTCGGGGGAGGTGGTGGAATCGGATATGATAGCAATGTTAAGAGGCATTTAAGATACACGAACGGGCAGGGAATGGAGACCGTGTGCAGACTGATTCGCTAGTTAGATTGGCATCATGGTTGGCACAGACATAGTGAGCTGAAGGGCCTGTTTCTGTGCACTACTGCTCTATGTTCTAAGGGCAAGCGTCCGATGGGATTCTCAGTGCATGAGACTCATGTTGGTGCCGGATTTGAACATGTGCTCACTGTGGTTCTCCTGTGTGTCCGCAGATGTAAGTTCACCAGAGGTCACTGTGTACACCTACAAACCAATCAAGGAAGGTGAAAAAAACGTCCTCCTCTGCCATGCCAAGGAATTCAACCCACCCAACATCCATTTGGAGCTGCTGGAGGGCGGGAATGTGATGCCGAAGACAAATCAATCTGACATCACCTTTGAGCAAAACTGGAAATTCAAATTAACCAAATATGCTGAGTTCTGGCCTAAGCAAGGAGTGGAGTACTCCTGCAGGGTGAATCACCAAGACAACATCAAGAAAGTTAAACTTGGTGAGTAAAACTTGCATTCTTCATGAATCATATACTATGAAACGCCGGTAATCTGACATGTTCGGGACTCTTGTGCTGCTGGACTGGCAGGTTTTCTGGACTATTGGAAGTTGTTCTATTAATTCCCAAAACACTTTTAGTTCACTGTTTTTTGGACGTTACCTGGTATTGCAATACATTTTCCAGTGAACTCAGTAAGTTTAAAGGGAGGGTGAGACCCAGGGCCCCGGTGAATTCCAGGGGAGCCCAGGAATCGGGATCTCAGTGCAGGTAAGGGAGCGCAGGTAACATCACTGATGAGATAGATACTGAACCATCGAACAGCAGATTGTTGGACCCATACTGTACATAATGTACATACTGTACCTTTCTTAGAGCAGGATAAAATGTCGGCACAACATTGTGGGCCGAAGGGCCTGTACTGTGCTGTGGTGTTCTATGTTCTATAAGCACATACTGCTTTACCCCAATGAGGTATGCACTCTTCAACTCCAAACACGAGTTTCTCTCCAACTGAGCACTTGATATCAAAGCTAAATTAGATTCCACCCTGGAACATTCCCAAGTATCCACTGTTCCTTATATAAATCATCTGAAATACCTGGATGTGATCCCTGCCGAGACCTCATTTCCAGGTATCCATTTTCCATGCATGTATTTCTAAACCCTTGAAAAACTAAATGTGCGTCTGGCCTTTGGTGATAACAATGTAACTTCCCTATAATTAAGTGAAACTGACCATTCTTCTACCTTAGAATGCAGCAAATTGAAATGAGCTGTTAATGAGGTAAGATAGAGGGTGTTTATTGCAGGCTATGAATTGGCCAATAGGTGAAGAAATAGATTTTATTTATGAAGCCATGAACATTTTTATGATGGGAACTGGGTTTAAGGACCCATCCACAAGCCAAACCTGTGACTGTGATCAGTACTGCACTGAAACATCAGCATAGTTTCTGGCTCAAGTCTCTGGAATAGGCCTGAACCCATAACCTGTGATTTGGCTGAGAGTGTTACAATGGAGCCATACTAATACCTGAAATCAGGCTGTAGGATTTGGTATCGACATAATAGTTCTTTCAATACAAGTTCTGTGCATGCTTTCTGAAGCTTCTACTGACTTAGCTAACATCACTGGTATTGGTATTGGTTTATTATTGTCACTTGTACCGAGGTACAGTGAAAAACTTGTCTTGCATACCGATCGTACAGGTCAACTCATTACACAGTGCAGTTACATTGAGTTAGTACAGAGTACATTGATGTAGTACAGGTAAAAACAATAACAGTGCAGAGTAAGGTGTCACAGCTACAGAGAAAGTGCAGTGCAATAAGGTGCAAGGTCACAACAAGGTAGATTGTGAGGTCAGAGTCCATCTCAATGTATAAGGGAACCTTTCAATAGTCTTATCACAGTGGGGTAGAAGCTGTCCTTAAGTCTGGTGGTACTTGCCCTCAGGCTCCTGTATCTTCTACCTGGTGGAAGACGAGAGAAGAGAGAATGAGTACAGCACAGGAACAGGCTCTTCATCTCACCACGTCTGTGCCGACCATGATGCCAATCTAACTACTTCCATCCGCCTGCACATTGTCGGTATCCCTCTATTCCCTGCCTGTTCATGTGTCTGCCTAAATGCTTCGCGAAACATTGCTCTCATATCTGATTCTACAAGCTCCCCTGGCAGTGCTTTCCAAGCACCTACCACTCGCTATGTGTTAAAAAAACTTGCCTTGCACATCTCCTTTAAACTTTTCCCCTGCTCACCTTAAACCTATGCCCTCTAGTATTTGCCATTTCCACCTTGGGGAAACGGACTCTGACTATCTTTATATACTGAAAACTGTATTTTGAGATGCACCATGTGAGTCATTTGAGACACAACTTAAGGATGGTGAGAGGAAGAGGTGACTGCAGACCCACGGTTCCCAGATCACCCTCCCAATGGGGACACACACAGGCTGTGGATTCACTGGTGGAGGTTGTTTGCTGCAATCAGTCAGCAGCTCCATCTAATCAGTGAACCTTGCGATTAACAGGACGGTGTAAGGAAACTTGGGCAGACTTTGGTCTTTTGTCCAATAATACCCATGTGTTGGTCTAATTTGTTTTGTTCACAGGCTAATGATTTTTTTTCCCTGCTTTCACTTACAGAATCCTTCTAGGCTGTTGCACCACAGGTAAGCAAACTCTGACACTCTTTGTGGTTACTGTTGAGAATATTCTGGCCTAATATTTCAAGTTCCTCACTCCTCTTTGTTTTTGCAGCCATGAACACCAGCGCGATTTCCAAAGGAATAAACATCAAAATCACATCTTTTGATTCAAGTTGCTTTAACATTCAGAAAAAAAATTAATGTTTGTATCATTCTGTAATTTTAAACTATCTGCAAATTTTGCTGTAGAACCTTAGAAGCTCGTAATTGCAGCTGTTGACATCTTGTTCCTTCTCCTTATTGGCTGATGAGTAGTGAAATTATGAAGTTGTGATTCATTAGAAATGAAATTTCCCTTCCAACTGCTGCGGAGGACTGGCCTACAAGTCAGGGCTATTAGAAACACCTAGTCATATTCCTCCCTCTGCCTCACCCCCATCTCATTCAAGTCTTCTATAGAATTTAAATAACGCCTGGCCCATCTTATGGACTGCTCTACTCAATCCCCACACAGCAGGAGTCACAGGAGTTCCCATGTGTGCCAGCGTACACTCACCTTGCAGTCAGGAGCCCAGATATGCTTTTAAAACACCAGCCCTACTCATGCACCATTTCTAGCTAGTTATTGACTTAAATCAGTCACAAATGCCTTTCTTAAATGATGATAATTTTCATTAGATACCCAGTGCTGATAGTTTCAGTGGTTTTAAGGGGATTATGTTATTAAAGGTGATTGGCTTCCAGTGTGTAAAGTAATGCATGTGTAATAATACTGTAACTGATGTGTTCAATAAATGAAGAAGTTTCGCCACCTTATCTCCTTGTTTTTTTGTTTGTGAACTCTGGGAGCAAGGAACCAGTGTCAGTGTACGTATCAACAATACAGCGACAGCAACTTCCACTTATATGGTGCCTTTAACTTCTCAAGCAGGTACTTTTTAGTGAGTTTGCCATTGAACCACTTGAGGCACATAGGCAAGTGAGGTTGCTTTTGAGGAAAGGGAGGCTCCCAACAGAGTCAAGTGAAATTTATTGCCATCTGCACAAGCACATGTATGCACAGGTGCAATGAAAAACTTGCTTGCAGCAGCATGACAGGTACATAGCATTAGAGACACAAGAAGAACATAAATTACACAAGAAAGACCACAATTAGAACAAAAAAAAAAGTTCATTGCAGTGTAAAGTTGTCAATAGTGCTGTTATGCTGAGGTAGTGATTAGGGTTATTAGAAAAAAGCCACTCAGACCATCAAGTGACCTGGGTTTGAGCATGACCTCAGGTGATGGGAGGTGGAAGTGAGGGAAAAGGGGAACAGAAGATCCAGGAGGTGGACTTGAGAATTCAGGGAGTACAATCTAAGAGTATTAGAACTCTTGAACATTAAAAATCGCTAATAATAGCATTTTGACTTTGTGGGTAACCTAAACTGATACGTGGCAGAGCATTCTCAAAATCAGGTAGAGTGGCTCCAGTGAAAGTTAAAACAAAATGTTGGAAATCTAACATTAAAACAAAAATTGCTGGAAATACACAGCAGGTCAGGCAGCATCTCTGGGAGGAGAAACAGAGGTAATGTTTCTGGTTGAAGAAGTTCTGATGAAAGGTTTTCAACTTGAAATGTTAACTCTGTTTCTCTTCCCACAAATGCAGCCTGACCTGCTGAGTGTTTCTGGCATTTTCTATCACAGTGGCTCTGGGCCCTGTGCAAGAGTTTAATCAAGAAACAGGTTTGAAAAGTCTCAACTTGTAAACAACAAAGAATTGCGGAGGAACTGTGGGATTATCCTCCCAAATGGTCAAAGCAGAAAAACTTCGGGCATACAGAGACACAGTGTGGAAGCAGGCATTTGGCCCACTGAGTCTATGCTGAACACCAACCACCCATTTACTATATTAATAGAACATAGAAAACCTACAGCACAATTCAGGCCCTTCGGCCCACAAAGTTGTGCCGATCATGTCCCTACCTTAGAAATTACTAGGCTTACCCATAGCCCTCTATTTTTCTCAGCTCCATGTACCTATCCAAAAGTCTCTTAAAAGACCCTATCGTATCCGCCTCCACCACCGCTGCCGGCAGCCCATTCCACACACTCACCACTCTCTGAGTAAAAAACTTACCCCTGACATCTCCTCCGTACCTGCTCCCTGGCACCTTAAACCTGTGTCCTCCTGTGGCAACCATTTCAGCCCTAGGAAAAAGCCTCTGACTACCCACATGATCAATGACTCTCATCAGTTTATACACCTCTATCAGGTCCCCCCTCATCCTCCGTCGCTCCAAGGAGAGAAGGCTGAGTTCACTCAACCTGTTTCCATAAGGCATGCTCCCCAATCCAGGCAACATCCTTGTAAATCTCTTCTGCACCCTTTCTATGGTTTCCACATCCTTCCTGTAGTGAGGTGACCAGAACTGAGCTCAGTACTCCAAGTGGGGTCTGACCAGGGTCCTATATAGCTGCAACATTACTTCTCGGCTCCTAAATTCAATTCCACGATTGATGAAGGACAATACACCATATGCCTTCTTAACCACAGAGTCAACCTGTGCAGCTGCTTTAAGCGTCCTATGGACTCGGACCCCAAGATCCCTCTGATCCTCCACACTGCCAAGAGTCTTTTCTAATCTTTTTATTCTCCCCACCTTCTCATCAACTCCCCCCAGATTCTACCACTCACCTACACACTCAGGATGATCTAAATTGGCCAGTTAACCCACACATTGTTAGGATATGGGAGGAAACTGGAGTGCCCAGGAGAAACCCACACTGTCACAGCGAGAAGGAGCAAATTCCACACACAGACAGCACCGGGGGTCGGGATCGAACTCGGGTCCCCAAGGCTGTGAGGCAGCGGCTCTAGCTGTTTGCCACTGTGCCACTGTAAAAAAACGAAGCTCAAGGTCTGCAGAATCTGTTTCAAAGAAGGCTTACAATTTGCAAGAGCAGGTTGATAAACCTTGGCATCTCCAAGAAACCGTTCATGTTGGAGTGAGTGGCCGAGACCTCAGTGACAAGACAGCAACAAGGAAAGCTGGCAGGGCCTGTGGCCAGTGAGATGGCACAACCTGGGGTGGCCAATCAGCAACTAGTTATCCGTACGTTCCAACACCCAGAGCTGTGGACGACAAGGAGCTGGAGCGGGTGGACGGTGAGACTGTAGTTGGAGGTACAGTCTACCAGTTGAGTATGTACAGTTGGTGCAGGCTGACTGACAGACATCCGTACACAGCAACTATTAGCTACGGTATAGTACAGTAAACCTCCGATAATCCAGTGTCCTATTGTTCAGAAATCTTGATAGCTTGGCATATGGTGCTCTCTTTAGACTCACCAGGACCCCATTTGCCAGGCTCCCTTTAAACTTGCTGGGTTCTGCTTCCTGCACTCCCTTTAAACTCACTGGGTACTGTCTCCCACATTCCCTTTAACCCCAGTGAGATGACTGGAAAATTTATTTCTCCATGCATAACATTTTTCAAAAAGGTGAATTAAAAGTGTGTTTTGAGTATTAATAAAAATAATTTCCAACAGTCCAGAAAACCTGCCAGTCCAGCACCACCAAAGTGCCAAGGGTTGATGGATTGTTGTAGAGTTTCACTACCTTTTAAATAGGTGTAACTCACAATCTGAATAAAGCCAGTGTGGGTTACACCTTCAGTATTTCGGTGACCTGTTTCTTCCTGGCCGATGTTGTACAGAGCTTCAGTACTGGATCTTCACATGTGTGACACATTGAAAACTAATAAACTGTAGGTGCTCTACACCTGAAACAAACAGGGAAGATGCTGTTCCTTCAGAATGTTATGTTCCAATGAGATCACTGAGACAGGGGCAGCAGCGAGTAGAGCCACTGCCTCACAGCTCCAGCGACCCTGGGCTCAATCTTGGCCTTCAGTGCTGTCTCTGTGTGTAGTTTGCACGTTCTCCCTGTGACTGTGTAGGTTTCCTCCCACATCCCAAAGACGTGCGGGTTGGTGGGTTAATTGGCCACTGTAAAGTAGAACATAGAACAATGAAACAGTACAGCACGATACAGGCCCTTCGGCCCACAATGTTGTTCTGACCGTTAAACCTCACCTAAGACTATCTAACCCCTTCCTCCCACATATCCCTCTGTTCTAAATTCCTCCATATGCTTATCTAGCAATCTCTTGAATTTGACCAATGTACCTGCCTCCACCACCGCCCCAGGCAGCGCATTCCATGCCCCAACCACTCTCTGGGTAAAAAACCTTCCAAAAATTGCTCCAACTGTGTGGTGCGTGGTAGAAACTGGGGGGGAGCTGATGACAATGTGGGGAAAATAAAAATTGGGATGAATGTAGAATGAGTGTAAATGGGTGGTTGGTGGTCGGCACGGACTCAGTGGGCTGAAGGGCCTGTTTCCGTGCTGTCTCTCTATGTGACTTCCCACTCTTCTCAGCTCCAGAAGGTATCTCATCGAACAACCCCTTCATTCCTGGAATCAACCTACTGATTCTCCGAAATAGCCTCCAATTTCCTTCCTTAAAATGAACCAAAACTGTGCTCCAGAAGTGGTACGTGAAGCAAGACTTCCCTAATCTTTTGTCTTCCTTGCAATAAAGGCCAACCTCCCATTTGACCTCGAGATTTACTTGCCGCACACGTGTGCTAACTTCCTTTGTACGAGGACACCCAGATCTCCTTAAACACCATCTTTGGTTAGTCCCACGCCATTCAATTTACATCGCCAGGAGTTCACCAAAGGCTCATAGTCAGGGAGAGGCAGAGGAACAAATGCCTGCAAGGATACCAAGGTAGTAATAGCAGGGGATTTCAACCATTGTAATATAAACTGGGGCAAGATATACAGAACATTGCTGCAAAATCACTTGTGGAGAAGGATATATGGGCAATCCAGACCACATCCAAGGGCCTTGCATTTGAAACACTTCATGTCAACTACACATAACCAGATGCTGATACTTTAGTCTAGCATACAGAGACACAGATGCTAGAATATGTTGATAACCAAGCTTTTGTTTAGATTGCAATTAAACAATGAGTGAATAATGGTTTCTTGGCATTGGTATTGGTTTATTATTGTCACTTGTACCAAGGTACAGTGAAAAACTTGTCTTGCATACCGATCGTACAGGTCAATTCGTTACACAGTGCAGTTACATTGAATTAGTACAGAGTGCATTAACGTAGTACAGGCAAAAACAATAACAGTACAGTGTCACAGCTACAGAGAAAGTGCAGTGCAATAAGGTGCAAGGTCACAACAAGGTAGATCGTAAGATCATAGTCCATCTCATTGTATAAGGGAACCATTCAACAGTCTTATCACAGTGGGATAGAAGCTGTCCTTGAGCCTGGTGGTACATGCCCTCAGGTTCCCATATCTTCTACCTGAAATGGAAGAGGAGAGAAGAGAGAATGTCCCGGGTGGGTGGGGTCTTTGATTATGCTGGCTGCTTCACCAAGACAACGAGAGGTAAAGACAGAGTCCAAGGAGGGGAGGCTGGTGTCCGTGATGCACTGGGCTGTGTCCACAACTCTCTGCAGCTTCTTGCGGTACTGGGCAGAGCAGTTGCCGTACCAAGCTGTGATACATCCAGATAGGATGCTTTCTGTGGTGCATTGGTAAAAGTTGGTGAGAGTCAAAGGGGACAAACCAAATTTCTTTAGCCTCCTGAGGAAGTAGAGGCGCTGGTGAACTTTCTTGGCTGTGCCATCTGCATGATTTGACCAGGACAGGCAGTTGGTGATGTTCACTCCCAGGAACTTGAAGCTCTCAACCCTCTTGACCTCAGCACCACTGATGTAGACAGGTGCATGTACACCGCCCCCTTTCCTGAAGTCAATGACCAGCTCTTCTGTTTTGTTGTTCTTATCTAATCTTCAGTCATAAAGTCATATAGTCAAATAGCACAGGATCAGGCCATTCAGCCCATCTTGTCCATGCCAACCATTGTCCCCATCTACACTAATCCCATTTACTGCAGCCTTCTCTGCCTTGGCGATTCAAGTGCTCGTGTAAAAGACTTCTTAAATGCTGAGAGAGTGTCTGTCTTCACCACCCCCCCAAGTTACAAGGAGTTGTTGGAGAAAGGTGACATAAGGAATGGATGAATTAAGCAGTTCGATCCTGACCTCAGGTGCTGTCGGTGTGCAGCTTGGAGAAAATAAAACCAGGGATTAATGTAGGATTAGTGTAAATGGGTGCCTGATGGTCGGCATGGCCTCAGTCAGCCAAAGGGCCTGTTGCCATGTTGTATACGACTTCCCACACTTCTCGTTCTTCCTGTAACAGGGTGGGTTTTCCACCTCCCACCCCAGTGTGCTCCCATTTTCTCCCACATTCCAGAGAGGGTTATTTGTCTGTTGTAAATTGCCCCTCTTGTGTAGAATCTGAGGGAAATTAGTGGAAATGTGGGGAGATAAAAGGTGGGATTAGTGTAATTGGGGTCTGGACAGACCCTGCTTCCATGCCGATGACTCTATGACCATGATACCTGCGATAGGGTGAGACCAGATCAAACGGGGCAGTTAGATGGTGATCGCACTTCTTTGTCTGTGTTATTTGCTGCTAATAATAGAGCTGTCAGACAAGCCGAACAGGTCAGGCTGTAAGAATGGAGAGAGGAAAATGGAGTCATAATCACAGATGGATGACAGGCGGAGATTGCCGGATCTGATACAAACAGGCAGAAAGAGCGAGTTACCCACAGTGGGAGAATTCCAATATCGACTCCGGAACGCTGCAACGTGCCAAGACAGAAGATGAGGTGCTGTTCGTCAAGATTACGGTGGCCCTCCTTGTTACAGTGCAGGAGGCTACAAGCTAATAAACCAGAGAGACACAAGAGACCGCAGAGGCTGGAATCTGGAGCAACACACAAACTGTTGGAGGAGCTCAGTGGGTCGAGCAGCACCTGTGAGAGGAAAGGAACTGTCAGTGTCAGGACTGAGAGTGGAGAGGGAAGATAGCTGGTATAAAGAGGTGAGGGGTGAGATAGGAGCTGGTAGGTGATAAGTGGACTGAGGAGAGGCAGAAAGAGCAAGGTGGGTGAGGGGGGGAGAGGTAGGGATTAAAGCAGGTGGATGATAGGCGGAAGTAGACAAGGAGGAGAAAAAGTGTAGGGAAGACCCAGGCGGGGGAAGGGTGACGAGCAGGGACCACAAAGACCACAAGCGCTGGAATCTGATGTGGAAGGTGATAATGGGAACCATTTCAGGGAGAAATGAAGGGGAGATGAAGCCAAATGGGGGAGGGGATCCTGTGGGTGAAGTGTGTCTGTACCAGGTGGGAAGGGGGACAAAACTGGGTTATTGGATGGTGGGTGGGGGAGGGAGGGTTTGGGAAAGGGAACAATAATGGTAGGGCCAGAGGTGGGGGGAGGAAGAGGGAGGAAGAGGGGGGAGGGAGGAAGGGGGGAGGGAAAAAGAGGGGGGAGGGAGAGGGGAGAGGGAGAGGGGAGAGGGAGAGGGGGAGGGAGAAGGGGGAGGGAGAAGGGGGAGGGAGAAGGGGGAGGGAGAAGGGGGAGGGAGAAGGGGGAGGGAGAGGGGAGGGAGAAGGGAGGGAGACGGGGAGGGAGTAGGGGGAGGGAGTAGGGGGAGGGAGTAGGGGGAGGGAGAAGGGGGAGGGAGAAGGGGGAGGGAGAAGGGGGAGGGAGAAGGGGGAGGGAGAAGGGGGAGGGAGAAGGGAGGGAGACGGGGAGGGAGTAGGGGAGGGAGTAGGGGGAGGGAGTAGGGGGAGGGAGTAGGGGGAGGGAGAGGGAGAAGGGAAGGATGAAGGGGAGGATGAAGGCGATGGAGGAGGGGGAGGGAGAGAAACATTGGAAAACTCACTGTTAATACTGTTGGGTTGTAGACTACCCAGGCGGTATGTGAGGTGTTGCTCTTCCAGTTTGTGTTGGACCTCTCCCTGGTAGTGGAGAAGGCTAAGGTTGGACAGGTCAGTGTGGGAATGGGGAGGGGAGCTTAAATAGCATGCATCCGGGAGCCTGGGGTGGTCACTGCGGACAGAGTGCAGGTACTCTGCAAACCAGTCGCCTAGTATGTGCTTGGTCTCATTAACGTAGAGGAGGCCACATCAGGCCACAGCCTCCCCGTCTGGTTCCACCTGCCTTCACCTCTCCCCAGAAGGTTCATAGAACATGAACAGTGCAGCACAATACAGGCCCTTCGGCCCACAATGTTGTGCCGACGTTTAAACCTCGCCTAAGACTATCTAACCCCTTCCTCCCACATATCCCTCTATTCTAAATTCCTCCATATGCTTATCTAGTAATCTCTTGAATTTGACCAACGTACCTGCCTCCACCACCACCCCAGGCAGCGCATTCCATGCCCCAACCACCCTCTGGGTAAAAAACCTTCCTCTGATATCTCCCTTGAACTTCCCACCCATTACTTTAAAGCCGTGCCCTCTTGTATTGAGCACTGGTGCCCTGGGAAAGAGGCGCTGGCTGTCCACTCTATCTATTCCTCTTAATGTTTTGTACACTAATGTTCCCATTATCAACTTCCTTACTTATCAGCTTCCAGCAGTGGTAGCCCTCTGTGTCCCCGCTCATCACTCCCGCTCCTCTGTCTCCACCATTACCCTCCTCCCTCTGCCCCCACGCCCCCCCCCCCCAACACCTTGCTCCATCTGCTCTTGTCTGCTTCCGAACTATCACCCACCTACCTCTGTCTCCCAACTCCACCCCTCTCGGCTCCTTCTGGCCACTATCCCTCACCACCCCTCAGTCAACCTATCACCCACCAGCCCATCTCACCGCTCCCCCTCTCCTCTCTATACTACCTATCTTCCCCCTCCACTCTCAATCCTGAAGCAGGGTCTCGACCTGAAATGTCCACAGTTCCCTTTCCCCCCCACAGGTGCTGCTCAAACACTGAGTTTCTCCAGCACTTTTTTGTTCCAGAGTGGGAATGGGGTGGGGAATTAACATGGCAGTTTCTTACCCTATCTATAACTCTCATAATTTTATATACCTCAATCATGTCCCCTCTTAACCTCCTCCACTCCAGAAAAAAACAGGCCCAGCCTCTCCAGTCTCTCCTTGTAACTGGAACACTCCATCCCAGGCAACGCCCTGGTGAATCTCCTCTGCACCCTCTCCAGTGCAGTCACATCCTTCCTATGGTGTGGTGACCAAAACTGTATGCAGTACTCCAGCTCTCTGACTGATGGTTCATAAAGTTGGAGCAAAACCTCCCTGCTCTTGTATTCCATGTCCCAACTAATGAAAGCCAGTTTCCCAAATGCTTTCTTAACCATGTTATCTACTGTTCCGCCACCTTCAAGAATCTTTGGACTTGTCCCTCTGGTTCCTTGTGATCCAAGGGCTTGTGGTGAGTTGGATTAAAAATTTAGCTCAGTGACAGGAAGAAAAGGTGAGCAAGTATTATAGTGGTCTGAGGCAGTGTGAAGCAGGGGTTTAACATGATGCTTGTTTTCATGATATACTGTATATCAATAACTTGAACTTTAATTTAGACCCATGACTGAGATGATTTTGAAATTATCTCATGCTATGTTGGCGCCGGAAGCGTGGCGACACTTGCGGGCTGCCCCCAGAACACTCTACGCAAAAGATGTATTTCACTGTGTGTTTCGATGTACATGTGACTAATAAAGATACCTTATCTTATAAATTACAATGCAGCTGACTGTCATAGAGAGATACAGGACAGAAGCAGACCCTCCAGCCCACCGAGTCTGTGCCAACCATCAAGCACTCGTTTTTTTGTTACAGTAATCCTACCATAATCCATTTTTTCTCCCCACATTCCCGTCAACTCCCCCAGATTCTGTCACTCACTGACACACCAAGGGCAATTTACAGCAGCCGATTAACCTACCAACCCGCAGGCCTTTGGGATGTGGGAGGAAACTGAAGCATTTGAGCAGTCACAGGGAGAACGTGCAAACTCCATGCAGACAACACCAGAGGTCAGGATTGAACTTGGGTCGCTGGAACTGTGAGGCAGTGGCTCTACCAGTTGGGCTACCATGCAGCCCAGTAGCGACACTGAGGAAAAATGTTCCTGGAAGGTGCCAAAGAACTGGTTAGGTGGGCACAAAAGCGGCAGATGGAGTTCAATCTGGAGAAATGTAAGGGAGTAGATTTAGAAAGTGCAGGATAACACATGACAGGAAGTTAAGAAAAAGAGGAAGAGGGTTCTTGGAACGCATGAACATAGATCCCTGAAGGCAGCAGGACAGTTGATAAGGAGTCTAGGAGATGTATAAGACACAGGGGACTGCAGATGCTGGAATATGGAGCAACAAACAATCTGCTGGAGGAACACAGCGGGTCGAGCAGCATCTGTGGGGGAGGAATTGTCGACGTTTCAGGTCGAAACTTTGCACAGATGCTACTTGATCTGCTGACTTCCTCCAGCAGACTGCTTGTTGCGTAAGATATTTGCCTTCAATAGCTGAAGTAAGAGAACAGATGTCACCTAGAACCATACATAAGCCTGTGGGATAAAACACTGGTTAGTCCACAGCTGGAGCACTCTGTGCAGTTTTGGGTTCAATGCTATAGGAAGGGTATGATTGCACTGGAGAGGGTGTGGAGGAGATTTAGCAGGATGTAAAATTACAAGAGGACATAATTTTAAGGTGATTGGTGGAAGGTATAAGGGAGATGTCAGAGGTAAGTTCTCTTACACTGAGAGTGGTGGGTGCGTGGAATGCACTGCCTGCAGAATTGGTGGAGGCAGATATATTAGGGACATTTAAGAGACTCTTAGATAGCCACATGAATGATAGAGAAATGGAGGGCTATGTGGGAGGGAAGAGTTAGATAGATATTAGAGCAGGATAAAATGTCGGCACAACATTGTGGGCTGAAGGGCCTGTACTGTGCTGTAGTCTTCTGTGTTGTCTGGGACAGAGCATTACGGATATAGGGAGAGAGTGGATAGGCTGGGTTTGTTTGAGCAGAGGAGGTTGAGGGGAGACCTGACAGAGATGTACAAACTTATGAGCAGCCATAGACGGGGCATAGTCCATAACTGGAGAACTGTGCACAGTTCTGATCGCCAGCCTATAGTGCTCAAGAGGATATTCACAGGAATATTGGCATGGCTGGGGAGGAGAGACTGACCAGACTGGAGTTGTTTGTCTGATACATTCAGAAGAGTTATAGCTTAAGTATATAAAGTTATAAAGCCCGTATATATTTACTCTTCCTGGAGGTTGAGAACCAGGACACATGCATTTAAGCTAACTGTAGAAAGATTAGAGGGGACAGGTGATAGGGGAGGAAACTCTCACCACATTTAGCAGGTAGCTGGATGAGTACAAAGAATTGGGAAGTGGGAGTGATCTAAGAACAAAAGAAAATTGGAGGAGTAGAACGTTCGGACACTCAAGCTTGCCCCGCCATTCAACCTGATCAGAACATCTGCCCCAGTTCCCTAAAGTCCTCAATTCCCTGATCTTTCAAAAATTTGGTGGGGTTATTTTGATCAAAATTCAGAGCTCAGTAGTGTAGCGGTTAGCGTAACACTTTACAGCACCAGCGACCCGGGTTCAACTCCAGCCGCTGTCTGTAAGGAGTTTGTACGTTCTCTCCGTGTCTGCGTGGGTTTCCTCCCATATTCCAAGGGGGTTAGGAAATTGTGGGCATGCTATGTTGGCGCCGGAAGCGTGGCGACACTTGCGGGCTGCTCCAGAACATTATGCAGAAGATTCATTTCAATGTATGTTTCGATGTACATGTGACTAATAAATATATCTTATCTTGGAGGTGGATTATATCACCAATCTTTCTGATGGAAAAAGTCCTCGACTTGAAACAATAACCGTTTCATTCTCCACAAATGCTGTTTGACTGTCTGCTTTTATTTCAGATTTCCAGCATCTGTGGTTTTCTGCTTTTGTGTTAAACCGGCGTTGTTCAGTGATTAAATCATCAGGAAGTTAAGGTAAAGAGGAACGGACGGATCTTGGAGCTCAGGAACAAAGATTCCTGAAGGCAGCTTCCTGTTAGAGTGAAGGGTAAGGCTGGCAGCATTAGTGAGCCCTGGTTGATGAGTGATATTGAGGCTATGACTGTGAAAAAGGAGGCATATGTCAGGTATAAGCAGCTGGGATGAAGCGAATCTCTGGAGGACTACAAGAAATGGAGGAGTACACTTACGAGGGGAATCAGGAGGACAAAAAAAAGACATCAGAGGCTACAACCTCACTAAGGAGTGAGAGACTTCCTGTTGTTTGGTGATAGTTTTATCTTATGGCACATTTTTACTCAGAATGTTTACACTGATTTTTTAACCTAAATGTCACTGATGTGGTTTATATTTGCAGTAAATATTCATTTTGTACTACTCTGAAGCAACAATCTATTGCCCATTTTTAGCTTCACAGGTCTGAGAAACAACAGCCATTGTTAACCCACAGAATGACCAGCTGTGTCTAACACTGCGTCTCTGGAAACCGTACTACGCAGAGGGGACACTCTGGCTGCAGTCTCTTCAGCCTCTCTGCTCACACCTAACACTGGGGCTCCCACTGCCTTCTGTTACATCTCTGCACTCAAAACCAATTTCTGGTGGTGGATCTGTCTATAGCTAAAACAACTCTTGCTGGAGATTTATCAGGATGCTGCCTGGATTAGAGAGTATGGATTATGAGGAGAGACTAAAGGAGCTGGGGCTTTACTCATTGGAGAGGAGATGAGGGGAGATATGGTAGAGTATACAAAATATTAAGAGGAATAGATAGAGTGGACAGCCAGCACCTCTTTCCCAGGGCACCAACGCTCAATACAAGAGGGCATGGCTTTAAGGTAATGAAACATAGAAAACCTACAGCACAATTCAGGCCCTTCGGCCCACAAAGCTGTGCCGAACATGTCCCTACTCTAGAAATTACTAGGCTTACCCATAGCCCTCTATTTTAATAGAAATATAGAAATGGGAAGTTCAAGGGAGATGTCAGAGGGAGGTTTTTCACCCAGAGAGTGATTGCGCTGCCTGGGGCGGTGGTGGAGGCTGATACGTTGGTCAAGTTCAAGAGATTGTTAGATAAGCATATGGAGGAATTTAAAATAGAGGGATATGTGGGAGGAAGGGGTTAGATAGTCTTAGGTGTGGTTTAAAGGTCGGCACAACATGGTGGGCCAAAGGCCCTGTATTGCGCTGTACTGTTCTATGGTTCTATGGATGATAGAGACCGCAGAGCGATGTCTGGGTCTATCTGGGAGGAAGGAGAGAAGATCTTACCCAACGGCGTGAACATTGAATTCTCCAATTTCAGGTAACCCGCACCCCCTCTGTTCCCCTCTCCCTCCCTCAGACCCACTCAGGTTCCTGCACACGGCCACTTCTTTCCAAACCCCCCCCCAGAGCCCTGTTACCCATTCCTTCCCCTCTCCCACCAAGTCCCATCTGCCTATCACCCACACACTCAACACACTGGGTCCCCTATCCCCTCCGCCCCCCTCCACTGTCCCCATCCACCCACCATCCCTCCTTTATCTGGTTCCACTCATCACCTCCCTTTCTTATTAGACTCCATCACCTGCGGCCCTTTGTTGTCTCCACATCACCGCCCAGCCTCTGTCGCTATCTCCACCCTCCCCTCCCATACCAACCGCCCATCAACCCCGTCTCACCTGGATCCCCCTTTGTTTTCCAGCTCCTGCCTCACCCCTCCCTCTCACCTCTTTATACTGGCCATCTCTCCCTATATTCTCACTGATGCAGGGTCTTGACCCGAAACTTCGACCATCCCCTTTCCCTCCACAGATGCTGCCTGACCTGCCGAGTTCCTCCAGCATCTTGTTTATTGCTGATTCCAGCATTTGTAGCCTCTCATGTCTTTACCATACCCACTAGGGTTTACAGGGACTTACACTCAGATGCCTCAAGCTGACCCAGGTCTGTAAGAGTTGTCAAGGTCAAGTTGTCTCATTGTCAAGGTCAAGGTCACCTTCACTCCCACAGCTTCAGAATCATTGCAGGCTGCAGCTGTGGGTGTCTGCCAATGGTCGGTGGGATGAGGGGTTAGACAGCGCTGTGACACAGCTAGTAGAGGCCCTGCCTCACAGCACTAGAGACATAGGTTCAATCCTGCCCTCGGGCATCGTCTGTGTGGAGTTTGCATGTTTTCCATGTGACTGTGTGGGTAAGTTGGTAAACTGGTTTATTATTGTCCCAGGTACTGAGGTACAGTGAAAAATTTTGTTTTGCATGCCAGCTATACAGATCATTTCATTACAACAGTGCATTGAGGTAGTACAAGAAAAAACAATAACAGAATGCAGAATAAAGTGTTACAGTTACAGAGAAAGTGTGGTGCAGGCAGACAGTAAGGTGCAAGGTCATAATGAAGTAGATTATGAGGTCAAGAGTCCACTTTATCGTAATAGGGGAACTGTTCAATAGTCTTATAACAGCGAGACAGAAGCTGTCCTTGAGCCTGGTGGTACGTGCTTTCAGGCTTTTGTATATTCTGCCCGATGGGAGTGGGGGGAGAAGAGAGCACGTCCGCGGTGGGTCTTCCCAGGGTGCTCCAATTTCCTCCCACATCCCAAAGACATGCAGGTTGGTAGGTTAACTGGTCATTTGTAAATTGCCTCTACTCTGTAGGTGAGCAGGAGGACCTGGGGTCGTTGATGAGAATGTGGGGGGAATAAAACTAATGGGATAATAGGATGAGTGTAAATGGCTGGTGGATGGTCAGCGCAGACTCTGGGCCAAAGGGCCTGTCTCCAACGCTGTATCTTTCTAAGGCAGATACGAGGGAGTGTAGGAACGAGGGCTCGTATGTGCGAGTTTGTTGGAGGGAGAGGCAGCAGCAGAATTTGAATGCAGATGATTCAGAGGCTGCTGATGTCACGAGCAAGACACTTGGACTCACATACTCAACAATAACCCACACATTGAAGCACAGTTTGGGTTCCAGATCAGATAAGAGTCTCAGTCGAATGAATTCCTTCCATCATAAGGTCAGTTTGGGATGTCCGCTGATGACCTCGCAGCATACAATTCCGTTTGCAAACTCCTAAGATAACAAAGCAGTCTGAGCCTGTACATAGAAGAGCACAGAGAAGATTCAGGCATGACTGGTAAGTGCTCAGTAATGTTCATGCCACATAAATGTAACACGTCCAACAAGAGAAATACTAACAACTCCTCTTAACATGCAACGCATACAAGATCTTCCATAGCGAAGGTGTCTAAAAGCAGAGAAGTCCTGCAGCATTTCTGGTCGCCACACTATAGGAAGGATGCGTTTACACTGGAGAGGGTGCAGAGGAGATTCACAAGGATGCTATCAGTTATGAGGAGAGACCAGCTAGGCTGGATTTGTTTTCCTTGGAGAGGAAGAGGCTGTGAGGATCCCTGAATTTGAAGGGCATAAATGGGATAACTAGGAAGAAGACTTTCCCCATGGAGGAGGTGTCTACCACTGGAAGGCATGGGTTTAGGGTAAGGGGTAAGAGATGTAGACGGGGTCTGAGAAAGAACGTCCATCATCAGAACTGCACACGATACTCCAAGTGTAGTCTAACAACATTTTATAAAGTTGTGACATGACATCCCAGCTCTTATATTCTGTGCCACAGAATGCCTGTCTTCATTGGCTACTTGCCTTCCTCAACACCTTATCTACCTGTGCTGCACTGCCATGTTCAAGGATTTCTGGACATACCCCAAGCTCCCTCTGTTTATCACACTCCCCATGGCCCTACCATTTACTGTGCATGCCCTACCTTTGTCTGCCTGCCCAAAATGGATGAAATTCCATCTGCCATTGTTCCACCCAGCTTTCCAACTGATCGATATCA
The DNA here is from genome assembly GCF_009764475.1 of Pristis pectinata. Lineage (NCBI taxonomy): Eukaryota > Metazoa > Chordata > Chondrichthyes > Rhinopristiformes > Pristidae > Pristis > Pristis pectinata. Next base: position 13,067,899 of record NC_067438.1, on the reverse strand, counting down.
TGCTGTAGTCTTGGACAAGTCTGTCACTATCTACAACACCGGTCGGTTCCCCTCCACATTCCACATTACACATCACCCTGCCTTGGAATATATTTGGTTGTTCATAAGGAATAGAAGGAAGAGGCCATTCGGCCCCTCATACCTGTTCCGTCATCAATAATAAGATCATGGTTGATCTTCTGCCTCACTTTCATGCACTATCCCCTCCATTGCTTGATCTGCCTTGAACATACTGAGCCTTGTTGGGTGGAGAATTCCAATGATTCACCACTCGTTGGGTGAAGAAGTTTCTTTTTATCTCATTCCTGAATGACCAATTGCTTATTTCATGGCCTGTGCTTCTAAACTCTATAAGAATTTTGTACCTTTCAATAAGATAAGCTCTCATTTCATTGCTGAGTCTAAGTTTTGAGAACAATCACTACCCAACATATCTGTGAGGTACCTTCATCACAAGGATGTTCATATCAGGCAGAGGGTACGTTGGTGGCTGTTCAGTGCTCGTGACCAAAGGCTACCTTCTAGCCCGAGGTTTGTGTAATGTTTAGTGCAGTTTACTGATTGGACCCTTGCTGGTGTTGGTAACCATTATTGCTGATTAGTTTTGGAGCCTGTTGATGTGTAGTTCAGGAGCCGGACAACTGTATGTTTAGGACCAAGTTCTTACTGGAGTGTGCTATGTTTACTGAAGTATAATTACTGGAGCCTCAGTAGTGTATATAATATTCACTGTAGTTTAGTGGCCAGAGCTAATCCAAGTGTGGATTACTGTTTGTCATGTTCATGTTCATTGTGCTGTAGTGAGTAGACCCTCACTGGTTTGCTTAATATAGGTTGTAATTTATTAACAAGGTCCTCCCAGATGAATGTTACATATGGTAGAGATCCTCACCAACATGTGTTGCATTCCACACATTTGGTGGCTGGATTAGCACTAACCTGTGAATATTTTGTGCTACTGACTGAACTTTCAGTGGAGTTTTGTTGTAGTTTTGTGATCAGATCCTCCACTGGTATTTAGAGACAAGATCACTATTGGTTGGTATTACATCAGCTGTGAGGAGATCCTTGCAGATGTGTTATATTCACTGTCATTCTATGACTGGAACCCCACAGTTTTTTTTATTCATTCAGGGGTTGTGGGCTTCGCAGGCTGAGCCAGCATTTAATTGCTCATCACTAAGTGCCCTTGAGAAGGTGGTGGTGAGCTGCCTTCTTCAACTGCTGTGGTCCTTGAGGTGTGGGTGTACCCGCAATGCTGTTAGGGAGTTCCAGGATTTTGACCCAGTGATGGTGAAGGAACAGCGATATATTTCCAAGTCAGGATGGTGCGTGGCTTGGAGGGCAGCTCCCAGGTGGTGTTCCCCATGCTTTTGGTGCCCTTGCCTTTCTAGCTGGGAGAGGCTGTGGGTTTAGAAGTTGCTTTTCAGGGTGTCTTGGTGAGTTGCTGCAGTGCATCCTGTGGACGGTACAAACTGCTGCTACTGTGTGTCGGTGGTGGAGAGAGTAAACAGTTGTGGATGGGGTGGGGGGGGGGGGGGGGGGCTGGTGGTGGTCTATCAAGCGGGCTGCTACGTCCTGTATGGTGTTGAGCTTCTCGAGTGTTGTTAGAGGCAAGTGGAGAGCGTTCCCTCACACTCCTGACTTGAGCCTCGTAGATGGCGGACAGGCTTTGGGGATTTTGGAGGTGAGCTACTCACTGCTGGATTCCTAGCCTGGTGTGATTTGCATTCACCGCAAATACAAATATGAGCAACACCAGCTTATACTGACTGGACTCATGCTGGTGTATGTTATATTTACTACAGTTTATTCACCGAATCCTTACAAGTGTGGAAGTACATACAGATAACGCTGGAAATACTCAGCAAGTCAGGCAGCATCAGTGGAGAGAGAAACAGAGTTAATGTTTTGGGGCAGTTTCCTTTCATTGGAAAGGTTAGAAAACAGTCACATATCAAGTTGTAGAGAAGGGAGAGGGGTGAGGAGAACAAGGGGAATGTTTGAGATTGGGTGGAGACTGAAAGGGACTGAATGACACAAGAGGTGCTGGCTGAGAAAGGGCAGTGAAGGCTTGTTAATCACAGCTAATCTGTCCGAAGGAGGCGAATGCAGGAGGAGGGGGACGCGGACAAAGGAAACACGGCTATAGGTAATAGAAGCTGTGTGGATTCAGAATTGGCTCACCAAAAGAAGACAGAGGGTGGTGGTAGATGGAGTATATTCTACCTGGAGGTCGGTGACCAGTGGTGTTCCGCAGGGAGCTGTTCTGGGACCCCTGCTCTTTGTGATTTTTATAAATGACTTGGATGAGGATGTGGAAGGGTGGGTTAGTAAGTTTGCTGATGATATAAAGGTTGGTGGTGTTGTGGATAGTGTAGAAGGTTGCTGTAGATTACAACAGGACATTGATAGAATGCAGAGCTGGGCTGAGAAGCGGCAGATGGAGTTCAACCCGGATAAGTGTGAAGTGATACACTTCAGGAGATCGAATTTGAAGGCAGAATATAAGGTTAATGGCAGGACTCTTAGCAGTGTGGAGGAACAGAGGGATCTTGGGGTCCATGTCCATAGATCCCTCAAGGTTGCCATGCTGGTCAATAGGGTTGTTAAGAAGGCGTATGGAGTGTTGGCCTTCATTAGTCAGGGTATTGAGTTCAAGAGCCGCGGGCGATGTTGCAGCTCTGTAGAACTCTGGTCAGACCACACTTGGAGTATTCTGTTCAGTTCTGGTTGCCACATTATAGGAAGGCTGTGGAAGCTTTAGAGAGGGTGCAGAGGAGATTTACCAGGAAGTTGCCTGGATTGGAGAGCATATCTTATGAGGATAGGTTGAGTGAGCTGGGGCTTTCCTCTTTGGAGAGAAGGAGGATGAAAGGTGACTTGATAGAGGTGTACAAGATAAGAGGCATAGATCGAGTGGACAGTCAGAGACTTTTTCCCAGGGCAACAATGGCTGACACGAGGGGACATAATTTTAAGGTGATTGGAGGAAGGTATAAGGGGTAAGTTTTTTTTTACACAGAGTGGTGGGTGTGTGGAACGCACTGCCTGCAGAGGTTGTGGGGGCAGATACATTAGGGACATTTAAGAGACTCTTAGATAGACACATGAATGATAGAAAAATAGGGAACTATGTGGGAGGGAAGGGTTAGATAGATCTTAGAGCAGGATGAAATGTCAGCATGATATTGTGGGCCAAAGGGCCTGTACTGTGCTGTAGTGTTCTATGTTCTATAAGCAGGAGTAGGCCATTCGCCCGTTTGAGCCTGCTGCACCCACCATTACAATCATCAATCCTAATGATGCATTTACACACTCCCCATGCTGCTTGAAGAAGAGAGAAAAGAATATTTCTACCAAACACTGCAGATGCCGGAAATCTGAAAGGAAAAATAGAGGGCACAGCTGGTAGATCGACCCTGGTTCGATCCTGACCTCGGGTGCTGTCTGTGTGGAGTTTGCACATTCTCCCTGTGATTGTGTGGGTTTAGAATCGTACAGCGTAGAAACCGGCCCTTTCGGCCCACCATGTTGACTGTGACACCTATTTGCCTGCTTTAGGCCCGTATCCGTCTACACCTTTCCTATCTAAGTACCTGTCCCAATGCCTTTTCAATGTTGTAAATTTAGCTGCCTCCACCACCTCCTCTGACAGCACGTTTCAGATAGCTACTGTCCTCTGTGTGGAAAAACTTGCCCCTCAAATGCCCTTTAACGTTTTGCCCTCTCACCTTAAACCTCTGCCCTCCAGTTCTAGACTCTGTTATCCTGGGAAAAGGATTCTGACTATCCTATATATCTGTCCTATCTATATAATTTTATAAACCTGTGTAAGGTTCCTCCTGTGTTCCAGTGGGAATAAACCCAACTATCCAATCTCTCCTTATAACTACAGCCCTCCATTCCAGGCAGCATCCTGGTGAATCTCCTCTGCATGGTCTCTGTTGCTACCACATCATGGTGATGAGTCAGCTCACCGGAGAGAGGTAGGACACCTGGTTGAGTGGTGCCGCGACGAGAACCTCTCGCTGAACGTCAGTACAACTAAAGAAAGTCGAGGGTTCGAGTTTAAGAGCCACGAGGTAATGATGCAGCTCTATAAAACTCTGGTTAGACCACACTTAGAGTACTGTGTCCAGATCTGGTCACCTCATTATAGGAAAGATGTGGAAGCGTTGGAAAGGGTGCAGAGGAGATTTACCAGGATGCTGCCTGGTTTAGAGAAGATGCATTATGAGGAGAGACAAAGGGACCTAGGGCTTTACTCTTTGGAGAGAAGGAGGATGAGGGGAGACATGATAGAGGTGTACAAAACATTAAGAGGAATAGATAGAGTGGACAGCCAGCGCCTCTTTCCCAGGGCACCAATGCTCAATACAAGAGGGCATGGCTTTAAAGTAATGGGTGGGAAGTTCAAGGGAGATATCAGAGGAAGGTTTTTTACCCAGAGAGTGGTTGGGGCATGGAATGCGCTGCATGGGGCGGTGGTGGAGGCAGGTACATTGGTCAAATTCAAGAGATTACTAGATAAGCCTATGGAGGAATTTAAAATAGAGGGATATGTGGGAGGAAGGGGTTAGATAGTCTTAGGTGAGGTTTAAAGGTCGGCACAACATTGTGGGCCGAAGGGCTTGTATTGTGCTGTACTGTTCTATGTTCTATGTTCTAATTGATTGTTGACTTCAGGAAGGGGAGGGAGAACATACATGTGCCAGTCTACATTGGGGGATTGGTGGTGGAAATGGTCAGCAGCTTTAAATTCCTGGATGTTAACATATTGGATGAGCTGTCATGAGCCCAGCACATAGATGCAACCACAAGGAAGGCGTGCCAGTGTCTTTACATTCTTAGAATATTAAGGGAGTTCAGCAGGTCACCAAACACTCCAACAAACATCTACAGATGTACTGTTGAAAGTATCCTGACTGGTTACGTCATGATTTGGTACAGCAATTTGATGCACAGGAATGCAAAAAGCTGCAGAGTAAAGGACTCAGCCCATTACATCACAGGCACAACCCTCCACACCATCAAATGTGTCTACATGAGGCGCTGCCTCAACAAGGCAGCATCTATCATCAAAGATCCCCACCATCCGGGCCATGCCATCTTCTCGCAGCTACCATCGGGGAGGAGGTACAGAAGCCTGAAGTCCCACACCACCAGGTTCAGGAACAGCTACTTCCCTTCAACCATTCAGTTCTTGAACCAACCTGCACAACCCTAATCACTACCTCAGTATAGCAACACGGTGACCACTCTAACTACTTTGCACTGCAATGGATTTTGTATTTTTTTTTGTTCTAATTGTGTTCTTTCTTGTATAATTGGGTATAATTTATGTTTATTTTATTTATTTTCTTGTGAACGTTGTGTATCTAATGCTCTGTGCCTGTGATTCTGCTGCAAGTAAGTTTTTCGTTGCACCTGTGCGTACATGTACTTGTGCATATGACATTAAACTTGACTTTGACTTTGGTGTGGCTGCCAGAACTGTACACAATACTCTTAAGTGCAGTCTAAACAATGTTTTGTACAGCTGCAACATGTCATCCGAATTCTTATATTCAGTATCTTGGCCTATGAAGGCAAGCATACCAAAGGCTGCCTTCATTACCTTTTCTACCTGTGTCTCCATTTTCAGGGAGCTATGGACTTGCATTCCAAGGTCCCTCTGTATATCAATGCTCTGAAGTCCCTACCATTTAATCTATACGTCCTTCCAGAATTTAACTTCCCAAAGTGCATTACCTTACACTTGTCTGGATTAAATTCCACAATGTTTCATCTGGGAGCTGCTAGGTTGGTTGGACACTGTCAAATGCCCCTAGTGTGTGGGTGAGTAGCAGTAGGATCTGGGGGTGGGGGGGGGGAAGGGTGGTGGATGGTGTGTGGAGGAATGGGAGGGGGGCTGACGGGAATGTGACAATAATAAAAAAAAGGAACTTCTGTAGTATTAGCATAAAAGGGTGATTGATGGTCAGCACAGACATGATGGGCTGAAGGGCCTGTTTCCGTGCTGTATATCTGTACGACCCTATGACTATAAAATGCTGGAAATATTCAGCAGGTCAGGCAGCATATGTGGAGAGAGATGTTACACCAGAAGTAGCCAAACTGTAAAGGCTGGTTATTTGAAATCGTTGAATTCAATGCTGAGTCCTGAGGTGCGTAACGTGCCTGAGTAGAAGATGAGCTGCTGATGTTAAGCTTACGTTGGGCTCTGTTGGAGCAGAGGCTGAAATCAGAGAGGTCTGGCTGAGAGTGGGATGGAGAATTGAAGTGACAGGTAAGTGGGTCGCCCTTGAAGTCTAAAACTTGCAACAAATCTGCCTTTGGATTCTCCAGTGTAGAGGAGACCACATTGTGAGCACTGAAGCACGGTAGAAGAAGGGTAAGCAAACCACTGCCTTCCCTGGAAGTTTTCGTTCCTGGATGGTGTAAAGGGAAGTGGTAAAAGGGCAGGTGTTCCACCTGCCTCACTCATATGGTTCAGATTTACTCCAGGTCAGTCAATGTTTCCTCCATGATGTGTATTGCAAGAATAGCTGAGAATATTTGACAATTGTATAGAACATACGTAAAACAGTGCAGCACAGGAACAGGCCCTTTGGTCAACCATGTCTGTGCTGACCATGATGCCAATTTTAACTGCACATCTGCCTGCACATCGTATTGGTATTGGTTTATTATTGTCACTTGTACCGAGGTACATTGAAAAACTTGTCTTGCATACCGATCGTACAAATCAATTCATTACTCAGTGCAGATGCATTGAGTTAGTACAGAGTGCATTGAGGTAGTATAGGTAAAAACAATAACAGTACAAAGTGTCACAGCTACAGGGAAATGCAGTGCCGGTAGACAATAAGGTGCAAGGTCACAACAAAGTAGATTGTGAGGTCAGAGTCCATCTCATCGTATCAGGGAACCGTTCAATAGTCTTATCACAGTGGGATAGAAGCTGTCCTTGAGCCTGGTGGTACATGCCCTCAGGCTCCTGTATCATCTGCCTGATGGAAGAGGAGAGAAGAGAGAATGACCCAGATGGGTGGGGTCTTTGATTATGCTGGCTGTTTCACCAAGGCAGCGAGAGGTAAGGATAGAGTCCAAGGAGTGGAGGCTGGTGCCTGTGATGCGCTGGGCAGCGTCCACAACTCTCTGCAGTTTCTTGTGGTCCTGGGCAGAGCAGTTGCCATACCAAGATGTGATGCATCCAGATAGGATGCTTTCTATGGTCCATCTATAAAAGTTGGTGAGTTCAAAGGGGACAAACCGAATTTCTTTAGCCTCCTGAGGAAGTAGAGGTGCTGGTGAGCTTTCTTGGCCATGGCATCGATGTGATTTGGCCAGGACAGGCTATTGGTGACGTTCACTCCGAGGAACTTGAAGCTCTCAACCCTCTCGACCTCAGCACCGTTGATGTAGACAGGTGCATGTACACTGCCCCCTTTCCTGAACTCAATGACCAGCTCTTTTGTTTTTGTCCATTCCTGGATATCCATTCATTTCCCTCCATTCCCTGCCTGTCCAAATGCCTCTAAAACTTTGCTATTTTATCTGCCTCCACCACCCGTTCCAGGCACCCACCACTCTCCGTGTAAAAAAACCTGCCCTGCACACCTCCTTTAACCTTTCCCTCGCTCACCTTCAAAGCATGCCCTCTAGTATTTGACATTTCCACCCTGGGAAAAAACTCTGACTATCTACCCCATCTATGCCTCTCACAATTTTGTATATTTCTAACAGGTCGCCTACTAGCCTCCGTGCTCCAGAGAAAACAATCCAACTTTGTCCAACTCTCCTCACAGTTTACACTCTCTGTATACTGTATGGGCAGCAGGAGTGGAAACAACTGGATAATTCATCGGAAAGATGTGCTGGTTGGTAGGTTGATTGGTCAGTAGGTTAATTGCCCTTGGTATGCAGGTGAGTGGTGGAATCTGGGGGAGTTGATGGTAGAGTGAGATGCAGTTAGTTTAAGTTTAGGGTTCGTGGGGTTAGTGCAAATGGGTTCTTAATGGTTGGCATGGATTTGGTGGGCCAACATGCCTGTTTCCATTTTATATGACTCTAACACTCCCCCCAAGTCAAGCCTTAGTGACTAGACTGCCATAAGTGAGCGAAATTGATGTTCTGTACATAATTTCCAAGTTGGTCTTCTACTCACTGCATTGTTCTGGAGAAATTGCTCTGGTTTTACTGGAAGATTGATGTAGAGAGAGACCTGGGGTGTGTAAGTACTTAGCTTGCTGAAAGTGGTGACATAGGTGGATAGGGCAGTGAAAAAGGTATTGGACGTGTTGATCTTCATACATCAAGGCATTGAGTATAAGACCTGGGATGTCATGTTACCCTGCCGTATGATGCTATGACTCTACTACTCTCCTGCTCTTTGGACAAAGAGAATGGAGACGAGAGACAACAAGATTTGGTAGTGATGAAGTAAAACTGGGTGTCATCAATGTACGTGGAAACTTAAGCACAGGTTTTTGATAATATGCTTAGGGGCAGCACGTTCATCAAACACAGAATGGGGCCGAGGATAGATCCTTGGGGGACACCAGAACTAGTGATAAGATAGATAAGATCTCTTTATCAGTCACATGCACATCGAAACACACAGTGAAATACATCTTTTTGTGTAGCGTTCTGGGGGCAGCCCGCAAGTGTCGCCACGCTTCTGGCGCCAACATAGCACGCCCACAACCTCCTAACCCGTATGTCTTTGGAATGTGGGAGGAAACCCACGCAGATACGGGGAGAACGTAGAAACTCCTTACAGACAACGGCCAGATTTGAACCCAGGTCGCTGGTGCTGTAAAGTGTTATGCTAACCGCTACACTGCCAAGGAGGAGAATCTGTTAACACTCTGGCCATGACAGAGTAGAACCGTCCACCTGGACAACTGGGACAAAGCATCGGTCCAAGTTTTATCGATGCTGCCTAGTACTGCAACAAAGCCCAAAACCAGATTGACAGATTCGGGCAAGGAATACCAGATAAGACTAAATTGGGAGACTATAACGCAGTTTACGGATCTTGAGATGAACGTGAGGTTGGAAATGGGCTGGCAGTTTGCAAGAATGGATGGATCAGGGAACAGTGTATTGAGAAGATTGGGAAACTGATGGAGAGTGTGTTGTGCTCAGGAGGAGACTGTTATTGTAGAGCATAGCAAAAATCAAAAAAGTCTGCAGAGACTGGAAATCAGAAGTAAAAACATGAAAATTTGTTGATTATTATATGTTGATAAGGTCTTGCATTTTCCTTTATTGTAAGGTTTTATCCTCTGTTTATGGAAGTTGTACTTACATGCCCCATAATATCATTATAATTTACAGCACTAAAGGAAGCCATTTGGCCTTGTGACTGTGCAGTCAACAATGAACTATTTGGGTTACTCCCACTTCCCAGCTCAGTCTGTGATGGGAGCTTCTGCCTCAGACATCCTTTCAGAGACCACGCTTTGGGTAGTAAGCCTTTCTTCGGCTCCCTTCCAGTTCCTGCACCAATTAACTGGATGCCAAATCCTCTTGTTACCAAACCTCTTTCAAGAGAAATGTGTCCTTCCTCTTCAAGAAGTCTATACCTCTCATAATTTTATGCACCCAAATTATATTACTCTGAAGAAAGGAACCACAGTCTCTCCTCAGAACTATAATTCTCTAGCCCCAGCAATGTTTTCGTAAATCTCTTTTGCCCTCTCTCTGTTAGTGTGGTGTCCAGAACTGTATACCGTGCTCCAGCTGTGGCCTCACTGGTGTTTCAGACTGGCTCAGCATACTTTTGTATCCTATCCCTTAGTCAATAAATGCAAGCATCCCATATACAGGCGATCTTTTGCATTCCTAGAATATGCTTTGTATCGCAATTTTCCATAACAGAGTCCTGCCATCTACACATGCACCAAGAAACGTGTGTTGAAAAAAAGGGTGTTTACTTATTTACTTTTTCTCGTAAATTCTGTAAGAGCGAATTTTATTCTGTTTCCCGGATTTTTGGGTAGTGATTCGTAAATTCTGTAAGGATAAATTTCCGTTACCCAAACGGCCGTAATGCGGAGGTCGCCTGTACCTACATAACCTTCTTGCTTCCCTCTCCCACTACTTGCATGGATTTCTGGACATGGCAGTCCTATATCTCCCTGCTCCTCTATACCTCTCCGCATTCTGCCATTTATCTTGTGTGCCTTGATGCTCCAATAACTACCCTGCACTGGAGAAAGGCTACAGATGCTGGAAATCTGGAGCAACACACAAAGCGCTGGAGGAACTCAGCAGGTCGGGCAGCATCTATGGAGGGAAATGAACAGTCGATGTATCGGGACTCCTGATGAAGGCTCTTGGCCAGAAATGTCGACGTGTCCATTTCCCTCCATAGATGCTGCCTGACCCGCTGAGTTCCTCCAGCGCTTTGTGTGTTGCTACTGAATTCCATTTGCCGCTTTTCATAGAATCATACGTACATCAACAGGTCCTTGGGCCCAATGAATCCATGCCGACTATCAACTACCCGTTTTATTCTGCCCACCTTCCCACCATCTGCCCCGGCCTACACTAAGCGGCAATTTACGGTGACCAATTAACTTACCAAACTGCAAATCATTGGGAAGTGGGAGGCAACCCATACGGGGAGAACATACAAACTTCTCACAGAGAGCGCCAGAGGTCGGGATCGAACCCTCGATCAATGGAGCTGCAAAGCAGTGGCTCTAACAGCTGCGCCAAACGGTCCCCCTACCTAAACTATCCACTGGTTCCTTGTTATGGCATGGAACTTTCACCCTCACTGTCAACCATACTGACAATTTTGATATCACTGGGAAACTTAATCATGGCCCTGACGTATGTATCATGAAAAGCAGAGGAGTTAATACTGTTGAACGCTGATGCACAAAGTCGTCCACCAGCTAAAACCTTGGCTTCTGTTTTCTCTCTGTGAGCCCATTTTTAACCAACATTCTACTTTTCTTGAATCCCCTGCTCTGTTACTTCCTGATCCATCTGCCATGTGGAACTGCCAAACGCCTTTCTGAAAGCCATGTAGACTACCTCAAATGCACCACTGTCATCAACTTCCAACATTCTTTAAACTCTGCAGTTGTTGCTCCAGATTAGAGAATAGCAAACATAACCCAACCCTTTAGAAAGGAAGGAGAGAGAAAGCAAGGAACTACGGGCTTGTTAGCCCAACGTCCTGGTAGGCAAAATGCTGGAATCTATAGTGAATCAGGTGTTAACAGAACACCTTAAAAGGAATATTGGTATTGGTTTATTATTGTCACTTGTACCGAGGTACAGTGAAAAACTTGTCTTACAAACCAATCGTACAGGTCAATGCGTACAGTGCAGTTACATTGAGTTAGTACAGAGTATATTGATGTAGTACAGGTAAAAACAATAACAGTACAGAGTAAAGTGTCACAGCTACAGAGGAAGTGCAGTGCAATAAGGTGCAAGGTCACAACAAGGTAGATTGTGAGGTCAGAGTCCATCTCATTGTATAAGGGAACCGTTCAATAGTCTTATCACAGTGGGGTAGAAGCTGCCTTAAGTCTGGTGGTACGTGCCCTCAGGATCCTGTATCTCCTACCCGGTGGAAGAGTATTAGAACTGAGCAGAGCCAGGATGGATTTAGGAAGGGAGAATCAGACTTGACTAACCCATTTGAGGCCTTTGAGGAGTTGACTAGTAGAGTAGAGGAGGGGGAACCAGTAGATGTGATGTATTTAGGATTTTCATAGAGCTTTCAATAAGATCGTATACAGGAGGTTGGTCAACAACATTAGAGCACATGAAATTGGGGAGTGGGTCACAGACAGGGATCAGTGCTTGGACACCAGCTATTCATCATCTAAATCAATGATTTGACTGAGAGGACCAAATGTAATATTTCCAAATTTGCTGACAACACTAAATTTGGATTCAGATTAATTTATTGTCATGTACACCAGGGTGCAATGATATTTCTTGCTCGCTGAAGCTCACAGAGTAAACAGTACAAACATTGGTAATAATAAATACAACAAATACAGTGGTGAGCACAAAACCACAGAATGGTGTAAAGTTTTGCAGTCTGAAATAATGCAAATTGAAATGTTAAAGTAAAATAGGTGAGACCGTAAGTAGGGAGGAAGATGTAAAGAAACTTTAAGAGGAGATGGACAAGCTGAATGTGTGGGCGAGAACATGGCGGATGGGAAATAATGCGAGGCCATCCACTTTGAAGGCACGGTAGTGCAGTGGTTAGCATAACGCTATTACAGCACCAGCGACCCGGGTTCAATTCCTGCCGCTGTCCGTAAGGAGTTTGTACGTTCTCCCCGTGTCTGCGTGGGTTTCCTCCGGGTGCTCCAGATTCCTCCCACGTTCCAAAGACGTATGGGTTAGGAAGTCGTGGCATGCTATGTTGGTGTCAGAAGCATGGCGACACTTGCGGGCTGCCCCCAGAACCCTCTACGCAAAAGATACATTTCACTGTGTGTTTCAATGTACATGTGACTAATAAAGATATTTTAACTTATCTTACATAACAGAAAAGAAGGTATTTGCTAGAAAGTGGGCCATAGTGATGTTCAAAGGTGCAGCAAGTGATTTAGAAAGCAAATGATACTTTAGTCTTTAAAGTGAAACTCCGATAATCAGGCAAGTTGCTCTATGAATATGTCAATACACTTTTAATTCACTATTCAGGCAGTCCCCGGGTTATAAACAGGGTCTGTTTTTACAGACGTTTATGTCAATTTTATCCATAAGTCAGAAAATACACAAAGATCACTCACTATGGTAACTATACCTCTACAGTATTGTAATGAATGGCATCGAAAGCAAATACGTCTGATAAGAAAGAACAATTACTAAAAATGGAGAGAGACAGAAGAAACCAGTTCTGCTGTTCCTGGGAAGGAATATATGGATCCATGCCAGACTTTTGAATTTAATAATATTATGGGAACACTGTTGTGTGTAGGGGTGTCCTTAAGTTGAGCGTTCATAATCCAGGGATGGCCTGTATTTGGGTGTTGCACAGTAGTAGAATAAATTTTCCAGTGAACCCGTCATGCTTAAAGCGACTGCGGGAAAAGGGGCCACTGTGGGTGTGAAGGGAGCATGGGAAACAGAGACGGTGAGTATAAGGGAAGCGTGAAAAATGTGGCCCCATTGAATTTCAAGGTAACGAGGGAAATGTGGACCCAGTGAGCCAGGTGCTGAAGCATCAGAATTTCCAAACAATTGGACACTAAATTATTGGAGGTTTGCTGTATTCTGAGTCCATTTGATTACAGGAGTAAAGAAGTGTGATTGCAATTGCAAAGGCCTTAGTGAGACTACACCTGGAATACTGTGTACAGTTTTGATCTCCTTGGCTGAAAAAGGATGTACGTGTTATAGAGGGTGTGAAGTGAAGATTCACTAGACTGGTTTCCTTCACGAAGAGATACTGAGGAGAACAGGACTATGTTTTCCATCAAGACATACAATATTTTTAAAGGACATGACCTTCTGGAACCTGGTAGGATATTTTCCCCAGCTGAGGAGCCATTGTCCAGGGGGCACAGTTTGAGGATAAGGCAAAGGATGTTTAGGATGGGGAGGAAATTCCTCACTCAGGGGTTGCTGAGCCTTCGGTATTCTCTATCCTTGTTTTTACCCTGTGCTACCTCAATGCACTGTGTAACGAATTGATCTGTACGAACGGTATGCAAGACAAGTTTTTCACTGTACCTCAGTATAAGTGACAATAATAAACCAATACCAATACCAGAGGGCTGTGGAGGCTCAATCATTGTGTACGCCCAGCTCCCGTTGAACATCAACACTACTCATTTGCTCACCATTGAGTGGCATAGTGGCACAGCCAGTACAGCTGCTGACTCACAGCGCGAAAAACCCAGGTTCAATCCCGGCCTCGGGTCTGTGGCATTTGCATGTTCCCCGGGGTGCTCCGGTTTCCACCCACGTCCCAAAGATGTGCGGGTTGGTAGGTTAATTGGTCCCTGTGAATGGGCCCGTGTGCGTGGATGAGTGGTAGAATCTTGGGGGAGTTAACAAGAATGTGGGGAGAATAAAAAGAAATGGGATTAATGTAGGATTAGCGTAAATGGATGACTGATGATTGGCAAAGGCTACGTATGCCCAATGGCCTTTATCCGTGCTGTATCTCTTGTTGACTCCAGTTAACAAATACTTTGCTTTTCTGTTATGTTTATTGACATGGATGACCTCACATTCACAAGGGAATCGATGGATAGTGGAGGAAAATGGTGCTTGGGTAGAAGATTAGCCATGATCTTGATGGCTCAAAGGGTTGGATGGTGTACTCCTGGTCCTAATGTTCCCTTGGTTACCTTGTCAAATAATTTGATTAAGTTAATGCATTCACCTGACTGGCCTGATATGGTCAATCTCTTCTCCTTTGGTTTTAATCCGTAGTCTTCCAGTTGTTCTGTCTTCAAAAGAGGATTTGAAAATGATCAATGGAGCCTGTGTTGTTTCTTCCTTACATCTTTTAATCCATGTCTGGTAAATTTATCTGGTTTTAAAGAAGGGGGAACCAGTTATGTGCCTTAATCTGTCCCCTCCCTCTCTTGGTGTATTATTTTTTATAATCTTCCTCCTTAGAATCAATGCCGTTAGCACCTCTCCATTCTTTGAAGCCAGACACTAACTATTTTGCATGGAATTGGCTAAAGATGAAATTTAATGCTGAGAAATATGGTATTATATTATTTGTACCACCAATTAGAAGAGGCAACATAAACTCAAGAGCACAGTTCTAAAAGCAGTGCGTGCGTAGAGAGATCGGGGGGTATATGTGCTTGGTTTGTTGCAAGTGGGAGTTATAAAGCAAAGGGGTTCCTGGGCTTCATTTATAGAGGACAAGAGCAAGGAAGTCATGATGAACCTTTACAAAACACTGGCCTGTTCAAACTGTGTCCACTTTTGGGTTCCGCATTCTAGAAAAGATGCAAGGGCTTTAAAGACAGCGCGGAAGAGATTTTATCGAATTTAATTCCTTGGAAAAGGCACTTTAGTTATGTGAATTAATCAGAGAAACTGGTTTTGTACTCCTTGGAACAGAGAGGTTGCAAATTTAAAATGCATGTAAAATTATGAAGATTTGAGAAAATTAGATATAGAGAAACCGTTCCCATTGATGGAGGGGAACAAGAACCACAGGAAAAAAGAATGAAGGCGATCGATAAAAGAAAAGTCAAAGAGAAAGTCAAAGTCAAAAAGTCAAAGTCAAGTTTATTGTCATATGCACAAGTACATGTATGCACAAGTGCAATGAAAAAATTACTTGTAGCAGCCTCATAGGCACATAGCATCAGATGAACAACATTCACAAGAAATTACATAAGTTATACAGCAAAATTAGAAACAAAAGTTGCTTGTGAATATTTTTAAACACGCTGAGTGGTTAGGGTCTGAATGCACTGCATGGCAGATTCATTTGTACTGTTTAAAAAGGAGTTGGATGTATCTGAAAGAAAAAAAATTGTGAAGCTTTTGGGGAGAGAGGCACCAGCTAGATTACTCTTACACATAGCCAGTACAGACACAATGGGCTAAATGGCCTTTTCTATGCTGTAACCATTTTGCTGTCTCTCTTCGAGTGTTTTAGGGTCCAACATGATTGCCCCATCATTTTGTTCACATATAAACCTAACCACATGATGAACATTCACCAGCAACCACATCTATTGCGGACACGGTAGCATAGCGGTTAGCGCAACGCTATTACAGCGCCAGCGATCGGGGTTCGATTCCCGTCGCTGTCTGTAAGGAGTTTGTACGTTCTCCCGTGTCTGCGTGGGTTTCCTCCGGGTGGTCCGGTTTCCTCCCACATTGCAAAGAGGTATGGGTAGGTTAATTTGGGTTTAAAATGGGCAGCGTGGACTCGTTGGGCTGGAAGGGCCTGTTACCACGCTGTAAATAAAATTTAAAAATTTAAAATTTAAAATATATATCCATAACTACTCTGATTGATTTTACATTTAGAAATCAGCACTAGGTAGTGAATCTCATCAATGACTTTAGTTCCATTCTTGATTCCCTCAGCATGTTTGCAGCTGCTGTTGCACGAGTCACTAAATGACTTTGGGAAAGGGGAAATGGAGGTTTCAGGCCAAATACATCCTTGGCTTGGCTGTTATTGATTTATTCAGCACAGATATTAAATGTTAAAATTGTACATTGATAGTTTATGGCTTTTGATTTTGCTCAATTTACACTAATCAGGTACTAGAATAACGTTCAATTTTGGTTACAACAGCAGTTGGCATGTGCTTTGATGCAAAATATACCTTTCAGTCCCATCCTTCCTGAACAGTTGTTGCTTTGTCAGACATTTTTAGTGCAATATTTTTGGCACTACAGGTGCTGAATGTACCATTTGCTCTTTGTGTGCAGTTTTTATAAATTACTTTCAGCTCTGCACTAAACCTGATCTGTGCCTTGCTCCTAACTTTGCCGGAAAGGGTTGCATGCACAGCCCTAAACCTTGCTAAACATAGAAACAAAGGTGTGAGAGCAAGTCCATGAGGACAAGGGAAGGGGGTACTGCGCCTGCGCACAGCCTGCCCGCTCCCTTCCCCCTCTCTCTGCGCATGCGCAGTACGGTACCAAGCCGCACCACGCCGACATTAACCCGAAGCCGCCATCACAGTCGAGACACCCGAGAGGGTTAAAGAACATGTAAACGCCGCCGCTGCAGACCTGATACTCACGGGAGTCGATGCATTGCGATGTTACTCTTGCATTTTGAGGGAAGAAAGCCGGAAAAAAGCCGACGGGGATGAAGAAAAAAGTGTTTAAACGCCGAGTGCGCGTCACGTGATCGGAGGCGGCCAATGGGCGGTCGCCTGCGGGGCGAGCGCTGACGTAGCCGGAGATTTTCTTTGTTAACATTTTGCGGAAAATGGAGGAAAAAAGGCGGTTAAAAACGAGCTCCCGGACCCGGGCACGACGCAGGGGACGGGAGAGAACGCGGCCGAGGCGCCGGCAGCGCGGCCGCAGGCCAGAAGGTGAGGAAAGGGTTTGATTTCGGGGGGCGAATTGTCGGCGAGGGGAGGCTGCGGGGTCATGTGACCGGCGGTAGCCAATTAGCCGTCGAGCTGGCGGAGCGGCGGCCGTTAGGAAATGGAAGCCGGAGCAGGATTTCAAACTAAATTTAAAATTAATCGCCAAACCCCCCTCGGCCTTAAACTACCTCGGGCGGGGGCCGGCCGCTCCCCCTCATGAAAATTCCACAAATATACATGAGAGAAAAAAATACCCCCCCCTTCCACCCCCCCCTCAGGAAATGTGGAACTAATTTAAATCGCCCATTTTAAAGCCTTGTGGCCGTTAAAATGAGGGGATTGTGGTGGTTGGGGGGGGGGGGTGGGGGTAAATTCCTCCGAACCAACGGCGGTGGCGGCGGCTCCAAGCTCCAGCTGTTGGGGGAGGGGAGGAGAAGCAGCAGCCTCTCCTTTTGTGCCCTGGTTCGACCCCCGCCCCCACCTCGGCTTTTGAGGGGGGGGGGGTTTCTTTTCGGGGCACCCGTGGCTGAGGTGGCGGGTTGGAAGTAGTGAGGGTGGGAGGGAGAGGGGTGGTGTGTGGATGGCCCCAACCCTTGCCGCCTCCGCCTCCCTGCGGGTCGGGGTGTGGGCGGGTTGTCCTCTCCCCTCTTTATATTTTTTTGCTGTGTAATGCTGCCGAAGATGGCCGCCTCGCCCGGGCGTCAGACTCTAGGCCTCCTCGGGTAGGGCGGTCACCACACATTCCCCCCACCCCCTTCTTTCTTTCTCTCCCTCCCTCCCTCCCTCCCTCCCTCCCTCGTTATCTTTCACCCCCCACCCCCTCCTATGGCGATGCAAAGTCCCCCGGGGAGCGCAGCTCCTTCTATCGGGTGCGCCCACCTACCCTTCTCCCGGGTACAGTGCCCGCTTCAGGAGTCCCGGGTGGGGCGCCCTCCCCCTCCCCGCCATCAACCCAACCCCCTCCCCCATCGCCTTCCTCCCCATCAAGCCAACCCCCCGCCTCCCATCAAACCAAGCCAACCCCCACCCTCTCCACCAACCCAACCCCCTCCCCATGATCCCATCGCCTTCCTGCCCCATCAAGCCAACCCCCACCTCTCCACCAACTCCCCGCCCCTCCTGTATCTCTCTTTATTAAACCCCCTCAGTTGCAGGCGGGCGGAGGCGCCCGGTTTTTTCCCTCCTCCCCCCTCCCTGTTGTGTAATGGCTGACTCGTCCTCCCTCCCTCCCCCCTCGCCCCGCCCCCGCCACCGGGCCGGCCGCGTGACTCGGTGGCGCTTTCCAATCCCGGCCCGCTGCGCCCCGGGCCCCGCGCTCACATGACATTTCGCGGCCAATGGTCGTGCGCGGCGTGTGATGGACGGGCGGGCCGTCTGCCGCGCTCGGCCAATCAGCGGCGGCCGCCGGGAAGCGCTGGCTATAAAAAGGCGGGCTGGAGCGCTGCGGCGCCATTTGCTTTTTTGTGCCGAAAGCGGAGAGGGAGAGACGTGGAGAGAGAGCGAGTGGACGCGCAATCAGGCGGCATCTGATGGAAACGGCCACTCATCCGGGGCTCGACAGGTACGGCAGAGCAGTGCAGATCCTCGGCCGTGTAATGGACGGAGTATTGAAGAGAATTGCAAGGGCAAACGGGCAGAAAATCCCGGAGGCGGAGAGAGTACCCAGGGAGCTGGAGCAGGCCCGGCAGCCGGGGCCGCCATTTTCTGCCATTCACAAACAGTATACATACAGTACACATCCGGGCTGGGATGCAGGGCAGTGCGATCACTCAGCCAGGGCCGATACCACAATCAATAAATTGTAGCATTCATCTCCAAGACTATTTCGATTTATCTGAACGGAGCAGTCTGTCCAAAAGAATAATATTTCTCCGTTCTGCATGTGTAGTTTTAACCGTTTTCTTTTTTAACCACAATTCCAAAATGTTGGGGCTTTGAGTTCTGACTATTTGTATTCTGGGTATTTTATTTTCAGAAATGACTCGGTTTATTCTTTCGGTCAGGCTTTTTTAAAAAAAATGCATTCTGAGGATTTATTGTGTTACAGAAGTTCTGAGCTACAGAAGTTCTGTCCTGTGCTTGATCATGCTTTCCAATTCGAAAGCTGACATGAAGACAAGAAAAGATAGGAGCCATTTAAACTATTTAATTGAACATTTAATATTTGTCTCCCTTCTGCCAGCCCTGCATGTACTTTGTTTAATATTGATCTGAATACACAGCTTTATACATTTATTCTAGCACAACGCATGGGTTCATGTACACAGATTTTAGTCTGATGGGTTCAATGAAAGGGAATCCAATGTGGTGGTGTATCACTGTTAAACTATTTGCACTGTACTGACATATGAATTAAAAATGATCAAACTGTCATGTCATGCTTTGTTTTTATTTGGATTTTTTTCAAATTTCAGCCCCATTTCAATTGATACTCGTTTGTATTGTTTGTAATGGCTGATGCAATCTTGTATGTAGTGCAGGTATGAAACAGAAAATTCTTTTTTCTGTGGAAATCGAACAAGATGTTTTTATTGAAGGGAAGAGGGAGGGGCTCCCGGACAAGTAGCCATGTGGAAATGTCTAGTGTCATTGTAGCATAGTGGGCGTGTGCTGGCACATCAAATGTCGTTCTGCTATGGAATAGTGTCTCAAATCTGGACTGTATGCATGTCTTTACTGTGGGGATGTTCTTTTGTTTTTATGCCAGTATTCGTGGTACTGCTCTTAACTGAGGCCAGTTGTGATGCCCAAATGCCATGGAATGCTATTTTTAATTTTTTTTCCCTGAAAAAAGCAAATGTTTAATTGGATGCTTTCACCTTTTCTCATTTCCAAAAAGAGGACAATGAATGGGAGCTGACGCGAACCTATTCTTTGTATAAGGGAGTTCCCAACCACCTTCAGTTGTATATTTTCCAAGCATTATTTACCCTAGATTTGCAACGTCAGTGACTGTTTTGGCCTGAGGTTACCACTTTCTGCCAGGGTCCCCTGAGGGATTATGATGATTCATGCTGTATTTGCCAGTGGAAATCAAAAGTTTTAATTCATATTTGCTATATTTCATTGTTTCCATTTTTATTCTTGCCCTACTGCTGTTCATTCATGCTTACCAGTTGAGTTCTGGAAACTTGCTCCTTTTTTTTAGAAAGTAAAATGGGATTGGGGATTAGCTCTAGCGTTTAGTGGGAAGTTTGAATTGTGTCGTCTGTGTGGTCACAAACTACACTAACACCTTGGTTTTGGTGAAAAATTTCTCTGCTTCTGTGGTTGTTGGCTGAAGTTTTGTACTGTATTAAGTCAATTGGGTTACTAACAAGCCACTGAGTTAAAGGTATGTTGCTGGGCTGATGGTCAGCTTTGAGGATATATGTCAGCAGTACTATTTATTAGGCCTCTAGTGGGTTGTTCCAAGTGTTCCCTCCTTTACCAGAGGACGTGGTTGCTGTAAGTTAATAAGAGCTGGTTTGATTTGATCCATGGACATCATATAAAGTGTAAAAAGCTAGTCAGATTATTCCATTATCTTGGTAAACCTTGTTTTTTTTTAGAAACAAATCCTGTAAATCTGCAAGTGAGTGAAACTTCTGTTTCCTGGTTTTAAGTGTTAGTGTGTACTCCTATTGTTATTTCTATATTTTCAGGCTACTTAGAGACTACTGCATCTGTTGGATACAATTACTGTTCTCTGCTAACTGCATGCAGTTGCTGTTTTCTCATCTGGATGTGTTGCTCCTGTTCTGATCCTTATGTGCTGGTAGGGTTAGTTATTTGCTGATACTATTAGCTGATAGTGATTGGATAATTTCGAAACATTATTGTGCTTTTACCTTTGTCACCTTGCTACCACACATGAATACTGTTGCACTGTTCATGTAAGGTGTGACTACTGAATTGTTGATTTGAGATTGAAATGGATTTTTTTTAAAGTGACTTAAAAGTAGCAGAATCATTCTGGCATAATAATACAAACAAATTGGATCAATGTGCTTGCCAGTGCATTTTGTTTTTGTAGTTCTAGGCAATTTATATCCATTGGTTTAGAGTAGCTTAAGGGTATATTTGCAATCATTGTTTGTAGTTGAAACATTTAGCATTGAGGATGTATAAATAATCAGGAATTATCAGATTGCAAGAGTTAATGTTTCTGAGTAACTTGATAAGACATTGGTATTCATGTACTGTGGGAATCTGCTGGCCATGCTGAGGGAAGGAGAGGTGAGAAATTGGTATGAGGTATTTCATGCCGGAACACAGTTGTAAGTGTTTCTGTCTGTGGAACTACGTGGTGATCATGTGACACTAATATGGATGCCTTGAAGTGTGGAGTTTTGATTTTGTGATTTGCATCTCGAGTAGCATTGCATCTGTTCTTTCCCCCAGATTTGGTTGCTGGCTTGGTTACTGTAAATAATGTTCAGTGTTGATTTTATAATTGTCCTCAAGTAGGCCTTTGGCCACTGTTTATTAACCTATAGTTCTGGAAATGGATTCTGTTTCTGGGTGTAACTGACAAATTGAATGCTGTTTTTAAAAAGGCACTTGAACTTCTGTATACCTTTTTTTGCTTTTTTTTTGTTTCTTATAGCAAAATTTCCCATGACGAACTTAGAATTATCAGGACTGAACAGTACTGACGGCAGAGAAGACGATCTACAGCCAGGCCTTTAAGTAGTTGCCTCTATAGGGGATCCTCAGCAAACGAGCAACTGTTAGCCTGGTTTCCTAGTGGTTGGTATTTTTTTATTTTATTTTATTATTTTTGTAAATTACACTATGCGATTAGTAAGGTTGGAGTGTCTCCATCAGGATATTATCAGTTAACTGTGGTGATGGGAGGGCATGCCTGGGCATTCTTTACAATAATGGGTCTCAAATGTTCATGTGTCGTCCTGCTGCAAAATGCAAAATAAATTTACCATATAAAAGTAGTAAGCAGAGGAATAGTCTGGAGTCTTTTAAGCAATCATCTGAACCCAATGCTCTGTGGATTAAATGTACCATAGAACCCATGTGTTGTGTAGATGCAATTGTGCAGTTTTGTAATATTGGGGCATATGATGCAGTGAGTGTTAAGTGTGTTTTCTCTTTTGTTAAATCAAAGGTTGCAGGGGGACGCTGGTAATGGGATAACAGGCCTGTCTGGTGATCCAGGGTCTGGGAAGCGCATCCGCAAACCATCTATGCTGTATGAAGATTTTGAGAGTCCCACGATGGCCATGTCTACTTCTGTTCATTCTCAGAACAATTTTGTTGTTAGTCCTCCTCCACCAGAGGTATCAAATCCTAAGAAACCTGGTCGAATGACCAACCAGGTCCAGTACATGCAGAAAGTGCTCATGAAAGCCCTTTGGAAGCATCAGTTTGCATGGCCGTTCTACCAGCCAGTGGATGCAGTGAAACTCAGTCTCCCGGTGAGTGAGAAGTCCCTCTGTGCAAGTTGTGAACTGTGTGAGATATATGGTGAATTCCTATACAGTAAATTAACAAAATGCGGTGTCTGTGTGCTACTTTAAGTGAAAGTAGAGGCAAGAGCTTATAACTTTGTTGTGGGGTAGCCAAGTAATGGCTATGTTGACACTGGCTCAATTTCTCTCGTGCCTAGTGTCCCTCAATGCAACTTCATAACGCAACATCATAAATAAAATTCTATTTCACAAGAAGTGTAGAAAGGGCCTTAGAAAATTTATGTCCTAGGAGGAGACCATTTGGCCCATCAAGTATCCCAGCTCTCAGGATTCCACTCAACCGCTTTACCCCTACATTTTCCTGTGATGACTTCCCTCTCACTTGGTGTCCATGCTGGTTGGAAAAAGAGCTAAGCAGACTTAATCCTGTCTTCCAGCATTGGGTTTGTAGCCTTGCAGCTTATGGCTCTTCAAGTACACTACACATCAAGTACTTTTTTTAAATGGCCTGACTGCTCCCTAACTCCAATCTTCATATGACTTTTGTCCTCTTTCCTGGAGCCACCTGTGTTGCCACAGTGGGAAGGAACTGAGAGGAGAGATGGGTGATGTGGTGGTATGGGAAATCATCTGAACTACTTTCCTGCCCTTTTCTTTGTCTGGTAGTCACCATCCTCCTCCTGCCCACGGTTTTTTGAATTGCGGCATGACCACTTCCTGAAGGAAGCTATATTTATACCAGCTAAGATGCCAAAAAAACTCGTCAGCCTGTGCTAGCAATACAATTAACTATTTCCAGTGAGCCACCTAATTAACTATATGGAGAATAAAGTGGCTTTGGGGATTGATGGTCTTGCTCAACTAAAAGGTGGCTTTATTTTGCATATATAATATCAGGCTTTATTTTCCTTAAAATATGTTGCCATTGGGGCAGGAAACTGCACTGTTTCATGGTTACCTGTGTCAACTGATCCCGGAGCTCATCAGGTGACTGCTTGCAGATGCTTTGTTATTGATGTTTATTCCTGGAGCATTTTGGGAGTGTGATCATGCTGTCTTTTCTGAAAACAGTTCCTGTCAACATGATAGTGAATGGACTGTATTGGTGTTGCTGTAATATGCTGAATGCTTTTTGATACATCGGGTTTGCTTTGAAAATGTATCTGCTAATGTTGAGTCTGGCTCAGATTTCCCATTGGCTTTGCATCCAATTTTTCGTTATGGTAAGGTTGTGTTTGAACCAAAATCAAATATAATTTCTGGCCTGTGTTCCATTATTTAAATTTGTATCAGGAAATGCTGTTGAGCTCCTGCAATACTGAATTATTTGTTCTTGTTTGATGTGATCCTGCATATACACTGTGCTCCTGACAAATTTCACTTGGGAAATTTAAAAAAAGCCATACTTGAATGAGTGGATAAGCAATACAGGCAAAGTTTTATGTTAGTTATACTCAATTCAAATTGCCTGCTAATTTGAATTAGGCTGCTTTAAATGTAGCATTTTTCAAGTAGTTTGCGGAGGAAATTTGAATGTTACTAATACTGTGCGCAAAAACACTGGTCAGTTTAATTCCTACAGAAACAGCTGAGATTTGAGATTTATCAATGGTTTTGGCATATCACTATGGCTAGGACATGGGAAATAGTTCCCCACTCTTTGAATAAGCACCATTGTGATTTCCACACTCAAGCAGCACCTCCTAGGCTGAGCTCAGTAAGTACATTGCATTGTCTGCTTGGGAATGTGCTCAAATGCATAGATTCACACCCACAATAAGGGTGATACCACTGAGCAAGTTTTAGAGTTAACTTTTTGTGAATCCTAGATGGGATTTTCATGATTTATTTTACATTGAACCCAAAGAAGCAAGTTAAACTCCCCACTGTGAAAGCTGGGTATTGAAATTCAATTAATAAAGTAAGTTGAGTAACCATGAATCTACTGGATTATCATAAAAACCCATCTGGTTTGCTACTGTTTTGGGGAAAGAACATCCTGCTGACTTAATCCAATGTGACTCTGACTCTTAACTGTCTCCTCATTGAGGGAGAGCAATTAAGGATGGATAGAAAATGCTGTTGGCATGAGTGTTCATGCACCGTGAATAGATATAAATAATTACCTGTACTTGAAACTGTGTAATGTTTGGAAAACTTCATCCAAATGTTTAATTGTCCTGTTGCAGGATTACCACAAGATAATCAAACAACCAATGGACATGGGTACTATCAAGAAGCGTTTAGAGAATAATTATTACTGGAGTGCCAGTGAGTGCATGCAAGACTTCAACACGATGTTTACTAACTGTTACATTTATAACAAGGTAAACATTTTTTCCTATTCACTGAAGCTCTCCATTAACACTTATTAATTTGAGATTAGAGGATTAAATTTAGTTTGGTTACATTCTGAGTCTGGTGTGATGTTTGTTAACAAAGAGATTTCCTGGGAGGTGTAATTTTTTGTTAACTATTGTTCACAGCCTACGGATGATATTGTGTTGATGGCTCAGACTCTGGAGAAACTTTTTCTACAGAAGGTGGCACAGATGCCCCAGGAGGAAGTGGAACTAACACCAGCTCCAAAAGCAAAACATTCAAAAGGCCGCAAAACAGGGGGTAAGACCAACACAGTAGCATAGGACAGTACCTTTTTGGTTTTCTGCATAAACTTGGCAACAGTGGCAGCTGACGGTCTTCAACTTGAAACGTTAACTGTTTCTCTTTCCACAGATACTCCCTGATCCGAGTGTTTCCAGCACTTTCTGTTTTTATCTACACCAGTTCATTTTATTATCTTAAAATTTGATCAGCTTTCCCCTTAAACATCTATATCTTATAAAATGTGTTCCTGATTTGTGTAATTTTCCTTTGTGATTTGACAATTTAAGTTGGTGAGTCATTCTGATAAGTCTTTTGCACTTCCCTTCAAGGCCAATATGTCCATCTTGAAGTGTTATGCCCAGAACTACTCGCAGTACTCCGTGTGGTGTAGCCAGGGATTTGCGTAGCTTCTACCCGCTTGTGTTCCAGGCCTGTAAGGCCAGCCTTCTATTGGCTTATTTGATTATTTTCTGGACCTGTAACATTTTAATCTGTACCTTGACCCCCCTGAGTCTCTTCGGACTCCAACTGAATCTAGCTTCTCGCTATTTAGAAACTATCGTCGAAGCCTTTTTCCAGTGCAAGGTTACCCACATTTAGGCTAAATTTCGTTTGATGTCGTTTTGTCAATATGTATAATTATTATGCCATTTACTTTCTGTACTGCTTAGAATGTCCCCTGATTGAAATCAACAGAACCTGCATACGTCGCTTCCCATTCCATCTGCTCCTGAGAATTTGTCATTCTTTAATAAAAGATTCTCAATTTTTGAGAGTCCTTGCCACAGCCCCCATTCTTGTATTCTTGGGATGTCTGGAATCTTTGAAGCAAAATAGGCGGCACGGTAGCATAGCGGTTAGCACGACGCTATTACAGCACCAGCGATCGGGGTTCGATTCCCGCCGCTGTCTGTAAGGAGTTTGTACGTTCTCCCGTGTCTGTGTGGGTTTCCTCCGGGTGCTCCGGTTTCTTCCCACATTCCAAAGATGTACGGGTAGGTTAATTTGAGTTTAAAATGGGCGGTGCGGACTCATTGGGCCGGAAGGGCCTGTTACCACACTGTAAATAAAAAAAAAAAATTTTTTTAAATTAGTCAACATGTCTGTTGTCATGTCCATATTTTTATTTGCATCGTCAGAGTTCTATTTTCAAGGGGTCCATTTTGACATTCCTGATACAAACACTTTTTTGTGCTAATTGTGATACCCTTGCAAGTGTCTTATTCTTATTACTTTACCTTTTTGAACTTCTGTTACATGTCAGCATCTGTGCTGCCCTTTGCTTTTTAATTTCATGATGTTCCTTGGATATTTGTTGGGTTTTGGAACTCCTGCCTCTTGAGGATATGAACTGGGCATCAATGCATGTTCATGCATTGTCCAGCTGTTAAGTCAGGCTTGCTTGTTATCACATTGCTTCATACTATCTTAGTCTATGTAAAAGTTAAAATTACCCACTGAAACCACTTGGCCTTTGATACCTACAGGTCTAATCTCTGCAGTTAGAGAGCCCTTTGTTTTACAGCTGCTACTAGGGGAGCTATCTTCATTTTCCACGAGTCTTGAATCCTTTTTCTACCCATGTTTCCACTGTGTGCTTGTTCTTCAAATTACCTCTAGTGAGAGACCATAATCTAATTCAGAGGCTACTTCCACACCCCTTATTTCCCACCAGCTTCCTCATTCACCATTTCCCTTTATTTTTTTTAGTTAAGTCTTGATAGCATCATAGAATCACACAACATAGAAACAGGCAACTTCAGCCCAGCCATTACTAATGACTGCATTGTCATATTCTCTTAGCCCAAGTCAAATTGGAACTGGTTATTCACTTTATTTCTTGTACTCTGTATAAGGAGCTTCCAACACTTGGGTCACACTTATCCTACTCTGACATTTTGTTTGTATTTTTTTTCTCTTAGCTATGGTATCTATCACTACGTCAATTTGCATGTGGATTGGGTAGTCCAGAGATATCATCTTTAGGCCCTATTCTTTAGGTTGGCTCCTTGCACTTGATAAGCATAACCTCTTGCCTATTGGTTAATTGATCTTGAGATCCTTCCTTCAATACCATTTCAATCTGATTTGAAATGCCCCTTCCCTTAGCATAATGTAGGCGTGATTCCTTGTTGGTTTGACTGCATTGTACCATATGGGTCCTGTTTCTGTGGAACATGGTCCTTTATCTCATTTACATTTCTCCTGCAGTGTATACTTCTGCACATGCCAGCCCTGTTCTGACACCACACTCTTGAGCTCTGCCTGAAGTATGGAGTAAATTGTCCAAATACTGCTGCTGCATCCTTGTATATCAAAGAGTCTCTAACTTTCACTCCAGCTTGATGAGTGTTTGTTATTTTTGCAGTTCTTATTTTGGATTTAACATTGTTTAGTGTTTTGGTGCTTAGTTTTAAATGCAGCTTTAAGCCTGCATGAGCTGCTACAGGAATTAAAGGCAGAACCTTTTACATTCTTATCTGTAACCAAATTGTCAGTTTGCAATCTATTTAAGATTGCTTTAGTTGATAATTTATGTTGAGTACAGACTTTTCATTAGGATTTGTAGATTGGTAGTAATTGTGCATAGAATACTACTACTGAGATTGGAGACTGAATGTCTTTTTTGTTTTAATCTGATCTTTTTTGTTTTGTGGACAAACAGGCATCACAAATCATCCTTCGCTACCTGCATTAAACATCCAGATACGTCAAATGTGATCATTTGTACAGTTTTGCCATCTTTTCTGTGCCCAAGATTTGTATTTAATCCAGTATAGAATTTTTACTTGAATGAAAGTGGGAAGGGAATCTGCACTGTACCATTTTATGATGAACACATGCGTGTCAACTGATCCCAGAGGTTTATCTTGCAACTGTCTCCTTGCTGACGTTTTGTCGCCAAGTGATGTTGGTTACCAGAGGATTCTGGGAACATGATCATGCCTTGAATTCTGAAAATGGATGTTGCCCATTTTAGTAATAGAGGCAGGGTATAAAGACATTTATTTTGTGGGGGAGGGGTTGAAATCAATTTGAAATGTATCCAATAAATAGTTGCTCTTATTACAGTGAGGTTTTTTTCAGTACTAATGGGTTCTTTTCCACAGGGGTGCCTTCTGTTCCAGGAGGAGTGACCATGTCTCAGGTCCCAATGGTATCCTCAGTGTCTCAACCAACTGCCTACTCTCCTCCAACACCAGAAGTACCCACACCTATTCTTGAAGTGTCTCAGACTTCAGTCATATCTACGCCAATTGTACACAAGTCTTCACATTCACCCCCTCAGTCTGCATTGGCAGTACCACCACCAGCACAGCCTGTCACAAAGGTAAGTAGGACTGTTTTGAGCTTAAAATACTCTTGGGGGGGGGGGGGGGGGGGGGGGGGAGGGGTGGAGGTGGGCGAAGAAGGTAGTTTTTCCTTCTGCATATAATCTGATTTAGTATCTTGTTAAGAAAAAGGGATGTTGGAAAATGAACTGCCAGTAGTAATTCAGGTGGTAATTGTAATTTATTCTTATTATAAGAACTAGAATGTTAGCTGAATGTTAAATAATTTTTTTTAGTTCCCACTCCCTGACTATCATGGCATTCGAAACTTAACCAGTTTCCCAAAAAAGTATCAGGACTGCCTTTGAGGTGATTGTTGTTGATTGTGTCATGGGCAGTAACCTTACTCCAGATATATTGCCCTGATGTGGGAATGGAAATCAAATGAGTGCTTTTGTGTTTTGCAACAAATAGGTGTTTGGTCTCGTCTATGGTGCTTTTAATTACCTAGTCCAGTATATGTTTTCCAAACTATGCAAATAGTAGATTAACCTGCTAAAGGAATAGATTAACCACCTTTGTCAGTAGTTAGCTTTGTCTTTTGTTTGAGGTAGACTTGTGTTCACAACTGGTTGGAGGTTTTGGAAATGTTATTTTCACTGGGTGTTTATGTACATTTTAATACTTCTACATGGTTTGGTGAGCTTAAAGTTGGGAAGAACAATGGTAGTGGAAACTTTAAATGATATTGTTGATAATAAGGCCTTTTTAATTATTATAAATCCCTTAACATAGTTTGTGATCTGGAACCTGTTAAGGGAAGTGTGTATTTGGGTCCCTTGTAGACTTGAATCAGTTTTGTGCCTGCAATGTATAGGCTAGTATTTTGAAAACGTCTATAGCTTGCTGCTTCAATTTTAGTGCCTAGCTTACTGTGACTTGAGCAATTGGTGAAAAGTTTGCTGCCTTGGGCATTGAGAGAGAATGTAGTTGCAATGACTAATAGATTTTTTTCCTTGCAGAAGAAAGGAGTGAAGAGGAAAGCAGATACAACAACCCCAACCACTTCAGTTGTCACCACAAGTGGCGAGTCCTCTCCATCAGTAGCTGAAAGCAAGGCTGCAAAGATTCCACTTAGACGTGAGAGTGGCAGACCAATCAAACCACCAAAGAAAGACTTGCCAGATTCCCAGCAGCATCAGAGTTCGAAGAAAGGCAAATTGAGTGAACAGCTGAAGTATTGCAATGGCATCTTGAAAGAGCTGTTGTCAAAGAAACACGCAGCATATGCCTGGCCCTTTTATAAACCTGTGGATGCCAAAGCTCTTGGGCTTCATGACTACCATGATATAATCAAGCATCCCATGGACCTGAGTACTATCAAAGTATGTTGCATCCAAGCAACGCATTCTCTAATCGCCATACTGTTTATACTCGGATACAGTGAAACCTGTACGCTAAACTGGTTCCTGTCTTCATGGTGCTATTTCTCAACCAAGGGCTTTTCTCACAGAATTAATTGTCTAGCTCCCACCGTAAGCAACTTTCTACCACTGAGGCAACATTTGTTGTTTCTTTAAATCAAAAAGAAACTAGTAATTTTTAAGGGAACGAACTTCAGGATTAATCGACATTTTTTTTCCCTTCAGTCTGAAAGGTGACTGCTGAATGCAGGTTTCACTGTACCTTATAACTGAATCTCTCCACAGCACACTGCTGTGCTGTTAGCTATGTACTCCTGCTTGGATAGGGTGTATGCACATTTGTTTGCTCATGAGCTTAAGTGGCTTACCTGTGCAGGTACACTAAACATTCAAGTACTTATTCAGATCCTCTTGCTGGCTTTGGACATTGCAACATTTCCCAAATGAACCGCTAACACCAGTTGCAGGACTAGAAGAGTCACTGATCCATAAATATTTAGATTAAGGTAGCATTATTAGGAGATGCATATATTTTGATCTCCATTGAAACTAGTGTATTTCCTGCGTTAATAAACAAACTCTACGGGAAAAAATTGAACGTTTAGACATGAACAATTTGTGGAATCTCAGCACCATGGCAGAGTCCTGGTGTTCCTTGAAACTTAGACTCGCCCTTTTGTTTCTTTCCCCATAACTTTGTGCTGTTTCATGTTGTAAGGAAGGCCTGACAACCTAGTTCTGGGCCTTCTCTATACATCAGAACATAACTAAGGGATGTATTAATCGTTTTAGTGCCATTTTCCCCTTTGGTACCCTTGATAATTGCCAAAATGTGAGAGTAATTGTGGATATTTTGTTATTTTTAATTTGTCTACCTGTTACAATAGTTAATTGGAGTTCTACTTCCAGAGCTGTTAACTTGTGGCTTTCTGTGTAAGATGATCTAAGGTTCCCAACCATCGAGTGAAGAGATGGGTAATCCAATCACTTTCTATTTTAATGCACTGTTGGCAGATAAAGCTGTACTTTCTTGCTGTGGTGCAGCTTGTTGAATGTCTTCTATATCTTTCCTCTTAGAGGAAGATGGATGAGCGTGAATACCAGGATGCACAGGAATTTGCAGCTGATGTGAGATTAATGTTCTCGAATTGTTACAAGTATAACCCACCCGATCATGATGTGGTTGCCATGGCCAGGAAGTTGCAGGTACCTTCACTTTTGGTGTGAGAGGGATGTGTGTTTTAATAAGTTTGATAAACTGATTTGCTGCTGCTATGTAATGCAGACTGCCTTCCTTTTATGCTGTATAATGGCCTGCCGGCTTTAGAACACAAAATAACCCACTTCAGCATAGAGGCAAAATACTCCAGATGTTGAGAATGCTGGAATGAAAACGGCTGGAAATGCCCAGCCGATCAGTCATGAGCAACAAGTTCAGCTTTTTGAATGAAGTTTAACCCCGGCACTTAAAGGTTTAGCATTCACTTGATTAGACTGTGAACATTTATTTTTAAATAATCAAACCTACGAGGCATCGATTTGTTTATTGCATTTGGTGAAGTCTGCCACTTGCGTTCTGTCAACCAGAATTCTGCAGCCAAGGTGGTCTTTCTCAGCAGCCTTTTGCCATCTGGTTTTAATTTTGAAATCTTCAATGCTCATCCATACTTTGCATTACCATGACTTTTCCTACCTCTGCAATCTCATGCATTTT
Organism: Pristis pectinata; assembly: GCF_009764475.1. Classification (NCBI taxonomy): domain Eukaryota; kingdom Metazoa; phylum Chordata; class Chondrichthyes; order Rhinopristiformes; family Pristidae; genus Pristis; species Pristis pectinata. Next base: position 13,036,441 of record NC_067438.1, on the reverse strand, counting down.
GTATCTGCGTGCCCAATCCAGCACAACTATCTTCTTGGTCTACCAGCCACCTTGTCACTGGGATTCCCCTCCTCAGCATCTGTTTTGCTGCTCACTTACCTTCCTTCAAAGATGTACTGAAAATATCCCTTTTTACCAATGCATATACTTCCTAGTCCTCCTTTTCCTTTCGTCCTTTGCTCCGTTTGGGCTAGCTATCTGAAGCCTTTTAACTTTGTAGGCATCTTGCATGTACTTGAGACATTTGCGTCGTCTTTGCAGCTGTCATTTCTTGACTGAATAGCATCCCACAAGCTGCTAAGAGTCTTTAATTGTTGCTCTTCAGTCATTTGGTTTAAAAATTCCCATTTATTCTTGTTTCAGGACGTCTTTGAATTCCGTTTTGCCAAGATGCCGGATGAGCCTATAGAATTCACACCCCCACCTGCACCAACTACTCTTCCTCCTGTTGTGTCTAAATCATCATCTGATTCTTCCAGTAACAGTAGTAGTGGGAGCTCATCGGACACTGAGAGCTCAGATGATTCTGAGGAAGAGCGAGCTAATCGTTTGGCAGAACTACAGGAACAGGTATGGACCAATATTATTGACAAAATCACAAGGCTTGTTTTGAAGGTGTCCTGCAACTGGATGTTAAAATTCTTCATGCATATGCAATTAGTTTGAAATGCCATACTATATTTGGTAGCTCTCACTCTTTTACTAATGAGGGTAATGGGTCTTCTAGCTGTAAGAATGACGTGTGGTTTTCAGCTGAAACTGGAAAAAGTGCAGTCCTCTTTACGTTGCCCCACACTTGAAATTTGAGGATTAACTTGAGGAATTTAACCTCTTGCAAATATTTTTTGAACCCCACTCCTCCTCTGTGGCTTAATTTTCTGATATCCCAAAGACACTGATTCTTCATTCTTAATGCCACTTCAAATTTATTTCCTAATAGCCCATGAGGGATGGGAGCTATCTGTAATGATTCTAATGTATGCTGCATGTTTCCTCCTTGTACCCTGCACTTCCGGGTGATCTTGTGGTTGCTTCCAGCAGGATCGAGTTCTGTTTTAGGATGGACTGTAATAGAATGATGTTTCTTCTTGCAGCTAAGGGCTGTTCATGAGCAGTTAGCAGCACTCTCACAGGCTCCTATGTCCAAACCAAAGAAAAAGCGGGACAAGAAAGAAAAGAGAGACAAAAAGAAGAAGAAAGAGAAGCACAAGATGAAAGATGAAGAGGACAAACTGCTTAAGCCATCCAAGTCAAAGGCAGCACCGAAAAAACAGTCAAAAAAAGCATCTGGAGGCAGCAGCTCGAGTGGTAACAATAAGTGAGTGTTACCTAGCTACTGTGCCTGTTAATACTAGCCTGGATTGTGTTGAAATTTGGGTATGTTACCTTTTTTGGATGGTGGGGGGGAAGATAGCCCTGCAAACATTAAGCATTAATGTTGGATTACTTGATCCATATAGTACACTGTGCACCTTTACTGCATGGTGCTGTCTTTATATGTTCCAAAATCCAAACAGTGAGGTGATGACAGCATTTCGTGATTGCACTTGGGTCCCCCTCTTTGACGTTGCTGTACTATATATCTTGGTGCCAGTGCCTGATCTCTGGTAGCTGCTTTGTCGATGATTGGTGAGGTTCAGGAATTGTGTGCTTTGTTACTTGGTAGATAAGGCTTTGTTTAATGTTTTATTTTTGGGTTTACCCACAGGCAATCCAAAAAGGCGAAGCAGCCTCCCCCTCCGCCACCACCACCCCCTCCTGGTTATGATTCTGAAGAGGAAGACAACTGCAGGCCCATGACGTATGATGAGAAGCGACAGTTGAGCTTGGACATTAACAAGCTGCCGGGTGACAAGCTTGGCCGTGTGGTACACATCATCCAGTCCAGGGAACCGTCACTTCGGGACTCCAATCCTGATGAGATTGAGATAGACTTTGAAACTCTTAAACCATCCACTCTTCGAGAGCTTGAACGTTACGTAATGTCCTGTTTACGGAAGAAACCTCGGAAACCTTACTGTAAGTCTGTGTGCTGCAGGTTGGGTGTTTCTGGTATTCTGTGGCCAGTGTTTGTTGAGCCTGTCTTTGTGTGTGGTCAGTGTTACTGTAGATTGATAGTATGGAAAATTGCATTTGCTGGTCAGGTCAACTGCAATCTTACAAGTTAGGAAATGCAGGTGGTTCCCACGTTACGAGAAGGGGTTGTGTGCGTTCCTATAAAACAATCTGTTTAAAAGCTATGTGAAGCCACATCAACTGTGCATTTGTCAAGAAATGCATGTTGATTTAAAAAAAAATTCTGTATACTTTTACCAATTTTTGTGAGATGGAATTTTGTGCCACATCTCAAATTTTTGGCTAGCAATTTGTGAAGTTTGTATTGGCGAATTTCTGTTATCCATACGGCTGTAATGTAGGGGCTACCTGTAGTGGCCTCTTGGGTATTGGTATTTAAAGTTAAGGGCCTCAAATTGAGGTTCTGCGGGATTGTCTAGTCTAACTAGGGTATGAAAATGTTCTTTTCATTTGGACTGTTTACATGAATTGTTCTTTTAGTGCTCTTAATTCAAGAGAAGTAGCAGCTTTGATTTAAGAGAATGACAAAAAAAAAGGAGGAAGAGAAATCCCATAAGTGAAGTAGGTGAGGGTGGGAGGATTCTTGTGCATTTTAACACACTTTTGGGCTTGATTGACTAGCTAGGATGAAGAGCTCTTTGCTGTGCTGAACATTTTCTTTATAAAGCTGAAAATCTCCCAAGCCGGAGAAGTGTGTAATATATGATAGAACAGTTTTGGTTTTCGTTCCATCCCATTTTCTGTATTATAACCTGCCAAAGGTCAGAGACTGGCCCCTGACTTTCCAATATCTTTGTTGTGCATGTAGCGTCTCAAAATTGTCATTCATTTACTTGGATGTGTGTGGTTTCAACGGCCTTGGCTCAATGCTACCCAAGACAAAGCAGCCCATTTGATATAACTAACCTCCCCACCTGCATTAATTCCTCCAGTATTGGGCTACATTGTGGACCATCCACAACAGTGGCAACTCCAGGTCTTTCTTGCCAAGCACTTGCCAGACCAAAGGTTTCTACTCCCTGGGATAAAGGAGGTAGGCTTGTGAGAATGAGAATGCTGCTGCCTATAATAGCATGCCCTTCCCTCTGTCATATATTTTTCTCACTTGGACTTTACTCTGCATAGTAGTGTAGGACTGCAATGTTTGCAGGACTCAAGTTTGTCACCACCATTTAAGTGCAGCTTAGGATGAAAAATGTGTTTTCCATGTGAGAGATGTCCATATACTTTGAATTAAGTAAGTCTTTTAAGCCTGATAGTTGCTTTTAACTGTTGCATTCATTGATATTTCAGCCAAGAAACAAGCAGGAAAGACCAAGGAGGAACTGGCTATGGAGAAGAAGAAAGAGTTAGAAAAACGCCTACAGGACGTGAGTGGCCAGCTGAATCCCAGTAAAAAACCTCCAAAGAAAGGTTTGTCTGTTAGTCCAGCACTTGTCTGATGTTCCTTCTTTGAATCTTTTTTTAGTGGGTAATCCATAATAGAATTTTAATTCAAAATACAGTTGGGATTTAATTATGATGTGCGTGGTGAGCAGTCTTGAGGTGGGTGAACTGCTTGGTTTGGATCCAGTGGAAATGACCTTAATATTTCAAGCAGTTCCTACTGTGAAAGTCATGAGCAAAGTTGGCAAGTCAAAGTTTGATGTTAGAGGGCTGGCTGTTAGAGTACCATTGGACGGCATTTAAGTGTTTTTTTAGTCATACCGCATGTAAATGGACTCTTCAGCCCACAGAGTTCTGTGCCAATCATTGATTGCCCATTACATTAATTGCATTTTTAATTCTTCCCACATTAATTCACTCCAAATTCTTGAGATGAGGGATTGTGTAGTTTTACACAGTGAGGTTGTGTTAGCATATCCAGTGGTTACACAGTTCATTGTGCGAATCAATACTTAATATCATTGAAGATTTGGTGAGAAATGTTGCTTTAAAGATTTATTTTGATTTACTAGAATGTTGCTGGGTCTTTAGAGTTGAGTTACAGGGAAAGATTGAACAGGTTGGGACTTTATTCCTTGGAGTGTGGAAGAATGAGGGGAGATTTGATAGAGGTTTACAAAACTGAGGAATATAGACAGATTAAATGCGAATAGGCTCTTTCCACCTAGATTAGGAGAGATGAGTATAAGAGGACATGGCTTTAGGGTGAAAGGGGAAAGGTTTAGGAGGAACATTGGTGGGGGGGGGGACGGGACATACTCGGTGGGAGTGTGGAACGAGCTGCCATCTGATGTGGTAAATGTGGGCTCACTCTTAAGTTTTAAGAATAAATTGGATAGATACATGGGTGAGGGAGGTCGGGAGGGTTATGGACCAAGTGCAGGTCATTGGAGCTAGAGGAATAAAGTTTCAGCACAGACTAGAAGGGCCGACTGGCCTGTTTTCTGTGCTGTAGTGTTCTGTGGTTCTAAATGAGATTTCTTCTTGCAGCAACTGAGAAGCCGGATCCAGTTCAGCCAGCTGGTCCTTCACGCCTCAGCGCCAGCAGCAGCAGTTCGTCGGGATCTGACACTAGTAGCACTTCAAGTGGATCGAGTTCATCAGACACTAGTGATTCTGACTCTGGTTAGAATTGGCAGATGCTCTGGCAGGTTTCTTTTTGAGCAAATTGGTTTAGGATTGGTTCGAACTAATCTGCGGGGTCGGAAGAAGTATGAACCAGACTGTCGGGAGGTATCCTGTCCCCACGTGCCCATCGTTACTGACTGCAGTGTACATGGTTTGATGTGATTTTTTTTTACAAAAAGGAAAAAAAACCTACACATGCGATACATCGCAAGGACAGACCTGGTAGAGGATTATCCACTCCGTAACACATCAGCTAGATCTCATAACCTGTCTGTCTCAAAAATGTGTGCTGTATTTGGGGCCAAGTGGGGACTGGGGTTGGGGGAGGGTGCTATGGGGTGCTTGAGGCTGTTGCTTGGTTCCTCTTCCCTCTTCAGTTGAGGTGACTGGGCCAGGTCAAAGGAGACTGCAACCTCTAAACCTAGAGTCCTCCTCTTGCGCAAAATCATGTGGAGAATCCAATGTGAGGGGTGAGCAGTTTTGAACCCACCTGTAGAGTCGCTGTAAGCAGTTTTATTTTGTTTTGAAGGTATTTTTCCATTTTGAAAACATTTTAAGCTGTTGGTCTCTGAACTGTCACTCTGAAACCCATGCAATGCAGCTATCTTCAGTGGAGTTATTGAGTTTTTTTTTAAAGAGACTTAAGTTATAGTTTTTTTACATCTTTTAAGATGGTTCAAGAAGGTTGTGCTTCATCTTGACCATGAAAGGCCACTGTCCAGAGGCCACTTGGCTTTTACTGAGTTTACTGGTTTGGTTGAGAAGCATTTTTGGGGGCAAAAGAAACAGTAATCCAACTGAACATGAGTGGGCGGGCTTGAGCTCTGCCCATTTTTATTCTTTCCACATCCAGTACTTGAATGCAGAGCAGTAACGCTGTACCAAGGTGGTGTTGGTCAGTGCACAGTGTGTAAGCAATTGCTTTGTGCCTATCTTATTTCCCCTCCTCTTTTGGTTTGGACTAGGCTGACTGGATAGTCTTGCTGGTTATCCTTCTACTTGGTGCCGTCTTACTGAGTTGCACAACTTAGTTTGGAGGGGCGAAATTGTTTTTAATGTGTACAGTTTAGTTGTAGTCTTCATTTCTGCAAAGGTTACAGGAAAAGCTGACAGCTAAATTTAATCTTTTTTCATCCAGTTATGTGGTGTTTTATTTATTTTGTTACAAAATAATTATGTTTTATATTGTAAAGACTGAACCAATGTGCCTGTTGATGCAGGTCACAAGAGTGTAGAGTGAGATTTTAACAAGTATTGTATATATATAAAGATGCACAATTGAAAAGCATGTTTCTTAATGTAAAGGTGAATTTTATTTTTTATCTTAATCTGTAAAGTTTTTTTTTCTACAGTCCGTTCTTGTTTTTTTTTGTTATTTGTAGAATTGGACCTCATGTAGCAGTTAACAACTTGTATGTGACAATGTATTTGTTAAACCTTGAGTTCTCAATGCTGTACAGTAAAAATGTTCTTTAAAGCTGCATCAGTTTCTTAAATTGATTTGTTGGACTAGGTGCTTGCCATTAGAGTGAAAGTTCAAACCTGATTAAGATTAGCACTATTCATAGTCGGGTTTATTATCACTGACATGTTGAGATTTTTACACAAATTAGTACAGTGCAAGGCATAAAAATTACTAAATTATAAAAACAGTGCAAAAGAGGAATAATGAGGTAGTGTTCATGGACTGATCAGAAATCTGGTGGTGGAGGGGAAGAAGCTGTTCCTGAATTGTTGAGTGAGAATCTTCAGGCTCCTGTACCACCTCTCTGATGGTAGTAACATGAAGAGGTCATGTCCCGGATGGTGAGAGTCCATAATGGTGGATGCTGCTGCCTTGAGGCACCGCCTCTTGAAGATGTCCTCAATGGAGGGGAGGGTTGTGCCCATGATGGAGCTGGCTGATTCTACAACCCTCTGCAGCCTTTTTCAATTCTGCACATGGGAGCCTCCATACTAGGTGATGTAACCAGTCAGAATGCTCTTCTCTCTACGTCTTTTGAAGTTTGCAAGAGTCTGGTGACATGCCAAATCTCAAATTCCAAATGAAGTAGAGCCACTGGCATACATAAAGTATTAAATATGTATATACATTCAAGCTATGGAATTTGCAAGTGAGAATAAGAGTAACCTCAAGGGAGCTTGCTGAAGGAATACTGCAAGCTTTTTAAGGAAACACCGTCTAATTTTATTTTTCAAAATGTTTAATTTCCTAAAGGCATGAACTTCAGCCATTGACCTACACAATTGATGTTTTTCAAAGGACGGTAGTACATTTTAATCTGAATATATAGATATGAAGGACATGCTGGCAATGGTACATAGGGAGATCATATTAAAAGGTTTAACAAATGGCAAACATTTCAGTGAAAGCATTCTGTTGAGAAATGACTTGTTTTTAACTTCACTAACACATTAAAATGGCTAGATTGAGACTTGATGTTGCCAAGGACAACAGTAAACCTCAGGTTGAGAATGTTTTAGGAACTGACAACCAATAGGGAAGATGGGAGAAAACTAGCAAGGAATATAAATTGTTGAAAATGAAGGGGAAACAAAATTACTTCAGATCCTTGAAAGGCAGAACTATTTGATAGTTATTTATTAGTCATGTACATCAAAGCATAGTGAAATGTGTCTTTGCATTAAGAAGTGGAATAAAAAAAAGTGGTTGTGGTAGTAAATCTTAGTTTAATATAAACATTAGAAAAATACTGGAAACTTGATAACAGTTGGTAGAGGAAGAGGGGCACAAAGCAGTTGTTTAAATGGAGAGGTGCAATCACCTAGAGGAGAAGTGGTTAGCAAATCCAGTAGGCAGAACAAACGAGTGCTTAAGAAAATTTAAGAATTTTCAGGTAAGATGGGGTTGGGGGGGGGGAGGTGAGGGGAAGGTATTGCACTGTTAGTCAAAGATTGCATTACCTCTCTTTTGAAGGAGAATATCTGAGAAGGCTCCTCATAAGGTTGTATGTGTAGAGATTATAAACAAATGAGAAACTTTGTTACTCCCAGCAGACAAGGGGTAGAGGAACAGATGTAGGCATATGTCAAATGCAATAAAAAATGTTATTGTACTGCAGAATTTGTTTCCCAAATATTAGCTGGGGTTTTCCTGAGCTCAGCGGAGTGGAATCTGAGTTGTCCAGATCTCCTCGATGCAGTTTGAAGATAGGCCAACGAGGGAGGGAACACTACTGGACCTTGGAGTGGAGGGAATGTCAGTGGGGGAATCATTTTGGTGATGGTAACCATAACTAAGATAAGATCTTTATTAGTCACATGTACATCAGAACACAGTGAAATACATATTTTGCGTAGTGTGTTCTGGGGGCACCCTGCAGAGTTGCCATGCTTCTGGTGCCAGCATAACATACCCACAACTTCCTAACCTGTAGGCCTTTGGAATGTGGGAGGAAACCGGAGCACCCGCAGGAAACCCACGCAGTCACAGGAAGAATGTACAAACTTACAGACGGGCCAGAATTGAACTCGGGTCACTGATGCTGTAAAGTGTTATGCTAACCGCTACACCACTGTACCTCCAGAAAAGGATGGAGATGGGCTAGTAATAAAGGTCTTAAATTGGGGTTTGGTCAATTTCAGTAACATAAGGGAGTAACCAGCAACGGTAGATTGGGAGCATTAATTGCAGGCAAGTCTGCATCTGCACAGTGGGAAACAAAGGAGAAAGGGCAAGACCAACATATTCCTATCGAGGTAAAATCCAGTGGTAATGAGTATAGGGATATAGAAGATTGAATAAAGTAAAAAAGGATGTTATGACAGATATTGGGAACTAATGAAGGGAGAGCTTTTCAAGAGAATACATCTTCAAAACAGAAGCAGAGAGTTGCTTGAAAAATAAATTAGGAAGGCTAAGAGAAGCCACAGAATGTAGCTGGCAGGATTAAGGTAAATCCAAGGTGTTCTATAAGTATATTAAGAGCAAAAGAATGACCAGGAAAAAAGGCAGGGCTTGTTAGGGACAACATGGGCAATCTGTGTATGGAACTAGAAGGTATAGTTGAGGTCCTAAATGAACACTTTTCATTGGTATTCACAAAGGAAACAGACTTTCTAGTTGGGGATAGAAAGGAAAGATGGTGACTTTCAAAATCAGGGATGAGGGCAAATGCTCTCTGACCAATTTGAATTACTTGAAAAGGTAATAAAGCATATCACTGAGGGCAAGGCAGTAGATGTGATTTACATGGACTTACATAAAGCCTTTGACAGGGTCCCATGTGGGAGACTGGTTCAAGAGATTTAGGTCTATGAGATCCAGGGCAAGTTAACAAATGATCCAAAATTGGCTCAGCCATAAGGGACAGGGTGACAATGGAGGAGTGATTTTGCATTCGGATGCTCGTGATTACCTGTGTCCCCCAAGGATTGGTGTTGGGACCCTAGTTTGTACTGTTTATGAGATGGACGTGGGAGGCATGATTGGCAGACTAGGATGGAACAGTTATAAGAAGCTGGGTCTGTTCTCTTTGGAGGAGGTTATGGGGGGAGGGGGCATGACTGAGGTATATAGATTGAGAGGCATAGATATTATAACCTACAGCAAACCTTTCCTGACATCAAAGGTAGATAAAGCTGGAGCATGAAGATTTTGGGTAAGGTTGGGGGGAACCTTCACCCAGAGCATGGTAAGTACTTAGAATGCACAACATGAGAGTGGTTGAGGCTGGGTCACCGACAGCATTTAAGGAGGGTCTAGGTTCCGAGGGCATTTGAATTGCCTAGGCATATGGGCCAAGTGCTGGGAGATGGGAGTTAATACAGAAGGGTGTCCACTGACTGCTGTCATTGGCTGAATGGCCTGTTTGCATGCTGTCCGTCTCCACGACTGAAGAACCTAATGTAACTCGAGAAACAATGGTGACAAAAGCATGACTAATCCCCTGTGTGTGTAGCCTACAGCCCAGAAGGTGCCTGCAGAGTGAACACAATGATGACTTTAAGCACTTCCTAGGAATCTGGACAGCCCCACCCAAAATAGATTGGAAGTGATCATAATTCAAAGAGTGGAAGCGAAAGGTAAGAGGTGCAAATTGTTACAGCACAACTGCCGATGGACTATTCGGACAGCCCTGATGGATCAGCATCTGGTTTGCCAGGTGATGTTTGTCGCGCTCCTTTTCAACTCTCCAGGACCCGGTTCCCATGCTCTTTTCACTTGACAGGTTTACTGCAACACTTATATTAGTCTAACACCTTAGATAAAGCAAGTTCAAAGTGTGCAATAATCCCAAAAACCTGCCCAAGTGGTACCACTGAAGTACAAAGCATGCAGGATTATCAGAGTTTTCATTGAGTACTACAGCACAGAAACAGGCCCTTCGGACCATCTAGTCCATGCCGACCTGATAGTCTGCCTAGTCCCATCTACCTGCACCCGGACCATATCCCTCCAAATCCCTTCCATCCATGTACCTATCCAAACTTCTCAAATGTTACAATTGAACCTGTATCTACCATTCCCTCTCACGCAGCTTGTTCCACATTCGCACCATCCTCTGAGTGAAGAAGTTTCCTCTCAGATTCCCCTTATATATTTCACCTTTCGCCCTGAACCTACTGTATGTCCTCTAGTTCTAGTCTCACCCAACCTTAGGGTGACTGCATTGCAGGCTTTTTCCTCTATCTGTAGCCCTCATAATTTTGTACACCTCTATAAGATCTCCCCTCTTTCTCCTGCTCTCCAGGGAATAAAGTCCGAAACTATTCAACCTTTCCCTATCACTCAGGTCCTCAAGTGCCGGCAACATCCTTGTAAATTTTTCTCTGCCGTCTTTTAAGCTTATTGATATCTTTTGTGCAGGTAGATGACCAGAACTGCACAAAATACTCTAAATTTGGCTCACCAACATAACATCCCAACTCCCGTACTCAATCCCCTGATGTATGAAGGCCAAAGTTTCAAAAGCTCTCTTTACGACCCTATCTCATTGTGATGCCACTTTCAAAGAACTACAGATCTGTATTCCCAGGTCCCTCTGTTCTACTGCACACCTCAGTGCCCTACCATTCACTGTATAAGTCTTACCCTGGTTAGTCCTCCCAAAGTTCATCACCTCACACTTTTCTGCATTAAATTCCACCTGCCATTTTTCAGCCCATTTTCCTAGCTGGTCAACATCACACTGCAAGCTTTGATAGCCTTGCTCATTGTCCACTATACCCCCAAATTTTCTTTTTTTCAATCTTTTTATTAAATTTCAAGTTAATATACATAGCAATAGTGATTATACACATGGTGCAGAGAGATCGGGATTACAATAATAGCAGTTGATATATACACTCACAAGGAGTAAAATATATAATCTGAACCTCTTACTAAGTGAACATGATACAAAAGAATTGAAAAGAAATTTAATTATATGAAAAGAGAACCCCAAAATTAAAAAAAATAAGCAAAAGCAAACCAAAAACTTCAAAAACAAAGCTGGACTGTTATTTCTTCGGTTAAAAAAAAACATTATTATATCGTTGGCTCCGCTCCTCTGTATTCAAAGGTTATTGAAAGGCATTTGGAGAAGGTCATCATATGGAAATACTGAATAAATGGACTCCAAACTTCCTCAGATTTAAGCGAAGGATCGACAGTACCACTCGTAATTTTTTCTAAGTTTAGGCATATTATAGTTTGAGAAAACCATTGAGATGTGGTAGGAGGTATAGGATCCTTCCATTTAAATAGAATGGATCTCTTGGCCATTAATGTTATGCCCCCAAATTTTGTCACATCTTGATTACTGAAAAGCGTGCGCTAAGGTACTGCATAAAACTGTTAGATAAAACATGGATTGAGGATTGTTTAAAGGACTGTTTTACTGATTAACCTATTACCCTCTGCTGATTTATGCTGCCTTTTCCAATTCCACGAACAGTCATGGTGGGTCATTATTTCACATAATTCGCCTATAGTTTGCATATCCATTTCACCCTTTTCAAACAACATTTGAACCTGCAACTTTCCTGTCATGTATCCTGAGCTCTTCAGTCTCTGAAAGCCTGAGATACATTTTATTTGGGTGCTTGTTTATCCATATTTAAAGCTGTCTTTTGTAAAGAACAGCAAAATATGCATTCAGAACTTGTGCCACTGGGATTCCCTGGAGTCTGTGGAACTGTATTTTTCTTTTAAAAAATCTTTCCCTCTGTTCACCCAGTGATCTCTCATTGATATGTTTTGGAGTTGAGTATTTTGGGAGTCTGGTGTCAGACATGTGGGTATCACGGCCTGCCCACTGGAGCAGATTGAGTCTAACTCGGGGCTGAATTCTGGGAGAGGAAAACGATATTATTTCCCTTTTCTGCGGCATGTTTGGAAGATTTTGCACACACTCCACTTCTCCGATGAGGTGTGTCCAAGGTGAGATTGACTCTTTCCCGTTACTCCACTCTAGGCAGAAATCAGCAACTCATTGTTCAAGGAGGGACAGATTGAGCTTTGACAGGACAACGGGCTGAGTTTGTGAACTGTGTGCATCCTGACTGTGTAGGTAATGACTGATTTGAGGAAACTGCCTCAGGATGTTGTACTACAAGTGGTGTACTATGCAGGTACCACCAGACTCAAGAACAGCTTCTATCCCGCTGTCATCAGACTCTGGAATGGATCTCCCAATAGCTAAAGTTGAATTCTTGATCTCCCAATCTACCTCATTGTGGCCCTTGCACTGCATTTGTCTACCTGCACCGTACTTTCTCTGTAGCTGCTACACTATATTCTGCATTCTGTTTTCTTTTTACTACCTCGATTATACTCATGTATGGCATGATCTGCTTGGATGGCATTCAAACAGGAATTTTTCACTCTATCAGTCATAAACTAATACCAATGGACTCTCTTAATTTCCAAATGGTTTAGTCATAGCATTAGAGTTATATAGTGCAGAAACATGCCCTTCAGCCCAATGTGTCAAAGTCGAGTATATTGACACATCCACAAGTCCATGTGTGCACAGGTGCAATGTAAAACTTACTTGCAGCAGCATCACAGGCACAGAGCATCAGATAAGCAGCAGTCACAAGAAAAGCAAACAAATTATACACCATTTTTATTTGTTTTGATTGTGTTTATTCTTGTAAAGTCCATTTTAATACAAAGTGGTTACAGTGTGGCTAAACTGTAGTGATTAGGGGTGTTCCAATTGGTTCAAGAAGCGAATGGCTGGAGGGAAGTAGCTGTTCCTGAACCTGGTGGTGTGGGGACTTCAGGCTTCTGTACCTCCTGCCTGATGGTAGCTGCGAGAAGATGGCATGGCCTGGATGGTGGGGATCTTTGATGATAGATGCTGCCGCCTTGAGGCAGCATCTCATGTACGTACTTGCGAAGATAGGGAAGGATGTGCCCATGATGTATTGGGCTGAGTCCCCTGCTCTCTGCAGTTTCTTACATTCCTGCGCATTTGAATTGCCGTACCAGACTGTGATTCAACCTGTCAGGACACTTTCAGCAGTACATCTGTAGAAGTTTGTTGGAGTGTTCACTGGCATACCCAACCCCCTTAACTTTCCAAGAAAGTAAAGACACTGGCGCGCCTTCCTTGTGATTGCATCTATGTGCTGGGCCCAGGACAGGTCATCTGATATGTTAAAACACCCAGATGCTGACTGTCTCCACTGTCGATCCCCCAATGTAGACTGGTGCATGTTCACCCTCTTTACCCTTTCTGAAGTCAAGCTTATGTTGTTCATGGGGCCTGTCTCTTGTGCCTAATGTAGTTCAACCCCATCAATAACTCTAAACAATAGCCCAGGGCACATTCCTGGGAGCAACTGTCTTCAAGTACTGCTTGAATGACTTTCCTTTCATCATAAGGTCAGAAGTGGGGATGTTCACTGATGCTCAGAATCAGTGGTCAGTGATGCACAATGTTCAGTTCCATTCCCAACTCCTCAGTGTACCAAGCAGCCCACGTCTGCACACAGCAAGACCTGGACAATGTTCAGGCATGAGCTGATGAGTGGCAATTGATGTTCATGCCACAGAAATGTGGAACAGGGATCCTGTTTGGGACAGGCTAGTCTGCAGTTGCAGTGATGAGAAATGTTCTGGCAATAAAGGTAATCTGTTCTAAACGAGTGAAATAATTCTTCCAGATAGTTCAGAGTGTTGCACTTTCAGTCCAAAATACAGCCTGTGCAAAAATGAATCTAATCAATAAACATAGAACATAGAACACTACAGCACAGTACAGGCCCTTCGGTCCACAATGTTGTGATGACATTTTATCCTACTCTAAGATCTATCCAACCCTTCCCTCCCACATAGCCCTCCATTTCTTTATCATTCATGTGTCCATCTAAGAGTCTCTTAAATGTCCCGAATGTATCTGCCCCCACAACCTCTGCAGGCAGTGTGTTCCACACACCCACCACTCTCTGTGTAAAAAACCTACCCCTGACATCCCTCTTATATCTTCCTCCAATCACCTTAAAATTATGTCCACTCGTGTTAGCCATTGTCGCCCTGGGAAAAATGATTCACTTTGATTAATTTACACAATTTACTTCAATTTTACAATTTTATTGGTGTTTTATTTACTCTCTAGCCGTCACCTTGAGGGGTTTAGCCGCAGTTGGTTCAAGAACCGAATGGTTGAAGGGAAGTAACTGTTCCTGAACCCGGCGAGACTTCAGGCTTCTGTACCTCCTGCCCGATGGTGGCTGTGAGAAGGTGGCATGGCCCGGATGGTGGGGATCTTTGATGATGTATGTTGCCTTCCTGATGCAGCGCCTCCTGTAGATACTCCCGATGGTGGGGAGGGATGTGCCCGTGATGTACTGGGCTGAGTCCATGACTCTCTGCAGCTTCTTACATTCCTGTGCATTCGAATGACTGCACCACACTATGATTCAACCAGTTAGGATATTTTCAACAGTACATCTGCAGAAGTTTGTTAGAGTGTTCAGTGCTCCCTAACCTCCTGAGAGAAACGATGCTGGCACACCTTCCCTGTGATTGCATGCTGACCAAGGTATCTTCCCCAGCTAGTCCCATTTGCCTGCATTTGACCCACATCCCTCTAAACCTTTCCTATCCAGTACCTGTCCAAATGTCCTTTGAACATTGTAGTTGTACCTGCCTCTACCTCTTCCTCTTCCTCTGGCAGCTTGTTCCATACACCCACCACCCTCTGTGTGGAAAACTCCCATTGAATCTTTCCCCTCTCATATTAAAACAATGGTGTCTACGTTTAGATAAGTTCTCTTTATTGGTCACATGTACATCGAAACACACAGTGAAATACATCTTTTGCGTAGAGTGTTCTGGCGGCAGCCCGCAAGTTTCGCCACGTTTCTGGCGCCAACGTAGCACACTCCCATCCCTACCCCCTTTCCCTACTCTCCCTCCATCCTCCTCTCCCTCCTTCCTCCTCTTCCCTCCTCCTCCCCCTCCCCACTCCCACTCCTCCTCCCCCCCACCACCCCTCCCCCTCCTCCTCCCACTCTTCCCCCTCCCTCGCACCCACTCCCCCACTCCCACTCCTCCTCCCTCCCACCACCCCTCCCCCTCCTCCTCCCACTCTTCCCCCTCCCTCGCACCCACTCCCCCACTCCCACTCCTCCTCCCTCCCACCACCCCTCCCCCTCCTCCTCCCACTCTTCCCCCTCCCTCGCACCCACTCCCCATCCCACCCCCTCCCCTACCTACCCTCTCCCTCCCCTTCCACTCCCCCACTCCCTTCCCCATTGATCTCCCCTCCCCCTCCGTATCCCCATCCCCTCCCCTCCTTCCACCCTTCCTTCCTCCCCACACGCTCATCCCCTCCCCCCCCCCGTCTTCATATCAGCCCAACCCCCAGTTTAGGACCTTAATTTCTGGTCCATTTTAGTCCTTCATAACTACCCAATGGCAGGATTCTGGGCAGTGTAGAGGAGCAGAGGGATCTGGGGATTCATATCCACAGATCCCTGAAAGTTGCCTCACAGGTGGTTAGGGTAGTTCAGAAAGCTTATGGGGTGTTAGCTTTCATAAATTGTGGGATTGAGTTTAAGAGCCGCAAGGTAATGATGCAGCTCTACAAAACTCTGGTTAGACCACACTTAGAGTACTGTGTCCAGGTCTGGTCACCTCATTATAGGGATCCAGGTCTGGTCACCTCATTATAGGGAGGATGTGGACGTGTTGGAAAGTGTGCAGAGGAGCTTTACCAGGATGCTGCCTGGATTAGAGAGGATGCATTATGAGGAGAGACTAAGGGAGCTAGGGCTTTACTCTTTGGAGAGGAGGAGGATGAGGGGAGACATGATAGAGGTATACAAAATATAAATTGGAATAGACAGAGTAGACAGCCAGCGCCTCTTTCCCAGGGCACCAATGGTCAATACGAGAAGGCATGGCTTTAAAGTAATGGGTGGGAAGTTCAAGGGAGATATCAGAGGGAGCTTTTTTTTACCCAGAGAGTGGTTGAGGCATGGAATTCGCTGCCTGGAGCGGTGGTGGAGGCTGATACGTTAGTCAAATTCAACAGATTGCAGATAAGCATATGGAGGAATTTAAAATAGAGGGATATGTGGGAGGAAGGGTTTAGATAGTCTTAGGCGAGGTTTAACGGACGGCACAACATTGTGGGCCGAAGGGCCTGTATTGTGCTGTACTGTTTTATGATTCTATGGTACCTAAACATATAGAGGTAAACCTCTTCTGTACACTCTCCAAAGCCTCCGCATCTTCCTGTAATGGGGCGACCAGGACTGTACACTATACTGCAAGTGCGGACTAACCAAAGTTTTATACAGCTGCATCGTGACTTTATCTGTTTATTTATTTATTTATCTCGCTAGGACATCGCTGGCAAGACCAGCATTTATTGACCATCCCTTGAGATGGTGGGAGGTGAGCCGCCTTCTTGAATCGCTGCAATCTAGTTCGTGTGTGTGTGTGTGTGTGTGTGTGTGTGAGAGAGAGAGAGAGAGTGAGAGAGAAAGAGAGACCAAGCGGGTCGTTAGTTTGAATGGATGTTTCCACTTGCGGGCGAGTTGAACAAACCAGCCCGTCACTTGTTCACTGACCGACGGTAAACGCTCAAGAACAATCTGCATCCCGTGGGTTTGTTGTAGTCAGCAGTGTTCATGTCATATTTAACATTATAATGCTGCTCTCAGTGGTGATTTGCCTGAATATTATTAAACAAGCGGAAGTCTTTCTGAACTGCATTATTTTGTTGTGAACAGTCGAGGCGCGGAGTAAAACAAAGTACCGGGATGCACTGTGATGGCGGTCTGTTGGTTGATAACAGTGTCTGTTCCCCTCCCACCCCCCCCCCCCCCCAACCCACCCACCGTGTGTCCCCTGTCCTCCACTTCAGCCGGAAACTCACCCGGGCGGTTGGCATTTGGGAATGGACAGGCTGAAACACGAGGCAGCTCCCACTACTGTCGGAAGCAGTTACTGCTTCGTTCCTTCTCCCAGGGAAGTGCTAAAGGCAGGGCTTCACCCTGACCAGTGGACCTTCACTTCATTGTACAGTAAGTCCGTGCAGTGACACAGTGATTAGCTGCATCTGATCGTATGAGGGTGAAACAGCCATTGAAGCCGCGCTCTGTTTAAAAGCAAGAACTGTGTTCACTTGATTCTCACCCTGTTTTCTGGCACATATTTTACTCATTACCGCCCTCCGCTGATTTCATGTTGCTCACTGTCACCCAGTGTGTCCCGGTACTTTGTTTTACATAATGTTGTGTGTCACCCCTCCCCTCTCCCCCTCGATCCCCTCCCCCCTCCCCACTCCCCTACCTCACATCCCTCCCCACTCCCTTCCATGTCGCCCCTCCTCCCACCATCCCCTCCTCCTCCCCTCCCCTCCTCTGCTCCCCCTTCCCCGCCCTCCCCACCTGTCCTCCCATTGCCCGCCCTCCCCTCAACTCCTCTCCTCCCCCTTTCCTGTCCTCCCCTCCCCTCCTCTCCTCCCCCTCCTCCTCCCTTCCCCTCCACTCCTCCTCTCCTCCCCTTCCCTCCCCCTCCCCTTCCCTGTCCCCTCCCCTCCTCCCTTCACACATCCACTCTGCCTTCCTCTCCCTCCTCCCCACCTCCTCCTCTTCCCCCTCCGCCCTCCTGCACTCAACCTCCCCTTCCCTGCTCTCCCCTACCCTGCTCTCCTCTTCCCTCCCCCCTCCTGCCCCCTCTTCCCCCTCCCCTCCCTCCCCTACCTTCCACTCCCACCACCCTCCTCGCCTTCCTTCTTCTCTTCTCCACCTCACCCACTCCCTCCCTTCACCTCACTCCCCTCCCGACCCCCTTGCCTCCCCTCCCCACCTCCTCCACGTCCCCTTCTCCTGCTGCACTCCTCCCCTTACCCCCTCCCCCATACCCCTCCTCCCTCCCCATCCCCCTCTCCCCATCCCACTCCCCCTCCCCATCCTCCTCCCCATCCCCCTGCCCCCCTCCGCCATCCTTGCTCTCTCCTCCTCCCTCCCCCACCCTTCCACTCCATCCACCCTCCTCCCCTTCCCTTTCTCTGCCTCCCCTCCTCCTCCCTCCCCTCCTCTCCCTCCCCTCCTCCCCTGCACCTCCCTCGCCCCCTCCTCTCCCTAATCCCGTCATTCCCTCCATCCCCCTCCCTCCCTACACACACCCCCTCCTAACCCTCCCACACTCCCTCCCCCCCCTCCCCGTCCCCACTTGCCTCCCTCCCCTCCCCTATATTGGCCCCTCCCTCATTCCCTATCCACGCCCCCACCCTTCCACTCCTCACTCCCTCCTCTTTCCCACCCCTCCCCTCTCTCTCCCTCCATCCTCCTCCCTCCGTCCCTCCTCCTCCCCTCCCCTTCTCACTCCTCCTCTCCCCCACTCCTGCTCTCCCCCACCACCCATCCCCCACACCACCCCTCCCCCTCCCCTCATCCTCCTCTCCCCTCCTCCCGCCATCCCCTCCCCTCCTCTCCCTCCCCCCTGACGTCACCCGTGACCCACTCCCCTCCCTCCCTCCCCTCCCACCCTCCCACACTCTCCTCTTCCCTCCCCTCTGCCCTCCTACCTCCATCCCTCCTTCTCCCACTCCTCCCGCCCTCCCCTCCCCTCCTCTCGTCCCCTTCCCCGCCCTCCCCTCCTCGTGTCCCTTTTCCGTCCCCCTCTCCCCTCCCT
This sequence comes from Pristis pectinata, assembly GCF_009764475.1. Classification (NCBI taxonomy): domain Eukaryota; kingdom Metazoa; phylum Chordata; class Chondrichthyes; order Rhinopristiformes; family Pristidae; genus Pristis; species Pristis pectinata. The sequence goes on along the minus strand of NC_067438.1, from coordinate 13,017,687 downwards.
GTCCCCCTTCCCTCCTCCCTTCCCCTCCACCTCCCTTCCCCTCCTCCTCCCCTTCGCTCCCCACCACCCCTGCCCACATCACCCTCCCGAAACCCTCCCACACCCCATTCTCCCTCCCCAACCCACCACCCATCCACCTCTCCTCCTCCCACGACCCCTCCTCACCCCTCCCTCACGCCGCACTCCACACCTCCCTCGCCCCTACTCCCTCTCCACTCCCCCTACCCTACCCTCCCCCTCTCCCCTCCCTCTCCCCCTCCCTCCCATCCCCCTCTCCCATCCCCCCTCCCCCTCCCTCCCTCCTCCCCTCATCCCTTCCTTCCCCCTCCCTCGCAAAACAACCCTCGCTCCCCTCACTTCCCCCTCCCTCCCCTCCCCACCCTCCCCTATACTCCGACTCCCCCTCAACCTCCACTTCCCCCTCACCCCTCACACCCCTCACCCCCTCACCCCCCACTCTATCTGTGTGTGTGTGTGTGTGTGTGTGTGTGCGTGCGTGCGCGCGGCTGTCTGTGTTTCGCCTCCGTTAATTTTTTTTTGGTACGTCAATGATTGAAAACATTAATTTCATCACGACTCTATTCACTGTATCCAGGAAAGTCTCCTCGTGATGAAGAACGAAACTGATGAATGAAACAGAGAGGTAATCTGCAGAACTACGTCCCAGTCTGCTGCGGAGCGGGAACCCACTGCAGCCCTTGCACAGCTCCGGGACATCCTTTCCCTGCACATATCCCCACTTGCATCGGTGTCATCTCCAGGATCTGCTGAAAGCGCCTCGGCTCATCAGACCTCCCAGCACAGGGCTTTCAGTCAGCCCAGTGAGGTTACGAGCCCGACCGACGTGCTGAGAGTGCCGGAGGGGGCTGCCAGCGAGACCATCCGTACCACCGACATCCTGCAGTCCCTCGTCAGCTGCAAACGGAGGCTTCATTTACCAGTGAGTGAGACAGGTTCATGTCCATCTGTTGAGTGCGAGTGAGGATGTGTGTGAGGGTGTGTGTTTGTGTGTGTGTGGGAGTGGGTTTGTCTATTTGTCTGAGGGTGTGTGAGTCTGAGGGTGTCTGTGATGGTGTGTGTGTGTGGGTTTGTCTGTGTGTGGAGGTGTGTGTCTAAGGGTGTTTGTGTCTGAGGGTGTGTCTGTGTGGGACTGTGTCTGTGAGGGTGTGTGTGTATATGGCTGTGTGTCTGTGTGTGGCGGGGGTGTTTGTGTGTGCGTGTGTGTCTGTAAGGGTGTGTGTGTGTGTGTGTGTGTGTGTGTGTGTGTGTGTGTGTGTGTGTGTGTGTGTGTGTGTGTGTGTGTGTGTGAGACACCAAGTGGGTCGTTAGTTTGAATGGATGTTTCCACTTGCGGGAGAGTTGAACAAACCAGCCCGTCACTTGTTCACTGACCGACGGTGAACGCTTAATAACAATCTGCATCCCGTGGGTTTGTTGTAGTCAGCAGTGTTCATGTCATATTTAACATTATAATGCTGCTCTCAGTGGTGATTTGCCTGAATATTATTAAACAAGCGGAAGCCTTTCTGAACTGCATTATTTTGTTGTGAACAGTCGAGGCGCGGAGTAAAGCAAAGTACCGGGATGCACTGTGATGGCGGTCTGTTGGGTTGATAAAACGTGCAGAAAGTGACGGGTCGAGGAACATTAATAACTGGTTTACGTTGATTACCTGAACACCAGATGCAAACAGGAACATTATTAGTTCCTGCCGTGTGCAGCAAACATTGGTTGAGGGAAACGCTGCCCCGGGAGTCTCCGCCTCCACCACCGCCTCAGGCAGTGAGCGCCGGACTCCAACCATCCCCTGGTTGACAACAATCTTCCTGATTTCCCCATAAGACCTCTTAATGCTGCCACGGAGAGAAAAGTTTCTCATTGTCCGCCCTATCTCTGCCTCTCAGAATCTTGTGCGTCTTTCCCCCCTCCCTTCCCCCCTCCCCTCCCCCCTCAGCCTCCACTCGGAAACAACGAACAGACCCAGTCTATCCAGCCTCGCTTTATCGATTTAAATCTTCATCCCAGACAACATCCTGGTGAATCTCCTCCGCACCGTCTCCAGGAGTCATGTCCTGCCTATCATGTGGTGACCACAACTGCGCACAGTCGGTCAGAGGGCCATGTGGTGACGAGGATGTTGTGACCACGATACAGATAGATTGAGAGTGGAAGACAACCTGGTAAATGCCGTTTAACATATGATCGTGTGAGGTCGAGCACTTCGTTGAGAGGAATCAGCGGGCAGGTTTTTATCCAAATGGGAAGCGACTGCAAGTGAGTGAAGCAGAGAAGGACTTGGGTTTTACTGGATGTGAATCAGAATAAGGGCAGGAAGAAGGTGCATCAAGCAGTTAAGAAGGCAAATAGAATTTCGCCCTTAACTCCAAAGGGGCTGGAGTTGAGAAAGAAGAAAGTTTTGTTCCAATTCTGCAGGCTGTTGTTGAGATAGGTAGGGCAGGCTCTAAGGGCCGAGAGGCCTACTATATTCTTGTGTGTAAACGCTCAGAGGAGAAGGTTTCTAGATCTGAATGGATCAATCTCCGTGACATGAATACTGCTTTTCCAATTTATCTCCATATTCTCAAATTTCGTGGATTCCCTTCAGATCATAGCATTGAACAAAATACCCATGGATCCCATAAAACCCTACAGCGGCACGGTAGTGTAGCGGTGAGTGTAACGCTATTACGGCGCCAGTGACCCGGCTTCAATTCCGGCCACTGTCTGCAAGGAGTTTGTATGTTCTCCCCGTGTCTGCGTGGGTTTCCTCCGGGTGCTCCGGTTTCCTCCCACATTCCAAAGACGTACGGGTTGGGAAGTTGTGGGCATGCTATATTGGAGCCGCAGGCGTGGCGACACTTGCGCCCACAGCCATGAGCTGCTAATTTGGTCGCCTCAACCTCTGGATTAAGAGGCTAGAATATGCGTGGTAGTTTTCTCTGGTGCCTTGGAGGCTGAGGGGAGGGCCGATAGATGGAGGTAAAATTATGAAAGGCAGAGATCGGACAGATGGAGTACCAGGGTGGTAACGTCAAATAGTAGAGGGCAAGGGTTTAAGGTGAGAGGGGAAAAGTTTAAAGGAGAGTGAGGAGGCAAGTTGCTTTCCACAGAAGGTGGTCGGTACATGGAACACGCTGCCAGGGACTGTGACAGAAACAGATCAAACAGCACCATTTCAGAAGGCTTCAGGCAGATAAATGAACAGGCGGGGAATAGACGGATAAAGACCATTTGCAGGCAGAGAGGATCAGTTTATTTGGCATCATGGTCAGCACAGATATGGTGGGCAGAATGGCCTGTTCCTGTGCTGTACCGTTCCCTGTTCTATATCACCGCCACACCAGCAAACCGAAGGGTTTCTGGAGAGCCTCAGTTCTGTGACAGGAATGGAAATCTGGCCGGGGATGTTCTGGGGACAACCGTGCACATATGTGGGGGAAGGTGCTCAGACCGATGAAAGGAATATTAGCTCGGAGATACGAAGGCCGTGTGCAGAGGAGAGGGCGGGGAACTTGTTTCAGGGGTGGAATAACACCACGGTCGGTAACTGAGAGTGACTGGATCCGAGGAGACACAATGCCAGCCAGCACAGGGAACTGGAAGGGAGGTCTGGAGTTCAGACTGGTGCAGACGGGGGCCAAGAAAGTAACTGATGGATCTCACTGGCAAGATTAGCTGGAGAGTCTCTTACACTGCTGTTCAACCATGTACATGGAGACCCACTGCATGAGATACCCATCTCACTGTACACAGGGTCGGTGATACTGATCACATTGTATATACAGACACTGATGTATCTGTACAATGACTGTACTGATGTGAGATACAACTTTCTAGTGCATATTTTTATGAATGTATTAAGTTTGCAAAACCTTCTGGACCCTGGCTCCCACCACACACCACTTGTACACTTCCAGTAATATACAGTCGACCTCACGAGTGGACAGATCTGCAGATAGTGAGGACTCATGAGCAAGCAGATACCGGAATATCAGTGTTTTAGTGTATTACATCCAGAGCCCACTCTCAGATACTTCATCTCTAAACAGGAGCATCTGTAACACGTTGCCTGATGTGTGCCGACTGAATTCATCTTTTTATTTATCATTACATTTTCCGTTTCAGGTCACTGAGTTTCCTGGGTCTCCAGCTCCTGGTGCAGTGATGAATGAAATCAGGGAACTGGCCACTCTGGGCCGTCCGTTCCAGTTGGGAATGCTGTATGACTGCCGGTCAGACACTCTGATCCCAGGTATTGGAATACCATCACATGAATTAGTAGTGGTCAATGCAGTGTGGTAGATTCCGGTTACAAACCTCAGGACAGTGACCAGATCTCTGTAGGCTTCAATGCAGTTATGCTGAGGGATAAGGATAGACTGGGAATAAAGTTCCTGAATTGCAGTAAGGCCGATTTCAATATCATACGGGAGTAGCTGGCAGAAGTAGACTGGGAGCAGCTACTGGCAGGTAAGTCTCCATCTGACAAGTGGGAGCATTCAAGAGGAAAACAATCAATGGTCAGGGCCAACGTCTTCCCATCGGGGGAAAGACAAGGTTAGCAAGTCCAAGGAAACTTGGATGTCAAGGGATATTGAAGGTCGGATATAGAGAAGCAAAGAACAGGTATAGAGAACCGGAACCGTGAGTGGGGGATGGAGGGTCTTCAGGAAGTTCACTGGGTGGTGAAATTAAACAAGTAATGAGCCGGATAAAGGGCAGGGGAGGGGACACAAAATATTACCAGCGGACAGGGTAAGGAAAATCCCCCGGATCTTAGGTTTATTAACAGCAAGAGGGTAACCAGGGAAAAAGTAGGGCTCATTAGGGACAAAAAGTCTGTTCATGGAACCAAGCCACTAAGGGGAGGTCTGAAATTGATCCGGCTAATCTGTTTTCACCAAGGACAAGCACACGTTTGGGGAAATCAGTGACTGTGATGATGAAACTCCAGGACATTTCATTATTAGAAAGGATGCCTCGGTGGATGAATCCTCAGGGCCGATGATGTATCCCAGGTGACAGTGGGAGTCTAGTGGAGGAGATTTTGGGGCCCAGACAGAGACTGTTAACTCTTTGCTTGCCACAGGTTGGGTGCCAAGCTCAGCAGGTCAGGCAGCATCTGTGGAAAGAGAAGCAGAGAACGTTTCAAGTCAGAGATGCTTCGTCAGAATTGGGAAAGAGAGAAAACAATTGAGTAGCAGAGGAGGTGGGGGAGGGATGGGAAGGAGAAAGGGAACATGTCTGAGCGGGTGACGGCCAATGGGTTAATGTGGCAGTGAGACAGAGAGTGGTCTTGTGTTATGTGTCACTCGTAGGGTCTGTCTCCTGTGCTCAATGCAGTTGAAACCCATCAGTAACTGATAGGAATTCCCCAGAGCAGTCTCTTGGAACCAAACAATTTCAACAGCTGTTGGAGTGACCTTCCTTCCATATGAGGCCAGAGGTGCGGACGTTCACTGAATATTATGCATTGTTCAATTCCATTCACAACTCCACAGCATAGGAAGCAGTCTGTGTCTGCGTGCAGTAAGTCCTGGACAAGATTCAGGCACAAGCTGAGGAGTGTCAAGTGACATTCACACCACAGAAGTGTGGAACAGGGATGCCGTTTGGGGCTCGGCTGGTGAGCAGTTGTGGTGTCAATTGGCTGAGGGTTGATGAGAAATGTTCTGGCAGATAAAGTAACCTGGCAGATAATGAGGCCGGTTAGCCGAAAGTGTGGTACCTCAGTCCAAAATACAGCCAGCGCAGAAAATCAATCGACTGAATAATCACTATTCACTTTGATTAATCTGCACAACGTAACTAAATGTTACAAATTTTATTGCCATTTTATTCCTAAGGTGTCACCTTGTGGGACTTACAGACACTGCAAAGCAACCTCAATAGTCGTGCTCAGCCCAGCACTGAGTTTCACATCATTGCATCAGACTCCATGGAGGAGAAAGCTGCTGCACTCAATGTGTCAGGATCACTGAAAGTCAGTCTCCTGTGTGGGTTAGTGGAGGTGAAAGGATCTGCAAAATATCTAAATGATTAAAAGCAATCAGAGTCAGGCACGTGTTACCCTTCAGTACGAAACAACAACCAGGTTTGAACAACTGACGATGAGCCACTTAGGGAGACAGAATATTGCCTACCCGAGTGTGTTTGATGAAGGATCAGCAACCCATGTCGTTACAGCAGTGCTGTATGGGGCCCAGGCTTTCTTTGTCTTTGATCAAATGGTTTCGTCAGCAGAGAACATGCAGGATATTCAGGGTAATATGGAGGCGACAATTAAACATCTTCCAATGATTGCAGTTCAGGGTGATTCCTCCCTAACAATGGCAGAAGAACAGAAGTCTCATTCAGAGAAATTTAGCTGCACCTTTTATGGGGATTTCTCACTGAAAAACAACCCCACCACATTTCAGGGTGCCATCGGAATCTATGCAAGCCTCCCAAGCTTACTTGGATCAGGTGGGGAGAATTCAGTACCCGTGAGAGTCTGGCTCTACCCTCTCAATAAACTTGACTCAAAAGCTATTCAGCTGGTGAGGGAGATAAGCATGGGATTGGTCAATCAGTGCCAGCAGGCCCTGGAACAGTTGAATGAGACAGTGCAGAGATGCAATGATATGATGAATGACAGCGTCACCATTCAGTTTCCTGAGATCAGGGACAGGATACAGCAATTCTGAGAAATGTGTCTGGAATATAAACTGGTTTTCCAGAGGACTTTAGCCAGAGTTTTGCCGTCCATCCGGGGAGGTGGGGAGGAGGAAGGATTACTGGTGGATATACTGAAGAACAAGGAACAGTCACCATTCAAACACCAGTCATTGATCACATGGCTGGATCACAAGGAACGAGAGATTATGGTGGTGAGGTTTTACCTCAAGAAGTTGGATGATATTCCTATTGTAAAATCAAGGAGAGAGATGGATGAAGAAGTGATGAATCCAGCAATAGACTATGTCGTCTGCTTCACATTTACAGCATTGCATCAGGAGGATCTCTATCTGTTAAAGGCAATCGACTACCTCCGATCTCACACAGATCAGAAAATGCAGACACCAACTCCTGCTACTGAAGCCTGTGCAACACAACACGGCGAGCAGTGGTTTAATTCACTGCCTACAACCGAGAAAATGAAGCAGCAATGTAAGTCATTCCTGGATTTTGCCACAGCTAACAAAGAAAATGGGAAAATAAAATTCCTTGTTGCTTCTGTGAAGGACGACAGCAACCGAGGAGCGTCTATTTACCTCTATGAAGGATGGTCTTTGAAGAACCAGTGCTTTGACCCCCCGTCACAGCCCGAGAGACCTAGAACTATTGGAACCACACATGACAGTGTGACTCTGCAGTTACAGCCACCCAGACATGGTGCCGGTGAGATTGTGGGTTACACGGTAGAGTACAGAGGGCGGTGGCAGGAGGACTGGTCAACTCTGCATACACCTGATAAATCCCACTCCGTCACAATATCTGGGTTACAGCTACACCAGGAGTATCATTTCCGAAACAGAGCAGTGACCAAGGTAGGGGTCAGCAAGGTGAGTGATAGCTGCAGGGCCATGACACGTCCTACAAGCCCACCTGGTAAACCGGTCTTGCAGGATTTTTCATCCAGAGCAATGCTCTTCTGGGACGCTCCAAGACAGATTGGAGCTAATGTCAAAATAGTTCAGTACAGGATTGAGTATAGAGAAGAAACAGCAGTTGGGTCCAACACGGAGGGCGGACTGTGGGAGGAAGTAAAGACAACTGACAGCCAATGTCACTATGATTTCGAGGGTCTGAAACCTAATGCAGTCGACAGAGTCCGAGTGTCTGCTGACTGTGGAGAAGCAGGTTCCAGTGCACCAAGTGAAGCAGTTTTAGCTTCACTTGGTGCACTGGAACCTGCTTCAGTGCACCAAGTAATAGAAAATGAAGCATCCAGATTAGGCCAGAAACTTCTCAGATAAGCCAAATTAATATCCAAAGGACACCCTTCCATTTACAAGCTGAAGCTGTGGAAGGAGGTGCTTGATCAGTCCGGACACCTTGTGAAATGTTCCTTTGGAAAACGCAACATAAGTGGCAACATAAAATGCACAATGAAGACAATTATGGTTCTGGGAGCAACAGGGTCGGGGAAAACGACCCTCATCAATGGGATGATCAACTACATCTTGGGCGTGGAATGGACGGACGACTTCAGATACATGTTAATACACGAAGAGACAGGAAAATCCCAGGCTGAAAGTCAGACATCCTCCATCACTGCCTACCAGCTCCACCATCAGGAAGGATTTAAAATCCATTACTCTCTATCATTGATACGCCTGGATTCGGAGATACCAGGGGGATGAGCCGAGATCAACAGATCACTGACCACATCAGTGAGTTTTTCACCTCCCTACAGGGTGTTGATCAGATCGATGCCGTGTGTTTTGTTGCTCAAGCTGCTTTGGATCGCCTGACTCACACACAGAAATATATCTTCAATTCAATTCTTTCTATTTTTGGCAAAGATATTGCAGAGAGCATTCATGTACTGGTGACATTCGCAGATGGACAGCGTCCTCCAATTCTAGAGGCTTTGAAAGTAGCTGAGATACCATGTCCCAAAGATAAAAACGGTATGCCAGTACACTTCAAGTTTAACAATTCTGCCATATTTGCTCAGCGTCCAGCCTCTGGAAACTTTGCAAATATGGGAAGTGTCGATAACAGCTGGGACACGGAAGAGGATGATGATAACTTTGATGCGATGTTCTGGAAGATGGGAGCAAACAGTATGAAGAAATTCTTTCGGTCTCTGACCACGATGAAAGCAAAAAGTTTACGTTTGACCAGAGAGGTTCTGAAGGAACGTCAGCAGCTGGAGGCTGCAGTGGAGGGTTTGCAAAAAAAGATCCGAGTCGGGCTGACCAAAAGAAAGAACTGAGGAAAATGCAGCAGGTTATGAACCAACACCAGACTGAACTGGATGCAAATAAAGACTTTGAGTATGAGGTTGAAATTACAGTTGCAGTACAGGAGGATATCAGTGGGACTGGGAATTACGTAACCAACTGTCAGAAGTGTCAATTCACCTGCCACTATCCCTGTACTATTTCTGATGATGCTAAAATAAGAGGATGTGATGCAATGGACAGGGATGGGTACTGTAAAGTCTGTCCCCAAAAATGCATCTGGAGTGTTCACTTCAACCAGAAATACAGGTTTGTGTATAAAACAAGGAAGGAGAAGAGAACACACAAAGAGCTGAAAGAAAAGTATGAGAAGGCCTGTGATCAGAAGATGACAGTGCAGAAAGTCATGGAGGCCCTTGAGATTGAGTTAACTGAGGTTCAGAACGCTGTGCTGGAGCTGATACAACAATTATCACAGAGCATTAGAAGACTTGAAGAACCAGCTCGGAGACCAAACCCGTTATCCACCCCAACTTGCATCGACCTCCTGATTCAGTGTGAGAAAGAAGAGGCAAAGCCTGGGTTCATGGAAGCGAATTCAGGCACTGCGTGAGGTCATGGTACAGGCAGATTTAATACAGGAAGGTGCCAAAGGAGAGCTGTCAATAGACGAGTTGAAGTAAAATACAAAGGGATCTTAAGAAAACATTCATCAAAAGATTTAAAATGTATTGAATTGGTTCACTGGTGACTAGCAAACAATCCAGCTGTTCCCACGGGGGACCAGATGTTTAACGGCCAATAAACAAGTCTCTCATTCCAATTCACCCTCCTTCTCCTCCCCCATCTGCCACAGCTTTAACGCCACACCTTCGGTCCTCAACGCTCCTCTCCCTCACCCCACTGGCTGGCACCCACCTCACCTGGGTCCAGTCACCGCCAGAGGTTCACCTGCAATGGCTTCCCGTCCCTGTCCCTGTCCACTGGTCCTGTGGACAACCCCGAGAATCCAACCACATCCCCTCCTGTTCCCCATCTGTGTCCCGCCCCTTGGAAACAACACCGGAATCACAGCGTCCATTTCCTGTGGACACAGGCTGCCCCCAGCTCCACCTTCCCACGTCCTCCCTCCATCCCCACTCTCTCCGTGCTGGCAGATGACACATTCCCCCATCCAGTGCCGGATGACAGGAAATCTTCTCCCAGATCTGTGCTGCTCCCGGGCCACTGTCAGAGTCTGACCCATGGGCTGGTGGGAGGGGTGGATGTGTTCCATGAAATGCCCAGCAGAAAAATGCAAACTGGGAAAAACAGAGCAATATTTTCCATCAAACGGCATAGGAGGCCATTCAGCCCACTGAGTCAATGCTGGTTTCAAAGCAGCATCATCAATCCCATTCCCTTCACCTTCCCTGTGATCTACTCTCTGCCAAATGCCAACCAACCTCCTCATTCTGCTGATAATGAAAATCCCAGGCTGAAAGTCAGACATCCTCGAACTCTCGAACCTAGCCATGGCCTCGTTTGCTTGTGCTGGAAGGGATGAGCAATCCACAAGGGGTGAGGGTCTCCATTATTGCCTTCAGAGACCACCAGCTGAACGATGGGAGAATTCCCAAGGACCTCCTCTATGGGGTACCAGCATCAGGGAAAAGGCCCATCAGATGACCCCCACCTGCACTCCGGAAACATCTGCAAGAGGGACCTGAAGGCACCAGACATCAATGTAGAGCTGGGAGGTAGCTGTTCAGTATCACAGTCATTGAAATGTGATTCAATTCCCAGCAGATTCCACTGTGGTGTTTACAAGGGAGCTCCGGAACTACTGAATGGCAAAAATTTTTGGGATCAGCTTGACTGCTCTGTACACACTCGATGGACTGAATGGCCTCCTCCCATGCTCTGACCCTCCTGGGATTGTGCAGGATGCATTCTGAAGCTCTGTGTCTTATTTCTCTCTGAGGTGAGCCTCCGATTCCATTTTTATTCCATTACTGAGGCCTCGTGGTACCTCCCGGGGTTGGGCAAAAACAGATCGATGTGATTCAGGCTGATGCACAGCCTGCTCATCGGCTCATCTGGAAGGGGAGGCAGGGTGTCTGTATCGTGGCTGGTGACGGGAGTGTGAGTCACCTCACCGCCCTGCTGTGGCACCTGCCCAGCCTGCAACCCTTGCCTCTCGCGACAGAGAAGGGCAGAGTTTGCCAAGCCAATTTTGGATTCAATTTGCTATGTTTCCCTTGGGCTCGAACAATTTGGAATTCTTTCCCATGTATGGCCATGTCGAAGACTTCAATAACCACACTGCCCTCATCCAATACACTTTGTTACCTCTTCAAAACAATCACTCAAATTGGTCAAACTGGATCTCCTCCCAACAATGCTTTTCTGACAATCTGTGACGGATCCCGGACCATGCAAGTGCAGATCAAGCCTGGCCCTCTGATTTTTTTTCACTGGAACTTCCCTGCTACTGACTCTAGACTCGGATCCTTGTAATTTCCTGGTTTATTCCTTCTTGAATAAAGCTGCCACATTTGCTGTCCTTCAGTCACCTGGCACTTCATTTGTGGATAGTAAAATTCTCTGTCAGGGCCACAGCAATCTCCTCCCTTACCTCCCACAGGAGCCTGGGATACATCCACACCCTGAGGAGATAGCCTGCTACGATATCTAATACCTGCTTTTTAATGATAACATGTTCCACAGAGAGGTTGTTGCCTAATGGGCTCCACTGTCTCCCTGGTTACCCAACTGTTCTCAGAAAATGCTTTGTGATTGTTCCTGACTTTATCCACCAGTGATACTTTGTGCCTGCTCTAAGTACCCCTCTACTCTGTTGATATTTTTAAGAGTGTCCTCACCTTCCACATAAAGGTCTGCAGGGCAGCGAAAAAACCACCCTCTACACTCTTTACTATATAGAGTCACCCAGCACAGCAACAGACCCTTTGGCCCTCTGTGTCCATGCCAGCCATGCAGCACCATCTCCATCAATCTCATTTCCCAGCATTTGGCCTGTGATCTTCTCAGCCTTGGCGTTTCAGGCGCTCACCAAAATACTTCCTAAATGTTGTGGGAGTCTCTGCCTCCACCGCCCCCTCAGGCAGTGCGTTCCAGATTCCAAACACCCTCTTGGTGGAAACATTCTTGCTCAGATCCCCTCTCAGTCTCCAACTCCTTACCTTAAATGCGCGCCCTCTGGTTTTCGACGCCTCAGAAAAAAGTTTCTCATTATTTACCCATCTTTGCCCATCAAAACTGTGTTTCCCTCAATCAGGTCCCCACTAAACCTTGTTTTCCCCAAGGAAACAAACCCAGACTGCTCAGTCCCTCTTAGTAACTGAAATGCTCTGTTCCAGCCAACATCCTGGTGACTCTGCTCTGAACCCTGCCCAAAACAATCACCTCCCTTTTTTAAATAATCGTTTATTAACTAAAAGCATTACAGAAGGACAACCAGTGCCAATACACTAGAACTAATACAGAAGAGATGAAATAAACTAAGTAGCTACATAACTACAGCAAAATACCACGAACTAACATACAATCACCTCCTTCCTGCAGTGTTGCAGTGAGAACTGCTCACAGTACCCCATCTGTTGCCAGACCAATGTTTAATAAACTGCATTGTAACCTCTCTGTTTTGATCATTGATGACCTGGGGTATGGAGGCAAGTATCCCTTCTGCTTTCTCCACTGCCGGTCTGTGCCTTCAGGGATCCTTCACCTCAAGGATCTTCACCTCACTGCCTTCACCTCACTCTTATCTGCGGCAAATTCTACCTGCCTTCCCTCTGTCCATCTCACCTACTGTACAATGTTATCAGTGTTACCAAAGAGCAGCCTGCTCACTGTCGGTTGGTCACAGGCTTCCAATCACAAACACAATCCAGCAGCACCACCCACTGACTCCTATTACCTATTCGATTTTGGATCCAATTTTTTCTGGATTCCTTGGGCTCTAACCCTTTGGAATTCTTTCCCATGTACGGGCATGTCAAAGACTTCAATAACCCCACTGCCCTCATCAAATACACTTTGTTACCTCTTCAAAACATTCACTGAAATTGGTCAAACTGGATCTCCTCCCAACAATGCTTTTCTGACAATCTGTGACGGATCCCGGACCATGCAAGTGCAGATCAAGCCTGGCCCTCCGATTTTCTTTCACCGGAACTTCCCTGCTACTGACTCTAGACTCGGATCCTTGTAATTTCCTGGTTTATTCCTTCTTGAATAAAGCTGCCATATTTGCTGTCCTTCAGTCACCTGGAACTTCATTTGTGGACAGTAAAAGGTCAGGGGCGGGGAAAGGGCGGGAGGTCCGGGGTCCGGAGGGGGGGGCGGGGAAAGGGCGGGAGGTCAGGGGTCTGAGGGGGAGGGGGCGGCAAAAAGGGCGAGACGTCCGGGTCTAAGGGGGGTGGGAGTTCCGGGGTCTGGTGGCGGGGCGGGGTGTGGGAGGTCCGCGGTCTGTGGGGGTGACAGGGGGCGGGGAACGGGCGGGAGGTCCTGGGTCTGAGGGGGGTGGGGGAGGTCCGGCGTCTGAGGAGGGGGGAGGCGTGGAAAGGGCGGGATGTCCGTGTCTGGTGCGGGGATGGGGGGCGAGGGAAGGGCGGTAAGTCCGGGGGTCTTGTGGGGGCCGTGGGAGGTTCGGGGTCTGGTGGGGGGAGAAGAAAGGGAGGAGGAGGAGGGTCGCGAAAAGGGCGAGAGGTCCGGGGTCTGAAGCGGCGGCGAAAGGGCGGGAGGTGAGGGCGGGGAGAGGGCCGGAGGTCCGGGGGGTGAGGGCGGGAGGTCCGGGGGGTGAGGGCGGGAGGTCCGGGGGGTGAGGGCGGGGAGAGGGCGGGAGGTCCGGGGGGTGAGGGCGGGGAGAGGGCGGGAGGTCCGGGGGGTGAGGGCGGGGAGAGGGCGGGAGGTCCGGGGGGTGAGGGCGGGAGGTCCGGGGGGTGAGGGCGGGGAGAGGGCGGGAGGTCCGGGGGGTGAGGGCGGGAGGTCCGGGGGGTGAGGGCGGGGAGAGGGCGGGAGGTCCGGGGGGTGAGGGCGGGGAGAGGGCGGGAGGTCCGGGGGGTGAGGGCGGGAGGTCCGGGGGGTGAGGGCGGGGAGAGGGCGGGAGGTCCGGGGGGTGAGGGCGGGAGGTCCGGGGGGTGAGGGCGGGGGAGAGGGCGGGAGGTCGGGGGGGTGAGGGCGGGAGGTCCGGGGGGTGAGGGCGGGGAGAGGGCGGGAGGTCCGGGGGGTGAGGGCGGGAGGTCCGGGGGGTGAGGGCGGGGAGAGGGCGGGAGGTCCGGGGGGTGAGGGCGGGAGGTCCGGGGGGTGAGGGCGGGGAGAGGGCGGGAGGTCCGGGGGGTGAGGGCGGGAGGTCCGGGGGGTGAGGGCGGGGAGAGGGCGGGAGGTCCGGGGGGTGAGGGCGGGAGGTCCGGGGGGAGAGGGCGGGAGGTCCGGGGGGAGAGGGCGGGAGGTCCGGGGGGTGAGGGCGGGAGGTCCGGGGGGAGAGGGCGGGAGGTGGGAACGAGGGGGAAAGTTGAGTTGAAACGTGAAGGAGCCGCGCACCTGGTCACAGCTGCTTCTGGCGGTCGGGGCCGCCCTGCGACGTCACCGCGCAGCGGCTCGGTGATTGGTGGGTATTTCTTCAAAGTCTCTTCTCATTGGCCAAGAGATTTCGGGAAGAGGGAATGTTGTGTCCGGGTCGGAAGAATTAAATCCCAACTTGTCTGATCTCATTGATGAGATAAAACAGCAGCGGCTGAGCAGGCGGCGTGTTGTCCTTCCAACGTGATGCAGCCGCTGGATCCCGGTGATCACATCTGCAGCAGGCGTTCAGCACCTGAGGACCCTCAGCGCAGGGTTGATGTGCTGGGGTCTGAGCTCCGGACACTGCGCGACCTTAGGTCGTGGGAAAGGTACCTGGACACTTGTGTTCCAGGAGGCAGTCGCACCCCTCGGATTCAGTGACGGGACGGTCCGACTGTTAAAGAGGGAGGTACAGGGGGTCATCCTGGAGGCCCTCATATTTTACCTGTCTTATTCTACCCTGTCTTACGGGTAGAAGGTCCTTGCTCATGGTTTAATGAGGACTGTAGGGAGGATGTGCAAACTGTTCATGGCCCCATCACACAAGGAGCCGTTCAAGTGGCAGGAGAAGTGAGTAATTCAGCAGTGATAGAGGACAGCAGAATGATAAGATTTCTTTATTAGTCACATGTACATCGAACCACACAGTGAAATGGATCTTTTGCGTAGGGTGTTCCGGGGGCAGCCCGCAAGTGTCGCCACGCTTCCGGCGCCAACATAGCATGCCCACAACTTCTTAACCCTTACGTCTTTGGAATGTGGGAGGAAACCGGAGCACCCGGAGGAAACCCACGCAGACACGGGGAGAACTTCCTCACCTTGGGGAAAAGACTGTGACCATCAATGCTCAGGTAGATTGTAGCCCAGTGCAGGATAGCTGTGTGGCCTTACACCTGGGGGACGGCACATCGCTTGAATGGGTGGCTGACTGGGAACAGGGGCGAACACACAGCCTCTGGCCCCGACCCACCTGAAGCAAGTTCACTGTTACTGAGCGCGCTCTCGTGGAGCGGATTCAGCAGTTCCAATGCGGAGGGACCACAAGACCATAAGGTATAGGAGCAGAATGAGGCCATTTGGCCCATCGAGGAATGGATAGGATAGACAGTCAGAATCCTTTACGCAGGGCAGAAGTACCAAGTACTTGAGGACAAACATTTCAGTAAATTACATTTACTTGAGAACAGTACAGCACCGGAACAGGTCCGTTGGCCCGCAATGTCTGTGCCGCACATGATGCCAAATCGAACTAAATCCCTTCTGCCTGCACATGATCCACATCCCTCCATTCCCGGAGTATTCATGTCTCCATCCATAAGCTTCTCAAACGCCACTATCTTAACTGCTTCAATCACCACCCCCGACAGCGGGTTCCGGGCACCAACCACTCTCCTCGTAACAATCTTGCCCTGCACATCTCCTTCAAACACTCCCCCCTCTCCTTAAAGCTATGCGTCTAGTATTTGATATTTTGAGCCTGGGAAAAATATACCAGCTGTCTATCTATTCCACCCCACACCCGGCATAATTGTATAAACTTCTATCTGGTCTCCCCTCAGCCTCCATCGCTCTAGAGAAAACAACTCTAGTTTGTCCAACCTCTCCTTGTAGCTCATACCTTCCAATCCAGGCAGCATCCTGGTAAACTTCTTCTGTGCCCTCTCCAAAGCCTCTACATCCTTCCTGTAATAGGGCGACCAGGACTCGACATATTACTCCAAGTGCGGACTAACCAAAGTTTTATACAGCTGCATCGTGACATTTTATTTATTTATTTATCGACTTGGGACATCGCTGGCAAGGCCAGCATTCATTGACCATCCCTCGAGATGGTGGGAGGTGAGCCGCCTTGTTGAATCGTTGCAATTTAACACGTGTGTGTTTGTGTGTGTGTGCTCACGTTTTTGCATGTGGGCACGCATGCACATGTGTGCATTTAGTACATTATACATTTGTGTGTGTGCATGCTGTTGCCAATTCAATACAACACACGTTAAAAGCAGACCAGACAATGACGTTGCCCAACAACTGTACTTCTTTGTTAATTACGACTGCTTCAAACAAATCAGAGGTTCGCTACACAGTTTCAGACAATCACCTGACGCTTTAGTTTACTTCCACAACTTCCAAAGCTCACAACCTGCACTCAGGTATCACCCACTGTGGAATGACCAGGCCTGGGTTCGATGTCGGTGAGTTCTTCGCCTGGTCCCTGACTCACCCCAGTGAGTTTCCGAGTCCAACCGACGTGCTGAGGGTGCCGGAGGGGGCTGTCAGCGAGATCATCCGTACCACCGACAAGCTGCAATCCCCCGTCAGCTGCAGAAGGAGGCTTCATCTACCAGTGAGTGAGACACATTCATGTCCATCTGTTAATTGCGAGTGAGTGTGCGTGTGAGGGCGTGTCTGTGAGGATGTGTTTCTGTGTGTGTGTGTGTGTGGGTTTGTCTGTGTGTGTGTGTGTGTGTGTGTGGGTTTGTCTGTGTGTGTGTGTGTGACACCTAGCGGGTCGTTAGTTTGAATGGATGTTTCCACTTGCGGGCGAGTTGAACAAACCAGCCTTTCACTTGTTCACTGACCGACGGTAAACGCTCAGGAAAAATCTGCATCCCGTGGATTTGTTGTAGTCAGCAGTGTCCCTGTCATAATGCTGCTCTCAGTGGTGATTAGCCTGAATATTATTAAACAAGCGGAAACCTTTCTCAACTGCATTATTTTGTTATGAACAATCGAGGCGCGGAGTAAAGCAAAGTACCGGGATGCACTGTGATGGCGGTCTGTTGGTTGATAAACGTGGAGATAGTGACGGGTCGAGGAACATTAATAACTGGTTTACGTCGATTAGCTGAACACCATAAGTTAAGATCTTTATTAGTCACATATACATCGAACACACAGTGAAATACATCTTTTGCGTAGTGATTTTGGGGGGCAGCCCGCAAGTGTCGCCACGCTTCCGGCGCAAACATAGCATGTGTCTTTGGAACGTGGGAGGAAACCGGAGCACTCAGAGAAAACCCACGCAGACACGGGGAGAACGTACAAACTCCTTACAGACAGTGGCTGGATTTGTACCCGGGTCTCTGGCGCTATAAAGCATTATGCTAACCACTATGCTATCGTGCCTGCCGGATGCAAGCAGGAACATTATTAGTTCCTGCCGTGTGCAGCAAACATTGGTTGAGGAGACCCCTGCCCCATTTCCCCGCTCCTTTTAAACTCCCCAGGACCCCCGTTTCCCGCGCTCCCTTGAAATTCACCGAGACCCCGTTTCCGCGCTTCCTCTCAACTCACCAGGTTCTCGATCCCCGCGATCCTTTTGTACTCTGACAATTCACTGGAAAGCTTATGACACCATTGTGCAGCATCGAAAAAGAAGTGATTGTATGTGTGCCTTGGGTAGAGAAGCAATATCTAGTCATCCGGAAAATCCACATGTCCCGAGCCACCGAAATCCCGAGGATGCCGAATTACCAAAAGGTGCTATAATTTTCTACCCTGCAACATATCCATTCTACCTTGAATCAGAACAAGGTCACGTTGATGGATTGTTTGCACACACTGTTGCCTGCTCTGGACTCCACATTAGTTACAAAGCCTGTCCAGCATTGACATCCAATGTCAGAAAACAACAGCGAATCAGACGTATGTCCCCTGCCCTCCACTTCCGTCGGAAACTCACACCGGCGGTTGGCATTTGGGAATCGACGTGTTGTCCGAATTTTAAGTTCCCACTCCTGTCTGCTGCAAGGTAACACGGTGCCGCAGATTAATTCTGTTAAAACGTGTTTATTAGCAATATACTGCCGGAGAATTCTGTTTCTTAAACAAAATAAACTTTATTCATAATAAAAGACAAGGTATATACAATTGTAAAACAGTGCAAACCTTTACATTCTTGTACAGATCATTCATTAGTGTTACCTTTTTATATATATAAAAAAACAGCACCGATGCCACACGTGTGGCTCCCTGGAAGCTACCCGGTCCCGTATTTACAATATTTAGGAGCTTTCTCACCTGACCCCGCCCCTCCCTCTCCAGTGGCAGAAGAACCCTAAACTGTAGTCCTTCCCCACCGAGCCTTTGCGTCGGCTGCGCCCAGCTTCAGTGCGTCCTTCAGCACGTACTCCTGCAGCCTGGAATGTGCTAGCTGGCAGCATTCCCCTACGGACATCTCGCAGTGCCGGAAGACCAACAAGTTTTGGGCAGACCAAAGAGCGTCTTTCACCGAGTTGATGACCTTCCAGCAACAGTTGATGTCCGTCTGTGTGTGTCCCCGGGAACAGCTGGTTGGAACCTCACTCCCAGCGCGCACTGCCCCCAGGAGGACTGCGCTAGGACCGAGACGGTCGCCCACCTCTTTGAGGGCTGTAGGTTTGCGAGGAGGGTGTGGCGAAAGATGCAAGGGTCCTTGTCACGGTTTATCCCCAGCAGCAGCGTAACAGAGGATTCTCTGATCCACTGCAGAAGAATTCTCCTCAAACTCTCATGTAGAGTCTTTATCGGAGGTCTCCAGTCCAAAGCAGCAGACAATAATTTAGCCAGATATTGTCAAACACACTTAATGAATTCGGGACCACGAGTTTCGGTCAGACCCCAGAGAACCAAAGACAGACATCGCACCTATTGTCCAACATAATTGAGTTATAATCAAGTGATTCAAAGACAGGTCTCACCCTCATTGTTTAAAACAAGCTTCCTCCCGTCTGTTTATTACACCCACCACCCCTGTCGTCTGGTGTATTGGCCTGCAACCAAGGTCCCAGACACAGCAATTAAAACCTTATCCATTGAGTCACCAGCTTGCGTGCTCTTGCTTGTGAGGTTTTTTTTCTATCAGCTATAGGTAATGTACAGTTTTTAACCCTTTACTTCCTCAGACAGGCTGAAACACGAGGCAGCTCCCACTACTGTCGGAAGCAGTTACTGATTCGTTCCTTCTCCCAGGAAAGTGCAGTTAGTTTTAAAGTGCTAAAGGCAGGGCTTCACCCTGACCAGTGGACCTTCACTTCATTGTACAGTAAGTCCGTGCAGTGACACAACGATTAGCTGCATCTGATCGTATAAGGGTAAAACAGCCATTGAAGCCGCGCTCTGTTTAAAAGCAAGAACTGTGTTCACTTGATTCTCACCCTGTTTTCTGGCACATATTTTACTCATTACCGCCCTCCGCTGATTTCATGTTGCTCACTGTCACCTCATCTGTGCCTCTCATAATGTTGTGTGTCACCGCTCCCCCCTCCCCACTCCCCTCCATCTACCCCCTCCTCCCACCATCCCCTCGTCTCCTTTCCCCACCCTCCCCTCCAATCCCCTCCCCCACCTCTCCCCGTCCCCCTCTCCCCTCCCCTGTCCCCATTCTCTCCTCCCTTCACCCTCCCCTCCCCTTACTCCTTCTCCCTCTCCTCCTCCCCTCCCCTCCCCCTTCCCTCCTCCCTTCACACATCCACTACCCCCTCCTCTATCCCTCCCACCCTCCTGCACTCCCCCTCCCCTACCCTACCCTTCCCCCTTCCCTCCCCTACCCCCTCCTGTGCCCTCTTCCCCGTGCCCTCCCTCACCCCTACCCTCCCACTCCCCTTCCCCATCCTCTCCCTTCTCCTCCTACACCCTCCTCCTACTCCTCCCACCCCCACCCCTCCACTCAATCCACCTTCCTCCCCTTACTTCTCTTCTCTGCCTCCCCCCACTCCCTCCCTCCACCTCACTCCCCTCCCCTGACCCCCTTGCCTCCCCTCCCTCCCTCCCCATCTCCTCCTCCCCCCACCTCCTCCTGCCCCATCCCCACCTCCTCCTCGTGCCCTTCCCTGTCCTGCACTCCACTCCCCTTCAATCCTCTCCCCCTTTCCCCTCCCCATCCCCCTCCTTCCCTCCCCATCCTACTCCCCCTCCACAACACCCTCCCTATCCTCCTCCCCATCCCCTTGCCAGTCCCTCCTCTCTCTCACCCTCCTCCTCCCCCCTCCTACTCCTCCCTCCCCCACCCCTCCACCCTTCTCCGCCTCCCCTCCTCCCCCGCATCTCCCTTGCCCCCTCCTCCCCCTCATTCCCTCCATCCCCCTCTCTCCCAACACAGCTCTCCCTCCTTAGCCTCCCTCCCCCTCCCCCTCCCCCTCCCCCCTTGCCTCCATCCCCTCCCCTATACTGGCCTCTCTCTCATTTCCTACCCACACCCCCACTCTTCCACCCCTCACTCTATCCCCTTTCCTACCCCCTCCCTCCTCCTCCCCCCCCCCGGACCACCCATCCCCCACACCAGCCCTCCCCCTCCTCCCTTCCACCTCCCTCACGCTCCTCCTCCTCCCTTCCAACATCACCCGTCCCCTTTTCCCCTCCCAATCCTACTCTCCCCTCTACCCCCCTTCTCCCCCTCCTCCCGCCCCTATCCTCCCCAACCCCCCTCCCCCTCCTCCCCCGCCCCTCCCTCTAATCCCATCCCCGTACACTCCCCTCTTCCCTTTCCCGCCCTCCCCTCTCACTCCCCTCCCCGTGACCCTCTTCCATCCCCCTCTCCCCTCCCTGTCTTTCCCTCCCCTCCTTCGTTTCCCCTCTTCCTCCCTTCCCCCCTCCTCCCCTTCACACTTCTCCCCACTTCACCCCTGCCCACACCCCCCTCCCGACCCCCAACCACCCCGCCCCTCCTCCTCCCTCACCCTCCACACCTCCCTCGCCCCACACCCCCTCTCCACTCCCCCTACTCTACCCACCTCCCTCTTCCCTCCTCCTCCCCTCCCCCTCCCTCCTCCCCATTATCTCCACCTCCCCATTAACACCCCCTCACCCTCCCTCCTCCCCCCACCTCCATCGCTCCATTTCCCTTCCTGCCCCCTCCCTCCCAACACACCCCTCCCTCACTCCCACTTCCCCCCCTCCCCATTCAACCCACACTTCCCCCTCACCACTTACGCCCCTCACCCCATCACCCACTCTCCCTTTCCCTCTCCCTCCTCACTCTCCATCACAACCACTCCCGTCTCCCCATCACCCCCACACTTCCCCTCACCCCCCACCCCACACTTCCCCTCACCCCCCACTCTGTGTGTGTGTGTGTGTGTGTGTGTGTGTGTGTGTGTGTGTGTGTGTGTGTGTGTGTGTGACACCAAGCCTGTCGTTAGTTTGAATGGATGTTTCCACTTGCGGTAAACGCTCAGTAACAATCTGCTTCCCGTGGGTTTGTTGTAGTCAGCAGTGTTCATGTCATATTTAACATTATAATGCTGCCCTCAGTGGTGATTTGCCTGAATATTATTAAACAAGCGGAAGCCTTACTGAACTGTATTATTTTGTTGTGAATAACCGAGGCGCGGAGTAAAGCAAAGTACCATGATCACAAGATCACAAGACAAGGGTACAGAAGTAGGCCATTCGGCCCATCGAGTCTGCTCCAAAGAGAAGGGGAAAAAGAAAAAAAAAGAAACGGAAAAAAAAGAGAAATGGGGAGAAATGCCCTGTGATGGCGGTCTGTTGGTTGATAAGAGTGGAGAGAGTGACGGGTCGAGGAACATTAATAACTGGTTTACGTCGATTATCTGAACACCAGATGCAAACAGGAACATTATTAGTTCCTGCCGTGTGCAGCAAACATTGGTTGAGGGAAACGCTGCCCCGGGAGTCTCCGCCTCCACCACCACCTCAGGCAGTGAGCGCCGGATTCCAACCATCGCCTGGTTGACAACAATCTTCCTGATTTCCCCATAAGAACTCTTACTGCTGCCACAGAGAAGAATGTTTCTCACTGCCTTCCCTATCGCTGCCTCTCAGAATTTTGTGTGTCTCTCACCACCACCCGCAACCCCCCCCCCCCTTCCTTCCCCCCTCAGCCTCCACTGGGAAGCGATGAACAGACCCAATCTATCCAGCGTGGCTTTATTTTCATCTCAGACAACATCCCGGTGAATCTCCTCGACGGCCTCTCCAGGAGTCATGCCCTTCCTATCACGTGCTGACCAGAACTTCGCTCAGTCGGTCAGAGGGCCATGTCGTGACGAGGACCTTGTGACCCCGTTTCACGATGCAGATAGATTGAGTGAGTGGAAGACAACTTGGTAAGTGGCGTTTAACATTTGAAAGTGTGAGGTCCTGTACTTCGTTGAGAGGAATCAGCGGGCAGGTTTTTATCCAAATGGGAAGCGACTGCAAGCGAGTGAAGCAGAGAAGGATTTGGGTGTTACTGTGTGTGAATCAGAATTAGGGCAGTCGGCAGGTGTATGAAGTAGAGAAGGCGGCAAATGGCGTTGCAAAGCGGCTGGAGTTTAGAAATAGGAAAGGTTTGTTCCAATTCTGCAGGCTGTTGCTGAGATAGGTGGGGCAGGCTCGAGGGGCCGACTGGCCTACCATATTCTTGTATGCAAACGCTCAGAGAAGGTTTCTAGATCTGAATGGATCGATCTCAGTGACATGAATACTGATTTTCCAATTTATCTCCATATTCCCAAATTTCCTGGATTCCCTTCAGATCATAGCATTGTACAAAATTCCCACAGATCCTTTCAAAATCCTACAGCGGCACGGTAGTGTAGCCGTTTGCGTCACGCTATTACAGCGCCAGTGACCCGGGTTCAATTCCGGCCACTGTCTGTAAGGAGTTTGTACGTTCTCCCCGTGTCTGCGTGGGTTTCCTCCGGGTGCTCCGGTTTCCTCCCACATTCCAAAAACCTACAGATTAGGAAATTGTGGGCGTGCTATATTGGAGCCGAAGGCGTGGCGACACTTGCTCCCACAGCCGTGAGCTGCTAATTTGGTCGCCTCAACCTCTGGATTAATAGGCTAGAACATGCGTGGTAGTTTTCTCTGGGGCCTCGGAGGCTGAGGGGAGGGCTGATCGATGGAAGTAAAATCATGAAAGGCAAGAGATCGGACAGATAGAGTACCAGGGTGGCAACGTCAAATAGTAGAGGGCAAAGGTTCAAGGTGAGAGGGGAAAAGTTTAAAGGAGAGTTAGAAAGCAAGTTGTTTTACACAGAAGGTGGTCGGTATATGGAACACGCTGCCAGGGAAAGTGAAAGAAACAGATAAAACAGCACCATTTAAGAAGGCTTCAGGCAGATAAATGAACAGGTGGGGAAGAAACGGATAAAGACCATTTGCAGGCAGAGACGATCAGTTTATTTGGCGTCATGGTCAGTGCAGATATGGTGGGCCGAATGGCCTGTTCCTGCGCTGTATCGTTACCTGTTCTATATCACCGCCACACCAGCAAATCGAAGGGCTTCTGGAGAGCCTCAGTTCCATGACAGAAATGGAAATCCGGCCCGGGACATTCAGACAGGCGTTCTGGGGGCAGCCGTGCACATATGTGGGGGAAGATGCTCAGACCGATGAAAGGAAAATTAGCCCGGAGATACGAAGGCCGTGTGCAGAGGAGAGGACGGGGAACTTGTTTCAGGGGTGGAATACCACGACGGTCGGTAACTGAGAGTGACTGGATCTGAGGAGACACAATGCCAGCGTTGCACGGGAGACTGGAAGGGAGGTCTGGAGTTCAGACTGGTGCAGACGGGGGCCAAAAAAGTAACTGATGGCTCTCACTGGCAAGATTAGCTGGAGAGTCTCTTACACTGCTGTTCAAATGTGTACATGAAGACCCGCTGCCTGAGATACCCATCTCACTGCACACAGGGTCAATGATACTGATCAACTTGTATATACAGACACTGATGTGTCTGTACAATGACTGTACTGATGTGAGATACAACTTTCTAGTGCATATTTTTATGAATATTTTAAGTCTGCAAAACCCTCTGGACCCTGGCTCCCACCACACACCACTTGTACACTTCCAGTAATATACAGTCGACCTCATGAGTGGACAGATCAGCAGACAGTGGGGACTCATGAGCAAGCAGATACCGGAATATCAGTGTTTTAGTGTATTACATCCAGAGCCCACTCTCAGATACTTCATCTCTAAACAGGAGCATCTGTAACACGTTGCCTGATGTGTGCCGACTGAATTCATCTTTTTATTTATCATTACATTTTCCGTTTCAGGTCACTGAGTTTCCTGGGTCTCCAGCTCCTGGTGCAGTGATGAATGAAATCAGGGAACTGGCCACTCTGGGCAGTCCGTTCCAGTTGGGAATGCTGTACGACTGCCGGTCAGACACTCTGATCCCAGGTATTGGAATACCATCACATGAATTAGTAGTGGTCAATGCAGTGTGGTAGATTCCGGTTACAAACCTCAGGACAGTGACCAGAACTCTGTAGGCTTCAATGCAGTTATGCTGAGGGATCAGGATGGTCTGGGAATAAAGTTCCTGAATTGCAGTAAGGCCGATTTCAATATCATACGGACGTAACTGGCAGAAGTAGACTGGGAGCAGCTCCTCGTAGGTAAGTCTCCATCTGACAAGTGGGAGCATTCAAGAGGAAAGCAAACAAAGGTCAGGGCCAACGTTTTCCCATAAGGAGGAAAGACAAGGTTAGCAAGTCCAAGGAAACTTGGAGGTCAAGGGATATTGAAGGTCGGATATAGAGAAGCAAAGAACAGGTATAGAGAACCGGAACCGTGAGTGGGGGATGGAGGGTCTTCAGGAAGTTCACTGGGTGGTGAAATTAAACAAGTAATGAGCCGGACAAAGGGCGGGGGAGGGGACACAAAATATTACCAGCGGACAGGTTAAGGAAAATCCCCCGGATCTTAGGTTTATTAAGAGCAAGAGGGTAACCAGGGAAAGTGTAGGGCTCATTGGGGACAAAAAGTCTGTTCATGGAACCAAGCCACTAAGGTGAGGACTGAAATTGATCCCGCAAGTCTGTATTCACCAAGGACAAGCACACGGTTGGGGAAATCAGTAACTGTGATGATGAAACTCCAGGACATTTCATTATTAGAAAGGATGCCTCGGTGGATGAATCCTCAGGGCAGACGATGTATCCTAGGTGACAATGGGAGGCTAGTGGAGGAGATTTTGGGGCCCATACAGAGCCTATTAACTCTTCAGTCTATTGCCACAGGTTGGGTGCCAAACTCAGCAGGTCAGGCAGCATCTGTGGAAAGAGAAGCAGAGAACGTTTCAAGTCAGAGATCCTTTGTCAGAATTGGGAAAGAGAGAAAACAATTGAGTAGCAGAGGAGGTGGGGGAGAGATGGGAAGGAGAAAGGGAACATGTCTGAGGGGGTGATGGCCAATGGGTTAATGTGGCAGTGAGACAGAGAGTGGTCTTGTGTTACGTGTCACTCGTAGGGTCTGTCTCCTGTGATCCATGCAGTTGAAACCATCAGTAACTCCCCATCAGATTTTCCCAGAGCAGCTTCCTGGAACCATCCATCTTCAATAACTTTTGCAGTGACCTTCCTTCCACCATAAGGCCAGAGGTGGGGATGTTCACTGATGATTATGCATTGTTCAACTCCATGGGATAGGAAGCAGTCTGTGTCTGCATGCAGTAAGTCCTGGACAAGATCCAGGCACAAGCTGAGAAGTGGCAAGTGACATTCACACCACGGAGGTGTGGAACAGATATCCTGTTTGGGGCTCGGCTGGTGAGCAGTTGTGGTGTCAATTGGCTGAGGGGTGATGAGAAATGTTCTGGCAGATAAAGTAACCTGGCAGTTAATGAGTCCCGTTAGCTTAAAGTGTGGTACCTCAGTCTAAAATACAACCAGCGCAGAAAATCAGTCCACTGAATAATCATTACTCGCTTTGATTAATCTACACAACGTAACTAAATGTTACAAATTTTATTGCCATTTCATTCCTAAGGTGTCACCTTGTGGGACTTAAAGACACTGCAAAGCAACCTTAATAGTTGTGCTCAGCCCAGCACTGAGTTTCACATCATTGCATCAGACTCCATGGAGGAGAAAGCCGCTGCACTCAATGTGTCGGGATCACTGAAAGCCAGTCTCCTGTGTGGGTTAGTCGAGGTGAAAGGGTCTGCAAAATATCTAAATGACTCAAAGCAATCAAAGAGACAGGCACGTGTTACCCTTCAGTACAAAACAACAACCAGGTTTGAACAACTGACGATGAGCCACTTAGGGAGACAGAATATTGCCTACTCGAGTGTGTTGGACGAAGGGTCAGCAACCCATGTCGTTACAGTAGTGCTGTATGGGGCCCAGGCTTTCTTTGTCTTTGATCAGATGCTTTCTTCAGCAGAGAACATGCAGGATATTCAGGGTAATATGGAGGCGACAATTAAATGTCTTCCAGTGATTGCAATTCAGGGTGATGCAGCCCTAACAATGACAGAAGAACAGAAGTGTCATTCGGAGAAATTTAGCTGCACCTTTTATGGGGATTTCTCACTGAAAAGCAACCTCACCACATTTCAGGATGCCATCGGTATATATGCAAGCCTCCCAAGTTTACTGGGATCAGGTGGGGAGAATTCAGTGCCCGTGAGTGTCTGGCTCTACCCTCTCAATAAACTAGACTCAAAAGCTATTCAGCTGGTGAGGGAGATAAGCATGGGATTGGTCAATCAGTGCCAGCAGGCCCTGGAACAGTTGAATGAGACAGTGCAGAGATGCAATGATATGATGAATGACAACGTCACCATTCAGTTTCCTGAGATCACAAGATCACAAGATCACAAGATAAGGGAGCAGAAGCAGGTCATTCGGCCCATCGAGTCTGCTCCAAGGAAAAGGGAAAAAGAAATGGGGTGGGAAAAAAAGAGAAAAAAAAAACTATTCTAATCCCATTTGCCAGCCTTATCCCCATATCCCTTGATACCCTGACTATTTAGATATCTGTCTATCTCCTCCTTGAATACCCCCACTGATCTGGCCTCCACTGCTGTGCGTGGCAAGGAGTTCCACAATTTCACCACCCTCTGGGTAAAGAAACTTCTCCTCATCTCTGTCTTGAAACTGTACCCTCTAATTCTAAGATTGTGCCCTCTGGTCCTGGACACGCCCACCAAGGGAAACAGCCTAGCCACATCTACTCGATCCTTACCTGTCAACATTTTAAATGTCGCTACGAGGTCCCCTCTCATCCTTCTGTACTCCAGCGAGTACAGTCCAAGAGCCGACAAACGCTCATCATACTTAAGCCCTTTCATTCCTGGAATCATTCTCGTAAATCTCCTCTGAACCCTCTCCAACGTCAGCACATCCTTCCTAAGATGCGGGGCCCAAAACTGCGCACAGTATTCCAAATGAGGCCTCACTAGCGCCCCGTAGAGCCTCATCAACACTTCCTTACTTTTATACACTATACCTCTCGAGATGAATGCCAACATAGCATTCGCTTTCTTAACCACCGATCCAACCTGGTGGTTAACTTTTAAGGTATCTTGTATGAGTACCCCCAAGTCCCTTTGTACTACCGCACTATCAATCTTCTCTCCTTCTAGATAATAATCTACCCGCTTATTTCTACTTCCAAAGTGTACAACTGCACATTTCTCAACATTGAATCTCATCTGCCATTTCCTTGCCCATTCTCCTAAACTGTCTAGGTCCCTCTGCATTCTTTCTATTTCCTCTATGCTCCCTACTCCTCCACTTATCTTGGTGTCATCCGCAAACTTAGCCACACAACCATTTATTCCATCATCCAAATCATTGATGTACAAGGTAAAAAGGAGAGGCCCCAACACCGACCTCTGCGGCACACCACTAGTAACCGGTAACCAACCAGAACGAGATCCTTTTATTTCCACCCTTTGCTTCCTGCCAACCAGCCAATTCTCCACCCATTTTGCTACCCTGCCCATAATTCCATGACCTCTCATCTTATTAATCAGTCTCTTGTGAGGCACCTTATCGAAGGCCTTTTGAAAGTCTAAATACACAACGCCTACCGCCTCTCCCTTATCCACCCTACCTGTGATTTCTTCAAAAAACTCCAATAGGTTGGTCAGACAGGACCTCCCCTTCACAAAACCATGTTGACTAGGTCCTATCTTGCCTTGCGCCTCTAGGTATTCGGTAACCTCCTCCTTGAGGATAGACTCCAATAATTTTCCCACCACTGACATCAGACTAATAGGTCTGTAATTGCCTTTGTGCTGCCTCCCACCTTTCTTATACAACGGAACTACATTCGCTACCCTCCAGTCCTCCGGAACCATGCCAGAATCTATCGATTCCTGAAAAATAATCGCCAATGCCTCCGCTATTTCCACAGCCACCTCCTTCAGAACCCGGGGATGCACCTCATCCGGTCCGGGAGACTTATCAGCCTTAAGCCCCTTTAGTTTTCCAAGCACCTTCTCCCTATTAATCTCAATTGAACTCAGCTCCAATTCGTGAGACTCCTGACTAACGGGCACATTGCTTATGTCCTCCACGGTGAAGACCGATGCAAAATATTCATTCAATTCCCTTGCCATCTCACTATCATCCATTATAATACCTCCTGCACCGTTATCAATTGGTCCTATGTCAACCCGTGTCTCTCTTTTATTCCTTATGTATTTAAAAAAACTCTTAGAATCCTTCCGAATGTTGTCCGCCAGCTACCTTTCGTAACTCATCTTTGCTTTCCTAATGACCTTCTTAGTTTCTCTCTGCAGATTTTTAAAATCGTTCCAATCTTCTGTTTTCCCACTAATTTTTGCTACTTTGTACGCCGCCCCTTTTGCTTTTATTTTATCCTTCACTTCCCTTGTTATCCACATCTGTGCCTTTTTTCCATTCAAAACCTTCTTTTTTCTTGGAATATATCTGTCCTGCATTGTCCTTATTTCCTGTAGAAATTTCTTCCATTTTTCCTCTGCTGTCCCTCCAGCTAACTTACTCCTCCAATCAATTTGGGCCAACTCATCTCTCATACCTTTGTAATTTCCCTTATTCCACTGAAATATCGATACACCAGTTATCAGCTTCTCCTTCTCAAACTTGAAACTAAACTCAATCATATTGTGATCACTTGTTCCCAGTGGTTCCTTTACCTTTAGTTCCCTAATCACCTCGGGTTCACTACACAGCACCCAATCCAAAACAGCCGATCCCCTGGTGGGCTCCTCAATAAGTTGCTCCAGAAAAACATCCCTTAGACATTCCACAAACTCACTCTCCTGAGTACTACCGCCTTGCTGCATTTCCCAGTCCACCTTCATGTTAAAATCCCCCATAATTATCTTCACATTGTCACTCTGACACGCTTTTTCTATCTCAATCTGCAACTTATGGTCCACTTCCTGACTGCTGTTCGGGGGCCTATATATGACTGCTATTATTGTTCTTTTACCCTTGCTATTTCTCAGCTCCACCCATAAGGATTCCACCTCCTCTGACCCAATGTCCTTCCTTTCTATTGATTTTATATCGCTACTAACCATCATGGCCACACCTCCCCCTCTGCCTACCCTCCTATCCTTCCTATATACTGTATATCAGGGACAGGATACAGCAATTCCGAGAGATGTGTCTGGAATACAAACTGGTTTTCCAGAGGACTTTAGCCAGAGTTTTGCCGTCCATCCGGGGAGGTGGGGAGGAGGAAGGATTACTTGTGGATATACTGAAGAACAAGGAACAGTCACCATTCAAACACCAGTCATTGATCACATGGCTGGATCACAAGGAACGGGAAATTAGGGTGATGAGATTTTACCTCAAGGTATTGGATGATATTCCTATTGTAAAATCAAGGAGAGAGTTGGATGAAGAAGTGATGAATCCAGCAATAGACTATGTCGTCTGCTTCACATTTACAGCATTGCATCCGGAGGATCTCTATCTGTTAAAGGCAATCGACTACCTCCGATCTCACACAGATCAGAAAATGCAGACACCAACTCCTGCTAATGAAGCCTGTGCAACACAACACAGTGAACAGTGGTTTAATTCACCGTCCACAAATGAGAAAATGAAGGACCAATGTCAGTCATTCCTGGATTTTGCCACAGCTAACAAAGAAAATGGGAAAATAAAATTCCTTGTTGCTGCTGTGAAGGATGACAGCAACCAAGGAGCGTCTATTTACCTCTGTGAAGGATGGTCTTTGAAGACCCAGTGCTTTGAACCCCCGTCACAGCCTGAGAGACCTAAGACTATTGGAACCACACATGACAGTGTGACTCTGCAGTTACAGCCACCCAGACATGGTTCTGGTGAGATTGTTGGTTACACGGTAGAGTACAGAGGGTGGTGGCTGGAGGAATGGTCAACTCTGCATACACCTGATAAATCCCACTCCGTCACAATATCTGGGTTACAGCTACACCAGGAGTATCATTTCCGATACATAGCAGTGACCAAGGTAGGGGTCAGCAAGGTGAGTGATAGCTGCAGGGCCATGACACATCCTACAAGCCCACCTGGTAAACCGGTCTTGCAGGATTTTTCATCCAGAGCAACGCTCTTCTGGGATGCTCCAAGACAGATTGGAGCTAATGTCAAAATAGTTCAGTACAGGATTGAGTATAGAGAAGAAACAGCAGTTGGGTCCAACACGGAGGGCGGACTGTGGGAGGAAGACAAGACAACAGACAGCCAATGTCACTATGATTTCAAGGGTCTGAAACCTAATGCAGTCTACAGAGTCCGAGTGTCTGCTGACTGTGGAGAAGCAAGTTCCAGTGCACCAAGTGAAGCAGTTTCAGCAAAGATAGGAAATGAAGCAACCAGAATAGCCCAGAAACTTCACAGAGAAGCCAAATTAGTATCCAAAGGACACCCTTCCATTTACAAGCTGAACCTGCAGAAGGAAGTGTTTGATCAGTCCAGACACCTTGAGAAATGTTCTTTTGGAAAACGCAACATAAAATGCACAATGAAGGCAATTATGGTTCTGTGAGCAACAGGGTCGGGGAAAACGACCCTCATCAATGGGATGATCAACTACATCTTGGGCGTGGAATGGACGGACGACTTCAGATACATGTTAATACACGAAGAGACAGGAAAATCCCAGGCTGAAAGTCAGACATCCTCCATCACTGCCTACCAGCTCCACCATCAGAAAGGATTTAAAATCCATTACTCTCTGACTATCATATACGCCTGGATTCGGAGACACCAGGGGGATGAGCCGAGATCAACAGATCACTGACCACATCCGTGAGTTTTTCACCTCCCAACAGGGTGTTGATCAGATCGATGCCGTGTGTTTTGTTGCTCAAGCCTCTTTGGCTCGCCTGACTCACACACAGAAATATATCTTCGATTCAATTCTTTCTATTTTTGGCAAAGATATTGCAGAGAGCATTCATGTACTGGTGACATTCGCAGATGGACAGCGTCCTCCAATTCTAGAGGCTTTGAAAGTAGCTGAGATACCGTGTCCCAAAGATGAAAACGGTATGCCAGTATACTTCAAGTTAAACAATTCTGCCATATTTGCTCAGCGTCCAGCCTCTGGAAACTCTGCAAACATGGGAAGTGTCGATAACAGCAGGAACACAGAAGAGGATGATGATAACTTTGATGCGATGTTCTGGAAGATGGGAGCAAACAGTATGATGAAATTCTTTCGGGCTCTGAACACAATGAAAGCAAAAAGTTTACTTTTGACCAGAGAGGTTCTGAAGGAACGTCAGCAGCTGGAGGCTGCAGTGGAGGGTTTGCAAATAAAGATCCGAGTCGGGCTGACCAAAATGGAGGAACTGAGGAAAACGCAGCAGGTTATGAACCAACACCAGACTGAACTGGATGCAAATAAAGACTTTTGAGTATGAGGTTGAAATTACAGTTGCAGTACAGGAGGATATCAGTGGGACTGGGAATTACATAACCAACTGTCAGAAATGTTGATTCACCTGCCACTATCCCTGTCGTATTCCTGATGATGCTAAAAAAAGAGGACGTGCAGCAATGGACTGTTATGGGAACTGCAAAGTCTGTCCCCAAAACTGTGTCTGGAGTTTTCACTTCAATCAGAAGTACAGGTTTGAGTATAAAACAAAGAAGGAGAAGAGAACATACAATGAGCTGAAAGAAAAGTATGAGAAGGCCTGTGGCGAGAGGATGACTTCACAGGAAGTCATCGAGACACTTCAGATTGAGTTAACTGAGGTTCGGAATGCAGTGCTGGAGCTGATACAACAATTATCACAGAGCATTAGAAGACTTGAGGAAATAGCTCTGAGACCAAACCCGTTATCCACCCCAGCTTACATTGACCTCTTGATTCAGTGTGAGAAAGAAGAGGCAAAGTCTGGGTTCATGGATCGAATTGAGGCACTGGGGGAGGTCAAGAAACAGGCCATTTTAATAGAGAAAGTTGACAACGGAGAGCTGTCAATAGACGAGTTGAAGCAAAATACAAAGGGACCTCATGAAAGAATTGCAAAATGGATTAAGAAGAAGTTTGCAGATGTGGTTACTTGGTTCCCTGGTCACTAGCAAACCTTCCAGCTGTTCCCAATGACGACCAGATGTTTCACTCGGCCAATAAACAAATCTCTCATTCCAATTCACCCTCCTTCTCCTCCCCCATCTGTCCACAGCGTTTAGTGCCACACCTTCGGTCCTCAACGCTCCTCTCCTCACCCCACTGGCCGGCACCCACCTCACCTGGGTCCAGTCACCACCAGAGGTTCACCTGCAATTGCTTCCCGAAACCACTCCCTGTCCACTGGGCCTGTGGACAGCCCCAAAAATCCATCCATATCCATCTGTGTCCCGTCCCTTGGAAACAACACCGGAATCACAGCGTCCATTTCCTGCGGACACAGGCTGCCCCCAGCTCCACCTTCCTACCTCCCCCCTCAATCCCCACTCTCTCCGTGCTGGCAGATGACACATTCCCCCATCCAGTGCCGGATGACGGGAAATCTTCTCCCAGCTCTGTGCTGCTCCCGGGCCACTGTCAGAGTCTGACCCACGGGCTGGTGGGAGGGGTGGATGTGTTCCATGAAATGCCCAGCAGAAAAATGCGAAATGGGGAAAATAGAGCAATATTTTCCATTAAACGGCATAAGAGGCCATTCAGCCCACTGAGTAAATGCTGGTTTCAAAGCAACATCATCAATCCCATTCCCTTCACCTTCCCTGTGATCTACTCTCTGCCAAATGCCAACCAACCTCCTCATTCTCCTGATAATGAAAGTGAATAAAACCGCAGATGATGAAAACCTGTAAATAAAATCAGCAAATGCTGGAACCACTCAGTGGGTCAGGCAGCATCTGATGAGAGGGAAACAATTCATGTTTCAGAGCCTTCAGAGACACTTGTGTGGAATGTCTCAACATTGGAGCAAATGTGACACAGAGGGAGGTTCTGATAAATGGTCAGGACCCGAAACGTTAACTGTTTCTGTCTCCACAGATGCTGCCTGACCTGCTGAGTGTTTCCAGCATTTCTCGTTCTCACATCAATTCTCCCATCACTCATCCCCACTGGGGGAAATTTACAGTATCCAATTACCGACCTGCTATATAAATTGAGGACATGATTCTAAAAGGGTTGCAGGAAAGGAGGGATTTGTGGAAAAGATTGTTCAGACTTTGGAAGTGGCAAGGCAGAAGTAAACAGGTTTTACGCAGGCGCAGCAAAGCTCTGCAGATGCTGGAAATCTGAAACCAAGGGTCATCGAATCAATTCACAACAGGACGACTCCCGTGAAATCAGCCATGGACAAAGCAAAAGAGAACAGTGGGGTGAACGTTACTCGGTGCCGCACTCCAGGGATAGCTCTGTCCCTACAGCTCCCAGCAATGCCGCAGAAAGTCCACCTTCAGGGTATCTGAACAATGACCAACAGCCGTGGAGTTCACCAAAGCAGTCAATGGCAGGGAAGGTGGGAAATTCCTGGGAAGGATGGGGCTGCACCTGAAACCATCGACTGGAGAGAAAATCTCCACTCAAACCCGTCTGCTGTCACAAACTCTCGAACCTAGCCGTGGCCTCGAACTCTCAAACCTAGCCGTGACCTCGTCTGCTTGTGCTGGAAGGGAGGAGCAATCCCACAAGGGGTGAGGGTCTCCATTATTGCCTTCAGAGACCTCACCAAAGACTTTGTGCTTGAGTGCAGGGAGGATCTGTTCACACTGGAGAAGATCGGTGCCTCCAAGGCTTCCTGGTGGATTCAGTCCTTCCACCTTATTGTTCGATGCCATGGCTCAAGCCTCTGAGCCTCTCCCCACCCAAGGTGGAGCCCACACAGCTGTGTCCTCGTTCCTGACTCTTTGGGATCTGCTTTGCCTCCCTGCTCCCATGTGCCTCTGGAGAGCTGGAGGAGAAATGTCGTCCCACACAAGGTCAGTTGGGAAACTTCAACCTCCCCAGCCTCAGGGCAAGAAGCAGAGGGTGTATCGACCTCACCAGGACTCAACCTTTGCTGCCACCGCGGTGATGACATAGCAACTCCTCCCACACGGACACATTTAACTTTGGGCTCACCATCACCCTGAGAAGGACCCATGAAATGGGGCGAGACGTCACTGAGCTCAGTCCTTCACCATTCCTGTGCTCACCGCTCAGGGAACATCACCTCCGATGTCCTGGGCACCGTCACCAGCTGAACGATGGGACAATTCCCAAGGACCTTCTCTATGGGGAACCAGCATCAGGGAAAAGGCCCATCAGATGACCCCCACCTGCACTCCGGACACATCTACAAGAGGGACCTTAAGGCACCAGACATTAGTGTAGAGCTGGGAGGCAGCTGCTCAGTATCGCAGTCATTGGAATGAGATATTCAATTCCCAGCAGATTCCACTGTGGTGTTTACAAGGGAGCTCGGGAACTACTGAAAGGCAACAATTTCTGGGATCATCTGGACTGCTCTTGTACACACTCGATGGACTGAATGGCCTCCTCCCATGCTCTGACCCTCCTGGGATCGTGCAGGATGCATTCTGAAGCTCTGTACGTTATTTCACTCTGAGGTGAGCTTCCAATTCCATGTTTATTCCCTCACTGAGGCCTCGTTCTACCCCCCGGGGTTGGCCAGAAACAGATCGATGTGATTCAGACTGATGCACATCCTGTCCATCGGCTCACCTGGAAGGGGAGGCAGGGTGTCTATATCGCATCTGGCGACGGGAGTGTGAGTCACCTCACCACCCTGCTGTGGCTCCTGCCCAGCCTGCAGTCACTGCCTATCGCGATGGAGAAGGGCAGAGTTTGCCCTGAGGCACTGGCTCCCCACCACCAGGGAGGTCACAGCTCTGACGCTGCACCTGCCCTCATCATCTTCCACATAAAGGTCTGCAGGGCAGCGGGAAAATCACCCTCTACCCTCTTTACTATATAGAGTCACCCAGCACAGCAACAGGCCCTTCGGCCCTCTGTGTCCATGCCAGCCATGAAGCACCATCTATATCAATCTCATTTCCCAGCATTTGGCCTGTGGTCTTCTCAGCCTTGGCGTTTCAGGTGCTCACCTAAATACTTCCTAAATGTTGACAGAGTCTCTGCCTCCACCGCCCCCTCAGGCAGTGCGTTCCAGATTCCAAACACCCTCTGGGTGGAAACATTCTTCCTCAGATCCCCTCTAAACCTCTCACTCCTTACCTTAAATGCGCGCTCTCTGGTTTAAAACACCTCTGCTTCGGGGAAAAGTTTCTCATTATTTCTTCCAAAATTGTGTTTCCTTCAATCAGGTCCCCACTAAACCTTGTTTTCCCCAAGGAAAACAAGCTCAGACTGCTCAGTCCCTCTTAGAAACTGAAATGCTCCATTCCAGCCAACATCCTGGTGACTCTGCTCTGCACCCTGCCCAATACAATCACCTTCCTTTTATAAATAAACGTTTATTAACTAAAAGCATTACAGAAGGACAACCAGTGCCAATACACTAGAACTAATACAGAAGAGATAAAATAAACTAAGTAGCTACATAACTACAGCAAAATACCACGAACTAACATACAATCACCTCCTTCCTGCAGTGTTGCAGCCAGAACTGCTCACAGTACCCCATCTGTTGCCAGACCAGTGTTTAATAAACTGCATTGTAACCTCTCTGTTCTGATCATCGATGACCTGGGGTATGGAGACAAGTATCTTTGCTTTCTCCACTGCCGGTCTGTGCCTTCAGGGATCCTTCACCTCAAGGATCTTCACCTCACTGCCTTCACCTCACTCTTATCTGCAGCAAATTCTACCTGCCTTCCCTCTGTCCATCTCACCTACTGTACAATGTTATCAGTGTTACCAAAGAGCAGCCTGCTCACTGTCGGTTGGTCACAGGCTTCCAATGACAAACACAATCCAGCAGCACCACCTGCTGCCTCCTATTACCAAGCCAATTTTGGATCCAATTTGCTCTGGATCCCTTGGGCTCTAACCTTTTGGAATTCTTTCCCATGTACGGTCATGTCGAAGACTTCAATAACCACACTGCCCTCATCAAATACATTTTGTTACCTCTTCAAAACGTTCATTCAAATTTGTCAAACTGGATCTCCTCCCAACAATGCTTTTCTGACAATCTGTGACGGATCCCTGACTATGTAAGTGTGGAAGAAGTCTGGCGCTCTGATTTTTTTGCCAGAACTTCCCCACTACTGACTTTAGACTCGGATCCTTGTAATTTCATGGTTTATTCTTCTTAAATAAAGCTGCCACATTTGCTCTTCAATTGTCCCTGACTATCCACCAGCGATACCTTGTGCCCGCTCTTTGTCCTTTTAATTCATCTCTTAAGTACCCCTCTACTCTACTGATATGTTGAATGGTGTCCTCATTTTTTATTCTATATTCCTACTATGTACCCACTTTTGTTTTATCCAACCATTGATTTCTCGTGACACCCAAGGTCCCTTGGAATTTCAGTCCTTACTTTCACCCTTGCGGAAACACCTTGGTCCTGAACTCGAACTACTTCAGTTTTAAATGTCTGTCACATGTCAGATTTGGACTGGACGTCCAGAAATTCAAACCATGACCGTCGGATAAACATCTCGTCCCAACAGCATGAAGACAGTGTTGCATCACTTGAACCAAGCATTATCCATTCTGAAGTATTCTCTAACTGTCCAAGGGACCACTATTTTGATTAAATTACTTTGTTGCTGCATTATTGATTCTATTACTTTGTTTCTTCTGCATATTAAATCATGTTACACTGTTAGACATTGCATTGCTATGAACAGTTTGCTTACTCCAATAGCAGCTAAATTTGTGAATTATCATTGCTGATGCACCAGAATTGTTTAATAGACCATTTGTTCAAGCTCAGGCCTACTCAGTAGGAAGCCACCCTTCTTCTGGGAGAAATAAGTCAGGTCACCAGACGCTACAAATCAAGGAAATCGAGTATTGATCAGCCGATCTCAAAACTGGGTCTGCAGAACAACGGTAGCGTTTCCAGGAGAGACTATCAGGAAGGAAATCGTGACAAGGTGAGGGGAAATGACGGAAGTAGGGGCAAGATATCAAGGGAAAGGTGACAGCAAGAAGGTGGTGAGAGAGAGAGTCAGGCAACGGAGAGAGGGAGAGATTCCAGAGAGCAGTAAAGAAAGGAAGAGTGAGACAGATAGTTTGCGAGAGATGAGATAGAGAGGGGAAGAGAGGGGACAGGGAGAGCAGGAGAGAGATTTTTGGGAAAGGGGGAGAATGCGATGGACGGAGAGATGGGAGGAATGTGACAGAGAGAGGCCACAGTTGGAGAGGAGGTTGGGAAAGCTGCCAGAGGGAGGCATTAGAGGGAAAAGTGAAGATGAAGATGTGGAACAACTATTTCGAAGATCCACTTTTCCCCCAGAACAAGGTGATTTCTTCCCCTGCAGTGTGAGCATTCGCTTGCAGTTGTTCAGTCAGAAGATAAAATGCTTAACAGCCTCAGTAACAGTCTCTGTGGTTGTTTCTCTGAAATAAGTACCCACAGTGAAAATGAGAATGAGAGGACACAAAACTACTGTGAACGGTGCAGTGAGTTATAACAATCTCCAGCAGAAACACAGAGTTGGGAAATAGGCAGCAAATAACAATGATGATTTGATCCAAAGAAGGGCAAAGTGATTCTGTTTGGTAAGAAATCAGGAACAACAACACAAGTTACATCTGTCAGTTTTAATGGGGTGCAGGGACAGTGATCACACGTACCAGCCACGACTCCTCTCAGACAGGCTCCTCACAGAGGAGCTGAGTCTCAATGAGCAGGAGACAGCAGTTTGGCGCATTACATGTCTGTGGTGAGGGAAAATTTCACACTGAAATCTGACAGAGCTGGGATGTCGAGATGGAGGGAACTGGGAGGGTCACAGGAGCAACACAGAAATTGCCCGGTTTGGGAGACCTTCCTGCCTGAGCTTTGAAGTGCACATTGGACTGTGACTGGAGGTGCAATGAGGAGATGTGACTGTTCACTGAACAAATGTGGTATCTTTATAATGCTGCACACCCCGATGGCAGCCCAAGCCAATACAGGGAATGAGGGTATCAAGCTGTGGCTACCCAATAGGGTCGACAGACAACCTGTACTGGGGAAGCACACCCCACTGCACAGGCAAGATGGGCCGAATGGTCCACCCCTGTTGCACCACCTTCTGTCCTTTAGGCCAGATAATCACATTTATGGTTATGATGCCGTGCCTTGCAACGAGACCAAAGCCTCTCCAGCCTGTCGTCCTTTGGAAGAGATGCCACTGCTGTAGTCAGGATCCATGAGCGAGGTGGGCCTCAGACCTGAACCAAAGGAACGGAAAAAGCAACAGGCGAGGGGTCCCCAGGGGGTGGTAGGAAATGTCTTCAGCACAAACGGTCAGCACTGAGGCACTGACCAAACCTGGTCTGCCGTGGGCATGGAGTGGGGCACCGGTGCAGAGATCAGCACTGGGAAGTACTGAAGCAATGGTCCTGAGGAGGTTGGCGGTCTGGTGGGCGGAGTTGGTTGGGTGGGGGAGGTGGAATGGGGGAGAGCTGGTGGGGAGTCGGGGGGAAGGGAGTTGCGGGAAGTCAGGGGGTGTTGTGGGGGGCTGGAGGTTTGGTGTCTGGTGGGGTTGGGGACAGGAGGTTCAGGGTCTAGTGAGGGAAGGGGGTACAGGGAAATGGCGGGATGTCCGGAGTCTGGTGGGGGTCGCAGAAGTTTCGGGGTCCGGTGGGGAAAGCACGGGAAGTCTGGGGTTTGTTGGGGGTGGAGGTGTGCGGAGCGCTGGAAAAGGGCGGGAGCTGCGGGCTCTGTGGGGGGAAAGGGTGGCAGATCCGGGGTCTGAGGGGGGCAGGGGGCGTGGAAATGGTGGGAGGACCATGTCTTGGGGGGGGAGCTTGAAAAGTGTTGAAGGTCCGGGGTCTGGTGGGGGGTGAAGGGGCGGCGGGAGGTCCTGTGTCTGGTGGGGGAAGGGGGACTGGAGGTCTGAGGGGTCATGGTGGGATGTCCAGTCTCTGAGGGGGTGAGGGGAAAGGGCAGGAGGTTCGGGGTCTGGGGGGGCAGGTAGGAAAAGTGCAAGAGGTCCGAGGTGTGAGGGGGTGCGGAGAAAGGGCGAGAGGTCCGGGGTCTGAGGGGAAGGGGGATGTAGAGGTATGGTGTGTGGGGGGGGGCGAGGAAAGGGCAGGAGGTCCGGGGTGAGGGGTCTGAGGGGTTGTGTGGGTCGTCCGGGGTCTGAAGGTGTGAGGGGTGCTGGAAAAGTTTGGGAGTTCCAGGGACTATTGGGAGAGGGGAGTGGGAGGTTTGGGGTCTGGGGGGGAGCGGAAAAGGGTGGGAGTTCCGGAGTATGTTGAGAGGAGGGTGGCAGGAGGTTCAGAATCTAGTGTGGGGCGAGGGGGTGGGGAGAGGGCAGGAGGTCCGGGATCTGCTGGTGGGATGTGGTGGGTGGTCAGGGTGAGGGCGGGAGGTCCGGAGTTTGGTGGGGGTGAGGGGGGTCTGGTGAAGGGCAGGAGGTCCGGGGTCTGGTGGTGGGATGTGGTGGGTGGTCGGGGTGAGGGCGGGAGGTCCGGAGTTTGGTGGGGGTGAGGGGGGTCTGGTGAAGGGCGGGAGGTCCGGGGTCTGGTGGTGGGACTGGGGGGCAGGGAAAGGGCCGGAGGTCTGGGGTCTGAGGTGGGGGAACGGGGAAAAGGTGGGAAGCAAGTTCACTGTCACTGAGCGCACTCTCGTGGAGTGGATTCAGCAGTTCCAATGCTGAGGGACCACAAGACCATAAGGTATAGGAGCAGAATGAGGCCATTTGGCCCATCGAAGAATAGGGTAGACAGTCAGAATCTTTTTCCCAGGGCAGAAATGCCAAGTACTTGAGGACAAACATTTCAGTGAATTACAACTTGAGAACAGTACAGCACAGGAACAGGCCCTTCGGCCCACAATGTCTGTGCCGCACATGATGCCAAATCAAACTAAATCTCTTCTACCTGCACATGATCCATATCCCTCCATGCCCTGCATATTGATGCATCTATCCAAAAGCCTCTCAAACGTCAAGGCCGTAACTGCTTCCATCACCACCCCTGGCAGCGTGTTCCAGGCACCCACTGTCGTCCCGAAATCAATTTTCCCTTTCCGTCCGCTGTAAATAACACAGTGCCACGAGGTCGATTCGAACAAATACCTTTATTAGCAGTGCACCGCTAGGAGAATTCTCTTCAGCACTTCCCGAGTTCTCCCCGAACAAAGGGCAGACAGACATTTATACAGGAATTGTCACGCACATCCCATGCAAACGGCGCCGCGAGTTTCGGTCAAGCTATAGAGATCCCGAGACAGCTATCACACCTTTCGTCTTAGTATAATTGAGTTATAATCAAGGCTTTCAAAGGCAGGTATCACCCTTCATTGTTCAGACCAAGTCTTCACCTCGATGTTAATTGCACTCAGTATCGCCACCTTCTGACATATCTGAATGGTTCGTTACCCGAAACAAAGGACTTAACATTCCAACCCAACTAGTGGGTCAGCAGCTTGCTAGTCCTTGCTAAAGAAATATAAGTGCAATATATATATATATATTGTTTGCCAGTTATAGGTATGGTTGCAATTCTTAACCCTTCACTTCCTCACCGACACTCTCCGAGTAACAATCTTGCCCGGCACATTCCTTCAAACTTACCCCCTCACCTTAAAGCTATGCCTCTGGTGTTTGACATTTTGACCCTGGGAAAAAGATACCAGCTGTCTATCTATTCCACCCCCCCCCCAATAATTTTATAAACTTTTATCCGATCTCCCCTCAGCCTCCGCCGCTCCAGAGAAAACAACTCTATAGTTTGTCCAACCTCTCCTTGTAGCTCCTACCTTCTAACCCAGGCAGCATCCTGGTAAACCTTTTCTGTGCCCTCTCCAAAGCCCCGCATCCTTCCTGTAATGGAGCGACCAGGACTCTACACTATACTCCAAGTGCGGACGAATCGAAGTTTTATACAGTTGCATCATGACTTTCTATTTATTCATCTCCTTAGGACATCGTTGGCATTTGCGCGTCTGCATGCTGTTGCCAATTCAATACAACACACGTTAAAAGCAGACCAGACAATGACTTTGGCCAACAACTGTACTTCTTTGTTAATTACGACTGCTTCAAGCAAATCAGAGGTTCTCTACACAGTTCCAAACAATCACCTGACGCTTTAGTTTACTTCCACAACTTCCAAAGCTCACAACCTGCACTCAGGTATCACCCACTCTCGATAAACCCGGCCTGCGTTTGATCTCGGTGAGTTCTTCGCTGGGTCCCTGACTCGGGGCCTTCTTCAGCGTTTGGTCTCCGGGGTGACTGCTGCTTGTCATCTTGTAAGGTGCCTTTGTGTACATCTCTTCACATACCTCCCAAACTTTGCTTCGTTCTTTATTGCCTTTACACAGCCTTAATTCCAACCCTTATCCATACAAACATGTGTTTCTTTAATTTCAAGATCCTGCTGGTGTCGTCCTACAATTATTTTAACCATTTTGGTTCCTCAATCACCACAGTGTTTATTTGCAATTTGTAACCTGTCAAATAGTACTTTTCCACAAGATGTCAGGTCCAGAGCAACCCGATCTGCTGGTTCTGTCCTCTGGATGGCTCACAGTGGGATGTTTACAATGAGATGGTCCACAGGGCTGTAAAGCTGTCTCAGCTGTGTTCTCACTTGAGACTGACCAGCTGTCGATTACGTGAAGTTCCTTCCCTCTGCCTCTTTGTTCTGTGGTTCCCAACATCTCTTCCAGGGCAACAGAGTATCCTCCCAAAGCCTGACTTGACATCACTCTGGCTGCTACAATGTGTGTGTGTGTGTGTGTGTGTGTGTGTGTGTGTGTGTGTGTGTATGTGTGTGTGTGTGTGTGTGTGTGTGTGTGTCCTTGCACAGGTCCGGGACATCCTTTCCCTGCACAAATCCCCACTTGCATCGGTGTCAACTCTAGGGTTTGCTGAAAGCGCCTCGGCTCATCAGAGCTCCCAGCACAGGGCTTTCAGTCAGCCCAGTGACGTTCCGAGTCTGACCGACGTGCTGAGGGTGCCGGAGGGGGCTGCCAGCGAGACCATCCGTACCACCGACAAGCTGCAATCCCCCGTCAGCTGCAGATGGACGCTTCATCTGCCAGTGAGTGAGACAGGTACATGTCCATCTGTTGGGTGTGTGTGAGGGTGTGTGTGTGTGTGTGTGTGTGTGTATGAGACACCAAGCGGGTCGTTAGTTTCAATGGATGTTTCCACTTGCGGGCGAGTTGAACAAACCAGCCCGTCACTTGTTCACTTCATTGTACAGTAAATCCGTGCAGTGACACAATGATTGGCTGCATCTGATCGTATGAGGGTGAAACAGCCATTGAAGCCGCGCTCTGTTTAAAAGCAAGAACTGTGTTCACTTGATTCTCACCCTGTTTTCTGGGCACATATTTTACTCATTACTGCCCTCCGCTGATTTCACGTTGCTCACTGTCACCCTATCTGTGCCTCTCATAATGTTCTGTGTCTCTCCTCCTCTCTCCCTCTCGCCCCTCGCTCCCCTCCACTCACTCCTCCCCGCTCTGCCCGACTATCCCCTCCCTCCCCCACTACCCCCTTTCCCTCCACTCTACCCTCCTCCCCTCCTTCTTCCCCCTCCTCCCGCCCTCCCCTCCCCTCTTCCTCCCCTTCCCCGCCCTTCCCTCCCACTCCCCTCCCCCGTGCCTCTCTCCCCTCTCCCCTCCCCCGTGCCCCTCTCCCCTCCCCTGTCCCCCTTCCCTCCTCCCATCCCCGTCGTCCTCCACCCCCTCCCCACTTCACACTTCCCCCACCAGCTCTCCCACCCCCTCCCACTCCCCCTCCCTCACCCACACCCCCACCCTCTCCCCCTCCCCCTCCCAAACCCGTTCCCTTCCCAACCCTCTCCCCAATTCCTCCTTCACACCCTCCTCAACCCCCTTCACCTCCCCCCTCCCCAACCCACTCCACCTCCCCCTCCCCAACCCACTCCATCTCCCCCCTCCCCAACCCACTCCACCTCCCCAACCCCCTCCCCAACCCACTCCACCTCCCCCCTCCCCAACCCACTCCACCTCCCCAACCCCCTCCCCAACCCACTTCACCTCCCCAACCCACTCCACCTCCCCAACCCCCTCCACCTCCCCCCCTCAACCCACCACCTCTCCCCTCCCCAACCCACTCCACGTCCCCCTCCCCAACCCACTCCCACCACTCTGTCTCCCCTCCACCTCCCCACCCCCTCCAACTCCCCACACTCCCTCCCACTCCCACTCACCCTCCATCCCCACCCCCCCAAACACAACTACCCCTCCCGCTCCCCTTCCACACTCGTCCTCACCCTCACCCTCCCCGCTCCTTCTCTCCTCCCCTCCCCTCCTCGTCCCTCCTCCTCCAACTCCCTCCTCCCCTTCTCCTAGCCCCTCCTCCCCTGCTCCCCCTCTGACTCCCCTCCTCACCCTACCCATCCCCTCCATCCCCTCCCCCCTTCCATCCCCTGCCTCCTATTCCCTCCCCT
Organism: Pristis pectinata; assembly: GCF_009764475.1. NCBI lineage: Eukaryota > Metazoa > Chordata > Chondrichthyes > Rhinopristiformes > Pristidae > Pristis > Pristis pectinata. Next base: position 12,973,539 of record NC_067438.1, on the reverse strand, counting down.
CCACTGCCCCCTTCCATCCCATCCCTCCCCTCCTCCTCCCAGCCTTCTCCTCCCCTTCCCACCTCCTGCCCGTCCCCTCCCCACCCCATCACCCCCTTCCCCCTCCTCCCCTCTCCACCCCTTCCCCTCTCTTCCTCCCACTTCCTCCCTCTCCCTCCGCCTACCTTCTACTCCCTCCCCACCCCTCAACTCCCCAGCACTCCTCCCCTTCCTCCCTCCCTCACCCCCTCCTTCCCCTCATTCCTTCCTTCCCCCTCCCTCCCTACACACCCCCTCCCTGCTTACCCTCCCACGCTCCGTTCCACCTCTACTTCCCCCACCCCTTGCCTCCCACCAATCCCCTCCATGCCCTCACTGCCCTCCCCATAAACATCCCCTCCCTCATTCCCTACCCTCGTCCCTCCTCTCCCCCTCAGTCCCTCCCCTCACTGCTCCTTCCTCCTTTCACTCCCCCTCCCTCCCACCTCCTACCCTCCCTCACTCCTCCCCCTCCCTCTCTCCCTCATACCCCTCCCTCCCTTCCTCCCCTCCTCCTAACCACTCCTCCTCCACCCAGCCCCTCCCCCTGCCAATCCTGCTCCCCACTGCTCCACACCCCCACCACCACTCCCCCTCATCCTCCCCCTCCCCCTCCCACCCCTCCCTCGCCCCCTTCCCCCTCCGTCCCTACCACTCCCCACGTCCCTCGCTCCACACACCCCCTCCCGTCCCACCTCCCCACCTCTTCCCACACCCTTCCGCTCTCCCCTCCCCTTCCCCTCTCTTTCCCCCTCCCCTCCCCTACCTCTCCCCTCACCATCCCCACCTCCCCTCACATCCAGTCCCCACTCCACTCCCCTACCTCTCCCCTCCCCTTCATATCCCTCACCCCACTACCCCCTCCTTCCCCCCTCACTCCCAACACACTCATCCCTACTTACCCGCCCACCCTCACTCCCCCTCCACGTCCCCTCCCTCCGCTACCTGTCCCCCTTGCCCTCCCCTCCCTCCCATCCCCTATACCCCCACTTCCCCACTCAACACCCCACTTCCCCCTCACAACCCTCACCTCACTCCTCCCTCCCCATCACCCCCACACCCCCCTCCCTATCACCCCCCACTCCCCCCTCCCCTTCACCTCACCCCCCACCCTGTGTGTGTGTGTGTGTGTGTGTGTGTGTGTGTGTGTGTATATGTGTGTGTGTGTGTGTGTGTGTGTGTGTGTGTGTGTGTGTGTGTGTGTGGCTGTCTGTGTTTCGCAACTGTTAAGATTTTTTTTGGTACTTTAATGATAGAAAATATTTCATCATCACTGGGTCACCGTTTCCAGGAAAGTCTTTTCATGATGAAGAACGAAACTGATGAATGAAACAGAAAGGTAATCTGCAGAACTGCGTCCCAGTCTGCTGCGGAGCGGGAACCCACTGCAGTTCTTGCACAGGTCCGGGACATCCTTTCCCTGCACATATCCCCACTTGCATCGGTGTCAACTCCAGGATCTGCTGAAAGCGCCTCAGCTCATCAGAGCTCCCAGCACCGGGCTTTCAGTCAGCCCAGTGAGGTTCCGAGTCCGACCGACGTGCTGAGAGTGCCGGAGGGGGCTGCCACCGAGACCATCCGTACCACCAACGAACTGCAATCCCTCATCATCTGCAGGCGGAGGCTTCATCTACCAGTGAGTGAGACAGGTTCATGTCCATCTATTGAGTGCGAGTGAGGGTGTGTGTGAGCGTGTGGCTCTGTGTGTGCGTCAGTGTGTGGGTTTGTCTGTCTGTCTGAGGGTGTGTGTGTGTCTGAGGGTGTGTGTGAGGATGTGTCTATGTGTACTTGGGTGTGTGAGAGTGTGCCTGTGAGGGTGTGTGGGCTTGTCTGTCTGTGTGTGGGATTGTCTGTCTGAGGGTGTGGTGTGTGTGTGTGAGGATGTGTGTGAGGGTGTTTCTGTGTGTGTGTGTCTGTGTGGGGATGTGTATGTAAGGGTGTGTATCTGTGTGTGTGTGTCTGAGAGAGAGAGAGACACGAACTTGCGGGCGAGTTGAACAAACCAGCCCGTCACTTGTTTCACTGACCGACGGTAAACGCTCAATAACAATCTGCATCCCGTGGGTTTGTTGTAGTCAGCAGTGTTCATGTCATATTTAACATTATAATGCTGCTCTCAGTGGTGATTTGCCTGAATTTTATCAAACAAGTGGAAGCCTTTCTGAACTGCATTATCTTGTAGTGAACAATCGAGGCGCGGAGTAAAACAAAGTACCGTGATACACTGTGATGGCGGTCTGTTGGTTGATAAACGTGGAGAGAGTGACGGGTCGAGGAACAGTAATAACTGGTTTACGTCGATTACCTGAACACCAGATGCAAACAGGAACATTATTAGTTCCTGCCGTGTGCAGCAAACATTGGTTGAGGAGACCCCTGCCCCATTTCTCCACTCCTTTTAAACTCCCCAGGACCCCCATTTCCCGCGCTCCCTTGAAATTCACCGAGACCCCGTTTCCGCGCTTCCTCTCAACTCACCAGGTTCTCGATCCCCGCGATCCTTTTGAACTCTGTCAATTCACTGGAAAGTTTATGACACCATTGTGCAGCATCGAAAAAGAAGTGATTGTATTTGTGCCTTGGGTGGAGAAGCAATATCCAGTCATCCGGAAAATCCACATGTCCGGAGCCACCGAAATCCCGAGGATGCCGATTTACTAAAAGGTACTATAATTTTCTGCCCTGCAACATATCCATTCTACCTTGAATCAGAACAAGGTCACGTTGATGGATTGTTTGCACACACTGTTGCCTGCTCCGAACTCCACATTAGTTACAAAGCCCGTCCGGCTCTGACATCCAGACAATGTCATAAACCAACAGCGAATCAGGCGCCGGGAGTATAAAAGACCACCCTCCCCCCACAACCACCCCCCCCCCCCCCCCCCGCGTGTGTTCAGAGACGTGTGTCCCCTGTCCTCCACTTCAGCCGGAAACTCACCCTGGCGGTTGGCATTTGGGAATGGACAGGCTGAAACACGAGGCAGCTCCCACTACTGTCGGAAGCAGTTACTGCTTCGTTCCTTCTCCCAGGGAAGTGCTAAAGGCAGGGCTTCACCCTGACCAGTGGACCTTCACTTCATTGTACAGTAAGTCCGTGCAGTGACACAGTGATCGGAATGTTGCACAATAATTAGCTGCTTCTGATTGTATAAAGGTGTATATAAGGCTGGGTCGGGGGGAATGGGCTGTCAATCTCAATGAACCAATTTTAGTGATACCAACACTGGGTCTCACAGTATAAACAGGCCCTTTGGCCCACCACTTCTATGCCAGCCATAAATCAGCTATCAAAACCCCGCCCATTTCCCAGCACTCTGCTTGCATGATTTGACGATTCAAGTAGTCACCTAAATGCTGTGAGAGTCTCCGCCTCAGGCAGTGAGCGCCGGATTCCAACCATCCGCTGCTTGAGAACAATCTTCCTGATTTCCCCAGAAGACCTCTTCCTTCTGCCACGGAGAGAAAAAAGTTTCTCACTGTCCACCCTATCTCTGCCTCTCAGAATTTTGTGTGTCACTCAGACCCTCCTCCCTCCTCCTCCCCTCTTCCTTCCCTCCCCACTCTCCTCCCTCACCCCGCCTCCTGCCCCTCCATTCCCCCTCCCTCCCCCTCACCCCTCCCCCTCCCTCCTCTCACCCTCCACCCATCCCTCCCCTCCCTCTTCCCCTCCCTCCCCTCCCTTCTGCTCCTGCCTCTCCCTCCCCTACCCCCTCCCGCCAACTCCCGCCTCCCTCCCCTCCCACCCTCGCCTCCTCCTCCCACCCTCCCCACACCATACCCCCTCCGTCCTCCCTCCCACCCTCCCCTCTCACCCTCAATTCCCCTCTCCCTCTCCTTCCCCTCCCTCCCTGCCCCTCCACCTCCCTCACCAATACTTCCCCTCTCCTCCTCCTGCCCTCCCCTCTCCTACCCCTCCCTCCGTCCCTCCCACCCTCCCCTCTCCCCTCCCTCCCTCCCCTCCCCCACTCCCCATCCCTCTCCACCGCCCCACTCCCCATCCCTCTCCTCCCTCCCAACATCCACTCCCCCCTCCCCTTCCCCCTCTTGTCCCCTCCACACACCACTCCCATCCAAATACCCTCCCCTCCACCACTGCCCCTCCCTCCTCTCCACCTCACACGCTCCTCCCCTCCCCATGCCCCTCACCTTCTTCCTCTCCCCACTCCTCCTACCCCTCCTCCTCCACCCCCCTCCCCTCAATCCTCCCTCCTCCTTCCACTCCTACCCCCTCCTCCTCCCCTTCCTCCTCATCCCCTCCATCCCCTCCTCTCCTCCTCCCCACACCTCCTACCCCTCCTCCTCCACCCCTCCTCCCTTCAATCCTCCTCTCAATCTTCCACCTCCCTAATCCCTCCACTCCTACCCCCTTCTCCTCCCCTTCCTCCCCTTCCCCCTCACCACCGCCTCCCCTCATACTACCCCCACTCCTCATACTCCCCGTTCCTCCTCCCCCACTCCTTCTCCTCCCCTCCTTCCCCTCCCTCCCCTCCCTTCTCCCCCTCCCTCCCAGCCCACACCCTCCCTTCCCCCTCTCCCCTTCCCTCTGCCAAATCCTTCCTCCCGCCCCACCCTCCCCCTCCTTTCCTACCCCACTCCACCATCCGTCCCTCCCCACTCCCCTCCCTCGCACCATCCACTCCCCCTCCCCTCCACACACACCTCCGCTCCCACTCCCCCTCCATTCCACCTCCCCTGCCCCCTCCCTCCTCCGCCCCTCACGCTCCTCCCCTCCCATCCCTCTTCCCCTCCTTCCCGTCCCCATCCTCCTCCCCACTCCTCCTACCCACCCCCCTCCACCACTCTACCCCCTCCCCTCCATCCTCCCCTCCCCCTCCTCCCACTCCTCCTACCCACCCCCTCCTCTCCCACTCCTACCCCTTCCTGCTGCTCCCGCTCCCCTCTATCCCCTCCCTCACCCTTCCCTGCTCCATTCTCATCCTCCCCTCCTCCCCACTCCTCCTACCCCCTCCTCCTCTCACTCTACCCCCTCCCCTCCATCCTCCCCACCCCCTCCCCTCCTCCCCACTCCTCCTACCCACACCCCCTCCTCTACCTCCTCCCTCCTCCCCTCCGTCCTCCCGTCTGCTCCCCACCTCCCCTTTCCCTCCCCTCCTCCCCACTCCTCCTACAACCTCCCCTCCCCTTCTCCCCTCCCCTCCATCCCCTACCTCTCCCTCCCCCTTCCTTCTCCCCCACGCCCCCACTTCCTCCTTCTTCCTCCCCCACACCTCCTCCTCTCCTCCATCTCCTTCCTCCCCTCCTCTCTCCCTCCACTCCTCCCTCCTCTCTCCCTCTCCTCAACCTCTACCCCTCCTTCCCCTCCCCCTCTCCCCTTTCCCTCCCCCTCCCTGGACTCCCTGGGTCCTTGCTGTCAGTCACTGAGTGTGTGTGATTACACCGAGGCAGACCCTGTGCTGCCCTGGATCTCACCAATTAGCTGACCTCCTGCAGAAGGACGGTGCAGAAACAGACGGTGCGGTCCTGGGTGCCGGCGACGGGCGCCAGCGGGCAGCGGAAGATCCGAGCCCCGCGGCCCAAGAGGAAGACAGATGATTTTGGGGGCCATTGTTGAAATGGTCAGGCAGTTAAACCCTGCCATCTGCTGCGAGCAGGCGGAACTGCTGGAGCAACAGACGTGGGTGCAACACACAAAACGCTGGAGGAACTCAGCAGGTCAGGTAGTGTTGCGGAAGAGTATTAAATCACACGGACTCGGAAGGCATCTGCTTCAGAAATCTTTATTGTAGCACGATATCATGGAGAGCCCAGACTCCTGAAAGCGGAGTTTTGCAGCTCTGCCGGACCAAGAGATTACAACTTTTATTTATATTACAAGCGTACCTGACTACGAGCATCCAAGCACAAATAGTATCAGTGAGCAACCATGGGTTCAGCCCTAGTCTAGAGCTTTTAAAGGAACAAAGTACAATTCGATTGCCTCATCCTGCGTGGGACGTGACAGACAGGACACAGAAGCCTGAGGCAAAGTTCATCACCTTAATCCTAAATTATCAGCAAAACAAAAGTTAACCCTCTTGCTCCCCTCCTGCAGAAATTCGAGAACATTCCTCATTTTCTTTCACGTTTCTTCCACAGTTCCCTCCTTGTTGATCTTTTAGATCAACACACCTCATCCTCCTCTTCATACGGAGGAGTATACCCATCCGGGAAGGGACATTCGAGGCTGGGGTACACCTCCTCACCCAACTACCCTTCCGAACCACCAGGGGCAACATAGGGACCATCTTGGGGCTGCCTCCGTCTATAAATACCCTTTTGACTAATTGATTACACCACAGCCTTAATGCTGCACAACACCCTAGTACACATATCATTACCACTGTTATAATCTCATGGGTGATCCAGCTTCCTTAGCCAGAAAACCATCCCTCTATTACATTCCACCATTGTGTTCCCTCACTAAAAGTCCTAAATTGCTCCCCGATCTTCCTTCTCTCATTTATCTTTTCTCTAATGTGCCGGCTGGGATCAGTTATATTCTCTGAGGCATCGGGAATGTAGGTATAATGCTCCATTCCTATTAGGGCACATGTTCCTCCCCTTTCGGCCAATAATAAGACTAAGGCCATTCTATTTTGCGGGGCTACCATCCTGAGGGCGACCACTTCAGTGGTTAAATCCTTCACCTGTGTTTGTACCTCCCCTAATACACCTGCCGTCTCATTAGCTAGCTTCTCCAAAGCGGCTGCCATCTTAGTTATTTCCCTGGCTGCTCGGGCAGTCCCATACGCGGGAAAAAGTACCATGCAATACCTTTCAGATTCTGTTATAGCTCACTGCTGTCTTTTCCAATGGGGGTGAGCTGTTACATTTCTAAAGGTTCTTAATCGGGGTGTAAGATAGGCCAGGTAACAACACCCACTCCAGCCTTTATCTATAACCTTACGGGAGCCAGTGAGCCGTACCACTCCTTGCAGGATTTCATAACTCTCTCCTGGCAACCAAGGAAGTGCCCTATGTCCACTAATCCAATATGTACCATTCAAGGTCCGCAGAAGGGACGCTTCAGTGGCAGTGGTATTCGTTGTGCAGGAGGAATTTCCTAGTTGATAGGGGGCGCTTGAGTTACGATTACAGTAACATACAGTAACTGCAGGCCCTGGGAGAGGGATGACACTAACCCTGGGCAACAGTCCAGTCTCATTTTTAGGTGGGGACCGGTAGTGTCATCCCTCAAACCCACAGGGCCACTGATACCTATTTTTGGTACAGTTAACAATGCTGCTCTTCGTGGTACCGTCAAAGCAAATCATCACATTGGCCTCAGCCTTTGTGAGTGGAGACACCACCATAGGGGCCACATGGCTGTGCGGGGGCAGCTCCTCACAGACCCAGCAGGGCCCTTGTCCACTTTGTTCTGCATAAGAGTAGCAGAGGGACAAGAAGGTATGACAGGTCCGACCCTCATTCAGCATCACTCTCCCCAACATTAGTCCTAACAGAAGGTCCTTCATCTTTCAATTGGTGGTGCTGCTTGCACCTCGTAGCATGGTCCCAGTCCTCCTTTCCATTGACCTTTAGGGCCATTCGAGTGGTCAGCAGCACAGTGCAGGGTCCTTTCCACCTAGGAGAAAGGGATTCCTTGTTTAGTTCTTTTACATATACCATGTATCCTGGCTGAAACGCATGAGCCGGGCCATCTGCCCCCCACAGGAAGCTGGGCTTGCCTCACTCTCTCATGCAGTTCCGCGGCGGTTTTACACAGTGCTTGAGCATACGCCAGAGTTTGTTCATCGTTCCAAATCAAGGCCAACTTTTCAGTGGTTATAGGGTGCCGAATGCCTGTAGTCTTGGGGCGTCCCATGAGGGCTTCATGGGGAGTGACTCCTGTAGCCCTATTTTTCCTATTTCGCAAGGCCAACAATACTACAGGGAGAGCTTCCGGCCACAGCAAGTTATTATCTTGGCATACTTTGGACAGGGCATTTATAATTCCCGATTAATCCTTTCTACTATCCCGAATGACTGAGGTTGGTAAGGAATATGCAAGTTCCATTGAAACCCCATTGCCTGTACTAAATCTTTCACTATCCTACCAGTAAACTGAGTACCTCAGTCACTGTTTATTGCCATGGGTATTCCATATCTAGGTATATTTACCACCGTCCGAGCATCATCGTTTCGCGTGGGGTAGGCTTCTACCCATCGGGTGAACATGTCCACACCACAATTACCAACATATACTTATATCCCGAGGCTGAGGGTATATGTACAAAATCAATTTGCTAATTTTCAAAGGGCATTTTAGGCATCGGGAGGTGATCATACTTGGCTGCCCTCAGTCCTTGGTTATTTTGCTGACAGGATCAGACAGGATCGAGTGATTTCCTGTATGGTTGGGGTTACGCCGGGGGCGTACCATTATTGGTCAATTGCATGTTGCATCCCTCTTTTGCCCGTGTGTGCCTGTGCATGTACGAGGCGACACAGGGGCGTAAACAGCTTTCGTGGACATACCACCCGCCCATCTGGGTGAAACCAAAAACCATCCCTATAATGGCATCGTGTCTTCTCCCGTGTCCGTTCTTCCTGTGGACTAGAGTTTTGCTGTGCTACCTGTAATTCAGAAGACTATAAAACAGGGATGGGAGAGTTACTTGAGGCGCGGAGAGCTTGTAGAACTGGTTTCTGTGCGGTTGCCACCTTGTGGGCATTCTTCTGGGAAATCTCGCCCGCTGCATTGGTATGCGCTTTGCACTTAATAATAGCTAAATGCTTGGGCAACTGAATTGATTCAAGTAAGTTCAACACTAGCTGGGAATGTTCAATGGACTTTCCCCCCGATGTATTGGAACCCCTATTCTTCCATGTACCAGCCCAAAGGCGTAACGAGACTCCGTGTATATATTGGCCGTCTGATCCTTGGCCAGTATACAGGCACGTATGAGTGCAGAGAACTCTGCCGCCTGTGCTGAAGTCCCCGTTGGTACTGCATATGCTTCAACTGTTTGGTATAAATCAACGATGGCATACCCTGCCAGGAGCAAGTCATCCCTCGGCCTATGTGATGACCCATCTGTGAAAAGGATCAGGTCGGGATTTGGAAGAGGGTCCGTTCGCAAATCCACTCTGAGGAAAGTGGAATGCTGTACAACCGCAAGGCAGTCATGTTCGATCTCCTCCGTGGGCTCTGGGTGAGCACTCCAGTGGCGAACCCTCCTTTTTCACAGACGTGCAACTGGAATGGACGCCCATAAGTGGGAAGGCCCAACGCTGGGGCTGTCATTACTGCCGTTTTGAGAGCCTGGAAAGCATCATCTCGCTCAGGAGTCCACTCCACTTGCGCGGGTGCATCCTTAGCAGCGGCAGCCCGGAGGACAGCGTCATGCAGACGGTAATCGTGTATCTACTGCCGACAGTAGCCGACCATTCCCATAAAGGAAAGAATTTCCTTTTTTTGTTTGAGGCGGTGGTATTCGCAGGATGGCTTGTATTCCGTTCGGCCCTATCTCTCGTACTCCAGCCTTCAAAGAGAAACCAAGGTACTGCAACTGCGGCTGGCAGAATTGTAGCTTAGACTCTACACTCTGTGCCCGCGGCCAGCTAAAAACTGGAGCACAGTTATCGAGTCCTTTACGCATTCTGATAGGTTACTGGACGCTACTAGGATGTCATCGGCGTTCTGTAACAGAGTGGAGTTCCCTCCGAGCTGGCATTCGTCCAAGTCGTGCTTAACTGTTGCTGCGTACACGGCTGGATTTTCGGTGTAACCCTGGGGCAATCGAGTCCAAGTGTATTGCTGTCGCCAGTACGTAAAGGCGAACAGATATTGGCTTTCCGATTGGAGGGGGATGGAGAAAAACGTGGAACACAGGTCAACTACGGTATATACTGTAGCATCGGCAGGAATAGACGAGAGAATCACGTTGACGTCAGGCACCAATGGAGATATTGGAATCACAATTTTGTTAACGCCACTCACTGGGTCGTCCGATTTTAGGTATGGGTAGTATAGGTGTGTTACAGGGGCTAAAAGTGGGTTTAAGAACCCCTTGTTGGAGCAATGAATCTATCACCGGGGCTGTGCCTTCTTCTGCTTCTGGGGCCAATCGGTATTGTCTAACACATGGCAAGACGGCATTTTTCTTCAGTGTGACACAATGGTCCTTTGCACTGAGTACCCGGCCCACATGCGTCTTGTGCAAGGCCCATAATTTTGCATCTACCCCCTCTAATGCCAAGGGGTCTGCTGGACCTGGCGCCTCGGGTAGCTGCTGCCTCTGGATCTTTGCCCGATAGCAGGACGCAGCTCCTGACAAATAAGAAATTCCGGACAGGTATCCTCATCCCTCTTCTGGCCCGAACCACTCTAGGTCTTTACTCCGATTGCTGATTGCAATGGTTTTATCGCTGGACCTATCTGTTTCGCATGATTGGGCGGACGTCCAGCGATGGTTAAATGAGGTACGGAATCTGTCCCCTGGCGATATAGGGGCCTCTGTTTTGCGGTTAAGTTTACCGGAATACCCAGCCCTTCCGAAATAAAGACAGGGTTGCGGGTATATTTCATTCCCTTCAGAAGTGGATGCCCTCTTCCTGTACTCTGGGTCATCTTCTGTAGTATAGCAGGCAGTACAGTGCAATCAGGAATTATTCTGTACAACCTGCAGAATATACCCCAAAGTCTCACAGAGGTCCTCTTCTTTAGGACCTGCCTCAGTTGAATCAGCACTTCATGGAAAGGGTTACTCTTCAACTGCCAGCAGTATAGCACAGGCACCGGCGCGGTTTCAGGTTCAATGAGCAGGGAAGTCAGCTGATGTGCGCGGGGGGAGGGCACTTCCATATACATGCCCTGAGGGGTACAGTAAATAGTGGACCCCAATTTGCAAAGAGCTTGGCGTCCCAATAGAGGTAGGGGAGTGGTCTCGGAAACTATTAGAGTCTCTTCTATTCCACGATCACCGAGGGACAGAGTAACTTCTTCCGATAAGGGCTTGGTCAAGGGAACACCGGCCACTCCCAGAATTACTACCTTTCGCTGACAAAGGGGTCATCTGACTAAGGGGAGTACAGAGGACATGATAGCGCCGGTATCAACCAAGGCTCGCAGATGAGTGTCTCCAATCCCGAGGGTTACCATGGGTTACGTTTCGGAGTCGTGGGAAAGTGGTATTACTGTTCCCTGTACCACCACCCTCCATGGCACCCCCCCCACCCCCCCCCCCCCACCATTCTTGCGGGAAAAGGTTACCATAAAGAGAAGGAAGTCACTCCTCCCTTAGTTTGCTTGGCCTGTCCTGCCGGTTCCCTACAGGGGGCACTTCGACACTCCCGAGCCCAATGGCCCTACTTTTCCTACATATATCCTGAGACCTATCCCTTCTCTGACCTTGAGCATGGCTCCTCTTCCAATTTCTCCTGCCCTGCTCTTGTCAGTAAAATTTGCGGCCATGACATAGCCTGCCAATTTAGGTTTCTCATTTTAAAAGCCTGTGCCTGCTGGGGTAACATGCAATTGAGCAACGTTTGAACAGCCAGTGGGCCGTTTTCTTCCAAGGGGACCCCGGCATATTCCTCCCAGGTGTTCTGGAATCGGGCTCAAAAGTCAGGGGCTCCTTCATCCTTCTTTTGCAGACATCTGGTGACGTCTCTCAAATCCCCATGCCTCTGGGCAACTCTCGTCATGGCTTCTTTATCCCTGTGTTTTTTTTTAGTCAATGCTGTAGATATTCATTTCCTTGACGGACTAGAGTATCGTCGGTTCACTCATCTCCATTTTCCCCCGGCGGGACTTGGAGGGTGTCCCTCAGGGCGGCCCAAGAGCTCCCATATGAGTATCTCATTAATGTTCTCAGCTCTGCCGAAAGGGGCTTATAGATTTCACATATTTGCTCCAGCCAACTAAAAAACGCGGCTGGTCTTTTTACTGGGTTGGGAGCTTCCGCCACCATTGCTCGGGCCTCTGAGGAGGTCCAAGGCTTAAAGTGTTGGAACATCCCCTATCATAATCTTTGGGGCCATTTTCACTGAGTCAGCCGGCTACTGTCGAGCTGGTGGTTTTAGCCACTTTCATCCATTTTTCAAAACACCCCATCATATACTTAAAATCCCAATTAGGGTCCCCATTCCCATTTGCTACTTCATCCCACCAGGTTTGGAAAAGAGGAATCTTAACCACCCATACAGGTCACTGCCAAAGGTAACGGCATATCTGTCATCGCCGGTTTCCCGGATCACGGTGTCTGACGGCGACCCTGGAGGCACACGAGGATCTCCTACCTTCCGCCGAGCCTTATTTACCGTCTTCATTCTTTTTTTCTGTTTTCCTACTTACTTTTAAGGTCCCTTGTGATCTCACTTGTTGGGCCGGGCCCGCAGGAGCAGGAGTAGTCCCTCGACTGCTGGCACTTCCCATTGTCTGAAAAACAATACAGTTACGCCGCGCACTCAATGATTTCCTCAAAACCTGATCTACAGCGCTCACCGGTGGTTTTCAGATTTCCTCAGCAGATCCTCCGATCTTTAACCAATGGTAGCTACATATGTCGCCACACCAACCACACCCCCCCCCCCCCATTTCAGCTGAGGCATTTTTTTTCTCTCGGGCCGCCCCCCTTTCAGCTAGTGGCGCCCTTTGCGCGGAAAACAGGCCGTCCCCCTTTCAGCTAGGACACCAACTCTCCGAACTTGGGAAGTACCTTTCTCCGCCTGGGTTCTTCTCAGGGATCCTGCTAAATAGTGTCCGTCCAGTAGTTCTTCACCAACTTGGAAGGTGTTAGGACACTAAGAGGATCCCATCCTCGTCGCCAGTTGTTGCGGAAAAGTATTTAATCACACGGACTCGGAAAGCATCTTCTTCAGAAATCTTTATTGCAGCATCATATCCCGGAGAGCCCAGACTCCTAAAAGCGGAGTTCTGCAGCTCTGCCGACCAAGAGATTAAACCTTTACTTTTAACCTTTTAATATTTATATTAAAATATTTATTTATATTGGGGGTGGGAACGGAACTGAAGAGACTGGGAGAGAAGCGTATGGCTCTCAGATAGAGAAAGCTTGTAGACAGTACGAGGTAGGACAGGCAGGGGATAGAGAAGGGATGTGCTCAGACCGACGGTTTGAGATGTGTCTATTTTAATGCAAGGAGTACAGTGAAAAAGGCGGATGAGCTTAGAGCTTGGAGCTATGATGTGGTGGCCATTACAGAGACTTGGTCGGCTCAGCGACTGGAATGGTTACTTCAAGTGCCGGGTTTTAGATATTTCAGAGTGGACAGGGAGGGTGGCAAAAAAGGTGGGGGAGTGACACTGTTGATCAGAGATAGTGTCACGGCTGCAGAGAAGGCGGACGACATGGAGGGATTATCTACAGAGTGTCTGTGGGTGGAGGTTATGAACGGGAAGGGGTCAATAAATTTATTGTTTTTTTTATATAGGCCGCCCGATAGTAACAGGGATATAAGGGAGCAGATAGGGAAACAGATTCTGGAAAGGTGTGATAGTAACAGAGTTGTTGTGATGTGAGATTTTAGTTTGCCAAATATGGCTTGGCATCTCCATACGGCAAGGGGTTTAGATGGGGTCGAGTTCATTAAGTGTGTTCAGGTAGGTTTCCTGACACTATATGTAGATAAGCCTACAAGAGGAGAGGCTGCGCTTGATTTGGTATTGAGAAATGAACCTGGTCAGGTATCAGACCTCTCTGTTGGAGAGCATTTTGGAGATAGTGATCATAATTCTATACAATATCATTGGAGAGAGATAGAAACAGACAGATTAGAGAGGCATTTAATTGGAGTAAAGGGAATTATGAGGTTCTCAGACAGGAAATTGGAAGCTTAAAATTGGGAAGAGATGTTCTTAGGGAAAAATACAGAAGAAATGTGTCAAATGTTCAGGAGATATTTGTGTGGAGTTCTGCGTAGGTATGTTCCAATGAGACAGGGAGGTTACGATAGGATACAGGAACCGTGGTGTACAAAGGCTGTAATAAATCTAGTCAAAAAGAAAAGGAAAGGTTACACAAGGTTCAGTGAGCTCGGTAATGTTAGAGATCTGGAATAGTATAAGGCTAACAGGAAGGCGCTTAAGAAGGAGATGGGGAGAGCCAGAAGGGGACACGAGAAGGCCTTGGCAGGCAGGATTAAGGAAAACCCAAGACATTCTACAAGTATGTGAAGAGCAAGAGGATAAGACGTGAAAGAAAAGGACCTATCAAGGGTAACAGTGGGAAAGTGTGTATGGATCCGGAAGAAATGGCAGAGGTAATGAATACTTTATATCAGTATTCACTATGGAAAAAGATCTTGGTGATTGTAATGAGGACTTGCAGCAGGCTGAAAAGCTTGAGCATGTAGATATTAAGAAAGAGGATATGCTGGAGCTTTTGGAAAGCATCGTTGGATAAGTCACCGGGATTGGATGAGATGTACTCAAGGCTACTGTGGGAGGTGAGGGAGGAGATTGTGGAGCCTATGACGATGATCTTTGCATCATCAATGGGGATGGGAGGGGTTCCGGAGGATTGGAGGGTTGCGGACGTTGTTCCCTTATTCAAGAAAGGGAATAGAGATAGCTCAGGATATTATAGACCAGTGAGTCTTACATCAGTGGTTGGTAAGTTGATGGAGAAGATCCTGAGAGGCAGGATTAATGAACATTGGGAGAGGTATAGTATGATTAGGAATAGTCAGCATGGCTTTGTCAAGGGCAGGTCCTGCCTTACGAGCCTGTTTGAATTGTCTGAGGATGTGACTAAACGCATTGATGGAGGAGGAGCAGTAGATGTAATGTATATGGATTTCAGCAAGGCATTTGATAAGGCACCCCATGCAAGGCTTATTGAGAAAGTAAGGAGGCATGGGATCCAAGGGGTCATTGCTTTGTGGATCCAGAACTGGCTGCTCACAGAAGGCAAAGAGTAGTTGTTGACGGGTCATATTCTGCGTGGAAGTCGGTGACCAGTGGTGTGCCTCAGGGATCTGTTCTGGGACCCATACTTTTTGTGATTTTTATTCACGACCTGGATGAGGAAGTGGAGGGATGGTTTAGTACGTTTGCTGATGACACAAAGGTTGGAGGTGTTGTGGATAGTGTGGAGGGCTGTCAGAGGTTACAGCGGTACATAGATAGCATACGTAATGGGTTGAGGTGGCCGGTGGAGTTCAACCCAGTTAAGTGTGAAGTGGTTCATTTTGGTAGCTCAAATATGATGGCAGAATATGGTATTTTTGGTAAGACTCTTGGCAGTGTGGAGGATCAGATGGATCTTGGGATCTGAGACCATAGGACGCTCAAAGCAACTGCCAGGTTGACTCTGTGGTTAAGAAGGCATACGGTGTATTGTCCTTCATCAATCGTGGAATTGAATTTAGGAGCCAGGAGGTAATGTTGCAGCTGTATAGGACCCTGGTCAGTCCCCACTTGGAGTACTGTGCTCACTTCTGGTTGCCTCACTACAGGAAGGATGTGGAAGCCATGGAGAGGGTGCAGAGGAGATTTACCAGGATGCTGCCTGGATTGGGGAGCATGCCTTATGAGAACAGGTTGAGTGAACTCGGCCTTTTCTCCTTGGAGCGACGGAGGATGAAGGTGGACCTGATAGAGGTGTTTAAGATGATGAGAGGCATTGATCATGTGGATAGTCAGAGGCTTTTTCCCAGGGCTGAAATGGTTGCCATAAGAGGACACAGGTTTAAGGTGCTGGGGAGTAGGTACAGAGGAGATGTCAGGGGTAAGTGTTTTACTCAGAGAGTGGTGAGTGTGTGGAACGGGCTGCCGGCAACCGTGGTGGAGGCGGATACAACAGGGTCTTTTAAGAGACTTTTGGATGGGTACATAGAAAAATAGAGAGCTATGTGTAAGCCTAGTAATTTCTAAGGTAGGGACATGTTTGGCACAGCTTTGTGGGCTGAAGGGCCTGAATTGTGCTGGAGGTTTTCTATGTTTCTAATAATCTGCCCGTTTATTTCTTATTCCAAAGTGTACAACGGCACATTTCTCAACATTGAATCTCATCTGCCAGTTCTATGTTCTAAGTGTACGTGACTACGAGCACCCAAGCACAAATAGCAGAAGTGAATAGCAGAAGTGAGCAACCATGGGTTCAGCCCTAGTTTAGCGCTTCCAAGAGTCAAAGTATAATTAGATTGCCGCATCCTACGTGGGAAGTGACGGACAGGAAACAGAAGCCTGAGGCAAAGTTCATCACCTAAATCCTAAGTTATCAGCAGAACAAAAGTTAACCCTCTAGCTCCCCTGCTGCAGAAATTCGAGAGCCTTCTCAATTTTCTATCACGTTTCTTCCACGTGTAATGTGTGTGGAGGGCAGTTGATATTTCGGGTCGAGACCCTTCATCTGGACATTGGGTTCATCTCATCACTAAGACACTCTGATAGAGGTATACAAAATCATGAGGAGCATCGACAGGGTTGAGAGTGAGAAACTCTTCCCCACAGCGGCACTATCCAAACCAAGATGGGATAGATTGAGAGTAAAGGGATGCGAAATTCAGAAGGGATCTATGTAGGATTCTTTTCCCCTGAGGGGCGGGGGGTGGACAGTTTTGGAATCTGGAACGCACTTCCTGAGAGGCTGGTGGAGGCAGACACCCTCACATGCTTTAAGGAGTATTTGGACGAGCACTTGAATCATCCAGGCAGAGAAGGAGACAGACCAAATGGGACTTCTATAGATGTATAATGGTCTGCATTGACGTGGTGGGCCAAAGGGTCTGTTTCCATGCTGCACCAACTCCCATGACTCTATAACTGTATCTGAGGAAGGGTCTCGGACCAGAAACGTTAACCTGGTTTGTCATTCCACAGCTAAAGCCTGACTTGCTGAGCAATTTTTTTGTTTGTTTTGATTTGTCTGTTAAAATACAAGCGTGACAGAAAGCAGAATGATAACGTTCTCCACTTGGGGGGGGGGACATTTTTCCCACTTACCTCTTCACTGTTTGTGTCAGAGTTCCCAAAACTCAGTGCATTGGCTTCACTTGCACCTTAGGTCTGGATGATGAATCAGTTTACATGGACGTGGAGAGAGACTTGGACAACAGTCAGGCACGGGCTGTTAGAAGATAAGTAACATTCAAGCCACAGAAGCACCAGGCAAAGACCACCTCCAACAAGTCTAATCGCCTACTACTGGCATTCAATGGTATTACCACCACCACGTCAGTCTCTGTGCAGTTTTGGTCGTCCTGTTCCAGAAAGACATCATCAAACTGGAGAGAGTGCAGAGGAAATTAATGATGCTGCCAGGACTCAAGGGTCTGAGTTATAGGGAGAGGTTGGGCAGGCTGGGACTTTATTGTGTAGAAGATTGAGGTGACCTTGTAGAGGTGTATACAATCATGAGGGATGTAGAGAGCGTGGACGCACACAGCCTTTTCCCAGGGAAGGGGAACTCAACACAGATCCTACATTAATTCCCATTTTATTCTCTATCCCCATGAAATCCCCCCCCCCCCCAGATTCTACCAGTCACCCAGCTTCTGGCAACTGCCCCCCCTCTGTCCCTTTTCTCTTTTCTCTCTGCTCCTGGACCAACCGGCCCCCATCACCCGATCTCTTTCCCCTCCACCCTCTCCATTTGCCCATCACACACACACTCCTCCCACTGCCTCCCCTCCCCACCTCCCTCCCTTATTTGGGTCCATGCTGCACCTTCCTCTCCTGTCATCGGCCTGCATATATGGTCTGTGTACATTAGTCAGTATACGTTGGCCTGTTTTCATCGGTTGGTACATATTGGCTTGAATGCACTGGCCTGCTTATATGGGCTGTGTCCACTGGTCAGTATACATTGGCCAATCTACTTTAGCCTTTCTATGTCAACCTGTCTGTCTCAGCCTTTCGACGCTGGACTGTTTGCCTCAGTCTGTTTATATCAGTTTCTCCATACTGGCCTGTCTATCTCGATCTGTCGATATCAGCCTCTCTTCTCCACGCTGCCGACACTAGCTTGTACATTAACCTGTCTATATCTGACTGTCAAATAGAGCCTTTATTGACTACCTTGTCAATTTTGGCCTCTGTTTATCAGCCCGTCAATATCAGACGTTCTATATCGGCTGGTCGGTAACATCCTGTCAATGTGGCTCTGTCTACATCAGCCTGTCGTTCTTGGCCGTTCCACATTGACCTGACTACATCCACCTGTTCCCATTGACCGCCTTATATCTGCCTGTAATAGGCATTCTAACTCAGTCTGTCTGCTCATTATCAAGTTCTCTATATCTGACTGTGTACATCAGACTTCATTTATCACTACATCTCCTTTCCCCTGTCCATATCTGTATCAGCCCATCCGTACCAGGCCCTCTATAGCGATCTGCTTGTGCCAGGCTGTCAATATCTGCCTGCCTCCAGAGGCCTATTTCTCTCAGCCTGTTTATATCACGCTATCTGTATCATCAGCTTGTCAACACAGACCTGAATAAAGCAGACAGTCAATCTCGGTGTTTCAGTGTTGGACAGTCGACATCAGCCTGTTTATATGACCCTGTCTATATCCCACCTCCAATCTTTTCCAGCCGGTCTACATTACGCCACTGATATCAACCTGACTACATGTGCCTTTTCATGCAGTCAGTATTGACCTGCCTGCATCTGCCCATCTCCAGGATGCGCTTTAAAATGTCTGCCCCTTCTGCACCTTTCATACGTGGGTGGCACAGTGGTGCTGCTGGTAGCGCCTCTGCCTCGAAGTGCCAGAGACCCAGGTTCAGTCCTGCCCTCGGGGGTTGTCTGTGTGGAGTTTGCACGTTCTCCCTGTAACCGGGTGCTCCAGTTCCCTCCCACCGTGGAGGCTGGTCAGTCAATTGGCCTCTGTAAATTGTCCCCAGTGTGTATGTGGGGTGTTTGGAGGAGGGGGTGAAAATTTGGGAGTAGGTTTAGTAATTTCAGATGTACCGAGATACAGCGAAAAGCTTTTGTTTGCTTGCCATCCAGACAGATCTAGCTGGTACATCGAGCTGATGCAAAATGAAACAAAAACTGAATTCAGAATCTAGTGTTACAGATACAGAGAAAATGCAGTGCAGGTAGAGAAAGACAAATAGTTGGAAAGATTGTAAAAGCAGATACAATGTGCAATAATCCACATTAAAATAGTGTTAAGATTTTTTTGGTACTTTCATTATTGAAAATATTACTTCCATCATCATTCTGTTCACTGTTTCTCGGAAAGTCTCTTTGTGTAGAAGAATGAAACTGATGAATGAAACAGAAAGGTAGTTTGCAGAACTGCGTCCCAGTCTGCTGCAGAGTGGGAAACCACTGCAGCCCTTGCACAATTCTGGGACATCCTTTCCCTGCATATATGCCCACTTGCATCGGTGTCAACTCCAGGATCTGCTGAAAGCGTCTCGGCACATCAGAGCTCCCAGCACCGGGCTTCTAGTCAGCCCTATGAGGTTCCAAGTCCGACCGACGTGCTGAGAGGGCTGGAGGGGACTGCCAGCAAGACCATCCATACAACTGACAAGCTGCAATCCCCTGTCAGCTGCAGACGGAGGCTTCATCTACCAGTGAGTGAGACAGGTTCATGTCCATCTGTTGAGTGCAAGTGTGGGAGTGTGTGAGCGTGTGTATGATCGTGTGTCTCTCTGTGTGGGGGTGTGTTTGTGTGTGTGTCTCTGTGTGGGGGTTTTCTGTGTGTGGGGGTGGGTCTGAGGATCTGTCTGTGTGGGGGTGTCGGTGTGGGCGGGGGTTTGTCTGTCTGAGTGTGGGTATGCATGTGAGCGGGTGTGTCTGTGTATATGGGTGTGTGTGTGTGTGTGTGTGTGTGTGTGTGTGTGTGTGTGTGTGTGTTGTGTGTGTGTGTGAGTGACACCAACTTGCGGGCCAGTTAAACAAATCAGCCCATCACTTGTTCACTGACCGACGGTAAACACTCAATAACAATCTGCATCCCGTGGTTTTGTTGTAGTCAGCAATGTTCATGTCATATTCAACATTATAATGCTGCTCTCAGTGGTGATTTGCCCTAAGATTATTAAACTTATGAAAATACGAAAGACATATCTAGGATAGATAGTCAGAGTACCAGGGTGGTAAGGTCAAATCGTAGAGGGCAAAGGTTTAAGGTGAGAGGGGAAAAGTTTAAAGGAGAGTGAGGAGGCAAGTTGCTTTCCACAGAAGGTGGTCGGTACATGGAACACGCTGCCAGGGAACGTGACAGAAACAGATCAAACAGCACCATTTCAGAAGGCTTCAGGCAGATAAATGAACAGGCGGGGAATAGACGGATAAAGACCATTTGCAGGCAGAGAGGATCAGTTTATTTGGCATCATGGTCAGCGCAGATATGGTGGGCCGAATGGCCTGTTCCTGTGCTGTACCGTTCCCTGTTCTATATCACCGCCACACCAGCAAACCTAAGGGCTTCTGGAGAGCCTCAGTTCTATGACAGGAATGGAAATCTGGCCGGGGATGTTCTGGGGACAACCGTGCACATATGTGGGGGAAGGTGCTCAGGGCGATGAAAGGAATATTAGCCCGGAGATACGAAGGCCGTGTGCAGAGGAGAGGGCGGGGAACTTGTTTCAGGGGTGGAATAACACCACGGTCGGTAACTGAGAGTGACTGGATCCGAGGAGACACAATGCCAGCCAGCACAGGGAACTGGAAGGGAGGTGTGGAGTTCAGACTGGTGCAGACGGGGGCCAAGGAAGTAACTGATGGATCTCACTGGCAAGGCTAGCTGGAGGGGCTCTTACACTGCTGTCCAAAAATGTACATGGAGACCCACTGCATGAGATACCCATCTCACTGTACACAGGGTCAGTGATACTGAGCACATTGTCACTAATGTATCTGTACAATGACTGTACTGATGTGAGATACAACTTTCTAGTGCATATTTTTGATGAATGTTTTAAGTTGCAAAACCTTCTGGACCCTGGCTCCCACCACACACCACTTGTACACTTCCAGTAATATACAGTCAACCTCATGAGTAGACAGATCTGCAGACAGTGAGGACTCATGAGCAAGCAGACACCGGATTATCAGTGTTTTAGGGTATTACATCCAGAGCCTGATCTCGGATACTTCATCTCTAAACAGGAGCATCTGTAACACGTTGCCTGATGTGTGCCGACTGAATTCATCTTTTTATTTATCATTACATTTTCCGTTTCAGGTCACTGAGTTTCCTGCGTCTCCAGCTCCTGGTGCAGTGATGAATGAGGTGAAGCAATTGGCCACTCTGGGCCGTCCGTTCCAGTTGGGAATGCTGTACGACTGCCGGTCAGACACCCTGATCCCAGGTATTGGAATACCATCACATGAATTAGTAGTGGTCAATGCTGCATTGTAGATTCAGGTTACAAACCTCAGGACAGTGACCAGAACTCTGTAGGTTTCAATGCAGTTATGCTGAGGGATAAGGATGGTCTGGGAATAAAGTTCCTGAATTGCAGTAAGGCCGATTTCAATATCATACGGACGTAGCTGGCAGAAGTAGACTGGGAGCAGCTATTCGCAGGTAAGTCTCCATCTGACAAGTGGGAGCATTCAAAAGGAAAGCAATCAAAGGTTAGGGCCAACATTTTCCCATAAGGGGGAAATACAAGGTTAGCAAGTCCAAGGAAACTGGGATGTCAAGGGATATTGAAGGTTAGATGTAGAGAAGAGAAGAACAGGTATAGAGAACTGAAACCGTGAGTGGGGGATGGAAGGCATTCAGGAAATTCACTGGGTGGTGAAATTAAACAAGTAATGAGCCGGACAAAGGGTGGGGGAGGGGGGACACAAAATATTACCAGCGGACAGGGTAAGGAAAATCCCCCAGATCTTAGGTTTATTAAGAGCAAGAGGGTAACCAGGGAAAGAGTAGGGCACATTCGGGACAAAAAGTCTGGTGACGGAACCAAGTCACTAAGGGGAGGTCTGAAATTGATCCCGCCAATGTATATTCACCAAGGACAAGCACACGGTTGGGGAAATCAGTGACTGTGATGATGAAACTCCAGGACATTTCATTATTAGAAAGGATGCCTCGGTGGATAAATCCTCAGGGCCGATGATGTATCCCACATCCCTAATTGAAAATCAATTACTCAAAACTAAGAGTCAGTTTTATATTCATGGTGACAAATCTGGTAAATTATTGGCCAATCAACTAAAAGCTGCTTCGGCTAAACGTCAGATTATTAAAGTTCGTAAACAAGACGGTAATTTGACGGTTGACCATGGTCAAATTAATAAATCTTTTCGAGCACTTTCTACTCCTTTATATCAATCAGAATTTCCTGAGATTCCACCTGAATGCACAAACTTATAAGGAAATTGAATATTCCGAAATTACCACTTAACGAATGTTTAACATTAGATGAACCCATTTCGGAGGAAGAAATAAAGAAAGCTATCTCTTCGATGAATTCTGGTAAAGCACCTGTTCTCGATGGGTGTACAGTAAAATTTTTAAATTCTTTTTCTGATCTTCTTTTTCCTATGTTATGTAAAATTTTTAAAGATGCCTTACCTGTAGGTAAATTACCACAATCCTTTTTATGAAGCATCTATTTCTTTAATTCCAAAAAAAAAGATCCTACTGAATGTGCATCATACAGACCTATTTCCTTATTGAATGCGGACTCCAAGGTTTTTTCTCAAAATATTGGCTACTAGACTGGAAAATGTACTTCCACAAATTATTTCTGACGAGCAGACAGGGTTTATTAAAAATCGGTATTTGCATTTTAATATTAGGAGGTTAATGAATATTGCATATACCCCTTCATCTAAAACTCCAGAATGTGTTCTCTCGCTTGATGCCGAGAAGGTGTTTGAAAGAGTCGAATGGCAATATTTATTTAACACGCTTGAGAAATTTAATTTTAGTCAAAATTTTATATCCGCCATTAAATTGATATATCATACAGCTTTGGCTTCTGTACTTACCAATAATCAGAAATCCCCCTTTGTCAGTCTTGTTTGAGGGACTAGACAGGGCTGCCCTTTAAGTCCTTTACTATTTGATATTGCCTTGGAACCCTTGGCAATTGCTCTTCGTGACTCTTCCAATATTTCTGGTATCACTCGTGGAAAGGGGACCCATAAGGTATTATATCCAGATGACCCGTTACTTTATATCTCTAACCCTGAGAAATCCATCCCTGCAGATTATCACTGCTTGCTCAATTTAGTGGTTTCTCTGGCTCTCAATTAAATCTTAATAAGAGTGAGCTTTTTCCATTAAATATGCAAGTTCCAATCTATAGGCAATCACCATTCAGATCAGTGACTGATTATTTTACTTAATTGGGTGTTAAAATTACCAAGAAGCATAAGGATTTATTTAAAGTTAACTTTTTACCCTTAATAGATCATGTTGAACAATTGTTTACTAAATGGTCCCCATTGTCCCTATCACTGATTGATCGAATCAATGCGGCTAAGATGACTATTTTACCTGAACTTTTGTATCTATTTTGGGCAGTTCCAATCTTTATCTTTAAATACTTTTTTCAATACTATTGATTCTAAAATTCTTTCATATATATGGCAGAATAAAAACACAAGGTTAAGTAAGAAATATTTACAGAAATTAAAAAAGGATGGCGGTATGGCTTTGCCTAACTTTAGATTTTACTATTGGGCATTAATATTCGATATTTAATTTTTTGGACACAAGATTTAGACGTAATTCAATGTCCACGATGGGTGAATCTGGAGCATGAGTCAGTGCAAGGGTTTTCGTTGGCCTCTATTTTAGGAGCCTCGCTCGCCTTTGCATTTACTAAATTGAATAAACAAATGATTAATCCAATAACTAAACACACAATACGAATATGTTTTCAATTTCATAAATTTTTTGGGTTGTATAAATTTATCTTATCAAGTCCTATTCTATTCAATGTTTTCTTTCAACCATCTAGAATTGATTTAGCTTTTTCTTTATGGAGAATGAAAGGAACAACACATTTTCATGATCTATTCATTGACAACTGTTTCTTGTCTTTTGAACAGTTGTCTAATAAATACAATTTGCCTACATCACATTTTTAAAAATATTCACAGACTAGAAACTTGTTAAATGTTACTTTACCTACTTTTCCGATACTACATCAAATTGAAATTACGGCAAAAATTAGATTTTAACCTTTCTCAGAAGGCCTTGATCGCAATAATTTATCATCTGATTATGAAAATATGTCTAGGGATATCTGATAAAATTAAGAATGGATGGGAAAGAGAACTTCGGATACTTTTACCTTTTGAAACATGGATGAACATTCTCCAATTAGTTAATACCTCTTCAATGTGTGCGAGACACTCTTTGATACAGTTTAAGGTGGTTCATCGGACCCATATGTTTAAGGATAAGTTAGCTCGTTTTTATAACCAAATAAATCCTATCTATGACAGATGTAATTCTGAGGTGGCTTCCCTGACACATATGTTTTCGTCCTGCTCTCTTTTGGAAAAATATTGGAAAGGTATTTTTAATATTATTTCAGTGGTATTGAGTATTGATTTACAACCTCATCCTATTACTGCAATTTTTGGGTAACCAATGATGGATTCTGGCCATTTATATGCTTCAGCTTGTTGTATTGCATTTGTACATTAAAGGCCAGAACATCCATTCTATTTAAATGGAAAGATCCTAAACCCCCTACTACATTCCAATGGTTTTCCCAAACTATAACATGTTTAAACTTAGAAAAAAATTAAGAGTGGTACCGTTCATCCTTCGGTTAAATTTGAAGAAACTTGGAGCGCATTTATCCAGCATTTTCATATGATGCAAGTTGACCCTTTCCGAATCTTTTTCAATAAGTTTCTATTCAAAAAAGAGGAGTAGAGTTTATGACATAATAATGCTTTTACATGAAGATGTATGACAGCCTGGCTTTTGTTTAGTTCTTGGTTAGTTTTTGTTTATTATTCCTGTTTTTTTTACGTTTGGGGTTTTCTCATATAATCAAATTTCTTTTTAAATCTTTCTCATGTTTAATTATCAAGAGATTGGGAGGTTCAGATCATATAACTTTCTGTTTGTGTTTGTATATGGTAATTATTATTATTGCAATCCTGATCTCTTTGTATCATGTGTATAATCATTATTTTTATTAATTTGAAATATAATAAAAAGAGAGGAAAGGAAAGAAAGATGATGTATCCCAGGTGACAGTGAGAGGCTAGTGGAGGAGATTTTGGGCCCAGGCAGAGATTGTTAACTCTTCGCTTGCCACAGGTTGGGTGCCAAACTCAGCAGGTCAGGCAGCATCTGTGGAAGGAGAAGAAGTGAACGTTTCAAGTCAGAGATCCTTTCCCAGAACTGGGAAAGAGAGAAAACAATTGAGTAACAGAGGAGGCGGGGGAGGGATGGGATGGTAGAAGGGAACATGTCTGAGAGGGTGAGAGCCAATGGGTTAATGTGGCCGTGAGATAGTTAGTGGTCTTCTGTTACGTGTCACTCGTCAGGGTCTGTCTCCTGTGCTCCATGCAGTTGAAGCTCATCAGTAACTGAGCAGATTCCTGGAACTATCCATCTTCAATGGCTGTTGGAGTGACCTTCCGACCACCATAAGGCCAGAGGTGGGAATGTTCACTGACGATTATGCATTGTTCAATTCCATTCGCAACTCCACAGCATAGGAAGCAGTCTGTGTCTGCGTGCAGCAGGTCCTGGACAAGATTCAGGCACAAGCTGAGGAGTGTCAAGTGACATTCACACCACAGAAGTGTGGAACAGGGATCCCGTTTGGGGCTCGGCTGGTGAGCAGTTGTGGTGTCAATTGGCTGAGGGGTGATGAGAAATGTTCTGGCAGATAACGTAACCAGGTGAGCCTAAAGTGCTGTACTTCAGTCCAAAATACAGTCAGAGCAGAAAATCAGTCGACTGAATAATCAGTATTCGCTTTGATTAATCTTCACAACGTAACTAAATGTTACAAATTTTATTGCCATTTTATTCTTAAGGTGTCACCTTGTGGGACTTACAGACACTGCAAAGCAACCTCAATCGTCGTGCTCAGCCCAGCACTGAGTTTCACATCATTGCATCAGACTCCATGGAGAAGAAAGCCGCTGCACTCAATGTGTCGGGATCACTGAAAGCCAGTCTCCTGTGTGGGTTAGTGGAGGTGAAAGGATCTGCAAAATATCTAAATGACTCAAAGCAATCAAAGAGACAGGCACGTGTTACCCTTCAGTACAAAACAACAACCAGGTTTGAAGAACTGACGATGAGCCACTTAGGGAGACAGAATATTGCCTACCCGAGTGTGTTTGACGAAGGGTCAGCAACCCATGTCGTTACAGCAGTGCTGTATGGGGCCCAGGCTTTCTTTGTCTTTGATCAAATGGTTTCTTCAGCAGAGAAGATGCAGGATATTCAGGGTAATATAGAGGCGACAATTAAATGTCTTCCAATGATTGCAATTGAGGGTGATGCCTCCCTAACAATGACAGAAGAACAGAAGTCTCATTCAGAGAAATTTAGCTGCACCTTCTATGGGGATTTCTCACTGAAAAACAACCCCACCACATTTCAGGATGCCATCGGTATATATGCAAGCCTCCCAAGCTCACTGGGATCAGGTGGGGAGAATTCAGTACCCGTGAGAGTCTGGCTCTACCCTCTCAATAAACTAGACTCAAGAGCTATTCAGCTGGTGAGGGAGATAAGCGTAGGATTGGTCAATCAGTGCCAGCAGGCCCTGGAACAGTTGAATGAGACAGTGCAGAGATGCAATGATATGATGAATGACAATGTCACCATTCAGTTTCCTGAGATCAGGGACAGGATACAGCAATTCCGAGAGATGTGTCTGGAATACAAACTGGTTTTCCAGAGGACTTTAGCCAGAGTTTTGCCGTCCATCCGGGGAGGTGGGGAGGAGGAAGGATTACTGGTGGATATACTGAAGAACAAGGAACAGTCACCATTCAAACACCAGTCATTGATCACATGGCTGGATCACAAGGAACGGGAGATGATGATGATGAGCTTTTACCTCAAGGTATTGGATGATATTCCTATTGTAAAATCAAGGAGAGAGTTGGATGAAGAAGTGATGAATCCAGCAATAGACTATGTCGTCTGCTTCACATTTACAGCATTGCATCAGGAGGATCTCTATCTGTTAAAGGCAATCGACTACCTCCGATCTCAAACAGATCAGAAAATGCAGACAGCAACTCCTGCTACTGAAGCCTGTGCAACACAACACGGCGAGCAGTGGTTTAATTCACTGCCTACAACTGAGAAAATGAAGCAGCAATATAAGTCATT
Source organism: Pristis pectinata (assembly GCF_009764475.1). Classification (NCBI taxonomy): domain Eukaryota; kingdom Metazoa; phylum Chordata; class Chondrichthyes; order Rhinopristiformes; family Pristidae; genus Pristis; species Pristis pectinata. The sequence continues at coordinate 12,946,297 of NC_067438.1, read as the reverse complement.
CCTGGATTTTGCCACAGCTAACAAAGAAAATGGGAAAATAAAATTCCTTGTTGCTTCTGTGAAGGACGACAGCAACCGAGGAGCGTCTATTTACCTCTATGAAGGATGGTCTTTGAAGAACCAGTGCTTTGAACCCCCGTCACAGCCCCAGAGACCTATGACTATTGGAAACACACATGACAGTGTGACTCTGCAGTTACAGCCACCCAGACATGGTTCCGGTGAGATTGTGGGTTACAAGGTAGAGTACAAAGGGCCCCGGCAGGAGGACTGGTCAACTCTACATACACCTGATAAATCCCACTCCGTCAGAATATCTGGGTTACAGCTGCACCAGGAGTATCATTTCCGATACAGAGCAGTGACCAAGGTAGGGGTCAGCAAGGTGAGTGATAGCTACACGGACATGACACGTCCTACAAGTCCACCTGGTAAACCGGTCTTCCAGGATTTTTCATCCAGAGCAATGCTCTTCTGGGATGCTCCGACACAGATTGGAGCTAATGTCAAAATAGTTCAGTACAGGATTGAGTATAGAGAAGAAACAGCAGTTGGGTCCAACACGGAGGGCGGACTGTGGGAGGAAGTAAAGACAACAGACAGCCAATGTCACTATCATTTCGAGGGTCTGAAACCTAATACAGTCTACAGTGTCCGAGTGTCTGCTGACTGTGGAGAAGCAGGTTCCAGTACACCAAGTGAAGCCGTTTCAGCAAAGATAGAAAATGAAGCAACCAGAATAGCCCAGAAACTTCGCAGAGAAGCCAAATTAATATCCAAAGGACACCCTTCCATTTACAAGCTGAACCTGCAGAAGGAGGTGCTTGATCAGTTCGGACACCTTGCGAAATGTTCCTTTGGAAAACGCAACACAAAAGGCACAATGAAAACAATTATGCTTCTGGGAGCAACAGGGTCGGGGAAAACAACCCTTATCAATGGGATGATCAACTACATCTTGGGCGTGGAATGGACGGATGACTTCAGATACACGTTAATATACGAAGAGACAGGAAAATCCCAGGCTGAAAGTCAGACATCCTCCATCACTGCCTACCAGCTCCACCATCAGAAAGGATTTAAAATTGATTACTCTCTGACTATCATTGATACGCCTGGATTCGGAGATACCAGGGGGATAAGCCGAGATCAAATGATCACTGACCACATCCGTGAGTTTTTCACTTCCCCACATGGTGTTGATCAGATCGATGCCGTGTGTTTTGTTGCTCAAGCCTCTTTGGCTCGCCTGACTCACACACAGAAATATATCTTTGATTCAATTCTTTCTATTTTTGGCAAAGATATTGCAGAGAGCATTCATGTACTGGTGACATTCGCAGATGGACAGCGTCCTCCCATTCTAGAGGCTATGAAAGTAGCTGAGATACCATGTCCCAAAGATAAAAACAGTATGCCAGTACACTTCAAGTTTAACAATTCTGCCATATTTGCTCAGCGTCCAGCCTCTGGAAACTCTGCAAACATGGAAAGTGTCGATAACAGCTGGGACACAGAAGAGGATGATGATAACTTTGATGAGATGTTCTGGAAGATGGGAACAAACAGTATGAAGAAATTCTTTCGGTCTCTGACCACAATGAAAGCAAAAAGTTTACGTTTGACCAGAGAGGTTCTGCAGGAACGTCAGCAGCTGGAGGCTGCAGTGGAGGGTTTGCAAAGAAAGATCCGAGTCGGGCTGACCAAAATGGAGGAACTTAGGAAAACGCGGCAGGTTATGAATCAACACCAGACCGAACTGGATGCAAATAAAGACTTTGAGTATGAGGTTGAAATTACAGTTGCAGTACAGGAGGATATCAGTGGGACTGGGAATTACATAACCAACTGTCAGAAATGTCGATTCACCTGCCACTATCCGTGTGGTATTCCTGATGATGCTCAAAAAAGAGGATGTGCAGCAATGGACTGTTATGGGAACTGCGAAGTCTGTCCCCAAAAATGTGTCTGGAATGTTCACTTCAACCAGAAGTACAGGTTTGAGTATAAAACAAAGAAGGAGAAGAGAACATACAATGAGCTGAAAGAAAGGTATGAGAAGGCCTTTGGTTTGAAGATGACAGCGCAGAACGTCATGGAGACACTTGAGATTGAGTTAGCTGAGGTTCAGAATGCAGTGCTGGAGCTGATACAACAATTATCACAGAGCATTAGAAGACTTGAAGAAATAGCTCTGAGACCAAACCCGTTATCCACCCCAGCTTACATTGACCTCCTGATTCAGTCTGAGAAAGAAGAGGCAAAGCCTGGATTCACAGACCGAATTCAGGCACTGGGGGAGGTCAGGGAACGTGCAGATTTAATACAGAAAGTTGCCGAAGGAAAGCTGTCAGCAGAGGTGTTGAACCAAAATACAGAGGGATCTCAAGAAACAATTAGAAAAAAGATAAAGAAGAAGTTTGTGTGTGTGTTCAATTGGATCACTGGTCACTAGCAAACCTTCCAGCTGTTTCCAATGGGAACCAGATGTTTCACTCGGCTAATAAAAAATCTCTCATTCTAGTTCACCCTCCTTCTCCTCCCCCATCTGTCCACAGTGTTTAACGCCACACCTTCGTCCTCAACGCTGCTCTCCCTCACCCCACTGGCTGGCACCCACTGCACCTGGGTCCAGTCACTGCCAGAGGTTCACCTGCAATGGCTTCCCATCCCTGTCCCTGTCCACTGGTACCTGTGGACAACCCCGAGAATCCATCCACATTCCCTCCTGTTCCCCATCTGTGTCCTGCCCCTTGGAAACAACACCAGAGTCACAGTGTCCATTTCCTGTGGACACAGGCTGCCCCCAGCTCCACCTTCCCACCTCCTCCCTCAATCCCCACTTTCTCCGTGCTGTCAGATGACACATTCCCCCATCCAGTGTCGGAAGACGGGAAATCTTCTCCCAGCTCTGTGCTGCTCCCGGGCCACTGTCAGAGTCTGACCCATGGGCTGGTGGGAGGGGTGGTGTGTTCTATTAAAATCACAGCAGAAAAATTCAAACTGGGATAAATAGAGCAATATTTTCCATCAAACGGTATAGGAGGCCATTCAGCCCACTGAGTCAATGCTGGTTTCAAAGCAACATCATCAATCCCATTCCCTTCACCTTCCCTGTGATCTACTCTCTGCCAAATGCCAACCAACCTCCTCATTCTCCTGATAATGACAGTGAAAAAAACCTCAGGTAATGAAAACCTGAAATAAAAACAGCAAATGCTGGAACCACTCAGTGGGTCAGGCAGCATCTGCTGAGAGGGAAACAGTTCATGTTTCGGAGCCTTCAGAGACACTTGTGTGGAATGTCTCAACATTGGAGCAAATGCGACACAGAGGGAGGTTCTGATAAATAGTCAGGACCCGAAACGTTAACTGTTTCTGTCTCCACAGATGCTGCCTGACCTGCTGAGTGTTTCCAGCATTTCTCGGTTTCGCATTAATTCTCCCATCACTGATCGACACTGGGGGAGATTTACAGTATCCAATTAACCTACCGACCTGCAATATAAATTGAGGACATGATTCTAAAAGGGTTGCAGGAACAGAGGGATTTGAGGAAAAGATTGTTCATTCTTTGGAAGTGGCAAGGCAGAAGTAAACAGGTTTTAAGCAGGCTCAGCAAAACTCTGCAGATGCTGGAAATCTGAAACAAAGGGTCATTGAATCAATTCACAACAGGACGACTCCCGTGAAATCAGCCATGGACAAAGCAAAAGGGAGCAGTGGGGCAAATGTTACTCAGTGCCACACTGCAGAGATAGCTCTGTCCCTACACTCCCACAAATGCCACAGAATGTCCACCTTCAGGTTAAGTGCACAATGACCAACAGCCGTGGAGCTCAGCAAAGCCGTCAATGGCCGGGAAGGTGGGAAATTCCTGGGAAGGATGGGGCTGCACCTGAAACCATCGACTGGAGAGGACATCTCCACTCAAACCCGTCTGCTGCCACAAACTCTTGAACCTAGCCATGGCCTCGAACTCTCGAACCGAGCCGTGGCCTCGTCTGCTTGTGCTGGAAGGGAGGAGCAATCCCACAAGGGGTGAGGGTCTCCATTATTGCCTTTAGAGACCTCAGCAAGGACTTTGAGCTTGTGTGCCGGGAGGATCTGTTCACACTGGAGAAGATCGGTGCCTCCAAGTCTTCCTGGTGGATTCAGTCCTTCCACCTTGATGTTTGATGCCATGGCTCAGCCTCTGAGCCTCTCCCCACCCAAGGTGGAGCCCATGCAGCTGTGTCCTCGCTCCTGACTGTCTGGGATCTGCTTTGCCTCCCTGCTCCCATGTTCCACTGGAGAGCTGGAGGAGAAATGTCGTCCCACACAAGGTCAGTTGGAAAACTTCAACCTCCCCAGCCTCAGGGCAAGAAGCAGAGGGCGTATCGACCTCACCAGGACTCGACCTTTGCTGTCACCGCGGTGATGACATAGCAACTCCTCCCACACGGACACATTTAACTTTGAGCTCACCATCACCCTGAGAAGGACGAATCAAATGGGGCGAGACGTCACTGAGCTCAGTCCTTCACCATTCCTGTGCTCACCGCTCAGGGAACATCACCTTCGATGTCCTGGGCACCGTCACCAGCTGAACGATGGGACAATTCCCAAGGACCTTCTCTATGGGGAACCAGCATCAGGGAAAAGGCCCATCAGATGACCCCACCTGCACTCCGGAAACATCTGCAAGAGGGACCTTAAGGCACCAGACATCAGTGTAAAGCTGGGAGGCAGCTGCTCAGTATCGCAGTCATTGGAATGAGATTCAATTCCCAGCAGATTCCACTGTGGTGTTTACAAGGGAGCTCGGGAACTACTGTTAGGCAACAATTTCTGGGATCATCTGGAATGCTCTTGTACACACTCGATGGACTGAATGGCCTCCTCCCATGCTCTGACCCTCCTGGGATCGTGCAGGATGCATTCTGAAGCTCTGTACGTTATTTCACTCTGAGGTGAGCTTCCGATTCCATGTTTATTCCATCACTGAAGCCTCGTTCTACCCCCCGGGATTGACCAGAAACAGATCGATGTGATTCGGGCTGATGCACATCCTGTCCATCGGCTCACCTGGAAGGGGAGGAAGGGTGTCTGTATTGCGGCTGGTGACGGGAGTGTGAGTCACCTCACCGCCCTGCTGTGGCTCCTGCCCAGCCTGCAGCCACTGCCTATCGCGATGGAGAAGGGCCGAGTTTGCCCTGAAGCACTGGCTCCCCACCACCAGGGAGATCACAGCTCTGACGCTGCACCTGCCCTCATCACCTTCCACATAAAGGTCTGCAGGGCAGCGAAAAAACCACCCTTTACACTCTTTACTATATAGAGTCACCCAGCACAGCAACAGGCCCTTCGGCCCTCTGTGTCCATGCCAGCCATGAAGCACCATCTCTATCAATCTCATTTCCCAACATTGGGCCTGTGGTCTTCTCAGCCTTGGCATTTCAGGTGCTCACCTAAATACTTCCTAAATGTTGTGAGAGTGTCTGCCTCCACCGGCCCCTCAGGCAGTGCGTTCCACATTCCAACTGGGTGGAAACATTCTTCCTCAGATCCCCTCTAAACCTCTCACTCCTTACCTTAAATGCGCGCCCTCTGGTTTATAACACCTCTGCTTCGCGGGAAGGTTTCTCATTATTTACCCATCTCTGCCCATCAAAATTGTGTTTCCCTCAATCAGGTCCCCACTAAGCCTTGTTTTCCCCAAGGAAAACAAACCCAGACTACTCAGTCCCTCTTAGAAACTGAAATGCTCCATTCCAGCCAGCATCCTGGTGACTCTGCTCTGCATCCTGCCCAATACAATCACCTCCCTTTTTTAAATAAACGTTTATTAACTAACAGAAGGACAACCAGTGCCAATACACTAGAACTAATACAGAAGAGAGAAAATAAACTAAGTAGCTACATAACTACAGCAAAATAACACAAACTAACATACAATCACCTCCTTCCTGCAGTGTTGCAGTCAGAACTGCTCACAGAACCCCATCTGTTGCCTGACCAGTGTTTAATAAAGTGCATTGTAATCTCTCTGTTTTGATCATCGATGACCTGGGGTATGGAGGCAAGTATCCCTTCTGCTTTCTCCACTGCCGGTCTGTGCCTTCAGGGATCCTTCACCTCAAGGATCTTCACCTCACTGCCTTCACCTCACTCTTATCTGCAGCAAATTCTACCTGCCTTCCCTCTGTCCATCTCACCTACTGTACAATGTTATCAGTGTTACCAAAGAGCAGCCTGCTCACTGTCGGTTGGTCACAGGCTTCCAATCACAAACACAGTCCAGCAGCACCACCTGCTGCCTCCTATTACCAAGCCAATTTTGGATCCAATTTGCTCTGGATCCCTTGGGCTCTAACCCTTTGGAATTCTTTCCCATGTACGGTCATGTCGAAGACTTCAATTACCACACTGCCCTCATCAAATACATTTTGTTACCTCTTCAAAACATTCACTGAAATTGGTCAAACTGGATCTCCTCCCAACAATGCTTTTCTGACAATCTGTGACGGATCCCTGACTATGCAAGTGTAGAAGTCTGTTCCTCTGATTTTTTTGCCAGAACTTCCCCACTACTGACTTTAGACTTGGATCCTTGTAAATTCCTGGTTTATTCTTCTTAAATAAATCGGCCACATTTGCTTTGCAATTGTCGCTGACTTTATCCACCAGCAAGACCTTGTGCCCGCTCTTTGTCCTTTTAATTCATCTCTTAAATACCCCTCTACTCTACTGATATTTTGAGGGGTGTCCTCGTTTTTTATTCTATATTCCTACTATGTACCCACTTTCTTTTATCCAACCACTGATATCTCTTGACACCCAAGGTCCCTTGGAATTGCAGTCCTTACTTTCACCCTTGCGGAAACACCTTGGTCCTGAACTCGAACTACTTCAGTTTTAAATGTCTGTCACATGTCAGATTTGGACTAGACGTCCAGAAATTCAACCCGTGACGGTAGGATAAACATCTCGTCCCAACAGCATGAAGACAGTGATGCATCACTTGAACCAAGCATTATCCATTCTGAAGTATTCTCTAACTGTCCAAGGGACCACTATTTTGATTATATTACTTCGATGCTACATTATTGATTCTATTACTGGATGTTACATTATTGATTCTATTACTTGGTCGCTACATTATTGATTGTATTACTGGATGCTACATTATAGATTCCATTACTGGATGCTACATTATTGATTATATTTCTTGGTTGCTATATTATTGATTATATTACTGGATGCTACATTATTGATTCTATTACTGGATGATACATTATTGATTCTATTACTTGGTCACTACATTATTGATTATACTACTGGATGCTACATTATTGATTATATTACTGGATGCTACATTATTGATTCTATTACTTGGTCGCTATATTATTGATTCTATTGCTGGATGCTGCATTATAAATTCTAATACTTCGTTTCTACTGCATATTAAATCATGTTACCCTGTGAGACATTGCATTGTTATAAACAGCTTGCTTACTCCAATAGCAGCTAAATTTGTGAATTAAACATTGCTGATGCACTAGAATTGTTCAATAGACCATTTGTTCAAGCTCAGACCTACTCATTAGGAAGTCAACCTTGTTCTGAGAGAAATAAGTCGGGTCACCAGAGGCTACAAATCAAGGAAATTGAACACTCCTATCGAGCATTGATCAACCGTTCTCAAAACTGGGTCTGCAGAACGTGAGTGTTTCCAGGAGAGACTATCAGGAAGGAAATGGTGACAAGGTGAGGGAGAAGTGACGGAAGTAGGGGCGAGATAAAGGGAAAGGCGACATGAAGAAGGTGGCGAGAGAGAGAGCGAGGCAACGGAGAGAGGGAGAGGCACCAGAGAGCGGGAAAGAATGGAAGAGTGAAACAGAGAGTTCGCTAGAGATGTGATAGAGAGGGGAAGAGAGACAACAGAGAGAGGGGATGAGAGGGGACAGGGAGAACAGGCAAGAGGTTTTTGGGAAAGGGGGAGAGTGCGATGGATGGAGAGATGGGAGGAATGTGACAGAGATGCCAAAGTTGGAGGGGAGATGGGAAAGCTGCTAGACGGAGGCAATAGAGCGAAAGGTGAAGATGTGGAACAACTATTTCGAAGATCCACTTTTCTCCCAGAACAAGGTGATCTCTTCCCCTGCAGTGTGAGCATTCGCTTGAAGTTGTTCAGTCAGGTAGTAAAATGCTTAACAGCCTCAGTAACAGTCTCTGTGGTTGTTTGTCTGAAATAAATACCCTCAGTGAAAATGAGAATGAGAGGACACAAAACTACTGTGAACGGTGCAGTGAGTTATAACAATCTCCAGCAGAAACACAGAGTTGGGGAATAGGCAGTAAATAACGATGATGATTTGATCCAAAGAAAGGCAAAGTGATTCTGTTTGGTAAGAAATCAGGAACAGCAACACAAGTTACATCTGTCAGTTTTAATGGGGTGCAGGGACAGTGATCACACGTACCAGCCACGACTCCTCTCAGACAGGCTCCTCACAGAGGAGCTGAGTCTCAGTGAGCAGGAGACAGCAGCTTGGCCCATTACATGTCTGTGGTGAGGGGGAATTTCACACTGAAATCTGTCAGAGCTGGGATGTCGAGATGGAAGGAATCAGGGTGTCACAGCAGCAACACAGAAATTGCCCGGTTTGGGTGACCTTCCTGCCTGAACTTTAAAGTGCGCATTGGACTGTGACTGGAGGTGCAATGAGCAGATGTGACTGTTCACATGGCACAGGGAGCCGTTCAAGTGGCAGGAGAAGTGAGTAATTCAGCAGTGATAGAGGACAGCAGAATGATAAGATTTCTTTATTAGTCACATGTATATCGAAACAAGCAGTGCCATGCATCTTTTGCGTAGATTGTTCTGGGGGCAGCCCACAAGTGTCGCCACGCTTCCGGCGCCAACATAGCATGCCCACAACTTCTTAACCCCGTACGTTTTTGGAATGTGGGAGGAAACCGGAACACCCGGAGGAAACCCACACAGACACACGGGGCCAACTCCCTCACCCTGGGAAAAGACTGTGACCATCAATGCTCAGGTAGACTGTAGCCCAGTGCAGGATACCTGTGTGGCCTTACACCTGGGGAACGGCCCATCGCTTGAATGGGAGGCTGATTGGGAACAAGGGCTAACACACAGCCTCTGGCCCCGACCCACCTGAAACAAGTTCACTGTCACTGAGCGCGCTCTCAAGGAGCGGATTCAGCAGTTCCAATGCGAAAGGACCACAAGACCATAAGGTATAGGAACAGAATGAGGCCATTTGGCCCATCGAGGAATGGATAGGGTAGACAGTCAGAATCTTTTTCCCAGGGCAGAAGTGCCAAGTACTTGAGGACATATATTTCAGTAAATTACATTTACTTGAGAACAGTACAGCACAGGAACAGGACCTTCGGCCCACAATGTCTGTGCCGCACATGATGCCAAATCAAACTAAATCTCTTCTGCTTGCACATGATCCATATCCCTCCATGCCCTGCATATTGATGCACCTATCCAAAAGCCTCTCAAACGCCATGATCTTAACTACTTCATCACCACCCCCGGCAGTGTGTTCCGGGCACCCACCACTCTCTGCATAACAATCTTGCCCTGCACAATTCCTTCAAACTTTTCCCCCACCTTAAAGCTATGCCTCGAGTATATGACATTTCGACGCTGGGAAAAAGATACCAGCTGTCTATCTATTCCACCCCCCCCCCCCCTTAATTTTATAAACTTCTATCCGGTCTGCCCTCAGCCTCTGCAGCTCCTGTGAAAACAACTCTAGTTTGTCCAACCTCTCCTTGTAGCTCATACCTTTCAATCCAGACGGCATCCTTGTAAACCTCTTCTGTACCCTCTCCAAAGCCCCTGCATCCTTCCTGTAATGGGGCAACCAGGACTCCAAGTTGGACTAACCAAAGTTTTATACAGCTGCATCATGACTTTTCATTTATTTATTTATCTCCTTCGGACATTGCTGGCAAGACCAACATTTCTTGACCATCCCTTGAGATGGTGGGAGGTGAACCACCTTCTTGAATCACTGCAATCTAGCTCGTGTGCGTGTGCGTGTGCTAACATTTTTGCATGTGGGCACACACGCACACGTGTGCATTTGCACATTATACATTTGTGTGTGTGGATGCTGTTGCCAATTCAATACAGCACATGTTAAAAGCAGACCAGACAATGACTTTGCCCAACAACTGTACTTCTTTGTTAATTACGACTGCTTCAAACAAATCAGAGGTTCGCTACACAGTTCCAAACAATCACCTGACGCTTTAGTTTACTTCCACAACTTCCAAAACTCACAATCTGCACTCAGGTATCACCCACTCTCAATGAACCCGGCCTGGGATCGATGTCAGTGAGTTCTTCGCTGGGTCCCTGACTCAGGGCCTTCTTCAGCGTTTGGTCTCCGGGGTGACTGCTGCTTGTCATCTTGTAAGGTACCTTTGTGTACATCTCTTCACATACCTCCCAAACTTTGCTTCGTTCTTTATTGCCTTTACACAGCCTTAATTCCAACCCTTATCCATACAAACATGTGTTTCCTTAATTTCAAGATCCTGCTGGTGTCGTCCTATAGTTATTTTAACCATTTCGGTTCCTCAATCACCAGAATGTTTATTTGCATTTTGTAATCTATCAAATAGTACTTTTCCATAAGATGTCAGGTCCAGAGCAACCCGATCTGCTGGTTCTGTCCTCTGGATGGCTCACAGTGGAATGTTTACAATGAGATGGTCCACAGGGCTGTAAAGCTGTCTCAGCTGTGTTCTCACTTGAGACTGACCGGGTGTCGATTACATAAAGTTCCTTCCCTCTGTCTGCCTATCTGTATGTGTGTGTGTGTGTGTCTGCCTATCTGCGTGTGTGTGTGTCTATCTGTATCTGTGTGTGTCTATCTGTGTGTTTGTGTGTGTCTGTCTCTTTGCGTGTGTGTGTGTGTGTGCATGTCTATCTGTGTGTTTGTGTGTCTACCTGTGTGTGTGTGTGTGTGTGCGTGTGTCTATCTCTGTGTGTGCATGTCAATCTGTGTGTTTGTTTGTGTGTCTATCTCGGTGTTTTTGCTTGTCTATCTCACTGTGTGCGTGTCTATCTGTGTGTGTGTCTATCTCTATGTGTGTGTGTCTATCTGTGTGTGTCTGTCCATCTTGGTGTGTGTGTTTATCTGTGTGTGTGTGTGTGTGTGTGTCTATCTGTGTGTGTGCGTCTGTCTATCTGTGTGTGTGTGCGTGTCCATCTGTGTGCGTGTCCATCTGTGTGTGTCTGCGTGTCTATCTGTGTGTTGGTGTGTGTCTGTATATCTGTGTGTTTCTGTCTGTCTCTGTGTATGGGTGCGTGTCTATCTGTGTGTGTGCGTCTAACTGCGTGTGGCTATCTGTGTGTGTGCGCGTGTCAATCTGTGTGTTTGTGTGCCTGTCTATCTCTGTGTGCCTGTCTATCTCTGTGTGTGTGCGTGCGTGTCTATCTGTGTGTGTGTCTGTCTATCTGTGTGTCTATGCATGTCTATCTGTGTGCGTGAATGTGTGTGTCTGTCTATCTATCTCTGTGTGTGTATATCTATCTGTGTGTTTGTGTGTCTGTCTCGGTGTGTGTCTGTCTATCTCTATGTGTGTGTGTGTGTGTGTGTGTGTCTACCTGTGTGTGTGTGTCTATCTCGGTGCGTGTCTATCTGTGTGTGTTTGTGACCATCCCTGTGTGTGTGCGCGTGTCTATCTGTGTGTTGGTGTGTGTCTGTATATCTGTGTGTGTGTGTGTGTCTGTCTATCTCTGTGTATGGGTGCGTGTCTATCTGTGTGTTTGTGTGTGTGAGAGAGAGAGGGAGAGAGAGAGACACCAAGCGGGTCGTTAGTGAACAAACCAGCCCGTCACTTGTTCAGTGACCGATGGTAAACGCTCAATAACAATCTGCATCCCGTGGGTTTGTTGTAGTCAGCAGTGTTCATGTCATATTTAACATTATAATGCTGCTCTCAGTGGTGATTTGCCTGAATGTTATTAAACAAGCGGAAGCCTTTCTGAACTGCATTACATTATTTTGTTGTGAACAGTCGAGACGCGGAGTAAAACAAAGTACCGGGATGCACTGTAATGGCGGTCTGTTGGTTGATAAAAGTGGAGAGAGTGACTGGTCGAGGAACATTAATAACTGGTTTACGTCGATTACCTGAACACCAGATGCAAACAGGGACATTATTAGTTCCTGCCGTGTGCAGCAAATATTGGTTGAGGTGACCCCTGCCCCATTTCCCCGCTCCTTTTAAACTCCCCAGGACCCCCGTTTCCCGCGCTCCCTTGAAATTCACCGAGACCCCGCTTCCGCGCTTTCTCTCAACTCACCAGGTTCTCGATCCCCGCGCTCCTTTTGTACTCTGACAATTCACTGGAAAGTTTATGACACCATTGTGCAGCATCGAAAAAGAAGTGATTGTATTTGTGCCTTGGGTAGAGAAGGAAAATCCACATGTCCCGAGCCACCGAAATCCCGAGGATGCCGAATTATCAAAAGGTACTATAATTTTCTACCCTGTAGCATATCCATTCTACCTTGAATCAGAACAAGGTCACGTTGATGGATTGTTTGCACACACTGTTGCCTGCTCTGAACTCTACATTAGTTACAAAGCCCGTCCAGCACTGACATCCAGACAATGTCATAAACCAACAGCGAATCAGGCGCCGGGAGTATAAGAAAAGGCCCAATACTGTTTACCCATTTTAAACCCCAAATTAATCTACCCATACGTCTTTAGAATGTGGGAGGAAACCAGAGCACCCGGAGGAAACCCTCGCAGACACGGGAGAACGTACAAACTCCTCACAGACAGCGACGGGAATCGTACCCCGATCACTGGCGCTGTAATAGAGTCGCGCTAACCGCTACCGTGCCGTCTGTCACTTCATTGCACGATAAGTCCGTGCAGTGACAAAATGATCGGAACGTTGCACAATAATTATCTGCATCTGATTGTATGATTGTGAAACAGCCATTGAAGCCGCGGTCTGTTTAAAAGCAAGAACTGTGTTCACTTGATTCTCACCCTGTTTTCTGGCACATATTTTACTCATTACCGCCCTCCGCTGATTTCATGTTGCTCACTGTCACCCTATCTGTGCCTCTCATAATGTTGTGTGTCACTACCCCCTCTCCCCACCACTCTCCCCTCCCTCCCTCCCTCCCTCCCCCGACTCTCTCCTTCCCTCTACTCTACCCCTCCATCCCCCTTCCCCTCCTCCCGCCCTCACCTCTCCCACCCCTCCCCTCCCCTCGTCCCCATCCCCTCCCTTACTCTCCTCTCCTCCCCATCCCCTCCCTCCCCCTCCTCCAACGCCCTCCTCCTCCTACCCCTCCTCCTCTCCTTCTACCCCCTCCCCTCCATCCCCTCCCATCCCCTCACTCCTCCTCCTCCCTCCCCTCCCCCTTCCCCTCCCTAACTTCTCCTCTCCTTCCCCTCCTTCCCCCTTCCCCCCAGCCCTCTTCCCCTTCCCCTCCTCCCCCACTTCCCCATTCTCTCCCCCTCACTCCTCCTATTACCGGCTCCCCACCCCTCTACTCCCTCCCCCTCCTCCTGTCCTCCCTTGCGTCTCCATCTCAACCCCTCTCCATCCCTCCCACTTCCCCATCCTCTCCCCCTCCCTCCTCCTCCTGCTACCTTCTCCTCCTCCCTCCCTTCCCACCCCTCCTCCCCTCCCCTCTCCCTTCCTCCTCCTTTTCCCTCTCCTTGCCCGTCCTTACACACCTCCCTCCCTCCTGACCCTCCCTTCCCATTCCACGCCCCTCCCTCTTCGTCCCCCTTTCCTCCCTCCAATCCCCTACGTCCCCTCACTCCCCCTTATACACCCTCCCTCATTCCATACCCTCGTCCCTCCCCTCCACGCTCCCTCCCCCCTTTGCCTGCCCCTCCCTCCCACCTCCTCTCCTTTCCTCCCTCCCTCCCACCTCCCCCTCCCTCCCTCCTTCCCCTTCCTCCGCCTCCTCCTCTCCCTCCCGCCAGTAATCCTCCCCTACCACAACTCCCCGACTCCTACTCCCCCCCCATCCACACCCACACCCCCACCACCCCTCCCCACCTCCTCCCCTCCTCCTCCCTGGACCCCTCCTCCCCACCTCCCTCGCTCCCCACTCCCCCATCCCCGCTCCCCTCCCTTCCCTTCCTCTCCCCCTTTCCCACCCCTATCCATTCCCCCCCCGCTCCCCTCCCCGTCCCTTCCTCCTCTCCTCCCCCTCCCCCTGTTCTCCCCTTCCCCTTTCCCGCTCACTCCCCTCTCCCCCTCCCCTTCCCCTCTCCCGCTCCCCTTCCCCCCTCCCCTTCCCCCTCCACCTTGCTCTCCCCTCCCCATCCCTCCTTCCAAACCCTCCACCTCCCCCACCCCTCCCCTTCCCCTCCTCCAACCCAGTCCCTCCTACTCCCCTACTCCGTCCATCTACCCACCTTTACACCATCTACGCCCCATCATCTACCCCACCCTCTGCACTCCCCTCCCTTACCCATCCTCTCTCTACCCTCCCCTCCCCCTCCACCCCCCCTCTCCACTCCACCTCAGCTCCCTGCCCGCTCTTCCCCTCATCGTCTTCTTCCCCTTCCCTCTCAAGAAACACCCTCCTTACCCCTCACACCCTCCCTCACCCCACCGCTTCTCACTCCCCGTCCCCCCTTGCCTCCCTCCCTTCCCCTCCCTCTCCTCCTCTTTACTCCACCCTCCCCACTCAACCTCCAATTCCCTCTCACCTCTCACCCCCACCCCCAACACCCACCCCACACCCCCTTCCTCAACCTCATCACCGCCACTCCCCCCTCCCCATCACCCCCACACCCCTTCACCCTCACCCCCTCTCCCCAAGCCCCGCACCCTCACTACACCCGCCCCCTCACCCCTTCTCCCCACCCCCTTCCCACAACTCAACCTCACTCCCCCTCCCCCTTTCCCTTGCCCCTCATCCGCCACTCTATCTTTGTGTTTGTGTGTGTGTGGGGGGGTGGGCGGGGTTGGCTGTCTGCGTTTCGCCACTCTTAAGATATTTTGGGTACGTTAATGATTGAAAATATTACTTTCATCATCACTACGTCACTGTACCCCTGAAAGTCTCTTGGTGTTGAACGAAACTTATGACAGAAACAGAAAGGTAATCTGCAGAACTGCGTCCCAGTCTGCTGCGGAGCGGGAACCCACTGCAGCCCTTGCACAGGTCTGGGACATCCTTCCCCTGCACATATCCCCACTTGCATCGGTGTCAACTCCAGGATCTGCTGAAAGCGCCTCGGCTCATCAGAGCTCCCAGCACCAGGCTTTTAATCAGCCCAGTGAGGTTCCGAGTCCGACCGACGTGCTGAGAGTGCCGGAGGGGGCTGCCAGCGAGACCATCCGTACCACCGACATCCTGCAGTCCCTCGTCAGCTGCAGACGGAGGCTTCATCTACCAGTGAGTGAGACAGGTTCATGTCCATCTGTTGAGTGCGAGTGAGGGTGTGTGTGTGTGTGTGTGTGTGTGTGTGTGTGTGTGTGTGTGTGTGTCTGTGTGTGTGTGTTTATGAGACACCAAGCGGGTCGTTAGTTTCAATGGATGTTCCCACTTGCGGGCGAGTTGAACAAACCAGCCTCTCACTTGTTCACTGACCGACGGTAAACGCTCAATAACAATCTGCATCCCGTGGGTTTGTTGTAGTCAGCAGTGTTCATGTCATATTTAACATTATAATGCTGCTCTCAGTGGTGATTTGCCTGAATATTATTAAACAAGCGGAAGCCTTTCTGAACTGTATTATTTTGTTGTGAACAATCGAGGCGCGGAGTAAAACAAAGTACCGGGATGCACTGTGATGGCGGTCTGTTGGTTGATAAACATGGAGAGAGTGACGGGTCGAGGAACATTAATAACTGGTTTACGTCGATTACCTGAACACCAGATGCAAACAGAAACATTATTAGTTCCTGCCGTGTGCAGCAGACATTGGTTGAGGGAACCGCTGCCCCGGGAATCTCCGCCTTCACCACCGCCTCAGGCAGTGAGCGCCGGATTCCAACCATCCCCTGGTTGACAACAATCTTCCTTATTACCCCATAAGACCTCTTAATGCTGCCACGGAGAGAAAAGTTTCTCACTGTCTACCCTATCTCCGCCTCTCAGAATTTTGTGTGTTTCTCCCCCCCTCCCCCCTCCCTCTCCCTTTCCCTTCAGCCTCCACTCGGGAACAACGAACACACCCGGTCAATCCCGCCTCGTTTATCGATTTAAATCTTCATCCCAGACAACATCCTGGTGAATCTCCTCCACACCCTCTACAGGAATCCTGTCCTTCCTATCATGTGGTGACCAGAACTGCGCAGAGGGCCATGTGGTGACGAGAATGTTGTGACCCTGTTTCACGATACAGATAGATTGAGTGAGTGGAAGACAACTTGGTAAATGGCGTTTAACATTTGAAAGTGTGAGGTCGTGCACTTCGTTGGGAGGAATCAGCGGGAAGGTTTTTATCCAAATGGGAAGCAACTGCAAGCGAGTGAAGCAGAGGATTTGGGTTTTACTGTGCGTGAATCACAATAAGGGCAGTCGGCAGGTGTATCGAGTAGATAAGGCAAATGAAATTTCGGGCTTAATTGCAAAGCGGCTGGAGTTCACAAATAGGAAAGTTTTGTTCCAATTCTGCGGCTGTTGCTGAGATAGGTGGGGCAGTCTCGAGGGGCCGAGTGGCCTACTATTTTTTTGTATGCAAACGCTCAGAGGAGAAGGTTTCTAGATCTGAATGGATCGATCACAGTGACATGAATACTGATTTTCCAATTTATCTCCAAATTCTCAAATTCCCTGGATTCCCCTCAGATCATAGCATTGTACAAAATTCTTATGGATCCCATTGAAAACCTAGAGCGGTACGGTGGTGTATCTGTTAGCGTCACGCTATTACAGCGCCAGAGACACGGGTTCGATTCCGGCCACCATCTGTAAAGAATTTGAACGTTCTCCCCGTGTCTGCGTGGGTTTCCTCCGGGTGCTCCGGTTTCCTCCCACATTCCAAAGACGGACAGGTTAGGAAGTCGTGGGCATGCTATGATGGCTGCGGCACAGGCGTGGCTGCCCCCAGAACACTCTACGCAAAAAGATGCATTTCGCTGTGTCTTTCGATGTACATGTGGCTAATAAAGCTATCTTAACTCCAGTGCAACAGTCCGTCAGTCCAACAGGACTGGACAGATTAGATGCAGGAAGGGCTCAGGACGAGTGTAACTGACTAAGGGTAAGGACTGAGCTATATATGAATGAGATGAGGAGAAATTTCTCAAGGAGTTGAATATTGTTTCGGGCGAGAAGAAACAAGAGACAAAGGGAGTCGCTTCCTCTAAAACAGCCAGTGAGGAGGCAGCCCACCGCCGGCGTCACCGGTTACCGGGAGGAAATACATTGGCGCTGGTTTCGCCTCTCTCAGCCTGAGGCGCCGGGGCTTCACCAGTAAGGTGGGCGGGATCTGATGGAGCTCTGGCCAGTGGCAAACTGAGGATGGGCTGAGTGAACACAGAGCCTCGAACACTGCAGCACAGCAACAGGCCCTTCGGCCCACCATGTGGTACTGAACCAATTAGTCATTAAATGCCTAACTAAACGAATTCTTTTCGCCTACATAATGTTCATATACCTCTGTTCTCTGGACATTCATGTGTCTGTCCTACTTCCCTCCATCACCACCACCCCAGGCAGTGCATTCCTGGCACCCACCGCCCGCGTTAAAACTTGCCTCACACGTCTCGCTTGAACTTCCCCCTCTCACCTGAAGCGTATTAGACATTTCGAGCCTGGGAAAAACATACCAGCTGTCCGCTCTATCGAGTAGTTCTTGTTTACTTGGGTCGAGGTAAACAAGAATTAATATTTTAATTCGAAGATTTTGACCTGAAATGTTAGGATGATGCCTGAACCGCTGAACGTTTCTGGCACTTTCTGTTTCCATTTAAGCACTTAAAATAGTTCCACAAATTTAGCCGAGAGAGTGTTAGTTTCTCAGACTTTATAAACAACGAGATCAAGTTTTCTCACTGTCAATGTTAGATATAAAGCTGTGAGCTGCTGGATGGTCGCCCCGGCATCTGGATTAATAGGCGAGAACATGCGAGGGAGTTTTCTCTGGGGCCTCGGAGGCTGACGGGAGGGCTGATCGATGGAGGTAAAATTATGAAAGGCAGAGATCGGACAGATAGAGTACCAGGGTGGTAACGTCAAATAGTAGAGGGCAAAGGTTTAAGGTGGGAGGGGAAAAGTTTAAAGGAGAGTGAGGAGGCAAGTTGCTTTACACACAAGTTCGTCGGTACATGGAACACGCTGCCAGGGAACGTGACAGAAACAGATAAAACAGAACATTAAGAAGGCTTCAGGCAGATAAATGAACAGGCGGGGAATAGACGGATAAAGACCATTTGCAGGCAGAGAGGATCAGTTTGTTTGGTATCATGGTCAGCGCAGATATGGTGGGCGGAATGGCCTGTTCCTGTGCTGTACCGTTCCCTGTTCTATATCACCGCCACACCAGCAAACCAAAGGGCTTCTGGAGAGCCTCAGTTCTGTGACAGGAATGGAAATCTGGCCGGGGATGTTCTGGGGACAACCGTGCACATATGTGGGGGAAGGTGCTCAGACCGATGAAAGGAATATTAGCCCGGAGATACGAAGGCCGTGTGCAGAGGAGAGGGCGGGGAACTTGTTTCAGGGGTGGAATAACACCACGGTCGGTAACTGAGAGTGACTGGATCCGAGGAGACACAATGCCAGCCAGCACGGGGAACTGGAAGGGAGGTGTGGAGTTCAGACTGGTGCAGACGGGGGCCAAGGAAGTAACTGATGGATCTCACTGGCAAGATTAGCTGGAGAGTCTCTTACACTGCTGTTCAACCATGTACATGGAGACCCACTGCATGAGATACCCATCTCACTGTACACAGGGTCGGTGATACTGATCACATTGTATATACAGACACTGATCTATTCATCTTAATGTACATAAGGAGAGAGACACTCATTGAATTGTGTATAATTTGTTGAATATGGACCATTCGATGAAGTGTTAGGAAATATACAAGATCCGGGACACAGGGTATAAGAGTGAGGAAGTCATGATGAACTTTCATAAGACATTGATTTGGCTACAATTGTGTCCAATTCTGGGAGAGACACTTTGGGAAATGGTGCGAAGGCTGCAGAGAGGCTGCAGAAGAAATTTTCTTAAAAGACTCCAGGAATAAAGGACTTTGCTTAAGGTGAACAGAATGTGGGGGCTGGGATGTTCTCCTTGGAATACAGCAGATTGGAAGCAGAAATGACAGAGGTAATTAAAACCATGAAGGGTAGAGAGAGGAAGCATTCCCATTGGTGGAGCAGCAGGAACTGGGCACATACAACGAGGGAGCCTGGCAAACAAGCAATGTGGTTTTACACAGCAAGTGGTTGGTATCTGCAATACACCATCACGAGTGGGAGAAGAGAAAAGCTGCATTCCAGTGACAAAAGGTGCAGAAATATTTGAAAAGAAGGAAGGGGAGTGGGTCGAAATGGATTATTGTTTTGCAGAACCAGTACAGAATCAATGGGCTGAATGGCCTCCTTCCATACTGTAACCATTCTGGAATACTAGCACTCTCATTCCAATATTTAACATCACTTTCAATAAATACCATCCGAGATAGAAATTCCAATATATATAAAATCTCTGTTACAATAAAGACCCTGAATCACACTGATCTGAATAAAAGTGGGGCTCAGGGATTGTCAGCTAAAATTTACGTAAACCTGAGATTAACCAATCTACCATTTCGCCACAATTTTCAGCAATTCACCTTCATGTAAATCTCCTATAATTTGACTTTCTTGGCATATTTGTGGACCTGGTTGAAGAGATTTGAAAAACTATATTGGCTGTTCATTTTTTACATGGTACACAAGGTATGATACATTTTCCAGTAAACTCTGTGAGCTTAAAGTGAGCGCTGGAAACAGAAACTGGTCAGTTTCACCTTGCATGCTTCAGGCCCACACTGCAGACCCTGGCTCTGTCCACACACACCCCATATTTGTGAGTGCTGTTGATTGGCACAACCCAGGCTGCAGGAGCATGTGCTGAGGCATGCACTGAAGCTCAGTGTAGCCAATGCAAAGCCTCTGTGGGGAAGGACCGTAGTCCAAGCTTCTTCTGTCATGGGGGACTACGTGCTGGGGATGGCGTAAAACCCTCTCAAAAATGACAAGCTGAGGAGCATCGAATGATGCTCTGTGTACAGAAAGTGCTCATCCTACAAACGTATAAAACTGATAACAGTGACTGAACAACACCAGGAAAGCCATGCACTTTTAAAAAAATTTCTAGTGCATATTATTATGAATTTTTCAAGTTAGGAAAACCTTCTGGAACCTGGCTCCCACCGCACACCACTTGTACACTTCCAGTAATATACAGTCGACCTCACGAGTGGACAGATCAGCAGACAGTGAGGACTCACAAGCAGGCAGATACCAGATTATCAGTGTTTTAGTGTATTACATCCAGAGCCCACTCTTGGATACTTCATCTCTAAACAGGAGCATCTGTAACACATTGCCTGATGTGTGCTGACTGAATTCATCTTTTTATTTATCATTACACTTTCCGTTTCAGGTCACTGAGTTTCCTGCGTCTCCAGCTCCTGGTGCAGTGATGAATGAGGTCAGGCAACTGGCCACTCTGGGCCGTCCGTTCCAGTTGGGAATGCTGTACGACTGCCGGTCAGACACCCTGATCCCAGGTATTGGAATACCATCACATGAATTAGTAGTGGTCAAAGCAGTGTGGTAGATTCCGGTTACAAACCTCAGGACAATGACCAGAACTCTAGGTTTCAATGCAGTTATGCTGAGGGATAAGGATGGTCTGGGAATAAAGTTCCTGTATTGCAGTAAGGCTGATTTCAATATCATACGGAAATAGCTGGCAAAAGTAGACTGGGAGCAGCTACTCACAGGTAAGTCTCCATCTGACAAGTGGGAGCATTCAAAAGAAAAGCAATCAAAGGTCAGGGCCTATGTTTTCCCATAAGAGGGAAAGACAAGGTTAGCAAGTCTAAGGAAGCTTGGATGTCAAGGGATATTGAAGGTTGGATACAGAGGAGCAAAGAACAGGTATAGAGAACCTAAACCGTGAGTGGGGGATGGAGGGTCTTCAGGAAATTGAAATTCACTGGGTGGTGAAATTAAACAAGTAATGAGCCAGACAAAGGGCGGGGGAGGGGACACAAAATATTACCAGCGGACAGGGTAAGGAAAATCCCCCAGATTAGGTTTATTCAGAGCAAGAGGATAACCAGGGAAAGAGTAGGGCTCATTAGGGACAAAAAGTGTGTTCATGGAACCAAGCCACTAAGGGGAGGTCTGAAATTGATCCAGCTAATCTGTATTCACCAAGGACAAGCACACGTTTGGGGAAATTAGTGACTGTGATGATGAAACTCCAGGACATTTCATTACTAGAAAGGATGCCTCGGTGGATAAACCCTCAAGGCCGATGATGTATCCCAGGCAACAGTGGGAGGCTAGTGCAGGAGACTTTGGGGCCCAGACAGAGACTGTTAATTCTTCGCTTGCCACAGGTTGGGTGCCAAACTCAGCAGGTCAGGCAGCATCTGTGGAAAGAGGAGCAGTGAATGTTTCAAGTCAGAGATCAATTGCCAGAACTGGGAAAGAGAGAAAACAATTGAGTAGCAGAGGAGGTGGGGGAGGGATGG
The DNA here is from genome assembly GCF_009764475.1 of Pristis pectinata. Taxonomy (NCBI): domain Eukaryota; kingdom Metazoa; phylum Chordata; class Chondrichthyes; order Rhinopristiformes; family Pristidae; genus Pristis; species Pristis pectinata. The sequence goes on along the minus strand of NC_067438.1, from coordinate 12,924,558 downwards.
GAAGGAGAAAGGGAACATGTCTGAGCGGGTGACGGCCAATGGGTTAATGTGGCAGTGAGGCAGATAGTGGTCTTGTGTTACGTGTCACTCGTAGGGTCTGTCTCCTGTGCTCAATGCAGTTGAAACCCATCAGTAAATGATTGGAATTCCCCAGAGCAGTTTCCTGGAACCAAACAACTTCAATATCTGTGAGAGTGACCTTCCTTCCACAGAAGGCCAGAGGTGGGAATGTTCACTGACGATTATGCATTGTTCAATTCCATTCGCAACTCCACAGCATAGGAAGCAGTCTGTGTCTGTGTGCAGCAGGTCCTGGACAAGATTCAGGCACAAGCTGAGAAGTGGCAAGTGACATTCACACCACAGAACTGTGGAACAGGGATCCCGTTTGGGGCTCGGCTGGTGAGCAGTTGTGGTGTCAATTGGCTGAGGGGTGATGAGAAATGTTCTGGCAGATTAAGTAACCTGGCAGATAATGAGTCCGGTAACCGAAAGTGCGGTACTTCAGTCCAAAATACAACCAGCGCAGAAAATCAATTGACTGAATAATCACTATTCGCTTTGATTAATCTGCACAACATAACTAAATGTTACAAATTTTATTGCCATTTTATTCCTAAGGTGTCACCTTGTGGGACTTACAGACACTGCAAAGCAACCTCAATTGTTGTGCTCAGCCCAGCACTGAGTTTCATATCATTGCATCAGACTCCATGGAGAAGAAAGCCGCTGCACTCAATGTGTCGGGATCACTGAAAGCCAGTCTCCTGTGTGGGTTAGTGGAGGTGAAAGGATCTGCAAAATATCTAAATGACTCAAAGCAATCAAAGAGACAGGCACGTGTTACCCTTCAGTACAAAACAACAACCAGGTTTGAACAACTGACGATGAGCCACTTAGGGAGACAGAATATTGCCTACCCGAGTGTGTTTGACGAAGGGTCAGCAACCCATGTCGTTACAGCAGTGCTGTATGGGGCCCAGGCTTTCTTTGTCTTTGATCAAATGGTTTCTTCAGCAGAGAAGATGCAGGATATTCAGGGTAATATGGAGGCGACAATTAAATGTCTTCCAATGATTGCAGTTCAGGGTGATGCAGCCCTAACAATGACAGAGGAACAGAAGTGTCATTCGGAGAAATTTAGCTGCACCTTTTATGGGGATTTCTCACTGAAAATCAACCCCACCACATTTCAGGGTGCCATCGGTATCTATGCAAGCCTCCCAAGCTTACTTGGATCAGGTGGGGAGAATTCAGTGCCCGTGAGAGTCTGGCTCTACCCTCTCCATAAACTAGACTCAAAAGCTATTCAGCTGGTGAGGGAGATAAGCGTGGGATTGGTCAATCAGTGCCAGCAGGCCTTGGAACAGTTGAATGAGACAGTGCAGAGATGCAATGATATGATGAATGACAGCGTCACCATTCAGTTTCCTGAGATCAGGGACAGGATACAGCAATTCCGAGAGATGTGTCTGGAATACAAACTGGTTTTCCAGAGGACTTTAGCCAGAGTTTTGCCGTCCATCCGGGGAGGTGGGAAGGAGGAATTATTACTGGTGGATATACTGCAGAACAAGGGACAGTCACCATTCAAACACCAGTCATTGATCACATGGCTGGATGACAAGGAATGTGAAGTGATGCTGGTGAGGCTTTACCTCAAGATGTTGGATGATATTCCTATTGTAAAATCAAGGACTGAGTTGGATGAATAAGCGATGAATCCAGCAATGGACTATGTCATCTGCTTCACATTTACAGCATTGCATCAGGAGGATCTCTATCTGTTAAAGGCAATCGATTACCTCCGATCTCACACAGCTCAGAAAATGCAGACACCAACTCCTGCTAACGAAGCCTGTGCATCACAACACGACGAGCAGTGGTTTAATTCACCGTCTACAAACGAGAAAATGAAGGACCAATGTCAGTCATTCCTGGATTTTGCCACTGCCAACAAAGCAAATGGGAAAATAAAATTCCTTGTTGCTTCTGTGAAGGACGACAGCAACCGAGGAGCATCTATTTACCTCTATGAAGGAGGGTCTTTGAAGAACCGGTGCTTTGAACCCCCGTCACAGCCCCAGAGACCTACAACTATTGGAACCACTCATGACAGTGTGACTCTGCAGTTACAGCCACCCAGACATGGTGCTGGTGAGATTGTGGGTTACACGGTAGAGTACAGAGGGCGGTGGCAGGAGGAATGGTCAACTCCACATACACCGGATAAATCCCACTCCATCACAATACCTGGGTTACAGCTACACCAGGAGTATCATTTCCGATACAGAGCAGTGACCAAGGTAGGGGTCAGCAAGGTGAGTGATAGCTGCAGGGCCATGACACGTCCGACAAGCCCACCTGGGAAACCGGTCTTCCAGGATTTTTCATCCAGCGCAACACTCTCCTGGAACCGTCCAAGCCAGATTGGAGCTAATGTCAAAATAGTTCAGTACAGGATTGAGTATAGAGAAGAAACAGCAGTTGGGTCCAACACGGAGGGCGGACTGTGGGAGGAAGTAAAGACAACCGACAGCCAATGTCACTATCATTTCAAGGGTCTGAAACCTAATACAGTCTACAGAGTCCGAGTGTCTGCTGACTGTGGAGAAGCAGGTTCCAGTGCACCAAGTGAAGCAGTTTCAGCAAAGATAGGAAATGAAGCACCCGGAATAGCCCAGAAACTTCACAGAGAAGCCAAATTAATATCCAAAGGACACCCTTCCATTTACAAGCTGAACCTGCAGAAGGAGGTATTTGATCGATCCAGACACCTTGAGAAATGTTCCTTTGGAAAATGCAACAGAAAAGGCAATATAATAGGTAACATAAAATGCTCAATGAAGACCATTATGGTTCTGGGAGCAACAGGGTCAGGGAAAACGGCCCTCATCAATGGGATGATCAACTACATCTTGGGCGTGGAATGGACGGACGACTTCAGATACACGTTAATACGCGAAGAGACAGGAAAATCCCAGGCTGAAAGTCAGACATCCTCCATCACTGCCTACCAGCTCCACCATCAGAAAGGATTTAAAATCGATTACTCTCTGACTATCATTGATACGCCTGGATTCGGAGATACCAGGGGGATGAGCCGAGATCAACAGATCACTGACCACATCCGTGAGTTTTTCACCTCACCACAGGGTGTTGATCAGATCGATGCCGTGTGTTTTGTTGTTCAAGCCGCTTTGGCTCGCCTGACCCACACACAGAAATATATCTTTGATTCAATTCTTTCTATTTTTGGCAAAGATATTGCAGAGAGCATTCATGTACTGGTGACATTCGCAGATGGACAGCGTCCTCCCGTTCTAGAGGCTTTGAAAGTAGCTGAGATACCGTGTCCCAAAGATAAAAACGGTATGCCAGTATACTTCAAGTTTAATAATTCTGCCACATATGCTCAGCGTCCAGACTCTGGAAACTCTGCAAACATGGGAAGTGTCGATAACAGCGGGAACACAGAAGAGGATGATGATAACTTTGATGAGATGTTCTGGAAGATGGGAGCAAACAGTATGAAGAAATTCTTTCGGGCTCTGAACACAATGAAAGCAATAAGCTTACGTTTGACCAGAGAGGTTCTGAAGGAACGTCAGCAGCTGGAGGCTGCAGTGGAGGGACTGCAAATAAAGATCCAAGTCGGTCTGACCAAATTGGAGGAACTCAGGAAAACGCAGCAGGTTATGAACCAACACCAGATCGAACTGGATGCAAATAAAGACTTTGAGTATGAGGTTGAAATTACAGTTGCAGTACAGGAGGATATCAGTGGGACTGGGAATTACATAACCAACTGTCAGAAATGTCAATTCACCTGCCACTATCCCTGTCAAATTCCTAATGATGATGAAAAAAGAGGATGTGCAGCAATGGACAGGGATGGGAACTGTAAAGTCTGTCCCCAGAAATGTGTCTGGAGTGTTCACTTCAACCAGAAGTACAGGTTTGTGTATAAAACAAAGAAAGAGAAGAGAACATACAAAGAGCTGAAAGAAAAGTACGAGAAGGCCTGTGGCGAGAAGATGACAGCACAGAAAGTCATCGAGACACTTCAGATTGAGTTAACTGAGGTTCGGAATGCAGTGCTGGAGCTGATACAACAATTATCACAGAGCATTGGAAGACTTGAGGAAATAGCTCTGAGACCAAACCCGTTATCCACCCCAGCTTACATCGACCTCCTGATTCAGTCTGAGAAAGAAGAGGCAAAGTCTGGGTTCATGGAGCGAATTCAGGCACTGGGGGAGGTCAAGAAACAGGCCATTTTAATAGAGCAAGTTGCCAACGGAGAGCTGTCAATAGACGAGTTGAAGCAAAATACAAAGGGATCTCATGAAGGAACTGTAAAATGGATTAAGAAGAAGTTTGCGGATGTGCTTAATTAGTTCCCTGGTCAATAGCAAACATTCCAGCTGTTCCCAATGAGGACCAGATGTTTCACTCGGCCAGTAAACAAATCTCTCATTCCAATTCACACTCCTTCTCCTCCCCCATCTGCCCACAGTGTTTAGTACCACACCTTCGGTCCTCAACGCTCCTCTCCCTCACCCCACTGGCTGGCACCCACCTCACCTGGGTCCAGTCACCACCAGAGCTTCACCTACAATGGCTTCCCGAAACCATGCCCTGTCCACTGGGCCTGTGGACAGCCCCAAGAATCCATCCATATTCTCTCCTGTTCCCCATCTGTGTCCCGCCCCTTGGAAACAACACCGGAATCACAGCATTCATTTCCTGTGGACACAGGCTGCCCCCAGCTCCACCTTCCCACCTCCTCCCTCAATCCCCACTCTCCCCGTGCTGGCAGACGACGCATTCCCCCATCCAGTGCCGGATGACAGGAATTCTTCTCTCAGCTCTGTACTTCTCCTGGGCCACTGTCAGAGACTGACCCATGGGCTGGTGGGAGGGGTGGATGTGTTCCATGAGATTCACATCAGAAAAATGCAAAATGGGGAAAATAGAGCAATGTTTTCCATGAAATGGCGTAGGAGGCCATTCAGCCCACTGACTCAATGCTGGTTTCAAAGCAACATCATCAATCCCATTCCCTTCACCTTCCCTGTGATCTACTCTCTGCCAAATGCCAACCAACCTCCTCATTCTCCTGATAATGAAAGTGAATAAAACCGCAGATGATGAAAACCTGAAATAAAATCAGCAAATGCTGGAACCACTCAGTGGGTCAGGCAGCAGCTGGTGAGAGGGAAACAGTTCATGTTTCGGAGCCTTCAGAGACACTTGTGTAGAATGTCTCAACATTGGAGCAAATGTGACACAGAGGGAGGTTCTGATAAACGGTCAGGACCCGAAACGTTAACTGTTTCTGTCTCCACAGATGCTGCCTGACCTGCTGAGTGTTTCCAGCATTTCTCGTTCTCACATCAATTCTCCCATCACTCATCCCCACTGGGGGAAATTTACAGTATCCAATTACCGACCTGCTATATAAATTGAGGACATGATTCTAAAAGGGTTGCAGGAAAGGAGGGATTTGTGGAACAGATTGTTCAGACTTTGGACTTTGTTCAGACTTTACGCAGGCACAGCAAAGCTCTGCAGATGCTGGAAATCTGAAACAAAGGGTCATCGAATCAATTCACAACAGGACGACTCCCGTGAAATCAGCCATGGACAAAGCAAAAGAGAGCAGTGGGGTGAACGTTACTCGGTGCCGCACTCCCGGGATAGCTCTGTCCCTACAGCTCCCAGAAATGCCGCAGAAAGTCCACCTTCAGGGTATCTGAACAATGACCAACAGCCGTGGAGTTCACCAAAGCAGTCAATGGCAGGGAAGGTGGGAAATTCCTGGGAAGGATGGGGCTGCACCTGAAACCATCGACTGGAGAGAACATCTCCACTCAAACCCGTCTGTTGCCACAAACTCTCGAACCTAGCAGTGGCCTCGAACTCTCAAACCTAGCCGTGACCTTGTCTGCTTGTGCTGGAAGGGAGGAGCAAACTCACAAGGGGTGAGGGTCTCCATTATTGCCTTCAGAGACCTCAGCAAGGACTTTGAGTGCAGGGTGGATCTGTTCACACTGGAGAAGATCTGTGCCTCCAAGGCTTCCTGGTGGATTCAGTCCTTCCATCTTGATGTTCAATGCCATGGCTCAGCCTCGGGACCTCTCCACAACCAAGGTGGAGCCCACACAGCTGTGTCCTTGTTCCTGACTGTTTGGGATCTGCTTTGCCTCCCTGCTCCCATGTGCCACTGGAGAGCTGGAGGAGAAATGTCGTCCCACACAAGGTCAGTTGGGAAACTTCAACCTCCCCAGCCTCAGGGCAAGAAGCAGAGGGTGTATCGACCTCACCAGGACTCAACCTTTGCTGCCACCGTGGCGATGACATAGCAACTCCTCCCACACAGACACATTTAACTTTGGGCTCACCATCACCCTGAGAAGGACCCATGAAATGGGGCGAGACGTCACTGAGCTCAGTCCTTCACCATCCCTGTGCCCACCGCTCAGGGAACATCACCTCCGATGTCCTGGGCACCGTCACCAGCTGAACGATGGGGGAATTCCCAAGGACCTTCTCTATGGGGAACCAGCATCAGGGAAAAGGCCCATCAGATGACCCCACCTGCACTCCGGAAACATCTACAAGAGGGACCTTAAGGCACCAGACATCAATGCAGAGCTGGGAGGCAGCTGCTCGGTATCACAGTCATTGGAATGAGATTCAATTCCGAGCAGATCCCACTGTGGTGTTTACAAGGGAGTTCGTAAGCTACTGAAAGGCAACAATTTGTGGGATCAGCTGGACTGCGCTACTTTGCACTTGATGGACTGAATGGCCTCCTCCCATGCTCTGACCCTCCTGGGATTGTGCAGGATGCATTCTGAAGCTCTGTGTCTTATTTCACCCTAAGGTGAACTTCCAATTCCATGTTTATTCCCTCACTGAGGCCTCGTTCTACCCCCCGGGGTTGGCCAGAAACAGATTGATGTGATTCAGGCTGATGTACATCCTGCCCATTGGCTCACCTGGAAGGGGAGGCAGGGTGTCTGTATCACGGCTGGTGACAGGACTGTGAGTCACCTCACCACCCTGCTGTGGCACATGCCCAGCCTGCAGCCACTGCCTATCATGACGGAGAAGGGCCGCACAGCTCTGACGCTGCACCTGCTCTCATCACCTTCCACATAAAGGTCTGCAGGGCAGCGGGAAAACCACCCTCTACACTCTTTACTATATAGAGTCAACCAGCACAGCAAATGGCCCTTCGGCCCTCTGTGTCCATGCCTGCCATGAAGCACCATCTCTATCAATCTCATTTCCCAACATTGGGCCTGTGGTCTTCTCAGCCTTGGTGTTTCAGGCGCTCACCTAAATACTTCCTAAATGTTGTGAGAGTCTCTGCCTCCACCGGCCCCTCAGGCAGCGCATTCCACATTCCACCCACCCTCTGGGTGGAAACATTCTTCATCAGATACCCTCTAAACCTCTCACTGCTTACATTGAATGCGCGCCCTCTGGTTTTTGACACTTTTGCTTCGGGGAAAAGTTTCTCATTATTTACCCCATCTCTGCCCATCAAAACTGCATTTCCCTCAACCAAGTCCCCACTAAGCCTTGTTTTCCCCAAGGAAAACAAACCCAGACTAATCAGTCCCTCTCAGTAACTGAAATGCTCCATTTCAGCCAACATCTGCCCTGCACCCTGCCCAATAAAATCACCTCCTTCCTGCAGTGCTGCAGCCAGAACTGCTCACAGTACTCCATCTGTTGCCAGACCAATGTTTAATAAACTGCATTGTAACCTCTCTGTTTTGATCATCGATGACCTGGGGTATGGAGGCAAGTATCCCTTCTGCTTTCTCCACTGCCGGTCTGTGCCTTCAGGGATCCTTCACCTCAAGGATCTTCACCTCACTGCCTTCACCTCACTCTTATCTGCAGCAAATTCTACCTGCCTTCCCTCTGTCCATCTCACCTACTGTACAATGTTATCAGTGTTACCAAAGAGCAGCCTGCTAACTGTCGGTTGGTCACAGACTTCCAATCACAAACACAATTCAGCAGCACCACCCACTGCCTCCTATTACCTATTCGATTTTGGATCCAATTTGCTCTGGATCCCTTGGGCTCTAATCCTTTGGAATTCTTTCCCATGTACAGGCATGTCAAAGACTTCAATAACCACACTACCCTCATCAAATACATTTTGTTACCTCTTCAAAACATTCACTCAAATTGGTCAAACTGGATCTCCTCCCAACAATGCTTTTCTGAAAATCTGTGACGGATCCCTGACTATGCAAGTGCAGATGAAGCCTGGCACTCCAATTTTTTTTTAACCAGAACTTCCCTGCTACTGACTCTAGACTCGGATCCTTGTAAATTCCTGGTTTATTCCTTCTTGAATAAAGCTGCCACATTTGCTGTCCTTCAGTCACCTGGCACCATTTGTGGACAGTAAAATTCTCTGTCAGGGCCACAGCAATCTCCTTCCTTACCTCCCACAGGAGCCTGGGATACATCGAGGCCCTGAGGAGATAGCCTGCTACGATATCTAATACCTGCTTTTTAATGATAACATGTTCCACAGAGAGGTTGTTGCCTAGTGGGCTCTACTGTCTCCCTGGTTACCCAACTGTTCTCAGAAAATGCTTTGTGATTGTCCCTGACTTTATCCACCAGTGATACTTTGTGCCTGCTCTAAGTACCCCTCTACTCTATTGATATTTTGAAGGGTGTCCTCATTTTTTATTCTATATTCCTGCTATATACCCAGTTTTGTTTTATCCAACCATTGATTTCTCGTGACACCCAAGGTCCCTTGGAATTGCAGTCCTTACTTTCACCCTTGCGGAAACACCTTGGTCCTGAACTCGAACTACTTCAGTTTTAAATGTCTGTCACATGTCAGATTTGGACTGGACGTCCAGAAATTCAAACCATGACGGTAGGATAAACATCTCGTCCCAACAGCATGAAGACAGTGATGCATCACTTGAACCAAGCATTATCCATTCTGAAGTATTCTCTAACTTTCCAAGGGACCACTATTTTGACTAAATTACTTTGTTGCTGCATTATTGATTCTATTACTGGATGCTACATTATTGATTCTATTACTTTGTTTCTGCTGCATATTAAATCATGTTACCCTGTTAGACATTGCATTGCTATAAACAGCTTGCCTACTCCAATAGCAGCTAAATTTGTGAATTAAACATTGCTGATGCACTAGAATTGTTCAATAGCCATTTGTTCAAGCTCAGACCTACTCATTAGGAAGTCTGAGAGGAATAAGTCGGGTCACCAGAGGCTACAAATCAAGGAAATTGAACACTCCTATCGAGTATTGATCAACCGATCTCAAAACTGGGTCTGCAGAACGTGAGTGTTTGCAGGAGAGACTATCAGGAAGGAAATGGCGACAAGGTGAGGGAGAAGTGACGGAAGTAGGGGTGAGATATCAAGGGAAAGGCGACATGAAGAAGGTGGCGAGAGAGAGAGTGAGGCAACGGAGAGAGGGAGAGGCACCAGAGAGCGGTAAAGAATGGAAGAGTGAGACAGAGAGTTTGCGAGAGATGTGATAGAGAGGGGAAGAGAGACAACAGAGAGAGGGGATGAGAGGGGACAGGGAGAGCAGGAGAGAGGTTTTTGGGAAAGGGGGAGAGTGCGATGGACGGAGAGATGGGAGGAATGTGACAGAGAGAGGCCACAGTTGGAGAGGAGTTTGGGAAGCTACTAGAGGGAGGCATTAGAGGGAAAAGTGAAGAGGAAGATGTGGAACAACTATTTCGAAGATCCACTTTTCTCCCAGAACAAGGTGATCTCTTCCCCTGCAGTGTGAGCATTCGCTTGCAGTTGTTCAGTCAGGAAATAAAATGCTTAACAGCCTCAGTAACAGCGTCTGTGGTTGTTTCTCTTAAATAAATACCCTCAGTGAAAATGAGGATGAGAGGACACAAAACTGGTGTGAACGGTTCAGTGAGTTATAACGATCTCCGGCAGAAACAGAGTTGGGGAATAGGCAGCAAATAATGATGATGATTTGATTCAAAGAAGGGCAAAGTGATTCTGTTTGGTAAGAAATCAGGAACAACAACACAAGTTACATCTGTCAGTGTTAATGAGGTGCAGGGACAGTGATCACATGTACCAGCCACGACTCCTCTCAGACAGGCTCCTCACAGAGGAGCTGAGTCTCAATGAGCAGGAGACAGCAACTTGGCCCATTACATGTCTGTGGTGAGGGAGAATTTCACGCTGAAATCTGTCAGAACTGGGATGTCAAGATGGAGGGAACCGGGAGGGTCACAGGAGCAACATGGAAATTGCCCGGTTTGGGAGACCTTCCCGTCTGAGCTTTGAAGTGCACATTGGACTGTGACTGGAGGTACAATGAGGAGATGTGACTGTTCACTGAACTCATGTGGTACCTTTATAATGCTGCACACCCCGATGACAGCCCAAGCCAATACAGGAGATGAGGGTATCAAGCTGTGGCTACCCAATAGGGTCGACAGACAACCTGTACAGGGGAAGCATACCCCACTGCACAGGCAAGATGGGCCGAATAGTCCACCCCTGTTGCACCACCTTCTGTTCTTTAGGCCAGATAATCACATTTATCAATGGTTATGATGTCGTCCCTTTCAACAAGCCGCAAAGCCTCTCCAGCCTGTGGTCCTTTGGAAGAGACGTCACTGCTGTCGTCAGGATCCACGAGCGAGATGGGCCTCAGACCTGAACCAAAGGGACGGAAGAAGCAACAGGTGAGGGGCCCCCGGGGGGCGGTGGGAAATGTCTTCAGCACAAACGGTCGGCACTGAGGCACTGACCAAACTTGGTCTGCGGTGGGCACGGAGCGGGGCACCGGTGCAGAGATCAGCCCTGGGCAGGACTGAAGCAACGGTCCCCGGGAGGTCCGCGATCTAGTGGTGGATGTTGGGTGGGGGGGGGAGGTGTGGGAGGTGTGGGGTGTTGGGGAAGTGTCGGGAAGTCAGGGGGTGTTGTGGGGGGACGGGTGGTTCGGGGTCTGGTGGGGGATGGGTGGAAGGAGGTCTGGGGATTTCGAGGGGAGATAGGGAGGCATGGAAAGGGTGTGGGGGGAGCGGGAGGTCCGGGGTTTTTGCGGCTGGTGGTGAGGGGGGTGCTGGAAAAGGGCGGGAGGTCCTGGGTCTGAGTGGGAGCTGAAACAGGGCAGGAGAATGTTGCCAGGACTTGAGGGACTGAATTTTAGGGAAAGGTTGGACAGGCAGGGACTTTATTCCTTGGAGTGTTAGAGACCAAGAGGTGATCTTATGGAGGTGGATAAAATCATGTGGGTCACAGATAGGGTGAATGAATAGTCTTTTTCCCAGCATTGGGGAATTAAGAACTAGAGGGCATAGGTTTAACGTGAGAGGGGAAAGACTTTATAGGAACTTGAGGGGCAACTTTTTCACAGAAACGGTGGTATCTATGTGGAATGAGCTGCCAGAGGAAGTGGTTGTGGCAAGTACAACAACAACTAGACAGGTACATGGATAGGAAAGGTTTAGAAGGATATGGGTCAGCAGCTGGCAAATGGGACTAACTTGGATGGGGCATCTTTGTCGGTATGGACCGGTTGAGCTGAAGGGCCTGATTTCATGCTGTATAACTCTATGACCTCAGGTCCGGAGTCTGTTGGGGGGGAGGCAGGGGGCGGGGAAATGGCGGGAGGTCCGTGTCTTGTGGGCGGGGGAGGGGAAGCAGCAAAAGGCCGGGAGGTCCGGGGTCTGAGGGGGTGGGGGAAATGGCGGGATGTCCGTGTCTTGTGAGAGGGAGGGGGGAGCGGGAAAATGGCAGGAGGTCCGGGGTTTGTTGGGGGGAGGGAGGTCTGGGGCTTGGGGGGATTCGGGAAAAGGGCGGGACTTCCCGGGTCTGACGGTGGCGGGGAAAGGCGGGAGGTCCGGGGTCTGAATGCGTGAGGGGTGCTGGAAATGGGCATGAGGCTCGGGGTCTGAGGGGGCGGGGAATGGGAGGGAATTCCTAGGTCTGGGGGGGGGGGGAATGGGCGGGAGGTCCTAGGGTCTGAGGGGGGCGGGGATAGGGCAGGAGGTCCTGGGTCTGAGGGGGGCAGGGAAAGGGAGGTAGTTCCAGAGTCTGTTGAGAGGAGGCGGGCAGGAATTTCAGGGTCTAGTGAGGGGAGGGGGTCAGGTAAAGAGCGGGAGGTCCGGGGTCTGAGGGGGTGGGGCCGGAAAAGGGCCGGAGGTCCGGGGTCTGTGGGAGGGAGGGGGCGATCCGGGGTCTGAGGGGGGTGACTGGGAGGGTCCGGTGTCTGAGGGGGGAGTGGACGAGGTTCGGTGTCTGAGGGGGGGGGGAGTGGGGGAGGTCCCACGTCTGGGGGGGAGTGGGGGAGATCCCGGGTCTGAGGTGGGGGGAGTGGGGGAGATCCCGGTCTGAGGTGAGGGGAGTGGGGGAGGTCCGGGGTGTGAGGGGGGAGTGGGGGAGGTCCCGGGTCTGAGGT